>NC_090444.1:584805923-586055923 GCF_031143425.1 Pleurodeles waltl | reverse complement strand
TGACAGAGGTTGTGGTTCAATTATCCACGCTGACATTGTATCGGCTCAACGTTTATGCGGCTTATCCGGTGGGCGGGACACTATAAAACTTAGGGCCAGATGTATCAAGCGATTTTGCATTAGCAAACGGTGCGAATCGCAAAATTCGGCTGTTTGCGAATGCAAAAATGCCTTTCAGAATGAATGAAAGGCATTCGCAGTGCAATTTTAAGGCATCGCTAAAATAGCCCCATTGCGATTCTCTAAATAGGAAATCGCAAATAAGGAATCCTTATTTGCGATTTCTTAAGCACATGTATCAAGCATTTCCTAAATGCGAATTGGGCATTTAGGAAATGCAATTACCACCAACAAAAGTTTGGTGGTAACCATGTGCAAATTTTACAAATGCATTTTAAATGCATTTTTTAAATTGACATGTAACGCACACCGCTTCACATGTCTGTAAAAATATTTTTGGGGTGCAGCTGAGGGGGCCTTAGGCCCCCAGCACCCTGGGATTTGCATTTCCTAAATTGCGAATTCCTAACTGGAATTCGCAATTTAGGAAATGCAAAACCATTCGCAGCAGGCCCATAGGTGCAAATGGAGTTGGATTCTCTATTTGCGATTCAGTATTAGCATTTGCGAATTTTAAGAAATCGCTATTACCGAATCGCAAAAAAATCATACATACCATTTTGCATTTCTTAAATCGCGATTTCTAAATATTCACTATTTAAGAAATGCAATTTGTTTTTTTGATACATCTGGCCCTTAATCTTATAAGCCCCCATCTGGTAACGGGCCTACTGCATATGGAAGCACGTAACCATATGAGGAAGGAACATGCTATCTTTCTTAGTGACAGTTGCCCTGTCCCGGGAAACATGAGGCCGAATCTTCCACTATGCATGACCATGCCGGCACCGAACAGCGTTACAGGACACCATGCTTCCAAAAAAACAACAATTGGCTGAGCCACTATGATTGATATGGGCTCTGCTCTCAAAGGCATTGATGCATGTGAACTTGAGTTTCAGGGGACCACTTCAGATGTTGACTGACTACGCTTTCCTAGATCTTGCAACTTTAGCACTAGATTTGTCTCATCGGCCCCACCTCATTTAAAAGACTCATTAAGCCCAGGAGCTGCACTTTTGCGGGAATCTCAATTTGCTTCCATCAACAATCTTAAATCTGCACTTCCTGATGAGCATGTTAATAGCTAACACCTAGATGGTACTTCTAGCGAACCCAACCGTTCTACTGTCCACCCAACTGCGAACCTTCTGTCCTGGAATGTGGCTGGTATTAATAGTAAACTAGCCGACATTGAATGGAGAGTTTACGTTGACAATTTCAACATTTGTATGTTTCAGGAAACATGGGCCACGTACAGTGTGTGTAGGCAGGGGTACTGCTCCTTCTCCAAAAAAGCCACGCCGTCTTCTGCAGGCAGGGCAATAGAGGGATTATGTACCTGGGTAAAAATGACAGAGTTGGGTGGAGTAAAGGAGATACATGTAGATTCTCCTGACATTTTAGCTATAGTAATACAGCCAAATGTAGGCATCCCTGTCCTGTATGTAAACATCTACAATAGACCGGGCCCGGGCCCTTCTAATCAACGGTCCGCCACCATAGATCTCCTGAACACTATAATTTTAGATCTCCGCCCCAAATACCGCATTATTATTGCAGGGGATCTCAATGCGCCAATTGAACCTAACTCTGCTCTTATCGAGGTTACACAGACCGAAGATGAAGCATGGAATATTTCTCCTTATCCAATACAGCCAAATTCATCTATTGTTTGTAGCAGGATTTTGCAGATAATAGACCTCATGATACTGCATGGCCTTCGTCTTGGTAATGGCCGATTTCCAGCTGACACCCCTGCTAGGCCAACTTTTTTTAGGAGATCATATAGTAGTACCCTGGACTATGGGGGTGATTCTAACTTCGGCGGGCGGCGGAGGCCGCCCGCCAAAGTTCCCCCACCAAAATACTGCTCCGCGGTCGAAAGACCGCTGAGGGTATTTTGGGATTTGCCCTGGGCTGGCGGGCGGCCGCCCGCCAGCCCAGGGCAAATCAACCTTCCCACGAGGACGCCGGCTCAGAATTGAGCCGGCGTAGTGGGAAGGTGCGACGGGTGCAGTGGCACCCGTCGCGTATTTCAGTGTCTGCATAGCAGACACTGAAATACTTTGTGGGGCCCTCTTTCGGGGGCCCCTGCAGTGCCCATGCCGTTGGCATGGGCACTGCAGGGGCCCCCAGGGGCCCCGCGGCACCCCCTACCGCCATCCTGTTCCTGGCGGGAGTCCCGCCAGGAACAGGATGGCGGTAGGGGGTGTCAGAATCCCCATGGCGGCGGAGCGCGCTCCGCCGCCATGGAGGATTCTGCAGGGCAGCGGGAAACCGGCGGGAGACCGCCGGTTTCCCGCATCTGACCGCGGCCGAACCGCCGCGGTCAGAATGCCCTGCGGGGCACTGCCGGTCTGTCGGCGGTGCTCCCGCCGTCCCTGGCCCCGGTGGTCTCTGACCGCCGGGGTCAGAATGACCCACTATATTCTTCTGTATTTAAGGGTATGGCATTATATAATAGATGTGAAAGTGGGCCATCCGTATACCAGTGACCATGCGCCTTTCCAAATTGAATATGACAGAATCTTTTTATCAGGAGCTGTTTCTTTCTCTGCTCCTGTATTTCCTGGCATCTTGAAGATGTCCAGCAATAGGCGCACGGTGAGATGGGATTCTTTTCAGAGGTCCAACAAGTTACGGGACAAACTCCGTGTATTAGTTTCCAGACATCAGCTTGTTGACGATCACTTCACATTAACTTCGTTTGAAGTCATGTCCTTCACTCGGACCTCTTTGTCGCTCTTAAGGAGCTGTTTTCCAAATCTGTTAGGAATTCAAGCAATCCTTTTCTTCACACTAGCAGCAAGTGGTTCGATAAGAGATGCAGAGAGGCTAAGAGTACCCTGATCAAAGTGTTAAGAACCATAGATAGGGAAGATATCATTAAGGCAAGGCGAAATTATGTCTCCATATGTAAGATGTGCAAACTCAAGCATGAGGAGAGACTATGGGGTGAACTGGCCGAGGCCGCCAGGGTCCATGAATCTAAACATTTCTGGATCCTGGTTGCTCGTAGCGACCAAAACCAAACACTCAAGCCAGAGTGCCACATCGCCCCTGAAATCTGGCTCTCTTACTTTAAGGAGCTGTACAGTTCTACATCTGATCTTGATGCCATCAGTTCTGGAGAGACGTTGCTACTTAATTCATCGGCGATGTCTTTGCCTTCCCTCTCATTAAATGAAACTGAGTTGGCAATCATTGCTCAAAAAGCAGGGAAGGCCCCAGGTCCTGACGGAATCCCCTCAGATATGTATAAAGCAGACTTGAACAATTGGATTCTATATATGAACAGGTTTTCGAATGTTGTCTTGACCAACAGGTCCTATCCTGATTCATGGAAGGAGGCAATCATCGTGCCAATATACAAGAAAGGGGAGAGAGGTCTACCAGGGAATTATAGACCTATCAGCCTCTTAGATAACTTACAAAAAATATTTTGTTATCAGTTATTAAGTAGGTTGAAGAAATGGATAGCGAACAACCACACACTAAGTCACCTCCAGGCAGGGTTCGAAGACAAGGTCAGCACTATCGACCAGGCCTCCGTTTTACTAACATAAAATGGAAAACTGTGGATGTGGATTCAGGCCACCTTTTTGTGGCATTTGTAGACCTGAAATCCACTTTTGACCTCATCCCACGCCATAAACTGTGGGAATTTATGAGAAGTGCAGGGGTCCCCTGCTCTATGTTAAACATAATCATAGATCTTTATACCGGCAATCGTGCCAGAATTCGATGGGGACCGGAAGGTGAACTGACTCCAGAGTTTCCCACAGATCGTGGCATAAGACAGGGATGCGTACTTGCGCCCATTTTGTTTCTTCTATTCATTAACACATGCATCCCCTACCTTTTGGAATGCTCTAGCGATGCCCCCAAATTGGGAGGGCAGAGGATTCCATGTCTTCTATTTGCTGACGACACTTTGTTAATATCACAAACAGCTATAGGCCTTTCAAACTTGCTCGCAAAGTTTATGGATTTTTGCAAAGATCATGGTCTGTAAATAAACTCATTAAAAACAAAATACATGGTGTTTGGAGACAAAAAGCATAAGATGAGGAGACCTGTCTGCTTAGAGGGTGTTACATTGGAAAGAGTGGACACTTTTGATTATCTAGGCCTCAAACTAGAAGATTCACACAAATGGCATACCCACCTTCAGAAATCAACAATGTGTTTGAAACAAAGGGCGGGCGGTATTGTGAGATTTGCAGCTAGATCCCCCAGATTTGCTTTGACCCCTGCTCTTGAAATATATAAATCTCAATCTAGGGGGGGGGCTCTATATGGAGCTGAGTTGTGGGGCCATTGCAACCTGGAGGATTTGATAAGGGTGGAAAACCTGTTTTTAAAGATGTTGCTAAGAGTTCCTTCAAGTACCCCTTCCTTGCCTATCCAAATGGACCTACATTTTCTCCCAATTAACCAGATTGCCACCCTAAGACCATTGTTGTTCTGGATTCGTTTATGGTCATTAGACGCTCTCATTCCATTTGGATGCGGGTTGACCAACTTGGTGGGTACCAACTTTACTACTAGAATTAAGTGGTGTGCGTATGTAGAATGGTCCCTATCTCATCTTGGTTTGGGGTCATATTAGAAGGATCCTTCCTCTATTCCTAAAAATGCTACACAGATCTTGAAGGACGTATTTTGGCTTAATGTCCAAACTTTGCAACTGGCTGAAGTTTCGCCCTCTTCTATGACTGATAGTGTTCTCCAAATCAAATGCCACCATGAGTTTGAGCACTACATGGATGTAATACTCTCTCAATTCGCACGCGCCCTGTATACCAGATTTAGAATAGGGTCTCTTCCTCTGCGTACACTAACTTCTAAATGGTCCAACACAAACAATAGGACCAAATCATGTCCGATGGGCTGTAGAATGAAGAGACTGTTACCCATGTTCTTTTTCAATGTCCTGCATACTGCAAACAGAGGGCTCTATGGATTATCCCTCTATGCAAACAATTGGGCTTTAGGAACTGCTTACCTGCTCTGAGAGTACTCCAGGCAGATTCATCTGTACAAATTGTGTACCCTCTGGCAAAAATTTTTGAATCCATTTGACACTTTAGACTTGGGATTTTAAAGAATAAAACTCAACAAGAGATTCTAGAAGCAGGCATTGCAGATTATAGCTGTGATACACAAGTGCATGGATATTAGTGTATTGCATTCATTATTTAGCTGAGGTTGTATGTTCTTTCTAAATTTCATATTCACGCAAATTTTTAGCCATTGCTTTGTCCTGTTTTAAATCTTGTTGATTTTAGAGTACGATTCTGATTTTATTACTTTTATTCCTATTTTAATTTTTGGATTGTTCTGTACTGTACTTTTATGGTATGCTTTTACCGAAATAAAGTGATGATGATGATGATGAAATGCTGCAGCCCACAAGGATCTCCTGGAACCTTAATGCCCTGGGTACCTAGGTACCACACAATAGGGACTTATAAGGGGGATCCAGTGTGCCAATTGGAATTGGTAAATGAAGTCACTAGCCTATAGTGACTAATTTGGAAGCAGAGAGAGCATAAGTACTGAGGTTCTGGTTAGTAGAGCCTCAGGGACACATTTAAGCACTACTGACAACACACACATTAGGCCACAAACTATGACCAGCAGGATCCCAATGAGACAGGCAAAAACATACTGACATAAAGGTAAAAATGGGGGTAGCATGCCACGAAAGATGGTACTTTCCTACAATCAGACTGAGAGATTTTCTTCAGAACTTCTTTTACTTCATCACCGGCAAGGTTCTGCAAATACTTAATGATTTTCTTATCATCTGCTTCTTTTAGGGCATGTATGAAGTCATCAAACCTCTCTATCCATGCAATCCACCTTTCGCCAATTCTCTGTTTCTTGGTGGTGTTGAATGGTGGTGGTGGTTTCAGAAACACAACTGCATAATACTTTGTGCTATGTTCTACTAGCATTGAGAGAATAAGCTGTTCAGACAAGCGCAGCTGTTCACTTGGACCTGTAGCTTCTACAACCACTGGCCATGTGCTCCCACTTGGCTCATCACACCTGATCTGAGGTCCTAGATCATTGTTTCTTTTCATGAGGGTGTGTAACGCTCCTACTTCTTGCACTTGATCATTGTTGCATTAGTTTTTTGCATCGTACCTGGTTGCCACTGTCTTTAGCATTTTGTATTTTGTTTCTATGGCAACTTGGTGTTATGATGTGGCACTGCATCTCTTCATTTAACCTTACAAGTGAGTTCTTGTGAGCTTTTCACATGCGTTCCTCCACATGGCCTTCAATGTATTCGAGGGCTGTATACGGATTGTAGCAAGGCTTTGACTCCGCACAGTCCAACCTCAAATTCTTTCTCATTGATATGGATGCAAGTGGCACGCACAAGCAGTTTGCTGTATCATTGCAAACTCTCCAGGAGAGCGGTTTCTCTTATTTGGAGCACATATCACCTACTCACTGCCAGTTGTACCATCCTCCACAGCCTGGGAGCCTGCAAATGATCACATCACACATGGTGATCTGTAACAAATGCCTTTATTTCTCAGCATACAATCACACACTGCACTCTGAGTACATCATAACCATTAATAACCACACCTTAACACCTGCCAGGAAATTCTGTAATTCCTCTGTTGAGTCTACCTAGAACCCCCAGGGTCATAGTGCACGTAGTCTCATGACACTATAGGTGGTGTGGACCAGCAGCAAGTACCCATCGAGGGACATGGTCCTAGGACCCCCATGGAATCAAGAAATCCCAAGCAGCCCAAACCATCTATGTTTACTGCAAAGACCAAACAGCTCAAAAAGCCCTGCGAGCACAAAGAGCACAAAAAGGTAAAAGAGTCTTCTACCAACTTTCTGCCTACATCCTCCACTTTTCTATCCTTGGTTTTGCTGGACTCTGTGCACTTCACTACTGCTAACTGGTACTAAACGTCTTGTACTCTCTCCTATTAACATGTTAATATTGGCTTATCCCCAATTTACATATTTAATTTACTTATAAGTCCCTACTAAAGTGGCACTATGTGTAACCAGGACCTGTAAATTAAATTCTACTAGCCGGCATGGAGCAGTGACTGTGCCACCCACTTATGTAGCCTCTACACCATGTCTCAGGCCTGCCATTGCAGAGCCTGTGTGTGCCGTGGACAACCCATAGGGCAGGGTGAAATACATTTATAAGGCAGGACAAGTGTTTTTAGTTGTTCATATGCTGGAAGTGAAATCCCCCAAAATATATTTTTCACTACAGCAAGACATATCTCTCCTATAGGATAACATTGGGATTACCTTATTACATTTTTAAGTGTAATTCCTCATTGTGAAGAGATAGACTTTTAAAGTTTGGTGACTTTGGAATCACAATTTAAAAGCCAAAATTATGTTGAAATTGGATTTCAAAATGCCATTCTGGAAATGGCACTTTTAGAAAGGTTGCTTACTTCAGCCATTTGGTGCCTGTCTGACTCTGATCACATGTCTGCGGTGGGTGACAGCTAAGCGTTGTGTATTCTCCCTAGACAGACACACACAATGGAAGCATATGTGTGACTTAATGGGCCATTCAGGTAAGATGGGAAGGAGGACAGGAACCTAGCCTCACTTATACCTCAATAGTCTATGTCCTGTCCCCACACAAAGGGCTGCGTACCACCCTGTAGTGAGTCTGGTGACAGAGCAGGAAGGGAAGGAAGGGCAGGACCTCTGTACACTTCAAAGGCCTGTCTTTGAGGTCTACCCCACTTCAAAGGCACTATTGGCTATAGGAACTGGGCCTCAGATACTAAAACTTCAGTATACTTCTGAACCTGTGGCTATTTTGCTAGGAAGAAGGACTGCTGTGCTGCTACAAGGACTGCCACTTTTTTGAACTGGAAATTTGCTGAGCTGCTCTGCTTTGCTGACTTGCTGCTCTCTGCTTAGGTGAGAAGGACTGGACCTTCATCACTTCACCCCAGATCCCAGAGTGACTCCAGGGCTAGCTAGCTGGCCTCCTGATTTCAATTTTCAGGAACATAAAAATAATTCCAACAAACCTGCTTCTGCACCTGGACTCTGCCAGCTGTGAGTCTACCCTGCCAAGCGGTGCCATCCCAGTTCTGGACCCTTGTAGGTGGGCCTACGGTGCTTGGAAACAGAACTGATGCATCCTCTCTGCTGAGCTACACATCCCTGAGGAGAACTGATGAATCCCCTTGGCTGAGCAATGCATTCTCTAGCAGAACCAATGTATCCTTGCTGTTGCATGGATTGGACCCGTCACAACAGGCTCACATTGCTGCCACCTTCCCCCATCTTGGGTTTGGCGGATCTGCTTTGGAACTGGCATGGTTTGACACTTTTCCTGCTGCAAGCTCCTCACAGCTCCTGTTGATGGCATCCTTGATGATGACGTTCAAACTCTGCATTGCAGCTTCACCAATCCCTTTGAAACAATGCATCACTTTGAATGGGCAATGCAACTTTGGCACATCGCAAACCCCATCGACAGAATCCTTGAGATTGATACAATAGATCCTTGCACCCCAGCCTCACCCCATCAGAGAACCAAGGCATCTCTTCGGCTGGGTGGCCCATCTTCGAAGCCGTTCCGTACTTTGATTCAGCTGGACTAACTGGGGCTTTGTAGCCGGCCCAAGCTCCATTGCCGTCAGCGTGAACTTTGACTTTGTCCCGATCCGGTGCAACTAGATATCCCCTAAAGCGCTTTTCGCTTCTTGGAGCTCTTTTTACTTAGATCCTTGAAATTCAATATCTCCAGTCCTACATATTGGATTTTTGTCATGTTGGTCCTTTTTTTATCAATTTTCATATCTAGCCTGGTATGGAAACATTTTGTGTGGTGTTTTCACTTTTTTCCTGTTTGAAGTGGTGCACAAATACCTTACACATTGTTAAGCCTGACTGCTCAGTGCCAAGCTACCAGAGGGTAAGTATTGGGTAATTTAGTGATTGCTTGTGCATTACCCTGTATAGTCTGTGGTTGCTGCTTGATCAGGGCTGACACCTCAGTCATTCAACAATCCAATTTCTATCATTGGTCATATACAGTCCCCACAATTATACAAAAAAACTTCTGGACTTTTTAAAGTTATCTACCAGAGTGGCTAAGCTGGTTGAGCTACCACAGACTGGTTCAGAAAAGTGATAGCCTAAGGGAGGGCCAGTCTGGGCCTAGATGTGTGGATGGCTTGGTGGGCATGCGGGCACCAAGCAGGTGGGGATTGCCTGCTATGAGCTCACTGGTACTCCTTCCTGCTCTTTTGATCAGGTGGGCATCATGAGCTTAAGTGTTCAAAACTAGCCTAGCCTAGGTGGTGCTGTGGCTTGTGACATGGTTGGGGGTTGATGTTTCAGATGATCTTCTTTGTGTCTCTGAGGGCACAGAACTCACACCTACTAATGCTCTCCAGCCAGGATCTGCCTGCCCAATGGCAGTGCCAAGACATATGGGATCCATTGCCTCTGTCACACATAAATCCGATCTTCCAACAGTTTGTGAAATAGAATTAGACTTCAAACCTGCTCTAAGGGATCCTCATTGCTGGCCTACACTGACATCCATGTATGAGCATATGTTGATTCATAGGTAGGAATATAAGAAGGAATCACTCTCTTAAAAAAACAAACGTACATCTCAAAACACAGGTGGCCTTACTTAAAATGTCAAACAAATGCATACACTTCAGAGAAGGCTGAAAGTCATGGAGTCCTATTTAATTCAACTACAATCAACTGTACAACAAATTTCAGGGTCTAGTCGAGGAGCATGAGGCAAAGTTTAAGAGTATATCATATAAGCTATAGTTATGAAAAACTGCAAGCGCCAAAACAATTTACAGATGCTTGGTATACCTGAAGGCCAGGAGGGTGACAGTGACAGAGGGTATATAGCTCATCTAGTCAGACAGGCATTTCTGCAGATTAATGATTGGGATTGACAGTCAGGTACACAGGGTGTATAATTTCCTTAAAAGAAGTCAACTAGGGGAGAGCCTGGCAGTATCCAAGTGCAATTTTGGTTCATGTGGGCAACTATATTTTTCATCAAAGTCATGAGGGCTGGGGTTCTTTGAGCATTCAGACTTTAGTCATGCAGTGGTTGGACAGAGGAAGCAGCTCTGAGAATCGGGGGTTCTCTTTCTTGGAGCCAGCCAATCATGTGAAAATACATTTCTGCCAGGATCTGTTAAAGGTTTAAGACCTTCTGAAAATATGGTGCACGGGGTCCATAAATGAAAACCTATGGTTACTCTCAGATGCCTTAACCTATTCATCTTTTTGCTTTGTGGGTTATCTTTGTATGATCACTTTATACATATCTTAAAGAATAATATCTATGGGCCTGATATAGGTCTTGGCGGAGGGAATACTCAGTCATAAGCTTGACGGATATCCCGTCCACCGAATTAGAATCCCCATAGGAGATAATGGGATAGCAATGTAGCGGATGGGATACCTGTCACATTTGTGACAGAGTATTCCCTCCTCCAAAACCTAAAACAGGTCCAATGACTGGTCTAAAGGGGCAGATATCTATATGATAGGTTAGGCTTTTTTTGTTCCCAATATTTGATTACATTTTTGGAGAATAAAGAAAACAGTGAAAATATGCACATATCTGAGGACCAACCTGGTGTAAACGTGACAAGCACATTGATCTATATTGATAATAAACATCTAGACCATATAGGCTGGAGACTTGCCAAAAAGCCATTGTAAGGTATTTGTCAAGAAAGATATTGTATAAACCTCAACACAAAATAATAGTCTAGGTACTTAGTAGAACATTGTGCATAATAATGGGAAATTGTGCTTAATTCTAGTGGTTAAAATATTCAAATCTTACTAAAGTTGAAAACAGGAGGAAACTCTTGTTGAATGGAGACAGCAAGGGAAATCCATTGGGCCAGTGGGGTGACATCTTCAAAGCAGTAGAAAAGAGCAAAGAAGATGGGGAAGAAGTGAGGCGGAGGGCTAAGAGAAAGGGATGTATGCCATGAGGGATTATGTATTATGTCGATAATGAGCAAGCCAGCTTACATATAAAGGAATCAAGTGGTGAAAGAGAGTCTGTTAGGTGGTGGACACAAATCTATTGCGAGTAGGCCAAATAGATTGATAAGGAGCAGCTGTCCTGGAATGGAGCTTTATTTTTTTTTATGTATGCTTCAGAGGTAAGAGATCCATGCCCACCAAGTGTGAAAGGAAAAGTCATTTAGCACTTTCCATTCTAATAAGATGACTTTGATGGTCACCATGGCCAGTGGGTCCAATAGAGGTAGGTCTTTGTCAGGTAAGTCTAGAGGGGGGCTTAGCGCACGTGGACTCAATATTACAAGAGTGAAGGTTAAGGGAAATCTCACATTGAAAACAGTCCGTGAACCTCTATCCAGTAAGTTGATAAGTGCTTGCATGTCAGAAACATGTTTAGGGGTTGCAAGTAGCTTATTTACAGGTCAAGCAAAGATCAGCTTTGATCAAATTCTACTTAAACATTCTAGATGGTGTCCAATATAAGACATATGCAACATAAAACTGAGTCTGAGTCAGGGGCAGGATCAGATTATTTCGGAGAAAGCTGTTGGAGATTTTTTGCCAGAACGTTTCTGGAACAGGAGGGACAACTAGAGGTTGAAGATACTGAGGCCAACATTTCTGAGTAGGTGAGGAAGATGTGGTTAGTGAGCTGTGTAATAATTTGTAGATTTATTATGGTAAATGGCCAACTCTAACAGCTTGCTGAATTAACTGAAATAGACCTAAAGGAAGCAATGTGTCTAATTTAAAGAGTTGTGCTTGGATTTTAAAAAAGCTGTAGAAATCCATATTGGGTAGAGAGCATTTCTCTAGAAGTGAGCCAAAGATAAGAGAGAGGCCATCAACGAGCAGGTCAGATACCATGTTGATGACATTTGACGCCCAGGTGGGGCCAACTTCGGATGAAACACTTGTTGCCTTTTCAGAGTTATTCCACTGAGAAACGGCCCAAGATTTTGGTAGAGTAGGGGACAAACGTTTATCCGTCATCTTGAGAGTATGAATTGTATCAAGAAGGATACGGATAGAGTGAAGTAGCACCGAAGTAAGCATTGTCAATGTCGCAGGTAGCAGGTATGGCAAGATGAGATGATGTTCCACGATGAGCCATGAGACTGTTATAGTGAAGTGAGTCTCAAACCAGAACATACCATGTGTGGCATGAAAGGCCGTAAGATAGTTATACCGATTGAGAAGACCGCATCCACCCAATGAGCATGACAGTGTGAGCTTCCTAAGTCCCATTCTGTTTTTTTATCGGCCCTAAGTAATTTTTAGGATAGCTTGTCAACTGTAGTAAAAAAATATGCAGAGAAGCAGTCAGTTTCTAGTCTCCACCACTACGATATGAACTTTGGGGACCAGGCGGATGGGATAATTTTATCTAGAGTTTTCTGTTCATTAAGACAGGATTGATCTGATAGACTATTGGAGAACCAGATGCCTAAATATGTTATCATTTTTGGTTGCCATTAAAGGCCTGATTGTCCAATACAAGAGGAATGACGGTGGACAGTAAGTTGCATAAACTCTGTCTACTCTCTATTTAAGGTGTAGCCTGAAAATTCAGCTAAGGATTGAATGACGGAAAGAACTATGGGAATCGTTATGTCAGGGTTTTCTGAAGCGATAAGTATATCATCTGCATAGGCAGCTGTTTTGAATATGAGAGATCCAAAGTTGATACAATTGATATTAGGATTATCATTAACATTAATCAAGATCAGTAGAGGGTCTATCACTAGGAGGAATAGGAGGGGAGATAAAGGACACCCTTGAAGGGTGGCCTGGTGGAGGGGTGGAGAGTGCCCCATTGATTCTAATTCTAGCCATGGGTTCAGCATACAAAGACATAACCATAGATGCAAAGAAGTCATTTAAGTTGTATCTGTCCAGGGATGCTTCAAGGAAAGGCCAATATACGTTATCAAATGCCTTTTCAGTATCCAACGCATTCAGAATCTAATGAAATAGCCTCAGTGGCATGAGGTTGGGGAAGGGGGGCTTTCTTGATTATATGGCAAAACAGATGTGTTTTGTCACACTCAAGACTGCCCTTAACAAACCCAGATTGTGATCGGTGAATCGGTTTAGGGATCAGAGTCTCTAACTGTTTAGCTGGGATTTTCATGTAGAGTTTTTTCTTCATATCTAGAATGGAGATGGGTAGTTTTTGGTGTCAAAGTGGTCCTTCTCCTCCTTGGGAAGGACTACTATGGTAGCCTTGGCTTCAGAGCCAGTGACTTTGCCAGAGGCATCAAAATGTCTGAATAATGATTTCAGAGGTGGCAAGAGAGGGCCTTAGAGAAATCAATGGTGCAGCCATTAGGTCCAGTGGCTTTAGTTCAGGGGATGAGTTCAGTCGCCTGTATGATTTCTTTAGGTTCAATTGGCTTATTGAGGGATTGTTTCTCTGTATCTGAAAGATATTTCATGGGTATAATTTTAAGGAAGGTCACACATGACATCTTAGGGGTGTATAGAGAGGCATAGACTTTTTTAAAGATTTCTAAAATGTCTGATGTTTTAGTCATAGTGGTGCCTTGAGGTATTTAATCTGTGTTATAATAGAGATATTGGCCCTCATTACAACCCTGGCGGTCGGTGATAAAGTGGCATTAATACCGCCAACAGGCCGGTGGTAATACATGCAGGATTATGACCATGGCGGAAACAGCTCATACAGACAGCCATTTTAACAAACCGACCACCAGGTCGGAATAAATAGGCACCACGGCGGTAACCGCCAACAGCCAGGCGGAAGACAATGTTCCACCCATTGTAATATGACACACCAATCGACCACCTTTTCCAAGGCGGTACCAACGAAATCAAAAGCCTGGCGGAAACACTGCACAGAAGGCAAACGACTCACCTCTGGAGACTCAGGGAACAACCACACCGCCATGGAGCCTGAGTTGCATGTCTTTCCGATGTTGTTTTATGTCCTGCTCCACTACGAACACCAACGACGGCGAAGACGACCATTGTGAGTACTGCTGCCTACCACACAGGGGAGGGTGGCAGGAAAAAGAGAGTGACACACACATGCAACACCCCCACCCCCACCACCATACACACAAGCAGATGCAGTTACATAATATATCCACCCGTGCCCCTGAGGAATAATGCAAGGACAACTACTATAGAGCAAAAAGAGTGTAATAAGATAAATATAGTAGAAATATGTGCATCCAAATCAAAAAGTATATACATATTTACAATGCAAGGGACACTGCCCAGTCCTCAATGTCCGTGGGCCACAGGGCCACATCACAAAGTCCAAGGCCCCACCTCACTCCTGCAACAACACAGAGAGAACACTGCAGGGGCATCAGGTCGAAAATAGTTAGACACCTCATGGGGACGGGGAACGTGGGGGCACCTCAGCTGGAAGATGGTACAACGCCACTGGTCCTGGAGGGGACATCATGCCCTGTGCTCGGTCCTGGGGAGTGCAAGGCCACAGTCTCTCAATTGGGTGACTTGCCCACATACTCTGGAGGGGGAAACATGCCCAGTACTCTGTCCTAGGGAGTGCAAGGCTACAGTCTCTCAAGTGGGTGACTTGCCCACATGCTATGGAGGGGGCAACATGTCCAGTACTCTGTCCTGGGGAGTGCAAGGCCACAGTATCTCAAGTGGGTGACTTGCCCACATGCTCTGGAGGGGGCAACATGCCCTGTGCTCTGTCCTGGGGAGTGATAGGCCACAGTCTCAAGTTGATGGCTTCTCCACTGGTTCTGGGGGGGGCATCGTGCCCAGTGAGCTTCATCCTGGGGAGGATGGGGTGAGTGAATGGCATCTCTACTGGTTCTGGAGGGGGCATTGTGCCCAGTGAGCTTCATCCTGGAGAGGATGGGGTGAGTAGATGGCATCTCCATCTGGTTCTGGAGGGGGCATCGTGCCCAGTGATGCAGATCTTGGGGAGTGCGAGGTCACAGTCTCTCATACCCACACAATTTGCAGGGGCCAGTCCACACTACAGTTCATGGACGCAGAACTACACACTGTCTGCTGGCGGTGATGGCTGTTCAGTGGTGGCAGTGGTGGTGCTGCTGCTGGCAGTGGTGGGGGTAGGCTCCAGCCCATCCCCTGCAGCCTCGGATGGCTGCCCACTGGGGCTGCTGGTGGCGGTGCTGGCAGTGGTGGGGGGAGGCTCCAGCCCATCCCTGAAGCCTTGGACGGCTGCCCACTGGGGCTGCTGCTGCTGGTAGCGGTGCTGGTGGCGGTGCTGGCAGTGGTGGGGGAGGCTCCAGCCCAACCCCTGCAGCCTCGGACTGCTGCCCACTGGGGCTTCTGCTGCTGGTGGCGGTGCTGGTGGCATTGCTGGTAGTGGTGTGGGGAGGCTCCAGTCCATCCCCTGCAGGCTCGGATGGCTGCCCACTGGAGCTGTTGCTGCTGGTGGCGGTGCTGGCAGTGGTGGGGGGAGGCTCCAGCTCATCCCCTGCAGCCTTGGACGGCTGCCCACTGGTGCTGCTGCTGCTGGTGGTGGTGCTGGTGGCAGTGGTGCTGATGGCGGAGCTGGTGTAGTAGTGGTGGGGGCAGGCTCCAGCCCATCGCCTGCAGCCTCGGACGGTTGCACCACCATGGTTGGTGGTGTGGGCTCCGACTGAGTCCCAGCACCAGGCCTCTTGTCCTTTCTGCCTGCTGGTGCAGGCCCCTTGTCCTTCTTGCCAGCAGCTGGGGATGGCTCCTTGCTCCTTTTGGCAGTTGCTGGGGATGGCTCCTTTCCCTTCCTTGCAGCAGCTGGGTCGCCTCCTTGCCCTTCCTTGCAGCAGCTGGGGGTGGCTCCTTGCCCTTCCTTGCAGCAGCTGGGGGTGGCTCCTTGCCCTTCCTTGCAGCACTTGGGACAGGCACCCTTTCCGTGTGGCTGCCTGGTGCCCGGGATCCTTTCCCACCTGGAGTTGCTGTGGACACTACTGGGCCCGTGGACTCGGTTGCTGAGGTGCTTGCCTGGGTTTTGACCACCCTGGCCTGATGTGAAGGACGGGGGGAGGAGGGGTAGGGAAGAGGTCAACTGTGGCGAGGAAAAGCTTCTTAGGGACATTGGGGTGGGAAAGAGGGAGAAGGTTTGGGAGTGGAGGAAGAGGGAGTGGTTGTAGGAGATGTCTGCTGTGTTTGGGTGCAGGTGCATGGGCAGGATGCTGTTGTGAGGTGGATGGCTATTGGGTGTCGAGTTGTGTACTTTGGGAGGAGGGGGCACAGACACAGTGGGAGAGGACACAAGGGACGTGTGCATGGATGTGGGGGTGGTGACTGCCAGTGAGGTGTGTGATCGGATAGGTGAGCTGCTGATGGTGGTAGTGGATGAGGATGTAGTGCATGCAGGTGTGAGTGTAGATGCAACTTGGAGGGAGGTGGAGGACGATGAGTAGGGGGACACAGTGGAGGCAGTGGGTGCCTGTGGGATGAAGTGTGGGGCTTGTGTTTGCCTGTGCCACTCTTGTGTGTTGACCTGTGTGCATTTTCATCTGCCTGTGTGCTTGGGATAGGTTGGGTTTGAGGGGAATGGGATTGGGTAGAGGAAGTTGGAGGGGGGACGGTGGAAACGGGGACAATGGCTGCCATCAGAGAGGAGGCCAGAGCCTGGATTGGTCTCTGTTGGGCCGCCAAGCCAGTGTGAATGCCCTCCAGAAATGCATTTGGTCTGTTGCATTTGGGCTGCCAGCACCTGGATGGCATTCACAATGGTTGACTGCCCAGCAAAGATGGATTGCAGGAGGTCAATAGTTTCCTCACTCAGGGCAGCAGGTCTAACTGGGGCAGGGCCAGAGTCTACAGGCGCGCGGCAGGGGTAGGTCCCTGGACGAACTGAGGAAGCTATGAATTCATTCTCCTTGGTTGATGCTAGCGCAGACCTAGGGAGCCCAATCTCTAATAAGGGATGATTATATGCAGGGCGACTGTACTGACCAACTGACATAGACATATTTTGTCTCCTACTCTGTAAGTGACTATAAATGCACCCGATTAATTTCTGACACATAGGAGAAGTAGTTCAATAATCAAAGGCTGTTTTTCGTGGGTCCTGAAGAAGCGTCACGGGATCACTTTGTGACCAACCATAGACACGAAACATGTTGACCATATAGGATTAGGTAAACTACCTTCCCTAATTATAGAACGTACTAGTACATTATTTCCAGTAACATTCTGAAATCTCTGTTTTTAATCTTGGCCTGAACCCTACCTCTACCGCATTAAAATAATGGCTCAGGTTCAGAGCTAATTTTAAGAATTCTGTCTTGTTTTCTACACTCTCCATTTCTTATCTAGTTTTTTCCAGACCCTTGTTGTTAGCAATCTTACTACGGTTGAGTGCCACCCAGAATGCTGGGTTGCCCGCCAGGCATTGCAGCACCAGTCTGGCGAGGAGTAAGCCCGATGATGATACCTGTCACCCAAGTGGGTGCTTGAGGGCTCTCCTGAGTATACTCAGTACAAACATTGGTTGCCTTATTTCTCTCTTTTGTGGAACAGTGCACTTATATTGATATTATAGGTCAATTTAGGGAGACTGTGCACTGGACCAGAAAATCTCCCAGTCCCTACATTTGTTTATACAGGGCCAGAGGTGCCTGGGGCGAATGAGACGCCCACCCTCCTGGGTGAGTGGGCATGGGAAACTCGCTGAGGGACTGCTGGGAGAGCAGTGCTGGTATGGGGATGGCGGCTGCACCTGTAGCTGGGGTGGGCACAGAGGTGTCCACCACCACCAGGGAGCTTCCATCAAAGGAGGTATCCTTGTACAAACTATCCCCTCCAGTCTCTGCCATGGTGCTCCCCTCGCCCTCCGTCCCACTGGTGCCCTCACCATCGGTGGATTCGGCCTCCTGGGTCCTGTGGGATGCTGCTCCCTCCATCACCAGTGTCTCTGCTCCCCTGCATGATGATACTAATTCACAGGACAGGGTGACAAAACAAAAAGGGGGGGAAGAGACAAAGGATACACTTGGTCAATGAAGGCACCAACACCACCGTTGGCGCACACAACACAGTTTCACACAAGGATCAGCCATACGCATTAGGCAATGCACTAGCAGTCACAATGCAAGTCACCAGCCCATGGATAGGGACAACTAATGCCAGTTGCAGAGTACCTTAGACCCACAGAGCCCTGCCCAGTAGTGGATGCCTACTAGCTTGGATGGAGGACTTTCACATCAGAACCCTGCCCAACATGGGACCAACTCTGCAATGTCAGGCCTGGCCTAGGAGCACCCATAGGCCCACATCCCCCACCTGGATACCACCCCACCAGGTGTATCTAGTAATGAAGGGCACTGTACTCACCCCCTTGGTTGCTGCTGTGATGCCCCCAAGCGCCCATCCAGCTCCGGATAGTCCACCGCCAGTATGCAGGTCATCAGAGGGGTCAGGGTACGACGGGCACCCCTTCCTTGTTGGGAGGCCATCCCCAGCTGGTCCCCACCATCTTCCGTGCCCAGCGTCTCAGGTCCTCCCACTGTTTCCGACAGTGGGTGCTCCGCCTGCCGTACACCCGCAGGGTCCACACGTCCTTGGCGATGGCACGCCATATACCCTTCTTTTGATGGGCGCTGACATGCAGAGGAAATATACACAGGGAAAGGTATTAGTCCGACCGTCCTGCCTGCTACACTTATGGCCCACCATGCCCCATCCCCATTATTACAGACATGGCCCAGCATACATGCTGCACGCTGCCCAGGGCACATACACCCACCCACCCCTACATGAGGCCTTCACACACACACACCACTCCATACATTCACGTCCCATGCATCGTCCAAACGGTGTACTCACCTGCTGGTCTGGAGGCCCATACAGCAGTCGGTACTGGAGTAGGACCCCATCCACCAGTCGCTCCAACTCTGCCGAGGTGAAGGCAGGGGCCCTTTCCCCAATGACATGAGCCATGGTCGGTTCCAGACACAGGTCACAGCAGCACATGCAGTGTAGGTCCGCTCCTGTTGAGGGTCAGGTAGCAAGTGAGTGAACAGATAGGAAATGGCGGTCACGTCTGAGGCGGTGCGTAGCGTCACCGCCGGCGTACATCACCATTGGCCACTGTACCCCATAGGGCCCAATGATAATCAATGAGGAGTTGCACGGCGGTTCTCGACCGCCTCCCGCAACGGCACACAACGATAGTGGAATTACCTCATTTCCACATGTCCCTCCATACAGGATAGGCGGACACCATTTCAGGGGGGGCAGGCCATGGATCCTAACTGCATCACAGTACACAAATACACATTATGGACATATCCCACCATATTATTGTAACAATCACAATATGCATTGCACCATAGTGGTTAGAATGTACAGATAATGACTAACTGCTCACTCTTTTGCCCCATAGATTGCTACCACTGCGGATGAATAGGAGATGGAGACATCCCCCTGGGTACAGACCCCTGGTGGACTTGGCAACAATGGAGGACAGGCACATTATCCTCACCTATAGACTTGACAGGGCCACAATCACAGAGCTGTGTGCCCAATTGGAGCCTGACCTGATATCTGATATCTGTCACTCCATTGGGATACCCCCTCTTGTGCAAGTGCTATCTGTGCTTTATTTCCTGGCAACTGGTTCTTTCCAAGTGACAGTGGGCTTGGCAGCAGGAATGTCACAGCCAATGTTCTCAATAGTGCTTACCAGAGTGTTGTCTGCCCTGATAAAACACATGTGCAGCTACATCGTTTTCCCCCAGGTAGAGGATTTGGCCACAGTGAAAGCTGACTTCTATGCAATGGGAAATATCCCCAACATCATTGGGGCAATAGATGGGACACATGTTGCCTTTGTCCTCCCCCCGGCAAAATGAACAGGTCTTCAGAAATCGAAAGAGTTTTCACTCCATGGATGTCCAGATGGTGTGCCTGGCGGACCAGTGCATCTGCCATGTCAATGCTAAGTATCCTGGGTCTGTGCATGATGCCTTTACCCTGCGGAATAGCAGCATCCCAAATGTGATGGCCCAACTCCAGAGGCACCGGGTGTGGCTAATAGGTGAGCCCTGGTTCCCACCCACTGGATATTGGTGCATGGGTATAGTGTGGGCACTAAGGGTGAGTGTGTGGCTAACAGTTGTCCCTCGATATTTGCAGGTGACTCTGGTTACCCCAACCTCTCATGGCTATTGATGTCAAAGCCCAGCTCACCTGAGTCCTTGTTCAGTTCTGATGGAGGTTGAAGACAATCCGACCCCACCCTGAAACTGCTTGTTCCAGCACACTAGTTTTTAAAACAGTGCACTAAGAACAGAAGCTCAAGGGAAGGGGGGAAGTGGATAAAATAAAATAAAGAGACAACACCGTTCTTGCGTTTCCACTGTTGAAGTGCTGCACAAATCTGCGGCCCTCTCTGACTTTTGTAGAAACTGGTGCCTAATGAAACATAAACAAAGAACAGATAAGTACAACCTATTCCTAACTGGGTTCCTGACTATCCCTTTATTTATAAGAAATTTTCTTCTAAAAGTACCTCTTGGATCCTGGTCTCTAGTTTCCAGGTATGGAATGTGTTACTGCTCTGGGATGTGCTTTCTATTACTCTAAAGCTTCTAAAACATTAAACAAATACCGTTATCAGAATTACCAATATCAAACATTCATCTTAATATAACTAAAGCCTAAATTCCCAATAGCAGACTCACTTTCCCCATATTTCCAGAATCTTTTATAAAACAAATACTGTACTTTTACGTCAAAATACAGCATGTAATTTGTGCAAGTCCTTGATTTACTGTTTGCCTTGCTGTTAATGGTTTCCACGGTTCGATTCTTAAAAGTTCCATAAAAAAAAAAAATGTTTGCTTCACAAAGTTCCACAAAGTATTCTTGTAAGAAGGTATCTTGTTTCAAATTGTCTATACACGAATCCAGAAATTGTTGTCAAAGTTCTTTCAGGTAATAAAAGTTTTGCACTTACTTGTTGCTGGCAAGAGATACTGATCAGTCTAACCTTGTCTTCTTTCTCTTTTGCAGGTTGCTTGTAGGAGAGAGGCTAAGGCAAGGAGGAACCGGAAACCGGAAGAAGGAAGAGCCAGCAGCTGCGCCCATTGAAGCCAATGAAAGTCTGTAGAGAGCAGGAGTGCCAGCGCCGAGGGATCTGTCCTCAGGTAAGCGGGAGGTAGACGAGCACAAGCACTGGTTGAGGCTCGGGGGCTGCCTTTTATAGACAGGGCTGGGTGTGGTCCTCACATGCTGCACATGTTCTTGAAAGGTGTGCAGAGCTGGGTGTGGTTTGAAGAGCTGGGTGTGGTCCTCACATGCTGCACATGTTCTTGAAAGGTGTGCAGAGTTTCAGTTATTATGCAAATGAGTTAAATTAACACATGGCCTAGAGAGGAGTGTTTTAAAGAAGCCTTGGTAAAAGCAAGGCCCAATGTGTAAACAAAACAGCACATTAAACAACATACACAGAAGCCTAGGGGGGGGGGAGGTGAGATAACAAGAAAGGCTTTCAATAGTAAGTTTAAAAGGGAGCTATTACAGAACCCACTAGTGCAGTGAGAGGGGACATGCTCTTTGCTGTGCACAAACCCTAACAATTGACCCCTGTGAGGAATGCCAGGACAAGGGCCGAGGAACATTACAATGAGGCACATGGGCGAACAAGACGGATTATAGAAAGGACCTTTGGCTTCCTGAAGGATCCCTGTGCTACTCACCCAAGAAGGTCTGCCAGATCACTGTGGCATGCTGTATGTTGCACAACCTTGCCTTGCGCCGCCATGTACCTTTTCTGCAGGAGGAGGAGGCTGGAGTTGGCCATGTGGCAGCAGTGGACCCTGTGGACAGTGAAGAAGAGGAGGCAGAGGATGAGGATGAGGACAACAGAAGTGCAGTCATTTGTCAATATTTCCAATGAGACACAGGTCAGACAGTGTTATTTAGCATATCATAGACAGTTTGATGTGTGGCATTGTCACTGGCAGGCTGTGGATTCCTACTTCTATGCCCACTCAGTGTACCTTTTGGCATCTCTTCTTGCAGAAGTTGGTGTCCCACTATAGCTCCTGGTGTGTTCCGTGCAGCCAACTACAGGTCTTTGCCATGTAAAGATTACGGTACAGTTGAATTGCAATGTTTGAACCTTGTTAATCGAATACATTTTGAAATGATTTGGCATACACCATGCTTGTATTTTTTCAAAGGGTGTTTATTTAAGTGCTAAAAAGTAGGGGGGCAAGTGCACTGGGCTGGGGTGATGTTGGAGGAAAGTCCAAGTTAGAGTCCAGTCTATTTGTAACACAGGTGCAGTGTCCAAGGGGGCATGGGAAGAGGTGCAATGGTTGTTCAAGGTAGACAGGGTGACAGAGTGGGACACAAGGGTGACATGCAGGAGAGTCTTATTACCTGGCGGGGATCTTGGCAATAGTCTCTGGCTTCTGCCTGGATCGCAGGGAATGTTTGTGGGGTGGTTCTCCTTCTGCAGGGGGAGGGGAGCTTGTGGCCTGTTGGTCCTGTGGCGGGGCCTCCTGTCCACTAGCGGCAGCGGAGGGCTCTTCAGTAGTGTGGCTAGTGTCAGGGCCCCTTGTTGTGCCACTGCCTCCCTCATAGTGTTGGCCATGTCAGCCAGCACCCCTGGAATGGAGATCAGGGTGGTGTTAATGGCCTTTAAGTCCTCCCTGATCCCAGGTACTATCCCTCCTGCAGCCACATGTTCTCCTGCATCTTGTCCATGATCTGGCCCAGTGTATCCTGGGAATGTTGATATGCACCCAGGATCGAGGTGAGTGCCTCCTGAAGGGTCGGTTCCCTGGGCCTGGCCTCCCCCTGTTTCATAGCAGTCCTCTCAGCTTCCCTGTTTTTCTGTGCCTCTGTCCCCTGAACCGTGTGCCCACTGCCACTGACCCCAGGTCCTTGATTGTCTTGGGTTTGTGGCGTGGCCTAGGGTCCATGTAGTGGTGGACACACTGCTGATTGACGTGTCCTGGGAACAGCGGTATGGGCCTGCTGGGTCGGTGCTGTTGTGGTGTTTCCTGAGGGGGAGGGTCTGTGGTGGTGTGAGAGTGTGCCTGGGTAACTGAATGTCCGGAGGACCCTGATGGGCCAGGTTGGTCATCCAGATCCAGGCGACCAGAGCTGCTGTCATCACTGTGGGCCTCTTCTGGGGGGACACTGGATGTCGGTGGAACCTCTTTGCCGGTGACATTGGCTGGGTTACCTGTGGGGATGTAAATGCAGTGTTATTTTATCTGCGTGTGACATCTTGTGCATGGGTGTGTTGCCCTCTACGTTGTTATTGTCCTGGCAGCTTTGACTTGTGTGAGTTGTTATTTGGTGGGCTAGTTGTTTACCTCTAGTGTGCATGCTGTGGTGATAGTTGTCCATGCAGGGCTGTGAGTGGTGTCCATGCATTGGTGGTGCATGCAGGGCTTGGCATTGGGATGAGTGGGTTGTGATGGTGGGGTGTGTGGGAGGTGGTGGAGAGATGGGAGTGAGGGTAAGGGTGGGGGTATGTAATGGCATGCAGGTAGGGGGGTGACAGTAATAGAGAGTTGACTTACCAGAGTCCAGTTCTCTTCCTACTCCTGCCAGGCCTCAGGATGCATGATTGCCAAGACTTGCTCCTCCCATGTTGTTAGTTGTGGGGGAGGAGGTGGGGGTCCACCGCCAGTCCTGTGTACAGCCAGTTGGTGTCTTGCTGCAATGGAACGCACCTTCCCCCGTAGGTCAATCCACCTCTTTCTGATGTCATCCCTTGTTCTGGGGTGCTGTCCCACTGCATTGACCCTGCCTACGATCCTCTGCCTTAGCTCCATCTTCCTAGCAATGGATATCTGCTGCACCTGTGATCCAAATAGCTGATGCTCTACCCGGATGATTTCCTTTAACATGACCCTTAGTTCCTCCTCAGAGAACCTGGGGTGTCATTGTGGTGCCATGGGTTTAGTGTGAGTGGTGTGGGTGAGGGTGTGTAGGGTGATGGGTTGGGGTGTCTGATGTGGGGTGCATGTGTGGTGTATAGGTGATGGTGTTGTGTGGCTGTGGTCTTGTCTGTGGTCTTGCTATCTCTTTTGTGGCAATTGTTTGTAGTAGTGAAGGGTTGAGGGTAATGTGAGTGTGTGTTTTATAGTGGTGTGGGTGTGGTGGGTGTATGTGAGTCAGGTGTGTGTAGTTTGAATTGACCAATGTAAAAAAATTACTGTGACATGTATATGTCTGCAGTGGTCCCGTGCTCATGTGGAGTGACCACACACCATACGGGTTCCCTACCTTCAGGTCCGGCAACGGGGGTGGGGTCATGTTTTCTCCATGGTCCTGTGGTGGAAGGACTTGTCCAATCATGTCCAGTCAAAACTGAAGTGGATTTGGGAGAAAATGTAAGTTGTTACCTCATTTCCCCCCGATCCGCCAAGTCAGGTGTGGATGTCAGACCACCATGGTTGGCCTCGTGCTAAGGCACATCCAAATCGGCATAGCAGTAAGGGTGGCTGAAGTTCCGTCGCCAGACAGTATTACCAATGGCACCGTCCACGCAGACTGGTCCTTGGAGGAGTTGGCAGGACTTGGGCAAGCTTTGGTCTTTGGTCTATGGAACAGGCAACATGTAAATCAGGTGTGCAGACCACCAAGCCGGTAGAGGGGTTTTCTGTCGAAAAGGTTGTGGCAGACCCATTACCGCCAAGACCTAAATCAGGCCCTTAGTTTCTCGATTCAATGACATTGAAAGGCAAAAGATTTAGAGTCTCAATTACGTACTGAGCTTTGAAATTAGAAATAGAATATTCTTATTGCCTGGCCATTTCACTGGTTCGTTGTGTAGAGTGGACATTGGAACAACTACCTTCTGTCCAAATGATGACTCAGAAGAGAATTTGGGTCATGGCGGAATAGGGTTGCATACTGCTTTGAGAATATTGAAGAAAATGGATGTACACTTGCCTTCCAGCTTCAAGATTGTCATTCTAGGTATGCCATAACTAGTACCAGGCAGCTCTCAGGCCTGGTGGTGTCAGGCACTGATGAGGTTTTCAATGTTTTTTAGCAGCTCTATACAGAACTATATGCGGAGGCTACACATACTCCACTTGCGGAGGCACCTGCGTATGTGGCAGGGGGAATTCGACAACTGTGAAAGACACTCAGCTGGAAGCATTGGGGGCCTCAATTACAATAACAGGAACCAGGAAAGCTTTATTTCATCTAGCTTCTGGCAAAACATCTGGGCCAGACTCTATCCCAATTTAATTGTACAAGGCCTTTTCTGACATAGTAATTCTGCATTTTGTCGAGGTAGTCAACTCTTTTTATTTTTTTTCTGCATTTACAGTATCTTGGGGGAAGGGGTGCACATTGTGGTGTTTCTGAAAAAAAAGGGAAAGAGCTCCTTAATTGTGGCTCGTATCTCATTAGAGGACTTTGATGCCAAGTTGTGTAAATGGGTTCTGGCCAATCAGTTTTCCTATATTATTCTTTCCTTGGTGGATTTTGTGCAGCATGGTTTAATCCCTGCTTGGGATAACTTTGTTCAACATCAAGTTTGATATCTCTGCCCTGGAGGGTTATGCAAGCATTCTGCGATGATCCTGTTGGACGCAGAAAAAGCATTCAACAAAATCTCCTGGAATTTATTATGGGCAGGTATGAATCAGATTGGCTTGGACAACACTTTTGTATATGCTGCTAAATGTATTTATTGCTCAATATTGACTTTAATTGTCTCTATATGGTGGAAGTCAGATAACGTGAGCATTCATTAGGGTACCAGACAGGGATGCCCACTGTCTCCTTTGCTCTTTTCCATTTATCCTGAAGCTTACATTCTAAAGCTTAAAGCAGCAGATTGCCTTCCCCCATTGAGGCGTAATGCATTCAGCGCTAAAGGCCTTAGCATATTCAGATGATATTGTTATCTTGACTTCATCTCCATCTAAGGCTCCTCCTAATATTGAAAGCATTGCAGATAAATTTGGACTGGTTTCTGGGTATAATGTAAATGCAGATAAAAGTTACATCATCACGAGCCTTAGACCGGACCACCCTTATTCTCGATATGCCAAAGTGGATACACATCTGCGGGTTAATATAACCTCTGTTATTAGTGACATGATGAACCTTAACTATGTCAGACTGAATCAAGAATCTTTAGCTGTCTTTAGATAGGCAGATGCAGTTTAATTAGCATGACCATTCTGCCATGCTTTTCATATCTGTTTCGTGCAATCACGCTATTTTTACCCAAAGTATTTTTTAAAAAGGTGAAAGTCAGTTGGCAACATTTTATATGGCAATATAAAAAACCTTGGTGTGTTATTCATTACTTGCACCTCCCTCAGGATATGGGTGGTATGGCACTTCCATCACTTTGACTCTATTTCATCTCTTCTCTTATGTTGCCAGCTGGAACGTCTCCACCCAGGTTGCTCATCAGCCCTCGTAAGGGATTAGCTGAAGTTTTTGTTTCTACAGCTGCAAGGAGTTTGTGTTATAAGGGTCTTGTTAGTATTCTAACAATTCTGCCTGCCCCACCGATGTGCTATGTGCTTCTGATATTGAAAGAATAATTGTTACAAGGTAGCTCTGATTTAGTTGGATCACCAGTGATGCTAGCCACCACCATTGGTACTGCACCTTCTGCTAATGAAACAAAAATGTATTTCTGATAAAGGTTTGATGTATTCACAGAAACTCAGCACATAGGGGCATATTTATACTCTGTTTGCGCCAAATGTGCGTCAAAGTTTTTGACGCACAATCGGCGCAAACCCCGCCCCATATTTATACTTTGACGTCCGACCCCGCGGGCGTCAAAATTCCACCATGTGCGGCCTTTTTTGGAAGGGGGAACCAGCCTTGCGTTAATTATATGCAAGGTAGGCGTTCCCTTCCAAAAAATGACTTTAAGGCCTGTGCCCCTTATTTATACTCTGACGTCATTTTGACGCACAGGAGGGGGCAGGACTTAAAAAACGGCGCACAGGCTGATGGGTGCCGTTTTTTAACGCCTGGGTCAGGGCAGGAGTTAAGGGACCTGTGAGCTCGGAAGGAGCCCAGAGGTGCCCTCCCCTGCCCCCAGGGACACCCCCTGCCACCCTTGTCCACCCCAGGAGGACACCCAAGGATGGAGGGACCCATCCCAGGGAAGTAAAGGTAAGTTCGGGTAAGTATTTTTTTCTGATTTTTTTTGTGGCATAGGGGGGCCTGATTTGGGCCCCCCTACATGCCACTATGCCCAATGACCATGCCCAGGGGACATAAGTCCCCTGGGCATGGCCATTAGGCAAGGGGGCATGACTCCTGTCTTTGCTAAGACAGGAGTCATGTCAATGGAGGTTGGGCGTCAAAACAAATGGCGCAAATCCGGTTTGAGGCCTGAATTTTGCCTCAGACCTGACTTGCACCGTTTTTTGACGCACAACCCCCATTTTCCCATACACCGGCGCTGCCTGGTTTGAGTCATTTTTTTTTACGCACACCAGTCCGCAGCGCCGGCTAACATCATTCCATTAATAAGGCGCCCGCATGGCGCATTGGAATGGCGTTAGCGGGCGGTCAAATTTTTGATGCACAGCTGCGTTGGCGCAGTTGTGCGTCAAAAAGTATAAATATGGGCCATAATGCTTTGCAGGCATTTGGTTTACAACACATTTGTGCCCATAACTCAGTCTGTGGTGGTCCTAGGGCAATGGAATCACCCCTGAAAAATTTAGATGATGTGCTTGTTCTGTTAAGGAAATCTTGGGGGGTCACACTAGGTGAGAGGGAGCCCAAATATCATAATCTCTTCTACCACGCAATGCATCTTTTTAAAAAAAAAATTATTTTATAGCTGAAACTTTTGTAAAATAGCTGTGAGGAGTTTGTGTTATGAGGGTATTTTGACAGTCTTGCTTGGCTTGCAATACACTACGCTTTACTCAGAAGGATAATTGATCCTAAAGCATTACCAATTCAGTTGGCTCAACAGAGACATCTAGACACCACCAGTGGTACTGTACCTTCTGCTATTGACTCTCCAGGGACATCTAGTAATGATCTGCGGCCCGGCACCCTTGTGCTACTGACTCCACAGTTAAATGATATTTGAAAGGCCTGTTAGGCCTGAAAATTTGAAAAACAATCTGCCCTCAAGGGGCTGATGATATGATTACACTGCAATAATCTTTATCATTTTTTTATGTGATTATGCCCTCTAAGGGCTGAATATTTGTTTATATGACCATGTTTACTCCAAATGCAATTTTTACCGTGATGCTCTGTAGGGACTGTTCAGACCATTACAGTCTAACATACTTGTATGAAGGAATGCACAAACAGTTCATTTCTGATAAAGACTTATTGTGCTGCATGGCTAAATATTTATAAGGTCCCAAATGCGAGGTTGTCATTATCATTTACAACGCCAACAGCTCTAACTCTTGCTAACACAAGACCTATTGCATTGCAATTGCTTGTTCTTTCGAGGATCTGCAGAGGTCTTGTGGGGTGTATAAACAGGCTTTTTTTTTGTTATATCCAGGTCTGCGAGTATCTTAGACACTTTCTAGCTCATGTATTCTCTATGGATCAAAATGTTTTTTGAACTGTCTCTGCAGTGGGCTTAAGCATGGTGATATAGACATTGTTTTATCAGATTCTTATGAATAATCAGCTACACATGCATTATTTTGAACAAATAGCTGCTAAATGTTCCAAAATAACTGGCTGTCCAACTCTCTACGGAAAACATTAGGCACTGAGGGGCATATTTATACTCCGTCGTCGGCAAATGTGCGTCAAAAATTTTGATGCACATTCAGCGCAAATGTTGCCCCGTATTTAAACTTTGATGCCCGAGCCCGCGGACGACAAAATTCCACCGTGTGCGTCATTTTTTGGATGCGGCAACCCGCCTTGCGTTAATCATATGCAAGGTAGGCGTTCCCGTCCCAAAAAAAACTTAAACGCCCGTGCGTCGTATTTATGCTTTCGGGCAAAAATAACGCACGGCCGGGAGGCGGAGCCGGAAAATGACGTACATCGCGATTTGCGTTAAAAATTAACGCCTGGGTCAGGGCAGGCGTTAAAATGGGGCAAACACACCTGTATTTAATCAGAACACAGAGAAGCAACAGCAGAGCAGCAGAGCAGCAACAGGGAGACATGGAGGTGATTCTAATCCAGTGTGCACGCAGACGCAGAGCCCAGCAGCAACAACAGCAGCTACAACAACACCAGCAGGGACCCCAAAGGCAGCGCAGAAGGCAGGAGAGGATATTCCGCCCCAGAACAACCCTTCAGGGCCTCAGGGAAAACGACATCATCCAGAGGTACAGGTTGAACTGGCAGGCCATTAAGCAGCTGCTGCGCAACATTAAACCGCAGTTGGCCCCCACTTTGCTGACACCCCGCACCATCCCAACAGAAACCAAGCTGCTTGCTGTACTTCATAAGCTGGCAAGTGGCTCTTTTCAAACAACTGGTGCCCTGGTTGCTGGAATATCACAACCATCATTCTCCGCCTTTTTGCCCAAAGTACTGGATGCCATCATTGGACTGACACCCCGCAACATCTGCTTCCCTAACACACTGCAGAAGCAGCAGGAAACAAAACAGGGGTTCTACCTCATCAGTGGCTTCCCACATGTCCTTGGTGCAATCGACTGCACACATGTACGCCGTGTGCCACCTGCTGCAACTGAACACCTCTACCGCAACAGGAAGCACACACATTCCATCAACATGCAGGCCATTGTCGATCACCAGGGATTGATCACAAACATTTTGGCTAAATATCCTGGGAGTGTACATGACTCATTCATCTTCCGTCACTGCACCATCAATGAACACTTCCAGGATGAACGGTATGGCAATGGACTACTTGTTGGTAAGTACAAAAACCTACTTATATACACACTACACAGCAACCCTCTAGGACACACACACATACACCACAACAGCAACATGTGAACAGGAGCACACTGAGGTCGTGACATCGCTAGCCATGTTTCTTAGGTCACCATTGAACCTGTCACACATCTGAAATTACTGTACAGCCTAATGTTAAGACGTCAAAGATCACAACCTGTGGAGTGGGTTGCCCAAATGTCACCTTGCAAAATGTAAGTGTCTCAATGACGTTAACATTAATCCATTGCATAAGTCTAAAGGTATGGGATGTCCAGGGTACACTGATATGAACGTGTTACCACCACTGTCAATTTTAACCTGTGTATGGAACTATCATCTCACCCCCAGTGAAGACACAGGGACACCTGTATCACAAGTCACAATGCTAGGGAGGGCACACTGTACTGCAAATACCAAAATATACTGCTGACAACCGGTTAGCAGGCAAACACTCGTTCAGCTAAGGAAACAACACAATGCAGATGGTACATCCTACAAGCCTAGGATGCTACATTATAACACAAAAAAGTCACAGACAACACAAGACAACTACTTCCATGAAAGGTGATTTCAATAGGGCCAGCTACATCAACATGATCCCATTAATTTTCTCTTGCAGCTGATCAGGGGTATGGCATCCAGCCATGGATTATGACACCATTTGGCAACCCGAGTACTGCTGCAGAGCGTGCCTACAACGACGCACATAGGAGGACACGCAGCATAGTCGAGAGGACCTTTGGCATCCTCAAGTCAAGGTGCCTCGACATCACTGGTGGTAGCCTCCTATATTCGCCGGAGATGGTCTGTAAGATCCTCCTAACATGTGCAATATTGCACAACATTTGCATCAAAAGGAACATTCCCCTCCTGGAACCAGAGCCACACATGCCTGAAGAGGAGGAAGAGGAGGATGCTGGCCTGCAACATGAGGGGGAACTACAGAACACGGCCGCTGGTATACGCAGTCGGCAACATATCATCAATAATTTCTTTTAAATATAATCACCTTCACCACTTTAGTTAACTAATTTAAATAAACACCTATAATAATCACCATATCATGGTCTGGCTATTCATTTTTGCACACCTTCATCTCTACTTATCAGAATAAGAGTGTTGCCTCATGGAGCATTGCTGAGATACTGATTAGGACACTGACCATCCCAGAGTTAATGTGATGCCTAACATACAATGGTCACATACACACACATTGTTAATGACATATATCATGTACATTTCTCCTTTGAAGGCCAATAGCAGAGGACCACACATATTTCACACATACATGTTGAAATCAAGGTCCACCGCAGCATATGGCACACAACTAAGACACCATCACTCAATAAGGGGAAAACAAGTCTCATACATGAGGCAGTCGATGTGCTTTTGCATCAGTAACAGGAATGTCTGACCAGACCCTTGACAGCAGTAAGTCCAACTGCATCCAATATTTGCAAGGACTATCTGTGACCAGACTTCCATAGAAGCAGAACATAGATAGCGCAAGTGCCACACATATGAGCAGCATTTCACACATGACATTCCATGTACATGTCAGCCCATTTCCTAACTCCTGACACACCCATGCACCTGGTCACAACCCACCTGTCGGAAGAGGTCCCTGGAATACTAAGATGTGTACTCTGATATTCCCTCCTCTATACACACAGACTAACATTAGCAATCCAGTGTGCTACACCCTTTCCTATGGTATGCCATTGTCATAGAACATCTGACTGCATGGACGTCAGGTTAATTTATACACTGTCTTCTAGTTTCTAAGCCCTGTTAGCACCTGTAAATTGCTTCCTGTGTGAAAATGTATGTTGGCCCTCAGAATGCAAATCTCACCTACAGGACTGGTGAGAAACAGATGCAGCCCACACCTGTGATCACCTCCATGCACACCACCCATTTAAAAAAGCACTGCCCCTGCTGATGCCTGGAACAGCATAGGAGTTGCCATTTAGTCAATTACACCGTTAAGCATTGATACTAATTAAGCTGTGTAACACTGCCCTTGGGTTCATTTGTCACCTTCAAAAACACAGGACATACACAGTTTGACATGTCAACTGTCTAGTTTGTCCTCCAAACAGTCTGAGTCAGACCACTGATTATGTAACTTGTCAAATTGCTGGATCCTGAATCACCCTGCATTCTGTCAGCCTGACTGGCATCTGTCTGTGCGTCACACTAAAGTATCCCTGTGTCTACATATGTACCACACTTACGTTAGCAAACCTCTCATTCATCAGGGGGTATTGGGCATGGGCTTCTTCAATGCATACCCAAATACATTGTATAGCATCATCTGCCTTTTAACTGTACCATTTGAGTAAAATCCTCTGGGAAAAGCAAAATTCATGGCCCATCCCTTGTCTGTGACAAGTGTGACAGTGTCCCAGGGCCGTAGGCAGGGATTGGGTACAGGGCTTTCAGCACAACCAGCAACCTCTGATAATGTCAATGAAAAATACACACGTCAGGACCATGACAGTTCACACACAGAATCACAGTGCTCACAACATATTGATGGGCCGTGTGTGGTGAATAGCTGCGAGAATAATTAGCACAGAGGCTATGATGTTCCCAGATGCAGTGGGAATTGCAGAGGCTAACCTGTGTACAAATGTTGTAATGACACCTGCCGGAACATCACACCTGAGACATTATCTCACTCAGCACACCAAGGTTGCCCTGTTGACTGTCTCATTACACGTCTTTAGTTGCAGGGTGGGACCATCCCAATGTAGGTTCTTATGTCCACATCCACTTTACTCACATTGATCAACCAAGGATACTCAGTAGATACAGGAATAGCTGCCACTGACTCATGATGAGTCCTGGACCGAAATGTGACAAATTACACCCCAAACAATATACAGGATCATAATTGGATCACACACATGAACAAGACACCTATGTGCAATTGATCACTGGAAATATGTGGACACGTGCTGCCTTGTATGCTGGTCCACCACAGCCACTTGATAGTTGGGGCTCACTTCTATGGCCTCAACTGTGGTGTCATCATACATTTGAGATTCACCCTTGTCTGTCTGTGCAAACAACATGGTACCCACTTCCTCAATGCATGTGTATGACTCATTGTGGGATTCACCAACTAGTGCCTAGGAAGCTGTTACCAATACTCTAGGACATAGAATGTTGAAAATGTGGACCATTGACATGAACAAGCATCTGACATCTATCTGGTGCATGCTATGTCACATGTGGTGTCTACGTTACCCTAAATCTTGGAAGTCCACATTACGGATGTTGCTACATGTATGACTAACACATGCCCTCTCTCATTTCCACAATGACTTGCATCTAAGGATTGGACACATGGACGTCACATTCATAGAAGCATATGTGCAATTATGCTTCATGTGATACACATACACTTGGTCAACAAATACATTAGTTGCCAAAGCACACACTTTGAGCCAAAGGCATTTAGATATTGAACATATGTGCGTCACATTGCTATCCTCTTCTTATGCCAAACATGCACAATTTGTGCAACACATATATGTAGGCCACACTTATGATCAACTATTGCGTCAGCCAACCGTAAAAATACTGTGAAGGGAGTAGCAGATCATGGTCCGCTGCAGTATGATGTCACACATGTGAACAAACACCATCAACACCATAGTGTCTTCGATCAGCCTATCTCTGATGTGTCCCAAATGTAACATAACAAAAAAACTGAAAAATTCCCCAAACCAGTTATGCGTCATTTTTTGTATACCAAAACTGTATTTGCGTCATTTTTTTGACGCACAGGAGTGCAAATTAGCCCGCATCCAGATATTTGTACAGGCCATGTACTATTATGTGGATGCCTGCTAATTTTCACTCCTGTGCGTAAAAAAATGACGCAAATACAGTTTTGGTAGACAAAAAATGACGCATAACACGAAAAAAGTAGGACATTTCATACAGGAAGTGATGTAATAGGATATCCTGTTTACAGATCATGTACAGGGGGTGTACTTTCACTTTCACTTTGCAGTCTATGATCCTTCTAGACTGTGTGGCTGTGTAGAGAGTGGTGTCCTGAGATTTTGTGCTTTTTTGTCCTGTGTGCTATCTGTAAAGTCCATTTGTGAAATAAATATTGTTGGTGTATACTGTACTACTGTGTTTTGTCTCATTTGTCCATTTATCTTGTGTTTTGGTTGTTTGTGGGAGTCTGTTGTGGGTAGTGTTAGTTTGGGGATAGTTGGGCTCTTTTAGTGGTTACATTTACTTTTCATCTGTATTTGTACCCCTACTTTCCCCCTTTTCCCCTTTCTATTTCTTTTACCACTATTCCCTTTCACTTTTCCAGTATGTCTGGTAGGCCACCTCTTGGCAGGATGGGTGAAGAGGAGTTGGGGGGTTCATATGGCTTGTGTACCATTTCTTGTCACTCATGATCCAGGCAGGGTGATACAGGGGTATCCAACAGAGGCGCGCAGAATCCGGTGGGGAAAGGTGCTGCATCACCTGCAGCGTGTGTATGCCAGCCAGAGGAGTGACCACCAGCTGAAGCACTGGTGGGCTGACCTCATCACCAGGGAGCAGGATCTCTTGGACCACCTGGGAATCGTGATTGGTGGCACTGTTGGTGAGTACTAATCATGTATATGTGCACGATTAAATGCTCTGTAGTGACATAAGAGGATTTGTACTATGTCTGCCAGCTAACTTGCTGACTGTGTGTAATGCTGGGGAAACATACAGGGATAAATGATGCACTATGGCAAGGATCACAATTGCTAGCTGTCAGGTAGCACGTGCTCAGCAAACTTACAGAATACTTTTCCATGAAGTAAATTGGTGCGGCCTTTTTGTCAGACAACCAAACAAAATAGGAGCCAATCATATCTATATGGGGTACTATTGACAGAGAAGTAAAGATGTACCAACATATTGGCTAACTTTGTTGACGCAATAGCTAGACTGACTTTAGAATCACTACATGATGCCGAAAATGATTGCTGCCTTCACGTCAATTGATAATAGCAAAGTGGCTCAGACACATGTCTCATGTGAGTCTGGTGAATGTGGAAGGAAAGCGTTCACGGAAGTACTATGAATGTTTGGGATTATTGTGTTCCTTGATCTTTTTGGATACATGTCAGATCTGGATTTGAAAACATTGTGAAAAGGTGTAAGGTGCCCTCAGCTAACATCTTAGAATGTTTGTTGGAGTTAGTTGTGCCACATTCCAAATATGGATGGCAGTCCAAGTGTATGCCCATGGCTTCACATCTCCATGGTTGGTGCAAATCACCATAGCTGGACCACATCAATTGAATCAAATGTAACAACAGGGGGGCTTACAAAAGTCCTTGCACCTCTCTCTGTACATTGTACCTATGTGTCATTAATGTGTCATGGCCACAAGGCATGTTTGACTGGTAATGCAGTCCTCAAGTAACCAGGCTTTGGATGTCTCTCTTGGATGCACATGATGAGACGATTACACTCCATATTTTTTTCTGCTCACCAATTACGGGGCATGTTTGCAACCACATGATAGTTAGGGTCAATGTATGTGTGCAGATATGTGTGTAACTGTCACAGGAGACCCATGCTATGTACAAGTTGGCCGTGATATATCAGATGCAGTACCATCATGTCTGAATGGCTGCCATTTCCTTATTCAGCCTACACATTGTATATATTTATGAAATTGTTGCGCTGTGCACAGATTTTGAGCACATTTCTTCCATCCATACCTTACAGGTGGACCGGCATCCTACACTGTGGGAGAGGTGGCGACATTTGAGGACCCCGACCACTCCAGTAAGTGTTGATATGTCTGTTATGTGTTGTGTTTGCTGGTTATGGACTCATGTGTGTTGAACGCATAGCAAGGTGTGATGCGTTGGGCAATAATTTCTCTTGTTCTATGAGTGGGAATTCAGTTTCTCACATGTTTTGAGTTGGCCAATGCGTATCCAATGGTATTATGTAGGGATTGTAGGCCATTCCTTTAGGCCCCACTGTGAGTACAGGGGTTAGTCATGTGGATGACACTTGTATCAACAAGAGTCGCACTGGAAGTCAGCTCCGATTTAGTCAGCCTGTCAGACCCACATTCTCCAAGATTGGTACAGCAAATTGCTTTCCATTAGACATCTGCTTCCCTATTTACCAACGTAATCATGAAACAGTAGGTAGAACCTCCTAGCAGCATGTACTTCCACATGTAGTGCTACAAGTATGTGGAACTTGAGTGCAATGGCCTAGGTGTGCATTCAATTCATGATCATGGGTGTTCTTGCAACTATGTGTCTGATGTAAGTCAGGCCTTACTGGAAGTATATGTTGTGTACCAAGTTCTGCATTTCCTGACATGTGTGGCCCTATGATTGCTCTAGGGTTTGCTGACTCCTAATTGTTGATAGACCTTACCTGTGGTGTATGTGTAGAGCCAAACACGTGTGGAGTTTTCTATACACTCCTCGGTGTACATGTTGTTGGAAATTGATGGTTGTTTATCCACCCCCCCCACCCTCAAACACGGGCATGGGTTTGTGAATGGGGTACCTAGTACTGATGCTACCAGTATGTTACACATACATGTGAATAAGTGACTGTTTGGTTGGAACTTAGTATACACACTCAGGTTTGGCACTTGGTACTATACTGGCAAGTCCAGTTACAACTTGCAGACCATGTGGCTTTAGTTTTGCTTTCCGTACACCGACATTTGTAGCCCAGGTCTTGGCGGAGGATAGGCAGCATGATTCTTAGCTGATAACTGGCAGAATTCAGATTGCAAGTCAAAGCCAGTTGTTACCCATCTTGTAGGTTATGGATGTGCTATGTGTGATGTGACCTTTGTAGGCTGGCCTGCCATGTACTTACTCAGGGACATTCAATGATCTGTATTGTGATATGAGCTGTTACAAGTACAGTAGATGTATTGTCTGATTAACTTCTTGTGCCATTTCACACAATGCAGTTACTAATGTAGAATATCTGCATTTGTCTTCACAGCTGCAAACATGACTCCAGACCAGGTCCGTGAATTCCAGCGCCGGGCCATGAGATACCAGCACATCCTGCTGGTGGAGTCGGGGTTCAGGAGGATGGCCCGGCGATATCGCCATGAACGGGCCTCCGGGGCATGGAGAGCCTTCCCACATGGTGGGCCTACTTTGCCCACCACAGCCACCACCAGCACAACCACCAATTTAAGCCAGGTCCCACCCACAGCTGGGACTGTTGGTCCTACATCTGCTGGAGTTCCAGGCCCCAGCATTGCTACCGGTGCAGGACAGCCCACTGGGCCTGGCACCACACACACACAGACCTCCTCCACCAGTACCCAGACTGCCACAGCTCCATCTTTTGACCCTGCAGCCTTCCATAACATGGAACGTAAGATGGACCATGTGCTGCACAAGTTGAGCCACCTGAGCCGGGATGTGCGCCACATTAACCGGCGTGTTAAGTCTATCAAGAGGACATTTTTTGATGGACATGATTCCCTCCCCTCCCTCCTCTTTCCTTGTTCTTATAGTTAGTGGGCTTAGGGGGCTTAGTGTTAGGTTAGTATAGGCAGTTAGTTTAGTTAGTGTTAGTGGGTGGGGGGTCCAGATTCTTTATATTTTTACCTATTAAGTGTGTGGATGGTTGGGTGGGGGGCTATGTTGGGGTTCTTGTGTGTTTAAAAAAAAAAATACAAAAAAATATATATTTGTTTAGGATAGTATAGTATGTGTTTAGGTTAGTATGTGTTGTCCTCCATGTGTCCGTCTCATAAAGGGGGTGGGGGGTAGATGTTTAGAACGTTTCGTTACATGTGATAAGTAAGTGTAGCTTAGGTTAGTTAGGGACAGTTGTGGGTAATGAGCAGTCAGAGTAGATTAGGGTAGGTAAGATTTTTCCCTCAGTTTCCTCTTCTGTGATTAGCATTTAATAGATATTTGGTTAACCCTTAATAGTATGTGTTGAATGGTACTTGATCGTGGGTTTGGATTCAGTGTACATAAATTTTGTACTATTGCATTTGTGTCCTATGCTACAAACAAATCCCAACTGAGCTGTACAATTGGCAGCTAGCCCAGAGCTACCTTGCAAAGTGTCGACCCTTCGTTGAAACCACCAATCACAGTTAATATGGATGACAATGTGTTTTTGTTGATAAGTGTGTTTTCAAAGTCACAAACAGTGCTTCCAGACTTGGTATTGGGGAAACAGTTTTAGGTCTGACTGCAGTGTGATGATCAAGGACACCCTTATAACAGGAGTTCTCATTGGCACTCTTGTATTCTTGTCTTCATGACTCTCATACATCATTTGTGACACAGTTTAGCATGATTACCTATTTGTATGTAAACTCAGACACCTTCATTTATGCAGTTTTTGTAGTGTTTGCTTAGATTAGTGTGCACTGTTATATGTGTTATTTTTGCATGTTGACAACATTTTGCGGCCACTATTTGATGACTTAGATATCCCCTGAGGAAGCATTCTTCTGTCTAACACAGCATGATGGTGTATGGTTTCTCACTTCATCAGATATGTCCCTCAGGATGGGCAGAGTATGATGCAATCATGGGCACTGTGCAGATTTCTCTGACTACATAATATCAGGAAAGTTGTATTGACAAGCTACGTAATTTGACAGTAGGCACATTTCAGTTATCTACTGCACAGTTGATATGTCACATTACCCAGAGACAGATTTGTTGTGTAAGTGCTATTTATTGAAAAGTGCTGTAGTGCTATCTGTACACTCTCCATGATTGTGAGTCCATTATAGTGACATCTTACATTGTGATCCAACACAAGGGTTTACAAAAATGCTTTTGACATGCTGGTGTTGCTGTTTCAGACAGTGCAGAGGGACAGAATTTGCCAATGAGTAGAAGAGAGACAATCACTGGGCTGGGTGACAAGATATACAGTGGTTTGCAGAACAGTCCTTGAGTACAGTTGTTGCAAGACTGGCAAGTTACAAAGCGCAGGACCTTGGTAATTGTTGGCCATGTGGCAGGGACTAGTCCTTCCGGGTAATTTTCCTTGTGAATGTGATCTGTTCCATGTCTTCTTCTTCTGATGTGTGTGTTGCCTCCTCTGTCCTTTTTGTTGTTGGTTGTGAAGGGGCAACACACACCTCAGTGTTAGAAGACGTGGAGTCAGACATCCCGGTCGCTGCTCCCTGTGAAGGTCTTAAGGGCAGTACTGCAGCAAGGAGGATTTGCTGGTTCTTGAGAATAGCAGCCACATCATGATGGTAGGCAGCCAGGTGAGCCCTGAGGGGTTCAATGTTGCATTCGTGCACGCGTTGACCGGATTGCTGTTGTAGGTGTGTTGGGTCAACTGTATTACGGCTGTGCTGATTTCCTTCTGGGTTTTCTGCAGTTCCTGCAAGTTAGATGTTAGGGCTTGCATAGCTGCTGCCTGATCTGCAGATGACATCATGCACGAACGCATCCCCTCAAGGCTGGCTGCCATATTGTGCATCCCCACCCGCACCTCCTTGGCCAGCTCCCGCTGTACTCCAACTACAGTTCTCTCAAAGCTGGTGCCAGTGTCGTCAGAGTCCTCACCTGTATTGGAGCTGGCAGGTCTTACAACTGGGGTCATGGGTGGATCCTCTGTGATGGCTGCTTGTTCTGTGCTCATCCTTGTGACTGAAGGTGGGGTCTGGAGGTTTTCAAGAACCTTTTGGATAGTCTCCTGGGGAATGTTTATAGGCTCGTCATCCATGTCATCAAGGTAATCTGGGACAGGCATATCCGCAGGAAATCCATCTTCCTCTGCAATAAAACAGGGTACAATTAGTGTGTCTGTGTTGTGGCAATTTTGATGTGATGTGCCTGCCTTTTGATGAATTCACTTTGTGATCTTGTTTCGCGTCAATTGCTCCAGTCCTTCAGATGGGCATTCTTCCAGACCTATGGCCCACCTGCATGTCACATGTATGTTATTGAGTTATTAGACTTATCAGCATCATCGCCTCTAGGTGTTTGTTTAGGCCAAATAGAGAATTGCCACCTTCTTGTCCTACTCAAGCCTCCGTCTACATCCATTCTCATGGTGAGACCTTTCACTGGCTGTGGGTGTTCTGATGGCCCTAGCAGCACACTTAACAAATTGGACCTGCCCCAATCTCTGATCTTTCACATCCACTTAAATGTATTTGACATGTGGCATATCCTATGCATAGCAATGTTATGATCCGATATGGATGTTGACATTGGTAATGTGTACTGCTGATGTTGGGGAATGTGTGTTACATTGTGTTGCCCTGATAATCGTATCAGTGTCCTATTTCCTCCTCTGACTGTGCAGGTGTATTTCAGTGACCAGTTACATGTGTCCCCCCCTCAATGCTGTTGTCTGAGCAGTATGACATTTGGGACTGTTTCCCAGGCACCGGATAGACCCTGACATATACAGCATGGGTGTGTCCTTAGTGCTGTGTAGCTCCTATTGTTGTTTACATGGGCTGATGTTTGCGACAACTATGGGCATTGACATTTGACAGTACTGGGGCCTTTGTCTTGTTTCTGGGGATTGTTGAAGTTGTCATCCTCACCCCCTAATTTAGGTGTGTATGATCCATGGGGAGGTGACTGCCATTGGCTACTTGAGCTGCACACAGAGCGGAGGTGGTAGTGACAACTGTTGTCACTGTTACATTCCAGTTGTCGGTATGGCTAGAGGTTGTTAATAGGGCCCTAGTTAATGTAGGGGGTATGGTGGCTGACGTGTGCCGGGATGTCAGTTTGACGTTTTGGCCTTCCCTCCTGGCGTGGCTTTCCCTTTGCTCCATCGTTGGCATGACAGCATGCCCCCATGGGACTGTTGTTGGTGTTGTGTAATGGTGTGCCCCAGGTCTTCTCAGAACGGGCCATGGCCCCCTGCTGTGCCCCTTTACCCATGCCACTCCATGGATAAGATGACTTCCATGCGTTTTGTGGTCGGTATCCCCCCGCTCACAGTTGACATTATTGCATTATAATTCCCCATGCGACTTACCCTGCATGTGTGTTGTCTCCTGGTAGTCTGCGCTGTCCTGTCCTTGAAACCCTGTGACGATCTCCTCAGGGATGACGGCTGCGACCATCTCCTCCATGTGGTCCAGGGCCTCCTGGTGTGCTGGACTCCCACCTCCAGTCTGCAGTGCTGCCTTCCTGTTCCTGGCCATCTTTTCCTTGGTCCTGCGCTTGCAGTCATGCCAGCGTTTCTTGCACTCGATGTCAGTTCTGCGTACTTCAGCCACACTGTTAATCTTGTCGACAATTTGTTGCCATATAGCCTCTCTCCTACTGATTGGCAACTTTGAGGTGACAAACATTTGGTGCTGGTTTTCCGTCACCTTTTTAACCAGACTTTCCTGCTCCTCTGCACTGAAACAACACTTTCTTTTCTTCTTAAAAGAGTCCTGGTTCTTGTGTGGGTCATCCTGGCTGGTTCCTGGTCTGATGTCATCTTCCTGGGGTCTGTAGTGGCATCTGGGATCCATTTTGGCTCTCCTCTGGTGAAATGGCAGTGTTCGCGTTTTTTTTTTACGCTATTGTGTCAAAAAACAGCCCATATCCGGTTTGCGGGGTCGTAAATCAACCCACAGTCATTTCCGCCGCATTAACGTCATTTTGCTTTACGACTTGACGCTGCGGTGTGCGTCAAAAATAATGACTCCCACCTGTGGTTTGCACCGCCGTGCGTCAAAGTATAAATTTGACACCCGCACGGCGCACCAAAATGGCGTTAGCCGGCAGTAATATTTTTTACGCAAAACTGCGCCGGCGCAGTTTTGCGTCAAAAAGTATAAATATGGCCCTTAGGCCCATATTTCTACTTTTTTAGCGCCGCATTTGCGTCATTTTTTGATGCTAAAGCGGGTCAAACTTACAAAATACAATTGTAAAAAAAGCAGCGCAAATGTGGCGCTAAAAAAGTGTAAATACGGGCCTTAATTTGCTGTCTCAGAAATCTCTTAGGCGTATATTTATACTTTTTTAGAGCTCCCACTTGAGAATCCACTCACTTAAAATCTCATGCGATATGTACTATATGCCCTATCATCTGTTTAAAATAGGCGGCCAGCTGACCCCCAACTGTTTTCAATGACAGGGCTGAGATGCTGACACCACACACGTTTTTCCCTTGTGTCCATTTTTGTTATCATTTTCGTAAAGAGTTTTTAAAATACTGAATAACCTGATGGATGTACATGGCTCCTGGGATCCTAAGTGGATTTTGCTGGACCATTTTAATAACAATCTGTCCAATCAGTGGGCATATATTTATTTGCCATGATCATGTTCACTAGGCTCGGTATTGCTAGAGCTTGGCTCCCAAGGGAACCACCTTATCTTGAGGCCTGGTGGGAGGATTTTATTCTTGCCTTTGGGTTGGAGATTACCATTATTAAGCCGCATTCGAATAGACGAAATTTGTGTGACCTATGACTACTGGTCAGGGAAGAGTTTTCTTCCCTTATGCACGGCTACCTCCATGAGATTTTGTGAGGTTTTAGTTCTCTGTTGTATGATTTTTCTTTGAAGAGGTTAACTCTGTGCCTCTATTTATCTTATGGCAAAAGTATGAGCGTTTTTCTAGTTTTACATGGATATATTTTTTGCTGTCTATCTTTGTATGCCTTTGGATTTTAAATGATTTTCTATATATCGTTTATCGCAATTTTATGATACCTCCCAATTTAAAAAGAGATAAGGAAGATGTGGTTAGCTTATCACTGCAATACTGCATAAACGCAATGATCAGATCAGTTGCAGTGTTTTTCATAATATTATACATTGACAGAGAATCCTTCAATGGTGCGCACAACCCAAATTTAAAATATGAGATTTCTGAAAAATGCAGCAGTGCTGAAATAATGCAGCATAAAGTGACTTTTGTAAAATGTATGTTCACCCCGAGGGTCTCGGGACACTATTGGCTGATTTTATTGTTACCAAAATTTAATGGTACTCGTATTAAACTCAAGAGGGTGAAAGGCTGAGCGGACATTTCCATAGTCAAACCTATGTCCATTGGTTCAAAACAAATCCTGGCATTGGATGCCTTAGTCTACTGAGCGGCCAAACACAAATATTGATAAGTCAAAAAAACTATAACATTTCTGGTTGTGTCCAGTGAATATACAACAACTCTGCAGAGAACTGCTGGAGTTGTGCACTAAAAGTATGGACACTGTGCTGGGAATATTGGTACCCGTGTAAAAATTACGACAGCCGTGCAGAGGGGCCTTGCTACTATCTATGAGAAGTATAGCAGCCCCACTGAGATGCGCTAAACTCATTCCACGAAGAGCGTATAAGCCGAGTTGAAATGTGTTGGCACTGTCTAGTGATATTTGATAGGCCCACCAAGAAGTTTTAATTCTGTCTGTACAACGAACAATACTCGTACTGCGTTTTTCTTGCTTCTGTCCGTTAGATAAGGCAATCCCTCTGAGGAATAACTTCATTTACTGTCTCAATAAATGCATAACTACCCTAATGTCTGAGAGACAAACATCATCATAAAGCATTTAAAACGTAATCAACTGAGTGTCTGCATCTGTGCAAATGGCAGTCAAAAAATATGTTTGCTTGACGTCGAGTTCTGAATTTGTAATATCTCATTGTTTTGAAACCTTGTTTCAGATTTTTGTTTTCAGCGAATGTCTTTCCAACAAAACAGACACACGGCAACTCTTGACATAACAAACAAAAACATATGGCTTGCAATTCGAAACTTGCTTAAAAGCAAGTTAAGAACCAATCGCAGTTCATAAGGGATGCAGTACCCAAAGTAAACATTCCAATGTTCCCCTCAGACCATTAACGAGGAGCATCTCTGCCAAGAAATGAAAGCCAAATGTCTACACCATACAAAACGAGGGTCCCATTATATGCAAATGAATTATCTATCTATCTATCTATCTATCTATCTATCTATCTATCTATCTATCTATCTATCTATCTATCTATCTATCTATCTATCTATCTATATGTGTTTAGGTGTTTGTGTGTGTGTGTGTGTGTATATATATATAAATATATATATATATATGTGTGTGTGTGTGTGTGTGTATCCCAATAGCGGTCGCCACTAGTTAGTTATAGTTAGGACTTTTTTTCTATAAATTGGGAGTTTTGCCAATAACTTTAGCGCCGCTTGGCGAATCTTCACAAAAAAGTTCCAAAACCTATACTTTGGTCAGGTCAGCTGCTGTCTTTGAAGTTTCGGGTGATCTGTCAAGTGGGGCTGAGAAAACAGTGGGGCCCTAAAACACTTTTTACCCATTTTAAGTGAATGGTATTTTTAATTTTTTTTAACACAGATGCAGCTCGAACCGGTGGACGAAAGTACATCAAATTTAGCAGAAAGCTATCTGTAAATCCAGAAAGGGTGCTTCTTGTGATTTGGTGTAAATTCTTTCAGTGTTTTTAGAGATATTTAAGGCCAAAAAATACAGATATATAGGGACGCAGATCCTCCTCAGATCCACTCTGGATCGATTAGCGGATCAACGAGCCATAGGAAGCCTTTGATTGAAAGTCTGCAACCTGACAGGGAAGTTGCAGCCACCATTTTGTTTTATCGGAGAACGGTCCCCGGGGCTTAAATGTGGGCTGCAATTCCTATGAAGGGGTCAGGGTAGGAGTTTCCTGATCCCAGAGGGATCATGTAAATGTGCCTGAGGAATAAATAATTTGTAAAAATGCGGAAAAGTATTTTTTTATGGTTTCTGTGATCTGTGGATCCACTCATGGATTCACACAGGGGGCCACGCTGAGCCCCGTATTTATGCATTTGCTACTAATAATATATAAGTACACACCATTCATGAGACAGTCTTAGGTCAGGGAACCACCACCCTGACCCTTTTAGGTTCATTCCAACCTCCCTCCATTTTAGACAAGGGGAATGGTACACATGCCATTTTGTTTTCTTGGGAATAGTCCTTGGGGCTGAAATGTGGGGGGAATGGAGATAAAAGGTTCAGGGTACAAATTCTCTAACCCAGGGGGGATGATATGAGTGTGGAAAAGATGAAAATAGTTAGCAGTAAATGCATAAATACTATTTTTTTTTAGTGCTTCAGAGATCTGCGGATCCACCTGGAGGGCCCAGCGAGGCCCCCATGTAAATCTGGTGGTGGATCCATGGATCTCGGAAAATGTAAAAAAAAAAAGATAGAAATAATAGTGCACACACTGAGGCATCCTTAAAGACACTCTCACACGGAGTTACAGACACTGTCACACCCACTGTAACAGCCAGACACACACTCTCACATCCAGCCTCAGAGCCAGACACACACTTGCACACCCAGTAAAACCCTTTCACATCCAGTCTGACATTCAAATACACCCTCTCACACCCACTCTCACACCAAGATATACCCTCTCATACCCACTTTGACATCTATAGAGAAACTCTCACACCTAACTTCACATCCAGACACTCACACCCACTTTCACACCAACACAGTCTCACACCCACTCTCATAGCAAGACACACCCTCTCAAGTCCACTCTCACACCCAGACACTCTCACAATAACTCTCACACAGGCACTCCCACACCCTCTCTGACACCAAAACAGACACTCAAACAGACGCTCTCACATGAAGAGAGACACTCAGACCCACTCTCACACCCCAGTAGACACTGTTACACCCAGACTGAGATCCATACAGACACTCTCACACCCAGAAAGACACTGTCACATCCCTCACACTCAGACAGACACTCTCACACCCACTCTGACACCTAGCCTGGTACTATCACAAACACTCACATACTCAGACAGACACTCTCACACCCGCTCTCACACTCGTACAGAAAGTCTCACACCCACTCTCAGACCCAGAGGAACACTCTCACATGCAGTCCCACGCTTGAACGCAACCTTTCACACCCACTCTCACACTCAGATATAGTCTATCACACCCACTCTCACAGATAGAGATTCTCCTACTCACTGTCACATCTAAAATCTCTCACATTCTCTCTGATTTAGAGACAGTCTTTCATGCATAAACTTACACACACAGACACTCTGACATTCACACTGACAATCAGAGACACCCTCTTACACCCAGTCACAGTCGGACAGACACTCTTACATCCATCCTCACAGTTAGAGGAACAGTTTAACACCCACCCACATACCTAGACACATACTCTTACATCCATTGCATATCCAGTCACACACTCTCATGCACACTATCACACTCAGAGAGATACCCATACAGAGTAGGGTGGCGGTGACCTGAGTTGTGGGTGTCATTTTAGTCTATTGTGAAAGGGTCCTCCATCATTTCTGTATTTTCCATCCATAGCAAACTTTGAATTATTGTGGTATATAGATCCCATGTAAGGGTCAATGAGAAATGCAGAAACAGTTCTATTAACATGTTTTCTGGATTTCTCTATTTGTGGACAGAATTTACTTGACTATTTCCATTTCTGCCTTTGGCAAATGTAAAACAAAAAGCCAGTGTGTGGGAAAATAGTCATTAATTTTCTAAATGTATCCTTCATTAGGATTTTCAATCCTACTCCTGTTACTGTGCCTAGGTCATTGCCATCACAGTGAACAAACACAAGGTCTGGATGTAGGCAATCCACAAATCCTTCAACCAAAGGGATCAATTGATGACACTTTAACCCTCTCTGGCAAATCGAAGTAATATCCACATTAGGTAAACCCAGGTCCCTGTCAATGACACTCTTTCTTGCACTCTCTCTAGCCCAAACCACATAGCTGTGTCCTACAATCCATATTCTGAGCATTCTCGAGGGAAGCTGGAGTACCACAGAAGATAAGGCTACAGCCAAAGGAGGCAGTGTTGTAATGAAATGCAGAAATGTCGTTGAAAATGGAGGGTACAAGTTCAAAGTTGAAACAACAGTTTTTATTGTTTTTTCTCTCTATGTTGGTACATAAAGGTAGGTAGTGATATTGTGTGAAAAGAAAATAGATGTGCGATGGGCTTTTGAGAAAGCAGAACAAGTGTTGCTGTTTGTAATGTGTGTATTATTTGAAGAAGCCTGCCACACCTGCTATTTTTCATTTCAAAGTAAGAATGATGCTTGCAGAAACTGTTATGAACTTGTGACCTAGTACTGCAAGAGAATGTTACAAACTAGGTACCATAGTAGCACAGCTAGAGGAGCATGGGGCGGGGGGCTTGGTAGTTACAGTTCCACTGGCAAAAAAAGTGTTTAAATGTATGTTTAGGTGACAATACATTTGTTTATTCAAACAGGACTATATATAGCATTATTTTAGATTACACACTAAAAATACATTTTGTCTTCCTGCGTAGATCCGCGGATCCAACAGCAGAGTTGCAAGGGGGGCTGCGTTGAGCACTGTGATGGATCCAGTGATCCTAAAAACTTTAAAAAAAGGAATACAGTAAATATATCTATGTTTAAAATATTAATCATTTCTTAATTTTTTTCTATCTTATTGTCTTTCCTTTTTCAAAATGTATTCTTAACCTCACTAGCATTTTCTTACTTTTCTCTATACTACTCACACACTTAGTCAATCACTCTTAGACTACCGATGCAGTCAGCCACTCATACAGTCATACACTCACTCACACACCCATACACAGTCATGCACTCAATCACCTATGCACCACTCATGCACTGTCACTCACTCATACAGGAACTCATCACTCACTCACTCATACATGCACTCATACACTCAATCACTCACTCAATTACTCATACATGCACTCATACACTCAGTCACCCACATATGCACATATACACTCATTCACTTATCTATACATGCTCTAATATATTCATTCAGTCACCCATGCACCACTTACACACTCACTCACCCATACACATACTCATACACTCATTCAGTCACCTATAAACCACTCTTACACTCACTCACCGATACACACCCTTAATTACTTGTACATAGTTGCACTTATACACTTAGCCAATCACACATATCTGCGTTTGACTGGCTGGCCACAGGGCCTGGCAGTGGTGTTTGGATTACACATAGTAAGTAAATTTACTTTACTTAAAAAAACATAGAAATTTACTGAAAAAGTCATAGGTTACGGGGACGTTGTTGTTAGAAAATAAAATGTAAAAAAACATTGAAATTCACTGAAAAAAACAAAGGTCACAGTGGTGTTATAGTTAGGAAATAGAATAATAAAAACTAGTGAAATTCACTGAAAATAATAAAGGTTACAGGGATGTTATAGTTGGGTTCACATTTCACACGTACAAAACCATAGAAATTTGGCAGTTATAGTTACGTCAGCTAACTATAACTTGCGCCAAGTAATACACTGCTTATGACTTCACATATTACGTCACTGAAGACATGCTCAGTGACATCACTGATGACATGCTCGGTGACATCACTGATGACGTTTCAAATGACATCACTAATGACATCAGTGATTACATAATGCACAGTACCATCCACACACCCACTCATACCCCAATGTAAACAATTGTATATCCACACACATACAACTACTCACATACTCATTCATAGACCCATAAAACAACTGACACACATGCATTCACTCACACAGCCACTCACACATCCACTCACTCACCCATACAGCACTAACCCAGCTATTCACACCCTCAGTCAGCTACTCACACACCCATACAGCTACTCACACTCCCACTCATACACCCATACAACCACTATGCATACCCACTAACACACCCGTACGGCCACTGACGCACCTACTCACTCACTCATACAAGCATTCACACATTACACACTCCTCCATACACTCACTCACACCGCCACACACTCACTGATAGTGTCACTTACACACCCAGTCACTCACCCATATAAACACTCACACACCCACTCACTGACCCTTACAGGCACCCACACACACACACTCAGTCACCCATGCACTCACTCACAGACCCATTCACTCACCGATGCCGCTACTCACCTATCCAATCATTCTCCCACACATTCACTTAGACAGCCACACACTTATGCATATAGCCTCTCATACACCCACTCACTCACCAATACAGTCACTGACTCACCCACTCACTCACTGATATAGTCACTCACTTATACAAGCAATCACCCACCCACTTACTCACCCATATAGACACTCACACAACCACTCACTCAACCAATGCAGCCATTCACAAAGCCACTTGTTCACCCATACAGCTACCTACACATCCACTCACTCTCTCAGACAGCAACTCACTCAACCAGACATTCACCGAGAAACCAACTCACACATACACCCATACAACCACTTACACTCACTAGATAATGTCATCAGTGATACCATCAGTGGTTTAATTTGAGACGTCATCAGTGATGACACTGGGCATGCCATGAATGATGTAATATTTGAGGTCATAAGCAGTGCATTACTGGGGCACAAGTTACAGTTAGCTGAGATAACTATAACTGCTGAATTTCTATGATTTTGTATGTGTAAAATGTGAACCTAACTATAGCATCCTTGTAACCTTTGCTGGCAGTTGCCAGTAGATAGTTATAGATAGGACCATGTTTTCATTGAAAAATCATTTTTTGACTAATCTTCACAAAAGTTTCCAAAAAAGTGTTCTAGTGAATTGTATTGTACATGGGAAGTTTCGGGGTGATCCATCAAGTGGGGGCTGAGAAAGGGGGGGGGTCAAAAGCATGCATTTCCTATTATAATTCCCATAGCCTGAAAAAACTGGATGAAATTACACTAAGTTTAGGAGAAAGGTAGCTCTTGGTGAAAAAGCATTAAAAAAAAAGAATAGCCGCAAATTTGTGGCTGTACATTAAAAAAAAACAAGTGAGATTTCCCGTGCTAGTTTTTTAGACGCCCCTGGGTGGGCCAGGTTCCAGGGGCATTGAAAATTTGAATGAAGGGCGGAGCCTGACCTGTAAAGCAGCCCTGGGGACCTCCACTTCTCCACAGCTAATCTGTGATAAAATGTGGGGGGCTGCCCTGCCCCCCCATAGCCCTGGGGATGGCCACCTCCTCGGGGCTATCCAATTGAATGTGGGGGGGTCACTCGGCCCCCTCAGAGCCCCAGGGACCGCCACCTCCCTGGGCTAATCTTGAATTGAATGAGGGGTGGCCACTCTCCCCTGTGTTATTGTAGCCAGAGCCTGGGAATGGAGTTCCCTAGGCCGAAACTGGCACGGGGAGGAGGGATATGCAGCCCCCTCCCCGTTATTTATACAGCCCGGCCCAGGTGAATTGGGTCACCAGGGCTGATATCGGCCCAGGGAAGGAGTTGCGTGCTCCCTTCCCCCTTTATAACTTTGGCTGGGCCCTGGGGGATAGGGGCCCTGGGGCAAAAATGTGCCTGCGATGGGGGTTGCGTTCCCCTCTCCCACTTTAAATAAAGTCAGCCTCTGGGGGATGGGGTCACAAGGCCAAAATCGGCCCAGGGAGGCCCCCTTCCAATCCTCAATATTAGCTGAGCTCAGAATTCAGGGTGGGACCACGTGCACCATCCCTCTCCTATAATAATATTAAGAATTCTCCCCAAGACTGGGCCAACTCGGGAAGGCAAAAAAAAAACAAAAAGGACAGGAGACAGTGTTTGTTTTTTTAAACATTTTACACAGAGCCTCTGTGAATTTACAGCAAAATGCAAAAAAAAAAAGCTCTTTGGCCCCCGGCCGGGTTCCTGTAGAACCCTACTACCAGTCCTTGAAGGTAGGGTATTAATACTCTGCCCTCTTCTGTTTTGTTTTTACATTTTTGCTTAGAATGTAGCCGAGTCCTGAGTCCCAAGAAGGCTGCCACCACTCCCTGGTTGAAGTGGTGGCAATCAATCAGATCTCAGCATGCGGACAGTTGGGTCCGTGGACCCTCAGCATCTCTAAATATACATAAATATTTTTTTAATTATTTAAAAATTACTGAATGTATTTACAACAAAGTACAAAAAGAGGTCTTTCTGGACCAAGATCTAGGTTTCTGCAAAATTTGGTGTCATTCTGTTCAGTGGTTTGGACTGTACTTGTGTCTCAAATCTCTATCAGAAATTGCATGGGGAAAACACGTTTTGGGACTCGCCTTTTTCTTGGCCCCCGCTTGACGAATCACCCTGAAACTTTCCATACAGCAGCTGAATTGACTGCGGCTCTATTCTTGAAAATTTCATGAATGTTGAAAAAGCGCCAAAGTTATGTTTTTTCTATGGAAACTAGGTCTTAACTGTAACTACATACTGGTAATATATATATATGCTGAAAAAAACAACGGTTGAGGAGACTTTAATGTCAGTTAAATGTCAGTTAAAACATTCCATTTTAAAAAATCAAAACCACTGAAAAACCTCACTTGTAGTCGAGGGGATGCTATCCCCCCCAACCCCGGGAGTCCAAATGGGCTCCAGGGATCCCATTGCCAAGGGCAAAAGATTAACTTGTGGCAAATGGACAAATGGCCATCCTCACTGAGCATTAAGAGGCCCCAGGGACCCTATCCACTGGGGCTGGCTCTTTCTGCTAGTAAGATAGCTAATTCAGGATATGCTGTGAGGGAGGCTAGCTTATTAAAAGACAAGGCAGCAGAATGGGAGTTCTTGCTCTATGCAGAAGCAAAGGAGCATATTTAAGAGCCCCTTGCGCTGCCTTAACATCATTTTTTTGATGCTAAGGTGGCACTCAGGGGACTATTTCCCACCCCATATTTACAAAGTGGTGCAATGCAAGCTGAAACAGGAAGTCTGCAGGGATCACTAGCAAGAAAATACAAGTACAAACAGTAAGGTAAAAGCAGAGAACCAATAGACAAACTATCATACATGATAGTTTGTCTACTCCTTGGAAGTGATCTCTGTGTGGGGAAAAAGATCTTGCATGAAGGCAAGGAGCAGATTAATCTCACAGAGGTTAGGGAGACACCCAGCAGCTCCAATGGAGAAGTAATGTTAGGTGGTTCTCTGTGCCAAAGGCATAAGTTTTAGAAGCTAACTGGCACCCTTAGTAGTTATGAAAACCAGGCTATAGTATGAACATATAAGAAGACAAAGGACAACAGCAGAAGTAACACACAAACAGGAAATGGGATCTGGGAAAATCTGGACTGTAACATGGAACAGGACTAGAATACTTAAACCTGAGTATACTCAAATTCTGCACATTAACTGGGACAGGACAGGAACATGCAGCCAGAACAGGAACACAGGTATTCAGTACAAGAAATCTGCCTATATGAAGACAGGTATAGATGTGTGCAGTCAGAACCAGAGTCAAGACAAACAGGGAAACAAAGTGGTATCTGCAGACTAACAAGGACAGAACAGTAATATAAATTTAGAAGTGGAACACTGGAATTCAGGATGAGCAATCGGCCTATACAAGACAGGTCTGGATGTGTGCAGTCAGACCTAGGGTCAAGAGACAGGATAAACTAGAGACAGGCAACAAAGACAAAAAATTATTCAAAACAGGAACATAGAACCAAACAACAATGAAAAGTGGGATTAAAGCAAGCCTGGAATATAGCTGGAGGATCACACAGAGATGAAGAGACAAAGCAGTAAGGCTAATTGCAACCCACTGCACTCTGCATTCATAGGCTGAAATATCTTGAGGCTCAAGGGAGGAAGCAGGTGCAAGTAATCAGGAAACAACCAATGAAAGGAAGGCAGAACGGAGACTTGGAAAGGCAGAATACCAGGGAAATCAATGGACATAAGACAAGGAACAGGAAATTCTGGAACTGGAACAGAGTAAGGGTCAGAGCCAAGGGATTGCAGATGTGGAGAGGTCAGAAAGGATGTGGGATCCAGGATTTAAGGTAGAAAATATAACACCACCAGCAAGTGTGATCTGGGTAGGGTTTGGAGACAGAAAAGACTATGGGGACCATGATGAATCAGGACAGTACTGTAGAAGCCTGGACTGGAATACGAACTGTATCAGACAATGCAAGGTGTATAAGTCTATAACATTATATTGAGGGATAAAGGCAAGACTCCAGAGGGTCTTATTGAACACCACCTAGGGCCCAGATGGTAAAATCGAAACACTAAGGGGCATATTTATACTCCGTTTGCGCCGGATTTGCGTCGTTTTTTTTTTACGCAAATTTGACGCAAAACTAACTCCATATTTATACTCTGGTGTTAGACGCGTCTAGCGCCAAAGTCTATGGAGTTTGCGTCACTTTTTAGCGTGGACACCTACTTTTCGTTAATGATATGCAAGGTAGGCGTTCCCGTCTAAACAAATGACTCCGAGGCATGTGCGCCGTATTTACACTCCCAGGCAAAAATCACGCCCGGGAGTGGGCGGGTCAAAAAAAATGACGTCCAGCCGCTTCTGCGTTGTTTTTTAGCACCTGGTCAGGGCAGGCGTTAAGGGACCTGTGGGCTCGGAAGGAGCCCAGAGGTGCCCTCCCATGCCCCCAGGGACCCCCCCTGTCACCCTTGCCCACCCCAGGAGGACGCCTAAGGATGGAGGGACCCATCCCAGGGAATATAAGGTAAGTTCAGGTAAGTAATTTTTTTTTTTTTGTGGCATAGGGGGGCCTGATTTGTGCCCCCCTACATGCCACTATGCCCAATGACCATGCCCAGGGGACAGAAGTCCCCTGGGCATGGCCATTGGGCAAGGGGGCATGACTCCTGTCTTTGCTAAGACAGGAGTCATTTCAATGGGGGTTGGAAGTTAAAAAAAATGGCGCAAATCGGGTTGAGGCGAAAATTTTGCCTCAGCCTGACTTGCCCCATTTTTTGGCGCCCAAGCTCCATATTCCCCTACGCCGGCGCTGCCTGGTGTACGTAATTTTTTTTCACGCACACCAGACAGCTCCGCCGGCTAACGTCATTGAATAAATACGGCGCCCGCATGGTGCTTCAGAATGGCGTTAGCCGGCGTTAGATTTTTTGACGCACAACTGCGTTGGCGCAGTTGTGCGTCGAAAAGTATAAATATGGCCCTAACTGTTGAGGACACAGTACTTTGTGTGGCGGGGTTGCTTGGTCACCAAGGGATGGCCACAGGGCCTGGCAGCATGCAACAGGGGATTGTCTTTAGGTATGGTAATAAATTATTACTTTATGTTAAAGATCCCTCAAAATTCACTGTTGACAATATAGTTAGGTGAAAATGTCTGTGCCCATGTAACATTTTAAACTCAGAAAACCACTGGTATTCACCGGATATAGTTATCTCGAGTAACTGTAGCTTGTGTCCTAAGGTAACTATAACTTGTGACTTGCCATGCACTTGTAATTTCCTCACATATTACATCACTCATAAATATTCTATGACATCATTGAAAACATCACTGCATTGGGCTACCTGCTACATCGAGGGCCATATTTATACTTTTTGACGCAAAACTGCGCTGACGCAGTTTTGCGCCAAAAATTTTAACGACGGCTAACGCCATTTCTTCACGCAGCTCGGGTATCAAATTTATAATTTGACGCATGGCGGCGCAAACCACTGGTGTGAGTCTTTTTTTTTTAACTCAAACCAATGCGTCACATTGTAAAGAAAAATGACGTTAACGTGGCAAAAAAGAATTTGATCTGGTTTACGATGTTGCAAACCGGATACGTGCCTTTTTTTGATGCAATTGCGTCAAAAAGCGTCGCAAACACAGCAAAATGTGCAAAGGAGAGCCAAAATGGATCCAGGAAGCTTGGAGAGACCCCAGGAAGATGACAACAGATCAGGAACCAGCCAGGAGGACCCACACAAAACCCAGGAGAGGGAGAAGAAGAAAAGGAAGTGTTGGTTCAGTGCAGAAGAGCAGGAAATACTGGTGAAAAAGGTGACGGAACACCAGCACCAACTTTTTGTCACCTCTAAATTTCCAATTAGTAGGAGAGAGGCAATATGGCAACAAATTGTTGACAAGATAAACAGTGTGGCAGAAGTATGGAGAACAGTCATTGAGTGCAAGAAACTCTGGCATGACTGCAAGTGCAGGACCAAGGAAAAGATGGCCAGGAACAGGAAGGCAGCACTGCAGACTGGGAGTGGGAGTCCTGCACCGCAGGAGGCCCTGGACCACATGGAGGAGATAGTGGCAGCCGTCATCCCTGAGGAGATCGTCACAGGGATACAAGGTCAGGACAGCGCAGACTACCAGGAGACAACACAGATGCAGGGTAAGTGGCATGGGGAACTAAAAGGCCTATTTGTAAACTGTAAGCAGGGGGGCATACCTACTACACAATGTATGTAAGTCATGATATTCAGGGAGTGGAATGGGCAAAGGGGTACAGCACAGGGGCATGGCCTGTTCAGAGGAAACCTGGGGCACAGTACTACACTACACCAACAACCTTTGCATGGTGGTATGCTGCCATGCCAAGGATGTTGGAAAGGTAAAGCCGGTCCAGGAGGGTAGGGTACAACGTAAAACTGGCCTGCTGTCACACAACAGCTGGTATTCTCCCTACATGAACTAGGTCTAAATTAACAGTCTCAGGCCATTTCCGCAAGTGGAATGTAACAATGACAACTGTTACCACTACCACCTCTGCTGTGTGTGCAGGTCAAGTAGCTAATGGCAGTTACGTGCCCATGGATCAAACACACCCAAATTAGAGGGCTCAGGATGACAACTTTATCATTCCCCTGTGATCAATACAAATGTGCTAATCCTGTCTAATGTGAATGTCCATAGTTGCTACAAAAATCAGCTATTGTCATAAACATTATGAGGAACACAGCACTAATGTCATACCCATGCTGCATATGTCAGGGTCCACCTTGTGCCTGGGTCACAAAAGATGCAACATCCCAACTGTTATACTACTCAGACAACAGCATTGAGGGGGAGGACATATGTCACCGGCTAGTGAAATACACCCAACAGTCAGAAGAGGAAATGGAACACTGCTAGGACCATCAGTGCAATCCTATGTAGCACACATTCCCCAACATCAACATTACACACTACCAATGCTGACATATGGAGTGTGCCATGCCAATGCTATACATAGTATATGATAGGCTTCAGCAACATATAGCTGGATGTGAAATATCAGAGACTGGGGCAGTTCCAGATTGTTAAGTGTGGTCCAAGTGCCATCAGAACACCCACAGCCAGTGCAAGGCCTCACCATGAGAATGGAAGTAGGCGGAGGGTTGAGTAGGACAAGAAGGAGGCAATATACAATTTGGGCAGAACCCACACCTAGAGGATGTGACGCTGACGAGTCCCCAAACTGCCCACAATACATGTGACATGCAGGTGGGGCATAGGCCTGGGAGAATGCTAATATTAAAGACAGGAACAATGAACAGGAACCAATATCACAATGTGCAACTAATAGGATGGCAGGCACGTCACATTACAAATGCTCCAACACAGAAGCACTAATTGTACAATATCTAATTGCAGAGGATGATGGCTCTCCTCTGGATATGTCTGTCCTGGACTTCCCTGATTACATGGATGACGAGCTGACAAACATCAGCCAGCCGACCCTCCAAGATGTCCTTGGAACCCTCCAGACCCCACCTTCAGTCACAAGGAGGAGCACAGATACAGCAGCCATCACAGAGGACCCATTCACCACCTCAATTGTACGACCTGCCAGCTCCAACCCAGCTGAGGACTCTGACGACACTGGCACCAGCTTTGAGAGGACTGTAGTTGGAGTACAGCGGGAGCTGGCCAAGGAGGTGCGGGTGGGGATGGAAAATATGGCAGCCAGCCTAAAGGGGGTGCATTTGTGCATGATGTCAACTGCAGAACAGGCAGCAGTCATGCAAGGGTGAACATCAATCTTGTAAGAACTTGAAAAAAGTGTGAAGTAAATCAGCACAGCAGTAAGAGAGTTGACACAACACCTCCAACAACAGACCTTTCAACATGTGCACAAATGCAATATTGACCCCCTCGGGGCCAACCTGGCTGCCTACCACAGTGATGTGGCTGCTATCCTTAAGAACCAGCAGCTCCTCCTTGCTGCAGTACTGCCCTTAATAGCCCCACAGTTGGAAGCTACCAGGATTTCTGAATCCACGTCTTCAAACACTGAAGTGTGTGTTGCCCCTTCACCACTACCACCACCAAGGGCAGAGGAGACAACACACATATCAGAAGATAAAGACGTGGAACAGATCACCTTCACCCGTAAAAGTACCCGGTAGCAGTCTCTGCCACCTGGCCACTTATAACCAAGGTCCTGTGCTTTGTAACATGCCAGTCTTGCAACAGCTGCTTACAAGCACTGTTCTCCATCACACTGTTTACCTTGTGATTGTCTCTCACTACCTCATTGGCAATTCATGTACCTCTGCACTCTATGGGGGTCATTCTGACCTCGGCGGTAAAAGCCGCTTACCGCCGGTCAGAAGGCTGCCACAATACCGCCGCGGCCGCGGTCAGCCGCCACGGACATTCTGACCCACAACTGCAAAACCTCCGAAAATCCGCCCTCCACTGCAGTCCGCCACATCAGCGGCCAGCGGTAAACTGGAGAAGACCAAACCTCCACCGCCACGCCAACAGAAATACGCCCATCCCATTATGACCCGCAAATCGACGCGGCGGTCATTCAACCGCGGTATTCCATTGGCGGTAGACCCCGCCGCGGTCAAAATACACACACCTTTACAAACCCCTACCACATTGGACAATTTGAAAGGCACACACCTGAAACACATACACACACCACTCCCACACATCCAATACCATATAAAACACACACCCACATCACCCACAAACCCCTACCAACAAAAACCAGAGACGAAGGAGAGAGAGAGAGAAAGAGACACATCAGAGAATAGATAGCCAGACACACAGAGGCACACCGCAACATCACACACACCACATAGAAGCACAAAGCACCACACACCAACACACACATCATCACATACACCACCCCACACCTCATACACACCACACCATGGCACCACAAAGGCACCCATGCTTTTCGGACCAAGAACTCCGGGTCATGGTGGAGGAGATCATAAGAGTGGAACCCCAGCTCTTCGGCTCACAGGTCCAGCACACCACCATAGCAAGGAAGGCGGAGCTCTGGCAGCGGATCGTGGACAGGGTCAACGCGGTGGGACAGCATCCCAGAAATAGAGAGGACATCCGCAAACGATGGAACGACCTACGGGGGAAGGTGCGCTCGATGGTCTCGCGACACAACATCGCAGTGCAGAAGACTGGCGGGGGACCCCCACCCACTCCACCCGAATTCACAACATGGGAGCAAGAGGTACTCAACATCCTGCATCCTGATGGCCTTGCTGGAGTACACGGAGGAATGGACTCTGGTAAGTACAAGGCCAACCACTTCACCCCCCCCCCAGCATGCTAACCCCCACCCCCAACCCCCCAGCACACATCCTCCCTGAGAATGTCTCCCCAGCACAACCCACCCAACACCAACCCCTGCATGCCACCCCCAAACTATGGACACCCATCACCTAAGCATGACAACTGCACATACCCATCACCCCCCCCCACAAAACACCCTCACAACACCTCCCCCAAGGGAATGCCAGCACTGGGGGACAAGGGCACCTATAAAACGCAAGCTAATGCACACACAGAAACAATAACCATACCCTCTTACCCCATGCAGGACCCGAACGACAACACACCGGTCAGGAGGGACCAGAAATGTCCATCCCACCCCCGGAACAGGCCACTAGTGATGACAGCAGCTCTGTCGACCTGGAACCTGATGACCAGCCCGGACCATCGGGGACCTCTGGGCAGTCGGTTCCCCTCACCCAGACACAGGCCACTGCAGACCCAACCCCCTCTGGGAACAACCGCACTGCTCCCACCCAGCGGGCCCATGCCTCTGTCTCTAGGACAGGTCAAGCAGCGGTGTGTCTACCACTACAGGGCCCCCAGGGTAACCCACCAACCCAACAACAACAGGGACCTGGGGGCAGTGGGAGTGGGCACACCGTCCAGGGGACAGAGGCCCAGGGAAACAGGGCAACTCGGAGGGCTGCTGTGCGACAGGGGGGGGAGGAGAGGCCCAGGGAACCCACTCTCCAAGAGGCCCTCACCACCATCATGGCTGCCTACCACCACTCACAAGAGACGATGGCGACGGTACTGGCCAGGTTCCAGGAGATCCAGGCACAGCAGGAGCAACGCTACATGGGGTTCAGCGACCAACTCAGCAACATCTCAACCGCTATGGGGAGCATAGTCCAGGCCCTGAACCGCATAGAGGACACGTTTCGGGACCATGTGGCATCACACAGGGCCCCTGTCACTAGCCAGGAACAGGAACAGCCTACCACCTCCGCCGGCGCTAGTGGACAGGAGGCCCCACCACAACGACAGCCCACCAGAACCCCACCTCCTGCTGAAGAACAACCGCCCCGCAAAAGGAGCCTGAGATAAAAAAAAACGACAGAGTAGGATGTCAAGTCCCCCGCCAGCATCACATACCCCCTGAAGTCCTCCCACTGTCCCACATTGCCACCCTGTCAAACCTTGAACTGCCCCTGCTCCATCCTGCCACAGGCATATGGACAATGCACCTGTGAGACTGAGAACTGGACTCCGCCATGAACATTACTCCACCCCCACCCATCACTGTTTCACTATCATGTACCAATATCTATGCACTAATAATAAATCACACATTGCACTGAAATCAATCAGGACTCAGCCTGTCTTATTTACAAATGTATGACACATTACATATCAATTACGTATTGTGAACATTGTGAATTACACATACCGAGGTAACTTAGCATTAGTCCATGGGCCAACCAAGCCGAGGTCACGCAGTGGCTCATACAGCACAGAATAGGGAAGGGAAAATCAAACATCATGTTCATAGGTCTGGGGGGAAACCGACAAAGTTGAGATGCAGGAGGCTTTCAGGAAATGTAAAATGGCATGGGTGATTATTACCTGTGTGCTACTGGAAATACTGTGCTATTACTCTGTCCCTGTTGTCTGTGTCGTCCTCTGAGTCTTCCTCCTCTTCACTCTCCGCAGGCTCCACAGCTACTTCAACACCACCATCTGCACCATCCTCCTGCAGGAAAGGAACCTGACGTCGCAATGCCAGATTGTGAAGCATACAGCAGGCCACGATGATGTGGCACACCTTCTTTGGTGAGTACATCAGGGATCCCCCAGTCATATGCAGGCACCTAAACCTGGCCTTCAGGAGGCCAAAGGTCCTTTCGATGATCCTCCTAGTTCGCCCATGGGCCTCATTGTACCATTCCTCTGCCCTGGTCCGGGGATTCCTTACTGGGGTCAGTAGCCAAGGCAGGTTGGGGTAACCAGAGTCACCTATTAGCCACACACGTTGTCTCTGTAGCTGCTCCATCACATAGGGGATGCTGCTATTTCGCATCACATACGCGTCATGCACTGACCCTGGGAACTTGGCATTTACATGGGAGATGTACTGGTCAGCCAAACAGACCACCTGGACATTCATCGAATGATAACTTTTCCTGTTTCGGTACACCTGCTCATCGTCTTTTGGGGGTACCAAAGCCACATGGGTCCCATCAATGGCACCAATGATGTTGGGGATATGTCCAAGGGCATAGAAATTACCCTTCACTGTAGGCAAGTCACCCTCCTCTGGGAAAATGATGTAGCTCCACATGAGTTTCATCAGGGCAGACAACACTCTACTCAAAATCTTTGAAAACATAGGCTGAGACATTCCAGATGACATGGCCACTGTGGTCTGGAATGACCCACTTGCCAAAAAATGGAGGACTGACAAAACCTGCACCAGAGGGGGAATCCCTGTGGGTTGGCGGATGGGGGACATCAGGGCTGGCTCCAGCTGGGCACACAGTTCATGGATAGTGGCACGGTCAAGTCTGTATCGAAGTATTATATGGCGTTCTTCCATTGTCGACAGGTCCACCAGCGGTCGGTACACGCGAGGATTCCTCCTTCTCATCCCAAGTCCCAGCGGACGGTGCCTAGGAAGGACAACATGGAGCACAGAGTCAGCCAAACCACAGGTACGTACAGAGAGCTTGCACAGTTAAAGAATGGCAATGGGTTGAAAGGCGTGTATGTGTGGCAATGCAAGGCCTAGGCCTGTGTGTCGCAGTCAAAATTAAGCCATGTAGGCCCTTGAAATGGCGGCTGCCCGACCTGTGAAGTGGGACAATGGGATGTGAGGTCAATGCGCTGGCGGGGCACACCGTGGCGGTAGGCGGTCGAAGACCGCGGCGCAAAGCCGCATTGGTTAACATTGAAGCCTATGGGTTTCAGGAGCCAATGACGAAGTACGCCGGCGGTCGCGGTACGCACCGCCGCGGTACGCACCGCCGCGGGCGTAACCGCCATTTTCTATCTGCTTAATCACTCGAGACCTGATCATCCACAGGAGAGGACCTATACTGCAAGTGCTGCTGTGACCTCGGTCTGGAAGATACAATGGCTGCTGCGACTGGGGAAAGGGCCCCTGCCTTCACGTCTGAAGAGTTGGAGAAGCTCGTGGATGGGGTCCTCCCCCAGTATGCGCTACTCTACGGTCCTCCAGACCAACAAGTGAGTACACCGGGTGCACATGGAATGGGCTATGCCTGTGTGGATTGGGGTGGATGTAAGTTGGTGGGGTGGGGGGCGAATGAGGAGTGCAACGCCCGACAGATGAGAGCATGTGCCATCTGGCAAAGTTGGTGGGGGGGCCAATCACATCTAACATGCAGGTCATTGATGATTTCCTCCTTTCCAACCTGTACATGTCAAATAGGTCAGCGCCCATCAGAAGATCGAGATTTGGTGTGCCATCGCCAAGGAAGTCCGGAACTTGGGGGTCCACAACAGACGGGGCACCCACTGCCGCAAGAGGTGGGATGACATCCGCCGCGGAACAAGGAAGACCGCAGAAACACTGCTGGGGATGGCCTCCCAACCTAGGAGGGGTGCCAGTCGCACCATGACCCCCTTGATGTCCCGGATCCTGGCGGTGGCCTACCCAGAATTGGATGGGCGCTTTAAGACATCACAGCAGACACAAGGGGGTGAGTATCAGCACATTCTCCTATCTTTCTGCGCAGTGGAGGCGTCTGGGTGGGGTAGGAGGGCTGTGGGTGACATTAGGCCAGGGCACTTTCTGTAGTGTAGTCCTCTCCCTTAGGCATGGCCCTGTGCCCCCGGCCCCCACCTCGGTAGGGTGACAAGTACAGCCATTGAAGGTCCAGCATCTCCCATGTGCGCGTTTGACGTCTCTTGGCCTGTTGTCCTAGTCAGTAGTACTGAGTAGTGTACCCCGAATGCGCGGCTTAGTGCATTAGGCTTCTGTGTCTGTCCTCTCCGCCAACGGTGTTGACATTGCATGCACTCAACCTGGTCTTCTTTTTTCTCCCCCCACCCTTTCTCTTCATCTTCTTGTGCATGTGTGCATTAGCATCATCAGGCGGAGGAGATTTGGCATCGGAGCACGAGGGAGCTGCAGGACACAAGGCCCCGGTGGGCCCAGGAACAGACACCGAGGGCACCAGTGATCCGGAGGGCGAGGGGAGCACCACGACGGGGACCGCTGGTGAGAGCAGCGAAAGCGACACGTCCTCGGATGGGAGCTCCCTAGCGGTGGCGGCAACATCCGTGCCCCCCGCCTCTACAGGTACAGCCGCCACCCAGCGCACCAGCCCCGTCCTCCCAGCAGCCCCTCAGTCTTCGCTCTGTGCCGGTTCGCCCAGGAAGGCGCGCGTCTCCTTCGCCCCAGGCACCTCAGCCCCTGCCCCTGTTGCCCCTGCTGCCCTCAGTGCGGAGCTCATTGACCTGGTAAGGACGCTCATTGTTGGGCAGACGACCCTTTTGAATGCCATCCAGGGTGTGCAAAGGGAGGTGCAACAGAGCAATGCGTACCTGGAGGGCATTCATTCGGGTCAGGCTGCCCATCAACGAGCGTTAACTGCTCTGGCCTCAGCACTGACGGCAGCCATTGTCCCTGTTTCCAGCCTCCCTCTTCTTACTGCCTCCAGCCTTTCTCTGTCTCCTGTTCCTCAGCCTATCCCATCCACACCATCAGACCAGCCTGCACACACCTCAACACCCAAGAGCAGCTCATCCAAACACAAGCACCACAGATCCCACAAACACTCACCCAAGCAACACCCAGATGCAGACATGCCAACAGCCACTGCCACCCCTGTGTCCCCCTCCTCCTCGTCTCCCTCCTCCCTCCCTGTGACGTCTACACTCACACCTGCATGCACCCCAACATCAGCCAGTGCTTCCATCACCACCTCACCCTCCAGTACAGTCCACACTCGTGCAGTCACCACCCCCACTGCCATTTACACGTCCCCTGTGTCCTCTCCCACTGTGTCTGTCACCCCCTCTTCCAAGACACACAAACGCAGGCAGCCACCCACCCAACAGCCATCCACCTCACGACAGCCTACAGGACCAGCACCTTCACCCAATGACAGCACACCTGACTCTCCTACAACCACCTCCTCTACCTCCACTTCCATCTCCACTTCTCCTACCCTTTACCTTGGCCCTAAAAAACTTTTCCTGGCTAACCTTGACCTCTTTCCCCCCGATGAGCTCCCCCATCCATCTTCAAAGAGTCCCAAGAGCACCGCAGCCACCACCAGCCCAGCTTTGGGTGTCACTGTTGTGCATGGGTTCTGGAGCCCACCCTTTGCCAGCAGTGACACATCGATCAGCAGCAAGGACACATCCAGCCCCCCCCCGGCAAGAGGACCCGCAAAAACAAGGGCCGCCGTGCGAGGACCGACAGGGCTGCCCCCAAGGAGCAATGTGCGGCCACTTCACCACCCACACCATCTAGGGGAGGCAAGGGCCCGAGAGCCCCATCAAAGGAGCGGAAGGGCAGCAGGAGCGCGGAGAAGGTGGACCCCACATGCCACATCCCAGCTGGGAAGGAGGACACTAAGGAGGCCAGGAGTCCGTCCCCGAAGGGTCCAGAAACGTCACGGTCCGAGGGCGACTGAGCCGGGAGTCCAGGCCAGGTCTGGCTCCCTTGACCTGCTGCATGAGCACCGCTGAACAGGGCCCGTGGGGAAGAAGAGCACCGCTGAACAGGGCCTGCCGTGGAGAAGAGCACCGCTGAACAGGGCCCCGCCGTGAAGATAGGCACCGCTGAACAGGGCCCGCGGTGCAGAAGAGCACCGCTGAACAGGGCCCGATGTGGAGAAGAGCACCGCTGAACAGGGCCCGCCGTGAAGATAGGCACCGCTGAACAGGGCCCGCGGTGCAGAAGAGCACCGCTGAACAGGGCCCGCCGTGGAGAAGAGCACCGCTGAACAGGGCCCCGCCGTGAAGATAGGCACCGCTGAACAGGGCCCCGCCGTGAAGATAGGCACCGCTGAACAGGGCCCGCGGTGCAGAAGAGCACCGCTGAACAGGGCCCGCCGTGGAGAAGAGCACCGCTGAACAGGGCCCCGCCGTGAAGATAGGCACCGCTGAACAGGGCCCCGCCGTGAAGATAGGCACCGCTGAACAGGGCCTGCGGTGCAGAAGAGCACCGCTGAACAGGGCCCGCCGTGGAGAAGAGCACCGCTGAACAGGGCCCGCGGTGCAGAAGAGCACCGCTGAACAGGGCCCGCCGTGGAGAAGAGCACCGCTGAACAGGGCCCCGCCGTGAAGATAGGCACCGCTGAACAGGGCCCCGCCGTGAAGATAGGCACCGCTGAACAGGGCCCGCGGTGCAGAAGAGCACCGCTGAACAGGGCCCGCCGTGGAGAAGAGCACCGCTGAACAGGGCCCGCGGTGCAGAAGAGCACCGCTGAACAGGGCCCGCTGTGGAGAAGAGCACCGCTGAACAGGGCCCGCCGTGAAGATAGGCACCGCTGAACAGGGCCCGCGGTGCAGAAGAGCACCGCTGAACAGGGCCCCGCCGTGAAGATAGGCACCGCTGAACAGGGCCCGCGGTGCAGAAGAGCACCGCTGAACAGGGCCCGCCGTGGAGAAGAGCACCGCTGAACAGGGCCCCGCCGTGAAGATAGGCACCGCTGAACAGGGCCCGCGGTGCAGAAGAGCACCGCTGAACAGGGCCCGCCGTGAAGATAGGCACCGCTGAACAGGGCCCGCGGTGCAGAAGAGCACCGCTGAACAGGGCCCGCCGTGGAGAAGAGCACCGCTGAACAGGGCCCCGCCGTGAAGATAGGCACCGCTGAACAGGGCCCGCGGTGCAGAAGAGCAGCGCTGAACAGGGCCCCGCCGTGAAGATAGGCACCGCTGAACAGGACCCGCGGTGCAGAAGAGCACCGCTGAACAGGGCCCGCCGTGGAGAAGAGCACAGCTGAACAGGGCCCGCGGTGCAGAAGAGCACCGCTGAACAGGGCCCGCCGTGGAGAAGAGCACCGCTGAACAGGGCCCCGCCGTGAAGATAGGCACCGCTGAACAGGGCCCGCAGTGCAGAAGAGCACCGCTGAACAGGGCCCGCCGTGGAGAAGAGCACCGCTGAACAGGGCCCCGCCGTGAAGATAGGCACCGCTGAACAGGGCCCGCGGTGCAGAAGAGCACCGCTGAACAGGGCCCCGCCGTGAAGATAGGCACCGCTGAACAGGGCCCGCGGTGCAGAAGAGCACCGCTGAACAGGGCCCGCCGTGGAGAAGAGCACTGCTGAACAGGGCCCCGCCGTGAAGATAGGCACCGCTGAACAGGGCCCGCGGTGCAGAAGAGCACCGCTGAACAGGGCCCCGCCGTGAAGATAGGCACCGCTGAACAGGGCCCGCGGTGCAGAAGAGCACCGCTGAACAGGGCCCGCCGTGGAGAAGAGCACCGCTGAACAGGGCCCGCGGTGCAGAAGAGCACCGCTGAACAGGGCCTGCCGTGGAGAAGAGCACCGCTGAACAGGGCCCCGCCGTCTCAAGCACCGCTCCGCTGGGCACCGCTGTCTCTCCACCTCTCCGCTGGGCCCTTCCTGTCAAGCACCGCTCCGCTGGGCCCTTCCTGTCAAGCACCGCTCCGCTGGGCCCTTCATCTCAAGCACCGCTCCGCTGTGCCCTTCCTGTCAAGCACCGCTCCGCTGGGCCCTTCATCTCAAGCACCGCTCCGCTGGGCCCTTCCTGTCATGCACCGCTCCGCTGGGCACCGCCGTCCCAAGCACCGCTCCGCTGGGCCCTTCATCTCAAGCACCGCTCCGCTGGGCACCGCTGTCTCTCCACCTCTCCGCTGGGCCCTTCTTCTCAGCACCGCTCCGCTGGGCCCTTCTTCTCAAGCACCGCTCCGCTGGGCACCGCTGTCTCTCCACCTCTCCGCTGGGCCCTTCATCTCAAGCACCGCTCCGCTGGGCCCTTCATCTCAAGCACCGCTCCGCTGGGCCCTTCCTGTCATGCACCGCTCCGCTGGGCACCGCCGTCTCAAGCACCGCTCCGCTGGGCCCTTCATCTCAAGCACCGCTCCGCTGGGCACCGCTGTCTCTCCACCTCTCCGCTGGGCCCTTCTTCTCAAGCACCGCTCCGCTGGGCCCTTCTTCTCAAGCACCGCTCCGCTGGGCACCGCTGTCTCTCCACCTCTCCGCTGGGCCCTTCTTCTCAAGCACCGCTCCGCTGGGCCCTTCATCTCAAGCACCGCTCCGCTGGGCACCGCCGTCTCATAACTGTTTATGGTTCACTGTGCCCACCATGCCTCCTCCTTCACCAGTGGAGACTGTCATCCACCTGATGGACTGTGGCTTTGCACTCCCCAGGATGGTACAGTGGGCAGCCCACCCACTGTAGAGACATTGAGAGACTGTGGCTTTGCACTCCCCAGGATGGTACGGTGGGCAGCCCACCCACTGTAGAGACATTGAGAGACTGTGGCTTTGCACTCCCCAGGATGGTACGGTGGGCAGCCCACCCACTGTAGAGACATTGAGAGACTGTGGCTTTGCACTCCCCAGGATGGTACAGTGGGCATGGTGGCTCCTCGTGGATCTGGCGTCGTGGACTCATGTGGCTGTGGTGCCCCCCCCTTCCCTTCCCCCTGAGGTGCCTGTAGTTTTTACATCTGATGCCCCTGCAGTGTTCTCTCCAAAGGACTCAGGTCTCCTGTGTGGGCTTTGCCCTTGTTTCTCAAAACTTTGGCCCACGGACATGATGAATTCGTAGGATGTGCAGGACTTGTTACTTCAGTTATACACTGATGTGTATGTCATTAGTTTTGTTGTGAATATCTTTCATGGTTGTACGATAATTTTCAGGAGCTTTTTGGTACATAAATATTTATTCCAAATTTGATTATGTCCTAGCATTTTTCAGGGGTGTTTGGGTGGTGTCACTGTGACTTGTTGCTCTGCATTGGTGTGTACATAGTTGGGGGGGGGGCGCATATGTGTGTGCCCGTAACCTTTCGTCCTCCCCCCTCCTGTGTGTCGTAGGTGCAGTACTCACCGTTGTCGTCTGCGCCGGACTTCGTACTCGTGGTAGATGAGAAGGTAGACGAGAGCAGGTAGGATGTTTAATTCGGGTTCCATGATGTCCTCCTTCCTCCTGGAGTGCGTAGTGGATTGCGTTTTCCTGTCCGTAGTCTGTTTCCGCCGTGTTTTTATCGGCTGTGCTCCCGCCCCGGAAAAGGTGGCGGATTGGTGAGTTGTGATAGTGTGGGCGGTACATTGGCTGCCGTCTGGCTGTTGGCGGTGACCGCCGCGCTGTTTGTTTGTACCGCCGTGGCGGGCGGAGTGTTAAAGTGGCTGTCTGTGTTGGCGGTTCTCGCCAGGGTCAGAATCCCATATTTTTTACCGCCAGCCTGTTGGCGGGTTGGCCGCCGCTTTAACACCGACCGCCAGGGTTAGAATCACCCCCTATGACACTTCACCCCAGCTTGTCCAATGACATGTCCTTTTGCACTTGTGTAGGATCACAATGGAAGGTGTCACACTAATGGACTCACAATCATGGACTATGTAAATATAGCACTACAGCACTTACACAACCACTTTGTCTCTGTGTAATGTGACACGTCAAACGTGAGGGAGATTAGTGATGTTTGCCTCATGTCAATGCCCATAGAATGTCAATACAACTGCCTTGAAAGATTGTGGGCTGATAACTATGCACTGGGGTCTGGATTGTACCATCATCTGCCCTTCCTGAGGACTAATTCTGGGGTAAATAGAAAATACACAGTATAATGCTGTGCCGGACAGAATAAGTCTTCTTCAAGGGATGTCTAAGCAGAAAAATATTGGCCCTTATTTATACTTCTTGGTGCAAAACTGCACTAACTCAGTTTTGCACCAAAAAGTTTTGCACCGGCTTGCACCATTTTTTAGCACTAGCTGGGACAATATTTATGGAATGGTGCAAGTCGGTGCAAAGGGTAGGCTAGCGTAAAAAAAAAATGATGTTAGGCAGGTTAGAGTCAAAATAAATTACTCTAACCAGATTAGCGTCGTTTTTGCCGCTCTGGGGCATTTTTATACTCTGTTTGCACCGAATTAGCGTCATTTTTTTTCCTCTAATTCGGTGCAAAACTAACTCCATATTTATACTTTGGTGCTAGACACATCTAGCGCCAAATTTAGGGAGTTAAAGTCATTTTTTGGAAGTGGAAACCTACCTTGCCTTAATGAGATTCAAGGTAGGTGTTCCCGTGCAAAAAATGGCTGCTGTTAAAAAAAGATAAAGCCAAAGATTAGGTACATCATTGCGTGATACAGCTACTGATGAGAATCAGACAATACATCTAATGTAGCTGAAACAGGCCATATCACCATACAGATCACAGATTCTCCCTCAGGAAGTGCATGCCAACGCAGCCTACACATGTCCTAGCTAACAGCAGAGCAATGCTCTAAAAGATGGTTACCAACTTAAATGATCTAAGCATCATTGTTCAGCCATTAGTCACATACCAAATGCTGCAAGTCCTCCACATGTGCCAGGGCAACTAATTACTATCTTCCGGATGACAATCAAGGGCCACAAGATCTGTGATTTGTAAATGGAATTGCCAGGATGGTATACAGTTGCATATCAAGTGTGAGTATCATAGGTTTGGACAAGTTATTTACAGATTTACATCTCTGTGTACTGCACTTGGATCATCACACCTAGGTACACATTTCAGAACCCTAAGCCTGTGCCTCCGGGGGAATGGACAAGCAACACATACTTTCAAACATCAAGGACACCCAGGAAGCTTTGGACAGCTTTGTACATGGGTTTAGTCAGTCCACCACAGGTAAGGAGGGTGTCCAACTATGATAGACACAAGCCTTGGACAATCCCATCCACATTTATGTTTGTAATTGCAGGCAATTGTCAACATCATTTGATACCAACAAACCCTCTCCTACAACAAGAAGATAGATGCAACTACACATCTGGGCAGGAGCTGCATGCACACCTATGACATTGTACTCAAGTGCAACATACATGTAGCACAACATGTGGAGCTAGATGCTGCTAGGAAGTCAGACATACAGTCAAACATGCTCATTAGTGAACAGGGACGCTCAAGTCTGTGGGTAAGACTTTGGCATCCCTATTCTGTGAGATTTAGGGTCTGACTTGCTGACTAAATCATGGATATGGTCCTCTGCCAAATTTTCTTTACTATAAATGTAACTACAAATGTCACCCTATTCACATGGCCATGCCTACAGGGTTGCACTACAATCCCAAAATATGACTATACGCCACTGTCCAACTCAAATATAGAAAAAAAAGTGAAACTCCACTCAAGTTACATATCAGATCATGTGTCAGCACGTCATACCTTGCTATGTGTCCAACACACAGGAGTCAATCACACAACAGCTGCAAACACAACACAGAACAGAAATATCAACACTCACTGGATATGTCTGGGTCATCAAGTCGAGCCACTTCGCCAATTGTGTAAGGGGCAGGTCCACCTGTAAAGCATGGAAGGGTGAAATGTGCTCAATGTCTGTGCACTGTACAACACTTTCAAATAAAATAACTGTGTGTGACATTATATCTGAAAGTCCAGCCTCTCAGGCATGATGATACTCCAACATACATAGCACAGCAAACATGTATAGACCCTGTCACTCCAGTGGGTGATACACACACATATGCACCCCTGTAGTGTCCTGAACTATCATGTGGTGACAAACATGATCCATCAATTGGTTGCAGACTCATTTATGGAATGTACTCCTTTCATCATTTGTAGTAATGAGAGACATGCAAAGCCACATTCCTGGAGCACTGCAATACCAGTCACTCAGTTATTGTGGCTTGTCCATCAAGGGACAATCAGTTACTGTGTGATGCTCATGTGGGTTGATTGAAGGTCATGATTTATTATGCTTTCTATGTTCCCTTACATGTAGCGCCTGTGTTGTGTGTAGGTAACATATCATACATTAACAGTGTACCCTGAGCCACATATGCTCCCTATGACACCATAATGGCAGGAATCCTGTGCGTTACTTGGTGACAATTTGAGGCAAAAAATGGATTGGCCATTTTCAATATTTAGATACAACAAGGAAATATATGCTGGCAGTGTATATTGTGTTCATCCATGACAGAATGCATGTGCACAGGTGAAGTGATTGCACCTGAAATGTGTCACTCATTGCCCTGTGTACCCATAACGGGTTTTGGAAATCACAGTTAGCCACATTCATCATCTTACATTTGCCAAGTTGGGAGATCAGCGGGTATACAGCAAACTGACACTGTCACAATATTGAAATATCGTTTAGCAAATTTACTACTGTGTCAATCATGATGATGTAGGTTTCAAATTGTATGTACCTTCGGAATGGCAACAGTCACAGGAAGGCTGGTCGTCTGATCTTAGCAGACACCCATGTCTGTGATAGCCTCCATACTGGGAAGTTAGTTATTGAACATATGCTGCACTAGATCAGCAGGGGTGTACCAAAAGTAAACTAGCAAATTATTAGGGAACTTCATATGTATGATGGAATTGGTCAGGGGTCCCTTGCACGACATCATGCACGTAATACATTGTGACCATGCATTCCCCAACGTCAGGTATCCCATTATGACCCCATAACTTATGAGAAGTGCATGGCTATAGAGTAACACAGGTGGGAAATGCATTAGCTCTGTTCCAGCTATTGTGCCCAAGACCAATTTAAAACACACAGGTACAATGAACACAGGGCCAGGGATAGTTGTTATCCCTCAATTTGTATCATTTGCTTCATGTTATATGCTACAGCTATGGAAAGTAGCACCAAACATTTAGAAATTGACCCATATGCATTACTTTGGCTTCCATTCCTAATTTAATTGCGGCACAACCAAGTCCAATTATCAGCCTAAGATATTACCAGAGGTTAGAAAGAAATTGGTACGTATGGGCCAGAATACAGTTCAGACATGTATTCAAAATAATTGGGGAACACATTAATTCTTTCAATTAGCTGTTGAAAAACATCTCTTTCCTGGTATGCTCACAGACCATGGATAAAACATATGTTAGAGCCGCATTAGGATCCTCAATTGATGTGAAGGTAGCACTAATTTACAAGCTCCAGTTGTGTTTTGTAACTTAGTGCAGCTGTTGCGTCAACAAATGACGATAATATGTAGCAATTATTGTATAACTCTGGGCCACTGTATGTTTAACTTACATTCCACATGTCCAAAAACATTGCCTGCAGCATATCAACAAATCTGCTACTGTCACTATAGAGCATTTAAATGTGCACATTACTCTGAATTGTACTCACCAATAGGGCAACCAATCACAATACCCAGGTGGTCCAGCAGGTCTTGCTCTCTGGCAACAAGGTCAGCCCAGAGGTGCTTTAGTTGGTGGTCATTGTGTGGTGTGTTGTAGATGCGACGCAGATGGTACAACAACTTTGACCACCGGAGCCTCCTCGCCTCTGTGTGATACCTCTGTATCACCCTGCCACCTGCTTCGATCATTAAGGGAAGGAAGTGGCACACCAGCCAAATTAATCCACCCAGCTCCTCCTCACCCATTCTCCCCAGAGGTGGCCTACCCAACATGACAGAAATAATATGAAAACTAAAGGGTACAGAGGACAATAAAGGGAAAGGAGGAAGGAAAATGAAATAAAAGTAACCCTAAAACAGCCCAACTATCCCCAAACTAACAAGACCCACAACAGACTCCAAACAGTACAAAGACAAAATTAGACACCAAAAATGACAAATAAACACTTACAATGAACAACTGAGACAATTACAAATAAAACAGATGACAAATTGAATGGCACACAGGAGACAAATTCACAATTGGGACAGCCACACAGTCTAGAAAAATCACAGACTGCAAAGTGAAAGTGAAAGTACACCCACTGTACCAATTTTGGAAACCGGATATCCTATTACTTCACTTCCTGCCTCAAATGCGGTGCGTTTTTATTATGATGCTTCAAAATATTATGAGGCTTAAAGTCTGTGCGTCAATGTTTTTTGAAGCCCATGCTTACAAATTACCCTGCATCCATAATTCCCAATATTTTGCATTGGTAACCAATTTCATGGGGTACAGTGTAGGAATTACCGCTCGGGGCCAATGGATGTATCATGGCTGTGGCGTCATTTTTCTACGCATATGCAGCTATTTTTGGCACATGTGTCTTTTTTTACGCAGATGCATCAAAATGTATGTCTTTTACTGGGTTTGGGTCATTTCTCACATTTTTATAGTACATGACAGCTGTAACTATACAGGGATAGGATGTTTGCACCTACATTGTGCATTCCAGTGTTTGGGCACATCTGGCAGATCACACTACTGCGGACCATGATCCTCTAGCTGTTGTACCGGATTAGCACTCTTCACTGAAGCAATCAATACCCAAACTTTTGGAATACAAAGTGGTATTACCCAGTTGAGCAGGTCAATAGAGGATAGCAAGGCTATGCAGCTTAATACATTAACTCATTGCCTGTGTGTCAATGTCTGTGAACTGGCTATTTCAATTTTAGTTGGCCCTCTGTGTGAACATCACAAGACTTGTTTTCATAAATGTGCTTGTATGCAAATGTGGATAACCATCAGATGCTATTCAGTGTGGAAATGAGTCAGGCCATGTGTTTGTCATATGTGTAGCAACAAATGCTGTGTGAACTTCCCTGACTTTAGGGACAAAAGCATCTCCCATGACAAACTATGCACAGGATAGATAGAGGATGGGTGATAATGGCAATGTTACAAGACTAAGCCACCACATGTACTAGAATGTTGGATGCCACTTCCTGGTCACTTGTTTGGATACTACCCATGAGTCAGGCATTTGAAAATGCTATGTATGTACAGTGTTTGTGACAAAGAGTCCCAAAACCAATCCAAAAATGTCATATAAATGACCTATGTTTCTCTTGTGGCAGTGGAGGCCCAGCAAACCAAGCAGCATCTGTTCAAATATTTCCAGTGGCTAATTGCACAAAGGTTTCCAGTTCAAGTGTGTGGCCATGTGTACCCTGTGTCATTATTGGGGTCCATTTTGTCACAGTTACATGCAGGTCTAGTCATGAGTCTGTGGAGCCATTCCCTGCATTAACAGAGTATCCTTCAAAGCAGAATTGAACAAAAGCCAAAGAGGAATTGATAACAAACATGGGGATAGTCCAGCTATGGCACTGCAGAAGTTTTATGAGACTGACAACAGGGCAACCTTGGGTGCTCACAAATTTGATGAATCAGTAATTTTAAACCAGCAGGTTTCATCACAACATTTGTATGCAGGGTGGCCTCTAAAATTCCCACTGCAACCGGGAACATCAGTGCCTCTGTGCTGATTAATCTCACAGCTATTCACCACCCAAGCCCCATCAATAGGTTTGGGCCGATGCGAATCTGTGTGTGGATCGTCAGGGCACAAACATGTTTTGTCCTTTCATGCACATTAGAAAATGTTGTTTGTAGTGCTGGAGGGAGCATACCCAATCCATGCGTACAGCCATGGTACACTGTCACTGTTTGTCACTCCTGCATACATGAAACCCAGACAAGGGATGGGCTGTGATTAGGCTATTTGAAGACATGTCCCACACCATGATATGATAAGTAAACTGATTACGCTATACATTCTATTTGAGGATTCATTGTACACCTACCAGAAACAATACCCCAGGAGGAAAGTGAGGGCATGGAAAGCAACTATGAGACAAATGTAGCCACAGGGAACCTTTATGGTAACAGAAAGACAGGAAACAATCAGGCTAACAGGATGGAGGCTCTGTCAGGAACTAACATGAACAAGGCAAATACACAGTGAGCAGACTGAGACTGGCAAAAGCTGGAACAACACTGTGGAAAATGAAAACTGTATTTGTCCTGTGGGTTGCAACGTTATACAGTCATCCAAAGCCTGTGTTACACAAGTGATTTATACGGCAATGCATAACAAGGATATACATATAATGGCAGCTTATAAGCCGTTCGAGGCAGCAGCAAGGGCAGTGCAGGGTCAAATGGCTGGTCTGCATGGAAGTGCTCACCGGTGTGTGCAGCTTCAGTCTCTCACAAGTCCTGATGGTAAGAATCAAGTTCAAAGAGCCAACAGTACCTTTCACATGGGAAGCAATGGACAGGTGATTACAGGTCCTACAGACTACCAGGCAGTGCATTATCTGACCTAAAGTCCTGGACCTGAAGTCCATGCAGACAGATGACTATTGCATGCCATACTAAAGAGGGAAGCACACTGCAGTCAGAATGTGAGTCTGGGTGTGTGTAGATGAAGGATTATCCGGGTACAAATAAACTATTTCCAGGGCCCCCTAGAGAAAGGTGAGGAGAGACTGAAAACATGGCAGTGGCAGGACTTATAACCTGGGATGGATTGCGCAGGGCATGTCTTGTGAGCAATGCTTGTCATACCTGGGGCACTTGTACTATCCATTTGCAGCTTACATGGACTTCTTGTCATACATACTCCTTACAGAGATAGCTGATGTCACACTTACTTCTGTCAAGGGTCTGGTCATACATTCCTGTTACCAATGCAATAGCACATCCTCTGCCTCGTGTATGAAGCAGTTTTTCACCTTATGAATGATGGTGTCTTAGTTGTGTGCCATATGCTGCAATGAACCATGATGCCAACATGGATGTGTGCCATAGCTGTGGTCCTCTGATATTGACCTTCAAATGTGAAATGGACAGGATATATGTCATTTACACTGTGTGTGAAGTTGGGTGTGCATTCATACCCATCAAATGTGATGTGGCTTTTTCAGTATCCTAATCTGTATATATGCAATGCTCCATGAGGCTGCACTCTGATTATGAATCCTAGGGATAATATGATGCATAAATAATTACCCAGACCATGATTCAGTGATTAGAATAGGTGTTTAATGACATAAGGTAAGACAGTGGTGATGGTGACTAGAGTTAAAAGAAGTTTTGTACAATGTGTTGTCTCTGACGCAATCCTGCTGCAGTGCTTGGATGGTCCCCCTCATGTTGATGGACAACATCCTCCTCTTCAGGCATTTGTGGGTCTGGATCATAGAGGGGAATGTTCCTCCTTACACAGATGTTGTGCAGGATGGCACAAGTCAAAATGATCTTGCAGACCATTTCAGGTGAGTGTAGGAGGCTGCCTCCGATGATGTCCAGGCACCTGAATCTTGACTTCAGGATGCCAAAGGTCCTCTCTACTATGGTGTGTGTCCTCCGATGTGCATCATTATAGACACGTTCTGATGCTGTGCTTGGGTTTGCAAATGGGGTAATGTTCCATGGCTGGATCCCATACCCCTGATCAGCTGGAAGAGAAAATGAGTGAAAAAGTTTGATGGAGCTTGCATCATGATTATCACTTTGCATGGCAGTTGTTCTCTTGTGTTGTCTGTGACTCATCTATGTTTGTGTTATTGTGTGGAATCCTAGGCTTCTAGGATTTACCATCAGCATTGGGATGTTTCATTATCTGAACTGGTGTTTGGCTGATTGACCGAATGTCAGCGGTATTTTTGTAGACTTGCAGTACATTGTGTACTCCCATGCATTATGTCATGTGAAGGAGGTGTCCTTGTAACTTAAATGGGGGTGACATGATACTTCCATACATAGAATCAATTCTACAGTGGTGGTAACACGGTTGCATCTATATGTCATGGACATCCCATCCAATTTAACATATGCAATAGAATTTGTTAAACATCAGTGAGGCCCTTTCATTTGGCTAGGTGACAATGTACAACACATCTCCATAAGTCGGCAGCACTGATGTGTTGACAATTGACAATGCACAAATGTCCCATGTGTGACAAGCTCTCTGCAGACCTATTTATCTGCCCTTACCGAGTTGACTCATGTTCAAACGTGTACCTACACTACTGAACCTGGTCCAGTTCAGCTGGCTAACTTGGTTGTGGGGTTGACGGTTTAAGTGTCAGAAGGTCCATATGCCTGTACACCTGTTGTGTATATGTGTAATTGTCTCAAACCGTATGTGTGGGAATGTGCACTTTGCAATATTGTCACATCAATATGTGTTCTTAGCACAGTCCACTTGCTTATTGGTAGTGGGCAATGTCAGACCAGGAGTGATGTGAGATGTTGGTACAGCCTCAATGATTCCATGTCCCATTCATTAGAGTCATCATCATCATGCTATGTGTGTCATGGTGTTCTACCTGCAGCGAAACAAATTGCATACCCCTTACACTGTACATTACACAACCTCAGTGTCTTCAGTGTCTTCCTGGCCATGTGTCAATGTAGTTGTGTATGTGTTGTATGGCCTACAGGGTTGTTGTGCTGTGTGTATATAACTAGGTTTCTGTACTTACCAACAAGTAGGCCATTGCCATATCATCCATTCTGGAAGTGTTGATTGATGGTGCAGTGGCGGAAGATGAATGAATCATGTACACTCCCAGGATACTTTGCCACGATGTTGGTGATCAAACCCCGGTGATCGACAATGGCCTGCACATTGATGGAGTGTGTGTGCTTCCTGTTGCGGTATAGATGCTCGGTTGCAACAGGTGGCACAATCCGTACATGTGTGCAGTCAATGGAACCAAGCACGTGTGGAAAGCCGTTGATTTTGTAGAAGCCCTGTTTGGTCTCCTGCTGCTTCTGCTGGGTGTTGGGGAAGCTGATGTGGCGGGGTGTGAGGGAGATGATGGCATCCAGTACCTTGGGTAGGAAGGCAGAGAATGAGAGCTCTGAGATCCCGGCAACCAGGGCACCAGTGGTTTGAAACGAGCCACTTGCCAACATGTGGAGGACAGCTAGCAGCTTGGTCTCTGGTGGAATGATGTGGGGTGTCTGCAAGCTGGGTGCCAACTGTGGCTCAATGTGGCGCAGCAGCTGCTGAATGGCTTGCCAGTTGAGTCTGTACCTCTGGATGATGCCTGAGTCCCAGAAGGGTTGTCCTGATGTGGAATATCCTCTCCTGCCTTCTGCATTGCCTTTGGGGTCCCTGCTGGTGTGGTGGAAACTGCTGCTGTTGCTCCTGTGCTCTGTGTCTTGGTGCATGCTGGATGAATAGCACCTTTTGCGCAGTAGGATAAATATGGCGCACAGGTGTTTAAGTCATTTTTTGGATGGGAACACCTACCTTGCATGTCATTAACACAAGGCGGTTTCACGCATCTAGAAAATGACGAACACAGCAGAATTTTGGCATTCGCAGGTTCGGGCGTCAAAGTATAAATATGGTGTAGGGTTTGCGACAAATTTCCGTCAAAATTTGCATAAAATGTGTCCATCCTGTGTGGGACTGGGACACTCATGAAAACAAAGGAATAATAATGATTGGCAGGAGCCACTGCTTTATTATTCAATGCTCCAGGAATATAGGGCCTGATTTTAACCTTGGCGGACGGCGGAGGCCGTCCGCCAAGGTTCCGCCGCCAAATGACCGCACCGCAGTCACAAGACCGCGGCGGCCATTCTAACATTTCCTCTGGGCCGGCGGGCGCTCTCCAAAAGAGCGCCCGCCGGCCCAGAGGAAATGCCCCTGCAACGAGGACGCCGGCTCAGAATTGAGCCAGCGTAGTTGCAGGGGTGCGACGGGTGCAGTTTGCACCCGTCGCGTATTTCAGTGTCTGCATGGCAGACACTGAAATACTTTGCGGGGCCCTCTTACGGGGGCCCCTGCAGTGCCCATGCCATAGGCATGGGCACTGCAGGGGCCCCCAGGGGCCCCGCGGCACCCCCTACCGCCATCCTGTTCCTGGCGGGAGACCCGCCAGGAACAGGATGGCGGTAGGGGGTGTCAGAATCCCCATGGCTGCGGAGCGCGCTCCGCAGCCATGGAGGATTCCCCCGAGCAGTGGAAAGTCGGCGGGAGACCGCCGACTTTCCGCTTCTGACCGCGGCTGAACCGCCGCGGTCAGAATGCTCGTGGGAGCACCGCCAGCCTGTTGGCGGTGCTCCCGTGGTCGGTGGCCCTGGCGGCCACCGGCCGCCAGGGTCAGAATGACCCCCATAGTGTCCCATAATGCCCTATACTTTTATTATCCTAGTTGTGCCCCTGAAAGGGGGAGGGGCATCACCAATGATTTTTCCATTTTTAGTACTGTGGAGGGCTGTTGGGAGACACAACATTCCTCCCAGCAACATTGAAAAAACTAGAGGAAGTCTCTTGGGCATTTACTCCATGATCCCAAGAGATCTTAGTTATTTTTAAAGAACCCCGAGTTGGAGCTACATGCACTACAGCTGGAGTGGAGGGGCCTCTTGTGACTCGTCTGTGGCTACATTTTGTGGCTTGGAAAATCTTAAAAGCTTAGGGCCTGATTTAGATATTGGTGGAGGGGTTACTCCGTCAGAACGGAGACAGAAATTCTGTCCGCTGAAATCTAAATCCTATAGGATATAATGTGATTTGGATTTTGGCGGACAGGATTTCAGTCACCCTTGTGAGAGAGTAGCCCCCTTGCCAATATCTAAATCAGACCCTATATTCTGGATATGTTTCTAGCTATTTTACAAAAAAGCTTTAGTTAAAATAATTTGTGACAGTAAATATAATTAAAACTTGCAATGTGTGTATTTATGAAATAAGTGGTGACTTTTTGACATAGTTAATAGGTCTGATTTATATATCCTGATGCACTCACTTCCTGATAAAGCCAAATGGCTGGGCTACTTTTTGTATTTATATATTTAAAATAGGAGGTTGGGTGCCCGTGGGTGGTTGGATGCTATGTCTGACTGTGTGTGGTGGGGGATTGGGCACCCACAGGTGTTGGGTATAGGGCCTGGCCATAAGCCAGATCCTTCATCAATTCCCACACTGAGCTTTCAAGCCTGTGAATGGCAGGGAGATGGTACACCTGTAGGTGCTTGCATGGTGATGGACATCTTGCTTTACATTAAAGTTTAGGAGTGGGTAGTGGTAAAAGGAGGCAAGAGGGATTCTAGGCTTTAGGGATTGTTAGAGATAAAGGGAGATAAAAGGGGGAAAGGGTATTTTGGAATTTATGGAGGGGCAGTGGTAAATTGAGGTAGAGATAATTTTTGGGTTTAATGTGGGTAGTGATAAAGGGAAGTGAAGTTAGTTTTAGGGTTTTGAGTTGGGAGTGGTAAAGGGAGATTAGAGTAATTTTAGTGTTCAAGGATGGTGTAAGAAACTGGGTTGTTAGTTGAGTGGGTGTGAGATCTTCTTAAGTAATATCTACAATCCATGTCAGGGTGTGCCATAAACAAGTCACTAAATTAGCCTGTGCTTAACCACCTGGCAGCTTGGCACAAAAGCATAACTTCAAGGCAATGTATAAAGCATGTATGCAACACTTAAACAGTATTAAAGTGAAGACACAGCATAAGAAAATCCCAGATTATTTAAGAAAAATAGAGTAAAATTGAATAACTTACTGGCAGAAAAATGACAAAAATCCAATTAGTAGAAACAAAAAATTGTTAACTTTTAAAGTGAAAAATAGCACCTGGAAGATCAAAATACCAACCGCAGACATCTAGTCATGCGAGACTGGGACAAAGTTAAAATTATGGCAGTCCGAAAAGGAGCATGGTTTATATACATGAAGTGGATTTCGGACAGTTTCCCCTTACCTTCAGATTAAGAGGAATTTTTGTAGAAAAATGTCTGAGAATGTAAAGTTTAGCAGAGTAAGGCAGCCGGCATTGTTTGAGAAGAAGGTGTAGTCAGGGAGTCATTGGACGACGTCACAGTGAAGAGTTCCCACACACCCACCCATGGATTTTGGCTCATTCCTAGATTTACTATTAGTAGTAGACCTGGGAATGTGTCAAAATGCTATGCCTCCCCAGATGAGGTGTAACAAGGAGAAATATATTTATTTATCCTTTTTATTTATCCTCTTTTTAAGTGTGCTGCATACTCCAGCCCACATAGAAAGAGGAAAATGCCTCTCAGGATTGTGTTTTTGCAGGCAGGTGTCCCTATCTGCACAAACAAAAATCCTGCCTGCGATTGAGGCTTCTTTGCATCATGACCCAGGCGTGTGTGCATTGGTGCTAGGCAGCCAAACATGCCTCAGCCCTAGGAAAGGACAGGAATGCACCCTACAATGGTAAATGCTGTGCAATCTTGCCCTTTAAACACAGTGTAGCGTAGCATGAATGCTTGCTGCATTTTGTTGCGCAAAAGAATAATAATTTGGCCATTAATCTCTTTTTTGGAATTCAAAAATCTCTAGCAGGATGAAGCTGAAGGCTTTAGCTGACTGGCGGCTACCACAAAGTCAAGCTGACCGGCGATGCACCTTGGCAGACCAGCGAGCAGGTAGGTCCCAGTCTCCTCTGGATTCTCAAAGCATGTTTAGGCTGAATTTTGTTTAAGTATCAAAGTTTTAAATTTGGCTACCTGTGTACTTTTAGCACCACTTCTAAGGGTCCAGGACTGGGTCCAAGTGCAGGATCAAGATTGTTGGAGCCTTTTCTGTCCCTGAGGCTCTGATAAGGTGGTCAGCCAACTAGCCCCTGGAGTCACTCTGGTAGTCCTGGGTTCAAGGAAAAAAGCAGGTCACAAACAGCAGGGATGTCCTCTCACAGGCCCAAGGTAGTCCTCTAAAATATACAGTAAGTCACACACAGCAAGGCAGTCCTCTGAGATTCCTTCACAGATACAGAAGTGAACTGAAAAATGGTCCTGAAGGTTCCAATTTTATGCCTGGTACCAGCTTTGAAGTGGAAGAAACTTCTACATTTTTCCCCAACAGATGGTGTCTTAATTTCCTTCTTCCTTGTCCTGGTCCAAGGATGTTTGAGGGCACAAAAGGATAGTGTGAAGTTGTTTGTGTATGGGCTGAGACACAGTTTTTGAAGTACAAGTAGGGCTATGCCAACAATCAGTCCCCCTTTTGAGTGACTGTCTGGGAGGAACACACAAAGGTCAACTGCCAACTACATCTCATGATGTGACCCAGGTGCAGGCTGCAGGCATTAAATGGTTAGGACAAGAAAATGCCAACATTATAAAATATGCCTTTTCAAAATTGTGACATAAAATCTGACTTACAGTATAATAAGGATTATAACACCAAACTTCACATTTTACCTGCCCAAAGCAAAAGTTATCACTTATTAAATATAATAAGGTAACCCAATGCTATCCTATGTGAGCGGTAGGCCTCACAGTAGTGAAAAATGGATTTGTGTGGGGTTTATAACTACCAGGACATATTAAGCCTAGAAGTATATGTCTTCCTTTTTAAATACAGGGCCCTGTGAGCTGTTTAGGGCCTAACTTAGAGTTGACATAAGTATTAAACAGAAAATGTAGGTTTGGCAAAAAGGGTTATTTTGCCAAGTCAATTTAGCAGTTTAAAACTGCACGCAGGCTGCAATGACAGGCCTATAGGCCTGAGACATGTTTTAAAAAGCAAATTAGGTGGGTGGCCCAATAAGTGCTGTAGGCCAGGTAGTACCATTTAATTTACTTAACTTGGGTATATAGTATACCATTTTGCCAGGAACTTATAAGTAAATAAAATATGCCAACTAGGTGTAAACCAGTTTCATTATGTTTCAAGAAGTGAACACAAGCACTTTAGTAATGGTTACCAGAGGTAAAGTGCACAGAATTCTATGACCAACAAAAACAAATTCAGCAAAACAGGAGGGTAGAAATTCAAAAACATCAGGGGAAGACCACCCTAAGGCTGGCGGGTCTCACAGCTGGGTAGTGGTAAAGGGAGGTAAAGGTAATTTTAGGGTTTAGGGGTGGGCAGTGGCAAAAAGAAGTAAGGTAATTTCAGGGTTTAGGGGTGGGCAGAGGTAAAAGGAGGTAAGGGCCATTTTAGAGTTCAGGGTTGGGGAGTAAAAAATAATATTTTAGGGTTTAGTGGTGGGCAGTGGTAAGGGGCAAAGGTAATTTTAGGGTTTTGGGGTGGGCAGTGATAAAGGCAGGTAAGGTCAATTTTAAGGTTTAGGGGAGGGAGCTGGTAAAGGGAGGTAAGGGTCATTTTAGGCTTTAGAGGTACGTAGAGGTAATGGGAGGTATTAGAAATTTGACTTCTGGTTGGTGGTAGGATGCACCCTGTGCCAGCAGGAACCACAATCCTAGTCAGGGTAAGTCACAAACACACCCTAAATTAATCTGGGCTCACCCTCTGATACCTTGGTGCAAAGCAGGAAGGCTTAACTAAAGAGTCAATGTGTAAAGTATTTGTGCAACATTTTAAACATAACACAGTGAAAGCACCACAAAATGACTCCACACCAGGTTAGAAAAATTGTTCTTAGTTTAATAAAGAAAATAAGACCAAAATGACAATAATTCAATAAGTAGACGTTTTTAAAGATTAAAAGGTAAAAATAGCTCTTAGAAGCAATATACAACTATGGGGTTATCTGGTTGTGCTGGACTGGAGCAAAGTCAGGAGTTCTGTCCGACTGCGATGGAGCGCAGGCCAGATACAGATACTACGCAGGGCCTGCTGAACAAAAGTACCTTGATCCTTGCTGCAACAGGGAGATGCAGGTGCAGCCGAGTGATACATTGGTGTCGAAGTGATCTGTTGATTTCTTCCATGCAACAATGGCTATGTAATGGTTCTGAAGGTAAAGCGCTGGTTCCAAGATGCACCGATTCTGAAGCCAGTGCTTCAGGTTCCTCTACGCATTGAGGGGGATACATTGATTGTCTCCCTTCAGTGGCAACAATGCAATGGTTCTGATGCGGCAGCTACAATAGTGATGCATTGGTTCCAAGTGTGATGCACTGGGTCTGCTCTCCACAATGACAAAGATGTGCCTGTTATGACCCACGCAAAGGTAAAGATGCACCAGTTCAAATGAGGATGCATGGGTTCTGGTAGCACTTTATACTCACTTCCATGGGCTCTGGACTGGATTTGCACCACTTGGCAGGGCAAAGTCCAGGTGATGTTGGTGATGAGATGGAAGTCTCAGTAGTGTGCTCAGTTGACAGGGTCAGAGGTCCAGTACTTATACCCTATTGTGCCTTTGAAATGAGGATGATTTCAAAGAAGGGTCTTCGAAGTGCACAGGGGTCCATTCTTCCTGTCTTTGCTCCAGACTCCCTACAGGGGGTATGCAGTCCTTTGTGGGGGAGCAGGCCACTGCCTTTTTTTGTGTGTCAGCCCCTCCCTCCCATCCTGCATCCTGCCAAGGATGACCTGTCCGGATGTCGGTGGCCTATCAGTCACACCTAAGAGTCTTTTGTGTGTGCATATCTAGAGGGAATGCACAATCACAGCTGTCACCCCAGCCCAGACGTTTGTTAGAGACAGGCTGCCGGCACACATGGATAAGACCAGCAAAATAGCAACTTTCTAAAAGTAGCATCTCCAAAAGTGTTACAATAAATCCAACTTTACCGTTACAGAAGATTAATTATTACTAAACATGACATTGCTACTCCTCCTCAATTAGGAATTACAGCTCATTAAATGCAATAAGGTATTCACAAAGTTAATCTATGAGAGGGATAGGCCTCACATTAGTAAAAAACAATTTGGGAGTTTTTCACTACCTTAAGATTTAAATGTATATGTCCTGTCTGTTAATTCCATAGCACCCTGCCCTATGGGCTACCTAGGGCCTACCTTAGGGGTGACTTATATGTAATGAAAGGGGAGTGTAAGGCTTGGCATGGGGTTTTAAATGCCAAGTCAACATTGAAGTGTGCACTGCCCACACAGGCTCTGCAATAACCTGAAACATGTTTAATGGCTACTTGAGTAGACAACACAATCAGTGCTGCAGTCCTACTAGTAGCATTTACTTTACATGCCCTGGGCACATATAGTGCAATTTACTAGGGACTTATAAGTGAATTAGCTATGCCAATTGTGGATGTACCAATTTAACAATGTTTAAGGGGGAGAGCACATGCACTTTAGCACCGGTCAGCAGTGGTAAAGTGCTCAGAGTCCTAAGGCCAACAGAAAGTTGTCAGCAAAAATGTGAGGAAAACAGGTAAAACCTTTTGGGGAAGATAACCCTAAGGCTGTCAGGTCTAACAGGAGGTACGGTTAATTTTTAAGGTTTAGGTACCTGTTAACACAAATAAGTTAAATGGCAGCATTCCATTGAATTGCTGTGGCTTCTTTTTCTATTTGTTAATAGCACTGTTCCTTGGGGGCGAGAGCCCTTCAGTCATATGCCACAGGAGCTCACTCTCCACAACCCTGCTGTTGAGACAGCTCTATGCCTAGCCCGGTGGGTCAAGCATTCAAGGACAGTTTAATGGGTTAAGGCTGGTCAAAGTAAGCTACCATAGTGTTGGCCAATTGTCTTTCCCCCCAGGTTCACAGAACTGACAATTGCTCCATCAGGGGTTGGCTGAGAAATGCTAACTCCTTAATGAAATGACTACAATAATTTACCATCCCCAGGAAGCTCTGCACTTTGAATATATTGGGGGTTCCTCTTAGACGTCGTTCACTTTTGCTGCATCAGGGGCCACTCCCTCCACCAAAAATGTATACCAGAAGAAGCTGTTTTTTCCATTAATTCACATTTGCCCATGTGGAGTGTGAGTCTGCATTCTCAAAGTCTCCGGAGTAAACCTAGCAGCCTATAATGGTGTTCCTCCATAGAAGGGGCATACACAAGGCTATCATTGCTCACAATAATGACCCTGGGTAGCCCTGATAGAACTTCTTAAATTACATTCTGAGACATTTGGGCTGCACTAGCCAAAGGCCAAAATTGAGTCTTTTGTTCCTAGAGAGGCCTAGATGAGTCAAAAACATTGTAATATCTCGAGACTTGGAGTATTGCGTGATGTCATGGTAGGCAGATCTTAGGTCCATCTTCGAGAACCACCCTGCACCACTGAGTTCACTGACAATGTCATTTACTGTGGGAGTAAGGTGCCTCAATCTTTTGATCACTACATTTGGGAGGTGTATGTCCACAGAAAGACTGATGTCCTCTAGTAGTTTGGGCTTTTGGGTGACTACAATGGCTGATACTCACAGAGTCTGGCCATCCACCTTCTCAGTGCCCCCTGGGGTGACGTATGTGTTAGTGGTGACTGCGATGTGTTCATGAGATATATTTGCATTAAACATGCTATGTAGCAGAAGGGGATGAGACTGTCCGTATATGTAAACCTTTACCAGTGCAGTCTTTTCTGCCAGTGTCTCATACACTTCCCATGACGAAATGTTGATCAACACCACAGAGTCAATAATTGCCATTACTAGCCAACATAACTTGACATTTCTTTGGTGAGCGAGTGACTGAATGTACAGGGCCAACAGAAAGTATGGCATTCTTTCTACAACATCATCATCCATGTGTCTCTTGCCATCATCAGGGTGGACTGAGACAGTGTTGATTGCCAGTGTGGCAAGAGATTTGCCGTCTTAGGATAAGCGACCAACAGTACACATTGATACAGTTTGCCACATGGCAAGCATTTCTTCCCATTGGCTGGTCATTCTGCTTGCCGGTGTGTCTGTTGGGTCTTCAGGCTGTCTGCCTGATCTTGTTCTGGTCGCCTTGATTGACTTGTGTTATTTCATTCACTGGTTCACTCTAGATGGGCTTGTTCAAAGCCACTTCCATGTGCGAGGCTCAAGCGTGGGCCAATTATTTCAAGCAATCTAGTGCTGTTATAACCTGTAATGCCTTTCCTGGCTTGAAGTATGTGTTCTCTGAACTTGAAGAAAAACGCATACCCATGTACTATTTGAGCCCCTATCTCATCCTGATCATACCTGAACATTTACTTACTTGCCAACTCTTTTAACCTAAAGTAAAACTTGACCAGTGACTCCTCTGGCTGTTGTTGGGCCTATGAGAAAATAAACCTTTCTTAATCAAGGTATGCTACTGGCTAAAAGTACTATTGAGTGCTGTACTATGGTGTCATATGTGGGTGGAGCTACCTCTATTAGGCAAGCATGTAAAATTCTGGTTCTACTAAGTGTAACAGTTATGCTCGCATACATTCTTCTTCTACCACCATGACCGTGAAATAGAGATATAGCTGCTCGACCCAACCTGTCAATTTAGGGGTTTGTGTAGAGGGGGCTCTTTTTTAATAAACAGCTCAGTCGATTGTATGAATGCCATGATGAATGTTTCTGCCCATCGGTGAAGTTTCCCCTGGACCATGAGTGCTGATAAAATAGTGTGGCAGACTGATACCTAGGACCATCACATTGCAAGCAGCCAAACTGTTAGCCGACAAACACTCCAGCTAAGGGGTGGATCCCCTAACCTATGTAGACATCACTGTAGAGTTTAAAGAAGACCCTTCTCTCATGTTAACATGGCATAAAGGCTCCTTGCACAGGAAGTCTACCTTCTAGCAGTAGTTCTCTGCACAGTGTGTTCCTGTGCACAAGTTGCAGAACAGCCTCTCAATGGAGTAATGGGCATCACTCTCTTCTCTCTGGTCAGCAGAGTGTGAGATCACAGTGATGCATCCCCTAGCATGACACAAATCCAAAAGATGTATGTGTTGCCATGTGTCATGAAGCAACATGGGGCTGGTGTAGACTACAGCTGTGAGTGAAGCAATTCAGGTAAACAACACATTCCTGGTGGTTGTCAGCCATGTGGTTTTTCCTGCAGCAAAGGGGATGCCCAAAACACCTACGCTATAACTCTGTGTGGCAGCTGTCACAAAACCAGGTGGGACGTCCAGCCTTGAGCCGATGCACTTGGATGATAGAACCCGTCCCCACTGACATACTGGTCGAAAAATGTAAAACCTCCTTACATTAAAAGCCTTTTTATTAAATTTAGATTAGGGACTTTGCCGTTAAAGACGTTTACTACAAGTTGGAGCAAGGATGACAACAATTCGAGTTTCTGTCATTTTTGCCCCATGCAACCTGAGACCCTTGCACATTTTGTATTTTTTTGCCCTATATACTTGGTCCCTAGGAAAAAGTGCATTATCCCTCTATGTAGATCTCTTGGGATAAGAAACTATAAGGCATCTCTTCGCATATTGACAAGTGACACAAGTGATAAGGTAATCTTTGCAGTCGTGAGGTATCTCCAATGTGCATGGCTGGTAAGCTCAAGAGAATACCTCTCTGACTGATCTGCAAATACGCAAAGACACCTGGTCAAATGCAGATTAACTTAAGGGACCTAAGCAGAAAGACTACAATTGTGTAATTCTACAGTGTTTTAATGGGCTTTTATTTAATGTATATAGGTTTATATTAGTCACATTTTTTAGAGTGGGGCAGGGATATTTATTGTATTGTATGGCACTTTTTTCTACCTGATCTTTAATGACCATTGTGTGAATATATTATATTATTTTTATATGGATGCGTTTATGGCTTTTAGCCGAAATAAAGAACTCTATTACTGGTCGAACTATCACCGTGGACGCAGTATCGCCACTCGCTGAGGCTGCAGAGGCAAGATTGAGCAACTGCCTGGACCGAAAGAAAGGCCTCTCCTCAATGCTGTGACAGGAGAACACTGACAAGTTTCAGTCCAATCCTTGTTGCCAACTGTGGGGTTGCTGAAGCACGAGTAGCCTCACCACACACTGAAATAACACATGCTAGACACAGACTTTAATGGTAGCCAAATAGCTGGGTTAAGGGTGGGCCTTCCCAGTATTCACTAGGTCACATGACGTAGCCTGACACAAACTACTGTTACCTAAAGTAAGGTGGACACTCCTCCAGCCTAGCTTAAATGGTATGCCCCGGTTATGTTTCAGGGGACGTTACATCTAGCTCACATTACATGTGTATTAGTTTTGCATCCTGTCCGCCATACATTCTATACTTGACCCCAGTGTTTCCATCATAAAATGCTGATTTGTATTTACTGCAGTGATTAGGTCATAGGCTTAAAAATGACTAATGAAACTGTAGTAATTCAAATTTAACTATAGTATTCTTTAGTATAAATACTTACCTTTAACATTAATTGAACTGTATTTTCTGTGGTGTCCTGTTGGACACAGGTGCCCTTCTGCATGTAGAAGTTTGGACCTTAACACCCACCCCTAACCTATCTACCACAGACGTCACCAGTGAGATGACCCTACAAGTAAAAGAGCCCGAGTGAAAGTGCTCATGGCTAGTTGAGTACAGTTGCCATCCATGTCATTATTGTCCAGCATGCGGGCCTAGGGCCCACGACACAACAATGATGACGAGAGCCCCGCCTCTGTGCCCCTACAGATGTTTGTTTGCCATGAACCAGTACACACGAGGGAAGAGTGCCACGAAGGAGGGGAGAACAGGCTGCATGCCACGGCTGCTACCCCTACGAGGCAGTAGCAAGCCTAGAGAAGTGCCCGCACATCCGCTGGGCGTAGGTTAAGCCTGCAGGTTGCAAAGAGTGAAACCTGGCCGGAATCTGTTTGGTGAGATGGGTGGAGTGCTGCAGCTGACATATGGTGTCCCCAACATATGAGGCACACCATAGCAACACACTAAATGAGACTCCCCCCACTTGAAGTGACCTTAACCTGCTGAGAGGCCCTTTAGCTACCCTGCATGTCGCCAACTGTCCGGTGAGAAAAGGAGGGAGAAGCGCCTTCCTAACAAGGCAGATGCCACCCACGCACAGAAGCAGGCTTTCCGAGCCAGAGCACAAGTGGTGCCTTACCATTGCCTGCTGAGGTGGCTGCCTGCTGACTGTCATCTTGTTGCCCATGTAGAGGTGCAGTAAGTGGATGCATCCGAGGTGAGGGAAGCCTAGCATCGGCATCTCTAGTGACTTTCAAGGCCCACAGTCAGAGGAAAGACTGTGGCGGCCTGTGAGCAATAGCCCTGCAGTGCACACCTAGTGACCATTTGCAATTACCAGGCGCTTGCAGCGTCAGCCCCGTGTGGCCTTTGAGTGCATTGGGACAGCCTCGCGGGGTTGAAATGAGGACTCTGACAAAAGACAGCAACACCTGGAAGCATTAGTGTGTCCACCAGCATCAGCCAAACCCCTCCAGCCCCCAGAGGAAGCAAGAACATTGGCACATAGATTGTTGGGAATGGAAGCCAGTAAGCAGAGGGCTGCAACGCCACATATGTTTGCCCAAGGCTGCCACAAGCAGAGCTAATCAAAGAATGTTTATATACGGATCAACAGCAGAGGCATGTACAGCACACACTCCAGGGGAAACCACATGTACTTTGGAATCATAAGCTCAAGGCACTGCATACACCATAGTTCTGTGACGAGAATGCTAATAGGGCTGCACGCCCCCTGGCTGCTGTCTCCCACCTCCGCAGAGGGAGCGCTGCACGCCCCAAATGAAAGTTTATTCACCACCACACCCAGGGAGGAGGGATGCCAGGCATAGCTAAGCCCAGAGTGGCTGTCTGCTGGTAAGAAAAGAGAGGCTGACTGCCTCTCTCTCGTGAGAGGAGGGAGAGCATCATGCAGCATAGTGGCCACCACAGCAAGAATGAACTGCAAAGACACAAGAGGCCAGCAGGGGGCACCCTTTAAGACACAATGGCAATAAAAGTAAGGCCCTGGTTGCCTGCTAGGTGCCGACAAAAGAGACTATGCATGTGGTGTTACTATTGCTTCCCAGAGAAATGAAGGGAGAGAAGGTCTCTAGTGTGGCTCAATTGTAGAAAGAGAGCATCTACCCACCTCAGCAGCAACAACACCACTCCACAGTGGGCCAGAGACTGTTAGGGAGTGCCCCCACACTGCCTTAAGACTGAGTCACTCGCCAAACCATTACAGGCATGAGGCACGTTGCCTAGTGGCAAGCTACCACCACAAATGAAAGGAGATCGTCATTTCCCATGGCGATCCTGAGTTGCACCATGAATGCCTTGTCTAGAAGAAGAAAGATATGGAATAAGCTGCACACCAGATCCATCAAAGCGAACCTGCCTCCACCACTGTTCATAGAATGGCTGCTGCACATGCAAGAAGATGCTACAAACAGGACAGAACCTGTGAGTGGCCCAAGATGGGAAAAGATGCACAGTCCTATGGACAGGACGGGGTTTGCAGGAGGTCCCTGTGTGCAAAATTGCCATACATGGCCTGACGCTACCCCGTACAAGATGAAGAGAACATGTGTGATGCGTGGCAAGATGCCACATCACAAGCAACAACCGCGGAAAAAAGAGAAGAGCGTGTGACAGACCTGTCACACTGAAAGACCTGGCGACCACAGATGCGCAAGAGTGATATATCACAGGGTGAAAAGATGGATGCACGGTGCAGTGACATCACTGGAGACAGCAAAGAGGGGGTACCAAAAGTAAGCCTCCTGCATGTGTGAACTGCATACCTGAGTCATGCTTCACAGTGCTACCGTCCAGAAAACTGTCACCAGCTGCTTGAAGCAGATGTCATCCCTGCTAGCAACTGCGCAAATGACGAAGAAAAGAGACTGCACTAACTATGCAACAAGTCAGATGGCTGTGAAGTCCCTCCAGTCACACTCACTCCAGCAAGACATTACGAGCTGTCATCCAGGTCATCTAATGGCAAACACCATCATTGCCACGTACTTCACCCAATTCAATGAAGGAGCATCTCATCACCAGGGTGGAGCCTTTCCCTACAAACATAAAGAGACCACCAAGGCACTCCTGGCAGCATGGGTCACCAATTGTCCAAAGACTATCCAATAGCCAACTCTACTTGCATCCTGCTGGCAAGAGCATACTGACCACGTACCATCCACCCTTGCAGTAGCACAAATGACTTGGCTGTGGCTCCTGTCCAAGAGCCTGCAGCGGCCCACAGACAGCCCACACATAGCCCAACACAGTTAATGTGGTCCCGGGGAACCCCTGTGAAAAGGGCCTCAAGGAAATTGTTGAGTGAGGGAATCCTTAAATGAGAGGCGGTTGAGAAGCTGTTCCACTGACAAGCTACCAGGGTGCCCCAGGGTTTCAGAGAAGAGTGTCTAATCATGGCAGATATCTTCCCAGCCTTTGCAGGATTGGCCTTCATGGAGTCAGGATGCCTCACTGGAAACATTTGCAGCAGACTCCACCAACGCTCCTGATGCACCAAGTTTGAACAGTTTGACACCAACCTCAACTCCGTGAGAGCGCACAGAGCTGACCAACAGTGCATGAGTGGACACTGACCCAACCAACCAACTTTTAGAAAATCTGGACTCCATCGGCCCTGTGTTCGTGCCCAGCAGTAGCTGGTTATACCATGGATTCATGCAGAGCTACCTGGGTGCTCCTAACTGCACCTGTCCACTCCTGTCTTGCAGACTGCCTCTCGAGGCTAAGAGCCTTAGTTGGTGTTGTGTGTGTTTTTGTTTTATTCTTACAGGTTGGACTTGTTTCTATCTTTAATAAAATTTGGGAGGAATGTAGTGTCCTACTGTACACACACATGCCCTTCTGCACATAGTAGTTTGCCAGCCACTCCCTGAGGGCTGGACCTTAATACCCATCCACCACAGGCGTTACCGGTCACATGACCCTGCAAATAAAAGAGCCCGAGTGCACTTAGCTAGTTGAGAAGAGTTACTATCTGTGTCTGTATCATCATTGTCCATCATGCTGACCTAGAGCCCACCACATAACGTATGTCAATAAGCTAAAGATAATAGAAGTTTTGATTCTTCTGGAAAGTCATTGTAAATGTCTGTGTATACTTATTGGTAGGTCAGGTGATACTCATCTCATGTGCATTGAATCCCGTTGTTACCATCATGACGCTCAGGTAGCAGATCCTTCAGAGCTCAAAATTGCAGAAAAATCTGCATGTTTGTGAGAATTCTTACTCATGTCACACCCCTACATACTGTATGCTAATTCTGTCTGATTCATGTTACACATTTGCTAGAAAGTATTTTTTTAAACGGCTTCCCTAGATGAACTGGCCCTTGAAAGAGAAAAGGAAATATAGCAAATAAAAAAAAAAAACGATCACTCCTTGTATTAAATATGTCAGACTAATATAATTGAATGCAATGAAATGGATCGTATTTCTTGGTGGCCCTGAATTAATTCAGCTTCGAGATAAATTGCTTTGACCCGTTAATGAGTAGCAAAGTAAACGTGGCCCCTATTTTCCCAAAACATTTTTGAATGAATTACATGTAAATTCCGAAATTAAAATAATAGTGTCGGCGTCGAGGTACTCAATCGAACAGATAGTGCAAAAGGCTTAGCTTGAAACAGACGACATGTATCACACAATGAAGAATTGCAATACATTAACCGAGGGGGCACATTTAATTAAATGGTGTCATTGTTTCATGATTACACTGTGCATAATATCACAGTCAACCGTGTGTTTGGCAGCAACTGAGTTAGTTGCAATACACGCAAATAGCCTACAATAATTAATGATATACAATAATGCAAACATCATGAATGGAGACAAGACAGCATAAAACTTGTTCGAACAGGCAGAATCAAGGCTCAGTTGTTATGCATGTGTACTTTATACTACACTGCAAAGGCAAACACTCACGGCTGAGAAGTGAAGCCGAGTGCAATACTGTATAGCTCCCATTTAAACGCTTCCGGGAGGAGCTCTGAAACAGGAAGCTGCATGAGTTCACGGTTCACTCGCAATCGGGAAATAATTCAGTGACAGCTGTTTTAGTGTAAAAGGTCATTTATTAGGACAGGATTGCATAAATAACATAACCATTAACTTTCAAAGGTAACCGTAACTTTAATAACGCCCTCCTATTAACATCTCCTCGCTCATCCTTCTTCTTCAAACCCTTATCTCGTTTCCATTCCCCTACGCAATCCCCTTTTCCTTTCATGCCCCATTTGGTTCGTGCGTACCCCCACTCAGAGCCTTCACCTGCTTGTTTATTCCCTAGAAGGGTGGCCAAGCCCGCATCTGACTCACCACCCTCCCCCATCTACTGCCAACCAGCACAAACCCATTTGGCGTTTTGCTGCCCCACCCCCCAAAGGCCACGCTACTGCGACCCAGTACTTCTCATTTCTTGTTTGTAATCCACCAATTTTCTCCCCACAAATCTTCCACCAGCAGTCTCAGATTTGTCAGATATTATGCGTTTCCCATTGTGTACAGGTGAACACCATCGTTTCTGAACAGTGCCACCTCCTGCTCTGTAATGTTCTTGTGTTTCATTAATTTTTTGCCCTTGCGCCCACCAAAACCTTTACTCCTTCGAGCCCGCTCCATGGCTCCATACTTAACTGCCCCTCTCCACCCTCTACGCGGAACAAATTCTGTCCACCCAAGTATGTACCATGCCATTTTTTGCTTGAGAATCTCCAAATCCCTCTGCACGTGTTGCAGTAACGTGAGTTCTGACAATTTCACAAGGCCATCCTCTCCCAAATGTATGATTAACAATTCCGCCACATCCCCAATTCCATAAATTAGCAGTGATGAAAGGAAGCAGGTTACCCCACCGCCTTCTGCTCTTTCCCCACCATAGCACCTCGTGCCGCCTGCTGGATAGTCCCAGGCCCCGACCATATATCTGTTTTCTCCACGAACTTCGCTGCCCAGTGGACAAATGAATGGCCGACCAGCCATGTAACCATCTTGCTCTGTGATGGACCAAACGCATCTCCTGCAATGGAAAAATAACTGTAACCTGTGTTGTTTTTGTTGTTGTTTTTTTTTTTTTTTTTTTTTTTTTAACAGAACAAACCCCCCCCCTTCTAAAACCCCCTCCAACTGTATCGCCCCACCTTTCAGGGTCTTAACTTAAAGTTCACAACACCTTGATCGCTAGCGGACTCTCGCCTTGACCTTTTGCCCAGTCCCAACCCAAATGCGCTGCGGCCGTAGCTGCCCCAAACCTAAACTAAGGTGTACCGAAAAAACCATGGCCCGGCGGCCCACACGACCCAACGCCATCCTCAACACTCGTAAGAGCTGAAAACTAGTGAGCTTGGACCTTGATCTGTGCACAAAAACCCCGGCTTCCTTGTTTGACAACCGTGAGGATTGACTGAAAGCTCCAAAAAACATCCAACCTGCCTAAGCGGAAAAATTGCTAGCTCGTATTCATCTGCGCAACATACCGGCAATTCGTGTAACAAATCTAGTAACGACTCAAAAATTGGGTTCCCTGGCCGTTCTACCCCCCACCGCTCTAATTCTGCCCCAAACTTTTAACATTCTTCCCACAGATCCTTTCTTGCTGGGTCGTGATCAAAAACAATTGCCATAAAAAGGTCCACCTGCCAGTTTACCCCCAAATAGTGGCCGCTGATACCCTCTCTGAAACATGCACCGTACAAGAACTCAAAACTCCTGATGCTCTAACTGTTTGTCACTCTGCCCCCAAACTTTCCTGTAACCGCTCAAAAACTGAAAAAACCCCAACCAGGCCAGCCGGTAACTTCGCCGATTGGAGTCCGCTAAAAACATCACCACCCACCCGTGATCATCATACCCCCCATTCCCAATTGTCTGCCGGGACCGCTGTCTTGGTCCGCTCCGTTCCTGACCCCAGGTTGCTGAAACGCTGCCCCTGTGAAAGGGACAGGGAAACCGCAATCTCGTTGACAACTCCTGGTATATGGACAGCTTTAAAGATCCCAATTCCGAGATAAGCCCTGCAACATGAATCGGCGCAACCAGCGCAAAAAACCTTCACATCCCTCGCTTCCTGTCTGTTCCTCAATCCACGACAGCCATGTTGTTGGTTCTGAAGAAAACTGCCCTATATGCTAACTCGCGCCCCCATACTGCCATGGCCACCAGCAAGGAAAATAATTTCCAGAAAAGCAATGCTCCTCCTAAGTTGTCACCAAAATGCTGGCCTCGCCTCCGAGCACCATCTGCCATCCCCGAAAATCTCTAAAACCATGCGCTCCTGCCGCATCTGAAAATATCTGAACCTGCCACACTGTCTCTTCTTCCCAGAACCACCTGGGTACCCCAATTAATTGTTTCAGAAATATTTCCCACCTTAACATCTTCCGAGTCCCCTTGACCCTCTTATTCTTTGGTGTGGCAAAACTGCGCCTGACATGCACGACCCTAATCACCTGCAAAAACATCCTCCCCCCTTTAACTGTCCTACAAGCAAGGTTAAGGTACCCCAACCGCTTCTGGGCTGTCTCGAATCGATTTTCCGTGCTTCCTATCACCGTGTCCAAGAAAAACAGCATCTCCGTTACTGTCTGTGCCGGTAATCTGTCCGTCATTATACTGGAGTCTTAAATCCCTACCCAGAAAGGTAAGAAACTATGAGGGGCCTTTGGTCTTTCTAGGTGCCAACGGCACTCCCATCTGCTGTGCCATATCCTGAAAACCTTCCAGAGCCGTCCGGCACTCCCCGCGAACCCTTCCTTCCTACAAAAGAAGTCATCCAAATAATGGGTCACCGCATAATGCCCACTACTCTTGACAAAGACCCACTGCATGAAGGTGCTAAAAGCTTCGAACAACGCGCATGAAATCGCGCGACCCCTGGGCAGGACCCTGTCCACATAGATTGCCCCTTCAAGCTGCATTCCCCAGCAATTCAAAAATCCCTTGTGTGTATCGGCAATAACCTGAAAGCTGATTGTATATTGCATTTTTCCAGTTCTGCCCCATGGCCGCACGCCCTGACCAATTTTACGGCATCATCCACATATGCATACACCAGTCTGGTGTCTTCTGCTGCCATGAAATCGTTAACAGATGTGCCCTCCGGCCATGAGAGGTGATGTATCAACCTGATTTCACCCGGGGCCTTCTTCGGCACGACTCCCAGCGGGGATATCATCAAAATCTGACTTGGCCGCCCATAAAAAATGGGCCCGCAATTCTGCCCAATGCCCGTTCCTTGTCCAGCTTTTCCTTACCACCTGTGGTAATTCCCTTGCAGACCGCACTTTGTCTGCCCAGTGTCTCACCCGTGAGCCGTGGTCACTGACCCTCAAACCTTCTTGAATCCCTTCTGCTAACTCAAAGCAGCTGCCCTATCCGTGTATATACGCAGCCCTGGTAAGATAAAGACTAACCTAACTGGCGTAGGCCCCCTTTTGGAGCAGATAGCGCCCTGTGTCCCTCTGCCTTTTGCCGCCCTCCATTGTACGGAGGGACTGAAGGTGAAAAACATTGAGTAACCTGATGACGGCCCCCGCACTTGGAGCAGTCCTGTTTCCTTTTTACAAGGATGTCTGGATCAGAAACCTTTGGTGAAAATCCTGCACGCTCCTGTCATGTTAAATGTTGTTCTTTGTCTCCCCCCCCCGGGGCTGGACGTGCCTGAAAAGGCTTATATACCACCGGTAACCCACTGGCCGTATGTGTCGCTACTGCGGATTGTGATGATGTCATCCCCTGCATCCATAATTCTGGGTCTACATGCCCCCCATGGCTTAATGATGTCCATGTATTTAAATAGCGCTAAAGCCTATGTCAGGGTATTTCTCACAATAAATGCTTGCAAAATTAAAAACGCTGACGTCCAGATTAATTGGCACCCTCGGCCTACGGGCCAACTCCTACTCTTCTTCCTTAGACCCTCCTTTGGCTTGTATGTCCTTATGAAAGAGTTTAAAAACGTCTACATAGTCAGGTCTCCATATTCTTGCCTTCGCTTTTTCCGCTACGTGTGAGCACAATGGCATAGCCAGACCCATATAGGGTAGCCTCTTCTTGTGTCCTCCCCCTTCCTACTCTCCTGTGCCTGACTTCTCTCCTGCTATCTTGTCCCCGCCCTCGCCCTCAGTTGTAGCTCTGGCTCGCAGCAGTGTGTCAACTGTCGAAACTTCCCCCACCCCAACGGACTTGTAAGTTGAAATGACATCCCCTTTTCGCCGTCCCCCAAACCTACCACCATTGCCCTTTACCTCTTCCACGTGTGGTCGAAAGCCGCAAAAACTTTCCGGGCCCCTCGGCCCCGTGCTTGGTCCTGCCTTCTTTCCTGTGGACCCATGCTGTTGTCCCGCTCCTAAAAATAGAAACAGAGAGAGGGGTTGCGCCGCTCCTGCGTCCTCTTCCCCTCCCCCTTATGCTGTGTACCTCTGTTTCCCAGATCTCCCCCTTTTCCCATTCTTCCAGAAACCTATTCATAGTCCAGTTCTAGCACTTCCTATTCGCACACATCCGTTTGTCAAACACTCCCACTCATCCTCATGCATTTTTTAGACATGTCATCTTGCCCCACATGGCGTCCGCCATTCTGTGTTGTCCCCGATCCTGCGAAGTAGAGAAGGCCGCCGAAGACCCCTCTAGCGCTTCTGACCAACGTGCCGGGGCCGTATTGCGCCCCGTTGGTATCGCCTTCTTTCTACCAACCTCTTGCGTTGGCATTGACCTTCCGCGCGCCACATGGCCGTATGCGCCACTGGCTCCCATCTTGCTACCTAAAACACTATCCTCCCCGACGTCCTGTCCCCTTCCGCTCGGGACCCGTACCCATCTGCCCCTTCCTCTGTCTTGGGGCATGGTTCCTACGTTGCCTGTACTGTCTGCTGGCCTCTCCGGCTGCCGGCCGCATGGCACGGACATGTCCGGGGCGGGGGTCCCTCCTACACTTGCCTGCCTGTGCCCCCTTGCTGCGGCCCACAGAGGGAGTGTTGATAAGGGATACGTGGCCTTTGCGTAACCTGCCGCCTCCCAGGGTCTTGACGTGGGGCCTGGACAAAGGGGAGGGGGCCTGTGAGCGCGTTAATTTTTCCCTGCGCAATAGCCTCCCTGTATAAAATTGTATCTATTACTTTTCATAATATATATATATATATATATATATATATATATATATATATATATTTTTTTTTTTTTTTTTTTTTGGGGGGGGGCGCCTGTATTGGCCCTAACTCGCTTAATTGGGCCCTGAAAGCCTGTGGCGAGGGCCCCACGCCTTAATGTGTGATCTCCCCCCACCTATTAATTATAGTTAACCAGCCTGTGCCTGAAAACATAATGCTCTAATTTAAACTTACCCTTGTCTACTTACTGATAATTTTTTTTTTTTTTTTTTTGAGAGCCCCCACGCGGTCGGAGCCAGGCAATCTGGACCGCCGCTGAATGAATTGAAAATGTTGGGCCCCCAGAAAAAAGGGGGAGGGGGCCTGCTGTCGGGGCCCCCAGGGGGCCGCAGTGGCTCAAAACAGCCACTTGCTACTGCGGTGGTGGAGCTGCGAATGCAGGCCTGCTGGCCAGCAAACGCGTGTCTTGTTCCTGAAATGGGGGGGGTGGGGGGGGGCGGCGCTCGAAAGGAGCGCATGGCCACCCCCAGTAATTGTGAAAGGGGGCCGCGCGGGCTGCAAGCGTGCCCCGGCCCCCTAGTATTAAAACCAAAGGACACCAAAACTCCATATACCGCTTCCCTGCCCTAAACCCCAGCCTACCTGCACCACAAACTCCCACTATGAAGGATCCCCAGGGACCGGCCACTCCAAATTAAAACGCGCGATGTAAGCGCGGAAAAGAGGCCGGTCCCTCCACCCCCAACCCCTTTTATTTCCTCCCCCTAGACCCGCCCCCACTTACCTTTCCCAATCCCTGTCCCTCGCCGTCACTTCCTTTCCCGAATTGACCCGCGGGAAGACTAGAGCGTTGCTCTTGCTTCCCGCGGGCCCCTCCATTGTGATTCTGTGTCAAATTTAAATCTGCCATTCGATCAGTAGACTCGAGGACTGGTTAGAGGAAAACTAGGTTTTCAGTCTGGACACAGACACACGCAACAGGCTTCAATACAAATAGGTCGATTGCATTTAAATGTAATCACCTCTTTATTTTTGCATACTCACATAGAGGTGAATACAGGCATCCCGAAAACTGCCATTTAAAGCCCCTCCCATGAAATGATGTGCACTACACGCAAATGTTTTATATTTTCTTATTCAATGGTGAAGGAGTATCACGTATACTAATTCCAGTATTTGGATTCGCTTCAAACACCCCTAAACATTTTGGAAATGTGCAGGGACATCTAGGAAGGCGGATGTCAAGACGACGCAAAGTCTACATGTAAAGATACCGGGAGAATGTCCACAAACTGTAAACTATACAGGAGCAGAGGAAGCAAGCACGAGAGAGAGGGTGTCCAGGGGTATCGGAGATAACTACACAGATGCAGGAGGAAATGCGAAAGAAACAAGGAACATGTGGGAACCGAAGGAGAAAATACCCAGCAAACCTGGGGAATACAATTATGGGTACGAACGGGAACTACTCTGAGAGCCAGCAACATGGTGCCCGGCATCGCCTCCGTATTTGATAGTCTCTTAAATACTTTTGCTACATCTTCTGCACCGAAAGTGTCTTGAAGCCAGTAAGCGAGTAAAACTGGAATGCCAGCATAACATTAGAGTTCTAGAGTTCAAGTATTCACAGTCTCTATATGCTAGCTCTACAGAGTTTCTAAGTTTGCCTCATCCTACACTTGGGGCCGTATTTATACTTTTTGACGCAAAACTGCGCTAACGCAGTTTTGCGTCAAAAAAATTAGCGCCGGCTAACGCCATTCTGAAGCGCCATGCGGGCGCCGTATTTATTGAATGGCGTTAGCCGGCGCTAGCAGACCGGCGCTGCCTGGTGTGCGTGGAAAAAAACCACGTACACCAGACAGCGCCGGCGTAGGGGGAAAATGGCGTATGGGCGTCTTAAAATGGGGCAAGTCAGGTTGCGTCGAAAAAATCGTCGTAACCCGACTTGCGCCATTTTTTTTCGACGCCCATCCCCCATCAACATGACTCCTATCATTGTAAAGATAGGAGTCATGCCCCCTTGCCCAATGGCCATGCCCAGGGGACTTATGTCCCCTGGGCATGGTCATTGGGCATAGTGGCATGTAGGGGGGCACAAATCAGGCCCCCCTATGCCACAAAAAATAAAAATAAAAATACTTACCTGAACTTACCTTAATGTCCATGGGATGGGTCCCTCCGTCCTTGGGTGTCCTCCTGGGGTGGGCAAGGGTGGCAGGGGGGGTCCCTGGGGGCAGGGGAGGGCACTCTGGGCTCATTTTGAGCCCATTTGTCCCTTAACGCCATCCCTGACCCAGGCGTTAAAAAGCGGCGCAAATGCGCCGTTTTTGGCAACGCCCACTCCCGGGCGTCTCTTTTGCCCGGGAGTATAAATACCACGTAAAGGCCTGGGAGTCATTTTTTAAGACGGGAACGCCTCCCTTGCATATCATTAACGCAAGGAAGGGGTTCACGCTAAAAAATGACGCACACTCCGGGCACTTTGGCACCCGAAGCGTCTAACGCCAGAGTATAAATATGGCGTTAGTTGGCGTTAGTTCTGCGTCGAATTTGCGTCGAAAAAAACGACGCAAATTCGGCGCAACCAGAGTATAAGTATGGCCCTTGGTACCCTGTACCCGATGTGCCGGTATCATGACACCCTTCGGGGTTCACCCTTGTATGTAAAAGGATTCCACTGCTGCACCTGACAGAAGTAAATCCATAAGCCTTAATAGATTTTGACCTAGATTTAACATTTTCAACTGGATCAAAGAAGGACTTCACCCCTGTACCTAGAGGGGTCTCACATCTGTACCTAACAGGTTTCTACCTGTCTCAAAAAGCGCCTTATCCGTGTAACTACTCATTTCTGTACAGAGCACCACAAGTATGATATTCGCGCCATAACCAGCAGCATCACAACCCATTATCAATCGGTATTTTACATGGTACCTAACATCCTGTGTCTCACAGCATTTTACCTGTAACACAGATGCCAACAACCCCCAAGTCAAATGTGGCGCTTTAAGCCAAATCTAGATTTGCAGCAGGTTTCAATCTGCAAGATGCCATGTTCCCAACTATATCTGGCCCACCATACAGAACTGTATCTAACTTTTCTTTATCCATATCTGACTTCCCACTTCTGACCTTCTAGCATCTACCCTCATGCATCTGACCGGATGCACATAACTGCATTTACCTCCTTCATTTGAGCCTATGTACCTTACTGCTTCCGACCTCCTAACTCGCACCTTTACATAAACAGCAGCACATAATACTCTTATGCTTTTAATTATTAATTGTTCAGATAAAAACCCATTCAATGATAATAATAACGTATAAAACAGGGACGAATAAAAAAATTATAATATATACAATTTGAGAAGGGTAAGGAACGTAAATGGTATTTGTGCTAAAATTAAAATTGTCTTTTCCCTTTGTGCAAGATATGAGAATTTGTATACGTTCATTCCTTAAATTAGTCTGTGGGTGGAAGACATTCATTACAGTACTTCCCTAGTAGACTGATACTGACCAGATACATGTTGATACTGGTTTATATGTGATTGTTTAGAGTCAAACCTGTAGCACAGTGATAACATGATACTATTTGGTGCAGTTTGGTTTTGAACAGAGAGACCAGCCGTCCGCTATGAAGGGCAATTGTAATTGTACAAAAAGCATAACATGCAGAGTAATTTCATTTCAGCCCGGCTCAGTCACAGACAGAATTTGTTCTCTCCTTCCCATTCCATTTGGCAGAATATGTTTACTCTGGAAGTGTTCTGGGTCTCTACTTAAGGTACCACATGTATCATTTCTCAGAGTTACCCTATCTAGGTCAGATTCGAAGCCTAGCTTTTCCTTTATCTATTGGGCCCTGGTTAATAGAGGTCCCTTGTGAGAATGTGCCTCTTTTTGCATGTGTTCCTTCATTTTGTTGCTGACTGGTATTGGTGGTTTCTGAACACTGTTGTTCAGACCCCAGTGTAAAATGCTCTGTCTGATGCCTGAGGTATGGTAAAATTGGTTAGTCCCCAATTGACATATTTCACTTAACAGTAAGGATATAGGGCCAGATGTAGGTAGGCTTTTGCACCTCGCAAACGGCGAAAAACGCTGTTTGCGAGGTGCAAAAGCCCTCAAGCGATGCAGAAACACATTTTGCGAGTCGGAACCGACTCGCAAAATGTGTTTCCGACTCGCAAATAGGAAGGGGTGTTCCCTTCCTATTTGCGACTCGCACCGCGATTTAAGTTGATTTGTGACCGCGAAAGCGGTCGCAAATCAACTCGCAGTTACCATCCACTTGAAGTGGATGGTAACTCATTTGCAAAGGGGAAGGGGTCTCCCCACGGGACCCCTTCCCCTTTGTGAATGCTCACAAAATTATTTTTTCAGAGCAGGCAGTGGTCCTATGGACCACTGCCTACTCTGAAAAAAACCGAAACAAAAGGTTTCGGTATTTTTTTCTATTTGCAGCTCGTTTTCCTTTAAGGAAAACGGGCTGCAAAGAGAAAAAAAAAACTGCTTTATTTAAAAGCAGTCACGGAGATGGTGGTCTGCTGTCTCCAGCAGGCCACCATCCCCGTGAGTGCCTAGACTCGCTATGGGGTCGCAAACTGCGACCCACCTCATAAATATTTATGAGGTGGGTCTTTGCGACCCCATAGCGAGTTGCAGAAGGTGTCTGAGACACCTTTCTGCATTCCAAATTGCGACTTGCAATTTGCGAGTCGCAGGGACTCGCAAATTGCAAATCGCAATTTGGAATCTTTCTACATCTGGCCCATAGTATCTGGTGCAGGGAAATACACCAGTGGCATAGAAATGTAAACATTACCAGTGGAATGCAGCACTTAATATGCGATTCTTTAAAGTGACAAAGAAAACATGGCTTCAGGCCAATTTATGTAGCATGGCTACTGCAGCTTTTAAAGCAAAACACAAACGCTGTGGGATAGCTTAACTGGATGGATGGAATGCGGAACCAATCAAACATTCACCCCCAGTCACAGATCTGGGTTTAATCCATCCATTATTTTGCTCACCATGCCACCCCAGTTTGAACCCAGCCATATGCAAATCAGTCTTGACCCTGTTCCCCATGGGAACAGTCCAGCCCGAACTGCCAGGCCAGGTTCTCCCTGGACCGGAAACAAGCATCCTGGGACCGGTTTTGGGGTTTCACCCCTCATCAGCCAGGCTAGCTTGAATCCAGTGGCACAGTGAGCCCGGGACCCACGTCTAGGCATACCCGGCGCACTTAGGGCGGCAAAAGCAAAGCAAAACACAAACGCTGTGGGATAGCGTAACTGGATGGACGGAATGCGGAACCAATCAAACATTCACCCCCAGTCACAGATCTGGGTTTAATCCATCCATTATTTTGCTCACCATGCCACCTCAGTTTGAACCCAGCCATATGCAAATCAGTCTTGACCCTGTTCCTCATGGGAACAGTCCAGCCCGAACTGCCAGGCCAGGTTCTCCCTGGACCGGAAACAATTATCCTGGGACCGGTTTCGGGGTTTCACCCCTCATTAGCCAGGCTAGCTTGAATCCAGTGGCACAGTGAGCCCGGGACCCACGTCTAGGCATACCCGGCGCGCTTAGGGCGGCAAAAGCAAAGCAAAACACAAACGCTGTGGGATAGCGTAACTGGATGGACGGAATGCGGAACCAATCAAACATTCACCCCTAGTCACAGATCTGGGTTTAATCCACCCATTATTTTGCTCACCATGCCACCCCAGTTTGAACCCAGCCATATGCAAATCAGTCTTGACCCTGTTCCTCATGGGAACAGTCCAGCCCGAACTGCCAGGCCAGGTTCTCCCTGGACCGGAAACAAGCATCCTGGGACCGGTTTCGGGGTTTCACCCCTCATCAGCCAGGCTAGCTTGAATCCAGTGGCACAGTGAGCCCGGGACCCACGTCTAGGCATACCCGGCGCACTTAGGGCGGCAAAAGCAAAGCAAAACACAAACGCTGTGGGATAGCGTAACTGGATGGACGGAATGCGGAACCAATCAAACATTCACCCCCAGTCACAGATCTGGGTTTAATCCATCCATTATTTTGCTCACCATGCCACCCCAGTTTGAACCCAGCCATATGCAAATCAGTCTTGACCCTGTTCCTTATGGGAACAGTCCAGCCCGAACTGCCAGGCCAGGTTCTCCCTGGACCGGAAACAAGCATCCTGGGACCGGTTTCGGGGTTTCACCCCTCATCAGCCAGGCTAGCTTGAATCCAGTGGCACAGTGAGCCCGGGACCCACGTCTAGGCATACCCGGCACACTTAGGGCGGTAAAAGCAAAGCAAAACAGAAACGCTGTGGGATAGCGTAACTGGATGGACGGAATGCGAAACCAATCAAACATTCACCCCCAGTCTCAGATCTGGGTTTAATCCATCCATTATTTTGCTCACCATGCCACCCCAGTTTGAACCCAGCCATATGCAAATCAGTCTTGACCCTGTTCCTCATGGGAACAGTCCAGCCCGAACTGCCAGGCCAGGTTCTCCCTGGACCAGAAACAAGCATCCTGGGACCGGTTTCGGGGTTTCACCCCTCATCAGCCAGGCTAGCTTGAATCCAGTGGCACAGTGAACCCGGGACCCACGTCTAGGCATACCCGGCGCACTTAGGGAGGCAAAAGCAAAGCAAAACACAAACGCTGTGGGATAGCGTAACTGGATGGACGGAATGCGGAACCAATCAAACATTCACCCCCAGTCACAGATCTGGGTTTAATCCATCCATTATTTTGCTCACCATGCCACCCCAGTTTGAACCCAGCCATATGCAAATCAGTCTTGACCCTGTTCCTCATGGGAACAGTCCAGCCCGAACTGCCAGGCCAGGTTCTCCCTGGACCGGAAACAAGCATCCTGGGACCGGTTTTGGGGTTTCACCCCTCATCAGCCAGGCTAGCTTGAACCCAGTGGCACAGTGAGCCCGGGACCCACGTCTAGGCATACCCGGCGCACTTGGGGCGGCAAAAGCAAAGCAAAACACAAACGCTGTGGGATAGCGTAACTGGATGGACGGAATGCGGAACCAATCAAACATTCACCCCCAGTCACAGATCTGGGTTTAATCCATCCATTATTTTGCTCACCATGCCACCCCAGTTTGAACCCAGCCATATGCAAATCAGTCTTGACCCTGTTCCTCATGGGAACAGTCCAGCCCGAACTGCCAGGCCAGGTTCTCCCTGGACCGGAAACAATTATCCTGGGACCGGTTTCGGGGTTTCACCCCTCATCAGCCAGGCTAGCTTGAATCCAGTGGCACAGTGAGCCCGGGACCCACGTCTAGGCATACCCGGCGCACTTAGGGCGGTAAAAGCAAAGCAAAACACAAAGGGATAGCGTAACTGGATGGACGGAATGCGGAACCAATCAAACATTCACCCCCAGTCACAGATCTGGGTTTAATCCATCCATTATTTTGCTCACCATGCCACCCCAGTTTGAACCCAGCCATATGCAAATCAGTCTTGACCCTGTTCCTCATGGGAACAGTCCAGCCCAAACTGCCAGGCCAGGTTCTCCCTGGACCGGAAACAAGCATCCTGGGACCGGTTTCAGGGTTTCACCCCTCATCAGCTAGGCTAGCTTGAATCCAGTGGCACAGTGAGCCCGGGACCCACGTCTAGGCATACCCGGCGCACTTAGGGCGGCAAAAGCAAAGCAAAACACAAACGCTGTGGGATAGCGTAACTGGATGGATGGAATGCGGAACCAATCAAACATTCACCCCCAGTCACAGATCTGGGTTTAATCCATCCATTATTTTGCTCACCATGCCACCTCAGTTTGAACCCAGCCATATGCAAATCAGTCTTGACCCTGTTCCTCATGGGAACAGTCCAGCCCGAACTGCCAGGCCAGGTTCTCCCTGGACCGGAAACAAGCATCCTGGGACCGGTTTCGGGGTTTCACCCCTCATCAGCCAGGCTAGCTTGAATCCAGTGGCACAGTGAGCCCGGGACCCACGTCTAGGCATACCCGGCGCACTTGATGGATTAAACCCAGATCTCTGACTGGGGGTGAATGTTTGACTATGTTCAGCATTCCGTCCATCACTTGTTGTTTTTGCATTTGTCGCCCTAAGTGGGAAGGGTATGCCCAGACATGGGTCCCGTGCTTCCCATGCCACTGGGTTCAAGCTAGCCCGGCTGATGAGGGGTGAAACCCAGAAACCGGTCCCAGGATGCTTGTTTCCAGTCCAGAGAAGACCTGGCCTAGCAGTTTGGGCTGGACTGTTCCCATGGGGGACAGGGTCAAGACTGATTTGCATATGGCTGGGTCCAAACTGGAATGGCATGGGCAGCAAAAAAACGATGGATTAAACCCAGATCTGTGACTGGGGGTGAATGTTTGACAATGTTCAGCATTCCGTCCATCACTTGTTGTTTTTGTATTTGTCGCCCTAAGTGGGAAGGGTATGCCCAGACGTGGGTCCGTGCTTCCCATGCCACTGGATTCAAGCTAGCCTGGCTGATGAGGGGTGAAACCCCGAAACCGGTCCCAGGATGCTTGTTTCCAGTCCAGGGAAGACCTGGCCTAGCAGTTCGGGCTGGACTGTTCCCATGGGGGACAGGGTCAAGACTGATTTGCATATGGCTGGGTCCAAACTGGAATGGCATGGGCAGCAAAAAAACGATGGATTAAACCCAAATCTGTGACTGGGGGTGAATGTTTGACAATGTTCAGCATTCCGTCCATCACTTGTTGTTTTTGCATTTACTGCAGCTTTTAAACCTGCAGCCAAACCTATCAAAATAACTCTTTTTGACAGGCAAGAACCCTGCATTTTTTAAATATTAAATATGTCACCCCGAAATAGGCCCACAATGTTGCTAACGTTTAAAAGTGGTACTTGCAAAACATGTTGTGTTGGCATGTACCTAAAGTGACTACCCTCCAAAACCTATTTGCACTGTGAAGGGCTGTAGCTGTTTTATGGCAAATACTAAAGTTCCAAGTAAAACCCCAAACCTGCTATCTTTGGTTTGAGATAAGCTACTGAAATAATTCAACTACTAATTTTAAATGTTTATTAAAAATCCAATTCATTCGCGAAGTTCGATTTTTAAGAAATATATAGGAAAAGTGACTTTCCAAAAAGTAGAGTTGGTATGCCTGATCCTACAGTGGGCTAATTAACTGAAGCCTTCCAGCAGCAAACTGGCCTCTGCTAGTGCTTCCCCTTAATAAAATGTGAAAACTGCTCTCAGAGCAGAAACCATGGCACAGGCCTTTTTGCAGGAAGACCTGGGTATGAGATATGTGACTTATTTCAGCCCAAGGAGAACAGCTGGGGGGGCTTAATAACATTATTAACTTGAAATGGACCAGAGTGAGGCCTGCACATTCTCACTTAAGTGAAAAAGGAGACCTGGGAAAAAGCCTTTGTCCCTGAGGTACACTGTAATCAGCTTGGCAGCATCCTAGTGGTAGAAGGAGCTAGTTCCTAAAGCAGTTTGGTAGGGCTGAGGAGGGAGAGACTGCTCTTTTACCTAAAAAGTTCCTTGGATTGTTGTTAGGAAATGTGGTCCCTAGTTGCCTGTGGTTTGCACCCTGTCAAAGTAGAGGTCCTCACTCTAGTCAGGGCAAGGGAGTCACACAGCTAAGATTACCTCTGCTCACCCCCTTGGTAGCTTGGCACGAGCAGTCAGGCTTGTGACAGTTGCATTGTTTAAACACATACAGTAACACAGTGAAAACACCACCAAAGAACTCCACACCAGTTTAGAAAAAATAGCCAATATTTATCTGAGTACAACACCGCCAAAATAACAAAAATCCAGCATACACAAGCAAAGATACAGGGCCATATTTATACTTTTTGACGCAAAACTGCGCTAACGCAATTTTGCGTCAAAAATATTTGCGCCGTCTAACGCCATTTGGATGCGCCATGCGGGCGTCAAATTTATACTTTGACGTACGGCGGCGCAACCAACAGGTGGGAGTCATTATTTCGTGACGCAGACAGCGTCCGTCTGTCGTAAAGGAAACCAACGTAAATGCGACGCACATCACTGTGGGTCGATTTACGACAGCGCAATCGTGAAAACGCCGTTTTTTTTCACGCTATTGCGTCACATTTTTGCGCGAAAACTGCCCTTTCAGGAGAGGAGACCCAAAATGGATCCTAGATGCCCCAACAGACCCCAGGAGGATGAGAGCAGACCAGGAACCAGCCAGGAGGAAGCATACAGGAACCAGGACATTTAAAAAAAAAAAAGAAAGTGTCGCTTCAGTGCAGAGGAGCAGGAAATCCTGGTGAAAGAGGTGACGGAACACCAGCACCAACTTTTCATCACCTCTAAATTGCCACTCAGTAGGAGAGAGGCCATCTGGAAACAAATTGTGGACAAGATTAACAGTGTGGCTGAAGAACGCCGGACAGTCACCGAGTGTAAGAAACGCTGGCATGACTGCAAACGTAGGACCAAAGAGAAAATGGCCAGGAACAGGAAGGCAGCAATGCAGACTGGAGGGGGGAGTCCAGCACAACAGGAGGCCCTGGACCACATGGAGGAGATGGTCGCAGCCGTCATCCCGGAGGAGATCGTCACAGGGATTCAAGGACTGGACAGCGCAGACTACCACGACACTACGCACATGCAGGGTAAGTCGCATGGGGAATCATAATACAATAATGGGGACTGTAAGCAGGGGGGGGATACCTACTACACAATGCATGTAAGTCAGCACATATATGAAGTGGCATGGGGAAAGGGGCACGGCAGGGGGGCATGCCCAGTACTGACCGAAGCTGGGGCACGACAAAATACAGCAACAACAACAGTCCCACGGGGACATCCTGTAATTACAACAAGAGAGCCAAGGGAAAGCAGTGACAGGTGGGAAGGACACTACCTCAAATCCACATCCAGGCACTTGTATTGCAAAATCTATTCCCCATCAACTAGGTCCCTACCTGTGATGCTGTAGCAAATACAACAACTGCAACTTAACTGCCACCACAGTTGACAATAACACCTCTCATCTCTGTGCAGCTATATCACCAAATGGCAGGAACCCCACCCTGGAACATACATACCTAAATTAGGGGGTGAGGATGACATCTGCAATTACTCCTAGAAATAAGACAAAGGTAGCAGTACACTCAAATGCCGAATGTTCATAACTGACACATACATAAGCCTAAGTAAACAGCAATAGGAGCCCCACAGCACTAACGATACACACATGCTGCATACGTCAGGGTCCCTCACGTGCCTGGCTAACAAGGCTACATCACTAATGTCATACTGCTCAGACAACAACATTGAGGAGGGGACACAGGCAACTGGTCACTGAAACACACCTGCAAAGTCGGACAAACAAATAGGACATTCATACGATAAACAGGCCAATCCAATTCAATACACATCACCCAACATCATCTCAAAACATCAAGAATGTTTACATCCATACCACATCCTAACATTGACATGCATAGGTAATGCCACGTGACATGTACAGATCATGCAATGTGAATAAAAAGTGTATGGGGCAGGGCCTGAGAGGCAAGTGTGCTGCCAGGGCAGTCACAACACCCACAGTCAGTCAAAGTGTAGTGTGGCAAGTGAAACGTATACTTTGCGCATTAGCCTCAGGCTGGAGGCCTTTGTGCATCTTACCCTGATTGTACTTATACTCATTTGCTCACATCTAAGTGCCTCAGAGCAATTTGCACTAAATGATTCTCATTGCCCTTCCTATCAGTTAATGTAGCAAATAGTCAGTCCTAAGGTGTTGTCAATTAGTCAAATCACACTGTTTTGCCTACTTCTGCACTGGAGTTTGCCAGAACATATTCACTCTGTGCCCCAGTCAAGGATACCGTCTGGTACGTTGCTGATAGATGTGGTAGGGGTTAAGGTTTGGCATTCCTGCGTAGGGAAACTTTGTCATCACCATGACATATGTCTTTTACATTCACTTCCTTGTCCCAAGACACGCATGGGAGAGTTTCCAAACAGAAAATAATAACTAGATGCTGCCTGCCTTGCTGCTGATGCACAACCAGATCCTAGCCCATTCCTCTGATATGAGGGATGATGTCTCCCCTGTGATTCTGAAAGGCAACCTCCAAACTTAACATGCTGTGCTATACATAGAACATGCAGAGGGAGAGTAGAAACTGTTAGGCTCCATGAAAGCTGTGTACTAATGTATTACTCTCCTGCGGACTATTTCAATTCTAACAGTGTGTATTGTTTGTGTAATTGGGGCTCTCACCTAAATTCCTACAAGTCAGTTGTACAATGAAACTACATATCAAACTAATACTGTCTTTGTCATTTGTGTATGGGAACATACCGGAAAAGATAGAAATGTGTAGGACCTGAGTGACCACCACTTCCCTGAGAAGTTCCAAAGATGTCATGCGCTCGGATGTGTAAACATTCCTTTGATGTGGGAGACCAGAGGCACTGCTAGTTAGTCTTAGCTAAATTGAATATCTGGGTGACAGAGTTATTTACAAGTGGGTCAAACTTAGTCCCCCACACCATTAGCTATCCTGCTGCCTAGAAAGCCAAGAATCACATGTTGGATAATGAGAGCCCACCCTACAAAATGTCCCTCCATAACAATAGTGAAACACCGAGTGAGGAGTAGGAGAAAAAAACGCCTATTCCTAAATAATTACAAAGCAACAGCTAGAGGCGACCTGGCAGACATGTCTGAAAGATCCATATCAAACATGTGACACACAGGTGGGCCATAGGCCTACAACAATGCCCTATGACGGACAGCAGATACCTAGACAAACACAGAGTACAATGTTAAGGCATCCAAAGGCTTGTATCTTACTGCAAAATTGTCACAACACAGACACACTAATTGTACCCTGTTTCATTGCAGAGGAACACGGATCTCCTGCTGATCTGCCTGTCCATGAGTTCCCTGATGACATGGATGACGAGACCATCAACCTCCCACAAGAGACCATTGACATGGTCCTTCAAAGCCTCCAAACCCCACCTTCAGTCACAAGGAGGAGCACAGAACAAGCAGCCACCACAGTAGAACCACCCGCCACCCCAATTGTAAGACCTGCCAGCTCCAACACAGCTGAGGACTCTGACGACACTGGCACCAGCTTCGAAAGAACTGTCGTTGGGGTCCAGCGGGAGCTGGCCAAGGAGGTGCGGGTGGGGATGCAAAATATGGCAGCCAGCCTTGAGGGGGTGCGTTCGTGCATGTTGTCAACTGCTGATCAGGCAGCTGCAATGCAAGCCAGAAATTTGCTCTTGGAGGACATTTCAAAAACACTGAAGGAAATTGGCACAGCTGTCATCCAGTTGACACAACAACTCAAACTGCAAGCCACTCAATGTGTGCACGAATGCAACATAGAACCCCTCAGGGCCGACCTGGCTGCCTACCATCGGGATGTGGCTGCCATTCTGAAAAACCAGCAGGCCCTCCTTGCTGCAGTACTGCCCTTCCTTACTCAACAGGGATCAGCCCCCGGGATGTCTGCCTCCATGTCTTCTAACACTGAGGTGTGTGTTGCCCCTTCACAACCAACAACAACAAGGACACACCAGGCAACACACACATCAGAAGAAGAAGACATGGAACAGATAACATTCACACGCAAGAGTACCCGGAAGCCCTAGTCCCTGCACCATGCCCTACTCTGACCAAGGTCCTACGTTTTGACACATGCCAGTCTCACTACAACTAACCTCAATGACTATTCGGCAATCCACTGTATGACTTGTCCACCTTGCCAGTGAATGTTTCTCTCCTACCATTTGGCATTTCATGTTCCTCTGCACTGTCTGTGACATCACCCCAGCATGTCAGGAGCATCATCCACACCCCTTCTGTAGGATCACCATGTAATAATGCACCAGAAAGGAGTCAGCAAACATGGTGAATGGACATTTTGCACAACACCACCTATAAATAAATATCACTTGCACACCTATTGTGTCTCTGTGTCATTTCAAAATTCAACTGTGCAGTAGATAACTCCAAAGTGACTGTGTGGCAACCATGTTGATTCTCTATACTACTGTCCTGATTTCATGTATACTGAAACATCTGTGCAGTGGCCAGGATTGCATCATAGCTTTACTATACTGAGGAAAATAACTGATGAAGGGACTAAGCACACACAATCATGCTGTGTTGGACAGAATGATGCACCATCTATAGCTATTCTACACAACTAATGGTGGCTGAGAAATGTAGGCACCATGCAATACTAAAATTTGAAATTATGCTGTAGAATGAAATGAATGATAAACAAATTAGACAGCATCAATCACCCTTACGGCGTATACTTCCATGAAGGAAATTAATGCTGAATCAGTACACACATGATGTAGGTCAGCAATGACAGCAACAAGATAAGAGTGAACAAATCATCATCTATAAAGCTCTCCCTGAACTTCACAATGCTGTCCGACCTATCTATTTACCTACAATAACAAGTCTGGAAGCACTCTTTGTGAAGTAGGATACATACCAACCCCAAACCTTGATGATCAATGCACACTATCCATGGTGGCTCTCCAACATGGTGGATACTTACCAAGTTAGCACACGGGTAGCTGGCATGTTAAACCTCATAAGCCTGGGGATAGCGAGCATGGAACACAAATGTCATACTTAAACTTTCTGCTACACTGATGTCAAGGCCATGAAAAGGTAGCACCTAACGCATCAGGTAAAGGGTTAACAAATTATTTATTTAAAAGTAGTAATAAAAGAGGCAACTAAGGGAAAGGTAAACCTGCACTAATCTAACCTGACTACTACTAACCCACAACTGTCCCTAACTAACCTAAGCTAAACTTACTCTACACATGTAACGAAACGATCTAAACATCAACCCCCCACCCACCATTAAGAGACAAGACACATGCAGGACAACACTTACTAACCTACACACATACTATACTATCCTAAACAAACATATATATATATATTTTTTTTCTTTTTATATATATATATATATATTTTTTTTTTAAATTAAACAGGAATCCCAACATTGACCCCCACCCACCCACCCACACAAAAATATTAGATAGAAAGAATAAGGACCCCCCACCCTCTTACCTAACACTAACTAAGCTAATTACCTATACTTATCCTATAACTAACCCCCCAAACCCAACTAACAGTATGAAAAGAGGAAAGAGGTGAGAGGGGAGGGGTAAAAGTTCAGGAGGGCAAAATGACTAAAGATTTGCCCTCCGAAGTGTGCGCCGGATGGAGCACACCTTCTCCTTAACCTCAGCCATGTCCTCCGTCAGGTTGTCCACCTTGCGAATTAACCTGTCCAATTTTCTAGACAATGCCTGGAAGGCTGCAGGGTCAATCGGAGGGTCACTGCTGGTCTGCGTGCCGGTGGAGGTGGAGGTTGTTGATGGAGTGGAGTGGCCACGGGACAGCCCTGCTCCCAACACACGGCTGGGTCCAGGTCTTGAGGAAGATGCATGGTCCGTCGCTGGGTCCCCTTGGGCAGACCTGGTGGTTGTAGTGGCGGTGGTTGTAGGTGGCACCATTGGTGGAGCCTGTGGTGTGGCATACCACGCCCCGGAGGCCCGATCGGAATTGTATCTGCGGGCCATCCTCCGATACCCACACTGCACCTGCAGGATGTGCCTGTACCTCATTGCCCTGCGCTCAAAATGGTTGCGCTCTGCGGCACTCAGGTTTGCAGCTGTGAAGAGAAAAGGGAAATATTGAGCATTGAATTTACAGTGGGTTGAATCCCACAATGGCTCATTTGTCCATTACTATAAATATATTGTATGCAGCAATTGTTACAACATAGTTCACGGAAATGCTCAGAGGAAGTACATGTGAATCATGCATACCTAAGGTCATATCACACCTAGCATATCCATGTCTCTACATGATGGATGACATCAAAACTACTCATCCAAATCATACCTAAGGCATTTGACATTATGGCACCAGCTCTTCCGCATACTGACTTCAGTGCATATGTCATTCTATGTGATAACACTCACACTACTCACTCAATAGCATTTTTAATTAGTTGTGTGCTAAGATTGAACCCCTGGCCCAGAATCATATGTCCACACTAGGTGTCAGATGTAGGAATTTAGGAAAATCAACTAGCAATTTTCAAAGCAGAACGGTGTCTCTGACACCGTCTGCGAGTCGCTATGGGGTCCCTAAAACCCACCTCATGAACATCAATGATGTGGGTTCCAAGTTGCCCCACCTTAGCAACATGGGCACTCACGGGGATGGAGGCCTGCTGGGACCAGCAGAACTCCATAGACGTGACTGTTTTTAAATTAAGCAAGTTATTTTTCCCCAAGTGTAGGCCGTTTACCGGAAAGGAAAATGAGCTGCAATTATTTTTAAATCACAACAATTGTACTTGGAAATTTTCACGGTAATTATTGGTCCCTTAGACCACTGGCTGTTTTGCGCAGGATTATTTTAGTCCACTCACAAAGGTGAAGCTTTACAATGAGGACCCCTTCCAGTCAGCAAGGTGGTTACCATCCACTTCAAGTGGATGATAACAGCTACTCACTTTGCAACCACGTACTCGGTTGCAAATGGGATTGCCTACCACTGTGATTTGCAAGTAGGTCTGGTAAAACCCTTTATTATATCCATTTTGAAAAGCATTTTCGTCATATGTACATGACCACCAAATACATTTTGGAATAGGAAACAGACGTTTGCAAATCCCACACATATATTTATGCCATTTGCAATGTGTAGACATTTTTCACATTCTGGCCCAAGGTACTAACTCAAGTCACAAAAGGTGTTAAGTACGTGTAACATACTGGTTGCTACAGTCCTAGGTACCCGGTTTCACAGTAACATCCCAGTCTTTGTGGGTGGTGTGGGAAGAACAACCAACAATCCCATGTTCAATGCACACCCAGGAGTGTACAGAAAGTTCAACAATTATGTGCCTTCACACACAACACCTATGAAGGGCTAGCAACACGTTGTAGTCAGCCCAACCTTGTCACATCCCAGGTCCACACATGTCAAAATGTTATGACTTAGCCCAACATAACATACTATTAGTGAGGCATGTTTAACAACACACACAGGGGAGGTAGTACACCCATTCACATGATTCAACTGAACACCTATGGCATTGCACTCAAGTCACACACACTTCGAGTTCACCTTGTGGAAGTACATGCCCACGGAAGATCCAACCTACAGTGTACACAGTCCATCCTCAACTAGGAAGAAGCACTTGTCATCAAAGCCATGTGCCTAAGCTATCTGGGAGACTGTCAGTCTGATATGCAGACTCAGTTCATGGCAAGTCCCTGACCAAGTCTAACATTGACCAGTGTATTCCAAATGAGTCATACCATTCCCAATTGCCGCCCTAATTGAATGGGCTACAGCCCCTCAATCTGAGAGATGACTACGTATTGCTTTGCAGAAACATTATTCAAATTTGATATCACACTAAAAGAACAAAGCCAATGAACGGCCAGCACATCAAATCATGAATTCTCTTGAACACACAGTAATCCATCATGCGTCATTACCAAACAATGTAAATAGCACTCAGGCGACACTCACTGTAGGTATCGGGGTCGTCAAAATGGGCCACCTCTCCCACGGTGTACGGGGCTGGTCCACCTGTAAAGCATGAAACAAAGATTATACTCAGACTGTGTGAACGGACAAATGATTTCTGTTACAATGACACTGTGTGAATATGACATGGTAATGATAGACTTTCACACATGCTCATCTTGCATGGATCACTTTGTATTCAACATTATCATTGGATGAGTCTCCTGCTCCAGTGTCACACCCTACTACACTCATGCAGTGGTCAGGACAGTCATGTGTCATCCAAGTTAATCCTCCATTAGTATGCCCCAACAATAATGTTATCCATACATCTCAGCATGTGCATCCGCGAGAGACATTCCAAAACTGGTTCCATGAGGACTGTGTGACCACTCACAATTAAACAGGCTATTTGGACAGGGTCAACAGACAGCAACCAGACACACATGTGACATATGTGTGAACAACATGACTAACTTCATGTGACGTGACGGCAACACACATGTATAGCATCATCATGTGTTTCCAATTTTCTGTCTAGCTATGGCGTCTGCATATGTAGGTATGTTGTTTCTACATGACGTACTCACTGGCCATTATGACCAGTGGAGTACAAATAGAGCCGTTCACGTGTTGCTTTTCTGACACAAATGCAACACTACATTACATGCAGCTACAGGCATCTGGTATGTGTTGCAAAAATGAGCCATCGGACTGGTAGCATAGGTCTTCATACACATTCTGCAACAAATACACATTAGGACACATATGTATACCTTTGTAGCGCAGCATTTGAAACATTTTGTGACGCAGAGAGGGGGCGACTTAGCATAATACAAATAGATGTTGAATTTATAAAGCTGTCATTGCGTGTACATGTGTTGCAAAAATGGGGATTAATGTGTATAACCATGGGCCTAGGTTTCCCTGGCATTACACACACTCAGCTACTTATTTTGCAGATTGGCTAACAATCATCACATGTTCACACTCCGATTTCTGTCATTCCCATTTAATTGTTTTTTACTCACCAACATGGCCACCAATCCGGAGTCCCAGGTGGTCCAGCAGGTCCTGTTCCCTGGTGATCAGATCTGCCCAGCGGTGCTTGAGTTGGTGTACATTCCTGAGACTCCCATAGACCCGGACCAGGTGATGGCGCACCTTCTCCCACCGGATTTTCCTCGCCTCCGTGTGATACCCCTGTATCACACGGCCCCCAGCTTCCAGCATTAGTGGGAGGAAATGGCTTACGAGCCATATGAACCCCCCCAATTCGTCTTCCCCCATCCTGGACAGGCGAGGCCTACCTGACATATTGAGAGGACTAAGAATGTACCCAAAAAAATGAAATAAAAAGGGGGAAATGGGGAAAGGTAGAGGTGTGAAAGAAAAAGAAGAAGGAGAAAAATAGCCCAACTAACCCCCCAAACTATGCTACCCACAACAGACTCCCACAGACAATACAAACTATCACAGGTATAGACAAAATAACACTAAACAGACTGAGACAATGTTATACAACAATAATAGATTGACACTAAGACAAAATACAAGGCACACAGGACACAAAAGCAGTAAAACACAGGACAACACCTTTCACACAACCACACAGTCTAGATAAATCTGAGACTGCAAAGTGAAAGTGAAAGTTAACTCCCAGTACAGATTTTGTAAACAGGATATCCTATTACATCACTTCCTGCATAAAATGGCCGCCGTTTTTATTTTCCCGTTATGCGTCATATTTTCACGCATACACAGTTGTGCGTAAAAAATTTTTGACGCATTACAGTGCACATGATGCGGAGTGAAAAAATATGATATGAATATTAATCATTAATAATGTACATGAAATGACCAACATATTGTCCATGTAGCGTCAATTTTACCACGCATACATCATGGGCGTCGTTTTTTTTACACGTACAGTGGTGCACATGATGCGGAGTGAAAAAATATGATATGAATATTAATAATTAATAATGTACATGAAATGACCAACATATTGTCCATGTAGCGTCAATTTTACCACACATACATCATGGGCGTCGTTTTTTTTACACGTACAGTAGTGCACATGATGCAGAGTCAAAAATATTGTGGATGTTAATTATATTTTGAAGGCGAAATATCAAGACACTTTTGGATACATTTGTATCTGACTCTGCATTGTGTGCACTCATGTACGTGAACAAATTATGACGGCCATGCTGTATGCGTAGAATATGGAGCACATTTATCCTAATGTCTTCATGTGTTTAGCTTTGGAAAGGTGATTTGTCATGGTCAAATGGTGCGATGTGAGACACATTTGTGTTTGTATATGACACATGTCCGTACTTTTATGTATAGACGGCCTTCACACTGTAATGTTTGGGATACTTTAACTAATGTATTGATCATATTTGACAACATATTTGGTGTAATTGCTGATGGCTATTTTGAAATGATGCCTGGGATACCATTATGTATTCCGTCTCCAAAATGTGCCCACCTTTATGATGGGGATGCTTTTATCTGTAGTCCTAACAGGGAGTGGGAGAGTCACTTTCAGTTTTTATGGGGCTGACCATGTCCCATTATGATTTTGTGTTTCATATTTGTGTAGGACTTGTGACATGGAGGCCACACATGTGCCTTATGCATGTGTTTAGTTCACAAGTACATGATTCTTGTATGTTTTGGGGGCGGTAGAGGTGGACTTAGGCCCCCAGCACCCTAGGATTTGACCATCCAGAAAAGCTACTGTATCCATGGAATATTTTTATTATATCATGGCAAACCTGCAGCAGCGTGCTAATGTAAGGCCATATGGTATGAATGACTGTTGACCATTCATTCATCTCATTAGCCCATTTGACGTTTGCAGTAATGATGATTTGGAGCTAAGTTGCATACCATTTTCATATGACTACGTTTGCAAGACTCTCAGCGTTCACGATGTGATAATGCAAAGGTTTTTTTGGTTGTCTGTGTCCCTTTCTGCATAAACTGGTTTAGTGTCATGTTACAATCTTCCTGCTAGGTTCAAACTGGGACACAACTGTGATGGTCTACTTTCAAATATTAGGTTGGTTGTATGACATATGTGTACATGTGTGTGGGAATGTGGATCCACTATGACCTGTCTGTGTGTATGTTGTCACTGTAACTTCAAGGTCTCCTCCTGAGTTAGTGGCAGCAAATGTTGTTGCAATTGTGTATTGCTCACATCATACACTTGAGAGAAGCCATTGATGACATGTTCACGTACACATGGATGGTCCCACCCTGTCTCTGAACACGTGTGATGTGACTTTCAAATGATCTCCAATTTTGGGCTGGATGAGAGACTGTTTCAGTTGTTTGGATCCGGCATAAGTAATTGTCACATTTGTACTCTTGTTGGGCTCTGTGTATGGTAATGTAACATGTCACATCCTACCCTCTGTGCATACAGTTGTGATGTTTATTTTTGGTGTGATGAATTTTAATGGCATTCTTGATCAATGAGACGACATTCATCTTCAGCTATTTCAAACTAAAGGTGGTCAGAAATGAATAGGCCAAAGCATGATGTGGTGTTTGTTATCTGTGTTTATTTACAAGTGTGGAATACAAGTGATTATAATAACTTAAGTAAAAAATTGTTCACAAGCTGTTGGCGCCTACGCACTCCTGCTGCGGTGTTAGGTTGTTCCCCCTCCTGTTGCAGGCCAGCATCCTCCTCATCATCATCCTCAGGCATGTCTGGGTTCCGTTCAAGGAGGGGAATGTTCCTTTTTACACAAATATTGTGTAATATGGCACAAGTGCATATGATCTTGCAGACCATCTCTGGGGAGTATAGTAGGCTTCCGCCAGTGATGTCAAGGCTGCGGAACCTTGACTTTAGGATCCCAAAGGTCCGCTCCACAATGCTGCGTGTCCTCTTGTGGGCGTCATTGTATGCCCGCTCAGCAGCAGTATTTGGGTTCCCATATGGTGTCATTAGCCAAGGCTGGATGCCATACCCCTGATCAGCTGAAAGAGAAACACAGAATGGTATCAATTAGATGTAGGAGGCACTGTTGTACGTATCTTTGATGGAAGTAGTTGTGTTGTGTTGTCTGTGACTATTTTGTGTACTAATGTGACAACCTATGGTTGTTGGTGGAAACTTTGGCATTGTTTTTTTTCCTTGGCTGAGCAAGTGTTTGTTGGCTAACTGTTTGTCAGCAGGATGTATCGGTTTCTCAAGTACAGTGTGCCCTCCCTTGCATTGTGACTTGTGACACAGGTGTCCGTGTGTCCTCACTGGGGGTGTGATGATAGTTCCATGCAGAGTTGAAACATTAAAGGGTATTAGAAACGTTCAATTGAACATACCCAGGCCATCCCATCCCTTAAAAGTTATGCATTGTATTAGTGTACAGGTTATTGTGAGACTTCCAATTTGCAAAGTGACATTTAGGCAACCACAGTCATGAATGTCTTCACACTAAGCTGTGGAGTAAATTCCAAGGTGTGAGAGGTTCAATGGTGACTTGTGAAACATGGCTAGTGATGTGAGTACCTCAGTGTGTTCCTGTCTAGGTGTTGCTATTGTGGTGTATGGGTTGTTTATCCTAGAGGGTTTCTGTGCAGTGAGTATATAAGTAGATTTTTGTCCTTACCAACAAGTAGTCCATTGCCATACCGTCCATCCTGGAAGTGTTGGTTGATGGTGCAGTGACGGAAGATGAATGCGTCATGTACACTCCCAGGATATTTAGCCACAATGTTGCTGATCAGTCCTTGGTGATCGACTATGGCCTGCACGTTGATGGAATGTGTGTGCTTCCTGTTGCGGTAGAGGTGTTCACTCGCAGCAGGTGGCACAAGGCGTACGTGTGTGCAGTCGATTGCACCAAGGACGTGCGGAAAGCCACTGATGGCGTAGAACCCCTGTTTAATTTCCTGCTGCTTCTGCACTGTGTTAGGGAAGCAGGTGTGGCGGGGTGTCAGTCCAATGATGGCATCCAGTACTTTAGGCAGGAATGCGGAGAAAGATGGTTGTGAGATTCCACCAACCAGGGCACCAGTTGTCTGAAAGGAGCCACTTGCCAGCATGTGAAGTACGGCAAGCAGCTTTGTTTCGGTTGGGATAGTGCGTGGAGTCACTAAAGTGGGGGCCAATTGCTGTTCAATATTTGTCAGGAGCTGCTGAATGGCCTGCCAGTTCAACCGGTACCTCTGTATGATGTCTCGTTCCCTGAGGCCATGCAGGGTTGTTCTTGGGCGGAATATCCTCTCCTGCCTTCTGCGCTGTCTTTGGGGTCCCTGCTGTTGTTGTTGTGGCTGCTGTTGTTGCTGCAGGGCTCTGCGTCTACGTGCACGTTGAAGAAAAATCACCTCCATCTCTCCCTGTTGCTGCTCTGCTGCTCTGCTGCTCTGTTGTTTGTTCTGTGTGTTCTGATTAAGTACAGGTGTGTTTGCCCCATTTTAACGCCTGCCCTGACCCAGGCGTTAAAATTTCACGATATTCGTGCTTTGCGCCATTTTTTTGCGCCACCTGCCGCGGGGGAGTGATTTTTGCCCTGAAGCATAAATACCATGCACCGCTATGTGCGTCTGTTTTTGGGCGGGAACGCCTACCCTGCATGTCATTAACGCAGGGCGGGGTGCCGCTTCCAAAAACTGGCTCACATAGCGCCATTTTCCTGGTGCGCCGGATCGGGCGTCAGGGTTTAAATATGGGGCAACGTTTGCGCTGAAAATGCGTCAAAATTTTTGACGCACATTCGGCGCAAACGGAGTATAAATATGCCCCTAAATCTCAGTAAAGCACTTAGGGCCATATTTATACTTTTTGACGCAAAACTGCGCTATCGCAGTTTTGCGTCAAAAAAATTAGCGCCGGCTAACGCCATTCTGAAGTGCCATGCGGGCGCCGTATTTATTGAATGGCGTTAGCCGGCGCTAGCAGACCGGCGCTGCCTGGTGTGCGTGGAAAAAAACCACATACACCAGGCAGCGCCGGCGTTGGGGAAAATGGCGTTAGGGCGTCTTAAAATGGGGCAAGTCAGGTAGAGGCAAAAAAATCGCCTCCACCCGATTTGCGCCATTTTTAACGACGCCCAGACGCCATTTACATGACTCCTGTCTTAGTAAAGACAGGAGTCATGCCCCCTTGCCCAATGGCCATGCCCAGGGGACTTATGTCCCCTGGGCATGGTCATTGGGCATTGTGGCATGTAGGGGGGCACAAATCAGGCCCCCCTATGCCAAAAAAAAAAAAAAAAAAAATTTTTATACTTACCTGAATGTCCCTGGGATGGGTCCCTCCATCCTTGGGTGTCCTCCTAGGGTGGGCAAGGGTGGCAGGGGGGGTCCCTGGGGGCATGGGAGGGCAGCTGTGGGCTCATTTTGAGCCCACAGGTCCCTTAACGCCTGCCCTGACCCAGGCGTTAAAAAGAGGCGCAAATGCGGGGTTTTTTGCCCCACCCACTCCCGGGCGTGATTTTTGCCCGGGAGTATAAATACGACGCATTTGCGTCGCAGTCATTTTTCTAGACGGGAACGCCTACCTTGCATCTCATTAACGCAAGGAAGGCGTTCACGCAAAAAAATGACGCTCATTCCTCATACTTTGGCGCTAGACGCGTCTAACGCCAAAGTATAAATATGGCGTTAGTTTTGCGCCGAATTTGCGTCGAAAAAAACAACGCAAATTCGGCTCAAATGGAGTATAAATATGCCCCTTAGAAACACAATATCTCCAACTTGGGCTATCACAACATCTTGGCAGTCGCTCCCAAATGTCCGACCCCACTCGAGGGGGAGCGCGGGCTCGTCATGGAGGCGCACGGACCCCAGGTACAGGACTTTTGGAAAATGAGGAAACAAAGACATTGCACAGAGTCAGGAGGTGAGGCGTCACTGGAGCTGGTGCAGTATCGGTTGATTGCTGCTACCGGGGAGGTGAAGCATTTGTTCCTTACTGTTAGGCAGGGGAGGTGAGGTGCTGGTTCCTTATGGTTGCACGGGAGGTGATGTGGCGTCAGTGGTGAGGCATCAGTTCCTTTTGATCCGGTGAGGTTGATTAATCAACGAGGTCAAGACGCGAGGCGTCAACTTCGCAGTGTCGTGATCACACCACGGGGTCACAGGTGCTGTGGCGCAGTCGTGTGTCCCGGACTTCGAAGGCACTGCGGTGGCATTGGGCCTGCACCGCCAGTAACGTTTTTTGCACTCAGTGGGGACCACGGCTCCGGTTCAGGCAGAGGCATGGAGTTGAACAGCAGTGCCCGTTCTGAAGTCACTCTGGAGTCGATGTACTTGGTTTCTTCTTGGTTACACCAGACATCACTTCTGAGGACCCAGGAACAGGATTTGGCACCACTTGGCACCACTCAGCGAGTCAGGACTCTCAGCAAGCGAGCCCAGGTGCTGGCAGATGAAGTCTTTGATGTCCCTGAGACTTCTAACAGGAAGCAAGCTCAGTCCAAGCCCTTGAAGAACCTTTGGAAGCAGGATGTAGAAGGCAAAATCCAGTCTTTTCACTCCCAGGACAGAAGCAGCAAGCAGCAAGTCAGTACAATAAAGCAACAGACAGAGTGGCAGTCCTTCCTACAGCATCTAGCTGTTCTCCCTGGCAGAATGTCCTCAGTCCAGAAGGATTTTAAAGATGTGGTCTCAGAGGTCTAGTACTTATACTTGTAATCACATTTTAAAGGAAAGCCGTTGTCATGCACAAGACCCTGCCTTTCTCTGCCCTGGCCCCAGACACACTCCAGGGGGTTGGAGAATGCTTTGTGTAAGGACAGGCACAGTCCTGTTCAGGTGCAAGTTTCAGCTCCTCCCACTACTCTAGCTCAGAAAGACCCATCAGGATACGCAGGGCACACCTCAGCTCTCTTTGTGTGACCGGATAGAGTAAATTCACAAACAGCCCAGCTGTCATTCTCACCCAGAAGTGTATTCCACAGACAGGCAGAGGGACAGAATGGTCAAGCAAGAACAACTTTCTGAAAGTGGCATTTTCAAACTTACAATTTAAAAACCAACTTCACCAAAAGAAATATTTTTAATTTGTGAGTCCAGAAACCCCAAACTCCGTATCTCTATCTGCCCCCAATGGGAAATTATACTTAAAAGATATTTTGAGGCAATCCCTATGTTAGCCTACGGGAGAGATAGGACCTGCAATAGTAAAATCCTAATTAAGCAGTATTTCAAGACATGTAAAACACACCAGTACATGTCCCACCATTTAAATATACTGCACCCTGCCCAAGGGGCTGCCTTGGGCCTACCTTAGGGGTGACTTACATGTAGTAAAAGGGAAGGTTTGGGACTGGAAAGTGGGTATCAAGCTGGCAGTTAAAAACTGCACACACAGACACTGCAGTGGCAGGTCTGAGACATATTTGCAGGGCCACTGCTGTGGGTGGCACAATCAGTGCTGCAAACCCACTAGTTGCATTTGATTTACAGGCCCTGGGCACACATGGTGCACTATACTAGGGACTTACTAGTAAATCAAATATGCCAATCATGGATAGACCAATCACCAATACCATTTAGACAAAAGGCACTTGCACTTTAGAACTGTTCATTAGTGGTAAAGTGCCCAGAGTCCTAAACCCAGCAAAAACAGAATTCAGCACAGGATCAAAACTGGCGGTTAGAGGCCAAAAAGACATGGGAAACCCTGCAGGAAGGGCCATTTCCAATAATTGTACACCAACCACCTCCAATAAGATGTGAAAACTGCTTCAAGAGCAGAAACCATGGCTTAGGTCTTTTTTGCGGGAAGACCTGGGTGTGAGGAATGCAACTCTTTTCTGCCCAGGAAGAACAGTTGGGGAGAGCTCAATAACTGTATGACTATGAAAAGGACCAGAGTGAGGCATGCCCATTCATAGTTAAGAGTAAAAAAAGACCTGGGAAAAAAACCTTTGTCCCCAAAGTACACTGTACACAGCTTAGCGCTAGCCCAGTGGTAGGGGGTGTGGGTCCTGAAACCAGTTTGCTGTATTTGAGACGGCGTGCACTACTCTGTTATCTAAACACACTCCTGGCTTGCACACTACACATCTTCAAGTGCAGAAATATTGTACCATTAGCATTTTACTTACAATAGTGCACTGTGTGTTAGTTTATATCGTGAGAAACAGGGATGTGCTGCAAAAGTGGGAATTTTTGCTCTTGGGAACATTTTCCTCACTGGTCGGGGAGTGTCTAGGAGTCACTCACATCCACTGGTGAATGGATCCTACAAAAGATGCATCTCACCCCCAGCTTATCAGAGTACTTGCTGGACCTATGGATGAGCAAAAGAAGACTGGTCTTACTCTGTGAGACCTGCGAGGAGATGTAATGGGCTGGGCCTATTCCCACTTGTGGCCAGAGCTAAAGAGTGGACTCCAGGGATCTGTTGGTTGCCCTCTTTTGTGGCTACAGGGACAGAACAAGCTGCAAGATGCCTTTTGCTTGAAGGGCTCAGCTGACCAGTAGCAACTGGATATGAACTAGAACCTGTTGGTATCCTCTGCTGGAGTGAATTCTGGCCCCTAAGTGATGTCCCTGAGGTCCTGGGAGCCTTAGAAGTGGCCAAGATGAGCTGCTTCAGAAAGTCTGCAGAATTCACCTTTTTTATGAATTGTTACTTGTGTTTAGTACATTTCAAATAGTGTTTTAGCAGTTGCAGACCCTCATATTTACTGAACCTTATGTTTTGTGACTATTAAAACACTTTGTACATGACTCCGTAAGTCAGCAAAACCTTTGACTGAAACAAACCCACTTGGGTATCTGACCAGCACTCCATAGCAGTGGGTCTGAAACCGTGTCTAGCGTCAGCTCAACCATGAACAGTAAGCCCTGATTGGTCCTTTACTTTTTCTTGGTGCTTTTTGCCTTAAATCTTTATAAATTCATATCTCAAGTGCTCCTTAATACATTTTTGTGGGTTTGGTGTCATTTTGCTCATTAATTATTTTATCTATTTTCTAGAATTGGCTGTGTGCTTTTTATTGTTGTTGAACCTGGCCCTTTTTGCAGGGTCATCCCCAAACCTTTTACCTCCTTCCTCCTATTTTATCTGACAAGTTTTTGCTGTTTTTCTTTGCTCTGGGCACTTTACCACTGCTGACCAGCGCTAAAGTACAAGTTTTCTCTGTGTAAATTGTATTGGTGATTGGCTTTTCCATGATTGGCATATTTGGTAAACTAGTAAGTCCCTAGTAAAGTGCACTAGAGGTACCCAGGGCCTGTAAACCAAATGCTACTAATGGGCCTGCAGCACTGATCGTGCCACCCACATGAGTAGCCTTGTAAACATGGTTCAGACTTGCCACTGTGGTGGCTGTGTATGCAATTTTAAACTGGCAATCTGACCAGGCAAGTCTACCCACTTGCCAGGCACAAACCTTCCCTTTTTGTACATGTAAAGCACCCCTAAGGTAGGCCCTAAGTAGTCCCATGGGCAGGGAGCAGTGTATGTTAAAGGTAGGACATGTACCAGTGTGTTTCATATGTCGTGATGGTGAAATACTGCCAAATTTGGTTTTCACTTTTGCAAGGCCTATGTCTCCCATAGGTTAACATGGGGACTGCCTTTAAAAATGCTTTAAGTACAGTTTTCCATTGGGAGCAGATAGAGATGTGGAGTTTGCGGTCTCTGAACTCACAATTTAAAAATACATCTTTTGGTAAAGTTGTTTTTTAGATTGTCAGTTTGAAATGCCACTTTTAGAAAGTGGGCATTTTCTTGCTTAACCATTCTGTGCCTCTGCCTGCCTGTGGAATCCACGTCTGGGTCAGACTGACAGTTGGGCTGTTTGTTAATCCCCTCTAGACAGTGACACAAAGGGAGCTGGGGAGTGTCCTGCATATCCTGATGAGGCTCCTGGGCTAGAGTGGGGAGGGAGGAGCTGACACATGAACCTGAAAGGGCTGTGCCTGTCCTCACACAATGCAGTCTCTGACCCCCTGGGGTGTGTCTGGGGCCAGGCCTGGGCAAGGCAGGATCTTGTCAACCACAGAGACTTTCCTTTGAAGTTTGCATACTTTCTCAAAGGCAGAAATGGGTATAAGTAGTGGACCCACAACCCCCAGACTTTCAGAACAATTCTGGATCAATAAGAACCTCTGCCAAGGAGAAGAGCTGGAAGAGGAGTACTGCCCCTTTGCTGTGTGTGCTTGGGTTGGTCTGCAGTTGCTGCTTCTGCCTTAGAGTGTACAAAGACTGGACTTTGCTGTGTATCCTGCTTGTGAAGTTTCTTCAAGGGCTCGGACTGAACTTGCCTCCTGTTAAGAAGTCTCAGGGACAGCAAAGACTTCACCTACCAGCCTCCGGGTTCACTCGCTGTGGACCCTAGTTCGCCAGGTGTTGCCTATTACAGTTCCTGGGCCAGAAGTGCCATGTCACAGACGTCCGTGACACCTGACTGTGCGGCAGCGCCTGCAGCCCTGTGGTGTGACCGTGAGGCTAGCTCTATTTCCTTTTTGGTGAATATAATACACATAGTAAAGAGACAGGCTCAAATGAAGCCATCTTGGACTGAGCCACATGTCTCAAGTCACTCAAATTGAAATAAAGTGGATGACAAGCACAGGCTGACGTAAACCTTCTAAGTGAGCTAATGTATATCTTTGTAACGTTGAGCATATGGAGGAGGACAAATGATCACAGGTGGGATTTTCAGTGCACTGTTTTTAACCAGCAAGCCATACATGAATGGACATTGTAAATTCATGATCCACGTGGCCCGCAAAGCCTCTGAAGTTTTTAGCTGGTACTAAGGCCCATATTTACACATGCCTTTTTGTGACGCACCGGCAGTACAGACAGCTGACCCATATCTACAAGGCCATGCAAAGCCACCTTGCATAGCTTTCCATGACCTTGTAGCTATGGAGTAAGGCAATGCAGCACAAGTCGCTGCATTGCCTTACTTTGCATCAGTTAGGCGGTTCCATGGGTGTTGTATGAGTGTTCCCAAACAACATCCATGGATTTTGATGCATTCGCAGATTTACAAGGTTTTGTAAAATTGGGAATGCATCAAAAGCCTGTGCCACCCCAGGGGTGGCATAAGAGTAACACAATGAGGAGTAATATCATTATTTCTCCCTGTTTTTTCCGCTTTCTATGTGTGCTGCATTCTGCAGCACACATAGAAGGAGGAAATTGCCTCCATTGATTGTTTTTGTGCAGGAAGGTGTTCCTTCCTGCACAAAAACAATTATCCCCACAACGCAGGCACCCTTGCACCATAGTGCAAGAGTGCCTGCGTTGGCGTATACCAGCAAATTGTGCGCCAGCACAGGGGGAGAGTACAGAACTGTGCCCTATCCTGTAGATGAGGTGCATTTCTGCCCTTTCCTCGTGTTGCAGGGTGGCACAGCAAGGCACTTGTAATTATGGCCCTACGTTTTGGCAAGTTGAAAGGGCGCAGACACGCCACAGATCATTCAGATATAAGATTTTGCTGCATCAATTCATGCATGTAAGTGACCTGTAGTGTGACCACATGGGATCAGATGTGTCTCACACACCGCAGGTGCTGAATAATGAAATTAAGCTCCAATACGAAAAAGTCTGCAGAACTGACACACTAAGTGGCGTCTTGGAGACACAATATATATTATGATTAACAAACAACCAGGGTTGATCATAATCATGTATTCAGCAGATAATGGTTTGTTCATGTGTGTCCAACAATACACCCTCCATCATGCCATCTGTAATATGTATCTCATGCCAGCTCTCTACTGGACCAGACCTGAGGACTGTAAACTGTCTCCCTGGCATTATGGAATAGCATGTCTGAAATTTCCCGTTTCACTCTCCCTCAGTGCAGTGTCCATACATACCATGGGCCAGCAGCCAAACTTAATTTCAGCACACTACTCAACTGCTTTCCCTGTCACTGTGTCAGCAGAGGAACGGCATAGAATGCGTAGATGCAGACCGCAGGAGCTTAAATGAACGAGACGGGGTGTGGTTGGCATCAAGGGCCAAATTTATACTTTTTGACGCAAAACTGCGCTAATGCAGTTTTGCGTCAAAAAAATTAGCGCCGGCTAACGCCATTCTGAAGCGCCATGCGGGCGCCATATTTAATCAATGACGTTAGCCGGCGTTAGCCGCCGGCGCTGCCTGGTGTGCGTGGAAAAAAACGACGTACACCAGGCAGTGCCGGCGTAGGGAGCTATGGAGCTTGGGCGTCAAAAAATGGGGCAAGTCAGGCTGAGGCAAATTTTCCGCCTCAACCCGATTTGCGCCATTTTTTTCGACTCCCAACCCCCATTGAAATGACTCCTGTCTTAGCAAAGACAGGAGTCATGCCCCCTTGCCCAATGGCCATGCCCAGGGGACTTCTGTCCCCTGGGCATGGTCATTGGGCATAGTGGCATGTAGGGGGGCACAAATCAGGCCCCCCTATGCCACAAAAAAAAAAAAAAAATGACTTACCTTAATGTCCCTGGGATGGGTCCCTCCAGCCTTGGGTGTCCTCCTGGGGTGGGCAAGGGTGACAGGGGGTGTCCCTGGGTGCATGGGAGGGCACCTCTGGGCTCCTTCAGAGCCCACAGGTCCCTTAACACCTGCCTTTTCCAGGCGCTAAAAAACAGCGCAAAAGCGGCCGTACGTCATTTTTTTTGCCCCACCCACTCCCGGGCGTGAATTTTGCCCGGGAGTGTAAATACGGCGCACATGCCTCGGAGTCAATTTTTTAGACGGGAACGCCTACCTTGCATATCATTAACGCAAAGTAGGTGTCCACGCTAAAAAATGACGCAAACTCCATGGACTTTGGCGCTAGACGCGTCTAACGCCAAAGTATAAATATGGAGTTAGTTTTGCGTCGGAATTGCGTAAAAAAAACCGACGCAATTCCGGCGCAAATGGAGTATAAATATGCCCCCAAGTGTGGTAGAGCATAACGTTGTCACACGCGGTCAGGTATGCTAATGGGATAATGGGAATTATGGGAATGCTGAACATTCACAAGTCACAAATTCTCAGTGCAGTGTGGAAATGTGTAGAACACAGACCCCACTTGCACTTCTGTGTAAGGTGCAAAAGTAAAAGGTGCGGAAGCCGAGGCCTTGGGAAGCTAATACATGGATGGTGATAGCGAATGATGGAGGGTGTACATTCGGCAAAATAGCGGGTGTGGAAAGACAGGTGGACCTCAGAAATGTAGAGCGAGGGAGTGAGTGCTGTAAAATGTCACTCGAGGTTGGCAGATGCTAATAGGGCACACACAATAGGGGGGAATATATCAGTAAGCACAATATAGAGAAGCAAACGGGGTTAATACCGAAAGTAGTCAAGGAAACTGGGGTTGATTCAAATGGTGCTGGCATGACAGCATCACAGCGTCTGCTTTCTGAAGTAAAAGTGTGATGCAGCATTTTGAACAGGTTACATGTGGAAGAGCTGAATCTGCATTACTACCGTTACCAGAGGGAATGGCCATTGGTTACTTATGTTGAGAGCACAATTATTTTTAGGCTCGTCATGGGCATGACCTGCTCTAATTTTAAACTGTTGGAGGACAGCCTTTCAGTGCAATTTCCAAACACCATGGGCATGTAATGCCATGGCCACTCTCGTCTCACCATTACATTTATAGTTCAATGTATTTCATTCATTATTTAGTAGTTTAACGTCGGTTTATTAAAAAAAAGAAGCTCATAGCGTTAAAAAGTAGCATACGAAGAGATCAATATGCGACCTAATATACAATTCTCATCATGATGCAGTTACATTTCATCCTTATACATTGCACGCGCAATTGTTATTCACAGCTGATGTATACTTAGATCAGTATAGGTTACTATCGTTCCAGAACACCTACGGACTTAATTACACCTTTCTCGGCCAAACTCATAATTGAGTCTAACGAAATAATGTTTTCATTCTTATCTTTCTCTTCATTCCAATACAAATATATTCCGATTGCCTACAGTGCTACAAAATGTGCAATTAAATAATTTGTAGAACTGCGTTTCTGTAAATTTCATTCTAGCGAATCAACACAATCTGAGATCAAGAAAGGTTGCATGTCAAGAATAGAGGAAAAATAAATAAATCGTGCATCTGCTACATAAATATCGTGAAGGTAATGATGCACTTAGGTAAGTATAACTTTGGTATACTTGATCCTCATCCGCCTGTCATAAAGATATATACATCTTTCAGGTACATATAAGAAGAGTTTAGTATCATAGGCCCATGTTTCCCTACATCTAGGTATCATATTTTAATCTCATTATATCCACTCCACGATATTCTGAGAGAAAACAGCTGTTAGGAACACTGCTTCGTGCTCCTGTTCATTCAAATAAATATTAATATGACCAAGTCTTTTCATTATTAATTCATACCACACAATTGCATATCTAATTACCTAATTAGGGACACTGGTAAAGTATTGATGCAATTATTAGCTATGTAATGAGAATATGACCTGTTTGTTACAATAATATTGCGATCGCCTCGTGGCAATTTGCATGGATTCAGTCTAACCATGTTTTAAATTGCTGCAGCGCACAATAAACCATTACATGCCAATTTACTATTCAATAACCCGATCTAATTATGACAAATACCGATCTCCCTGTGGAGGGTGTCCAGTAGTGTATGCCTCTCTGCTCTGGAAATGACAAAATATCAAACACGTGTGAACAGTAGCGATCTGCACCATTATTCTGACTTGGCATTTAAGTCTGCTATAGTTAACTTCATTGCTGTTGATTGAGTTAAGTGAAATAGTTACATTCATCTGGAGGCATCAGTGACTACCAGTGATGCATCGCCCTTTGGGGGCCGAAACAGTGCACCATAATTTAACATGAGCACCAACCTCATAAGCTTGCTATACTGGCTCCGCAGTGTTGCTGCTATATTCGTAGGTTAACCTTATTCATGCATAGATGCGCAATGCGCACATCTCAATTGATGTGGGTGTATTGTGTACACCACACCTAACACTATCCTTCTTTCCTTCAACATCTAGGCTGTAGTTAGTATGAGTGGGTCTTATGACAAGGCTTCGAAGTCTAGAATGTTTGGAAGGATTGGTGTGTAGTCCTGTACCTAATGGCAAAACAGCTAGGAGACAACAGAAGGATCTCAGAATTCAATGAGATCCCACAAAACATTTTAGGACTACATGTTATCCTTACCAGTGCATGTGCCAGTAGAGTAAAGGAGGATGACCACCTTCTCTGAAAACTTCCTAGGATGGTGCTATTTCAATGTTGTTTTGACTCAAGTGTAAGCCTTGGCTGTAGCAGATTTTGTCCATAATTATCTTAGATTTGTAGTCATTTGTTGATGACCATGTTATGAAACAAGCCTACACGAGGTCTCTGCTGTCAATGGCTGGACGTAATTCAGGCACATTATTCACTATTTAGTCTTGCTACATCGTGCATCATATATGGACACGTCCTGGCTGCATTATAGGTCCTCTGTTATTTGATTGCTGGATTGTCTCCTAGAAGTCAACTGTGTCACAGTGAAAGGGAGAGAGTAGTCATGAGTAGATGAAATAACATATAAAGGTGCAATTTTGTGTGTGCCTGCACTTTAATGAAGACAATGATCACCCTGCTGGTGGATGCAGTAAGAGACTGCACCCACATTAAGTGTGATGTTTCATGTGTCCATAGGGCACACTTTTCATTTTCCAGAGGCTTGCCGTGAGGGGGCACACTAACAGTGTGCAACATTTTCATGGTGCACTCTCAGTGTGCTTCCTAACAGCCTGTTTCCTCTGCACCCTCATCAGTAAACGGGCACAGATACAGAGGCAAAGTGTTTGCCTCATTTGCATGGTGCCATGCCGCTAAGGAAACTATTGAACACACTATCACGATAAAGTTGGCGCTGCATGTGCACCAGCACTATCAATATTAATGATTGGGCCACACAACCATCTGCCCTCTGTAATACCATAGTTTCATTGGACATACAAAGTGGGTTTATGGGCCCGTTGCAGCCTCTAGGTATGCATCATTCGTACTACAGCCACAGACTAGCACAGAATAGCCTGTCACACTCTATACATACATTATTGAATATTTATATAAATCTGAATTCAAATCTCTGTGTGATACTAGACATGAAGTAGAAATTGTTCAATGGAGGTGTGCGCATCACCATGCAAATAATTACAGGGCAATGAGATGCAGTCTAAACTAAGAAGGAATATAGATCAGTGACAATGGAGCATACTAGGTTTGCATTTTGCATTGCACAGTTAGTTGTATTTCAGATGACCTGAGAAGAAAAGCAGGAATTATCCAGTGAAAAGGTGTATTGTTCATAGAGACACACTAGTAGTTATGTAGATGTTTCTTTTTGGTGTGCGTATCACTGTGTTATTCTTCAGGAAGGTAGAAAGGATGAGGCCAAAGGCGACTGAGAGGTGTCACTAAATAAGAACATGTCTCAGTACAATGCTTTGTCTTGTGAACTACAGGCATTGAGATGTTCCTTAAATACCGCACCTGGATGACTTTCTCTTTATTTATGAAATAGTGTGTCAACAGCACTATTGTGGCACTGGTGAAACAGAAGTATTGGCAAGTTGATTTAAATTTTACTGTGACCCGGTGCAGTGAAGTTCCTGGATGATGGTGTTACAGTCTTGGTTGTTAAGTCACTACTATTTGCTGTTGCGGTGCAACCTTCATGTAGTGTTGATATACTTTATTTTTCATCTCTTGATTTATTTGTGTATCTGTTTCACTGATCGATAGGCTACTGTTAGCCCTGACAGCCTTAGGGTGGTCATCCTCCAACTTTTTTGCCTGCCTCCCTCCACTTTTGTGACACAGTTTTTGCTGGTTTTAGGACTCTGCGAACTTTACCACTGCTAAAGTGCATATGCCTTATCCCTTAAACATGGTACATTGGTACATTGGTTCTTTCCCAATTGGCATATTTGATTTACTTGTAAGCCCTTGTAAAGTGCACAACATGTGTCCAAAGTATTTAAATTAAATGCTACTGGTGGGCCTGCAGCACTCATTGTGCCACTCACTTAAGTAGCCCCTTAACCTCTTCTGTGCCTTGGACAAGATGATCTCGTCCAAGGCTACAGTTCCCCTGTGCCTTGGACGAGATCATCTCGTCCTAGGCACAGGGGAACTTGGGGGAGCGTTAGCGCGCCCCCCGTGCACCCCCCTCCCACACCCAGGTGGGGATGGAAGAGGAAGACCTTCCCCTTCCACCCCCGCCCCCCCCACGGCAATCCGATGACATCAGCGCGCGCACAGCGTGCTGACGTCATCTAGTGTTGCCGGGCGCGCTGGAAGCCATTTGCTTCCAGCGCGTCTTCGGAGGAGGACTTGAAAGGTGAGTCCTCTCCGTTTTTGGGGGGTGGTGAAAACAGACATGGTGGGAAAGGAAAGGGTTTTTCCTTTCCCCCTGTGTCTGTTTTCACAAGATTCCTCCTGAGCAGGAATCTCCACTAGCCACCAGGGATTTTCTTTTTTGGTAATTTTGGGGGCGACCTGTTGGGCAAGGGTCGCCCCCCCCGGGGGGCAATTTTTATTTGTATTTCGCCCCCCCCCCCTGGGGGCAGATCCACCGATTTTTTGGCGGATCTGCCCCCAGGGGGGGGCAAAAACCACTAGACACCAGGGATATCTTTATTTATGTGTGTTTTGGGGGCGACCCCTTGGGCAAGGGTCGCCCCCCCCGGGGGCAATTTTTATTTGTATTTCGCCCCCCCCCCCCCCCGGGGGCAGATCTGCCGATTTTTCGGCGGATCTGCCCCCGGGGGGGCGAAAACCACTAGACACCAGGGATATGTTTATTTATGTGTGTTTTGGGGGCGACCCCTTGGGCAAGGGTCGCCCCCCCGGGGCAATTTATTTTTGTATTTCGCCCCCCCCTGGGGGCAGATCCGCCGATTTTTCGGCGGATCTGCCCCCGGGGGGGGGGGGGGGGACGAAAACCACTAGACACCAGGGATATTGTTATTTATGTGTATTTTGGGGGCGACCCCTTGGGCAAGGGTGGCCCCCCCCGGGCCATTTTGTTTTGTATTTCGCCCCCCCTGGTGGCAGATCCGCTGATTTTTCGGCGGATCTGCCCCCAGGGGGGGGGGCGAAAACCACTAGACACCAGGGATATTTTTATTTATGTGTATTTTGGGGGCGACCCCTTGTGCAAGGGTGGCCCCCCCCCCGCGGGGGCAATTTTTTTTTGTATTTGGCCCCCCCCTGGGGGCAGATCTGCCGATTTTTGGGCTGATCTGCCCCCAGGGGGGGGGGGGGCGAAAACCACTAGACACCAGGGATTTTGTTTTTATTGTTTATTTTGGGGGCAACTCCTTGGGCAAGGGTCGCTCCCCTGGGGAGATTTTTTTTTTTTCTGTTTCGGCCCCCACCGATGGCAGACCAGCCATTTTTTGGACGATCTGGCCCGGGGGTGGGGGTGGAAGCACACTATGCGCCAGGGATTGTGTTGTGTGTGTGGTGTGTGTTTGGGGGCACCCCTTGGGCAACGGTCGCCCCCCTAAGGTGGGGAAAATTTTATTGGCCATCTCTGCCCATAATTTTGTAGGCCCATCTGCCCCCAAGGAGGGCAGAAACCACCAATACGGCAGGGATTTTTTTGTTTTGTGTTGTGCTGGGGGTGCCCCCTTTGGGGAGGGTCGCCCCCTGAAAGGGGGCACAGAGGTGTTGCCCATTTCTGCCCCCCTTGGGGGCAGATTGGCCAATTTTTTTACGCCCATCTACCCCCGAGGGGGGCAGGATCCACTTAGGTACCAGGGACAACTTCTAAGTTCTTGGTGGTGGGGTGTTTGTCAACTGGCAAAGTATTTGTATTTGTGATTATAACAATTTATTTCTTCTTTTTCTTCTAGTTCAACGCTTTTGCTTCCTTTGCTGTGGATCTTTGCGGTTTTGGCAGTAGTTGTCCTGTGGTTTGCATAGTTGCATGTTTTAGGTAAGTGAAAGCAATTTACTCCAAAGGAGTATTGTTGACATGTTTGTAGGTGGTGTACTAAATGCAGTATTGTGTGTTTGACATTGTCCTTAGATTTGAGCACAGTGATGTTTGTGTTGTCATATGTCTAAATTGCTTTTTTCTTTTTTCTTTTTAGTGGGATATCATTGGTGATTGCTGTCTGTGCAGAGTAGTTGCTTGGTGAGTAGCTATTTCAGGCAACTGAGTGGTATAGTTTTTTGTAGTACATAACTCTTTGTGATAAAGCTACACTTTGTTTATTACTTATTTTAGTGCTAGTTGTTGTTGGCAATCCATTTGTTGTTAGGATCATGGCTAGCCGCAAAGTGACCGCTCAGCAGGTTGTTCGCATGCTCTTTGAGTAGTCTTCAGACCATGATTACGACACTGACTCTGCATCTGAGGCAGAGGAGGAAGCAGGAGATTCTGGAAGTGAGTTTTCTGTCCGAGAGTATTCTTCTGATGAGGAAGCTACTCTCAGTGCAGTTGAAGGGCCTGTGTTAGAGGAGGACATTGATGTGCCAAGAGTGCAGCAGCCTGGGGCTGCAGGGTTTCCCATTGGAAGACCTGACACCTGGATTGCCCCAAACATGGAGCAGCCACAGTTACCTGCATTTACTGGTCTCCCAGGGTGTAGAGTTAATACGGAAAACTTTCTGCCTGTCCATTTCTTTCACTTGTTTATGGACGATGTATTTTTGGAAGAGATTGTGGATCAGACAAATGTGTATGCAGAGCAATATTTGCGGGACAACGCTGCCAGACTTAAGCCTCAGTCTAGAGCTACTCATTGGGTTCCCACATATCTGGAAGAGATGAAAAGGTTTTTAGGTTTGTCTTTTTTGATGGGGTTGATCAGGAAGCCGTCACTGGCTTCTTATTGGTCTACTAGTCCCTTGATGGCAACTGCTATATTTCCTGCAACTATGACACGTAATCGGTATTTGCTTCTTCTTCGTATGCTGCATTTTGTAGACAATGCTTTAGCCTTGCCACAAGATCATCCTGATTGTGACCGCCTTTTTAAGATTAGGCCTGTCCTTGATCATTTTGTGGATCGGTTTTCAGAGGTCTATGTTCCAGGCAAAGAGATAAGTGTGGACGAGTCTTTGGTCCTTTTCAAGGGGCGTTTAGTTTTTAAGCAGTACATTCCTAGTAAGAGGGCACGGTATGGGATTAAATTGTATCTGCTGTCAGAAAGCAGTACAGGATATGTGTATAATTTCCGGGTCTACACTGGTAGGGATTCCAGTATTGACCCTCCTGGTTGTCCGGCCACTTTTGGAGTTAGCGAAAAAATTGTGTGGGAACTTGCTAGACGGCTGTTTAACAAAGGTCACCATTTGTACGTAGATAATTTCTACACTGGAGTGCAGTTGTTCAAGGAGTTGTTTAGGGTGGACACTGTTGCTTGTGGCACAATCCGTTCTAACCGGAAAGGCTATCCAAGGGAGCTTGTCTGTAAAAAACTTGAGAGGGGACAGTGCAGTGCCTTGCGGAATAATGAGCTGCTAGCTCTGAAATTTTCAGACAGGAGGGATGTGTACATTCTATCGACCATCCATGATGAGAGTACTTCCCCTGTGGCTGTTTGGGGTCAGGTTGCGGAAGTGCGCAAACCTGCGTGCATTTTGGACTACAATAGGCACATGGGTGGTGTTGATAGAGTAGATCAGAGGTTAGAACCTTACACTGCTCTTCGTAAGTCATATGTGTGGTATAAAAAGTTGGCCCTACATTTATTTCATTTGGCAACTTTTAATGCCTTTATTGTATACAAGGATTGTTCACCCGAGTCAAGGATGACATTTGTTAAATTTCAGGAGTCAGTGATAGAAAGCCTTATTGTGGTGGAACCGGCAAGAGTTCCTAGAGTAGAAGTGGTGGAGGATGTGGTTAGATTGAAAGATCGGCACTTTCCAGATCACATTCCTCCCACTCCCAAAAAAGACATCCCCACAAAGAAATGTAGAGTATGTGCCCGGAGATCAATCCGGAGGGAGAGCCGGATGTACTGCCCCAAATGCCCTTCAAAGCCTGGGCTGTGAGTGCCCAGCTGTTTTAGAAGTTACCACACAAGGAAAAACTTTTGGGAAATACCGTGAGCGTAAGCTGTCTGTTTTATATTTTCATATGTTTCACGGTTGGCATCTGTCGTGTATTTAGTTAGAGCTTTTGTGTTTGTAGTTTTGTGCTTATTTTATAATTAGTAGTTTCTTTGTTGTTTATAAATAAAAAAAGTGATTGCGGTGTGCGTGGGGTGGCGCTTGGCTGGCGGTGTGTGTGGGGGGGCGCATGGCTGGCGATGTGCTTGGGGTGGCGCTTGGCTGGCGGTGTGCTTGGGGTGGCGCTTGGCTGGCGGTGTGCGTGGGGTGGCGCTTGGCTGGCGGTGTGCTTGGGGTGGCGCTTGGCTGGCGGTGTGCGTGGGGTGGCGCTTGGCTGCCGGTGTGCTTGGGGTGGCGCTTGGCTGGCGGTGTGAGTGGGGTGGCGCTTGGCTGGCGGTGTGCGTGGGGTGGCGCTTGGCTGGCGGTGCCAGCCAAACGGCAGTCCACACTCCCATCAGCTGGTGTGATTCTTGTATCAGGCATGTGGGCGTATGTAAGTGATGGGCCCTTGAGTGGCGCGGTCTGTCGATGTGAGTGTTGTAATGTGCTGGGCCCGTGGCTGGCGGTGTGAATGGTCTTGTGCGTGTCATGTATGAAAGGTGTGTGAATGGACTGTAAAGCGGTTGGTGCCTTGTCGCGGCTTTACAGCTCACGAGCTGTGAGTCATTGGTTCACTTTTTTGCCTTTCACTTATTAGCAGTGCATTTCATTTTTGTTAAATCTCTTGTTAATAAAATTTGATCCACTGAACCATCACTCACCCTCGTGCCAAATCCGACCAGTATGTGTTGTAAAAAATGACAAAACCTGCTCTGCTGTAATCAGGCGTCGCAGCACACCTGTGACACGCTAGGTGCCTCGGGTGGGACCCCGATGATGAAGCATGCCACCAACTTGGTTGGTGGGTGAGGGGTCTTCTTCACATAACCTAAGTGTGTTTCTTTTCACAATGTTAGTGTTTGGCACATCACGGACGTATGTGCACACATAAAAGTGATATATTCCAAAAATACCTGTGTTTGGGGGGGAGGGCCCACCTATGTTTTTGGTCCTGGGTGCGGCCTTCATGTAGGGAAACCTACAAAACCCAGAAACTTTTTAAAACTAGGCACCCCAAGGAGTCCAGGGAGGTGTGGCTTGCGTGGCTCCCCCAACATTTTCTTACCCAGACTCCTCTGTAAACCTCAAAATTTGCATAAAAAAGCATATTTTCCTGATTTTTCTTAGTAGGATCACCGCTCCAGCACAACATTCCTACTCCCCAGTTTTCCCCTCAGTCTCCCAAGTAAAATGACACCTCACTTATGTGGGTCCCCAAAGCAGAGTCCGTCTAAAGATGTATAAAAGAATATGCCCTTATAAACTTGCTGTGCTATCCCTTCTATCCCTTCAGGTTTTGGGCCTTATTCTGTTGCAGGCACCTGGCCCACCCACACAAGTGAGGTATCATTTTTATAGGGAGACTTGGGGGAACGCTGGGTGGAAGGAAATTTGTGGCTCCTCTCAGATTCCAGAACTTTCTGCCACAGAAATGTGAGGAACATGTGTTTTTTTAGCCAAATTTTGAGGTTTGCAAAGGATTCTGGGTAACAGACCCTGGTCCGAGCCCTGCAAGTCACCCCTCCTTGGATTCCCCTAGGTCTCTAGTTTTCATAAATGCACAGCTTTGGTAGGTTTCCCTAGGTGCCGGCTGAGCTAGAGGCCAAAATCTGCAGGTAGGCACTTCGCAAAAAACACCTCTGTTTTCTTTAAAAAAAATGGGGATGTGTCCACGTTGCGTTTTGGGGCGTTTCCTGTCGCGGGCGCTAGGCCTTCCCACACAAGTGAGGTATCATTTTTATCGGGAGACTTGGGGGAACATAGATTAGCAAAACAAGTGCTATTGCCCCTTGTCTTTCTCTACATTTTTTCCTTCCAAATATAGGAGAGTGTTTAAAAAATACATCTATTTGAGAAATTCCCTATAATTCACATGCTAGTATGGTCACCCCGGAATTCAGAGATGTGCAAATAACCACTGCTCCTCAGCACCTTATCTTGTGCCCTTTTTGGAAATGCAAAGGTTTTCTTGATAGCAATTTTTTACTCTTTATATTTCAGCAAATGAATTGCTGTATACCCGGTATAGAATGAAAACGCACTGCAGGGTGCAGCTCATTTATTGGCTCTGGGTTCCTCGGGTTCTTGATGAACCTACAAGCCCTATATATCCCCGCAACCAGAGGAGTCCAGCAGACGAAACGGTATATTGCTTTCCATAATCTGACATTGCAGGGAAAAGTTACAGAGTAAAACGTAGAGAAAAATTGATGTTTTTTTCACCTCAATTTCAATATTTTTCTTTTTCAGCTGTTATTTTCTGTAGGAAACCCTTGTAGGATCTACACAAATGACCCCTTGCTGAATTCAGAATTTTGTCTACGTGTCAGAAATGTTTAGGTTTCTGGGATCCAGCATTGGTTTCATGCCCATTCCTGTCACTGACTGGAAGGAGGCTGAAAGCACAAAAAATTGCAAAAATGGGGTATGCCCCAGTAAAATGCCAAAATTGTGTTGAAAAATTGGATTTTCTGATTCAAGTCTGCCTGTTCCTGAAAGCTAGGAAGCTGCTGAGTTTAGCACTGCAAACCGTTTTTGATGCCATTTTCAGGGGGAAATCCACAAGCCTTCTTCTGCAGCCACTTTTTCCAATTTTTTTGAAAAAAACGAAATTTTCACTGTATTTTGGCCAATTTCTTGGCCTCCTTCAAGGGAACCCACAAAGTCTGGGTACCTCTAGAATCCCTAGGATGTTGGAAAAAAAGGACGCAAATTTGGCTTGGTTAGCTTATGTGGACAAAAAGTTATGAGGGCCTAAGCGAGAACTGCCCCAAATAGGCATAAAAAAGGCCTGGCACAGGAGGGGGAAAAGGCCTGGCAGCGAAGGGGTTAACCATGTATCAGACCTGCCACTGCAGGGCCTGTGTGTGCAGTTTCACTGCCACTTCGACTTGGCATGACTTAAAGTTAGGCCCTAGGTAACCCATAGGGCAGGGTGCTCTGTGGGTAAAAGGCAGAACTTGTACATGTGTGTTTTATATGTCCTGGTAGTGGAAAACACCTAAATTCATTTTCCACTACTGTTAGTGCTGCTCATTTCACAGGCTAGAACTAGGACTGCTCGCATATACAGTTTGAGTGGTAGCTTCTGATCAGAAAGGGGTAACCAGGTCATATTTAGTATGGCCAGAGTGGTCATAGAAAATCCTGCTTATTGGTGAGGTTGGATTTTTTATTACTGTTTTAGAAATGCCACTTTTAGAAAGTGAGCATTTCTATGCAGTTAAAAACCATCTGTGCCTTACCCGCTGTCTCCAATCAACATCTGGGCTGGGCTGGTTGACCGACCTGTACTGAAAGGTGAACGTATGCACTTCAAAACCACTCTTTGAAGTCTCCCCCATTTTAAAGGCATTTTTGGGTATATAAACTGGATTTCTAACCCCACCAACTCAGACACTCCTGGACCTGAATCTTCAGCCTATCAAGAGGAACTGCTGTGCTGGCCAAAGGACTCATCTGGACTGCTTGGTGGAGAAGGACTGCTGCCCTGCTGTTCCCCTGCTGCCCTGCTGGCCTCTGACTTTGCTGAGAAGTGCTCTCCAAGGGCTTGGATTGAGTTTTCCTCCTGTTTTATGATGTCTCAGGGCCAAGAAAGACTTAGGGGGTCATTCTGACTCCCGCCGGCCGCGGTAACCGCAGGGCTGGCGGGAGCTGCCAGAATACCGCTGCGCGGTCAGAAGACCGCCGCGGTTATTCTGGGTTTCCCGCTGGGCTGGCGGGCGACCGCCAGAAGGCCGCCCGCCAGCCCAGCGGGAAACACCCTTCCATGAGGATGCCGGCTCCGAATGGAGCCGGCGGAGTGAAAGGGGTGCGACGGGTGCAGTTGCACCCGTCGCGATTTTCATTGTCTGCATAGCAGACACTGAAAATCTTTGTGGGGCCCTGCTAGGGGGCCCCTGCAGTGCCCATGCCTTTGGCATGGGCACTGCAGGGGGCCCCACGACACCCCATACCGCCATCCTGTTCCTGGCGGCCGAAACCGCCAGGAACAGGATGGCGGTATTGGGGGTCGGAATCCCCATGGCGGCGCAGCAAGCTGCGCCGCCATGGAGAATTCCCCAGGGCAGCGGAAAACCGGCGGTACACCACCGGTTTTCTGTTTCTCACCGCGGCTGTACCGCCGCGGTCAGAATGCCCATGGGAGCACCGCCAGCCTGTTGGCGGTGCTCCCGCGGTCCCCAACCCTGGCGGTCTCAGACCGCCAGGGTTGGAATGACCGCCTTAATCTCTTCCGGAAACTCCTTGTGCGCCAACATTGATTTATTACACAAATACTTTACACATTGGCTTCTAAAGTTAAGCCTGACTGCTTAGTGCCAAGCTACCAGAGGGTGGGCACAGAGTAATTTGGATTGTATGTGACTTACCCTTAGTAGGATTGTGGTCCCTACTTGGGCAAGGATGTATACCTCTGCCAACTAGAGACCCCATTTCTCACAGCTACCCTGATACCTTTCTCCTCCAATGGCTTGGAGTATGTCGCCGGTGGGTGAAAATTATGATTATGTTCATTCCATTTTTTCAATAGCCCTTGATATAATGGTTCGTTTGACTTTAGGAGAGGAAATGGGATATCTCCAGGTCCTCAAGGAAAAGTTTTATATTTTGATTACATGTAAAAAAGGATAATGGGCCTCATTTACGAGTCCCTAGTGCTATTGCAATGCTCCTGTGGTGCTGAGCAGTGCACCATATCAACAAAGCGGCGTTAAGCCACTTTTCCTGGCTTAACGCAGCCTTGTAGATATTGGCCACCTTGATGCAGTTATATGCGGCTAAAGGGAGTGCAATGGGAGTTACTGTGGGTGTACCCACGCAACACCCATTGCTTTTTGACACTGCCTCCAATTTATGAGAAATCGTAACTGGAGGCTGTTCCAAAAACTATGGCCTCTACAGGGGAGATGTTAGAGTGGCGCAACGAGGAGAAATACTTTTATTTCTCCTAGTGTTTGCTCTTTCTATGTGTGCTGCATTCTGCAGCACACATACAAGGAGCAAATTGCCATCAAAGATTGTTTTTGTGCAGAATTTACCCCTTCCTGCACAAAAACAATCTCCCCCCCAATGCAACCATCCTTGCACCATGGCACAAGCGTGGCTGCGTTGGCGCCAGGCAGCTAATTTAACGCAGGCACAGGAGGAAACACAGGGATGCGCCGTAGTCTTTTAAATACGACACATCCATGGGTTTTGGAAATTATGCAGCTCGGTGCAGCAAGATAGCTTGAGGCACCGTGCTGTGCCATTTCCTTGTCAATAAGGCGAATGTGTGCATAGATGGTTGTTTTATTGGTCTGAAGCTGGACTATATCTTTAATGTTTTATATTATCTCTGTGCCAATGTGTACTAGAATCTCTGTATTTATGATTTCTTACTTTCTATTTTCTATTTCCCATTACCTTTTACTGAATTATTTTATTTTAATCTGTTCTTGTTGTTTTTATCTTAACAGTCTCAAATATTTAATGCTTCCTAGCGATGGAACTGGTATTGATTAGACATGTTTATTAGCAATTTAATGTAAGGGAGATTTATAAAGTGCAACTAATGTCCAAGGAATAGCAATGGTCCTACTTCTGCTTATTGAGAATTCACTGGTAGGGAACTTTAAAACAAATTGATAGAATATAATGGACAGATAAAGACGACCCAGTGCTCCCACTGGACTGCTGTCTCCGATCCCAAAACTTCCTCCCAGGTGGCACAGGAGGCATTTTCTATGACATTGCTTGGTCTGAACCCTGATTGCATATTTACAAGACAATAGTTTATGTGATATTATTTATTTGAAGAGCAATAGCCTTTGTCATACATATAACAACACAGACATTTAAGTGATCTCTTCTGCTAGAAGTCGCTCAGACTACATTTTTCGTGTTTCATTTAAATGCTTCAGTACTTTCCACCTTGTCCATCACCATATATTAACAAATCCCATCAGCTTCTCTTAATCCCTTTGACTTGTTAAAATGTTGGATAACTACATTGCTGTACCTTCTAGGACTAGTCAAATTATTCTCATGTTTCACTTGCAGCTGCCCTTGGCTAGAAATTTTGCTTTTACTGAATAATATTTTACCCTATTGACATCCCCACCTTCCAGGCAGGGTGGGGCAGGCCTTTTATTTCACCAGGCATTTTCCAGGTGAGCTGGAATGCTCGGGCCGGTTTTGAGAACCCACAATTGCTCCTGATGCTTTTGTCACTGTCATTTTCGCCAGATCCCCTAGTTTAATTGTAGTAGGCACTGGGAGGCTTAAAAAATGAGCGAAAGAGAGGTAGGGTGGGGCAAGGTAGAAAGGGAATTGATCCTCTACTGGTCCTGATGATTTTATTGGCAAAAGCATATATTCTCACCATACTTCACAGACACTAAACATCCAGACTATCCGTTGTCTACTGAACACCACTTGTGTTCATTGACATTGGAAGAATGGAACGTGTGTGAGCTTTACTGTGACTATCAATGGCTTGTTTTAGCTCTGACTGCAGTCTTTCTGGCAAGAAGCCCTACTGATTTTGGTTTATCAATAAAAAAAATATAAGGCTTCATTAAATTTGACATGATTATAATTACTACATAATCTCCATTCGAAAGCGTGATCAGCAATATCGAGGAAAAAAGTGTGACACTTTGAAAGATTTACAATCAGTGTAAGGGTTATTTTATCAAACTATTCACTTCAGAGAATGGCACTGGCAGGTAACAGTATTTTTGAGGAAGTGCCTTTTTTGCATTATCACCTCCATTTTTTGGGACTGATGTTGCTGGATTTGACTCTGTGGAACACTGCTAACCAGGACACAGTGCACATACTTTGACCCCTAAAACCTATTGACATTGGCCAATATCTAATTGGCATATTAAACTTTCCTATATGTCCATAGTATAGTGTGCACAAAATACACCCATGGCATGGAAAGTTAAATGTCACCTATGGAATACAGCACTACAGTGCCATCCACTTTTGTGCTTATGCCAACATGACTCCAGGCCTAACACTGTAGCCTGGCAGCTGATGTTGAAAATCGGAAGCCCAGCCTGTCAAAATATCCCTTTTGGATAGGAGGAAACCCTTCTTTTAAATTTAAAAAAGGCCACCCATTGGTAGGTCTTGCAGTCCAGCAGGCAGGGTGCATGGTATATAACATTAGGGTGTGTAGAAATGTAAAGTTAACATGGCCCTACAGTGATTGCACTCAAAAGCTATTTTCACTGCAGCAAGGCTAGCTTACCCATAAAAAACCAATGGAAAGCAGGAATAAATATTAATACTACTAACTCTGGATTGGGACCAGGTAGAAATATGATTAAATCTCTTTTTAATCATTTATTCAACACATAACATAATGGTGGAGTCACGTTTTTTAATAATTATGAAGGAAAAAGAGCTATTACAATGCAATCTTTTACCTGCCTGAAGCTAATTTGCATTAGCTTTTGAACTGGAGGCAAGACAGTGAGCCATTAAGAGGTCTGGAAACTGCTGGCAGTGCAGATACAAAGACTTTGGTTTAGGTAAGTGTTTTCTCTTCCCCTTGCAGGAAAATCAGTTGGGGTTATAACCACGAACTTCATTCATTTCCAAGGGGCCTACCCGGTCACAAGCGAATGTTAGGTGACACCTGGAAAGGCCCCAGCCTTTGTCCTCCCAGTGAGAAAGTTATCAAATCCAGTAGGAAGAGAGTTGTCCTCAGAAGTAGCCCGAAGTGACCAAGAAGGAAGGACCTGCACATTACCCTGGCCACACAGCAGCATGGGCACACAGGCTCTGCACATGGAGGGAAGGTTTTTTTTCGCTTGGATTTTAGCGGGGGACGGTGGAATACATTGCAGTAGGGCAAACATGAACTGTTGCAAAATTGGGTAGGGTTACCCTTGTAAACTCAGATCCCATTAGTTAAGGAGGGCCAGAAGTCACCACAACAACCAGTTACTCCTAGGCATAAATGTGGCATCCTGGGGCACCCTTTTCATACAGTTTTCTGTACCTGTTGTCTGTGACCTGAGAGGAGTTCTGAATGACTGAACTTCCTTCCCTCTGTACCCAACACAAATATGTGGACACTAAGATTCATTTGACTGACCCTTTCTGTGGCTATAGACTTATGACAGCTACAAAGGACCTTTCCTGAAGTTCACAGTTGACCAATATCAACTGGACTTGACCTGAACTCTGCCGGTGGCCTCTACTTGAGTGAATCCTGGCCTCAAAGTGCTGTTCCTGAGGTCCTGGAACCTCTGGGTATGGGACCTTTGGGTGTGTCAAACCAGACTTCTCCTACCACTCCTGAAAACCTGGGGCTGAAAGATGTTTTGGACTTTCAGACCTCCAGAGGACAGGGATAAACCACATCGTCTTTGACAATCAAGGTGTGACCTTCCTGGCTATGAAAGCAGATTTCTTCCCCCCCCCACCCCATGCTACTGAAATCATGCTAGCCTGGCTGGTAAGGGGTGATAACCCAAAACTGGTTCCAGGATGTTTGTTTCCAGACTAGGAAGGACCTGAGGTTGACTTTTCCCATGGGATCAGGGTAAACTGATTTGTGTATGGTTTGCTTTAAACTAGAATTACCTGGGTAACAAAAAATCTACTGAATTGTGTCCAGATCTCTGTAGTGGGGTGGGGGGGTGATTGTTTGGCATTGTTCAGCATTCCATCCGTCATTTGTTATTTCTGCATTTGTTGCCCTAAGTGGGACGGGTATGCTGAGATGTGGGTCCTGTGCTCCCCATGCCACGGGAGTCAAGCTAGCCTGGCTGATGAGGGTTGATACCCCGAAACCCGTCCCAGGATGCTTGTTTCTGGTTTAAGGTAGACCTGGCCTGGCAGTTCAGGCTAGACTGTTCCCATGGTGAGCAGAGTAGACTGATTTGCATATGGCTTGGTTTAAACTGGAATGGCATGGGCAGCAAAAACCAATTGATTTAGGCCCAGATCTCTGCACTGGGATGAATGTTTGACATTGTTCAGCATTTCGTCCATCACTTCTTCTTTTTGCATTTGCCACCCTAAGAGGGACGGGAGTGCCCAGACATGGGTCCCATGCTCCCCCCCATACCACTGTAGTCAAGCTAGCCTGGCTGATGAGGGGGTGATACCCTGAAACCAGTCTGAGGATGTTTGTTTCTTGTCCAGGAGAACCTGGTCTGGTAGTTCGGGCTAGACTGTTCTCATAAGGAGCAGGTTCAAGACTGATTTGTATATGGCTTGGTTTAAACTTGAAGGGCATGGGTAGCAAAAATATGATGTATTTAGACCTAGTTCTCTGTACTGGGGGTGAATGTTTGACATTGTTCAGCATTATGTCCATCTCTTATCCATTTCACATGCAAACTCCAAATGAATCAGTGCTCAACTCTCAGGTAGGCCAACACAGAGCAGTCCGGCTTAGCTCAGAGGCAATGTGTAAAGTGTTTTTGCAACACTTCAAACAGTAACCCAGTGAAAACTCACCACAAAAGCAACCCACACCAGTTTGGAAAAATAGAGTCTTTTTAAATAAATAAAACAATACCAAAATGACAAAAATCAATTTAGCAGAACAGGAGATATAGAGGTTTAAAGATTTCAGTGAGAACAGCGTCACAAAGACAAAAGTAGCAACTTTGGATATCTAGTTATGTCAAATCAGGACAAATTCACGAGTTCAGGATGACTGCAATGGAGTGCGGCTTGGCTACAAGGACCAGGTTAGGCCTGCTGAACAAAGGGCCTCTTTTACAAGCCCCTAGCGGCACACAGCGCCACCAGAGCATCATTTTTTTTACACTCCAGTGGTGCAGAGTGGCAGCACAAGGCTACACAAATTCACCTTGTATGGCTTTTAATGGTCTTGTAAATATGCCCCACTTTCACGCATAACTCTGCATGAAAGTGGCATTCCTGTGGTAATGAGTCAGATTCCTATGCCACTTCAAGGTTGACACAAGGGGAGAAATAACAGTATTTCTCCCTGTTTTTCCACTTTCTATGTGTGCTGGATTCTGCAGCACACCTAGAAGGAGGAAACCTAATTAATGATTGTTTATGTGCAGGAAGGTGTCCCTTCCTGCACATAAACAATCAACCCTGAAATGCAGACACCCTTGCTCCATGGCACAAGGGTGCCTGCATTGGCGCTAGGCAGCAGTTTGTGCACCAGCACAGAGGAAAGTACAGGGATGTGCTGCATTTCTGTAATTATGATGCATCCCTGCAGTTTCAAAATTGCGCTGCGCAGCAAGCTGGCTTGCAGTGCCATAGTAGATCATTTCTTTGTAAGTGAGCCCCAATGTATCTTTGATCCTGGTTGCTGAGCTTTGTGAGGTCATGCACTGGGGATCTGTCGCACAGCCAAGGAGATGAGTCAGTTCTGAGGAGCTGTAGAGCTGCGATGCAAGGTCCTGCACCGTCATTGAGAATCCTGTCAACAAAGGCTTTCTATGTGAAGTCTAGTGTTGGTATGTATTGTGCAGTTGAGGTAATAAGTCCGTTCTGAGGAGCTTCAAGGCTGCAATGCCACTGAGGATGGTGTCAACAAGAAATTTGCAATGTGAGGGCCTGCATTTGAAAAGCTTCGCAGAGTCAATAGTTCCAATGCAGGCTGAGAGGTTGATGCAGAGTCCTTTGCATCAGGAGAACCCTTACAGCAAGGTGATGCATGGGGTTTTGCTGCACAGCAGAGGAGATGCAACAGTTCTGCTGGGTCCACAGATGGGCTGGAAGAGCACCTTCAGTCACATGTCCAAGGGTCCAGGACTGAGGTGGCCACTTGGCAGGGTAGGACTCACAGATGGCAGAGTCCAGGTGCAGGGTTCAAGGTTGTTGGAACCTTCTGTCCCTGAGGCTGTAGTCATAAGGCCAGAAAACTAGCCCTTGGAATCACTTTTGGGCATTGGGTTCAACAGATGCAGGTTCAGTGCTTCTCATCCATGCAAGAGGGCAGCAAGTAGCAGGTCAACACAGCAGGGCAGCAGTTCCCTTAGAGCAGCAAACCAGCACAGTGGCAATCCATTCAGCAGCACAGAAGTCCTTCTTCTTGGAATAGTATCCAGAAGTGTACTTGTTGGACCTGGCCCTCTCTGCAGGGTCACCCCAAAATTTGCTGCATTTTACTCTCTACATTTTGCTGAGTTCATTTTTGTTGGCCTCAGGACATGGAAATTAAATGTTACCAGTGGGCCTGCAGCACATACTGTGCTACCCACTTAAGGAGCACCTTAGAACTTACCCCAGACCTGTCATTGCAGCCTAAATGCAGTGTTATATGGCCATCTCAACTTGATTTAAACTTCTTTTCCAAGGCTTAAACTCCCCCTTTATGACATATGTCACCCCTAAGGAAGGTCCTAGATAGCCCATAGGTCAGGGTGCTTTGTAAAAAAAAAGTAGGGCATGTACTTTTAAGTTTTACATGTCCCGGTAGTGAAAAACTCCCACGTTTGTTTTTCACTACTGTGATTTCTACCCTTCCCATAGGATAACAATTGTGTTTCCTTATTACATTTAATAAGCTGTAATTCCTAATTGAGAGGAGGCAAGTATTTTATGTTTGCTCCATATGAAATTGTAATGATGAACTCTTTTTAATGGTGAAGTTGGATTTTCATTACAACTTTGAAAATGCCACTTTTAGAAAGTTGGCATTATTCTGCCATTAGCCCTTTCTGCCTGTAGTCTCTCTTTGGTCTCATGATTGGGTGTAGCTGACAGTTAGACTTTGTGAATTCTTCCCAAACTGTCACATATTAGTAGGATTAGCTGAGTCTAGGTGGGTCATATACTGGCAGAATGGTGGAGCTGAGCTAAGCACAGCCCCACTCACACCTGAATAGCCTGTGTCCTGTCTCATCACAATAGGCCTAACAGCCCTGTATTGTCATTGCAGCCCGCTTGAAACCAGGGTAGGGGAGTCAAGAAATTCCAAGGACTTCAAAGAACCTTTCCAGAAACATCTCACACCTTCCAGGAGAAGGGTACCAGGGTATAAATATAGGCATCCAGACCCACTCTTCAGTTCACTACTGGACCTGTGGAAGGACTCTCAGAGGACTGCCTGCTGCGGTGATCTGCTGTGCACTCTGCCAAACTGCTGCTGCAGCTGGAGGGACTTTCCTGCTGCATGGAGCCTGCCTTGAACACTCAGAGGCCAGCCCTGCTGTTAAGACCTGTATCTACATCTGAACCCAGGTCTACCAGAAATGACTCTAAGGGCTTGTTTGCAGGCCTCCTGGTCAGAGCTATAGGGACATAACAGGCATCCACCATATTGAACCTGGACCGAGCTGGAGTGAGTCCTGAACCCCCCTCCCCCAAGAGGTCTCCATCCACTCTTGGACCCTCCGTTGTGGTGCTAGAGGTGCTCAGGTGGCCATTTTCCAAAACAGAGCACTTAAACATAAATTGCCTCAAGAAGAAGGAGGAGACCGGGACCAATCTGCTTGCCTATCCACCCGAGGTTCATCACCAGTCACATTTTCTCATGCTATTATCTTCTCGTCAGCAGAAAATCCCTTTTAGTGGTCCTTCCCCAAAGGGGTGTCCAACCTCATGGAGCTGTCATCAGCTATAGACTTCTGCTTCCTCCCGCTGGAGATGTTTGACTTTTTATTTCAATGACTAAGTCCAAAGGTAAAAATCTTCATGGTGGCTTCCCTCTACAGCCATCTGACGACATTGCTCACTCTTCTGATACTCCTGCAACCTTACCCCACTGAAATTCTACATTCTCAGACATTTTTCTCTCAAAATATTTCTAAGTATAAAGGCAAGGACTGACCAGCCTCAATCTACTTCTTATGTCCAAACCGCGCTCCATCACGGTCAGCCTTAAGTTTCAACTTTGACCCAGTCTCATGAGACCGGATGTCCACGTTGGTGTTTTTATCTTTTAGGTGCTATTTTGAACCTTAAGCTTTAAACATGTATAACTCTGGTTCTACTAATTGTATTTTGGTCATTTCTGTATCAAAAAATTTTGTAAAATGGTTTGGGATTTTTCTTGTGTTGTGCTTTCACTTTATTATTGCTTGTGTGCTGCTTAAATACTTTACCCATTGCCTGTAAGTTAAGCCTGATTGCTTTTTGCATTAAGCTACCCAGGGTTAAGCACAGGTTAATTTAGTGACTTTTTGTGGTTCAACCTCCAAGGAATTGTGACTGTTGCTTCATCAGGGTTCACACCCCAGACAATCAACAACCCAAGTTCTCACTGTACTATAGTGGTGGTGTCAGAGATACAATATTTATACCTGGTGCCCTCTCTCTGGAGGGTGGGAGAAGGATCTAGAAGTTTCTCTTTAAAGTCATCAGGCATTCTGGCTCCAGGCTAACTAAAGGGTGTAGGCAGCCCTTTGTGTGGCCTATTGAACTGTAAGTAGGGCTGTGCCCTAGCTCTGCCCTCCCACCTTGACATTGATGGCCGATCCTGGCACACCTAAGCCCTCTGCTGTGTGTGGCTGTCTAGGAGGAATACACAAAGCCCAACTGTCAGCTACCTCAATGTATGTGACTCATACACATGCTACAGCCACTAAACGGCTAATGCAGGAAAATGCAACTTTCTGTAAGTGGCATTTTGAAAATTGTAATTTAAAATCTGACTTTACCATTAAAAGGGTTTATCATTACAATTCCATAGACTTCACACATGAACTGATTATCTGCTCCCATTTGGAACCAACAGTTTATTAAATGTAATAGGGTAATTTCAGTGATATCCTATGGGACAGATAGGCCCTGTAGTAGTGAAAAACAAATGTAAGAGTTTTCCACTACCAGGATATGTAACACTTAAGATTACATGTCCTACCTTTTAAATACATTGCACCCTGCCCTCTGGGCTGTCCAGGGCTCACACTAGGGGTGACATATGTAGTAGAAAGGAACGTTTGGGCCTGGCAAAGGATTATTTTGCTAGGTCGAAATTGCAGTTTAAAACTGCACATGCACAGGCTGCAAGACAGGCTTGAGACATGTTTGAAGGAATACCTAAGTAAGGGGCACAATAAGTCCTGCAAGCCCACTAGTAGCATTTAATTTACAGGCCATGGGTGCATGTAGTGCTACTGAACTAGGGATTTACAAGAAAAAAGGTATGTCAACTGGGGATGAGCCAATGTTGCTATGGTTTAAGGAGGGAGCACTTGCACTTTACCACTGGTGAGCAGTGGTAAAGTGTAAAGAGTGCTAGGGCCAGCAAAACAAATCAGCAAAAAATGGAGGAGGAAGGCAAAGGGTTTGGGGGAAACTCCCTAAGGCTGACAGGTCTTATAATAGTAATATGCACTTTTGGTGCTATGTGTTGGTAGGGGAAAAAGGGAGTCCACTAAAATTTGATATGATGAAGATTTAGGATGTATAGGGATTGATCATCCTTGTATTTCCCTCATGGTTACACATTTTTTGACTGAACAGTTAAATGAACTGTTCAGCTTATTATGTAATCCCATCTGGACTTGAAAGAGGAACTGAGAAAGATGTTGGGCTTGTACAAGATAACAATTAATACATTAAAGGGGTTGTAATGTAGGGTAGCATTCTTTTATCCAGTATAATGCTGATGGAGTTAGCAATCATCATCAAAGGTGTGAAAGGAAAATATGTATACAATGCCAGAGGTGTGTAAGTAGCACCATGTATGAGAGGAGGTACAAGAGAAGCAGCATTTATAGTTAGTAAATGGGTTTTGTTATGAAAGGAGTTGTAGTAGCTTAAGATGATCATATAGTTTGTAGTCCTAAGAGCGTTTTTGAAGTGACAAACAAATCTTTTAGAATGGAGGATGATTGGGTGTGGCATGTTAGTTATACTACCTTTTGTAATAGAATAGATATGAACAATTTCACAGAGGGGGACGTGCATATGAAAGAGGGGGAAGAAATAGGAACCATTTTTTACCATGTAAGTACTTCAGAAAAGGCTGTTGGTAATGTTGTTGGTAGACATGTGCTAACTGGTATTTATAGAGAAGTGGTTCATATTAGGAAGGATATGAATTGTACTGATAAGTTGAAGGATGGTGAATTGTAGGTTGTTGATAAGTGTCTGAATAGGCATAGTAGTGAGTTATGCTTGAGGTTTATGCAAGACAAAGAGAGCGGTTGGTGGTCCAGTTACATTGTCAGTTTATATATACATAAAGGATGCTGTGTAGTTTACTTCTTTTCATTATTTAATACAGATTTGCGTCTAATGCAGATGTGTCGATTGTACTGTATGTCAGAATTTCCTGCACAAACTATTGATAACGAGTATCTTAAATAGTATATTGACCTCTAAAATATTGTGTAGGTTAGAATATGTAGAACAAATGCCTGGCAGTTCAGAATGAACTGTTCCCATGTGGTGTAGGGTCAGCAATAATTTGTATAAGGTAACTGGGTGAAAATTGTGGGTTGGAATGAAACCCAAGTGATTGCCAATGGTTAGATAATTTGAAAGCATTTGTCCTATCACTTTTTCTGTGTTTAATATAACTCATAAAGTCACAAAGGATATGTACTGACATTGGTACCACAGAATCAATGCTATAGCTCACTGGTGATGCCTAATATGGCTGAAACCTGTCTGTGGTTGCTTGTGTTCTCATCTGGGGGGCTTGCATGGCAGTTCAGTATGGAATGTGAAATATTCAATGAGGAAGAGGGTCTGTAATGATTCCCATAAGATGGGCCTCTGTCTAGCATGGCACAGTTGGTGAAAAAATATGAACTTAAACCCTAACCCGAGTGATTGTCAGCAGACAGTCTATTTGCAAGCAGCCCCCCCCATCACTTTTTGTTTGTTTGATGGCTAGTTTATATAGGTGTGTATAGTTTCACTATCCTTACCTCCACATCTATTTGTCTATATTGTGCAGACACCTACATGTGGAGTTATGTATTGTACATCTACACTTACATATAGTTACCTTCCCAATATTTTTATAGCTGATATTCTACAGTAATATTTTTGTAGCACACTATTTTAGAATTCATAATCTGGAAGAGTACTGGATGTGTATCAAAGTTCTCACTTGAATTTATTAGAATGTATATTGTTGAAGGTATACTCGTGCAGCTCAGAAGTTAGGGCCAGATGTAGCAATTTCTGAACTTGCGATTCGGAATTTGCGAGTCGGTGCGACTCTCAATTTCCGAATCGCAAATTCGGATGCAGAACGGTGTCTCAGACAGCGTCTGCAAATCGCTATGGGGTCGCAAAGACCCACCTCATTAATATTAATGAGGTGGGTCGCATTTTGCGACCCCATAGCGATTCCCTGCACTCACAGGGACGGTGACCTGCTGGAGACAGCAGACCTCCATGTCTGTGACTGCTTTTTAAATAAAGCAGTGTTTTTTTTTGTATTGCAGCCCGATTTCCTTAAAGGAAAACGAGTTGCAATACAAAAAAAATAACAAAACCATTTGCTTTCGTTTTTTCAGAGTAGGCAGTGGTCCATTGGACCACTGCCTGCTCTGAAAAAAAAATTTGGGCAACATTGACAAAGGGGAAGGGGTCCCATGGGGACCCCTTCCCTTTTGCGAATGGGTTACCACCAGTGTGACACTGGTGGTAACTGCGAATTGCTTTGCGACCGTGTTCGCGGTCACAAAACAATTTAGCATAGCGGTGCGAGTCGCAAATAGGAAGGGGACACCCCTTCCTATATGCGAGTCGGATTCACATTTTGCGAGTCGGTACTGACTCGCAAAATGTGAATGACCATCGCGATGCGCATTTTGCATGGCGCAAACTGTGATTTTCGCAGTTTGCACCATGCAAAATGCTACCTACATCTGGCCCTTAGTTCGGTCTGCAAGACGAGCTGGAGGTCCAGGGCTGTTGGTGAATAAATAATTTCTTGGAAAGCAATCAGCATTTGTTCTTATTCCAGTGTACTGAATATAATATGCTGAATTCCTTCCCTTCTTTCTTTCTTTTTCATTGTTCCCACCTTGTGCTGAGTATATTAGATTTTATTTATTTCTTCATTTTTATTTGTTAACATGTCAAGGTTTGACTGGATTGTGTTTTTCCACAATCCTTGATGTTCACTTAGAGTATAATCCTTGTTAACCTTTCATGCAAATTTTAGTTCTTTACTTTAAGAGTGGGGATTTTAACAATTTTCCAGCTCTACGGGAATACTATCAACAGTCGTATACCTGGATATAGGTCATTAAGTTGAATTAGCGTGGCGTGTGTTCTTAAAATCAAGCGATGTCTAAATTCTCTCGACGTACTATTCCCATTGAGCCTGTAAATAACTTGTTAAGAGCCCGTTTATCATGTTTCTGTTAGGGTCTCACTATTTCAGGAGTCTATTCAACATTTATATTCTCCTGGTTGTTCCATAATAAAGACACTCATTGAAGTTCCTTGGTAGTTCAACTCTGCCTTAAATGAGAGACCATATTCTGGTTTTGTTAGTGAAAGAAGCCAATAAATAAACAATGGAGGCTGTCTGACCTTTGTGCAGATGTACCAACTAACAAACACTGTCATCAACCATCTCAGAATTATATGCAATAGTTAGGCAAAAAAGAACATACCACTTACTTTGTGTTTCTTTTCATTATGTGCTTTGTCTATGCGACCCTGTCAGCAAAGATCGCAGGCTTTTCCTCTGATTCACAGCATTTTACAGCTCAGCTTTAGAACAATTTTCGTTTTTTGTATTATTTCTTTTACTTTATTACTTGTTTACTGAACTGCCCTTCACAGCCTCGGGCATGCTATAACTGTGCTTTTTCTGTAGCTGTATAAACTATGGCAATACGCTTCAGCAGCCTTAATTGCATGTGCTTTTTTCTCTGTCTTCAGGCACCGCATTCCCGCCTTCAGCTCTTACTGTGCGCCCTGCATCGGTCTGAGAGGGGGCATTTGAATATTCCTCACAAAGTTCTCACCATACTTCACGCTTCTCACCATAAATTTAAATATTTTTGAGGCGTTAGAAGAAACTTCTTACAATACCTCATTAAAAGTCACTTCTGACATCTCACATAAAGACATTCATTTTTAAAGGAGCAATTTTTGGAAAAGGTAGTAGGAGGCCTCTTGCAAGAAGGAACTCTAACAGGTATATGGCATTGCACCACTCTTTTACTGCCAGAGCCTAGAACAAGTGGCTGTCTGCTTTTGCTGATATTCATTCAATGCAAGCATTTTTGTAACCATTCATGAAGCACTTACTTTGTTTCCTGCCTACTCGTTGTTTGCTTTTAATATCAGTTTACTTCTATTTTCCTATGACTTTGCTTCATACCTTTCTGGGCAATGAAAACCCGCGGTCTCGATGAGATCGTGTCCTCTATGCAAGTAACCGTGTCAAATGCTCCCTTACAGATTAATTTACCAAGCATGACATTCAGAGAACCTTCTTACAGAGAAGCACAGAGGAACAGTGGAGGTACAATTGCTCTTGGCTTATGGTTACTGATACATGCATACAGACATCCAAATGATCCTGTGCCCACCCTCTGATAGCTTGGCACTGAGACGTCAGGCTTAACTTAGAAGGCAATGTGTAAAGTAGTTGAGCAATAAACCAGACAGTAACGCAGTGAAAACACCATAAAAATACACCACACAGGCTTAGAAAAATATATGATATTTATCTAGTTAAATTAAGGTCAGAACGACAAAGATTCAATAAGCACAAGTTGAGATATCACTTTTCCAAGATTAAAAAGGGTGTTAAATCTTAGAAATCAACAGTTGTTTCCTGTTAGCACAAAGTACCTGGTTTGCATAAAAAATTACAGGCACGGAGACCGCAGAGGAGGAGATGCGTAGAAAAATAGAGTGTGCATCGGAATTTCCTGCATGGCACAGACGATGTGTTGTTTCTTTCCACGCTGCAAGGTGCTTTGTGTTGATTTCAGGCACGCAGTCTTGGTTCCTCACTGCAATGGGGTTTCTCTTTGACGCCCAAGGACGAGGCATGGAAATCCTGGGTGTGCAGGACGAAGTCACAGGTGTTGCATAGATCCAGTAGGCAATGCGTCAGATTTTCTGTCGTACGGCAGGCGCTGCATCGATTCTTCACTCAGGAAGTCAGGCTGCGTTGTTACGGTTCAGCTGTGCGTTGATCCGGCAGGGCTGTTCATCGAAGTTCCAGCTGCAAGGCAGGAGCTGCGTCGATTCCTCACTTGGAAGTCGGGCGGTGGCGTTCCGGTTCATCTGTGCAGTGATTTTCTCAGCGCAGGGCAGGCTGTGCATCGTTTCTGGCAAGTTGTGCATTGATTTTCAGTACACAAGGAGTTCCTTGAAGAAATGACATCTTTTTGGCCCTGAAACTTCAGAAAACAGGAGGCAAGCTCAATGCAAGCCCTTGGAGAGCACTTTTCTGCAAAGTAAGAGCGCAGCAGGCCAGCAGTCCTTCACAGCAAAGCAGTCCAGATGAGTCCTTTGGGCAGCCAGGCAGTTCATCTTGACAAGTTGCAGGTTCAGGTCCAGAAGTGTCTGGTTTGGTGGGTATCATTTTATTATAAATGTTTCTTTCCCTGCACTAAGTGGCCCCCTGATAAATATTGATCCACTCCTGTATATGGGAAACCATGGGGGAGAGTTAGTCTTGAGCCCTGCTTTGTTGAGTGCAACCATTCTTTAGAATCAAATGTTAACACACTTGAAAAAGATATGGTTAAGGCATTTGATGCATATACACTGCAGAAATTAAGGAATTCAACTAGATTATCACCATCTGAGAAGTGGTAATCTAATGAATTGAGGAAAATAAAGAGGGACTGTAATGCCCTGGAGTGCCATTGGTGGCTCTCCAAAAGCCCAGAGGAGCCATTGGTCTATAGAACTGCACTAAAAATTTACCACAAACAGTTCAGACAAGCAAAAAGGCAGTATTTTGTGAAGCGATTGAAGGTAACCAGTGGCTCAATAAAATAGCTATCCAAAATCGTTAAGGAATTGTCCCACCCTGTGTCTTTAAATCAAACGACCATGTCCTCAGTTCAGTGCTGTGAGAAACTGGCTACATTTTTTGAGAAAATCAGCAAAAATATATTCAACCTTTGAGACTTAACCTCCTGTGGAAGAGATCTTTCTTAGAGATGCCAGGCTTCTGTACATTGTGGTGCCTTTTCGAACCATACACCTGCAATGGTGAAAAAACCATGATGAAGGTGAAATCTGCTTCATCTCTGGAGCTGTGCCCTCATTTTATCTTCTCATGGCTGGCCCCCATGTTAATACCATACCTTACATGGCTATTCAGTGATTCACTGAAAACTGCAGAATATCTATCTATCTGGAAGCATGCACTGGTGTTGCCAGGGAATGTCTAACCTGTCCAGTTCTCACCCTATTATTATTGCCCTATCTCACTCTTACTGTAGATGGCTAAAGTGTTGGACAAATTAGTCAGTCCTCAACTATCTCACTTCCTTGAGAGAAATAACCCTCTGGATGCCACCCAGACAGTATTTAGAGCTAATAATAGCATGAAATCCACCTTGCTGGTGGTCCTGGACAGCATCAAATCGGGCAGTAGCCTTAATCTTATTAGATCTGTCCGCGGCTTTCAACACAGTCTCTTGCTCTCTATTAGTACATAGGTTGCATGGAGGCAGTCTGCATTCTGCAATCTTGCAGTGATTTGGATCTTTCTTGGGTAACAGATCCTACTCTGTACAACTAGTTCCTTTTAATTCCACTCTCCACCTGACCAACTGCGGCATACCTCAAGGGCCTTCTCTTAGCTCTTCCTTGTTTAACATGTATGTTTTTTTCTTGGCAGGCAATGTAAAGAACTAGGGCTTTGTGTTCCTCTCATATGTTGATGACATCCAGCTTATCATTTCTACTGACGAGAGATCTGCAGAGACATGAGGGAACCTGATAGGTTGTCTATCTGATATAGCTAATTGGATGCAGACACATTGGGGGTTATTATGAACCTTGCGGTCCCATGACCGCCAGGTTCGCGGATGGTGGTTGAACAGTTGCCAATGCGATGGTCCGATCGCCATATTTTAACTGTGGCAGACAGACCGTGGTGGAACCACCAGCACCGCCAGGATAAGAGATCCCAGTGGTCTGGAAGTTGCAGCGGTCCTAATCTGCCAGGACAGCGCTGCCCTGGGGATTATGACCTTGTTCTCCACCAGCGATTTTATGGCGGTAGAATATTGCATAGATAGATTGGATTTCTTACAGTCAAGTACTTTTTGAGATGAATGCTCAGGCACAAGCAGCTGACTTGCACAATGGATGAACAATTTACATTCTTTGAAGTGTTTTCTGTATACAGTGTACATTGATCATGATCTTGCCTGAATAGATGGAGCTAGCACATTCAGCAATAAAGACCAGCAAAATATATTTTAACCGTTGCTGCAGCCCTTTATCATGTGTTCACCACTGATCACTCCTGACTGTCCATAAGTCATCCAATAAAGACAATAGAATAAAGCTCTGGGCTCACCTTGGAAGACTTCTGCCCTACATTTCCCTCATCATCATGATTAAATATAATATAAATTCATGTTCACAGCAATTCATGAATGACTTCACTGTTTTTCCACTAGAGCCAGGCCACTACTAATAACCACCTATATGCTAATGCTCTTGTACTTTCGAACCCATCCTTTTTTGCTTTTATGAATTTGCCTCTCCTGTCAATGAGTGTGGAGTGAACTAGCTTTTAACTGACCTTTTTTGCTCTTTCTCATAAATTTTCTCTTTCTTGAACATGATTTTGCACTCAGCACCAACCTGCATAGAGAACATATTAAGTTCCATTCTATGAAATGTAAATGTCGTAGAGCAACCTACATAAGCCTTCTTTTCACTTTGAAGTGAAATGCTATGATTAGAATCTTAACATTTGTTTTTCTCTGGCCAAGTCCAGGATCTCATTCTAGAGGTGCCACCTGGCACCAATCCTCTCCCTAATACCCACATTTATTTATTTTTAAGTTTTATATAGGACAAACATGACACATGGACATCATGGCACTGTAGTAGTAAAAGTTAATGTTATATGTGTTACAGAAGGACAGAAAACCTATGCACATTGGACCACTGCAAATCTGCAAATCTAAGGTCATACTTATGTGTATATATATCAGTCCTGCTTTGCCACATTTCAGCCGCTTAAGACGTGGTGAGCTCGTGGTGGGGTGGCGTCACCCCACCACGAGCTCACCACGTCTTAAGCGGCTGGAGTGCGACGAAGCAGGACTGATTGCAATTTGTGGATCTCCAGCCTGCCCCCACGTTGATTCACACGGAAATCGGTAACATGGAAGTTACCGCTGCAGCGATGGGGCATGCTAATAATAAAGGAGTGTAGGTCCGAGGACGGAGGACAGAGGACGCCGGATTGCATTCTGGTCAACCTGCTAGGAGAGTGCAGCCCCAAGATTGGAATTGTAATCATTGTTGGATTCCGGGTGAATGCGGAAGTGATTTAAGTGGTGCGGAACTGACTTTTGTGTTTTGAAGTCAGGTGTCACAGCGTTTGCAAGTCAATATACAATTTATATTATAAGTAAATTAATTATAGTGTATATTTTGGGATTCAGAGATCAACAAAATGGCAGCTTTGAGAGAAAATAAAAGGATGGAAGCAGCTGAAAAACTATTTGCAGTTTCAATGAATAAAAATTCAGGATCCGATATGGGAAGTGGTCGAAAGGAAGAATTGGTGAAAGAACAATTATGGGACAATCTGTGGAAGATATCCAAATGTGAACAAGCTAAATGGTGGGAAACCACCACACTACAGAAGTATGTGGAGTGTGATAAAATTCCCGGAGGACTAAGGATCTTTACTTTACCTAATATAGTTGATCCTGATCCGGACATGATTGAAGAATGGATGATTAACAATCACAATTGTACTTTGGGGATGCTAAAAATACTAATAAGGTATGCTAGGAAAGATGTGGAGAAACTAGCACAAGAGATAGACAAATGCATGACGATGTTAAAAGTGTACTCTTGATGAATATGAAAAGGAAATTACACGACTGAATGAACGTTTGAACAAACTGGAAGGGGAAATAATGGCCAAAGAACAACGTAAATTTCATAGAGATGAAGTGGATTATGAGAGGGGTCGTATTCTGACCTTTGGACAGAAATTTGATCATTTAAGGAGTAGCAACATGTTACGAGATGTGAGGCAACAAACACCCCAAATGCATATTATAACAGGTGACATTTCACAGGTAGCAACCATTGGAATAGAACACAAGAAGTAGCCACTGGGAGTGATACAGGAGAGAGTGATGTCTCTAATCAATCTGGCATGGAATCAGTAAAATCCAATATTTTAAAGGAGTTCAACGTCATGGCGCAAGGGAGAATGAAAACCCAAAGAGGTCATGGAAGGTTACAGAGGTCGTGGAAGAGGAGGCAGCAAAGGAGATGGAAAGAAACAAAGAGACATTGAGAGTTCTATGGGAATCAGCACAAGGGGGCAAGCTGTATCAAGTCAAGGAAAAAATTGACAGTAGTGAATTTATCAGATATAGGCCCTCATTACAACTTTGACGGGCGGCGGAGGCCGCCCGCCAAAGTTGCGCCGCAGGAATACCGCACCGCGGTCTGAAGACCGCGGCCGGCATTCTGAGTTTCCCGCTGGGCAGGCGGGCGGCCGCCCGCCAGCCCAGCGGGAAACAACCTTCCCACGAGGACGCCGGCTCGGAATCGAGCCGGCGGAGTGGGAAGGTGCGACGGGTGCTACTGCACCCGTCGCGTATTTCACTGTCTGCTATGCAGACAGTGAAATACAAGCGGGGCCCTCTTACGGGGGCCCCGCGACACCCCCTACCGCCATCCTGTTCCTGGCGGGCGAACCGCCAGGAACAGGATGGCGGTAGGGGGTGTCAGAATCCCCAAGGCGGCGCAGCATGCTGCGCCGCCTTGGAGGATTCTGACGGGCAGCGGAAAACCGGCGGGAGACCGCCGGTTTTCCTGCACTGACCGCGGCCAAAGCGCCGCGGTCAGAATGCCCTAAGGGGCACCGCCAGGCTGTCGGCGGTGCTCCCGCCAACCGCGAGCCTGGCGGTCACAGACCGCCAGGCTCGTAATGAGGGCCATAGTTTTGTCAAAAACTCAGGAACAAGTCTTGTCTCTAGGCCTTTCGTTTTGTCCAACAGCATTTTTTGACTACACACAAAGTAGAATTGATGTATTTCACTTTGTGAGAAAGTTGAAGTTAAGATATTGGTATGCCACTAAGTTACCAAGAGAGTCAGTTAACAGCAGCAGTTCTCCATCAAGTGTATTATTCAGTGATCTAGAAGTTTTACAAACAGTGGGAGAGCTGGTAGGAGACAGTGGGTGGGTTGATAACCCTATCATGAATCTCAATAGCGAAGATCTGAGAACAGATTTACGGTGCGAAACAACAGGTCATTTTAGACCAAAATCAACTTTTTGTCCCTAAGTGGTACAAGGATCTATTGATGTCTTTGAAAAATGTATGATACATGAATTCCATAGAATTGATAAGAAGAAGGAATTTACACATATGAATTTAAAAAAGGATCAACTACAAGAGAGTTAAAGAGTAAGCAGGACATTTTCATAAAACAATCTGACAAAGGTGGTAATGTGGTAATTTGGCCCCTAGAAAAATACTTACAGGAAGGACGTAGGCAATTAAATAATAGTAGCCAATATGAGGTAACAACTAGACAGCATTTCTGAAAGCCCAAAAGGAATATTTAGAAAAATTAAATGTTTGGAAAGAGGAGACATTAATTGAAAATGATGAATATTTCTTTCTGAAATGTGATCTTCCCAAACTGCCAGTACTCTACCTTTTACCAAAATTACACAAAGACCCTATTAATCCACCGGGGAGGCCGATTGTCTCATCCAGAGGCAGTGGCCTTGAGAATACTTCTAAATATGTGGATTATTTTCTTCACCCATTTGAACAGTCTTTACCATCATATATTCGGGACAAAAGTGATTTATTTACAAGAATTGATGGTATAACTTGGGAAAATCAATACTTCTTATTATGTTTGGATGTAAAGAGTTTATATACCTCTATTCCACATGATCTTGGTATCAAAGCTAGCCAACACTTCTTGAGAGCTAGATCATTATGTTATCTACAACATACGGAAATGCTATTGTATATGATGAAAATTTGTCTGACCAACAATTTCTTCATATTTGATAGGAACATCTATGGACAAACCCAAGGGACAGCAATGGGAACCTGTTCGCTCCCAGCTACGCAGGTCTTTACCTGGGCTGGTGGGAAGAGCAGATGGTGTACAACATCTGTCAATTTGACGAACATGTTGTTCTTTGGGTGCGCTTTTATTGATCATATTTTCTGCATATGGAATGGTAGTGAGGTGCAAGCCTTGGTGTTTATTAAATTTAAGATTTACATCCCATATTCATGCATCGGAGATAGAATTTTTTGATTTAAAACTGGAAGTTCGAGGTTCCAAATTGGTCAGTTCACTGTTTCGCAAAAAGACAGCAGGCAACAGCTTATTACACGCAAAGATTTGTCATCCAAGGAAGCTTATAGAGAGTATTCCATATGGAGAGTTGCTTAGAGCAAGAAGAAATTGCAGTGAAGATAGGGATTTTCTTCGGGAAATGAAAACTATGAGAAGTAGGTTTTTGTAAAGAGGTTACTCTAGTAAAATTATTGATAGTGCTTGCAAAAAGGTATTAACAATTAACCAAGAGGATGCATTAATTCCTTATTGGGATACGAGCACCAATACACAACAACCAGTCACGTTTATCACAAGTTTTCACAAACAAACATGGGAAGTGAGACGATGTTTGAATAAACATTGGGATGTACTAAGAATGGATGAACAAGTAAGGAGTTTTGTTGGGGATAAACCACAAATTACCTTTAGAAGGAGTCCTTAATTGAAAGATCAATTATGTGTGAGTTCAGTGCAGAGTTCTGCAAAGTCGGTCCTGGAGAGCCGGGTCCATACCAGGTTTTTAGCATGTCCACATTTAGAAAAAAGATGTTTCAGAAATCTACATTTTTCTAAATGTGGCTATGCTAAAAATCTGGCATGGGCCCGGCTCTCCAGGACCGACTTTGCAGAACCCTGGTTTAGTGCAATCTCCAGAAAGGAATCAACAAATACCTATACAGGGTTTCTTTACCTGTGGCTCATGTAAAGCTTGTAAATTCAGTAGTAGCTGTCATGAGGTACAGTTGTCTCAAGAAATTAAACCTTTTATAATAAAGAAACACTTAACCTGCAACACAGAATATAGTGTTTATGCATGTATTGTCCATGTAACAAGTTTTACATTGGCAGTACAATTCATAAAGCAAAAAATTGATATTGGAACATTTTAGAGCAGTTACAAATGAGGATAAACAATGTCCAGTAGCAAGACATTTTGTAAATTGTTACCAAAAGAATACAAACATGTTAAAATTCTGTATATTGGATAGTATCCCTGTGTGTATGATAGGTGGGAATAGAGAACAAGAACTGCGCAGGTTGGAATCCAAATTGATCATAAAATACAGGACTCTTCATCCGAAAGGATTAAATATGGATGAAGAACTTTCAGTGCATCTGGGTTGATATAATATGAAATTGTGAGCATAGGTTTAACTGTTTTGGGTAACAATAACTGAGTATCTTTTGCCCATTTCCTTTAGATTGTAACATAGGTAGAAATGTTACACATATCAATGTGATCATAACGTTAACGTGTATTTTGTGTTTTAATTTTAGGGTGAAGAACTGGATAGGCCTGAGTGGATGCGAGCAGGAGAGCTATTATATCTGAATCCTTCTAGTTGTCTGGAAGGTGTAATAAGTGGAAGGAAACGCTAGGTATCAATAAGTGAATTTATGTTGTGTACCTTTTATTGTATATTTATGGATACCATGTGGTTGATTGAGGATTAATATCGTGTAACAATGAGATTTAGAAATGGTACTAATTATTAAGTTGTTATATATTAATTTTACACAGTTATACAACAAGATGCTGTGATTGTTGGCAAAAAACTTATATTGGGTATTGACATTCCAAAATGGCAGACACATTCTCCTGTTAGATATGTTTACATTTTGCTTTAGTCCTTTTATTATTTTGTGTTACAAAGCAGGGCGAATAAGAATGGTTAACTGACTAACAATGCATTTCTATTAGTTATACTCGTGACCAAGGAGCTGATGCCCAAACATGTAGAGGTTTTTCTGTCATTTTGATTTAAATAAACGCTGGAGGAACAAGAGCTGTGGTTCGTGGTCTGCTACTTAAGATATGCTTAGTGAGCAGTGAACGTGTTCGTTGGGACATATATATATATATATATATATATATATATATATATATATACATATATATATATATCTTACCGATTGGCGGTCACCACCACAAGGTAGTTATAGTTAGGATGATGTTTCCATAAGAAAAGCGTTTTTTGACTTGCCTATATCTTTGGCACCGTTTGACGAATTTTAATGACATTTTCCCTAAAAAAGTGTCACAGTGATTGTTGTTGCACATGGAAAGTTTTGGGGTGATCCGTCAAGCGGGGGTTGAGGAAAAGGGGACTGAAAAAAGGGTGCGTTTCATATATCAATTTCAATAGGATATTTTAGATACAACTACAGGCCGAACCACTGGATGGAATTACACCACATTTGGCAGAAAGCTAGCTTTCAATACGCAGATCCCACTTTTGAGTATTTGGTGTGAATCTGTTCAGCAGTTTTTGAGAAATTTAGGGAAATTCAAATTTGTACATCTCTGGCCACAGCAACTTGGTGACTATTTTGTGGAGACCGTGAAGTATTCGCGAATATGCACAACAAAGGGAGTTCTCTGATTGGCTGGCTGCAACCTGACCAGAAAGTTGCAGCCACCATTTTATATACCGGGACACGGTCCCTGGGGCTGAAAATTGGTTTTAGAAATTGAAATAATGGGCGAGAGTGGAGTTAGTCTGACCCCTGGGCCATAATATAGAAGTGGTTGTAAGTAAAGTTAATTTGTAAAAAAAAAAATTTGGGGGGGACGCCACATGATATTCATGAATACGTCGTGAATGATCTGAGCGGACCCCCATGTAACTTTGTAACAAATTTGTGAATAACGGAGACAACAACAAAAATGTGGGAAGTGTCAAATAGCTAATTGTCTTTAGTGATAGCAGTAGTGAGACACTCATGTGTGCCCTTACAGATGTACTCAGATACTGATCCACATAATGAAAGACACACTGAGACCCTGTACAGCGAAAACCTGCCAGAAAAAAAACACAACTGTCACAAACCAGTAAAAAGGTATAGGAAAGGAAGTATACAGAAAGTATTAAAAAAATTTAAACTTACCTCAACAGCGAGTAAAAATAAATGTACAGGCTACCAACAAATAAACATTTGGCATGAAACTCACAGGTGTTTTACATCCAACAGAATTCATATCACTTGATCCACATTACAACACCCCAAAGGAAAAGCTGCAAAACAGTGTGAAACATCTAGAAAGAACATACATGTAAGTGTAAAAAATAGAAGTTGTTGCATAATTTTATATTCAATAACAAAAGTATAAAATGTTATTTATTTATACTGTTACACTACTTTTGACACAATGACGGAGAAAGCTTAATATAAAACAAACCAGAAAAGAAAGCAGTTACTAAGAGACTGCCGGCCCAACGGTCGTCCCGCAAGCCCTGTGGAGAGGTGACCGACACAGAGCTGTCGGTCCCCCCTGGGCCGATTACAGTGTTTTCAATGGGCTGACTGGCAGAAACCTCTGTAATCTGAGGTTTCTACCTGTCAGCCCAGTGGAAACAGTGTGGCGGCATTGACCTTGACTCCTCGACTCCTCCTCATGGAGCCGAGGCCAGTGCCATTGCAAAGAGGAATAGCAGACAGTGTGTATTCTACCGGTGCTGGGCAGGGGGACCCCTGCACTGCCCATGACTGTGTCATGGGCAGTGCAGGGGCCCTCCTGTAGCCCCCAGTACTGGGTTTCCACCAGTACCAGGAAAGTGGAGTCATGATCAACACGGCAGTGCTGCGTTAAGTACTGCAGTGGCTGAGCACGACTTCGACTGCCGCCTACCCATTGGGATCTATGATCGGAACACCAGGGTCATAATATAGCTGTTAGGACCGCCTGGCATATGGTCGTACCACCGCCACCGTCGGTCTGGTGGTCCTCGGTCTGCCAAACTCATAATGAGGCCCTAAATCACGTGGGCTATACGTACAACCAAGAAAGTGTATTTCTAAAAAATTTGAATTAGAAAAGTAACAAATAATATTCTAATGCATGCTATGGGAGGGGAACTACAAAAGATAATGTAATTAATGTAAGAGAACACATCCACACCCCAAATGTGTCAGAGATAGAAGTCAGTTTAGGATTTGCATGATCTAAGAGAGGCAAGCACTATCTCCCAGGAACCCACAAGCAAAATCCTAAAAGATATGCTTCCTAATTTCCGCGAACACATCACAGACCAACTACCTCTTATACCCACTTTAATTTGTTTATTTGCACAAACAAAAAAAACACCAGTAATACTCCTCCTGCCCCTAGAAGATAGCAAGACCTAGAAATACTTGAACATTAAACAATGACACATAATGAAGAACCTATCCTTTTATATGACAACCTAAACATATGATAAAACAATTCTAATATTCACTACAGCAAATAACTTACTAAAACCCAGTCATTTTCAAACCTGGATGATGGATGGTACCTTTAAAAGGTGTCCCAGTTAATTCACTCAGATATACATTATAAATGGTGAATATCAAAACACAATGGTGGTCATAATGACATTGGTGGTGACCTTTAAAGTGGCGGTAATACCCTCAACAGGCTGGTGGTAATTACCGGCAAATTATGACCATGGCAGTGATAACTCCCATAGACAGCCATTGTACCACACCAACCACCAGGGCATTAACACCACTGACCACGGCGGTAGCCATCAACAGCCAGGCAGAAGACAAAGTACCGCCTACCATATTAAGACATAGCAATCCGCCACGATTTCCGAGGCGGTACCAACGCCATAAAAACCCTGGCAGAAACAGAACACAGAAGACAAAAGACTCACCAACAGAGACACAGAGAAGATCAACGCCGCCATGGAACCGGAACTGTAAGTCTTCCTGATGCTCTTCTGCACCATGCTCCACCTGGAACACCAACTCCGACGAAGACGACAACAGTGAGTACAGCCGCCTAGCACACAAGGGAAGGAGGGAGGAAAAGGAGAGTGACACACACACGTACAACACACACCATTCACACACACACCATACACTCATCTAGCTGCAGAGGAAAACCAATTTCACAGGACCCATGTCGTAATAATGCAAGGACTACATTTTTCCAGACCTGATAGTGTAATTTGATGCTAACAGCAAACATATTGTCTATATGACAAGAAATACATGAGTCACTGTGCCGAAAGGGCCAATGGTCAGTCCAAAGTAAAAAAGGCCCACATGGCCACAGGGCACAGTCCAAGGCCCAAGTCGTTCCCTGACGTAATCCGCACTACACTGTGCAGGGGCATCATGTTGGGAATGGCCAGGCACCTCAGGGGGAAGGGATGTGGGGGGCACCTCAGCTGAAGTGGGGAACTTGCCCACTAGTTCTGGATGGGGCTCCATGCCCATTTCAATTTGAGGGGAGTGCAAGGTCACAGTCCCTGAGTTGGGGAACTTGCCCACTGGTTCTGGAGGGGGCTCCATGCCCATTTCAGTTTGCTGGGAAGTGCAAGGTCACAGTCTCTGAGGTGGGGAGCTCGCCCACTGGTTCTGGAGGGGGCTCCTTGTACAACTGTCCCTGGAGGGTGGACTACCTGCTCTCTGCTGGAGGTGAGGGCTGCTGTGTCCCAACTGGAGGTGAGGGCTGTGGTGTCCCGGCTGGCGGTGAGGTCTGTTGTGTGCCAGCTGGAGGTGAGGGCTGCTGTGTCGCAACTGGAGCTGAGGGCTGCTATGTCCACATGTCTCAGGTCCTCCCACCTCTTCCTACAGTGGGTGCTCCGCCTGCTGTAGACCCCCAGGGTCTGCACGTCCTTGGCGATGGCACGCCACATCCCTTCTTCTGGTGGGTGCTGACCTGCAGAGGAAACACAGACAGGAGAACACCACTACACATACAATCCAGCCTGTCACACATATGGCCCACAAATCTCCCTCCATCCCCACTGGCACACACATCACTCAGCCCCCACCATGTACACTACCAACAGACATACAACTCCCCCAAATGACACAATTCTTCCACAAACATCTACATGCAATTTTGTCACATGCCTCGTGCCCATGGTGTACTCTCCTGTTGGTCTGGAAGCCCATGCAGCTGCTCATACTGGGGTAGGACACCATCCACCAAGCGCTCCAACTTCTCCAAAGTGATGGCAGGGGCCCTTTCCCCATGGGCAATGGCAGGATCCAGACACAACTCACAGGAGCACAAGCAGTATAGGTGTTGTCCTGTGGAAAGTCAGGAATCAAGTGAGGTTATAGGCAGAAAATGGCGGTCACGTATGCAGCAGTGTACACCGTCACCGCCGCCGGTGATCCCCATTGGCCACTGTACTCCATAGAGCCCCATCTTATACAATGAGGAATAGCACGGCGGTGCAAGACCGCCTTCCGCCATGACGCGCAACGCCGGAGGAGTTACCTCACTTCCACCTGTCCCTACATACAGAACAGGCGGTTGCCATTTTCTGGTGGTAGACAATATTCAGATAATCGAGAACTGCATAATTTCTATTATTTACACATACACTGCCATTACCAATGTCCCATCAGGTTACTACTCTACGTACACTGAGCTGGTGGTTCCATCGTTCAAATTGTGACAGCCTACTCACTCTTGGGTCCCTTAGATACCTACCACTGTGGAGGAATCGGAGGAGGAGACAAGACCCCGTGTACAGACCCCTTGTGGTCTTGGCTACACTGGAAGACAGGCACATAATACAGACCTATAGGATGGACAGGGCCACTATTACAGAGCTATGTGCTCAATTGGAGCCTGATTTGATATCAGCTATTTGTCATCCCACTGGGATCCCCTCTCTAGTGCAGGTTCTATCAGTGCTCCATTTCCTGGCAACTGGTTCTTTCCAAGTGGCCGTGGGCTTGGCAGCAGGAATGTCACAGCCAATGTTCTCAATCGTGCTGGCAAGGGTTTTGTCTGCCCTGGTGAAACACATGCGCAGCTACATTGTTTTCCCCCAGGTAGAAGATTTGGTCACTGTGAAAGAAGGATTCTATGCAATGGGACATATACCCAATATCATTGGGGCAATTGATGGTACACATGTTGCGTTTGTCCCCAACCCCGCCAGAATGAACAATTGTTCAGAAATCGGAAGAGTTTCCACTCACTCAATGTGCAAATGGTGTGCCTGGCTGACCAATACATCTCCCACGTCACTGCCAAGTATCCCGGGTCGGTGCATGACGCCTTCGTTCTGAGGAATAGCAGCATCCCAAATATGATGGCACAATTACAGAGGCACGGGGTGTGGCTAATTGGTGAGCCTGACTCTCCACCCAATGTATGTCAGTGTATGCCTTCTGGTGTTGACCCCATACCATTGTGTAAGGCTAATGTTTGTCCCTCAATACTTGCAGGTCGCTCTGGCTACCCAAACCTCTTGTGGCTCCTGACCACTGTAAGGAATGCCAGGACAGGGACTGAGAATCATTATAATGATGCACATGGGTGAACCAGGAGAGTTAATGAAAGGACCTTGAGCCTCCTGAGGGGCAGGTTCAGATGCCTCCATCTGACAGGTGGATCCCTGTGCTATTCACCAGAGAAAGTCTGCCAGATAGTAGTGGCATGCTGCATGTTGCACAACCTGGCCCTCAGATGACATGTGCCTCATCTGCAGGAGGTGGAGACTGGAAATGCCCCTGTGGCAGCAGAGGACCCTGAGGAAAGTGCGGATGAGGAGGCAGAGGATGAGGATGTAGAGAACAGAACATCAGTGATACATCAATACTTCCACTGACACACAGGTGAGACAATGGAACTGACCATTCCTCTTATTATTGATGTTTTTTGTGTGGTTTTAGCACGGATGGCATTCACTTCCGTTACATCTCTACTTACTGTCACCTATGGCTTCTCAGTTTGCAGATGCTGGTGATATGACAACAGTGTACTCATGTAATGACTACAGACGGATACAGGTCATAAAATGTATGCTATCACAGTCTTCAGATCATTTGCACATGATGTGACTGTTTCCATATATGCACATTTTCATCACATAAAACACTTTTACTTAGGTTGTGCTCAAGGGTGTTTTTGTAGTGCAAATAATTGACAGAAAAGTGCAATGGAATGGGGTGATGGTTGAGGAAAGTCCAGGGTGTTGTTCCAGTCTGTTTATAGCACAGGTCCAGTGTCCAAGGGGCCAAAGGAAGGGGAGCAAAGGCAGTTCAAAGTGGCCAAGGTGACCAGGTGGGGCACAAGGGAGACAATTAGGAGTGTCTCATTTCCTGGTGGTGATTTTGGTCTTGGCAAGTGTCTCTAGCTTCTGTCTGGGTCGCAGGGAACGTTTGTGGGACGGTTCACCTTCTGCAGGAGGAGGGGTGCTGGTGGCCTGTGAGTCCTGTGGCAGGGCCTCCTGCCCACTAGCTGCAGTGGAAGTGGTGGGCTGGTCAGTAGACTGACTAGTGGTAGGAGCCCGCTGGTGTGCTGTCCTTTCCATCATGATGTTGGCCATATCTGCCAGCACCCCTGCTATGAGACCATGGTTGTGTTGAGGGCCTGCAAATCCTCCCTGATCTCCTGATAGTGTACCTCCTGCAGCCGCTTGTCCTCCTGCATGTTGGTAAGGATCTGGCCCATCTTGTCCTGGGATTGTTGGTAAGCCCCCAGGACATTAGTGAGTGCCTCCTGGAGAGTCGTCTCCCTGGGCCTGTCTTTCCCCTGACACACAGCTGTCCTCCCAGTGTCCCTGTTCCCCTGTGCCTCTGCCCCCTGAATGGTGCGCCTACTGCCACTGACCCCATGTCCCTGATTGTCTTAGGTGTGAGGTGTGGACTGGGGTCCCTTTTCAGGTGGGCACACTGCTGATTGACATGGCCTGGTGACAGAGGTATAGGGACGTTGGGTGGGTGCTGTGGTATTGGATACTGATGGGGGAGGCTCTGTGGTGGACTGTGAGTAGGCTGGAGTGGCCGACTGACCAGTGGTCCCTGATGGGCCAGGTAGTTCATCCAGATCCTGAAGTCCAGAGTTACTGTCATCACTGGGGGCGTCTTCTGTTGGGGGACTGGTTAGTCGTGGTACCTCCTCGCCACTGAGATTGGCTGGGGCACCTGTGGGGATGTAAGTGATGTATTATACTTCATGTCTGTTACATATTGTACATCCCTTGCTTCCCCTCTATTGTTGCTGTTGCCCCGTTACCTTTGTTTGTGTATCATGATGGATTGTGTGCTTGTTAGTTCTCCATGCTGGGTATGCTTTGGTGATGGGTGTCCATGCAGGGCTGGGAGAGCTGTCAATGCATTGGGATGGCATTCAGGGCTTGGCATTGGGGTTAGTCAGATGTGTAGGTGCAGTTTGTGGGATGTAGTAGAGTGATGGGAGTAAGGGGGTGAGATGGCATAAATGTTGACTCACAACTGTCCAGTCCTCCGGCAACTCCAGTGAGTCCCAAAGGATGCAGTATTGCCAAGACTTGCTCCTCCCATGCTGTGAGCTGTGGGAAAGGAGGTGGGGCCCCACCGCCAGTCCTCTGGATGGCGAGCTGGTGCCTTGCTGTCACAGAATATACCTTCCCCCGTAGGTTGTTCCACCTCTTCCTGATGTCGCCCCTTGTTCTTGGATGCTGTCCCACGGCATTCATCCAGTCCACGATTCTCGGCCATCCATCTTCCTGGCAATGGATATTTGCTGTACCTGTGCTCCAAACAGCTGTGGCTCTACCCTGACTGTTTCCTCGACCATGACCTGCAATTCCTCATCAGTGAAACTGAGGTGCCTTAGTGGGAACATGGGTTTTGTGTGGTGTGTGTTGTGCAGAGGGTGTTAAGTGATGTGGTGGGGTGTGGGATGAGGGGTGCATGATGAATGGATGGGTGTTTGTGGTGTGTGTGTGTAGTTGTCTCAGTGGTCTTCATGTTAGTCTTGTGGCGCTTATTGGTATTGGTAAAGTGTTGTGTGTAATGTGGGTGTGTGTTTTATTGTGCTGTTGGTGTGTAGGTGTGGTGTGTGTATGAGTGTCAGGTGTGTGATTTTCCATTAAACCAATGTTGTATTGTTTTGTATTTGGGTGGCCATTCTGAGCGGGCCGGCGTGTGCCGCTAATGGTTTACCGCCATTGAATGTCTGCAGTGGTGATTCATGGGTCATAATGCGGTGGGCATTGTTTTGTTGGCGTACCTGCACTTTAACACAGACCTTTGGGCTGGCGGATTTGTGTCTGTAGCGATATTCTGTCAGTTTGGTGTGGGTGTCAAAATATGACGAACGGATATTCGCCACCGCAACGGTACGTTGCAACCGTCACCGTGGCGGTAAGCAGCATTTATGAGGGCCAATATCCCTTTTTATATGTGCCAGACTACCAAATAAACATAAAACAACTACTACCCACATACAATAATCATATACTTTGAACAAGTCATGATTCAAACCATTTTAAAAATGTACCCTAACACAGCTACACAAGCTGTTACTACTATTTAATCAAAGTATATGGAGACACCGCCAACAATCTGCATTAAGTGTAGTATATGCTACAGTCAGCATTCCTTTGAAAAAATAGCACTAACCTATGTTCTTGTCACAGAGATAGCTAACCACTACAATTTACTAATAGAAAGCTTATTGGATTATTTTGTAGACACTTGGTTGAAAGACTGCATCTCTCTGGACGTAGATGCCAACTCAAATTCCAAATACCATGATGGAATGTCTATGAGACAACCTTGGCACACAAAACCAAAACAAAAGTGCAGTGGAAGGATGACACAATGCCTTCCAATCCACACTAGCAGAACCCAGCCTAAACTCTATAAATTTATGAAGGCATTACAAACAGAGCAAAGCTACCAACAACTACAAATGGAGCAATCTATAAACCAAATTGCAGGTAAAAATAGCAAGCAAATCAAAAGAATGCATGACATGCGACAATTTGAAGACAAAGGGCCTCATTACAAGTTTGGTGGTCTGTGCACCGCCATGATGGTGGTGGCGGTCTGAACGCCACCAACTTAGTTGTCGGACCATTGCATTACGATCCTGGTGGGCCCATGGAGAAAAGACCGCTGTGGTTTCGTTGTCACCACCAGGCAGCGCACACTGCAGCGGAGGAGCACTCATAACAAGGTACTTCCCTGGGACACATTACACTTTGCACATGCCCCTAAAACAACATTTACACAGGAACTGGCCCTTCAGAAATCTCAGGGACAAACAATACTAGAGCCAAATGACATGCTCATCTGCATAATGGGGAAGTGCAAGTCAAGAAGCACATACAACTGCAATAGCATGGACCATACAACTAGATGAAGTAGCTGCAAGGTACACACAGTAAAATGAACACATGCACACTCAAATGCAAAAAAAACTATCACAATTGAGCACACTCCATGTCTGGACAAACAAAACTCAAACTGTCCCTCATGAGACAAATCTACAATCCATATCAGAGGGACAAGTCTAACACCATATATGTTGACATTGGACCATACAAGAGGAAATACTTACCATACCAAACATAACGCAATATAATGAAGCCCCATTTGAATTAACGCCCACATATCCACACAGTCAACATCTACCTTTGTCTTGGGTGACACCTGCACTGCCCACAAAGTCAAATATTGCAAACAACAGCAAACTGATCAGCAAGCAGGCACAACTGTTGGCATACAACACAAGTTACTCAGGAGCAATATAAAGGTAGAAAAGGAATTGCAGCACAAATGTGTACCCAAAAAAACAACAATTTGGGTTTATTACCTCAAAATGCAAAAGAGCAAAGGCCATTGGCCAGTCCATTTGAAAGTCTCTGCACTGTACTGTGCCCACACTTGACCCCCATCACTGCCAGGGAATATCCACAGGAAGGGGCATCAAGTGGGCAGTCAAGCCCCTCAGGGATCATCCTTGGGTGGGCTGGGGTCAGATTTGGGATGGGTGGGTTTAGGTTTGGGTTTGGGAGGGGTGGGCTGTTTCTTTGGAGGGGTGGGCTTCTTTTTGGGAGAGGGGTATGGGTGCTTGCAGGGGGCAGGTATGACAGGGAGGATTTGGATGTGGAAGGGATGGGTTCGGATGTTGGTGGGGGCCTCTTGGGTTTAGGTGGGGGTATGGAGGTCGCAGGGGAAAGGGCAAGATCAAAAAGGAAACTTTCCTTGGGAATACGGGGATGGTCATCAGTTGGGGTTGGGGGTTTGGAGGTTGAGAGAGTGGATGTCTGGTGTGTGGGTGTAGATGTCTTGGTTGTGTGCAATTGTGAGGTATGCTTCTGTTTGGGTGGTGTCTGTTGCATGTGTGAGTGTGGGCGTTTGCATGACTTGGAGGACAGGGAGCTGGAGGTGCTTGGTGATAGAGTGGTAGATGTGCTTGTCTGTTGAGGTTATGTTTGTGGGTATGCTGGTTGTTGGGGATGTTTGTGTTTCTGTTGGGGTGGTGTCTGCGGGTATGCTGGATGTGGTGGATGTTTGTGTGTCTGTTGGGGAGGTGCCTGTGGTTATGTTGGATGTGGTGGATGTTTCTGTGTGTGTTATGCTGGTGTCTGTGGGTATGGTGGATGTGGTGGATGTGTTTGTGTGTGTTGTGGTGGTGTCTGCGGGTATGCTGGGTGTGGTGGATGTATCACTGGCTGTTGTGATGTCTGTGGGTATTCTGGATGTGGTTTGTGGGCGGTGGTGTTAGTGCGAGTGTCTGATGAAGTGGTGGTTGATGTTGTGTTTGTGGCTGTATATTGAGTGCCTGCGTGCTGCTGTGTCTTGTGGTGTTTGCGTTGATGTGTGCTGCCTGTGTGTGTTTTGAGATGGGTGCATTTAGATGTGCCTGTCTGCTTAGGATAGGTCGGGAAATAGGGAATTTGGATTGGGAAGACGGAGGTGGAGGGGGAGGAATGTGGGGCGTGACTGGCTGCTGTCATTGAAAAGGCCAGAGACTGAAACGATATCAGTAGGCCAAGCACAGCACTATGAATGCCTTCCAGGAAAGCATTGGTCTGCTGAAGTTGGCTTGCCAAACCCTGGATAGCATTCAAAATGGCAGTCTGACCCACAGAGATGCTCCTCAGCCGGTCAATAGCCTCGTCACTGAGGGTAGGAGGGGTAAGAGGGGCTAGGGAGGAGGTGCCTGTGGCAAAGGAGATGCCCACCCTCTAGGGTGACCAGGCACAGCCAACTGGTTGGGTAGCAACATGGAGGGTTGGCATTTTGAACTGGGGCGGTGGACAAAGATGGTACAGGAGTAGGTCCTGATGGGTCCACCACCTCTAGGCAGTGATCACTGGAGGTAGAATCCGATGATGAAGATGTTGATCCTGTCTCCTCTGTGGCACTCCCCTCACCCTCTGGGCCAATGGCTCCCTCTGTGTCAGTGGTGACATGACTGTGGGTACCGTGGCCAGATTGTTCCCCATTTGGTTGTGCCCCATCTCCTTCACTTGCCTGGGCTAATGCTGCAAATACAAAGAGGAAGAAGGTCACCACATGTTTCTGTACACACTTGAACAACAGCTGTGATTAGCAAACATTACCATGCCGTCAAGTAGGCCCAAGCAACAAACTACATCAAATTGGCTCCTAAATGTACCATATCATATGCATGCATGGTATCTGAACTGATAACAGTTGCTCATAGGAAAATCTGGGTCTCAGACAACTACAATTGAAGTTCTGCAATCACAGTAACCATTGAACAAGTAGGAGACCACATCACCTCCAATGGTTTGCCTCATTGAGCTCACCTCAGTTATCTGTTGCCATACAATAGTAGCCCAATGACAACTTCATTCACACAGGTCCCACACAAGGTCATGCAGACATCTATTTGCCACATACACAATAACACAACAATAAGAAGTTGTGCTTCTAAAACCTGCCTGCCATGTTGCTGACAACAGTACTATAGTCTGGAGAAGATGCCATGGAAATACTCATGTCACACTGGAAACATATCAACAATGCACACTTCACCATGTAAAATTTGTCCTAATAGGGACATGGAGGTAGTACTAATGTTGCTCAGATATGCTATACATTAGGCATGGAAATGGACACTGTATAAAAAATGTGCTAAATGTCAGGGAGATATGTCCCTAAAACCCACAGCACAATGAATCAGCAAGCCCCAGGGAAATCACCACTAATGTCTGGCACTCCTTGCAATGACATACTCTGATTGCATCAGTAGATGCCATAAGTCCTCTATATGTTGGTGAGGCAGAGAGATTTGCAAGTACTACTAGAAGGCCCTCAACATGTTGCCCAATGGGAAGCTACATCACTATCTCCATTTTGGTTCTACAAACCCAGATGTTTGTGGATGGATGCATAACTGCAAGTCACTCCATGATGCAAACCAACAGTCAGGTTGCAGACTTTCTCCATTACAAATATGCAGTGCACTTTTCCACATGATGCCACATCAATGGCATGGAAATGCAAATTGTGGCTAAAATATCTAGTCATACAAGTCATGCCCCTCATTGCTACTGCAGTTGTACATGCCAAAAAACAAGCAATGATGGGTGATGGTAGGTGTCAACCAACGAGCAATGATGAAACATTCCTGTCTGTGGCACCACATGAAATGTAGCTCCATTGCAAATGTCCCATTCCCAAAACAGGTTGGCATGCACATATGTGTGAGGGAATACAGAAATCATCCAATGAACAGAGGTAGACCATGCATGAAAAAGCAGTGTACACATTTTGTCAAAAGAGAAAGGGATACATGCTAATACGTAGGCACAAAGAATGTTGCAACAGTCATGACACACAAATCATGTCAATGGACATTCCCCAATTACCAAGGGAAAGTATTGATCTGTAGCTGATCCAAATAACAATGTATGCTCTGTCACATTTATAATGTCCATCTTCACATTACAGACTGTAGTGAGGCACCAGCACTCGTCACACACTTAAGAAAAGTTGCCTCCTGGGGGAAGATCCAATATACAGTACTCATTTGTCCAGACACATGAATGAGGGCAGTGATCCATCACTTCCTTTCCTTTGGCCTGTAACCCTGAGCAGTAGTGGTCTGTAGTGTAGAATTTATACCCACAACAGCAACAAACATTACTTGATTGATCAAAGTACACAGCCATGTGTTGTCCCTGAAGAGCAAATTGTTTGTGGATTGTGTCCTAGGGCCATGGGCCAATCGGCAATGCGCATCAGTATGTACCACATTACATATAAGCACAAAACAGTTATTCATCTACTGTGTCACACATGGCTAGTCCCTAATCACCAGGGAAAGATGTCAGAACCTAATACATTAGTTTGGCAATGTGATAGGTGGGATTATGCCCTGTACTTACCCACTTGGGGCTGCTGTGCTCCCCTTAAACGCCCATCAAGGTTTGGGTACCCCACGCCAGAATGCGGGCTATTAAGCAAGCCTACTCATGTCAGGTAGCCCATGCTCCAGCAATGTGTACTGTGATGTGACCTCAATGCAACACTACACACATATGTGACTTCTGAAGGGTAAACTCTTTAGGCCTGAATTGGCCAAGACATTCACGCTCTGTGAGATTGACTCACTGCATAGAGTCCCTACAGGCAATTTCCATAGTACAGACTTCACCCTTACACTTGAGTGACAATGAAGGGCCTGCCATGGTGGGTACAGAAAGTGTCTTCCATGTGCACCTTTGGAAATATGGGTCTCAACTACAGAGATGGCATCCAACATACAAAGGAATGAATTGTACAGTTTCTGCTATGTGACCAGGCTACTGCCTCACATGTCATGTCCTCCCAGGAAAGAACACACTGTCTGCACTGTGGGACTGTAATTAATGCAATACGCCTGTACAGGTCAATTATGACTTATGTGAAGGTGACAACAGAGCTGTGGGAAGGGACATGTCATGAGTCAAAGACACACATTGTTAATGATGCAAAATGCACACATTAACTACTTCTGGGACGTACTCCTATACCCATTCCTAATCTAGTCAATGGAAAGACGCATTCAGGGAAAGTTTTACCACTAGAGCATCATATTGTCCACATGGCATGACCTGCCAGTGTGCAGGGAGTGGGCCCAGTGCCACAGTTGCATAACCACAGTGACTCTCTCAGAGCCTGGACTAGGTCCCATACTGAGAGATACATGTGACAGGCCCTGGTCTCTGCAGGCTGGGCATACAGAACTTACATGACACTCACATTTGCATCACTTCTATGCACGACAGTACATCATGTGACCATCAGCAATGTGGCATGCTGTTTGTGTGGCAACCTGAAGGGCCGAGCGAATCATGATATGCCTTCCAGACAATAGTTTTGCAAGGTCAGATGTGGGTTGAAAGATTCTGTGGTACTATACCCCTTGCTTAAACAATCCTCAAATCACTTAGGCAAGATGAATACACAGCTCATGCTGTCATGCACATATATGCTGTTCAACCTTTACAACCATCATGAAGAAAGATATGTCATTGGATGGCAGCAAAGTCTCCTTGCCCAGTTATGTGCATCCAACACAAAGAGGATCTAGGGCCTCAAAAAACATCACACAACACAATGTTCATTAACACAACATATATGACTGTTAACCAATACCTGCATCATGCACATCCCATTCATGTCACACAGACTTCAACAACAGGCATCACAAGAAGTCTAACTGGCACACAGGGGCATATTATACCCTGTGAGGAGCGAAAGGATTATGTTGAACTGAGTCAATTATGCACATGAGGGACTCACCTACTCTTCTGGTGAGCCATAAAGCTGGGGAAGGACCTCATTAACAAGCCTCTCCAGCTCCTCTGGAGAGAAGACAGGGGCCCTATAACCGATTGGACTTGGCATGATTGCTCCCAGAGGCGGCACACAGCAGCTCAAGTAGTGTAGGTGTTGCTGGCAGCAGTGTTAGGAGTAAAGTGAGTGAATATGCACATCAAGGTGGTCATGCTCGCTACGTACACGGTCATCACCACACATGGACACAGCCATTGGGCCACCACCACTACAGGCAACAACTTTAACCTATGCCTGTGCCTGCTGCGGTTAGAACCGCCTATCGCACTGATGACTTCTGCCGGTGGTTGCGGGCACTTCCGAATTTCCAGTGGAGTAGGTCAGGAATTTGCTATTTTGACTGCCTGAAATACTGTTTATGGCTTTATAAATTGTGTCACATATATAATATATGTGTTGTAGCATCCCAAACATCCTTATTCTGTCTTGTTATATAGGTCCTACTGCACAACCACCAGTATAGTGTGTTGCAGGGCACAGATGGCATTTTACGGCAATGCACGGACCAACACCGCCAATGGTCTTTTTGGCAGTCAGAAAACACAGTCACATTTCGAGACGCCACTGTGTAGCAGATAGTGAGTTTCATCCAAATCCATGTTATGGACAAGTGTTGACAACCATGGGGCTTGCATTGGACCCTTGTGTAGTTGCCAGCTGGGATGTGTAATGTGTGTCATATCTATCCAGTCAGAAGTGTGTTGTCACATGATACTATTGGCATTCATCATGCATGTTGCTGTGGACACACTTACTAATGTTACAAATAATGTCTTGTCACACATAGGTACCCTGGTAGAGGGAGGATGCAACAATCTCCTGTCTACTGTCCACTACCAGACCTTCCGACCACTGAGCAGTAGCATATAATTCAGTTATAACGCCTGGATAGGCAAACAATAGTGGACTTATGTTGTCAGTTGGAGCCAGAGCTGATGCCAGCTAACAGTAATCCAACCTGCGTACCACCCATTGTACAAGTCATGTCAGTATTGCACTTCCTGGCCACAGGGTCTTTCCAACATACAGTGGCCGTATCTGTTGGTATGTCCCAGCCTATGTTGAGTCTGGTGTTGAAGGATTTACTCTCATTAATGTTGAAACACATTGAGAGCTATAGCAGGTTCCACCAATGTGAGGATTTAGCCAATGTGAAGGCTAACGTTTATGGTTTTGCCTGCCTCCCACATGTGGTGGGGGCCATTGATGGCACACACGTTGGCTTGGTGCCACCACAGGCCAATGAACAAGTATATTGCAACAGAAAGAACTTCCATTCCACCAACATGCAAGTTGCTTGTTTGGCGGATCCCTACATCTCACATGTATATGCCTGTTATCCTGGATTAGCACATGATTCCTTCATAATGCAGAACAGCACCATACCTTAGGTGATGTCACAACTGCAATGAGAAAAGGCCTGGATGGTTGATACGTCACATCTGACCTGATTGTGTGTGAGTAATGTCAGGTGCTACACTCATGAAGTGAGGGACTCATTGGTTCACTTATGTCCCATTCCTTAAAAGGAGACTCAGCATATCAAACTGTCCTTGGTTGTTGATGTCACTGAGGAATCCAACCACGTCAGAGGAAGTCTGCTTCAATGAGGCCTATGGGAAAACACGGCAGGCAGTAGAGCAGGCTTTTGGGCCCCTAAAGGCTGGATTTATGTGTCTGGACAGGACTGTGGAGCCCTCCTCTACTCACCCGGGAAAGTGTGTCAGATCACTGTGGCATGCTACATGCCCCACAACATCACCCTGCGGAGGAATCCCATGCATCCCAGATGAGGGCAAGCCTGCAGTGCCAATGGGTGAGAATACTGACATGCCAACTGAGGTGGCAGTGATTAAGAGGAAGGAGCTGACTTGTGAGAAGATCTCATCCATAGCTACTTATCATGAGTGTATGTATGTCTTGTTATGTCATGACTGTGACTGTACAATTAATTGTAGTTGTGAGAATGTTTTGAGTTGAGTGTTTGGGAGTTAATACTCTACAATAGTCAACCAAAGACAGCTTGATGAGATAGCTTTTGAAACATCCCCAACTTGATAATGTTGCTTTGTGTGTGTCAGTTTCCTTGCACAGTGCTTTGTTTTCTAGATGCTTGCCATGTGACTTGTGTCATATGTATGGTTTCAAGTCTATACTCCTTGTTTTGTTCTTTGTACACGTACCTTCATGATGACATCTTCATATGGTATTTCAGAGTTGTAACACTGTCAGGTAAGTGATGCTGTTTGGACATACAAAGTGGACATGGATTGTTCCAAGTAATGTAGGTCACAGAGTTTGGGTGTATGAGACCTGTTCCAAGACAGCTTGAACAGTGTTTGGGTAGAAGGTCAGAAGTACCCACTGGACTTGTTTTGTGTTCTCTGGTGGGCCTGACGCATCAGGTGTGTCATAATGCAGACACAAAATATCTTCTGTTAGCTTGCAGCCAAGTCATTTTTCCTTTACATTGGCTAAACACTCTTTTTGTATGATTTGTATGAAGCTGTAGATATGTCTTATTATTGTAGGCCACAGCGCATGTGCCACAACACTGACTTGTTTGTGTCATACCACTAGATGCATGGGCACTGGATTACGATGGCCCTGTTATCAGGGACTGTTGTATTGCCATCTGTCTGTATCTTGGATTAGGTGATGTTGAATTACTTTGGTGTGGCATGTGATAAGGCACAAGCTGCTGACATCAACCACATCAATGTTTGCCTATTCTACAGGACAATGTCTGACAAATCCCTAACTTTCATGGTCTTGAGGTCTGCACCTGTCAACATTTTCATTTACTCAGTATGAGTCAATCATTTTTGATTCCAGTAGTCCTTACAGATTGACAACCTATGTGCTGAAAACTGTAATAGAATGTTTAGATTAAGCAGACTCTCACACTTGTGTTTGTGTGGGAGGGTTTTAATCCTGAGCTGAACACTGTGTACATGCAACACATCCCATCTTGAGCAAGTAGCTTGTAACATCGTTGTATGGTTCATGTGCTCTGACATACCTACATGGCTAAATATGAAATCCAAATCAACAGACAAAGGTCAGCAAAGGGTGTGTTTATTGTGCAGCTGTGACTCACTGGAAATATATATGACATGAATAAACAAAAAATCATATGTGAAGGGGTCAGTCATGCTGAATGAAATCCTTGGAGTAGATGCCACACCACTGGGAGTCTAAAGTCCAGCATACTCCTCCCACTGGAAATGGTAGGTGGTTCAGGATCAGTCCAAAATGTATGTGTAACACACAAAGGAGATCCTTGAGGAAGAGGGTTATTACTAGCAGTGCTGTGTGTCTTGCCATCTGCACCTCCTGAATTCTTTATTGGATATCCCCCCTTGCATGGGAGGGATCTGCTGCTACAGAGACAGGGGTGTCTAAGTCTTGGTGTTTCTCTGACAGGTCCTCCCTTCCAGTGTCTGGCACCAATGTTGCTGGGCCTACTGTTTATTGGCCAAAGGAAGGGGTAGAGTGGTGTTGAAAAGCCCTGCTCAGGGTGTTATGTATGTCCCTAAATACCCCTGTTAGGGAGGCCATGTTGGTGTTGTGGGCCACCATCTGTTCCTGCATGTCCATATGCATATCTTTCTGTAGCAGCTTGATTTCCTAGAGTTAGGTCAACACCTGGCCCATCATGCCTTGGGACTACCTCCCACACACTCTACCCCCACGGGCCTGAGCCCTTGCCACCAGGTACCACCTCCAACTTGTTCCTGGACCGTCATTGTCTGAAGTGTTGTACTGGATCTCAAGATCCAAGCCTTGGGTGGCACGAGATGGTAGACACTGTGCCCGGGACACAGGTTGGACCTCACTGTTGCCATATGACGTGATTACCAGATGGACCAGAACCCTCCTCCACATCCAGATGTCCAGGAGCGTCGTCCCTGAGCGCTTCATCCAGGGGGGTAGTGGCAGTCTGTTACATGGCCTCCATGTGTCCACCTGACGATGTAAAATTTACATTTTTAATGGTTGTTTTTTTTACATCTACCTCCAACGGTTTAGAGTTCCAGTAAACAGAGACCTTGTACAAAGTAAAGTTGTGATTAAGCCAATAGTGGCAAGTAACCACGGTATTGGGTGAATTGACATGACATGTGTGAAGCATGTCAACTCATGTAGTCTCAAGCAACTGCTGAGATGTGCAGATCAGTTGTACTTTGGAGGCTGGCCTGAAAATGACATCTTGCCACCAGTGGAACCAATACAGTGGATGGACAAGATATGGCTTTGACCATATGGAGGACTAGTTGAGTGGGATGCAGGGAGACCCAGGACTTGGTTGCATGTGTTGCTGGAGTCATAATGTGCTCACTGCTGTGTCAATGTGTCTGCTGTTGTTTCCAATCCTGTGATGCGTCTTGAGAACTTAGGGATACTGTACACACTAGGTAAACTGTCCTTCCTGTCTTGTCTTCAATAGTTTCAGCTTGGGTTAGCAAGTCAAGATTGAGCTAGGTAGACAGACACTTCTCTGATTTGAGCATGATCTGTGCTTGATCACTCCCAGGTGAGTACATTTCATATACTTCATTTGTGAGTTGTGAAACAGGGGTCTTTGTACTAGACAACACTGGGCTGGTGGATAGTTACTGAAACAGTGTCTCCTGGGAGTTGCAGTCAGGTCACTCCCTGTACTACATACACTTGACCAATGTTATCACCTGCAGGTGAGTAAACCTCATTTGAGGCTTAACTTACTGGTGTACTGGGGTATGTTACCACTGTGCTGGGGGTTGGAGTTACTGGAACAGGGCCTTTTGTGCTTTGCAGTCAGGTCTCTCTCTCTACTACACACACTTGACCAATGTTATCCACCCAGATGAGTAAACATTATTTGATAGTTAACACACAGAGGTACTGGGGCATGTGACCACTGTGCTGGTGGTTGGAGTTACAGAAACATTGCTGGGAGTTGCAGTCAGGTAACTCCCTGTTCTACAAACACTTGACCAATGTTATCTCCCCAGGTGAGTAAACTTCATTTGATAGTTGACAAACAGATTTATTAGGGCATGTGACCATTGTGCTGGTGGCTGTAGTTACAGAAGGAAGGCCTGCTGGGAGTTGCAGTCAGGTCACTCGCTCTACTACACACACTTGACCAATTTTATTACCCCAGGTGAGTAAACTTAATTTGAGAGTTGACAAACAGATGTATTGGGGCGTGTGACCACTGTGCTGGTGGTTGGGATTCTTGGAACAGGGCCTATTGTGCTTTGCAGTCAGGTCACTCTGTTTACTACACACACTTGATCAATGTTATCCCCGAGGTGAGTAAACTTCATATGAGAGTCAAAAAACAAATGTATTGGGGCACGTGACCACTGTGCTGGTGGTTGGAGTTCCTGGACCAGGGCCTATTGTGCTTTGCAGTAAGGCCACTCTGTGTACTACACACACTTGACCAATGTTAATCCCCCCAGGTGAGTTAATTTGCGAGTTAACAAACAGGGGTCTCTGGACAAGAAAATACTGGGTTGGTGGTTGGAGTTACAGACACAGGGCCTTCTGGGAGTTGCAGTCAGGTCACTCCCTGCACTATAAACACTGAACAAATGTAATCCCCCCTCAAGTGAGTGAAGTTCATTTGCAAGTTAACAAACAGGGGTATTTGAAAAAGAGAACACTGGGCTGGTGTTTGGAGTTGGGGAAACACAAGCCTCCTGGGAGTTGCGGTCAGGTCACTCCCTGTACTGCAGACACTAGACAAATGTTATCCCTCTAGGTGAGTAAACATCATTTGTGAGTTAACAAACAGGGGTCGTCGGGCACAAGAACACTCGGCTAGTGGTTGGAGTTGCTAAACCAGTGCCCCTTCTGGGAGTTGCATTTAGGTCACTCCTTCTAATTCCTGCACCAGACAAACGTTATCCCCCCAGGTGAGTAAACTTAATTTGAGATTTAACAAACAGGGGTCACTATACAAGAGAACACTGAGCTGGTGGTTGGAATTGCTGAAACAGTGCCTCGTGGGAGTTGCTGTCAGGTCACTCTCACTACTCCTGAATACTTGACAACTGTTGTGTTTTACATGTCTGTATGCAGGCTGCATTTATCTTTGAGCATACATTGTCATTTTGGGACATGCCATGGATCCTCAAAAGTGCTTATGATATTAGGAGATTTCCAGGACCCATTTGAACATATGCTATGTGATGGGCCTTGGTAACTGTGATGTTTGGTCCAATGATACCCATTGAGAGTGTTTAAATTCAGATTCTCTGGGTATTGAATATTGGTGTGTACATCAACAAAACAGTGGGAAAAAGGTGAGCATGCATGACTGCATTTCAGTGACTTGTTCAGTGCTGTGACTTACCAAACTCCTCTCCCCCAGGTATTCCTGTCAAGCTCTCAGAATGTAGGATGGCCAAGACCTTCTTCTCCCAGGGAATGAGTATTAATGGGAGACTGGGAGGGCCACCGCTAGGCTTCTTGGCCTACAGCTGGTGCCTTGAGACCAGGGAATGGACCTCGCCCTTGAGGTCTTTCCACCTCTTCCTAATGTCCTCCTTTGTGTGTAGGGTGGTGTCTACAGCATTCACTCTGTCAATGATCCTGTACAGCATTTCCATTTTCCTGCTGAGAGGAGGGTGCTGGACTTGTGCTTGAAACAATTATGGCTCTACTCCTATAATTTCATCCATCATGACTCCTAACTCACCTTCTGAAAAAATTGGGATTTTGAGACGTGACATGGTGGGAAAAAAAACTATTGAGGGTGACAGGGACATACTTAACAGGGGAAGTGCAATAGGGTGTGAATGGACAAAAGTGTGAGCAGGGTGTTCAATGGGATGGTGAACAAAAAGGGGTGCCTAAACTATATACTTTATGCATTTTAGTTGCTCGGGCTTCTTTGTCTTGCTGTGTAAATGCAAAGGAATGTTGTCCATGAAGGGATGTCTTTTATAGTGTACTTTGAGGGGTGTATCCACTTGGCAAATGTGTGTCAGCTGTGTTGTTTTTGAACTCATCCAATGTGCAGTTGTCTATTACTTTGCTGACCGCAAACCCCTGTGGTCCTGACCTCCATTGGTTGACCACCACGAAGGGATTGTCACGGTGACTGTATGACTGTAATATGCTTGGTGGTTGGCCGCAGCCCTGATAGAGCTGGGGGTCAGACTGCTTTTATCCAGACCACCGCGTTGTTGGCAGTCTGCCTTTTTTGCTTGGCAGTCAATGGTCCTGTCTGTGTAACTCATAGTAGGGTGGGCTGGAAGACCGTCGGCGTGGGGATCTTTTCAGGACTGCCAACGTGGCAGTCTGCCGGTGTGACCACCAAACACATAGTTAGGCCCAAACTCTTCAGAAACAACAAAGAAGTGGATTTACCTAGAAATAATAGCCACAAACAAACTATAAAATAGAGTAATCTACAAAAGTCAAAATAAACTGTCACAAAATCCACACCAATATCACAAATCATTTTTATATGAATAATAAACATAATATATTATTACATTGGTATAAACAATAAATAAAATTCAAAATGTAAATAATTCTGAGATAATAAAATAATACATATATTTTCCATTAGAAATGTTCTCATCACCAACCAAAATGCTCAAACAGCAAACTCAATCCATCAAGTAAAATAAATATACCACTTAAACTACACATATCCAGATAACAATCATGTAATATTTACAGGAGCTTCATATAACATTTCCCACACAAAAGAAATTAAATACATTTGGCTTACTGTTCTGTAGCTGTAGATCGTCCTCTTCATCCACATAATCAAAAATAAAAATCCATCAAAAAAAGGAAAATGCCTGCTGATACGGGGCGAGGCGGACAAAGCTGTTGTTGTGGTGGTCCCAGAGGGGTCCGCCACCAACAGGGAGCTGCCATTGGAGGAGGAATCCGAGTCTTATGTTGCAGTGGTAGTAGGCTCCCCCATGGTGCTCCCCTCGCCCTCCAACCCACTGGTTCCCTCACTATCGCTGGACCGTGCCTCCTGGGTTCCGTGGGCTGCAGCATACCCACTTGCCGGTGCCACTGCTCCTTCGCCTGATGATGCTGATGCACACAAGAACACAAGAAAACAGACGGATACAAAGAAAGGAATGCAGGCTGTGAGCAACCTAACTATGATGCAGGTAGGCACACATTTAGTATACTTCAGTCCAAGAGCTCACCTTACCATGCCTTTGCACTACAAGAATGTACCACTGATAGGGAGTACACCTGCCTCTTTGGTGTACACTACACTGACAGTGGTGCCCTACAGATTCTATGCACATGTCCTGCAACTCCAACTGAGGTATCCATTTAATGCTCAGATGTCATGAGTACCACTACGTCACTTAGCAAGACAACTGGAACACTACCTGACTGATTTTACTATACAATGTCCACCTTACCTGGGTACACATGATCCCTACACAACAAGGTAACTTAACCTGGCCAAGAAGCTGAACACCTGCATACCCTGACACCTATGAGTTACTGTAACAGCAACCTTTCCCCACATTGCCTACCATCCCCACAATACAGTTGGCATCCAGGACTGTGTGAAAACTCACCCTCTTGTGGCTGCTGTAATGCCTTTTAGTGCCCACCCAAGGCTGGGTAGGCCACTGCCAGTATGCGGGCCATTAGGGGGGTCAGTGTCTGACATGCACTCCTCCCTTGTTGGGAGGCTGTCTCCAGCTGGGCCTCTGCGGTGTTCCAGGCCCAGCGTCTCAGGTCTTCCCACTGTTTCCTGCAGTGGGTGCTCTGCCGGCTATAGACCTCCAGGGTCCGCACGTCCTTGGCGATGGCTCACCATAACCCCTTCTTCTGATGGGTGCTGACCTGCATGGGAGAAATTTGGAATACACATTAATTTAGACGGACCACACACATGCTGACATAGGATACAACACTGACAGTTGACACAACAATAATTCCATCATCTTCCTACCGGTACACGTTGATGGCCTACTCCACTGCTCCTACATGCTTGGTAATCCCACATTCACACATACCTGCACCCGAGCAATCACACTCACTGGTAGGAAACTGTACATCCACTCACCTGCTCCTCTGGTCGCCCATACAACTTTTCATACAGGGGTAAGACCCCTTCCACAAGCCTTGTCAGCTCCTCCTGTGTGAATGCTGAGGCCCTCTCCCCTGTAGCACATGCCATCTTTGTGACCAGATGGAGGACACAGCAGCACATGCAGTGGAGTAGTGGTCATGGTGAGTGCAGGAGTCCAGTAGCTAAGGGAAATCAAAATGGAGGTGAAGACCGTGGCGGTACGCACTGTCCTTGGCGTCGGTGATCGTGATTGGCCCCTGTTCCCAATAGACACCAATGTTAACCAATGGGGAATTGCACGGCAGAACAGACCGCCTAATGCAATGACGATTAACGCCAGCGGAGTCATGTCACTTCCATCTGTCCTCAGCATGTAGGACAGGTGACCACGATTTGAAGTGTAAAATGTAATAGAGTTCAATCTTTATGCACCCTCCATGCTGTCTTTTCTTCCTGAACATGTCATGCACACCAGTCATACACAGCATTACATGCCATTTATGATGTGTGGCATCAGTTATCTGCATTTGTAGGTTGCATGGCACCGTGTACGCACGTCAGTTGTCAGTGTTAGCTGCATACAACTGTTCCATGATGCAAAAGCTATGTTTGTGCAGTTGTGTGCGCGTCGACATCATCTGTAATGTGTTGGTGTGGTGAAATATGTGTGTTGTCCCTCCCTAGGTACTGACTCCTTCAGAGACTGAAGAATGCATTGGTGTATCGGCTCCTAGTTGACATGGCAACCATAGAGGAACGGCACATCATATTGACCTACCGTCTGAACCGGATGACCATACGTAAACTGTGTGCCCAACTGGAGCCAGATCTACTGCCAGGTCTATGTAATCCCTGTGCTATACTACCTACTGTGCAGGTACTATCTGTGCTACATTTCTTGGCCAGTATGCCATTTCAGGCGACAGTCACCTTGGCAGCAGGTGTTTCACAGCCAATGTTCAGTAACATCTTAAGGGATGTCCTGACTGCCTTGCTGAAACACCTCCACACCTACATCAAATTTCCCCAATCGGCTGACTTGCTCACTGTGAAATCAGAGTACTATGCCATTGCACAGATTCCACATGTGATTGGGCTATAGATGGCACCCATATTCCCTTGATTCCCGCCAGGGTAAATGAACAAGTTTACAGGAATAGGAAAAGTAATCACTCCATTAATGTACAGATGGTGTGTCTTGCAGACCAGTACATCTCCCAAGTGATAGCAAAATTCACTGGATCTGTGCATGACTCTTACATTCTGAGGAACAGTAGTGTCCCACACCTGATGGCATAACTACAAGTAGAGTGAGTCTGGCTTGTGGGTGAGTGAGATGTGAGAGTGCAGTAGCTAACAACCTGCCTTTCTAACTCTTTGCCCTCTACACAATGCTGACATGTGCTATGACTTCCCACTCTTCCCAGGTGATTCTGGCTATCCAAAAATGCCCTGGCTGTTGACACCAGTGAGGTATCCCAGGTCAGGGGGTGACATTCGCTACAATGAGGCACATGGCAGAAAAAGAAGAGTTATCAAAGTGACCTTCGGCCTTCTGAAGGCAAGATTCCGGTGCCTGCATATGTCAGGCCCATCCCTGTGCTACTCCCCAAACAAGATTTGCCGGATCATTGTGGCCTGCAGTATGCTGCAAAACTTGCCACTAAGGAGACATGTACCCATACTGGAAGATGAAAAATGACATGATCCACCAGTGGCAGCTGAGGGGACAGCGCTGAAGAAGGGGAGGATGATTACAGAACTCAGCTCATCCAGTTATACTTCCAATGCGTTGAAGGTACATGTTTCCATCAACATTTCCTACGTAGAGTTGTGTACAGTTGTAAGATTGTACAACCAGTGCTGGTGACACACCTCCTGGCGGCTGCCATGGGCAGTGTCACCTGTGGAGTGATACAAATCATGTTGACTGTGTGTCCTGCAGAGTATTTGACTGTGCAATGTGTGTACTGTTACATACCCCTTACTGCTTCATGTGTTTGATGACTCCCAAAGGTAGAACATAATCATAGAGAAAGCACAAAAGGGTAATAAGGGTAAAAAGCGCCGAACATCTGAGAAGTAAAACAATTGTATATGTACAAGTATTTAGAGTGAAAGCAGGGTCTGGTGCAACCTGGCCCTGTGCCTTACTACCCGGTAGGCACAAAGACGGATATCCGAGTACCCATAGACAAACTTGAAAAAGATGGCCACAGCACAGTATGGCACCAAGTAATCGGAACGTTGTCCACAACGTTCCGATTACTTGGTGCCATACTGCACAACTTCTCAGGCTCCCGACCACAGGCTTATCAGGGCCTACCATTACTGCCCTTTTCTTACGGGTTCATTACCCTACCCAGGCACATTACCGATAGGTCCATTCCTAAAAGCAACAATTGACTTTCTGGAGCCCAGCTAACTGATCACGGGGCTCCTTCGCTACCTACCTTTGTCACGTAACATTCTGGCCAGATGGCCCAGCCTTGATGAAGTCACTTGTGTGACGAAACACGTGTTGGCTGTATCTTGTTGATGACACTATGATCTCTAGCATCTACAATTAAAGACAACATCTGCAAAACAAGACCTTGGACTCCAGTCTACCTTTCACTTCATCAATATACTATCAGGGATATTTATCCCTGTCACACCATTGGACTATATACTCTGTGTGCTGTGGCCATCTTTTTCAAGACTCCCAAAGGTAGTTCACACTCAGAAGTTTTGTTTTCCTGGATGTACAGTTTCCTGCCTTCACATGTATGTACTGTTTGGACTACAGTTGTACTAATTTAGTAAGCTGCATATGTATGTGCATAACTGGTGTGTAGTACAACTGACAAATGGTAATACTGGTCAGTGAATAAGTGACAGTACTCTGGCAATGATGTTCAATTTTGGACACAAGGCAGGTACATGTGTCATTGAACAAACTATACCTAAATATATGCTACATATCTGTTCCTCGCAGGTCTTACTATGCTGGGATACTCTTTGCCATGCCGTGTACAAGGAGGATTAGGGCATTCCTGGTGCAAGTGTGAGGAAGCCATTTCTCAGATTTGGAATGTTACATGCCTGCAGACATTTGCCCTAGCCAATTTCTGGTACTGCTTTAGCTGGGTGGCAGTAGTGATCAACAGCTTCAGGGGATATGGCATTGACTGTCAGTTGGTTGTCCACGGTGGACATTGCACATGTGCATTGCTTGCACACATTCGCAGTGGCATGTGTTTCCTTCTGTTTCTGTCCTCGGTTCTGTCATTGCCATTCCTGTGTCAGCATCTGCCACCTGTTGATTGTGCTGACATCCCCATACATCTGCATGCAGGACTCCCATTTGGATGGGTGCAGTGCATGGAATTAGTGGGTTGCGTGATGCATTGTGGGACTTGTTGTGTTTCAAGCATTATAGGCACGGACTGACGGTTGTGTGCAGATTGGTTGGGTAGGTGTTAATGGTGTGCGTGGGCATGCAGGGGATGGGTGTAGGTGGCTGATGGGGTGGGATGGACATGGGATAGGGTGTCTTGGGTTCGGTACAGGGGGCGGGGTGACATGCCTTTCAGGTGCAGGTGGTGGGATGGGTGTGTCATTGACTTACCAGAGTCCAGTCATCCAGTGAGTCCAGTGAGGCCCTCAGGATGAAAGACTGCCATGACCTTCTCCTCCCACTCAATCAACTCGGGGAGTGGGGGACCACCGCCAGTCCTCTGGATGGATCTGGTGTAATGATGCCATTGCCCGGACCTTCCCTTACATGTCGTTCCACTTCTTTCTGATGCTGTCCCTTGTGCGTGGATGGCTTCCCACTGCATTCACCCTGTTGACAATCCTCTGCCATAGCTCCTTCTTCCTGGCTTTGAATGCCTGCTGGACGTGTGCACCGAACAGCTGTGGCTCCATCCGGATTTTTTCATCCACCATGGTCTGCAATTCCCTGTCAGTGAAACGGGGGTTCTTAAGGGGTGCCATTGTGGGTTGTGTGGGGAGTTGTGTGCTGTGATGTGGTGGGGTGTTTGGGGTTGTGCAGTGTGTGAGTTAGTTGATGGCAGGTGTGGTGATTATTGAAGGTGCAGTTGTGGGGTGAGTGGTTGTGTGTTTGTGAGTTACATGTGGCGTGGGGTGTGCAAAGATGTGACTTGAGTTCATGGTGTCCCTTTCCAGTTAGCCGGTAGTTTTGTGGCAGCAGGTAGGAATAGCTTGAAATTGTGGGTATTGTGGGGGGGGTGTTTTATAGTGGAGTGTGTGAAGTGGTTGCATGTGTCTCAGGTGTGGGGTTTTCAAATTGTGAAATGTTGTCGTTGGCAAGTCCGTTTCAGGTCCCGCAGTGGTCCATATCGCCAATGGCGTACCGCTGTTGCACGACCGCTGATTCTGATTCGTATTTGGGAGGGTGGTTTAGTTTTTGCCATGGCGGTGGTGGGTTCTGTGCAGCCTGTTTGCCGCCATTGTTCGGCCTGGCAGGGTCCAATGCCTCATTCTTTCCTGGTGGATTTTGCCTTTGGGGTCATATTACGGTGGTAAGTTTTCCACGTCCACGCCGGTCTTTTCACTGCAGACTGCAACGTGGTTGGCGGTAATTACCGCTAAACTCGTAATGACCATCTAAATGTGGCACTTACAGCGGCATTAAAATTAGAACATCGCCTAGGGATGCAGAGAACCCACAGAACTTTGTCATCAAAAGTCACCCCAAGACATGGAAAAGTGTACACACAACTAATTTGCTGGCCCTTAATAGCCATGACCCCTACTTTATTCTGTGACTTCCCGCAAATCATATAATGGGTTTTACTGATATTAACCTCCAAGTCTAGATCAGTCATAAATTCCACATAAGCATTGACCACTAATCGTAGACCATTCATGGTTCGGGCCAGCAACACCGCATCATCAGCATAAATCAGGGATGGTACGCTCTTCCCATTAATTTTGGGGACATCCTTGCAACTATCTGCTAGAAATTCATGCAGGCCATTGGTATACGAGAGAAACAGGATGCGGGCAATAATACAACCATGCCTCACTTCTCTGTTTACATTAAAAGGATCTGTGCATTTGTCCTTTACCCCATATCTCACAGAAGCGTTTGTGCCAGAGTGGAGCTTTCACAAAAGCTCAAAATTGGGTTCACCAGCCCCATCTTCGATATTAAGCCCCACAGCTTACTGCAATTTACCCTGTGGTAAGCACAGCTAAGATCCATAACAGCAAGATAGAGGATGCCCCTCTACGCAACCGTATATTTGCCAAATCAGCAGAAGTAAATTAGAACACTGTTCCTGGGTCCCTAGTCCCTCCTTAAACCCTACTCATAAGATCATACTCTACCCCCCAAATCTCAACCCGCCGGAAGACAATGCTGCCCAAAATTCTCACCAAAGCATCGAGATAGGGTGATAGCAGTTAGGGTCACTACATTTTCCTTTTGTAAACACTGAAACAATACAGGCGGATTTCCATGATGTAGGGATCACTAGACTCATCACAGCATGTAAGACGTTTACAATAATAGGAGCCCACATCTGAGTGTTACACTTGTACAAATCCATAGGAATCACATCCGGCCCAGGCGCTTTATGCGTTGGACTCTCCTGCAGGGCAGCGACCACCTCCTCCATGGTGAACCTAATAGACAGGCTCGGGCCAGGGTCATCCAAGTCAACCACCTCATCCCCAAGGGTCTCAGCTGAATAAATACTACACAAATGGCTCACCCAAATATCGGGTGGAATATTACAGCCCACCCCCTCAGATGTTCCGATTGTGAGGGTGCCCCTACTCACAATCTTCCAAAACAGATCTGCATTAATAGTGTGACACCCATACATTCCACGCCTGGTCTTTCAACTGCCATTTCCTTGACTTCATGGCAACCTTATACTGTGCACTCGCACTACTCACATGTGCCTGGACTCTAGGCTGCATTTTCAATACGCTCTGCAGGGTTTTCCTCAGCGCAGTGCATTGGATATAAGCCTGCCGCCAACAAACCCTATATCCCTGATCTTTAGCTACCAGACCTACCAGGCCTATAAGAGCCGGTAGCAACCTGTTACTGGGGAGATTCAGGGTCATTCTAAGGGGATTATGAATGCTGAAATGACCTCCCCCTTGCTGAACCAAATTGCTCACTGTGGCAGACACAAAATTGTAATCAATTGAAGACCCCGTCCCCCTGCCTACAAGGGTGGACTCCAAGATCAAAGATATTAATCAGCCTCATCTTTGAAATCCCCTTAATAAGTGTTCTGCCTCTGGCATCCTGAAGGGCCTCACAGATAGAAAAACAATCCTCGCTCGAAAGGATTGCCTAAGGCGAAATGTCCACCAATCTTCGCATTAAAATCCCCTTCCACAATCACTCAAAAGTAATTCAAAGAGAACTCCATCCTCTATTTTTATATCTGCAGGACAGAAAAAAAGGGCAGTAATTTGGCAACCTGACTTCCACATAGCATTATAAAAATTAACAAGTAGGACATTATAATTGTTTGAAAATACCACCCAAGTAAACAGAATTTCCTGATGGCTGCATTTAATGTGGTACACTCTATAAATCTTAGAAATACGAACCAAGGTCACTAAATGCCCCTAAAGCAATGGTCAGGCACCTGAGCAGCAGGAACAGCAAACCTTTGAAACCCATCCCATTTGGGTTCCCACTCTGACCAAGTATTTTGGAGCAGGATGAAGTCTAAGCTAGAGATATACCCTACCCATTGCGTATCTGTAGCTTGGTGACATATCCTGCCACATTCCAAGAAATTGAGGAAGACGGGGGAGACATATCTCTCACGCCGGCCTCCTCCAAGATTAAAGATGTGGACCCTGTTGTACCATCCTGAAAATGCCCATCTTGCCCAGAACAGCTCGTCAGGCTTAACAGTCAATCATTGCCCTCTAAATCTGACCTACCCCCAATCAGTCTGACAAACAAAATATCCTTAAGATCTCTACAATTAAAATCACAGTTTTTAACCAACCAATGGCCAACCTTATTTTTCAACTGCTCTGTAGATTCTGGGGGTAACAGAGGAACATTTGTGAGAATTACCACATAGGGAGCACAAGCCAGTGGTACCGCCAGAAGAGAATAAGAAGGGCACAAAACTAAATTTTAATTCAGCCTTCCACCCTTCTCTGTTACCAGCACAGCCTCCCTGCTGGAGTTTCTACTCACATGACTGTCTATGTCCTGGCCCCCCTCCGGTCTTGCAGGAGCAACCACCGCTTGACAGTGTGTTTGATTACCCCAATTCCCAGTATTGATATGAATCTGCCGGGAAGACTGCCTGCTCAATCTCTTCTGGGAGGTTGGATTAACCACCAGAGAGGCTTCTTTAACCGGGATAGGGCCCACAGAGCCATGAGGATCAGGCCCAATAGGATCACAGGATTGGACCAAATGGGCCCCCACCCTACAAGACAACAAGGAAAACGCTGATTCAAAAATTCAAGCACCTGCAATTTGTCCTTTGGAGGCGTAAGGCAGGCTTCAACCAGTTGATTTGGCCCAATATCTTGTCTACACAGAGAACTTGATCCTGCCCAGAACAAGAAACACCCTGGGAACAAGAGCAAAAAGGGGCCACCAGATCTGGGGGGTCAGGGGTTAACAGGTTTTCTCCAACTTTTTTCAGTGCTGCAGCTAGGAAAAGAGTCAGAAAAATTCCCACAGTCGCAGAGTGAGGCTCCCTCAGCCACATTATTAGTTACTTCTACCAGAGGGGGCCTAAGCAAATCAGCCCATGGTGCTGCTAGAATGCTGTCCCCCCATGTCAGTATTCACTGAGTCCTCAGCCTAGGTAGATGATTGTTGCCGATCATTCAATTCCAGGGAAAGACGTCTCTCGGCCAGGACTATTTCTATAGATACCACCCCCACAGGACAGGCCACAAAAGAGTCAAACTTAGAGCTGATCAGCTCCCTTCCCCCCACTGGTTGGTCTCCACTGCGGAATGTCCTCTGCCTTCCCATTTCCAGGCCACCCCAGACTTCTCGCCAATAAGGAATAAGATTACTGGGGCTCTGGAAAACACTCCAACAGCCAGACACGAACTCAGGGGGGCGTCACTTACCCAGCTGTCCAAGACAACAAAAGATGCAGGAGTCACAAAGTGAACAAGGGGGGGCAGCTCAGCCTCAGACGGCCTTTTCTATTTTAAAACATAAAAAAATTATACACTATTATATATAAATGTATTATATTTGTAATGTTTACTTTTTTGTACTATATGTATGTATTTCAATAGTTTCAATACAATGTTTTGGTTTAATTTTAATATAATTAATATTCTAACTAATTATACATTATTATTTGCAAAAATTATTAATGTAACAAAATACATGTACACATTTGACTATATTAATTTGCATATCTTCAAAATAGTTAATATTAAATTTACATTGAAATATCCACTTTCTACAAACCTCTCCACCCTTGTCCACTAAAAACCCAGCATCACGCTGCTAACAAAATTATAACTTCATTATTTTAAAACATTATTACAACTAAAAAGACACATTTCAACAAAATTTCACAATTAATAAATTAGCTTACTAAACACAAATTAAAAAATAAATAAACATATAGAATCAAACACACTACAACAAATTACAAACAGAATAACACTTACAAATGATGCTACATACAACAGTATGTTCTACATCAATATTTTTTATTATAATAATAATAAACAAAGCACAACTATATTTTTACCTTCGATACTCCTTTCAATTATATTTTTGATATCAGGACGTACGGATATTCTTTACACTATATTTTTGTAACTTAACCTTTTTTATTCAATATGTTGAGCAAACACTGTAAAATTGAGCAAAGAACTATTTGTGTTATTTTATAGGCTACTTTCTAGAGAAAATAACATTTAGGGTTTGAAAGGAAACAGTTTATCAACACTTTGCGTTGATTTGCATTCCTTTGACGCCAGCCCAAAGTGTTGATAGATCTGCCCCCACATCTTCTGATTTTAGCACAAAAATTACCGGTTATAAACAATGATCAGGACCAGACTGTTGAAATTGAGGTGTAAGCACTGTTGCTGATATTCCATTCTTCCTCTGTTTGCAGTGCCTGAAAGAAAAGTTTTTCTTCTTTGAAGAATACACAGAGAAACAATTGTGCAATTGCACTTTCCCCCCTAACCTTGGCACTGAATATTTCCTGCTCAGCCACCAAACTGCATTCATTTAGGGGTAGACGGTTTATGTAGCTGAAATTTTTAAAGGGCTTTTCCTCTGGTTCTTGATTTCACTTCAGGAGTGCAACATTGTTGAAACTATAAAGGTGTACTTAGGATAGAATTAATGTTGCTGTTTCACCACACAATGTGGTGCATGTGTGACGCAAGTCCAAAATGTGATTTATGAAGCCATGCAAGGCCACCTTGCACGGCCCTGAGAAGCTTCATAAAGTGGAATAAAGCTGTGCAGGGAAAATCGCTGCATTACGTTAATTTGCCATAGGGAAGCAGTCCATGAGTGTTGAGTGGGTGTTCCAACACAACATCCATGGATTTTGATGCATTTCCAGATTTAACAAAAGTGGTAGACCTAGGAATTCATTGGTTGCGTTGTTCTCTTCACAGGGCAACGTCGGCTTAGTGCACAATTGTGTATCCAAGATCAGGTCTTGTCTACATTTACTAGCAAGCTTCTTCAACTTTGTTGAACACACTTAAATGTCGAGGTAAGTTTTCAACAACTTTTAATCTTCATCAAAATTAATTAATCTCATCCTCGGATACATGGTATTGAAGCATCCCATGCGATATTGATGGCATATGCATTTTGTTTGATAATCCCATTCAATAATTCCGATGCATTTTGGGCAGAATCCTTCTTCAGGGAATGTGCTATCCTGAGAAGCAACAAACAAATAATCAGAAATAGAGTACGTAGGTCAAGCAATGTATGATCAAAATTCGAGGGGCGGCTCCTCCATTAGGGCAGAGGAGGGTTGCCACTCCTCCAGCAACGGAGCTGCAAAACCTTTTACAAGAAAACAATAATAAACAGTGTTTATTATCATTTTCTTTTAAAGGGGCGGGGTGGCGGGGGTGCACTCCCCCTCAGAGCACATGTGTGTTTGACTGGCTGTCTTGGGCCGGCCAAACACATGCGCAGTAAGCTCTCTCCAGCCCAGCAACACAGTTGCCGGGCTACAGAGAACATGCACAGGCTCCCAGTCTGCCCTGGGTGCTCCCAGCCAATCCTGTCGCTGCTCCGAGCAGTGTCATGCTTGGCCGCAGGGCAGGCTGGGAGCCTGTTCCTGCAGCAGAAAAGCGGATGGAGCGATGCGGCTGCGGCGAGCAAGGTGTTTATTTTTTATTAATTAAATTTTTATTCCCCCCGCGCTTGCCGTTCTTCCCCTTCCGCACGCTTCAATCCGCGACTGTAAAATCCAAAACTTTACAAGAAATATACATTAAAAAGTAGACAGATCATCACATGACTTTCGTCCACGTTCGTGAAACTGGCTTAGAACGTATCACCACGTGGATGGAAAGACAGATTTCTGAGATTAAATTACCAACTAAATGTGAGATATTCACCTGACGTACGTCTGAGTTCAATCTCCGTTATCGTGTATCCTGCGAGAAACAAATAACATGCAAGTGTGCATGATCCATCTCAAATTGCATGAAGAGTGCACAATTACTATGTGTGATCACCGCTAATATGTTATCCTTGATGTAAGTGATGTGTGTTTAATTTCAAATCACGTTTGAAGCGCACCAAGGTCTGGTTTGGTTCTACATTCGCAGCATTTGCAGGTGTAATGTGAACTACTTGCACGTCTAATGTGAACTAATGTGAACTACACTCCAATTCCTCCCGTTGTTATATCCGTGCTTGACAGACAGCGAAGGCCACGGAAAGTTAATACATTGTCAACATCAAACGAACAGGTAGACATTGGGAAAATTGGAATATACCATAAAAGGTAAACATTGAAAAAAATGCATATTCACATGGCACTCATCAGTTGGTTTGGTGCGAAACAAATGTTCCAGCAATACGTGCTTAACTTTAAATACGTAAGTACACAATCTTGAACAAAAGGGTGATGAAAAAATTAAAGAATGGGTAAAACTATCTCGTATATGATAATTTCTGGTATGTTTATTTATCAAACACAGGTAACGAGCGAGTGTGTATTATCAATCTCCAGACGTGTAAAATATGCATCTCATGCACTTCCATGTAAAAGGATGTGGCCCATAATGCCTATCTCTTGCCACAAGTTAGAAACTAGTTGGGTTCTGCGATTTGGATTGCTCCCTTAATCGTGTCCGTGCTGCTGTGGAGGTGAAAACCTATCTCTAAAAAAATATAATCCCAAGAAGTCCTACCCTACTGATGAAAACGTCACAATGCTGTACCAGAGTGCCTCGAAGCTCCTAACACTCGCCACAACACCTGGGTATTCCGTGATAAACACGTCTCCGGTAGCGTTAACAGTGACTGTCATGTTTTTTGATCTTTAAATACTCCAAGTGCTAACCATAGAAAGGAGACTGAGCTACTATTAAGTAAACTCCCAAATCTTGATGACGAGTCTGCGACATAATAGAGTAGATATCTCCAAACTAAAAGGAAAACAAGTAAACTAGATAAGTGAAACCTTTACGTCTAATCCCCGTGTACTTCAAAAATCAGAGACATTGCTGTGAACAAGTAGGATTTGGATGAAAGCCTGAAAACAATCTGGCATACAACCTACTTGGAACTGCTTGCTCAAAAAAACAATATGAAAAAAAAGAACCATGAATAAACTAAACGTTAGAGAGAGTTGAAAATTTCAAGTCTAATCGCCCATGTGACTCGGTAATTGAGGACATTAAGGTGGCAAATTAAAGCAATGTTTGGCATGTCACCTGTTTGGAGTTGCATAATGTTCCAACTTGGTTAGGTCCCCTGTTCCCTAAACCTCCTGCCTGTTTGATGCGTTGAATAAGCTGGGTCGTCAAGTTTTATCACTTACCCATCCTAAAACCTGATTGCAACTGTACAAAAATGCTTACTCCGTTAGCAAGCTGTGTCTGTGTACTCTGAAAGTACATGAGTGTGAGACAAGACATGTAAGTGTAATTCATGTGTAATCTGTCATATGTTTTATTCAAGATGCAAACTCTTGGTAAACATAAATCATAAAAGAGTGAACGAAGATCTGACCTGAAATCAGTATGTATGAGCTATGATGACTGTGAATAACCCTGAATCAGTGCCTATGTTTGCGGGCAAACACCTCTATGCTCTGAAAGTACATAAGTATGAGAAAGTGACATTCACTGAATTGAATAGTGAGACTGAATGTACTTGTTTATTCTGTGGTCTATGCTGTTCAAGTTGCAAATCTTTCGTGGGCATAAATTATAAATAGGGAAATGTGAACAGAGATTTGCATAAGATTAGTGTGTATGAAATCTGATGGTTACAGTTAGCAACTGAATTCTAGTTGACCATTAAATCCCTTGGGAGTGGAGGTGTCTATTCATTTGATCCAGTAGATTTCCCTATGGAGTTAATACTTCTTATTGTCAATTCCTTCTGTTAATTGAACAGACATATGATAACCCTTAATTGACTGACATTGTGTCCATGAGTGTATAAATGTACATACACCGCAAATTTGTCTTCTTTGTGCAAATGCTGCTTTTACCTTCAGTTATTCTTGTCTTGATTTTGCGTTCAGGTTTCCCTACCTAAGCTAGACAACAAGAGCAGGTGAAAAACATTTATTTAATGGTACGTGGCTGTGGTATACAACCTAATGTTGGTTCCATTCAATGGATGGGAGATGGTAGCCCCTTTAATAAAAATGTTGCAGTTGCAATGATTCTGACATGCTACAGTTTCATTGTACCTGTTTGTATCCTAAAAGTACACAAGAAAGTACGGGGTTCTCTAAAGAGGGCGTCGCGGGTACCAGCGTAGCCCTAGGTTGTACGTGTTCCTATTTGGAAAGGTAATGTCAGTGAAATGTCAGTAAGTAACTGCAGAGTGCATGCGCGGGGAGAGACACCGGGGGGAGTTTCTTTTACGGACTAGGTGGTCTCACACACTATAGTGTCATGCTTCATCATTTGACCACCTAGACCCACCCAGGTAGGACAGTGCCACCTGGGCGGACTCAACCTCACTGTTAAAGGAACAGGAGGGAGTGCGTAAATAAACTTGTTTCTGGAAAGATCGGGATCCAGCTAATCTAATGAAAAAATTAAAAACACCTAAGCAGACACCTGTGAGGAGTGACAAATTTAATGGTGGTGTCTGATTGGTGTAGTTAAAACAGGGGTTGGGACACCTCTGTGAGGATAAGGACTCACAGGGTCACCTAACTAATAGCCAACATGTTTCTGCCCTCAGAAGTGAGCCAATAGAGGTCTCGGGGCATTGGTCAGGGCCTAGGATCCCTACGTCTCACGTTGGAGGAAATTTACTCTATGTGAAGGTCAAAGAGTGTGAAGTAAAAGGTCTACCTTACCCAAGGAATTACCTTGAGGCAGCCCTTTCATAGAGGCTACTAGCCTCTGGTATCCAGGAGGGGGAGTGTCCCCTTATAGTCAAACATACATCAAAGGGGGCGCTCGCCGTGCGCCTATACCATCCTCTCCTTGGACCGTTTGTATCCTTCCTGTCATCTTTACTTTTGAGAAGTTATTTGAGGTGCTTGGACCTTTCATATGCAAAGAGTGGAGGGTGGCTGAAGATCCCACACAAGTAATTTTCGGTTTGGAGCATGGACCACTATTTCAATATAGCTCCTCGGAGTTTTGTGCTTCTGGTTGAGTATTTTGAAACGTATTCCATTCTTTCAGTATCACTGGTGATTACCTGGGTGGTCAAAAGTTGTGCTCTGTCCCGTGTATTCACCCTTTTGATTGCTTTCCGAATTACTATGTTGGGGTATTCCTGCTGTGAGAATTTGTTCACCATGAGATTCTTTCCAGTGTCAAACTTGTTGAGATCAGAAATTAGTTGTTTGATTCTTAGCAGCTGTGAATACGGAAAATGCATCTTCAATGAGTTCTGTTAGTAACTACTGTAATGTAGAAGATATTGCGGTCAGTTGGTTTCACGTATACATTGGTTTCCAATGTGTTGTTTATCATTATAATCTCTAAATCCCAAAACGTGATGTTTCTATCACTGATGGTGTGGGTAAAGCCAATTCGAACATTAATGACGTAAAGTTTCTGTATGAATGCAATCAGATCTGGTTTTGAACCCTTCCATATGATAAAACATAATCTGTATAGCACAACTATGTGAAGTGATTTACTTGCCATGCACGGTCTCTAAGGATGTCATCTTGTTCATTTTGTGATGAAAGGTTTGGCATAACAAGAAGCTGCACAATTGCCCATGGAATTTCCGGTTCTCTGTAGGCAATATTCAACATTCCATGTAGAATAACTGTGGCATAATGTGAAGTGTAATAAATCCAGTAAAACATGTTTAGGTCCTTCTCCATGTTGGTGTTCAGCAGAAATGATTCCACTGCTTCCATTCCTAAATTGTGTGAGTTTGAGGTGTAGAACGACTTGACATATATGATACAAAGAATGGGAGTATCATCTTCACTAAATTGGATACCTGCAATTTTATTCTGAAAAGCTGTAGGGTCCTTTAAGTAAATGGTCATGTTTTAAACTAATGGTTGCAAGTGGCGGTCCAGATATTTGCCTAGTGGTTCATGTATGGAATTTCCTGCGGACACTATCAGTTTAAAAGGTGGCTGTGTGAGATTTTTATGTATTTTAGATAGCATGTGAAAGCTATGAGTATTTTAGGTTACTGTGCATTAAATATCTTCTGTCCTCCTCTGTGATGGAACCAAGGGTTACAACCTTGTTCAAGATGGTAGAGAGCATTTTCATGAAATCTCCTTTGGGATTGAAATTTAATTTCATACATGTTGTGCTATCTTGTACATTGATGTTCTGAATGTAAAACACCTTTCCATGACCACCAGAGCACCACCCTTGCATGCTTTTGCAACAAAGTATATCAGGGTTGTCAGCAACTAGTTTTATGATTACTTTCTCTTGCACACTTAAATTTGAGTGTTTGGGTGTTCTTGATTCGAACATTTTCTTTTTGAATGATGACTTTGAAAGAGTCCAACACTTTGTGACTGACCGGTTCCATGAAAGCACGTTTGGGTTGTAAATCCATTAATGTGCTGTTTTACTCTCATGGGGAGGTCACCCGCAACATTTCCCCGTATGGGGTTGTCTTGAGTAGATCTGTTTAGATTGACAGTGGAAGAAAAATTACAGTTGTTCACATTCTTGTGTTTGTATCCAGATTCACTATCAGATGAGGATATATATCTCCTTCTGACAACTTGTTAGTGAGCCTGTTCTGTTTCTTCCTGGTGGAAATGTCTGCCCTTTTATATAGTTTTCCAATTTGTAATCTATAGTGTCCCTCTTGAACGTCCTGCTTTGTGTTCATTTATTTCAATTGTATAATGTTCCAACTGGATGTTGATGTCTGTCAATACCTTGTCTCATTCATTCTTATCCATCTTGTTGACTAATTCCCTTTTCAGTTGGTTTATTTTGCTCTTTAATTCATCCAACAATCTGGATAGTTCTTCCACAATTAATATGATTAGGTCTAAGGAACATTTGGTCGGGATGGACGCCCCACCGTTCAATGAGTTTAAAATTGTTTTTGCAAAGTGTGGGTTTTAATGAAATCCTTAATCCTCTCGGAATTCGCTGAAATCTGTGATTTTATTAGAGTGCTTGCGTGCAGCCTTTGGTTAACCTCTCTCTTGGTGAGGTAAAGTAATAGTTTTATGCTACTATCTACTGCTCTAGTGCTTATGGCTATGGACTCCACTTCTATTAAGAAAGAAGCTGAATGTGTTGTTCATTAGATCTGATATCACTCCGAAGAACATGGTCATTGGTCGGTGCTATTGTTTTTGATTAGCGAACTGTAGAAAAGTAAAATTGGATAAACAATGCCTCCTTTGGTAGTTCAAAAATTGGTAATCAACTTAATCAGTATAATAGTGTGCACAAGGGTATCGCGTTCTGATCAGAGACATGGGCTCAAACATATTGGTGGTGTTGTCTTGGGAATGCACCAAATTGCTACGCCCTCCCAGGAGAGGCATATTAAGAAGAACCTTTATTTATTATGATTGTTTCCCTTTTAAGAAGAAAATGCCACAGGGGATTGTTTTTTGTGCAGGAAGGTGCCTCTTCTTGCACAAAAACAATCCTGCTTGCAATGTAGGCACCCTTTCACCTTGGTGCAAGGGTGCCTGCGTAGGCATGAGTCAGCCAAAACAGCACCAGAGCAGGGATGAAGATTGGAATGCACCATATTATTTCAAGGTGACTTGCTGCGCTGAGCTGCTTGACTTGGCCATAAATATGTCCCTATCTATGCAAGGGTTTTGCTCATAATTGGTTGTATTCAGCCAATAGTTTATTACTCCTCAACATATTTTTCATAACGGATCTATCAGTGGTAATTTGGACTGAGTTTTGTGACTAAAAGAAAGATAAAATTAGGGTTTAAACAGAACTTTGTTACCAGTGGTGGATGGTGAAGTTTGCGAGTGGTGGGGTGGGCTGCGCGCGGGGAGGCTTTGGGGTTCACTTTAGGGTGGCACCATGTTTTAGGACGCCGGTCGCTATTTCCTGTGCAAATCCTTTTAAAAAAAAGAAGGGTTCAGTGTCTTAAACAAAATAAATACAAAATCACGATAAATGAAATAAATAAATAAATTAAATAGAAGCCATGGAGACAACCATAGTTTCAAGTATGACATCTTCCAACACGAATGAGAAAATAAACCAGCAAAAACCATGTCATGATCATGTCAATGTGCATTTCTTACAGTATAAAGCACATTGCTTTGAGGCGCTGTGCATGGATTTGGTGAAAGCGATGGTGCTTTGGGTGTGTTTGGTTTGAGTGTCAGGCGCTTTGTGTGGGTTGGTGCATATGAACTTTATTATGGGGTCTGCGGATAAATGGGCTTCTAGTGGATTTTTGTTAGGTTTGAGGCATCAACATTGGTACCTCAAACCTGACCCTGTGCTCACTAATACACAGCCCTGGATTACAGGGGTCACAAAGTGCTGCCTGTTGCACCCCTTGCCCTTGACCTGGAAGGTTTCATAAGTTCTGTAGTGTGTGCCTGGCTGGTAAACCTGGCCATGCCTCTCCTGATCACTCAGAGCCTGGAGGCATCTCCAGTCTGCAATGGTGTGTTACATCACAAACACCATAACAAAGTTCACAAGCTGTATAGAGTCTGCAGTAGAACACAAACAAACATACAAAGGAAAACATATGGAGTGCGCTAAGAGAGAGGCCTATCATGCTACTGAAATGCCATGGGTCCTACGGGTATGCTAAGTGCTCAAGTAAAACAGACAGGGCTATAGCGAAATGCTAAAGCCCTCAGGTATCTTGACATATTGACAAAAAAGCACCTGCAATTATTCACCAGGAAGCAGGATTGCTTCTGTATGCTGCAGATAAGCACTGCAAGGCCTTACCATGAGTGCTGTATAAATCACTATAAAACAGAGGACCTCATTACGACCCTGGCGGTCGGTGATAAAGTGGCGGTAATAACGCCAACAGGCTGGTGGTAACTACTGCCAAATTATGACCATGGCGGTAATATCTCTGATAGAAAGCCAATGTACCACACCGACCGCCTGGGTGGAAACAACAGGCACCATGGCGGTAGCAGCCTACAGCCAGGTGGAAGACAAAGTACCACCCACCATATTTTGACCCTGCAATCCGCCACCTTTTCCAGGGTGGTACCAACGCTATAAAAATCCTGGCAGAAACAGAGCACAAAAGTCAAAGGGCTCACCATTGGAGACACAGGGATGAACCACGCCGGCATGGAACCCGAACTGCAAGTTCTTCCAATGATCTTCTATGTAATGCTCCACCTGGAACACCAACGGCAGCGAAGACGACGATGGTGAGTATAGCTACCTAGTGCACAAGGGAGGGGGGAGGAAGACGAGAGTGACACACACCCGCACAACACACACTCGACACACACACACCATACACACAACCATATGCATAATAAAAACAATTTGACCATAAAAATCTGCAGAATAATGCCAAGGCAACAGAAATTTACAAAACTTATTGTAATCAGTCCAACAATAAATTCAACAATCCAATTTACACAAACAGATCTGTACACATGCATAAGAAAGGGACACTGCCCAGTCCATAGTTCACAGGGCCCACATGGCCACAGGGCAAAGTCCAAGGCTCCACTCGAATCCTGCCCCAGTACGGAGAGAACACTTCAGGGGCATCAGTTGGCAATAGGCAGGCACCTCGGGGGGCACCTCAGCCAGATGCGGAAACTAGCCCACTGGTTCTGGAGGGGGCAACATGCCCTGTGCTTGGTCCTGGGGAATGCAAGGCCACAGTCTCTCGAGTGGGTGACTTGCCCACTGGTTCTGGAGGGGGCAATATGCTCTGTGCTTGGTCCTGGGGAGTGCAAGGCCACAGTCTCTCGAGTGGGTGTCTTGCCCACTGGTTCTTGAGGGGGCAACATGCCCATCGCTCTTTGTCCTGGGGAGTGCAAGGCCACAGTCTCTCGAGTGGGTGAATACCCCACTGGTTCTGGAGGGGGCAGGCTGCACTGCAGCCTTTGGAGGCTGGACTATATGGCGTCCACTGGCGGTGATGGCTGCACTGCGGTGGTGGTTGTGGGAGGCTCCTGCTCAGCTCCTGCACCCTCCGATGGCTGCACTGTGGTGGTGGATGTGGGAGGCTCCTGCTTAGCCCCTGCACTCTCTGATGGCTGCACAACCACAGCAGGCAGTGGGGGCTCTGTGACAGCTTCTGGTGCAGGCTCCTTACCCTTCTTTGTGGCTGGTGCAGGATCCTTCCCCTTCTTTGTGGCTGGTGCAGACTCTTTCCCCTTCTTTGCGGCTGGTGCTGGCTCCTTTAGTATTTTTGGCCTAGAATCCTTTCCACCACGAGTAGGTGCTGCTACCACTGAGCCCCGTGGACCGTTTGGCTGAGGTGCTTGGCTGGGTCCTCGCTCCCCTGCCCATAAATGCAGAACGGGGGGAGGGGTTGGGAAGAGGTCAATCTGGGAAAGGAAAAGATTTTTAGGGATGTTGGGGTGGGAAGAGGGAGGATTAATGGGAGTGGAGGATGAGGGAGTGGTTGTTGGAGGTGTTTGTCTGCTGGATTTGTGTGCAGGTGCATGGGCTGTATGCTGTTGTGAGGTGGATGGCTGTTGGGTGTCTGAGTGCTTGTGTTTGTGTACTTTAGGAGGGGGGACAGACACGGTGGGAGAGGACACAGAGGACGTGTGCATGGATGTTGGAGAGGTGTCTGCCAGTGAGGTGTGTGTTCTGCTTGGTGTGGTGATGATGCTGGTAGTTGATATTGATGTAGTGAAGCAGGTGTGAGTGTGGACATAACTTGGTGGGAGGTGGAGGAGAAGGAGGGGGAGACAGTGGAAATAGTGGATGTTGTTGTGCCTGTAAATGTATGGTGTTTGTGTGAGGGCCTGTGGGATGAAGTATGGTGCTTGTGTTTGCCTGTGACACTCTTGGGTGTTGTCTTGTGTGCATGCTCGTCTGGCTGTGTACTTCGGATGGGTTGGGGTTGAGGAGAATGAGACTAGGAAGTGGAGGTTGGAGGGGGGACGGTAGAAACAGGGACAATGGCTGTCATCAGAGAGGAGGCCAGAGCCTGAATCGATCTCTGTTGGGCCTCCATTCCACTGTGACTGCCCTCCAGGAATGCATAAGATTGCTGCATCTGGGCTGCTAGCCCCTGAATGGCATTCACAATGGTTGTTTGCCCTATAAAGATGGATTTTAGGAGGTCAATAGCCTCCTCACTCAGGGTAGCAGGGCTCACTGGGGCAGGAATTGAGGTGCCTGGGGCGAAGGAGATGCTCACCCTCCTGCGTGAGCGGGCACGGGCAACTCATTGAGGGGCTACTGGGAGAGCGGTGCTGTTACAGGGGTGCCGGCTTTACCTCCAGCTGGGGGGGGTCACAGAGGTGTCCGCCAACACCAGGGAGCTCCCATCGGAGGAGGTTTCAGAGTCTGTGTTGTCCCCTCCAGTCTCCGCCATGGTGCTCCCCTCACCCTCCGTCCCACTGGTGCCCTCAGCTTCGGTGGACTCTTCCTCCAGGGTACTGTGGGATGCAGCTCCCTCTGTCGATGGTGCCTTTGCTCTTCCGCCAGATGATGTTAATTCACAGAAGGACAGGATGACAAAATAAGAAAGGGGGGAGAGAGACAAAGGATACACTGGGTCAATGACTGCACCAACAAAACCGTTGGCGTACACAGCACCCTCACACATAGGGAACAGGCCTCCGCACTATGATTGCACTACCAGTGAAATGGCTACTCAACAAGGAATGAGGAGGGGTACACACCGCCAAATGCAGCACACCTGGGACCCACGCAGCCCTGACCAGTAGTGAATACTAACAAGCTAGGCAAGCTGTATTTCCCCTTCATACCCTTAGCCACCAGAGGACCTACGCTGCTATGCCTGGCCTGGCCTAGGGGCACCCACTGACACACAACCACCACCCAGATACCATCCCTCCAGCTGTGAGCTTCAATGATTGCCACAGTACTCACCCCTTTGTGGCTGCTGTCATGGCCTCAAGCGCCCATCCAGCTCAGGATAGGCTACCACCAGAATGCAGGCCATCAGAGGGTCAGGGTCCAATGGGCACCCCTTCCTCACTGGGAGGCCATGCCCAGCTGGGCCTCTGCAGTCTTCCGTGCCCAAAGTCTCAGGTCCTCCCACCATTTCCGACAGTGGGTGCTCTGCCTGCCTTAGAACTCCAGGGTCCGCACGTCCTTGGCGATGGCACACCATATTTCCTTTTTTGATGGGCGCTGACCTGCAGAGGCAATACAGGCAGGAGAACACCATTAGACAAACAGTCCAGCCAGTATCACAAATGGCCCACCATAACCGTTTCCATCACCATTGGCACACACATAGCCCATCACACAACGTGTACACCGCATAGAGGACATCCACCTACCCTCCTTACATGAGGCCTTCACACCCACAACTCCATGCATTCATGCCACATGCATCGTGCCCACAGTGTACTCACCTGTTGGTCTGGAGGCCCATACAGCAGTCTGTACTGGGGTAGGACCCCATCAACCAGTCGCTCCAACTCCTCATAGGTGAAGGCTGGGGCCCTTTCCCCGGTCAAACAGGCCATGGTAGGTTCCAGACACAAGTAACAGCAGCACATACAGTGTAGGTCCTCTCCTATGGAAGGTCAGGAAACAAGTGAAGAATATGATAGAAAATGGCGGTCACGTTCGCGACGGTACATACCGTCACCACCAGCGTAGATCACCGTTGGCCACTGTACCCCATAGGGCCCAATATAAACCAATGAGGAATTGCACGGCGGTTCATGACCACCTACCGCTACGGCGCACAACGTCAGCGGCATTACCTCACTTCCACCTGTGCTTCCACACAGGACAGGCGGACGACATTTTTTGGGGGGGGGACAGGCCTAGGGATTAATGCTGCGTCAGAGGATAAATAGGCATATACTTCACAAATTACACTGTCCCAAATTTGCAGATTGCTGACTGCTGTTGTGGCTCCATTGTTTAGTTTGGGACAGCCTCCTCACTCTTTTGTTCCTTAGATATCTACTGCTGCGGATGAATAGGAGATGGAGACATACCGCCGTGTACAGACCCTTGGTGGGCTTGGCTACACTGGAGGACAGGCACATTATACTCACCTATAGACTGGACAGGGCCACAATCACAGAGCTGTGTGCCCAATTGGAGCCTGACCTGATATCTGCTATCCGTCATCCCACTGGAATCCCACCTCTTGTGCAAGTGCTATCAGTTCTACATTTCCTGGCAACTGGTTCTTTTCAAGTGACAGTGGGCTTGGCAGCAGGAATGTCACAGCCAATGTTCTCAAATGTGCTGACAAGAGTGTTTTCTGCCCAGATAAAACACATGTGCAGTTACATTGCATTCCCCCAGGTTGAGGATTTGGCCACTGTGAAGGCCGGATTCTATGCAGTAGGACTTATCCCCAATATAATTGGTGCAATTGATGGAACACATATTGATTTTGTCCCCCCCTAACAGAATAAACAGGTGTTCAGGAATCGTAAGAGTTTCCACTCCATGAATGTGCAGATGGTGTGCTTGGCGGACCGGGTACATCTCCCACATCAATGCTAAGTATCCTGGGTCGGTGCATGATGCCTTTGTCCTGAGGAATAGCAGCATCCCAAATGTGATGGCCAAACTACATAGGCACAGGGTGTGATTAATAGGTGAGCCCTGGTTCCCACCCAGTATATGTTGGTGTATACCAATGGTGTTGGCCATACAGGCTAGTGTGTGGCTAAATGTTGTCTCTCAATATTTGTAGGTGACTCTGGTTACCCAAACCTATTGTGGCTGCTGACCTCTGTGAGGGATGCCAGGACAAGGGCAGAAGAATGTTATAATGAGGCACATGGGCAAACCAGAAGGATTATTGAAAGGACCTTTGGCCTCCTGAGGGCCAGGTTCCTGTGCCTCCATCTGACAGGTGGATCCCTGTGCTGCTCATCCAAGAAGGTCTGCCAGATGGTAGTGGCATACTGCATGTTACACAACCTGGCCCTCAGACGGCATGTACCTTTTCTACAGGAGGAGGAGACTGGAGATGCCCCTGTGGCAGCAGTGGGCTCTGTGAACAGTGAGGATGAGGAGGCAGAAGATGAGGATGTGGACAACAGAACATCTGTGATCCATCAGTACTTCCAATGACACACATGTGAGACAGTGCAACTTTACATTTCCATGACTTTTGTTGTTTTCTGTGTGGCATTGGCATGCTGGTATTTCCCACTTCCCTGCCCACTTACTGTTACCTCTGGATATTAATTTTGCAGATGTTGGTGATTTGACCAATACTCCTGGTGTGATCACAACAGCCAGCTACAGGTCATTAATTCTATACTCATTCTATGTACAGTTCATTTGCAATGGTTGTACCTGTTTCAACTAATACATATTTGAAATACATGACATACTCAAAGTAAAATTTTATCCAACGGTGTTTATTGTAGTGCTAATATATAGAGGGAAAAGTACAATGAAATGGGGTGATGAATGAGGAAAGTCCAGGGTATTGTTCCAGTCTGTTCGTAGCACAGTTGCATTGTTCATGGGGACATAGGAAGGGGAGCAATGGCAGTTTAAGGTGGACAAGGTGACTGAGTGGGACACAAGGAGAACAATCAGGAGAGTCTAATTTCCTGGTGGTGGCCTTGGCAAGTGTCTCTGGGTTCTGTCTGGTTCGCAGGGAACGTTTGTGGGGTAGTTCACCTTCTGCAGTGGGAGGGGTGCTGATGGCCTGTTGGTCCTGTGGCGGGGGCTCCGGGCCACTAGCGGCAGCCTTAGTGGAGGGCTGTTCAGATGACTGGCTAGTAGCAGGGGCACGCTGGTGTGACACTGCCTCCCTCATAATGTTGGCCAATCCTGCCAGCACCCCTGCTATGGAGATCAGGGCGTTGTTGATGGCCTGCAAGTACTCCCTGATCCCCTGATACTGTCCCTCCTTCAGCCACCTGTTCTCCTGCACGTTGTCTAGGATCTGGCCCATCGTGTCCTGATAATGTTGATAGGCTCGCAGGATCTTGGAGAGAGCCTCCTGGACAGTCGGTTCCCTGGTCCTATCTTCCCCCTGGCACACAGCAGTCCTCCCAGAGTCCCTGGTGGTCTGTGCCTCTGGCCCCTGAACCGTGTTCCCACTGCCACTGACCCCAGGTCCCTGATTGTCTTGGGTGTGAGATGTGGCCTGGGTTCCCTGTACAGGTGGGCACACTGCTGATTGACGTGTCCTGGGGACAGAGGTTTGAGGATGCTGGGTGGGTGCTGTGATGTTGGTTTCTGATGGGAGAGGCTCTGTGGTGGTCTGTGACTGGGCTTGCGTGACCTTCTGTCCAGTGGTCCCTGATGGGCCAGGTAGATCGTCCAGATCCTGAAGACCAGAGTTACTGTCATCACTGTGGGCCTCTTCTGTTGGAGGACTGGATAGTGATGGCTCCTCCTCTCCAGTGACGTTGGCTGGGGCACCTGTGGGGACGTAAATAATGTATTATGCTTCCTGTGTATGACATATTGTACATCCCTGGCTATGGATGGTGTTGCCCGGCCAGCTTTTACATGTGTATGTTGGTGTATGGTGGGATTGTTAATTTCCCTCTGCTGTGCATGCTTTCGTGATGAGTGTCCATGCAGGGCTGGGAGGGGTGTCCATGCACTGGTACAGCATGCAGGGCTTGTCATTGGGATCAGTGTGATGTGATGGTGGAGTGTGTGGGGTAGAATAAAGTGATGGGAGTGAGGGTGAGGGTGTGTGATGGCATGCAGGTATGGGGGGGTGATAATTGTTGAAAGTTGACTTACCTGAGTCCAGTCCTCCTCCAACTCCGGCCAGGCCCTCAGGATGCAGTATTTGCAGTACCTGCTCCTCCCATGCTGTGAGTTGTGGGGGAGGAGGTGGGGGTCCACCGCCAGTCCTCTGTATAGCGAGTTAGTGTCTTGCTGCTATGGAACATACCTTCCCCCGTAGATCGTTCCACCTCTTCCTGATGTCGTCCCTTGTTCTGGGATGCTGTCCCATGGCGTTGACCCTGTCCACGATTCTCCGCCATAGCTCCATCTTCCTTGCTATTGATATTTGCTGCACCTGTTCTCCAAATAGCTGTGGCTCTACCCTGACAATTTCCTCCATCATGACCCTGAACTCCTCCTCAGTGAAACGGGGGTTCCTTTGTGGTGCCATGGGTGTTATGTGATGGGTGTTGGTGAGGGTGTGTTGGGTAATGTGTTCGAGTGTGTGATTTGGAGTGCGTGAGGGGTGTTTGGGTATGAGTGGTGTGTGGCTCTAGTTGTCACAGTGGTCTTGGTGTCAGTCTTGTGCCAATGATTTGTATTTGTAAGGGGTTGTGGGTACTGTGGGTGTGTGTTTTATAGTGGTGGGTGTGGTGTGTGTACGGATGTCAGGTTTGTGTCGTTTGAATTGTCCAATGTGGTGGTGTTTTGTCTGTGAGTGTCCATTGTGAGCGCAGCAGTATGTATCACCAATGGTTTACCACCGTTGAATGTCCGCCGTAGTGATTCATGGGTCATAATGTTATGGGCACTGTTCTGTTGGCGTAACAGTGTAGGTTTTGGGACCGCCAGTTTATCACTGAACTTTGGTCTGGCGGATTTGTATATGTGGATGAATTCTATCGGATTGGTGGTCATAATATGGTGAACAGATATCCACTACTGCAGCGGTAAGTTGGTGGCCATCAGCATGGCGGCAAGGGGATTTACCACCAGTGTCATAATGAGGGCCATAGTCTCTAGAGTTTAGTAATCCCTTGACAGGAGATGTATTATGTTCATAGGTCCATTTTCTTTTTTTAATTCATGTGTTGTGCACAACTTTACAATAAGCTTCTAGTGAGTGATGTCAATATTTGTAGGTAGACATTAGTATTACTCCATAATTACTCATGAGTGCTTCACCAGTCATACGTCATCAAGGAATCTATATGTGTGTTTCTCAGCCAAGCATAACCTGATCAGTTCTGCTTGAACCGAAAGACGTGCAATGGTTAAATTAGAAAAGCGAATTCTCGGCAAACAGATAAATACAAAAAAACACAAGTTAAAATGTTAACACACAGTCCATTTAGCTCAGGGAGACGCATTTCAGAGACACTCGAGTTTGCAGTGTAATCATGCTGGTACTGGTTTGAAGCTTCCAGTCTTCGCATCACTGACCTTACCACATCTCACAAAAATGCAATCTATCCAAGATATACATTTTTTCCCAATTTAATTTCTTTTACCTTGTTATCTAAAATAAAACACACTAAGCATGTGCTTTTAAATGCAGACCATTAGGCATGATTCCAATCCATCTGTCAAAAAAAGCAAATCTTCCTTCTCAAACTTTCCAGTTCAGCTTTGACAAACCCTGCCATACTAAATTAGGATGGTGTATCCCAGTAACATGCAATTCTCTTGAAAAATTTCAACCAAAGGTATTTTGAAAAGCAAACACCACATGTGCACTGGATTGACAAAACAAAAAAATGAATTCTATGGAAAATGCTAATAATGGTACACACTGGCAAGTTTCCACTGGGCACTTACCTTCCTTAAAGCTTGTTCTACCTGATGCAAGGGGGCGCCCACCCTGCCTGCTTCTCAGCTCCTGGCTGTCAGTGAAGGCCCGAAACACAGACACTGGAGCCCAAACGACAGTGTCCACATGTTCCTCCAGTTAACAGCAGTGTAGGAAGCAGACACATTGAGTCTGAACAATGTCTTCAGAAGTTCTGATGAGAAACTGTGCAGACTCCACTTCTGAGCTTCCCGTCGGCCTGCAGCCTCTGCCTTATGCTATCCCAACTTGTCACAGGGCAGGACCCACCCACATATGATGAGTTGGGAAAGGGAGGGGTGACCATCCTCTACACTCCCTAATTGACGTGAAACCCCAGTGCTACAGGGCTTCAGCCTGAAGCGCCTGGGGTTCACTTTACCCGCGCGTCATCAGAGGGTGGAGGATGGTCAATGAGGTTATGTCTTTGCCAAGCTGGTCACCTCACAGGCCTCAGGGCTGTGAGCTCCTCAGCCCAGCAAATACTGCAGACTTAGGGCCCACCCACAGGTAGCAGATCTAGGGAATCTATCAGAGTCTCTGACTTGCTGCCAGTGTGTTATTAAAGCAACAACTGCCCTGGCCCCAAGAAACGTGTGTGTAAATTTTTTTTAAAAACACGATTTAAAGAGTTTGGTTTGTTTCATCTTTAGCAACACCTACCCTTGGGGGTGAAAGGGGGCGGAGCCCCAATGCCCTTGGTCAGAAGTTACAACGCATACGATTGTGTTCCCTAGGTATGTGAACTCTGTCTAGCATATGATTTATCTCTGTACTTACGTAAAAATACACTCACTTTTCTGGTTGCATGACTAAGTATTTGCATTGATCCTTCCATTGAGGTATTCAGTTCCTCTGCGTTCTTCTTTTGTACAGCACCTGTTGCCCATGTTTTTTTTTCATTTGTTGAGCGATAGTACTTCATGTTAAAAAACCATCACGCCAACCAAAGCACTCTCCCATTATCCACACATGGCCCTTGTAGCTATCACCACCACCATCTGTGGCCAGGAATAGCCTTTATCAAGACAGAAATATTGATGTGCTATTTGTGAACAAAATGAATTCCTGCACAAACGCAGCATCTTTCACAAAAACTTATACAAACAGTCGAGGAAGCAGCGCTGTCACTGGTAAATGAGAAATAGTGTCTTCCTCGGTGCTTGTTCTTATTGTTCCAATATGTTTTTGGAATTCCACACCTGTAATCTCTCATGTGTAGACCATGCATGTCGGGTCAAAAGTATGAAGCATTTCAATGGCTGCTAATGTGACATTTTGACATTTGTGTCTGTTAGAATGTTTTTTATGTTTGAATCACATCTTAGGAGCCAGAAAAGGTTTTCCAACACTAAAACATCACTCCAAATCAATTTAGGACCTGGAAAGGGCATGTTGCAAGCACCCCATCGGAATACTGAAAAAGTATCATATGTATCAATGTTTTGGGACCGAAATTTGGTTGCAAGACATTACAATTTTACAGACCCCCAAACTGGTGAACTAACCCATTCGCAAATGGGTAGGGGTGTCTTTTAGCACCATTTCTACTTTGTGAATTAATAACAATGTTTTAGTCAGTGGTTAAAAACCTTTTCTTTTTAAATGCAAAACACAATTCTGCATTTAAAAAAACATTCACTTTATCGAGAGGAAATCACAGACAACCGGGTTGCTGACCCCAGCAGGCAACCTTGCTGGTGATGGCCTCCAATCAGATGAGTCATAATTTTATTAGTGAAGCAGTTTGGATTGCTTCCCACTTCAAATCTGAATTTTCGGAACTGACCTATGTATACATATTTCAGTTCGGAAAATTAAGTAATGGTCATAAAATACTGATCACAAAGTGTGCCCAGGATTTTGCAAGCAGTAATAGTAATCAGGGCCATCATTCTTGACTGCAGGGCTGACAAGGCCACTTCACTCTGCGATTCCACATCCAGTTGTTGTGTATGTGCTGAGGACGTTACAGCTCTCTATACACAGACTAAAGACCCTCTCATGCATTTTCTGTGTTCCACTGCCTGTGGAACATTTAACTTCCTATTTCATTATCCTTTTTACTAATTATTTATATATGATTATCATATGATCTGAAGACTCAACTTCTAGCTACATGAAAAAGTATTTTGCTAAGCACAATATTTTAGGCCATTCTCAAAGGCATAATAGATAATCAATTATTTAATACGGGTGTGCTGTTCTACTGCATTTTTGGATTTCAGGTCTTTAGCTTATCCCATCCACCCCACTTACCGCTTTTGCAAGTAGTTCCTGAGTATTGGTTTCCGCACAGCACTTTCAATGCCTGGCATGTATGCTTACATTGGTTAATCAATGCCCTTGTGCAGTAGGTGTTATTGCTGCTCTGTATGATATAAGGACACTCTATGTACAGCCCTCACTCTGGAACTGCTTGTGAGTCTTCTTTGTAGGACAATGGAATGCACAATAGTCAGAGAGACACCTATCCACTCTCACTATGCAAACACTGCATGCACAATAGGAGGCATCAGAAACACTCAGGGAAGGATGCTGCTCTGGGGCACATATCACTTAGCACACGCCCCTGAAACAGCATTTGCACAGGAACTGGCCCTGCATGTATCTCATGGGGAAACAATACAAGAGAGAAAGGGCATGCCTATCTGTGTAATTTGGCAGTGCTACTCAAGAAAGCACACACAACTGCAACTGCATGGGACACACATCTAAATGAAGTAGTTGCAAGGTACACAGCAAAATGTACACTTACACAGTCAAATGCAAGGGAAGCTAGCACAATTGAACACCATCCATGTCAGCACAAAGAAAACTCAAGCTGCCACACATGAGACCAATATACAATCCATATCAGGGGGATAAGTCTAACACCATACATGCTCACATTGTACCACACTAGATGAAATACTTACCATACCAAGCACAACACACAGCAATGACACCCCAATTACATTACCAAACACATACCCATACAGTCAACATCTACCTTTGTCCTGGATCAAACCTTCACTGCCCACAAATTCAGATTTTCATAACAACAGCAAATGGATTAGCAATCAGGCAGAAACACACACAACTATAGGCATACAGCGCAATATACTCAGGAACAAATGTTTACCCAAAAGCCAATTACATGTGTTTATTAAAGGTAGAATAATGAGAATCCAAGGCCATTGGCCAGTCTAATTTATACCCTCTGCACAGTACTGTGCCCACACTTTACTCCTATTTCTGCCAGGGACCCTCAACAGAAAGGGGCATCAGGTGGATAGACAGGCCCCTAGGGGATCATCCTTTGGGGGGGGAGGGTCAGATTTGGGATAACTGGGTTTGGGTTTGGGTGGGGTGGACTGTTTCATAGGAGAGGTGGGCTTCTTCTTGGGTGGGATGAGTATCAGTGCTTGTGGTGGGGCAGGTGGACAGGGGAGGACTTGGATGTGGAAGGGATGGGTTGGGATGTGGGTGGGGGCCTCTTGGGCTTGTGAGAGGGTTTGAAGGGCACAGGGGAAAGGGCAAGGTCAAAAAAGAAAGTGTGGGGATTTGAAGGTTGAGGGAGTGGTTGTCTTGTGTGTCAGTGTCAATATCTTGGGTGCATGATTGTAGTACCTGTTGTTGCACACAGTGGGCGGTAGACAGGAGGTTGTTGCATCCTCCCTTTCCCAGGCTAATTATGTGTGACAGAGGCCAGTGCAGCAGGCTTTTGGGCTTCTGAAGGCCAGATTGCACTGTCTGGACAGGACTGGTGGAGCCCTCCTCTACTCACCTGGGAAAGTGTGTCATATCACTGTGGCATGCTTTATGCTTCACAATATCGCCCTGCAGTGGAATATCCCATACATCGCAGAGGAGGGGGAGCCTGCAGTGCCACCGGGTGTGACTCCTAAAATGCCAAGTGAGGATGACAGTGGTGAAGAGGAAGGAGCTGACCTGTGGAAAGATTTCATCAACAGCTAATTTTCATGAGTGTATGTCATGTGATGTAGTGAGAATGTGTGGGGCTGAGGGTTTTGAAAACAGCTGGGAGCTGATACTCTGCAATATTCAGCCAAAGGCTGCCTGATGTGATAGCTTTTGACACATCCCCATCTTAATGATGTTGCTGTGTTTGTGTCAGTTTCCTTGCAATGGAATTTGCTTTCCGGTTGCTTGCTATGTGATCATGTGTTATAGGTATGGTTTCAAGCCTATACTCCTTGTTTCGTTCTTTATACAGGTACCTTTGCCATGACATCTTGATGTGGGCATTTCAGAGTTGTCACATTGGCAGGCATGTGATGCTTTTCTGACATACAAAGTAGGCATGGATTGCTCTAATTAATGTAGATCGCAGAGTTTGGATGTATGAGACCAGTACCAGGACAGTTTACACAGTGTTTGGGTGGAGGTACATAAGTGGCCATTGCACTTGTTTGGTGTGTTTTGGTGGGCCTTATGCATCATGGGTATCATTATGTAGTCAGAAAATATGTAGTCCTAGCTTTTGACCAAGTCATTTTTCTTTCACATTGGCTAAACACTCCTTTTGTATGACGTGTATTTAGACGTGGATGATTTTCATCATTGCAACCAACAGTGCCTGTGTCACAATACTGACATATGTTTTGTCATATCACCAGATGCAAGGAAACTGGATTATGATGATCCTGTGAAAAGGACCTGCTGTGCTGCCATCTATCTGTATCTTGGATTATGTGATGTTGGATTACTTTGGCGTGGTGTGTGATAATGCTCAAGCTGCTGACATCTACCACTTTAAGGTTTGCCTATTCTGCAAGACAATGTCTGGCAAATCCCTTCCTTCTGTGGTCTGGGGGCCTGTACCTGTAAATATGTTTATTTAATCAGTATGAGTCACTCATTCTTGGTTTCCAATAGTCCAGATATATTGACAGCCTATGTGCTGAACACTGTAATACATTTTTTTTAGTTTGACCAGACACTTATACTAATGTGTTGGCAAGTAATGGTTGTAATCCTGAGCTGGACACTGTGTGCCTGTAACATATCCTAGCTTCCACAAGTAGCGTGTAAATTCATTGTATGGCTCACATGGTCTTACATCTCTACATAACTAAATGAGAAAATTAAGCAATCAGACAATGAGTTTGTGATGGGTGAATTTATTACAATGCCAATATATAAAAAACATTTGGACAGAAACAAAAATGTAAAGTGAAGGGGTCAGTCATGGTTAATTAAATCACTGGAGTAGATACTACACCACTGGGAGACCAAAGTCCAAAGTACTCCTCCTATTGGAACTGCTAGGTGGGTCACGATCAGTCCACAGAGTGAACGTTTGGCACACAAAGGAGGTCCTTTAGGAAGAGGTCACTTGCTGGCAGTGGTGGGTGTCTTGCCATCTACACACATCCTGGATTCTTGGCTAGATGTCCATGCTTGCAAGGGTGATCTGCTTCTACAGATGATGTGGTGTCTGGGACTGGTTCTTCCTCTGGCAGGGTCTCCCTTTCAGTGGCTGGCAACGATGTTCATGTGCCTGGTGTTGATGAGCCAAAGGAAGAGGTAGACTGTTGTTGAAAAGGCCTAATCAGGGTGGTATGTATGTCCCTCCGAACCAGTTAGGGAGGCCATGTTGTTATTGTGAGCCCCCATCTGTGCCCGTATGCCTCTGTGCATGTCCCTCTGTAGCTGCTTGATTTCCCAGAGTTGGGTCAACACCTGGCCATTCACACCTTGGGACTCCTAATAGACCCCCAAGACGTGACAGATGGTGTGTTGGCCAAGAGCAGCCCCAGTGGCCTCAACCCACTAGCCCACAACATCCTTCCAACTCACCTTACCCCCACAGGCCTGTGCCCTTGCCACAGGGTGCCTGTGTTCAACATGTTCATGGACCCTCATTGCTGGAAGTGTTGCGCTGAAAGTCAGGATCCAGGACTGGGGGCTCAAGATGGTAGACACTGTGCTAGTTACACAGGTTGGGGGGGACGGTTGCCTGTGATGTTGTGGCAACTGGGCTGGGAGGTGAAGTTGTGGGCACAAGAGATTCACTGCTGCCATATGACCAGGTTGCCCAGATGGGCCAGAACCGTCTTCCATGTCCAGACATTCAGGAGTGTCCTCTTCACAGAGTACTTCATCCAGGGGGCTAAGGGTAGTCTGTTCTGTGGCCCCCATCTGCCCAGCAGCATCTCCACATGTTGATGTAAAATGAACAATGTTACGGGTTGAACTGTGACATCTACCTCTGACAGTTTAGAGTTACAGTAAGCAGAGACCTTGTACAAAGTTAAATTGCAGTTAATCCTATACTGCCAAGTAACCATGCTATTAGGTTTATTAACATGACGTATGAAGCTTGCCAATTCATTTGACTAAAGCAGCTGCAGAAATGTGCAAATCTATTGCACTTGGGAGGATGGCCTGAAAACTATATCTTGCCACTACTGCAGTCAAAAAACTGGCTACACAAGATATGCTTTGTTCATTTGATGGCCTAGTTGAGTGTGATGTAGGCAAACCCAGGACTTTGTTGTATATGTGACCGGAGTCATCATGTGCACAGTGCAATGTGAATATGTCTGCTGTCCAGGGGTGCCCGTCAGACATTGCAGCGCCGGTCTGATGAGGAGCTTGCCCGATGATGAAGCATGACATCCGATGGGATGTGTGAGGGCATTAGCTTCTAACCTAAGGGCTGCCCTGTGTTCAACTCTATTAGGAACAGTGTATTCTGTTTTTTTGCTGCTGCTAATACCAATCTGGTGAGGCATCTTGAGGTCTTATGAATACTTGCTATTCACACTTGGTAAGGTTTCATTCCTGTTCTCAAATGTCTCATCTTAGGTTAGCAAGTCAAGATAAAGCTATGTTGACAGATATGTCGCTGTGGGGGCATGATCTGTGCATGATCACTCCTAACTGAGTATACTTCAGTTGAGAGTTGACAAACAAGAGTATTCAGACAAATGGCCAGTATGCTGATGGTTGGAGTAAGAGTAACAGGGCCTCCTGGTAGCTGCAGTCAGGTCACTTCCTGTACTTCCCAACACTTAGTAAATGGTATCCTCCCAAGTGAATGGACTTCAATTGAAAGTTAAGGTGCAGGGGTCCGTGTGCGAGTGTCACTCTCTCTACCATACATACTATGTACATGGTAAATTCATGGATGAGTAAACCTCAATTGAGAGTTAAGACACAGAGGGATTTTGAACAATTGAACACTGGGCTGGTGTTTAGAATTACAGAAACAGAGTCTCCTGGCCTTAGCAGTCATGTCATTCCCTGTACTACACACACTATACAAATGTTATCCTCCCAGGAGAGAACAGTTAATTTGAGATTTGACAAAAAGGATCTTTAGAGAAGTGAACACTGGGCTGCTGTTTGGAGTTATCGAAACAGTGTCTCCTGGGAGAAGCAGTCATGTTACTCGCTCTACTACACATACTATAAAAAGGGTATCCTCCCAGGTGAGTATACTTCATTTGAGGTCTGAGGAAGAGGGGTATTTGGACAATTGAACACTAGGGTGTTGGTTGGAATTACAGAAACAGAGCCTCATGGCCTGAGCAGTCATATCACTCCCTGTACTACACACACTATACAAATGCTATCCTCCCAGGTGAGAACAGTTCAACTGGGAGTTGACAAAAAGGGTCTTTAGACAAGTGACCACTGGGCTGGTGTTTAGAGTTACACAAACAGTGCCTCCTAGGAGATGCTGCTGTCACTCTCTCTACTACAAACACTATACACATGGTATCCTCCCAGGTGAGTACATTTCAATTGAGAGTTAAGACACATGGGCATTTGGATAATTGCACAATGGGCTGGTGGTTGATTTTGGAATTACAGAAACAGAGCCCCCTGGCCTTAGCAGCCTGAACTACACACACTATACAAATGTTATCCTCCCACATGGGAACGGTTCAATTGAGAGTTGACAAATAGGGTCTTTAGACAAGTGAACACTGGGCTGATGTTTTGAATTACAGAAACAGTGCCTCCTGGGAGTTGCAGTCATGTCACCCTGTCTAGTACACACACTATATACATGGTATCCTCAACTGAGAGTTAAGATACAAGGTATTTGGACAAGTGAACACTGGGCTGGTGTTTGGAGTTAGAGAAACAGTGCCTGCTGGGAGTTGCAGTCAGGTAACTCTCTCTACTACAAACACTATATAAATGTTGGGTATTATTACATATATGTATACAGACTGCATTTAGGTTTGGGCATGCATTTACCTGTAGAGACAGACCAGGAGTCCTAGGATTATTATTGTATATTAAAATACTTAGTAGGCCACATTTGGACCAATGGGATGGGATTGGCCTTAGTAGCTGTGCTGTTGGGTCCAACAATACAGATTGGCAATGTCTACATCCAGATACTCTGGGTATTGAATGTTGGTGGGGTACATGAATAAGCCAGTGGCAAAAGGTGAGCTATGAGCATGCATGACATGGTATTTTTGTGAAATTTTTTGTTTTGTGACTTATTAGACCCCACTCCCCCTAGTATTTCTGTCAAGACCTTCTCTTTTCCATGGAAAGTGATGTAATGGGGCACTGGGAGAACTACTGCCAGTCTTCTTGGCCTGCAGCTGGTGCCTGGAGACCAGGGAACGGACCTTGCCCCTGAGGTCGTTTCACTTCTTCCTGATGTCCTCCTTTGTGAGCGGGATGGTGCCTACATCATTCACTCTGTCAATGATCCTGTCTCACATTTCCATTTTGCTACTGTGAGGAGTATGCTGGTCTTGTGCTTCAAATAATTGTGGCTCTACTCATGATGTCATCCACCATGACTCTTAACTCATCATCTGAAAAACGTGGATTTTTAGAATGTGACATGGTCCGCCACTTTTACTTGCCTCTGTGTCTTGTGATAGGGTGGTCAGAAAGACCACCAGCATGGGGATATTTTTAGAACGGCCAACATGGCGGTCTGACAGCCAAACTCTTAATGAGGCCCTAAGTCAGAACAATGAAGTCTTAACTACAACTTCATCCAGTGGCTCACCGACGATAATGCCTCCTCTTTGGAAACCGCTGCCTGCTTTGCCCCGCTGAACTTTACCTTCTCAGACATTTTTCTTCAAAATCTCTTCTAAGTCCAAAAGTAGGTCGAGACCAGGCCAAATCCACTCCATGTATCTGAAATGCGCTCAATCGTGGTCAGCCAAAATGTCCGAAATTGCCTTGGTCTTGCATAACTAGATTAAACTTTAAAAATTCATAACTCTGGTTCTACTGTTTGGATTTTTGTTATTTTAGTGTTAAATAATTAATTACATTTAACTCTGTTTTTCAATTATTAGTGTGTTGTGTTTTCACTTTATTAGTGTTTATAAGTGCTGCATAAATACTTTAGGTCTCCGACGAGTAGCTCTTGGGCTACTAGTAGTTCTTGAGCTACCCATAAGTATCTCTCCTGTGTGTAGCCCGGCCTACAAAAATGCAATGTTTATATTAAAAACAAACATGTAATCTTGTCTGAGGTAGTCAGTATTACATTTCTAATAATATTCTTAGCTCTGAATGATTTTCAGAAGTAGCTTTTACTACAAAAAAGGTTGGAGACCGGTTTACACATTGCCTCTAAGTTAAGCCTGTCTGCCAAGCTACTAGAGGGTTAAGCATATATTAATTTAGGTACTATTTGTGGTCCACCTTGACAAGCATTATGGCTGTTGTTTGAGAAGGGCTCACACCCCCTCAACCAACAACCCAATTTTCCACACTGGTACACCTAAGATTACACTTGTTGTGAGCTATCTTGGATTTTCATCTTGACTGACGTTTCCTGCATTTTGGGCTCCCAGGTGTGATGGATGCTGCATCACGTACGTGATGACATGGATAATTGATATAAATGACACCAAACCGTATCTGCGGTATTCACTCCACACTTTATAAAATGATTGTAAACCAATTGTGGTAAAGATGTCTTTATTCTGTTACCCATCCTTAGAATTTAAGGTTTAATCTTAGTATCCAGCGAGAATTTTGAATTCTATAAAAAATGTAAAGTTGATACCGAGCCGACAAGTGTTTCACCTGAGCCTTACTTTGCCACTGGATTTTATATAGGCCTGTTTTCAGCTAACTTTGGCTAGCTAATAGAAAAAAAAGTTTGTGCAGTGATCATACCTACTATAATACTCCATGTAAATTGGTTAGGAGCTGGAGCCTTTTGTGTCCACCATGTATGTTCGGCTTTAGCAAATGGGATAAGGGCTGGCTCCCAGCAGTTAGCATGAAAAGCAATTGTACAAGAGAAGGCTTAAAGAGAAAGGCACATTTGCCTAAGCCCATCATGTGCATACAGGCATATATACCTCTTCTACAAAGAAATATTTGTTTAGCTTCCATGCTGCCTGATGCATAAAGATGCCAAGGCTAAATAATTTAATTGGGCACTCATAGGAAATACATCTTTCCTTTTTGGGAAAGTGTCTAATCTTTTGTGTATTCATAGTTGTTTACTTTATGTTAAAATTATTTTTTGGTTGGCAAATGGCAAAAGGAACAGAGTTGCTTGCTTGAATATATTAGCATTATGTTCTCTAAATACAAATTCCCCTTATAAATCCAGCAGTCAGAGCGGTGCAACAACCATGTATGGGTTTGCCTTTTTCTTATCTATGAAGTTGATAAATCTTGAGGTCATAACCCAAACTCAAGACAGAGTTTTAAAAAATATTCTCATTTAGGCATGACTGCATACATTGAGCTAAATGATGGCAAACTTATTACGGGCAGCTGCCCTAATTACAAAATAAGACCTGTATGCAAGTTGTGGTTTAGGTGTAGGCATGCCAGAAAAATGGTTGGAGGTGCACAAAAAACAATTATTTCACAGCTGCAGGTTGGTAATGATACAACCCCTGTTCACAGCACTTAACAACAGAAGTGGCAGACATGGCACTATATAAAAAGCAATTTGTTATTACCCGTTATTTGCTTTGCTAAAGATGTTAAACAAACAGGAAGCAGGAAATCTTTAACTGAGGGTATCAGTACTTATGGTTTGTGATTTATCAAAACAGAGGGGCACAAAACAAACATTTTATGTTTAAAAAAAATGTTTTACTTACCTTAATCTGACTGTAGCAAGTTCCGGATGTTCCTAGCTCCATCCTTGAGTCCAAGCATGAGGACTAACGTTCCACAGCCAACAGCTTTATCCAATCAGGATGCTGCTGTCATGCTGTTAAGCAGCATAAGTGAAGAGTCTGGCCTCGGCAGTCTAAAAAGCACTGGAGGCCTGTGCCTGCTGTCCAATCCAGCTGCCCACGGCAAAGCAGCTGGGTTAGAGTAGTTTGAATTGCGCATGTCGGTCTGGCTGTAGGAAGGTAGCTGGCTAAACCAACATGTGTACTTCAAACTGAAGTGGCCACTCCGCACTGCTGCCAATCAGCAGCAGTGACGCACTGGCCCCACCCTCACACTCCGTTTGCTGGCAGAGAGTTAAAAATAAAATGATAGTAAAAACATTTTTCAAATTCATTTTCCACTACTGTGTGGCTTGCTCCTTTCATAGGCATGCATTAGGGCTACCCTCCTATACTGTCTGAGTGGTAGATTCTGATCAGAAAGGGGTAACCAGGTCATATTTAGTATGGCCAGAATGGAAATAGAAAATCCTGCTTACTGGTGAGGTTGGATTTTATATTACTATTTTAGGAATGCCACTTCTAGAAAGTGAGCATTTTTCTGCACTCAAAATCTATCTGTGCCTTACAGCCTGTGTCCAATCCACATCTGGCTGGGCTGGTTGACAGCTCCCTTGTGCATTTCACCCAGACAATCACAAACACAGAATACTCAGCCACACCTGAACTCACCTGCGTACTGAATGGGTCTTCCTGGGCTGGAAGGGTGGAGGGCCTGACACTTACATTTCAAAGGACAGTGGCCTGCCCTCACACAATGGACTGCCAAACCCCCTACTGGGGCCCTGCCAGACAGGATTGTACTGAAAGGGGACCTTGTGCACTTCAAAACCACTCTTTGAAGTCTCCCTCACTTCAAAGGCATCTTTGGGTATATAAACTGGACCTCTAACCCCACCGACTCAGACACCTCAGGACCTGAACCTGCAACCTGTCAAGAGGAACTGGCTGGCTGCCCAAAGGACTCATCTGAACTGCTTTGCTGTGAAGGACTGCTGCCCTGCTGTTGCCCTGCTACTCTGCTGCCCTGCTGCCCTCTGTGACTTCATTCCACATGCCCAGGATTTCCTCACTTCATCCTTGGGTGTCAAAAGACTCCTGCATCGCAGTGAGGAACCAAGCCTGTGCACTGGAAATCAACGCAAAGCCCCTTGCAGAGTGGAAAGAAACGATGCATCGTCTGTGCCACACCGGAAAATCCAATGCACACCCTATTTTTCCACACATCTCCTCTGCGGTCTCAGTACATGATACTTTTGACACAATCCAGGTACTTTGTGCTAACAAGAAACAACTGTTGATTTCTAAGATTTAAGACTCTTTTTAATCTTACTAAAGTGATATCTCAAATTGTGCTTATTGAATCTTTATCGTTTTGACCTTAATTTATCCAGACAAATACCCTATATTTTTGGTGTATTTTTGTGGTGTTTTCACTGTGTTACTCTATGATTTATTGCACTAAAACTTTACTCATTGCTTTCTAAGTTAAACCTGACTGCTCAGTGCCAAGCTACCAGAGGGTGGGCACAGGATAATTTGGATTGTGTGTGACTTACCCTACTAGGATTGTGGTCCCTATTTGGACAATCGTGTATACTTCTGCTAACTAGAGACCCCATTTTTAACAGTTACATATCAGCAATGTTTCTGAATCATATCCATGTAAAATAAGTCATTTTTGAGACATGTGAAAAACCTATTTATACTCAAATTGCGAAAATTGCAGAGTAATGCGTCAATGGATTACCTGGCATTAGTATATATATTTTGTATGTCTTAAAAGTGAAAAACGATATTAAAAAATAATATATTTTACAGAGATAAGCTTTTAATAACATTTATCGCTGCACTAGATGGCATGCAGCTCACAATTCACATTACAATTATACCTCAAGATTTTTTCAGAGACACAGGTTTATTATAGGAAAGTCATAGCTACAGTTAACTGTCAACCATATAAAAACATTTTATAAGAAGATTTCCGAGTGCACGTATCAACAACACTTGAGATTTCCCTCTCTTGTAGGAGCAGTATTTCTGACACTTGGAACACAGAATTGCTTTAAATTAAAGTGTCCTTCAGAAGGGATAAGAGTGGAAAACCAATTACCAATTTAATTGGTGATTTAGAACTTTTCAGAAAGTCAGTACTGTTACCGGTCTGTAGTGGTTTTGCATATATATAATCACTTCTAACACCTTTTTTGTCTTCAGCTTCCAAACATGGGAAACTATACCGAAAGCAGAATATATTTTTTTTTTCTTCAAACAATAAATTATTGGTAGCACTTCCAGATAATCCCAAGTCCTCTGAGGGGTCTCAATTACCAAGAAACTATTAAGTATTTTTTCAATATGACAAATCTGTAACTTTATGAAAAAGTGGTCAACTTTTCTTGAACCACCAGCTGAATACATGGCCATAAAACAGAAGTAACAGCTAAAAGCAGCACTTAGGGTCCTAATTAATGATGCTAAATCAATATTGGAAATTTCAAAAACATAGATTTACATCTAAGAATATATCTCAACATAGGGCAATTCAGCAACTTCTGGCAGTGATTTACTAATAATAGGAGTGCATTTCCCCACTACTTTACAGAAGGGATGTACATCTCAAGACATAATTATAAAATTGCTACTACTAACTTTGTAGTCATAAATTCACCAAACCTATGATAGGTGGAGAGAAATGATATACACCTTATTGCTGGGGGCACATAAATGAAATCAAACCCAGGGTGCTCCCTTATTCCCTACAAGGTCTTGTGGAGCCAAAGATCAGCAGCAGTTATGTTGTGTGCAAGTGTGTGTGTGTGGGGGGGTGTATCTGTTTGTGTGTGCACGTGCATTTGTGTGTTTGTATATTTTTTAGACATGTTTTGTGTTGTGATGTATCTTTGAGTCTTTATCTGTGTGTGTGTATGTGCATTTGTGTGTTTGTATATTTTTTTGGACATTTTTTATGTTGTGATGTATCTTTGAGTTTGGGTAGCCTTAAATGTGAGCCGAGCTTTCTTCATAATTGATTAGAAAAAAAATACATAATAATGTTTTTATATATTTCTAATTATCTATGTATGTGCATCTACAGTTTTTTCATTTTTCTTTCCTCTTTCGCCACAATCGCTTCCGACTGTCCTCCTAAGATCGTCTTTTTGCCACCTGTCTATCTTACATTTGGAGAGTGCTAGGCTTCTCAGTTGGGGAAGAAGGTTTTGACTCTTATGGATCAGATTCTGCCTGGCAATATGTCAAAGATCCATGTCAGCATTATCATAGGGCTGTGAGTAGAACAGATTATTCTTTAATACACCTATATACCTCCTTATTGTTCTCCTGACTTTCTCCTCGTATCTATGTTATCAATGGGGCCCATATCCTGGCACTTCTTATGCATGCACTGTATGTGTCCATTTTACATAAATGCATAACCGCGTCCAGCCATTTAGCCTTAGAAGGACTTGACTGAGAAAGCCACTGCCTCCACATTTCACCTATCCCCAGTAAAATTAAGTAGAACGGCAACTTACAACTAACTTCACAGAGTTTCCCAGGCTCTGGCATACACCTAAAGACAATCATCTCAAGGCTTACTTCGATGTTGAGTAGACATGTGGTACTCAGGATGTTATCAATCTCTATGCAGAACTGCAGGATGTTTGGGCATGTCATAGACATGTCGATGTCATCAGTATCTCGCAGCCCAATTTGATGCAGAATACCGCATCTCTTCTTCTCAGTTTAGCAGTTCCTCTTGGTGACCAAGATGCCCTGTGAAGGGACAAAATATGGTACATTCTTAAAAAGGCAGGTTTTACAGTACTATAAAGTGTGTGCATAGATACTTGCCACATAACTTTTATCCATAGCTTCAGCAAGTATTCTCCCCACAGTGTCTTAGGTAAGTCTAGGTCTCTGTTCATGATGTCAAGCATTAGCCAATACCATAACGACACCTCTTTCTCCTACTGGGGCCCTTCTACTAGGCATTTTTCCAACTTATTTATCCTGCTATTCTTTTCCTCCCAGACCCGAGCCCAGCTGCTCATATGCTAAATCTTGAATTTTGAGGTGAATCCCCCAGGCAATTCCTAAAGATCTTCCCAAGAACAAGTTTCTCTTCTTATAACAGTTGGCCCCACTCTACCATACCCAAATCCCTGAGTGAGGTTGCCATCTTGTCTTCTAAAAACTCATGGAGACTCAGGGAGTCCCACGCTGGGGTATCTTCTTCTGTACTAGAGGTTTGTTACTTGCCTAATCTGTGCCCACAGCAGGGTCATTGCTTGTGAAACCTTTAGCCTCACCTTTTTTAATACTTCATGTTTCCTAACTAAAACATGAACTTGAACACTCCCTTTTCACCTCTTTCAGCAGTGCTTTGAACACAGGGCTGGCCTCTGAGTTTTCTGGATGTATCAATAAAAACCTACAGTTTTTAAGCTGAAAGGCCCAAGCAAAGATCTAAAACTCTGGTAGCAAAATGCCCCCTTTATCACGTTTCCGGCTCAATTTGTTCCATTACGTTCTTCGACCCTTGGAGGCCCATATAAAATAATTTACTTTCTCTTATAATTTCTGTAGTCAGTCTCTCTTAAATTGTAGGGCTATGGCAATAAAAAGTGAAAGTAAATTTGGCCAGCATGGACATTTTTATTAAATTTACTCTTCCAAATATTGTTAGTGGTAAGTAAGACCAGCTAATTAATACTTTACTGGTTTCCACTATTGTCTCATTAAAATTTAGTTTGACTAACTTATCCAGGTCCTGGCTAATTGCAATTCCCAGGTATTTCAATTATCTTTTTATTAGGTAATTTTCTTCCTCCATCTTCCATACCACTATTTCTGTCTTTAATGGGTTTGCCTCATAGCCTGAGATTTTTCTGAAGTCGTATATCAATCCCTCCACGCTCAATAAAGTGAAGCCTAAATTTACCATGTAAATCATCAGGTCATCAGCATATAGGGAGATTTTCTTTTACCAGGGTCCACAGGTAAAGAGCATTATTTCCCTCTCTTCTCTGATCTTACAGGCCAGTGGTTGAATATACAGATTAAATAGGAGAGTGGATGGGGGCAGCCCTGTCTAGTACCCCGGTTATGTTGAAACCTGTGGTTAACTTGACATCTAGCTGCTTGCTGATGGTATTATATCAATTTCATGTATTGCCCCACAAAATTTATCACACAGGTTGTAATACTTTAGGACTGAATTCAAGGATTGCCAGTTCGCCCTATCAAACACTTTGGTGGCATCCAGCATTATGATGGCAAGTGGTGCTTTACTCACCAAGGCTAGGTTGACGTCCCCAATCAACTCATGGGTTACTTCATGCAAGTATCCTACTTTACTATAGCCTTTTTGCTCATCTTGTATTAACCTCCCAACCACCTTACTCAGTCTATTAGCTACGATTTTCGCAAAAGTCGTATAATTACAAGAAAGGAAATAGGTCTGAAAGACTCACAGGAAGGGGGATCTTTATTGGTTTTCAGGATCAGGGTGACTGACCTCGTCACACAGCTTTTGGAGGGGGGTGTTCTTCTGGAATTCCCACAAGAAGTTAAGTCAAAAAAGGTATGATTGTATCACCTAAAACCTTTCAGAAATCATTGGGTAGAACATCCAGGCCTGCCACTTTCCCTCGCCTGCCCTCGTCTATTGTCTGCCAGACCCTATTTGCACTATCAACTGGTCTACACTTTCTATCTTATCATTTGAGGGCTTAACTATTGGGAGCCCCTCCAACTACTTGTCAACCTGCTCTTCTGTGGTGTTCAAATCTTATGTATATAGCACCCCAAAAAAAACTTTAGAAAGGCCTTTTCTCCTGGCTGTTTGTTAGGAGTTTTCCAGTCTCCCTACATCTAATATCTTTCACCTCATTCCTGAATGAATCTACCTTGATTTTAAAAGCTAGGAGTTTCCCAGCATTTTGCTATACTTAATGTGGGCCAGCTTGCTTGCCCCCCACCTCGCCCCTATTCTAGCATTCAAGACTGAGGTGATACTGAGAATTCCATCTTTTAGCTCTTCAAATAAGACACTTCTACGATTCTCTGACTAGTGCTGGTGCCAAAGTTGCCTTTCTAGGCGAGCCACTTCTTATTCTAGCTTCTCAATCACCTTCTTAACTTCTCTATTCTTCTGGGCAGAAATACAAATTAGGATATCCCTCATAAAGGGCTTGAAGGCATTTCAAACTATATGCAGAGAGACTGAGTTGATATTTACTTCTGAGAAACTAGCAGCCTCCACTCTTAGTTTATCTATAACTTCTTGGTCTGCTCAGAGTGTACAATGTCATTTCCAACTCCTTGTAGTATGCCCTGTCACTATTTATATTTCTAAGACAACTGCTGCATGATCAAACAGATGAGCAGCTAAATGCCTTATACTCAAGATTCCTTCCCTTATCACCGGATCCATCAAGAAATAGTCTATTCTACATGAATGTCTGTATTTTTTATTATAATAGGTATATCCTCCCTCTGTACCCATTTTTACTCTCCAAATCTCACACAATCCCATCTGTCTGATTAGACATCTAATATGTTACATTTTGGAGGATACACTCGACCTATTATTGACAGACTTACCTAAGTGTTATCCAAAACAGCATTGAATTCTCCTGTCATAATAATTGGATAGGAAGCCTCACAAAGCTCTAAAAATAGGTTTCAGAGGGGCTCCACATCATCCACATTTGGACAATAGTACTCCACTTGAGTGTAACTATCCTCAGGTTTACAATTACCCATCTGAGCTCTTGTGAGACATATATCCCTTAATGGAGATCTATACTTGCTTTTTTAGAAAGAAGGCCTTTAGTATCGCAGGTTTGATCTAAGCATACTACCAGCTGACCCCACTTCTGTGTACTAAAGACCACCAAACACTCTACTCTAGGCAAATGAGTTTCCTGTTATACTATATTCTGAGCTGGTGAATCCCTCCAATATTGAAGTATTGCTGCTTGCCTATACTTTACGTGAAGCCCGTTCATTTGATGGTAGAATTTGATCTCTTCCCCCATTTATGGCTTATCTAAGGAGTGGATGTCATTGACACAAGTAGCCTGGAGATCAAGTGGCCCTAATCAGTGCTCTTGAGGACACATTTTTATTACATTTTCTCCCTCTATGGTCCCCACCTCTAACCTCCCATCACCCCAATGTTTTCATTTTTCAAAGTGATTTATATAGACGTCTGCAATGTCTATGGTTAAATAACCTTTTACTTTTGTTTTAAATGTAATTTATTGCGTTTTTTACATTTGTACAATGTGATTTATATGGGTGTATGCAGTTCTAAATTTATATGAACATTTATTACATTAGTTTCATTTTATATTTATTTTATTTTGTAATGCATTTACTTTTCTACCGAGTGATATATTTGTGGGTGTAAATTCTTAGTAGCACTTCTGTAAATAATTGATTTGTTTTATTTAATTTTTATATACATTTACAATATGAATGCATGGGTGCCTGCAATGTCCAAATCTGAATAACCATACCATCCTTCAATGTTTTATTAAATTGCCATTTTTTCATTCCATTTATTTGCTTTTATTTAATTGTTTATTTTTAGGCATTGTACTGTGTGCTGGTAGCACTCTTCTCTTCTTCCATTGTATTTTATGTGATTCGTTAGCAGTACCAAAGCGTAGCTAAGTGTGCTGTGTGACCTATGCTAAGACTTGACAAGAGTAGATTTCAGCCTGTTTGGGCTACGTAGATGTGGTTGTAGATTTTGGGAATTGTGGGTGACTCACTATCCCATTTTGTAGTAGACATTCCCCATCTTGCAGCCACCCCCCTTTGCCACTCCCACATCTGTGTAGTGTTTGGTGCCCTCTTTGTGGAGAATTCTTGGCAGTGAGATCTGTGAGTAACAGTTAGGGCTAGGTTAGGCATTGATCTATGCTGTATTTTGTGATCTACGATCTTCTACTTAATGGTGCATGAAGTATTACTTCAGGAGTACTACTACAATTCTCTAAACGTCTTTGTGAATTGGGACCTCATGTTTTTTGTGAACATATGATCATGGCCCCTAAATAATAGCCCTGTCATCGGTTTGCTTATAAACTGAACAATGTAAATCACCTCACAGGCATAATCCAAAACTCACATGGGTAAGCGTTTAGGAGCAAGATTTGTACCTCCAAAGCAGAACTGTAGGGAGCATAATTGTGGGGAATTGGGTTGCTGGTTGAATGGGGCGGAGCGATCCTCGTGGTTCAAGCAACAGCTGCAATCTCTCTGATGGTGAACCACAAAAGTCACTAAATTATCCTGTGCTTAATCTTGCACAAAATCTGTCAAGATTAATTTAGAGGCACTATGTAAAGCAATTTAACATCACAAAAACAGTAATAAAGTGAAAAAAACAACACAAAAATGCCACACCAATTTAGAAAAATAGAATACATTTTGATAAATTATTTGACATCAAAACAACAAAGTCCAACTAGTAAAACTGGAGTTCTGAGTTTTTTAAGTGTAAGGTGAAAGCTAGAGCCTAAAAGAACAAAGCACCAATTGCGAAAATCTTTTTACATGAGACAAAGGGAAATCAAAAAATGGACGGCGATGGAGCACAGGTTGGAAACAAGAAGTTGACTGAGACCCATCACTGCTTACCTACAGACTTAGCTAAAATTCTGAAGAAAATGCTTGGAGAAGGTCAAGTTGAGCGGGGTAAGGCGGAAGGTGGTGTCTGTGGAGGGAGCATCATCATTGGGGAACTGCTGGACAAAGTAGTAGTGAAGATTTATATGTTCGGACTTTGGGCCTCATTACGAGTTTGGCGGTCCACAGACCGCCAAACTCGCAGTTGGACCACCGCACTCCTGGTGGTCCAACTGCCAGATTAGGATCTTGGCAGTCAGAATGCCAGGAGACTGCCGCCACCAGCAGGATCAGGGATCCTGAGGGGTTGGCGGCATTCGAAGTCGCAGTTCAGCCAAGGTGGTGACGAGTTCGGCACCGCTGTGCTGGTCACAACTTCAGTTTCCTTCAGCATTTTCATGGTGGGGTCCCCACCCTGAAAAGGCTGGAGGGAAGGCAGTGCTCAGGGCCACAGAGAGGTCCTACAGTGCCCATGACCAGGTCTTGGGCAGTGCAGGGGCCCCCCCTGCCAGAATCCTGGGAATATGCACTGTCTGCTACAGGTAGGCATCACATTTGTGAAAAACAAATGTAGGCGTTTTTTACTTGCAGGGCATGTGAAACTTAAAAGCACATGTCCAACCATTTAATTACAATCCACTCTGCCTATTGGGAAGCTAGGGTCTACTTTAGGGGTGACTAATAGGTAATACATGGAGGGTTTAGGGTTTTGTAATGGGGTTACATTGCCAAGTTGAATTGGCAGTTTAATCTCATTCAGGCTGAAATGGCAGGCCTGTGACCTGTTTTAAGGGGCTACTTGAGTGAGTGGCACAGTAAGTGCTGCAGGGCCACTAGTAGTATCTCATTTAGAGGACCTGGGTATATGGTATATGGTATAAGGCAATGTTACCATGTTGAGTGGAGAGAGCACAATCACTTTAGCACTGGTTAGCAGAAGTAAAGTTAATAAAAAAATAAAAAAAGCATGGAGGGTCCCTGACCAAATGGGGAGAAAGATCCAGGGAAATATACAGTAAGTAAAACATACATCACTCTCCTATTTATTCAATAAGTCAACTTCATCTCAATAAAACATTGTATCTAAAATACGTATGTATATATACATTGAGGTTCAAAACCATACTATTCTAAAATAAAACAAACTCCCCCTTTTCCAACCTAACAGCTCAAGCCCACAGATACCCAGATAGACAAACAAAGACCAACCAAACCAAAGACACACATAAATACAGAACCAAGACACCGGACCAACAAGACATTTCATGCATCAGAATATCTCAACAGTCTACGCATCAAATATCACATATCCTTACTCAAAAATATTGTATATATCGCATAAACACAGTTTAGATATCAAACTGATATATAGTTCATCTCCACATTATCTCCAGCTATTCGCACTGAAGATGTCCTTTTCAATCAGTACAGTTCTTGATGCCCAAACGGCAAATGCCAATAATATGCAAGCAAGTTCTAATAAAAGTAGCTCAATCTGGCTTGTCCTTGGAGTGAAAATTGGATCAATAATTCCCATCCGTATATTCATGGATCATTATCTTTGCCGACACGTGTTTCGGTGGGTTTACACCTTCTGATTGAATTACAATACTAACAGCCACCTTCGTCAGGGCACTACATCAGGTTTGGGTATTGTGCCATATCCTTCAATCTAAACATACATTTGAAACATAAATATATCTATATCAGTGATATAACATATTCCAAAGGGCATTATACAGTCTGTTCCAGTGTGAAAAAAACATTCGAGTGAGTGTGGAATCCCATCTCCAAAAACACTACCAATAAGGTGATTTACCTGAGGTAAAGTGTCCAGAGTCCTATAGCCAACAAAAATAAAGCTTAGCAAAAGTGGAGGACCAAAGGCAAAAGGTTTGGGGGAAGACAACCCATTCTAAAACTGAGAGTTCCAATAACAATCAAACCAAAAAATAAAGACCCTTTCTGTCACTTGGCAAAGTGAAAATTTGGAAATCGCACCTATATCAGCACCCGCCACCCCAAGAACATCTTTTAGATAAGCCCATTATTTTAGATTAAAAGATTCCCAAAAAAAATCAAAGTGTGAAGAGACCAAAGAAATAACAAATTCTGCATTTTGCAAAACACATAGGGCTTCATTTTGAGTTTGGGTGATGAGAAAGCCCACCCGCCAATCCCCCAACAGGGTGGCCGCTGCCTTTGTGGTGATTACCCCATCAGTCCTATTAGGAGTTTCCCACTAAGTTGGTGGGCGTAATCCAAGGTTTCCGCAAGCCAACCTAGGGGAAACAGGCTACAGCATTGTCTCCGGCTTGTAATAGTTTGCAGGTTGCACTAGCAACGGTGCTGGGCAGGGGGGCCGCTGCACTGCTTATGAAAAGTGCATGGGCAGTGCAGGGGCCCTCCTATGGCCCCCTGCAACTGTTCTCCCCAGCCTTTTCATGGTAGTGTTACCGCCATCAAAAGGCTGGCGGAGAATGAGGTCATAATCCGGAGGGCAGAGCTACATGCAGCGCTGCCCTGGCGGTTTATGAGCTCCGCCATTCATTCGGGATCATGGATCCTGGAGGTGCAGGCAGAACGGTCACAATGTGGTGGTCGGATCACCCCAACAGCGGTGGTCCTGACTGCCACCACGAGTCTGGTGGTCTTAAGACCACCAGCCTCGTTATCAGGCTCTTAATCTAGAATAAAACAATCTGATATTTAAATTACACATATTCACAATTTAGAAGAGGCCAAAGAAATATCAAATTCTGCATTATATAAGACACTTAGGCCCTCCTTCTCACTTTGGCGGGCGGCGGTCGCCGCCCGCCAAAATCAGGCCGCCGAAAGACCGCTCTGCGGTCAAAAGACCGCGGCGGCCAGTCTGGCTTTCCTGCTGGGCCGGCGGGCGCCAGCCAAAGGAGCGCCCGCCGGCCCAGCGGGAAAGGCCCTGCAACAATGGAGCCGGCTCCGAATGGAGCCGGCGGAGTTGCAGGGGTGCGACGGGTGCAGTTGCACCCGTCGCGATTTTCACTGTCTGCAATGCAGACAGTGAAAATCTTTATGGGGCCCTGTTAGGGGGCCCCTGCACTGCCCATGCCAGTGGCATGGGCAGTGCAGGGTCCCCCAGGGGCCCCACGACACCCGTTCCCGCCATCCTGTTCCTGGCGGTAAAAACCGCCAGAAACAGGGTGGCGGGAAGGGGGTCGGAATCTCCATGGCGCCGCCATGGAGATTCAGCCCATGCAGGGGAAATCCGGTGGGAAACCGCCGGATTCCCTTTTCTGACCATGGCTTCACCGCCGCGGTCAGAATGGGCTGGGAAGCACCGCCAGCCTGTTGGTGATGCTTCCGTGGTCCCCGGCCCCTTAATTTGAAATATTGTCATCAAGTATTTAAAGTAAACATATTCACAATTTTAAGAAGAAGGAGATTAAGGCGGTCATTCTGACCCTGGCGGTTGAAAACCGACAGGGCAGAGTGCCACGGAAGCACCGCCAACAGGCTGGCGGTGCTTCATGGGCAATTCTGACCGCGGCGGTAAAGCCGCGGTCAGAAAAGGGCAACCAGCGGTTTCCTGCCGGTTTACCCCTGCCCCAAAGAGTCCTCCATGGCGGCACCGCCAGGAACAGGATGGCGGGAACGGGTGTTGTTGGGCCCCTGGGGGCCCCATAATGATTTTCAGTGTCTGCCTGGCAGACACTGAAAATCGCGACGGGTGCCACTGCACCCGTCGCACACCAGCAACTCCGCCGGCTCCATTCGGAGCCGGCATCATCGTTGCTGGGGCTTTCCCGCTGGCTGGGCGGGCGGCCTTTTGGCGGTCGCCCGCCCAGCGGGAAAGTCAGAATGACCGCTGCGGTCATTTGACCGCGGTGCGGTATTCTGGCGGTCTCCGCCCGGCGGGCGGTGCCCGCCGCCCGCCGGGGTCGGAATGACCCCCAAAGTGAGTTGTCCCCACACTATTTTATTCAGTACCAAACCTGGAAATAGATCTGAGTTCTTCAGTTTCGTTAAGGAGCAATGCCATTTTTCTGGTTTTTTGTTTGGTCTGTGATCCCTTTAGTTTTCTCCTTGCGAGTTTGAGATGTTGATGGTTGAAATCTAGGATGTCTCTTTTACACCTGTTTAAACATTTTGCATTTACAGCAGCAATACAAAATGCCTGAAGTCTTAATTGCTTCTTGAATGAGAAATGGGGACTGTGTATCATTCATGATTTTACATGTAATAAGAATTTAGCTGGAGTGAGCAAATATCTCATTTTGGGAGGGAAGATAAATATAGACAGCATTTGTTCTGCATGGGGAGCAGCAGGGTGAGCATCTCCAAGAGAACAGGTACAGCCAAGCCAGTAGCAGTGCAGGTGTTCCTCACACTTGCAGCATAGGTACAACATTCGAAGACGCAGTATATGCTTCCTCGCAGACTGCAATGAACACTTACATTGGCGTAACTGAAGCAGAATTTTGAAAGACACACAACCAAGCTTTGAACAATGATTGTCATTGTTACAAGCCCCTTGCACCTCCGGTGCATCACTTTTCTTAATGCTCCGGCTGCACAGAGTGCAGAACCATATCTATGAAGCCACGCAAAGCCGCTTTCTGTGGCTTTTCATGGCCTCATATATAAGGTAAAAGGAAACACATCATAAGAGGCGCAACCAGGAGAAATATTTTCATGTCTCCTTGTTTTTTCCTCTTTTTATGTGTGCTGCATTTCGCAGCACACATAGAAAGATGAAAATGCCTCCCCCAGGTTGTTTTTTTACAGGAAGGTGCCACTTTCTGCCCAAAACAATCCTGCATGCAACACAAGCACCCTTGCACCATGTTGCAAGGTTGACTGTGTTGGCGCTAGGCAGCAAATTGTGCGTCAGTGCAGGGGGAAATGACAGACAGAAATACACTATATCTCGTAAATATGGTGCATTTCTGCCCTTTCAAATTGGCTTAGGGCAGGGCAGCAAAACTACTTGCGGCTGTGCTGTACGTAAATATGCCCCTAAATGCTGGTGGTGGTTTCTTTTGAATCTGACGGGATGAAAGAGACAAATGGATGTGCGTTTCACACGCTCACTCATACTACACATTCTGCACATATGGGGGACCTTTCCCACATATCTATTTGTTGTGCCAAAATTAATCACAAGGTTTTTTGGCTCTCCAGGGAAGGTGCTTTAGTATATTGATGCGTTTGAGATCTTTCTATTACCTTGTGACATTTCTAACTGTTAAAGTAGTTCTATGTTTTCTTCTGTCATGTACAGAAACTAGATCACGTACTCAATTCACTTGTGACTTAAATTCACTTGTGCTCCTAAATATCACAATTTTTAAGCTTGCCAACAGGCATCTAAGAATGTGAACTAAACCAGGAGCTCTTTAAATGAGAATTGTTAGATGATATCGTGCATTAGCAGAACCAAGTCTCATCGGAAAGCAGAAACCTAACTGTGCTCTTCACACTCTATGTGGATTGTATGATACAGATCATAACACAGCTATGCACATAGAAGGAATATTAGTAAAAAGGTATAATGTAGAATCAGGACAATAGAGGTGCACCGTAAAAAAGAAAGTCAAAGCTTGAAGTGGCTGGGTACAAAGACCACTGGTCCTACTCAGCCGAGATCAGTGCAGTGTAAGTTTCGAAGAAGAATAGGTGGAGAAGAGCTGAGCGCAGCAGATACTGTGGAAAGTGGAGAGAAGACTGTGTCATTCTGGTAGACCCCCCCTCTCTGACAGAACATCGGACTGCAACAAGGCACTACGACTTCACATAGAGAGTTGCTTCCCCCACAGCGCAAAGCTAAACGATCTGTAGTGTTCACTGTGTATGACACACTCTAATGAGCTGTTTTAGGGGATCTCAAATTAACCCATGTCAACCTTTAGTAGGTCACCAAGTCTTCATTTTTATTTGCTGTCTCAAAATTGCTGGAATGGAATGGGTAGCAAAAAAAAACGATGGATTTAGGTCCAGATCTCTGTACTGTTTGACTTTGTTCAGCATTCCTTCCATCACATGTTCTTTTTGCAATTGTTGCCCTAAGTGGGACTGTTATGCCCAGACTTGGGTCCCGTGCTCCCCATGCCACTGGAGTCAAGCTAGCCTGGCTGAGGAGGGATGATACCCTAAAACCGGACCCAGGATGCATGTTTCCAATCCAGGAAAGACATGGCCTGGCAGTTCAGGCTGGGCTGTTCCAATGGGGAACAGGGTCAAGACTGATTTGCACATGTCTGGGACCAAAGTGGAATGACATGGGTAGCAAAAACATGATGGATTTAGGCCCAGATCTCTATACTGGGGGTGAAATGTTCAGCATTCCGTCCATCACATGTTCTTTTTGTATCATAATTGCAGTCATGTATTTATTAAGCAAAATCAAAAATGACAACTCCCAGAATAAAATAAGGACAGTACAACTTTTTAAGCTTGCAATGAATCAACCTGAGATCTTTGCTAGTGAATGTTTTTCAAAACAGTGGAAGATTTTGTAGATGCAAGCAAATATTGGAGCTCACCTAAATCAAAAAATGTCACGTTCAAATATCCCTTCCCTAAAAATATATATTCTTTTCCAGACTCTAAGATATGTGCTTATCTTTCAGTCAAGGAACCAAACATGCTAACTGGTGTATAAACGCCTATTGATTTCCTGTTTCACCAGTTCTCTGCTGAAGCATGTTCCACACTATGATAATTTTCATTCCACCATCACGGAGTTTCAAGCAGCACCCACGACGTAGCCCCAATATACCGAACCCAGCTGAACACTACTCACACTTTCTATCTAGACAGAAACTGAGGGGGCCACTGGATAGACTGAAAAGCGTAATGTGCAACACATCACATTAAAAAGTGTTGAATTTGTCTGCAATGTCCTATTTGTCAATACCTTCTAGACTTAAGCAAATAGAACCTCCACCAGGGTGAGCTGATACACCGGCTCTACTAAGATGTACCTTTATGTTTCTGTAAACATTAGTCTTCGTCTGAGGCAGTAGCTAACTTTAGTACCTGGGACTGACAGGCAATAGTGGGCAGTAGCTTCACAAACAATAAATATATCAAGGTATAAGAAGTTGAGCAGTGGAAAGAACAAGAAATTGTTAAAGCAGAAATCTCGGATATCTTTTAGTCATAGCAGACTAGATACCAGATTTCAAACTTTAGGTTGATGAACTGAACTGAATCAGCTTTAAAGAAAACATCAAAAAGAAACGTGATAAACATCAAATTGAACACACCATGATCAATTCAACCATCAAGAACTACACCAGTTTATTGAGAAGTTAAAATGTTTATTTCCCTAAATTGACAATGCTAATGTTACCAATATTATTCTCAAAAACAAATGATACATATAAAGAGACAACAAAGGCTGATTTAGTCAGCGAATGAACCTAAGCTTAATTAATGCAATTAGAAACAACAACTCAATAGAGAATACACAAAACCATAGCAATAGAATCTGAGCAAGAGAAATTGAATACATATAGTTAACAAACAAAAAAGTCAATAACCATTCATGAGTATGAGAGTAACAGCTCACTAACCACTAATTGCATCAACATGTTGGACTTCATGTAAAAGATTTAGTAACATGAATTTAGAAAACATCTAGCTATGGTGCTATCAAAAATAAGCAGCAGTATCAATACAGTGGCAGTTGGTACCTGAAAAAGAAAAGACAAATAACAATCCACAGATCTTTTACCCAATCTTTAAGGTAATCAGAAACAACGTCTACTTCATAAGGGGGACAACCGCATCAGCATCACGAACAGTGACGTGGTAGGGGAATGGTTTAGAGTTTGGACTATAGATTACTAAACCATAAAAGCATTAGTTCAGTATTGAACAAACATAATAATCTCAGAAAATAATAAACACCAGAATGTGAGTAGACTAACTGGTAAAGCACAGAAAGTCTCTCAAGAATAATCTGCATCATCTGCCAAGGAAAGTCTGTGAATGACTTCTCACAACCAATGGTGACTAAACATTAAATGAAACTTGTTAAACTCTTGTGATTGGCCTAAACATGAGGTGAGAAAATGATACCCAATGAGGAAATTAACAGATATCAGAGTTATATAAAATGTTAGCTCTAGAGATTGTTATTGGTGATTGTTCTCATTTACGAAACTCAAACAAATACAAAAGTATCTTGCTAGCCTTCTTCTCCGGTTGCATCTGTAGGCCCTTTTGTTCAGCATCTTCGGAATACGCTGTTACAGGACAGTGATTACAAAATATGGAAACATTTCTCGTCATACCATTTCCTCAAGGGAAAAACACATGGATTAGAAACATAACAACATACCTACAGACAAGTTTGCAAGTTCCATGAATGAAGTCTGTTAGGCAACGGAGATGAAGTAGTACACTAGAAACATTTTATACAGATCAAATTGCACAGTGGCCTTGTTTCTGATTCAGATCCAGCAGAGACCACGAAATACACATTTTATTTCAGCATTTATTTTAGCAGAGAACATGCTCTTAAAGAGACAGACTATTTAATCACAATGTTAACTTAGCATTAGAAAACATATGCAGGCCTTTAACTCGATGGAGGCAACTAAGTAGGTCACAATTCTCTTAAACATACATTTTTAAATACATTATTTCACACATTATTAGTATATAAGTATGATTACCTAATGTTAGACTTTTCATCCTTGGTGTGGTCTCCCTTAACCTTTTGCCTCTGTTTCCCAGGTTGTTGATGTGTGCTGGACTCTGATTTTGCTGTTTTTGTTACTCTGGGCACTTTACCACTGCAAACCAGTGCTAAAGTGCAAGTGCTCCTTTACCAAATGTGTATGTAATTGGCTTATCCATGATTGGCATATTTGATTTATTAGTAAGTCCCTAGCACAGTGCACTAGAGGTGCCAAGGGCCTGTAAATCAAATGCTACTAGTGGGCCTGCAGCACTGGTTGTGCCACCCACATAAGTAGCTCTGTAATCATGTCTCAGACCAGCCACTGCAGTGTCTGTGTGTGCAGTTTTAACTGTAAATTCAACTTGGCAAGTGTACCCACTTGCCAGGCCTAAATCTTCTCTTTTCTTACATGTAAGGCACCCCTAAGGTAGGCCCTAGGTAGCCCCAAGGGCAGGGTGCAGTGTATGGTTAAGGTAGGAAATATAGTAATGTGTTTTATATGTCCTGACAGTGAAATATTGCTAAATTTGTTTTTCAATATTGCAAGGCCTGTTCCTCTCCTAGGTTAACATGGGGGCTACCTTTAAATCTGACTAAAGTGTAGATTCCCTTTGGGAGTGGATGGACATGTGGAGTTTGGGGTCTATGAGCTCACAATTTAAGAATACATCTTTGAGTAAAGTTGATTTTAAGATTGTGTGTTTGAAAATGCCACTTTTAGAAAGTGAGCATTTTCTTGCTTATACCATTTCTGTGACTCTGCCTGTTTGTGGATTCCCTGTTTGTGTCAGTTTGACAGTTGGGCTGGTTGCACCTCACACTAGACAGTGACACAAAGGGAGCTGTGGTGTAGTCTGCATTTCCTGATGAGCCATCTGTGCTAGGAGGGAGGGGAGGAGTGGTCACTCACACCTGAAAGGGCTGTGCCTGCCCACACACAATGCAGTCTCCAATCCCCTGGTGAGTGTCTGGGGCCTGACCTGGGCAAGGCAGGATTTCACATTCAAGAGAGACTTTGCTTTGAAGTAGGCCTACTTCAAAGGAAAAAATGGGTATAAGAAGGGCACCCAAAACCACAGACTTTAGAACACTTCTGGAAAGCAAGAGCAACCTCTGCCTGGAGAAGAGCTGAGGAAGAAGAGCTGCCCTGCCTGTGACTGTGCTTTGTGGAGCTATCCTGCAGTTGCTGCTTCTGCCAGAGTAAGAGGGCAAAGACTGGACTTTGTGTGCCATCCATCTTGTGAAGATCTCCAAGGGCTTGATTTAGAGCTTGCTTCCTTTTTTTTTAAGTCTCAGGGACAGCAAAGACTTCTCTCTACCTGCACCTGGAGTCTCTGGAGAGACTCCTGCTCTGCCCTGTGGTGCCCATCCAGTTCCTGGGGCCCTGAAAGGAGAAGCTGGCAGCCCAAGAGTAAGAAATCCACACACAGAACGCCGTGCAGGGAAAAGATCGATGCGACTCCGATCTGCGGCTGGGAAATCAACGCGCCACCGGCTTCACGGCTGAAAATCGATGCTCGCCTATAACGTGACCGAAGAATCGACGCACAGGAGAAACAACACGATTTCGGACCCAAGCACCGCTGGAAGTGTAAAAACAACGCAAGGTCTGCCTGGACCCGAGATTGCTGACCGGATCGACGCATCGCTCTCCTGCGGAGAGAAGAAACGGTGCGCCCCCACCCGACAAAAGGAGAAACGACGCAAGGTCTCGTGAGTGAGTGAAATTAACGCATCCCAAGCCCTTTTTGATGCACTCAAGGTACATTTTCACTAACAGTGTAAGTGTGTGTTTAAAACTACATGAAGACTCTTTTTGCTTTTTAATTGATAACTTGAATGTGTATTGTGGATTTTTGTCGTTTTGATCTTGTTTTGTTTAGATAAATATTTCCTATTTTTCTAAACCTGTGTTGTTTCATTTTGTTGTGATTTAATTATGTTACAGTGTGTGTTGGTATAAATACTTTACACCTAGAACTCTGAAGTTAAGCCTACTGCTCCTACCAAGCTACCAAAAGGGTAAGTAGGGGTTAGCTGAGGGTGATTCTCCTTTACCCTGACTAGAGTGAGGGTCCTTGCTTGGACACGAGGTAACCTGACTGCCAACCAAAGACCCCATTTCTAACACCTAAAGACAAAATTATTTACAACAAAATCTCAGCTCTCGCAATGCATGCTTAATCTCACCTGCAGTACAGTATAGGACTTCCAACAATGATCTAGAACACCTGTAAAAATCAAAAGTAAAAATGCTTGAGAGGTAAGACATTAGAGGTCCAATGCATTCTCAAAAGAGAAGCGCAAACTCCATGCCCTGCTGCAGCTTTCATCACATTTGTGATTTCCTCAGAGTAATACCCTAATTGTGGCTTGTATCTCCAGGCATGGTATTGTGCTCCCTATGCCTCAGGAATCGTGAAAAACCTCACTGATGAGGCATAAATAGGTGAAAACAGTCTGGGGTTAACTGTGTTTCTATCTGGGAGGACCTTACCAGGCAGTTTGAGCTGGACATTTCCTACTGATGTCGGTCAAAATCTAATTTGCATATGGCTGGCCTCTGATAGATTGACATAATGGGGACAACCAGTGGCTAAGATTAATTCAAGCATTCCACAGATTACCTTTTTTTCATTAGAGCGATGTCTTAGTGTGATGAGTACTGTGCCAGTGGGTTTAAGCCATACATCTCTGATGAAGCCTAAATAGGCTGAAAACAGTCTTTGGTTGCTTTTGTTCCAATCTGAAGAAGCTCTGACAGGCAATTCATACTGAACTATTCCCATTGAAGCAATAGAAAAGCTCATTTGAATATGGCTAGTCTCTGTCTAGAATGGCATAGTGAGCAAAACATAATGGGGGTCATTACGACCCTGGTGGATGGCGGTAATTTGGGGAAAGGTACTGCCAATAGGCGGGTGGTACCTCTCCCCAAATTATGACATTGGTGGTTTGGCTCAAGCCAAACCGACAATGTACCACTCCGTCCGCCAGGGTGGTAACAGCCACCGGGCTGGAGACATCGGTTTCCAGCCAGGCGGCCGTCACAATCCCACCCTCGGGATTATGACCCCGTCTACCGCCATGGTTTTCGTGGCAATTTCGTGGAAATCTTACCACCACAAATTCCTCCCCTGGCACTGATATGGGTCTCCCCTGCCCTCTCCCCAGAGTTCTCCCCCACCCTCCCCTCACTCCTCCTGACCCCTGACATCAACACACCCACATGCGCACACATACACACTCAAACACGCATACCCACATCCACCCACGCATGCACACATACATACCCACACCGCAACACACACTAACATACATTGTCGCACACACGCATTCGCCACACATAACATACATGTACAGTCACATTCAGTAATTCACGCACGTATTCCACGCAACTCACATCCGCATGCACGCATACAAAAACAGTCACACCCACACACAACACCCCCCACACACGCACACAACTCCCCCCACCCCCCTCTCCTGTCAGAGAACCCAACTTACCTGCTTGCAGGGGGTTGTCCGGCAGTTGATGGCGCGCTGCTGCCAACAGTAGCGTACACCAGCAAAACACCGCCAGGCCGTATCATGGAACATGATACAGTAGGCAGTGTCTTGCTGGTGTGGCGCTGCTGCTGGGAGCAGCACCACCTTACCGCTGCTATGACCATCGACGGAATTCCGCCAGCCTTCTGGTGGAATTCTGCCTACGGTCATAATGCGGTTGGCGGCTGGTAGCCATGGCGCCGGTATATTGGCGGCCGCCGCCGTGGCGGTAGGTGGCATTTGCCACCAATGTCATAATGAGGGCCAATGTATTTAATGTGGCTCTGAGTGATTACCAGTGGCCACATTTGATGCGGGCTTTCAACTCCTTACCATTTTGTTTTTCTGCAGCATTGAGGATGACCCTGTTCAATTGACAGTGTCTACTGATGCAGATGAGGATGATTTGACCCTAACTTTGCTAAAAATTATGACTTCAAGGAAAAAAATGTCATTTTAATTTAACAGTTCTGCTTTGTGATGGTTTAAAAAATCTAAAGGGTAATTATATTGTATTTCAAAGGGAAATGTGGATCAATAAGTAAACATTTTCTTCTTTGGGATGCTCGAAAGGCTGTGTGTTAGGTGCCTTGAGACCGCTACAAATAATCCACACCAAAGACGTACAGAATCTAGAAATGTCTTTGTCTCAAACAGAACTGAAATAGTTTCAGTTCAGTATGACATGCGAGATTTAGCACACCTTGGGGAATAAAAGGGTGAATTTGAAACATCCAATGAATATACCTGCAGAAAAAGTGCTAGTTGAACAGAGTAAAAACCTTCTGATAAATAAAGTTACAAATTTGACTACACTGAGAAATATTGACCTATTTTAAACAATACTAGTGTCAAGTTCGATTCCTCAGAAGATGGTCTCAAAATGGTTTCCTGCTGGCAGCAACGACTATGGGTTTTATATTGATGTGGCCAAATGTGGGGGGAAGGGAATTTAGGATGGGTAGAAGACCTGGAAAGAAAAATGTTGGTCAACAAATCCTGGTTCTACTTTCACAAATAATTATTTTTTCATTTCACACAAGATAATGATGGTTATTTTCACTGAGAGTAAAGTCCTGAATTACAGTTCCTTATATTAAATAACAAAAAGTTCTTGTTATTCCTGAATCAAAAGCTGTAACATTTCTTTTCAAGGTTCATTGCGAGTTCCCAAAAAAGCCTCTATGTCCAAAGATAAGTCTCTACAGAGGGAGAAACTAGGAGTTAGTTCCCAATGTGTCTCTTGTGCTATGATTGGTTGATCTCCCTTCACCAACTACTAGTGCAGACCTAAACATGTCCTCAACTCACCACCTTACCGGAGTGTGTTTTTTACCAGTTTGCCAGAAGAATTTCTGCTTGAGTGCCAGAGGGCAGTGCCTCATTTGAACGTTTGAAGAAGGTGCGGGAGGACTGAAATCACTCAGTTAGAAAGCGCAGTGTCAGGGCACACATGCAGCCTTGATCTGAAGGAAGACCAGAATAGCTGTCTGAAATCAAGAGAACCTCTTGGGTGTTTGGCTCAATGTGGCAGCTCCTTTCAAAACCAAACATGAATAGCAAGTGCAGCTGTAAGAATGCAACCGCTTTAAGTAGAGGTGCAGTCTCAGAAGGAGGTACCCTCAAGCATGTTTCAGAACGTGCTTCTGCTGCCAGAGGGAAACAACAATGATGTCATCAAATTCAGTACAAAAATATGAGTCATTAGGGTCAGTAGGTCATTTGAGCTTGTTCGTTTTCCAGATGAACACCTGCTGCTACAGGGAAACAACAGTGAAGCCACCAGAGTCAGCACAAGCAAATGAGTTGTTAGGGTCAGCAAGTCATTTGCACATGTTCCAGGACTGACTCCTGCTGCCAAAGGGAAACAACACATTAGTCATCAGAGTGAGCTGAAACAAATGAGTCACAGTGAAGCCCCTTGCTAGCATGAGTGTTAAAGCACACAAAACAATAACAATGAAGACATTATAGTAATACAACATATCTTATTGTTTAAGCTTTGGAACATAATTGGTACAAATATGCTGATGAGATGTAATTTTAATATTTGTTTTAGTACTTGCAGCAAAGAGTTCATGACAAATGGTGATCTATTGCTAATCAATTATGCCATTCACATTTTAATCTCTAATTACTGTAATATGGAGAATGTTGTGATTGATGAAGTAATTGTTCTTAAACTGATTTTAATTAATTTCATGAAGAGGTTGAATTAACAGGTGCTCTAGTAGATGTACACTAAATGCAGAATGCAATTATCTAGCTATACTGAAGGAATTTATCATTTTTTACTGTATTTATGTTCACCTTTAAAAGTAATCCTGAAACAGGGTTCAGTACATGCAATTCCAGCTCTAGTGACAGTAATTCTTTAACTCAGCAGAGAATGTTGATCAAAAATGGTATTTAAGGTATTTGCAGTTAGATTGTAATAGTGATGGCGAACTTCAGAGGTCAATTCCCAATAGGATTGACTTAAAGTCACATTAATGTTAATATCATTAAGTAGGTGGGGGAAAACATCTAAAATACTGCTAGTAGTATAGGTGAGGATACATTTATTGACCAAGGTTATAGAATTTATTTTGAAAAAGTGTTGTTGAATTTGCGCTTGTAGAGTGATGCCAATTGTGTTTAGTTGTTGTTAGGATGTTTGTTCAGTAAAACATGAAATGGGTAAAGGAAACCTTCCCTGAGCTGGTTGGCAGGCATCATGTAAATAGAAACTCTGCATGTGGTAGTGTTAGAAGATTAGCAGTCACCTATCTCGTAAATGGTATGCCTGACAGAAAGTTCCACCCCTTCTGCTTTTGTGATTTGTGTTCTCTGTTTTTACAAAGGAAATGTATGCTCATGGAGGGAACCTCAGGGAAATCAAAATGAATACATTGCATCACTTCTATGAGGCATTTATGAGAGGGTGTGGCTCACACTTGTGAGTGCTCTTTCTGCTCATGCGCCAAACAGAACACCTTGCAGTTAGTGAGGTTTCATCCAGCAGTCAGCACCCCCAGATGCACCTCATGTAGGACATCAGAATTAGGACTCTCATTGGTGTTATTCATCCGTCAATGGCAATGTAGTGTTAACAATCTGCCATGAAGGAGTAGAGAGATGATGGGCATTGAGATGCAAACCAGGTGTAAAATAAAAAACACAATGAGGACCAAAGCAAGGTGCAAGTATATGGTTCAACAAGTCTTTCTTCTGAAAGGCTAAGTAATCTTGTGCTTCTGTTACAAGGGGCTTGTTTGAATCCAGAATCCAGGGGCCATGCACAATGCCAGTAACTTTTTAATGGCACAAACCAACTAAAGCATGTTTCTATGCACCTGCATGTTTCTCCTCTGTGTTCAGAGAGATGTGGAAACATACATCCCTTCAGTTGGAGCCAGACTACAAAGATGGTGCTTTACGACAATGCATAAGCAAATATCAACTCCTAAAAGTCCAGTACAACCACAAAAGGACAAGGGAAAATCACTAATCAGTCTCCCAGCAAAATTGACCAATCTAACAGGAAATGAAATTCCTCAATGGGGTTTTTTGAGGGGGTTTTTCAACCAAGCTTGATGACTAAAGACATTCAAGAAAGATGCAAAGAGTAATATAGAGGAGTTTAGCTATATGGAGAAGACAGGTGGAGTGAACGGGGGTTAAAGTGAACATCTAGCACTGCTAATTCCTGGTACTGTAATGAAGAAAGGAAGGGCTAGGGAAATGATTGGAGGATTGGAGGGAGCTTCTCAGTGGGAATAGAAGATTTTTGTCAGGGTGATTGAAAATAAACTAGTGCCTGCTGGATAATAAGAAACAGTAGATAGAGAATAAAAATACACCAAGAGAGTGTTGTGCTTTCTTTCTATACGTGTAGCTGATGAATCTCATGTTCTCAAAATAGGCCAAAACCATGCCAGATAGTACCCTTTCTAGTATGGATTGAAGATTTAGAGCTATAGGCATTGCTTTTTCTGATCAATTCAGTAATGTCATCTGTATAATTCTGCCAGCCCCGAAGATGGGGTGCTCAGGTGCAGCCCGGGACAGTGCACCATACTACAATGATTGCACTGTTCAAAGTGCTAGTGAAATGCAGACTGTTGTTGGAAACTAATCTGACTTTCACTGCAAACAATAATCCGGCCTGAGTTTCGAAAAGTGAACAGAGAATCCCCTGAGGAAGGATGTAGTAAGTAACTGAACCTGTTTGTAGGGAATGCCTCTGGTGTCATTGGGAACCTGTGCACCACTAGAGGGGTGCCCTTTGACGGCCTTCTTTGACATTGCACCCACTTTGGTAACATGGTGTGGGTGCAAAGGCAAAACACAGTCTCATTTGTATGGGGTCACCTGCATACAAATGATTGATTTTCTCCTTTGGATCGTGCCCTTTAACTTTTGACAAAGAAGAGACCATACAAATGCCTGCAGCTTCTTCTGTAATAGCAAAGTGTACTAAGGGCACACAAACAGGCACATGCCTGCCTTGTCCCCAAGGCACTTTGCATAATATGGCCATAGGGGTGTGTATGCTTGTGAAATGCTGGAGTTACCATGATTATTCCTGGGAACCTGCAACTGTCCCAGATGTCCTCCTGCTCTCCTTTGTAAATTCCAAAAAAAATTGAAATTTAGTGTAAGAGAGAACCTACTGGAACACATTTCTAAGATTTTCAGAGTGCCATGCTCCAAGTATATCCTGATTTAGACAACAATAAAATAGCAGTGTGAGAAACTAGGGCTGATTGCAGAGGCCCCATAACTTTTTGCCCCCATTTTCCACTTTATGCTGGTGTTTTCCTGACTCTGATGGTGCCCTGGGTACTGCTAACCAGTCCCAGGGCCTGTGCTCTGTGTAAAATGGATATGCAAATTAGGCTAATTATAATTGGCTAAGTTAATCTACCTATAAGTCCCTAGTATATGGTAGGGCATGTAGGTTTAGGGACCACAGCATAGGTGGTGCACACCTAGGAGCATTGCTGAGGTGCCCAGTGTCATTTTAAAAGCAAGCCTGCCTTGCTGGCTGCTTTTAAATTAAAGTTATATGCAAATTCGACTTTGGAATTAAAGGTACTTCCAAAGTCTTAAACTACCTTATTTTTACATATAAGTCACCCCTAAGGTGTGCCCTATGAGCCCCTAGGGCTTGGGTGCCATGTAACTATAAGCAGGGACTTTATAAAAATAGATTTATAAGCCCTGATGAGGTAAAAACAGCCAAATTCGTTTTTCCCTCATTGAAGTAAATGGCCTTCATAGGCTAGAATGGGCAGACTTTATTTTAAATTTTAAAGTCTCCTTAAATGTTACATACCAAGAATTTGGTATCAAATTGATTGTTATAATAAATCCCACAACTTCCAGTTGTTGGATTTAATATAACTAGTGCAGGTAAAAAGTTTAGACTTTACCTAAAAAGTTGCCAATTTCAGCTCTGCATTGTTTTTGCTGCTGTGCTCTGATTGGCCAGCCTGCAGCAGCTTCTGCCAGGCTACTTTAATGAGGTGTGAAGTGGCCTGGCTTCACACAAAGGAATGTGCTTGGGGGAGAGAATCTCCCCTCAGCAGATGGTGAGGCAGGAAGGGGGAGGGCTGCCAAACTGGTCTTCAAAGGCAGAGAAGGACATCTGGAGCACCCAGCAACACCCCCACATCCTGCAACCCCAGACAGCTAGGTGCCCCCTTGATTAGATTAGGAGAGGTCAGGAGAGGGGTGTGTTTATGATTTTTAGCCACACCAGTGGGTGGGCTCAGCCAGATCTCTCCTCCAAAAATCAGATTCATCCATTTTGGATTTTTAGAGACTGTTGCCTTCTGGGATGGATTTTTGCCACACTTCCCAGGAAGTGGTCATCACAGGGGGACGACCCTGTCCCTGATTGGAGAACCAGGGCCCCCCTGCTTTTCACCCAGGAGCAAGGATAAAACTGGCAGACCTGCACCCACGCCTCAGATCCCCTCCAGAATTCAACAAGAAAGGAACTAAAGAAGAAGAAGGACTGCCCTGCTGGACCCCTGGCCTGCACCTGGACCCTGCACTCAGAAGGACTGCACCAGCTGCACACTTGGGCTTCACCACAAGAAGGACTTTGCCTGGCTTCAACTGGTTCAAGGAGGGACTCCCTGTTTGCTACAGGTGAAAAATTGCTATCCAGAGTCCCCTGCACCAACTCCTGAAAAAGTGACCAGCTGACCACTGTCCAGTGGCCAAAAAGGAGTTTGCGCCAGGTGCATTCTGGGAGTTGAAGTCCGCACTTCCCAAGGACCATCACAGAACTTCTGGACCCTTGGGGTGAGCTGTGGACCCCAAAAGAACCTTGAAAGAACATCTGGGTGAAGCCCCAGAAGTTTGGAAAAGATTGGAGAATTTTTGAAAAAAAGCTCCATAAAGTGACCGACCCGACGCGGAAATTCTAGCCGGCTTGCCTCAACCGCGACCCGGCCTGACTTCGTGGTTCGTCCCGGTAAAGAAAAACATCCAAAAAAGAGACTAAGTCCGAACTTAAAAAGTTGACCGGGACCTCCCAGCCATCGAATCCGAGAAGGGCTCCACGGACGTCGGATCAAGATCCAGGTTTACCCCGGTCGAAGGATTTTCATCTCGAAAAAACAACTAAGTCCGAAGGTAAAAATCACCACCGAGGAAACTGACTTCGCGTATCCGGACAAGGGCTCCAGGAGGTCGGATCCAACTGGCAGGTTCGTCCCGGGGAAGAAAAACCTCAAAAAAGAGATTAAGTCAGAAGGTAACTTTTTAACCGAGGCCTCCCGCGACTTGTAGCCGAGCAGGGCTCCATCGCGGTCGGCCTGAAAGTTTGACTTTGCCCCGGTCCTGGTGCAACCAGATGACCCGATTGGCGCTTTTTGTTTCTAAGCGCTAGAAAATAATAATACTTTAAAAATTCATATCTCTGGTTCCCCTGAACCGATTTTAATCGTTTTTGTGTCATTTTAAAGATAAAAATATAAGCTATTTTTATAAATTGGTTTTGGGTTTTTAAACTGTTTCCTGTGTTTTATTTAATTACTGTTTTGTGATATTTGAATGCTTTACACTTTGTCTCCTAAGTTAAGCCTTGACGCTCGATGCCAAGCTACCAAGGGTAGAGCTGGAATTAATATACTGAGACCTAACTGTACCTATGTGGAGGTTAGTGGCTTGTTGCTAGGTGTAGGTACCTACCTGCCCTACCAATAACCCATTTTCCAACATAATTGGAAGCAGCGACGGGATCCTGTACTTGTGTTCAATATCACGTTACAGTTTTGAGAAAGGAAATTTAAAAATCCTTTAAATTGTCCTAGTGCAAAAATAGTTTTTAATTTTTAAATTTGGATTAATTTCAATTATTGAATTTTTGTAATTTTTCTAAATTCTTGTTTCCAATTTTTGCAAAAAGTTTTTGTTGACACAAAACTAGGGAACCATGGAGCTTGATCTGGCTAGCCTACCCACACTGACAGTAGTCCAGCTTAGGGGGTTGTGTATTGAGAGAGGGTTGCCTGCAACCACTGATCTCAGGAACCAAATCCTGATTAAATCCCTGACAGCATGGGCTGAGGCCCAAGGGCTAGGCACAGAGGAAGCTCCAGAGGAGGAAGAAAAAGGGGAAGATGCTAACTCTAACCACTCAGGGGAGGGAAGGCATCTGAGCCTAAGTGAGGAAGAGGAAGAACGGTCCTCAGTAGACACAGTCACTAGGGGCAGACCCAAAGCTAGTGGAAGGAAGGGGGTCCCTTCAGGAGGAGAGAACCCATCCATCAGAGAACGAGAGCTGGAGGCCCAGCTAGCATACATAGCTTTGGAAGCAGAGAAGCTGGCCCTAGAAAAGAAAAAGTGGGCATACAAAGAGAAAAGAGATGGAAGCAGCGATAAAGAAGCTGAGGTGTCCATGGGTGGGGAAGTTTGCCCCAGATTACCCAAGGGGGTGGTTCCTGCTTATGTAGAGGGGGATGACATAGATAAGTGGCTGGGGGCCTTTGAGAGGGCACTCCAAATGAGAAGGGTTAGGCCTCAATACTGGGGTTCCCTTTTGTGGGAGTTGGTCCCCAACTCAGGGAGGGATAGGCTTCTGACCTTAAGGGGGGAGGAGGCAGATTCATACCCTAGTATGAAGAGGTGCTTAGCCAAGAAGTTTGGTCTGACCCGAGAGCAATATAGAATGAAGTTCAGGGACACCCAGAAGGTCAGTACCCAGTCTTGGGTTGACTTTGTGGACATTTCACTAAAGGCACTAGAGGGCTGGATTATTGGTAACAAGGTAGATACTTATGAGGGGTTATACAATCTGATCATGAGAGAGCACATCTTGACCAATTGTACCCAAGAAAGGTTACGCCAGCATCTAGTGGACTCTAAGCATACCAACCCTAGAGAGCTAGGGGAGGCAGCTGATGAGTGGTTGAGAACCAGGGTGATTGTCAAGTCCCCGGGGGGAGACTCCAAGAAGGGGGGGGCAGGTCCCCAAAAACCTAAGGAGGGAGGTGGTAAGCCCACCACAGAGACTCCCTCTGTACCCCAGAACCCTAAGAAGGAGGAGAGTAAATCCCACTCCCACTTTGACAATCAGAGACAGGGAGACCCAGGGTTAAAAAAGCTCTTGGACAGTAGGGCTTGCTTTGACTGTCAGTAGACAGGTCACTTCAGAGGAGATGCAGCCTGTCCAAAGAAGGTGGTTAGCACTGGGCTGTCCAGTGTAGCCATAGAGGAGGACTCCTCAGATGATGAAGTCCTCCTAGCATTGTGCTGGGAGACAGGACCAGATGGTAAGCTGGTGATCCCTGAGGGTGGGAGTAGGCACTTCCACCACATTCAAGTGAATGGGATCCCTACCACTGGCCTGAGGGACACCTGTGCCAGTCACACTATAGTGAGTGACCGGTTAGTGACGCCAGACATGTATGTCCCAGGAAAGACAAAGAAAGTCAGGATAGCCACAGGGGAGGTCACCTCCAAACCTGTAGCCATAGTGCCCCTAGAGAGGGAGGGTATCCTTGACTGGATTAGGGTGGTAGTCAGTGCTGACCTCCCCCTAGATTGTATCCTGGGCAATGACCTCCCAGAGGTGAGTCTGGTCACAGATGGGGTGGTCGCCCAGGGCGCCCCCCCAACCCAAAGTCCTGGGGAGTCAGTCCCTACAGTTAGGAGACAGGGGTCCCCAAGAAAAGGAAAGAAGAAAAGGAAGGGTAGGCCACTCTTAAAGAGAGTTCCAGGGAGCCAAAGGCCTTCTGCCCCAGTAGGGGGGGAGCCCAGAGTTGGCACTGGTGAGGCCTCACCTGACCCCAAGGAAGTCCTGAGTAGTCAGGCAGCTGTCCAGATGCAAGGTGTTGCCCCTGCACTGACAGAAGGGAGAGTGGAAGGAGGGTGTCTGCCACAGGAAGTGGTAGCCCCCCACTCTAGACAGCAAGAGGGGTGCCAGGACCTCACAATTGCCCCTAAAGCAGCTCAGCCACCTGTCAGTGGAGAGCTTAGGGTGTGGTTCTGGGTACTGACAGCTGTCAGTAGCCTCTGCTGGGTGCTAGCCTTCCTGGCAGCACTGTACTTGGCCTGGGAGGCAGACCCCAGGGCCAATAGCAAAGTAGGCCCCCTGACCCTATTGGTCATGGTGGGGTTGCTCAAGTGTTGGGTGACCTCTTTGGGTAAGCTAGGTGTTGCCCTAGCAAAGTTAGGAGTAGGGGAGGTGGGCACCTCACTACCCAAGTTGGCAGAGAGAGAGGAGGAAGACCCCCCTAGAGGGAAGTTTCAGTTTGAGTTGGGTCCTTTTACTGTTGGGATGGCTTCACTACCCAGAGGGAGTGACCCTGACAGGAGGATATAAGGCAGAGTAGGCCCTGCAAAGGGACAGCCAGTTTTCTTCACTGTCTTCCTCGCCTAACAAGCCAGGAAGACTCTCCCAGGGTTGGGCTGAGTCTCCTGGGCGTGTGGGCTGGGGGGGGGTTGTGTGAGAAACTAGGGCTGATTGCAGAGGCCCCATAACTTTTTGCCCCCATTTTCCACTTTATGCTGGTGTTTTCCTGACTCTGATGGTGCCCTGGGTACTGCTAACCAGTCCTAGGGCCTGTGCTCTGTGTAAAATGGATATGCAAATTAGGCTAATTATAATTGGCTAAGTTAATCTACCTATAAGTCCCTAGTATATGGTAGGGCATGTAGGTTTAGGGACCACAGCATAGGTGGTGCACACATAGGTGCATTGCTGAGGTGCCCAGTGTCATTTTAAAAGCAAGCCTGCCTTGCTGGCTGCTTTTAAATTAAAGTTATATGCAAATTCGACTTTGGAATTAAAGGTACTTCCAAAGTCTTAAACTACCTTATTTTTACATATAAGTCACCCCTAAGGTGTGCCCTATGAGCCCCTAGGGCTGGGTGCCATGTAACTATAAGCAGGGACTTCATAAAAATAGATTTATAAGCCCTGGTGAGGTAAAAACAGCCAAATTCGTTTTTCCCTCATTGAAGTAAATGGCCTTCATAGGCTAGAATGGGCAGACTTTATTTTAAATTTTAAAGTCTCCTTAAATGTTACATACCAAGAATTTGGTATCAAATTGATTGTTATAATAAATCCCACAACTTCCAGTTGTTGGATTTAATATAACTAGTGCAGGTAAAAAGTTTAGACTTTACCTAAAAAGTTGCCAATTTCAGCTCTGCATTGTTTTTGCTGCTGTGCTCTGATTGGCCAGCCTGCAGCAGCTTCTGCCAGGCTACTTTAATGAGGTGTGAAGTGGCCTGGCTTCACACAAAGGAATGTGCTTGGGGGAGAGAATCTCCCCTCAGCAGATGGTGAGGCAGGAAGGGGGAGGGCTGCCAAACTGGTCTTCAAAGGCAGAGAAGGACATCTGGAGCACCCAGCAACACCCCCACATCCTTCAACCCCAGACAGCTAGGTGCCCCCTTGATTAGATTAGGAGAGGTCAGGAGAGGGGTGTGTTTATGATTTTTAGCCACACCAGTGGGTGGGCTCAGCCAGATCTCTCCTCCAAAAATCAGATTCATCCATTTTGGATTTTTAGAGACTGTTGCCTTCTGGGATGGATTTTTGCCACACTTCCCAGGAAGTGGTCATCACAGGGGGACGACCCTGTCCCTGATTGGAGAACCAGGGCCCCCCTGCTTTTCACCCAGGAGCAAGGATAAAACTGGCAGACCTGCACCCACGCCTCAGATCCCCTCCAGAATTCAACAAGAAAGGAACTAAAGAAGAAGAAGGACTGCCCTGCTGGACCCCTGGCCTGCACCTGGACCCTGCACTCAGAAGGACTGCACCAGCTGCACACTTGGGCTTCACCACAAGAAGGACTTTGCCTGGCTTCAACTGGTTCAAGGAGGGACTCCCTGTTTGCTACAGGTGAAAAATTGCTATCCAGAGTCCCCTGCACCAACTCCTGAAAAAGTGACCAGCTGACCACTGTCCAGTGGCCAAAAAGGAGTTTGCGCCAGGTGCATTCTGGGAGTTGAAGTCCGCACTTCCCAAGGACCATCACAGAACTTCTGGACCCTTGGGGTGAGCTGTGGACCCCAAAAGAACCTTGAAAGAACATCTGGGTGAAGCCCCAGAAGTTTGGAAAAGATTGGAGAATTTTTGAAAAAAAGCTCCATAAAGTGACCGACCCGACGCGGAAATTCTAGCCGGCTTGCCTCAACCGCGACCCGGCCTGACTTCGTGGTTCGTCCCGGTAAAGAAAAACATCCAAAAAAGAGACTAAGTCCGAACGTAAAAAGTTGACCGGGACCTCCCAGCCATCGAATCCGAGAAGGGCTCCACGGACGTCGGATCAAGATCCAGGTTTACCCCGGTCGAAGGATTTTCATCTCGAAAAAACGACTAAGTCCGAAGGTAAAAATCACCACCGAGGAAACTGACTTCGCGTATCCGGACAAGGGCTCCAGGAGGTCGGATCCAACTGGCAGGTTCGTCCCGGGGAAGAAAAACATCAAAAAAGAGACTAAGTCAGAAGGTAACTTTTTAACCGAGGCCTCCCGCGACTTGTAGCCGAGCAGGGCTCCATCGCGGTCGGCCTGAAAGTTTGACTTTGCCCCGGTCCTGGTGCAACCAGATGACCCGATTGGCGCTTTTTGTTTCTAAGCGCTAGAAAATAATAATACTTTAAAAATTCATATCTCCGGTTCCCCTGAACCGATTTTAATCGTTTTTGTGTCATTTTAAAGATAAAAATATAAGCTATTTTTATAAATTGGTTTTGGGTTTTTAAACTGTTTCCTGTGTTTTATTTAATTACTGTTTTGTGATATTTGAATGCTTTACACTTTGTCTCCTAAGTTAAGCCTTGACGCTCGATGCCAAGCTACCAAGGGTAGAGCTGGGATTAATTTACTGAGACCTAACTGTACCTATGTGGAGGTTAGTGGCTTGTTGCTAGGTGTAGGTACCTACCTGCCCTACCAATAACCCATTTTCCAACAAGCAGCACATAAAACACTGCTTGCCTTTTTAAAACTGTTTTAAGATGTGGCCTCACAATAATTTTGAAACATGAAAGTAGGATTCTTTTTGGCATTTAAGTAGATTTCTAATACTTAGGACTCAAATAAAAACCCAATATGATATCTATATAAATTGTAGAATTCCCTGCATACCAGAAGCCAGACAATCAATGTTTTGCTAGCAAAATATCCACCAATTTTCAGTTAAAAGTAAGCTCCAAATTATCCTATTTTCCCTCCCCCCCACCAGGAAAAGGTGTTTGGCAAAAATAATTAGCACACATCTTATATTTATAGTTAAAGGGTGCAGGAAATCAACAAGCAAAAGGTAAGTAAAAAGTAAGCAAACAGAGGATTAAAATAGTTATGAGAAAGTTTCATCTTGATTTGAAGAGAATAAGGTAATGTGCAGTATATGAAAAATACTGAAAACACAAACAAGTGTATTGTTACTTCCAAAACTGTCTTTAAAACATTAAAATAGCATTCATTTTTTTAAATTAAAGTTGGGATTAAAAATGTAAGTAACTAAATACATAACTGATTGTTGTGCATTCCAACAAGCATAGATAATGACAGAGGCAAACTATGCAAAAACACTACGGTGCTTCTCACCGAGAGCAAAGCTTTTACAAATAGAATGTGATGTAATGTTGAAGAAAAAATAAATACATTTTCATTGAGATAATTATGTGTAAGCTTCAAGAAGTGGCACATCATAAACACAGTGTGCCTCATAATGAGGCTGGCAGTTATGAAACTGCCAGCCTTGCAGTGGCAGTCCTACCACCACATTAATAATTGAGGGGGTTGGCAGACGACAAGCCTCCAAATCCCCGTCTGGCCCGCAGGTGCAGTCGCACCGCCACGGCTGGCGTGGAGCACCTCCAACCCAGCAGCAGGCCTCAGCCTGCCGGCCGGATTACATTGCTGCAAACCAACTGGCAGTCATGCACACAGCCACATGAATCTCCATTCCTGTTGCCAGCACACACATACAAACATGTCCCCACACATTCACACATCCCCCACCAGTCCACACACTCATGCATGCATGCATTCACATACACACCCATACAGCATACGCATACATGCACTCAGACTCCCCCACTCACTCACATTCATCAACACAGAGACCCCTACTCACTCACATTCATCCACACAGACACCCCCATACACGCGCACATACACACACACACACATTCACATTCACTCGCGTACATTCACACATTCACCACCCCCCTCTGCAGAGACGCACACACATACCCACACACACAAGCACCCCCCCTTCGGACACCCACTTACCTTCTCCATCAAGGAGGACGTCCGGGAGGGGATGGGTCCTTGTGGTCTTGCACCCCCAGGACCACCACACCAGCAGGTCTATTTCAGCTTGGAATACGGTGGGCGGAGTCCTGCTGCCATGGCGGGGCTGGCGATGCACCTGCCCTTGCACCGCAGACTGCCAGCATGAATGCTGGTGATTTTCCACCACAAAGATGGTGGATGGCTGCCAGCCCTCATAGTATGGCGGTCTGCAGACCGCCAGCACTGGCGGTCTGATGGTAGTTTTGGCTTTGGCGGTCAGGTAAATTGATGGCCAAAGTCAAAATGAAGGCCAGTGTGTTGGAAAAACTGGTTGCCATGGAGTCACACTTTATTGAAGGAATAATATTTAAAAGATAGTTGAGTAACATGTACTATAACAACCACATGTACCTTTATTATTTGGATTAAAAATGTTTTCTGTCTTATGACCAAATATTGGGCCGGATTTAAGAAAAATGGTGCTGCACCCAGCGGAGCACCACTTTTCTTGCACCCCCCTAGTGTCCCCCCCAATGCCACCATTTGTGCGCCATATCTAAGATACAGCACACCATGGCGTTAGTTAGGGGACTAGTATCAACATTTTTAATGCTAGTTCGGATCTTTGCAGGATTAGCGTAAAAATGTTTGACGCTAATATTGCAAAGCCCATTTAGGCCCATTGTAAACAGTGGCGTGCCTCCTCTTAATGCCTGCTCTGAGCAGGCATTAAATGTGCTGGAAGAAATGATGCAAAGAAATCTCTCAGATTTCTTAGCGCCATTTTTTCAGCCTCTCTAATGGGGGAATGCCCCTTTTGCATACATAATGCCTGGAACAGGCATAATGTAGCATTAAGGGTTACAAAGTGGCCCAATGCATGCACTGCACCACTTTGTAAATTTGGTGGAGCGATTTTAGCCTTGTTGGGCCAACTTAGCGTAAAACAAAATGACGCTTATGTGGCGCAAGGAGGTGCTAGGGACTCTTATATCTGCCTCAGAGTGTTTCATTCTACTTTCAAAGTCCTGACTGTTTTCCTGCAGGAGGTGAGTTTTTCTAACTATTTTAAATTATTTAATCTAATTCAACATTGCTTCCTCCCCACCATCGTTATTTTCTATTGGTGGGATGTTGCAGGACCTGTTTTTAGTCATTTGTCTTTTTAGGTGTACTTCTGCACTGAACTGGAGTACATTTACAACCGTTTTAGGTCCTTTTCAGAAGTGTAATTTATGAATAGGAATAGGCTTACTATTTTGTGGCTGGACTCGTCCCTTCCTAAACCTCCTTTTAACTACCCTTTAACCCCTCCTTACTCCTGTTTAATCCCTCCCCTTTAGTACTAAGTATTTCATATTTTCTTGTAACTCCTCCCTGTCCCTACCAAATTTACTAACAAAGCGTATACTTATGTGTGTAGTGACTACGCATTCGGGATAGAGATCGCTCCATAACAAATAGATAGGAGAAGCGGAGGCAGAATCTTTGTGCATGGGTTTGTGAATAACATTCTGTAGTATGTGTGCAGTACTATCGTAGTACTATTGAATGTACTACATTGTGCAGTTTGTGTCTAGGCACAGGTTAAAACTGTCCTAAAACTATAAATTTAGCTTATATAATTATTAACTTTTAATTTAATCATATTTACTTAAAAAACAACATATATAGTTTTAACACATTATATAAATTTTCATGCAACATGCATGATACTATATTAAAAAGTATTTAAGTATATTTATTTGCCAGTATTTATCAATATATTTATAAAATTACATTTGTATAGTCCTTTTTAATAATTTAATCCTTGTAAACATTTTCTATGAAAATATATTTAGTATATTTTATTCCCCATGAGCTGTAATTTAAATCCAACATATGTTTATTTTTGCTGCCATTTTTCTCAGTAACTGTATTTCGTTGTATTTTTACTTCATTAATCTACGTCTGCAATCCACATGAATCGCAGTTCCCAGGTGCAATATATCCTATTGTATTCGGTGGTTTGTTAGTTTAGTATCCATAGGTTAGTATAGAATTAGTGTTTTTGTCAATTGGGAATAGGAAATAGAGTTAGTTAATCACAATAGAACTGAGGTGTAGTGTCCCTATGTGTGTTCAGTTAAGGTTCAAGTCAAGAATATATATGTTTGTTTAATGTATATTCGACAAATAATTGCTACTTTAAAAATAGGTGAAATATGTTTTGTGGGTGGGTATGTAAGTGCTTTTTTACAGGTCATCTAAGGTTATAGGCAGAACATTTGAGATTACAGATTGTTTTTTTGAAAAATAGGACAATAAGATGGAGTTTTATATTTCCAATATTTTACAAATATGTCTTTTAATCTATTTGGTTTTCCTGGAGTGTTTATTGTATTTTTTATTTTTTCCAGATCTTAAAGGTGTTAAAAGAAAACATATGTAATATTTTACTGCTGGATGTTTGCACTTTTTAGCTATTTGTATTTTATTACTTATTTTGTGGATTAAAGATTTTGCATGTGGATCTTGGATTATTGGTCATGGAGTTCAGCTACTGAAGTGTAAGGAATATTTATTAATGTAGTTTATTTTTTAATAATTCGTGGGGTATACATGGATTATGTTTAAATGTCATATTTATATTTTTAATTTACTAATAATACTAATTGTAACTCATCATTTGTTAATATTGTTGCATTTTATATTTGAACAAAATGTTCCATAATTATGTGTATTTGTGAGGGTACCAATAAAATAGTCTACATATATATATATATATATTTTGAGCTATAAATGTGTTTAGTAATTTTAATTATATTCTACATTGTTATTTTGTAATAATTATCAGCATATTAATTTATTTAAGACAATTCTATTTTTTCATTTAAAATTGATATATGTCCCAGGATATTATGAATAGATATATGTATCTATATATCTTTATAGGTATACGTATAGGTACCTATAGTAAGGACCTAGGGCCACATGTAGCAAACTCCGAGATTGCGACTCGGAAATTGCGAGTCTGTCCGACTCGTAATTTCCGAGTCGCAATCTCGGATGCAGAACGGTGTCTCAGACACCGTCTGCGACTCGCTATGGGGTCGCAAAGACCCACCTCATCAATGTTAATGAGGTGGGTCGCATTTTGCGACCCCATAGCGAGTCCCTGCACTCACAGGGATGGTGGCCTGCTGAAGTCAGCAGACCTCCATGTCTGTGACTGCTTTTTAAATAAAGCTGTCCATGATCTTCCGGCGTTGGGGTGCGATGATGGAGCTTGCTTTGTTAAAGATGTGCTGAGGGCAGGGGTCTGACCGTAAGCCGGAGTGGAGGTGTTCATGATTTTGATGGTGTTGTTGTCATTGACAGGGGTCCAGGAGAGCAGGAGGCCGGTCGGTGGTGAATCTGTGGTGTTGGTGGTTGCTGGGGGGGGCTGCATGCTAAAGCTGTCATGGATGTCTCCGATCTTGCAGTGGAAGTAGGAGGCTAGGTAGTCGCAGAGGTCTTGTGATGGCGGATGTCGTTGGTGATGGAGCTGGGTTTGGAGAGCTCCTTCACAATGTTGAAGAGTTCCTTGTGGCCGTGTGCATTGTTGTTGATGTGTTCTTTGAAGGCGGTTCTCTTGGCAGTTCGGATGAGTTGGTGGTGTCTGCGGAATGGCGTTTTTGAAAGCTGTGTGGTTTTCCAGTGTCTGATCTTGGTGTTACTTCTTTTCGAGTCTTCAGCATGTCTGCTTAGATTAGTGGAGGTTGTCAGTAAACCAGAAGGCCTTTCTGTTGTGTGTGTCTGTTGGAGGGATTTTTGATCCGGGCGAGAGAGTTGGCACAGGTGACGATCCATTGCCTGAAGTTGCGGGCAGCTGTGTCAGTGTCGGTGGTGTTGATGGATGGGTTCCGGGAGAGGGTAGTGATTAGTTGGTCTTCAGTGACCTTGTTCCATCTGCGTTGGGGAATCCATTGTTGGTGATGGTGTGTTGTGGGTTTCTTGAAGGAGAAGTGGATGCAGCGGTGATCTGTACAGTGGAGTTTGGTGGTGTGGTGAAAGGAAACATGTTTGCTGGCCGAGAAAATAGGGTCGAGTGTGTGTCCTGCAGAGTGGGTCGGTGTCATGACGAGCTGTTTGAGGCCGAGGTTGGAAAGGTTAGAGAGGTTGTCGAGCAGGGTGGTGGTGTTGTTGTCATTGGTGTTCTCAAGATGAGTAAATGAGTAAGTCACAGACAGTATGAGTAACTTACTGAGTGCATGAGACCTTTTAGATATGAGTTAGTAGTGTGTAAGAAGCTATGATAAATTTGGATAGGCAGGTAGCAGGATAATTTTAAAAAGTGCTCACAGTGAGTAGAAATGTGTGACAAGGACGTAAATGTAGATAATAGACAGAGACAAATTATGGTGAAGACCAACTAGACATATAAGAGAAAAAGTACAAACAGTTCATAGAGGCTTAGAATTTAACGTGTGAAAGTAAGCAGAAAACAATAAGCATTTTTTTAAACACATAAAGATAGTATGTAGGAAATGTATTTGATAGCGAGTTTAGATGTTATATAATAATTTGTACCAATATATGAGTATTACAAAGTGCAAATTGGTAATATTAATTAAAATCGACTTATTTATACATATGTTGATATTAATTGAGTTGTATTTTGTAGCTTTTTTCCTATGGTATTTTCTTCATTAATCGCAAATACCTCGCAAAATGAAGCAATACTTATGTTCCGCTTTCGAAATTAATCATGGATTTAGCATGGTTTGGTCAAATGATAATTAGCATATATAGAGATATTGTTAATTAATATTTGAACTTAGTAGTTTACTGTACATAGCTAATAACATAAATATTTCTGCTTAAACATCATTTAGAATTCTTTTTAATTACGTTTTTTGTCGCTGCGACGATGTTGGAGTCCCCGATGGCATTAGCTTTCCTGGAGATCACATGACTTTGGAATGAAGTAATTTAATTGGGCAATCCAGCTCTCTGTGTCCTGAACAGGAAGACCACCCCGGTTTCCTTTTTTTCACCTCCAATGCTGTTTCCAGGGAGTTCTTTTGGAGCTGTAGATAAATCCAAATTGGAGATAATTTTGATGTTTGATTTTTATTTTCAAAATATAAATTGGCATCTGGTGGTACTGCAGAGGAAGATGCACACCATCTATTACCCAGAAGATAACCCCCTGCAAAAAAACAATCTATAGCATGGGAGTTCTTTACCATCCCTTGAGGGTAGATGAAACTGTTGCCAAATTGATTAAGTGCACCCTTTGTGAGAAGATTTTATCAAGGGGCACTTCAAAGAAGTTATGCGGAACCACCAACATGTATACCACCTGAAAATCTAAGTGATTAGGAAGGTCTCCACAAGAACGGAGTGCAGGTGAGCCCAGTACATCTCAAGCTCCAATGGTGGCACCTGGTGACCCTTACCCTGCTGGCATACAGGAACAGCTGACAGATAAAATAGCTGAATTAAAGAAGATTGGTAGTTTTTTCAGATTCTTCAGTCTTTCAGTTCAAGTTTGTCACCCCAGTTTCAGTTTTTGATGGAAATCAGTTTTTCTAGTTGCCATTTTATTTTTGGAAAACAAAACAACCAAATGAAATAAAACTTAAACTTAAAAAAAAGGTCCAAAAAATGGTTCTGCTTAGAAGCACCTTTCATGGTCAAGAAGAAGATAAACTATATATGGATGAATAATAAGTGAATAAGAGAGAGTGTTTTTATAAGTAAATCAAATGAAAGAGTGTGTGAGTGGCTGCAGGGGTGAGTGAGGTCAGTTAGTGCTTGCACAACTGAGAGAGTTTTTGCATGAGTATAGTATGGATGATAGAATGTGTATGTATGGGTGAGTGACTGCATGAGTGGTGCATGAGTGACTGACTGAGTGCATGAATGTGTACATGGGTGAGTCAATGAGTACATGAGTGGAGTATGGATGACTGACTGAGTGTATTAGAGGTGTGTGGATGAATGACTGAGTACATGAGTGGTGTATGGGCAAGTGAATGAGTACATGTATGGCTGAGTGCCTGAGGACATATACATGTAGTGAGTGAGTGCATGAGTGTTGTATGGGTGATTGAATGCATGAGTGCAAGTATGGGTGATTAACTGAGTGTGTGAGTGCATGTATAGATGATTGACTGAGTGCATGAATGCATGTGTGGGTGAGTGAGTGCATGAGTGCTCATATGAGTGATTGAGTGCATGTATGGGTCACTGACTGTGTGCATAAGTGCATGTCTGGGTGAATTACTATGTGCATGAGTGCATGTATCGGTGAGTGAATCACTGTATAAGGGGATCTATTAGTGAGTGAGTGAGTGAGTGAGTGAGTGAGTGCATGAGTGCATGTATGGGTGAGTGAATGAGTGCAAGAGTGTGTGTAGGTGTGAGTGATTGTATGAGTAGTGTGTAGGTGACTAAGTGAGTGCATCAGTGCATGTATGGTTGAATAGGTAAGTGCATGAGTGGTGTATGGGTCATTGATTCAGTGCATAAGTGCATGTATGGGTGAGTGAGTACATGAGTGTTTGTATGGGTGAGTTTGTGAGTCTATGTATGGGTGACTGACTATGCATGAGTGCATGTGTGGGTGAGTGATGTAGTGCACAAGTGCATGTATGTGTGAGTGAGTGAGAACATGAGTGCATGTATGGGTGACTTAATGAGAGCATGTATGGGTGAGTGAATGAGTGTAAGACTGTGTGAATGTGTGAGTGAGTGTACAAGTGGTGTGTGAGTGACAGAGTGGGTGCAAGAGAATATGTATGGGTGAGTGAGTGTGTTAGTGGTGCATGGGTGCCTGACAGAGTGTACAAGTGTGTGTGTATGGCTGACTGAGTGTGGATTACTTGTATGGATGAGTGATTGAGTGCATGAGTGCACATATGGGTGAGTGACTGAGGGCATGAGTGCATGTATGGGTGACTTAGTGCGTGAATGCTTCTATGGGTGAGTGAGTGTCACGTACTGCGCTGGACTTCTCACCTCTGGATTTCGGACTGGCGAATACACCAAGTCTTCTACAGGTCCTGGATGTTCCCAGATAAGGGCGACCCCTTCTAGTAGCCACGGTGCCGCTTGACAGGCTACGCCAAAGCAGACTGTATCCTCCAGAAGGAGTCCCAGAGGGAAAAAAACCCAACACTGGGGAAAAAACCTCTAACAGGAACTCCTGAAGGAAAACAAGAAAAAACTGGACTTGACAACAGGAAACAAAAATAGGCTATATCCAGGGTACAAGGCAGGAAAAAAGGAACAGGCAAAAATATCCAAGGCAAAAGCAGGAACAAAGAACAGGCAAAAATCTCCCAAGGCAAAACCAGGAACAAAGAACAGGCAAAAATCTCCCAAGGCAAAAAAGCAGGAACAAAGAACAGGAGCGAGCAGCACAACCAGAAGGAAGTGTTTGCAACGCAAGGAGGAAAAAGACTGACTGACTTATATACTGAGAAAAGGGAAGTGACATCACAGGAAAGGGAAGTAACACCATCTTGGATTGGGAAAAGCCCATAGACCAGTATAGGAAAAAGGAAGTAGTATAAAAGAAAAACATAGCATGCTGGGACAAAAACACGAAGAAGACAAGATGGACACAACATGGATAGAGACAGGCAAAAGGCCCAACAAAAAACCCACCACCAACAATAAAAGAAGAAAAAAGGCTACAAGTAAGTGTAGCGCGACCGGGATCGAAATATATGCTTCCCAGAAAGGCGGAGAATGGCGCTCCGAATATCGGTAGCGTGTTCCACCCGCGAGGACAGAAAGAGACGCCGCGTCAGAGCGCGGCATTACAGTGAGGGCTTGAATGGGTGAGTGAATGAGTGCATGTGTGAGTGAGTGGGTGCAAGGGTGTTTGTAGGTGTGAGTGATTGTATGAGTGGTGAGTGGGTGACAGAGAGTGCATGAGTGCTTGTATAGGCAATGGATTGAGTGTATGAGTGCATGCATGTGTAAGAAAGTGAGTGCATGAGTGGTGTATGGGTGATTGAGCGAGTGCATGAGTGCAGTATGAGAGAGAAAGTGGGTGTATGAATGGTCAATACATGAGTAAGTGGGTACATGAGTGCTGTATAGTGATAGCGTAAGTGGTTGCATGAGTGAGTAAGCAGTTGAAAGAGAGGTTGTATCGGTGTGGTAGTGCCAGTGTGAGTGCCTGTTCAGTTGAATGAGTGCATCTAAGGGTGAGTTAATGGATCAGTAAGTGGCTGTATGGGTGAGTGAATGGCTGTGTGAGTATCTCTATGAGCAACTGCTTGAATGATTAATTTTCTTATTTTACAAGTTCCTGAAAATCGGTTGTATTATAATGAAAGTTTAATTAGGAAGTGAGCAAAAGAATCTAAGGGAAAGGTACAGCAAGAGCAGTTTATATTTAAAAACACTCTCCATGCTATCTCTGAACAATATGTCCATTCTTCAAGAACTGTTGTGAGACACCTAATGTTGTTCAACCTCAGTGACTATTGAAAAAGGAAAAGACAGGTAAAAATATGTTAGTAATTAATCTTCATTGTGACACAAATATAACAGTAGTCATTGCTTATACAGTAAGAGTGAATTATAATGTAGTATTTAATATTTTTTTTTTTTTACTGTTCTCAGCTTTTATACTTCTTTATCTATAAATGATGGCCTGTATAAAGCACCATCTTCAAACAGTGGGGAAAAAACAATCAATGGATTGTAAAAAAAAAAAAAAAAAAAACAACAGAGCTAAACAGTACATCACTACAAATAAGTGATACTATGCCTTGCAGTCACAACAATTCATTAATCAATGACTTTCTCTATACTCACTACAGTAATCTAAAGAAGCAGATTGTACACTTTTTCTTATATAACTATATATGTTACAATATAAGAAGAGAATTTTAAGTAGTTTTCAATTTTAAAGATATTTCTGAAAAAATTCATCCATGGTAGGCCAAATGATGTCTAAAGTGCTGATAATCCATTTGTGCAACATCCCACACAATAGATTTTTTGTCTTCAATTAAGATGCAAAAGTTTGGTTTGAAAAGCAAAAGGAGACTTTTTTTAGTTTTGAAGGCATTTTGGAGCATATTTACAAGCTCCCTGCTCCTCCTTGTGCCATACCAGCGTCATGTTTTTTTTACGCTAATGTGGTGTGTGAAGGAGGCAAATTCCCTGTGCTATATTTACAAAGTGTCGCAATGCATGCATTGTGCCCTTTTGTAGATACTTGCACCACATTATGCCTGCACATGGGGGCGATCTGGAGCAGGGAGGCCTGAAAAAACAGTGTAGTGAAATTTACAACATTTCACTGCGCCATGTTTTCTGTCATTATTAACGCCTCCTCCGAGCAGGCATTAAAATGACGCACCCATTATATTCAATGGTCCTCCCTGTGCTTTTCTGCACTAACTTAAAAAATGTTGACGCTAGTGTAGCAAAGCTCCACAAGAGCATAATAAATGTTGACTTTATTGTGTTAAAGACCTCTATGGTGCACCCTATTGTAAATATGGCACAACCGTGGTGTTGTTAGGTGCCAGTAGGGGGACGCAAGAAAAGTGGTGCATCATCTATGATGCTCCACTTTCTTGTAAATATGCCCTTTTATTCTTTCAGATTTGGGCTGCTGTAATTGGAGTATGTTCTTCTAGCTTCAGATTTTAAGTAGAGAGCATTGTTTAGACTTGATATATTAACTCCTTTATGGAATATTAAATAACTCTTTACATTTGAGCATCTTTTTAAAGACAGTACCCTTAATAGGCCGAATAATGTCTAAAAAAACATGTACCACATAAAAGAAACACTTTGCCACTTTTTTATTCAGAATGTTTCATTAAAACTTTGATTAAAGAAACAGAAGATATGAGTTTACTAGTTTGGAGGGAAGTTTTTGTTTGTATTTCAGGTTGCTGTCATTGCATTCTGTCCATCCAGTTTTGCTTTTTAAATATTCATTGTAGTGTCCAAACACTGTATTAACTCATTCATGAAAGATGATAGCCAAAGTATTAAAAGTTCTTCCTGAAAGTGATATTTGTCCAGCTGTGAAGTCTGCAATTTGAGTTTCCAATTTGCTACCATCTGCTCTGTATTACTATAAAGCATCTTCCTGTTCTTTGTAGAAGCAATGTAGAGATAAGGCCCAATCTGCAGTTTGAGCAGGTGATATTTTGGTTAGCATTTCTGTACAATTTGTCAAAAGGCACAGTTTCCAATATGTTAATGTTAAGTACAGAAGTCGTTCAGAATTGATCTGAGGGCTAGATGTAAAACAGCAGTTTTCACACTCATGGCCCCATTTGTAAATGAATCCAAATAGATCATCAATATTTACTTTTTCTTGTTCTAAGACTCCAAGGATGACCATAATAGATTCTTGTGCATCTTGTTCAGTATTGAGAGTAAAAGTCATTGATGCCAACCATGTATTTAAAAGGTGCCGGATCCCTGAAGCAGAGTGTATTACAGTTCTGTCATTTCTTAAACGTTGTAGCAAATTATATAGGGCAGAACACATTCTCATATCTAACCTTTGTTCAATCTTTGTTCATCTGATTACATGTGGTAAATAGAACAGTACACTGAGAACAAAATTTGCACCTGAACTGTTTTCAAACAGGTAACCTACAATTTCACTGCCATTTTACAGTTTTTTTTTTCCTTAGCTTTCTCTGTGTTGTCATTTTGTCCATTTATTTCTTGAGGGTCTGTAGACTGTTTTGTAATCTTCCGATTAAGACAGTCTCTGTCATGGTACTGGGGTAAATGAGGAGCGTATAGACTTCCTAACCGATTGTAGACTCCTACACAGCTTACATCAGCACTAACTTTGTTCTCATCAAATTCAATCAAAAACAAACTTGATAATGTTCTAATTCATGACAATGCTAAACATAACATTTCTTCTTGGATTACAGAACTTCCAATGTTAACCAAAGCTGCATCTATACTTAAACCTAGGGATTTATGGATGGTTACAGCATTTACTAAAGAGAGAGGGAATTCTTGATGTCAGATATATAACTCTTTTACAAGAAAAAAATGTACAATACACTGTGAAAAAATGCCTCTTTTGACATAGTTAGCCCCACTTTTGCCTTATAAATGATGTAGCCTAAAAGTTGTTAGTGCCCAGGGCCCCTGCTTACCAGGTTCCCTGGGCCATATCTCTTTCCCCAAAAATGTTGTGATGCATTGGCACCTTTAGCTGACACTACAAGTCCCTAGTAAATGGTACTTGAGTACCCAGGACAAAGGGTACTAAGGGTAAGGCCCCTGAGGGCAGCAGCACTAACTATGCCATCCTCTAGGGCCATGCAATCAGAAATACCAAGCACTGCCATTCCAGGCGGTGTCCTGATGCAACACCAAAAGACAAACTCAACTTGGCACACTGCCTGTGTGTCCTGTCGACTACCCACTGCATGCAGTATAGGTAAGACACCCCTTTGGCAGGCCTTCCAGCCCTTAGGCATGGTGCATTACACTGTATGTGAAGGCATAGCTGCATGAGCAATATCCCCCCACGATATCCTTGCCAAACCTGGAACATAGTGAGTGAACACAGCAGCCATTTTAAGTGCATGTGCTGGACACAGGTCAATACATGTTTCACAACTACATGATGGCCACTCTGAACCCTGGGTTGTTTGGTCTCAAACAACTCAGAATGATAAATCCAAGCTGGGGCCAGCATTGGATGTATTGCACATTGTACCCAGGGATCACCTTAGAGGTGCCCCCTGCAAAAGCTAAATACCCTGGCATGGTTGCTGGCCGGTCACCACCAACCTGCCACCACCAGACAAGAGTCTGAATCCCTTGAGTGAGAAACCCTGCTCTCTGGGATTCAGAACAAAGCCCTTCCTGGGTGGAGGTGCTAACACCCCCTCCCTCAGGAATGTGCACTGCCCTGCTAGCGAGCTTCAAAGGGCTTACCGCCCTTGAATCTCGACCCCCAGGCCTGCTGCTAGCAGCAGATGGCTGCCCCCATGCAAACCTCCACTTTTGGTGAGATCAACGGTGAAAGAACAGACAAAGGACAGGAAGTGTGTTGTATGCAAGGTGACCTCTCCATTTTATTTTCCTCCATCTTGGATGGAAGTAAAATAGCCAATCAGGTGTAGGGAAGTGACCTCTGTCCACAGGAAGTGGTCACTTAGTGGGTGTAGCCACCCTAAAGTAGATGACCCATTGCTCACTACTAGGTTCCCCCCTAAAACACCCACTAAATACAGTATTTAGTGGGCATCCCTAGACCAAGATTCAGATTCCATGGACAAAAGAAGGCCACCAACAAACAAGACCCAAGTCCTGCTGCACCAAAGAAAAGGTGCCAAACCGTGCCTGCTGCATCCAGGACTTCGACAATCCCCACTGAGGGGTTGCTTGGATGTTGGACAGACTCCAAACCCCGGTGGATCTCCACTCTTCAAAAATTGCCAAAGATATCCCTCCAGAGTGAAGGCATTACTCTACCACTCAAAGAAACCAAAGACCCAGTGACTGGCTGCTGACAAAGGAAACAGTTGCCACAGCCAGACCAAACTTCACCTGTCAGATTGAGAGGACAAAACCAGACAAAACCAGTGTGCCAAGTTTGGTGGCCATGTAATCTCTAATGGTTAGACTGTGCAATAGCACCTGGTACTGGTAATCTCACATCGGACACCCAGAAGGACAGTCCATTCTGGGCAGGAAAAGGACCAGGAGGAAGCCCAAGTTGAGGGACTTCAGGAACCACCTGGACCTCCCACCAGAGTGCCCCTGCTGACCTGCAAGCAACCCTCAACGTACCTCCTGCTTCCAAGGGCACCTTTGTGCACAGCTCCTGGCTCAGCGATTCACTCTGCTCCTGGCCGCCCTGTGCCCTGCACCGAAGATCCAACTGTGCCCTAAGGGTCCTCTACCCCTTGCAACCTCAACACTCCAAGGGGACCTGCCGGACTTACCTTTAAGTCCACCTGTGCAGTGCTTTTCCAAATGGTCCACTTCAGTGGCCTGGCACAAGCTATGTCGACTTTCTGCTGTTGCTTCTGCTGGAACCAGGACTCAGCCAAACTTCTCCAGCTGGCCAAGAGTACCCAACGACGACCTCAACCCACCTGCAAAAGGAGACATTGGTAAATGCATTGTCTGATTTACTGTGAATTTTCAAATTATTCTTTCATTGACTACTTGGGTGTGTAATTACAAGCAGAAAGATTAAGGGGCATATTTAAAAGCCACTGGCGCCACCTTAGCACCGCCGTAGCATCTTTTTTTTTACGCTAAGATGGTGCTAAAGTGGCATTTTCCCTGCACCATATTTGCAAAGTGGCGCAATGCATGCATTCTGCCACTTTGTAACCCTTGCACTACATTATGCCTGTGCAGGGCATAATGTATGCAAGGGGTCATTCCCCCGTTGGTGGTGGGTAAAAGAAAATGGCACACGGCGATCTAAAAGATTTTGTTGCGCCATTTTTTTGGGCACTTTTAACACCTGCTCAGAACAGGCGTTAAACGTCAGCTTCCATTATTTATAATGAGACCCTAGGTACTCTACAGGAGTATCACCAGAATTTTGGGCCAACCTCCTACATATACCACCCAATCTTCTTCACATCATCTATTTAATCAAATTCCATAGCCAAATATTCTAATTCATCTCTATTTGGAAAATTAATTAAATCAATAACTTTACCCATTGCACCATTTACTAAGCCTTCATCAACATTTAAGTTATGTAGCAAAATAACTTGACAATTTTTGCAGATACATAAATGCTTTTCTAATCCTGTCGTCTTCAATACTGATTACTCCAAAGAATAACATTTTGCTTGTAGTTTATCAGTTAGTAGTTTTGTAACACCCTGATGTTCCATTTCATCAACAACTGTAATTTCCAAAATGTCTTCTTTCTCCAAATGCTGTAGTTTGTCATTAAATTTGGAGCACTCTTGAAGTGCTTGCATTAAACAAACTATAGATTTTTCTTCTTACGTTGCCCCTGTTTCGTCAGGACTCCCACTCTAATGTATTTTATGATATCTCTGTATTAGGGCATGTTCTTCACTGATTTCTTATTTTCAAAGTTTAACCAAATGTTTACATATCTAATACTTCCAAGGGAATTTCTCGTTTCTTCAGGCAAAAATGTTTTGAAAACTGGTTGTCCTTTTACAGGAGTAAGTTGGAGTAGATCACCAAGGACAATTAAATGCTTTCCTCCTAAGAGTACATCGTACTTAGGGCTATATTTATACTTTTTTTGCGCCGCATTTGTGTCATTTTTTGACACAAAAGCGGTGCAAACTTACAAAATACAATTATATTTTGTAAGTTTGCGCCTCTTTTGCGTCAAAAATTACGCAAATGCTGCTAAAAAAAAAAGTATAAATATGGGCCTTAGTTCTTAAAATGTGTTGCATCCTTAGGTGGATGAAGGCAAGCATTACGTTTGATTCCATACTCACTTCATCAATGATTAATAACTTCATTTTTTTCTATACTCTAGATACTTCATTTCAAGCATCACCAGATTTATTTTTGTATTCTAATTTATTATCATGTTTAACAGTTAGCATTAGTAGTCAATGTGGAGTAATTCCTTTGATGCTGTGTGCAGCTAATCCTATTGGTGCTGTGATTGAACATGACAAATTTGAATCTGTTGTGTTCTATAGGTAAGCGGTGAGAACTTTAATTAGGAAGCTTTTCCCAGTCCCAGCTTGTCCGCTGATGTATGCTAATGTTGATTTATAAGAACATTCACATAGTTTCTTAACAAGGAAAATTCCATGCTCTATTTTACCTTTAACTTCATTAAAAAAATATTTCTTTTCATTGTGCAGTATTCCAATAACTGTTCAAAATCCACAGTTTCTTTCCTTGTCTGTTGCATTGTAATGTCCACCTCATTCATAGCTAGTGCTTCTTTTTGAATTACTGGTTCTCCAAGAGGATCTTGACTTCCTGGTAAAGTACTTTGCCTCCATTTTCAACTCTCCCCGCTATCTCAGCAGGATGGGTTCTTCCTGTTCATTCTAGTCTTTCAACATCTTTAAGTATATTGGAAACAAAGAACACTGAATTCTGTATTTTACAGCATTGAATGAGTCTTCATAAAGACCATACTATCCAAGTAAATCTGATTCAGCATGCCAAGGCTTGAAGAGTGCAAAAGTGCCAAATAGAAAATGTATCTTCTCTCTGCAGTTTGACAAGTAAGCTTTCATGGTTAATTAGATTTCCTTTGTTGTGTCTCACCAAATCACCGTCACATCCAATGACTGCAAACTATCCTTCTTCTACATTTTCAGTTGCATTACTTCTATATGTATAATGCTGAAGTACTTCATAAAGGCACATGTTTTCAAGATGATGACTCCTTTTTGGGTAGTATGTATCCAGCATATCAGTTTTTAGGATGTCTGTACTTTCAGAATCGACTTCTGCAAGGTACTGCATTTTTGGGAAAGGCTTCAAAACTCTCTTATGACTGCTTGCAAGGCCTAGACTTATCAGCACAGTTCGCCTAGATTTCGAGAACAAACTTGCAGCGCTCAATCTATCTGCGCATTCATAAGATACAATTTCTCTATGGGAAAGTATTTTGAAATTAAAACATTACAATTTCTTCATTAAACATTTTTCTGCAGGTAAATCCTCCTAGACCTCTTTCATCTATGTCTTTTTGACTTAGTAATATAAGAAGTCACATATTGAGCATTAGCAACAGAGTTATCTGCTACAAAGTGTACGTCAATTTTTGCATTCCACACCTTCAATCAATCAATCAATCAGAGATTTTTAGAGCGTGACAACTGTCACCCCTAAAGGTCTCTGGGCGCTGAGGGTTTTATGTCTCCATTGAAGAGCCATGTCTTGAGCCATTTATTAAACACCGCTAAGGAAGGAGCTGTTCTGAAGTGCAGTGGTAGGTCGTTCCAGGACTTGGCTGCAATGTAGGAAAAGCTGCTGCTACATGCATGATAGATGCGGTGGACATGTGTGAGGTTCAGTGTTACATACCGTAGCTATCATGAAGGGGGCAGTGGTGGTTTAGTCTGTGGTTAATGTAGGTCAATCCTTGATTGTGTAGAGCTTTGCAGGCTAGAGTGAGGATTTTGATTTGGCACCTCTTCCAGACCAGTAGCCAATGAAGTTCTCTGAGGTGAAGGGGGAGGGTGATGCTGGCACATCTAGGAAGATCCAGGATGAGTCTGGTGGCAGTGTTCTGTAGGGTCTTTCGATGTCTGAGTAACTGGGAGGGGATCCCAGGGTAGACGGCATTGCTGTAACCGAGGCAGCTGGTGATGAGTGCGTGGATGACTGTTTTTCTTGCATCAGTGGGGATCTATTTGAAAGTTCTGCAGAGCATCTGGAGTATGTAGAAGCAGGAAGAAGCTATGGAGTTCACTTGACATTACTGCATTAGTTGGTTTTCTAGGATGATGCTGAGGTTTCGGGAGTGGTCCAGTGGGGTGGGAGGCGGCCCGAGTTGCACCAGCTGTGGTCCTAAGCGTTGGTTTCTCCTGAAGATTAGCACCTCAGTCTTGTTGCTGTTGAGTTTGAGGCAGCTGTCTTTTATCCATGCGGTTACATCATTCATGGCACTGTGGAAGCTGCTTTTGGAGTTGTGCGGGTCCTTGGTGAGAGATGAGATCAGTTGGGTGTCCTCAGCATAGGAGATCCAGGGGATCTGTTAATGTCTGTGAGGGGGTCATGTAGATGTTGAATAAGGTGGGGCTGAGGTAAGATCCCTGGGGTGCACCTCAGGTGATGGTTTTTGGGTGTGAAGGTTGTAAGGTGTAGCTTTGCGAGCGGCCAGAGAGAAAGGAAGCAATCCACTTTAAGGTATCTTGTTAAATACCAATGTTGTGGAGGCTCTTGAGGAGCATGTGGTAAGAGACGGTTCAAAAGCAGGGGAGAGGCCCAGTAAGATAAGAGCTGCTGTTTCATCGAGGTCTTTGAGGGCTCTGAATCCTGATTGCAAGAAGGTGAGCAGGTGGTTTTGTTCTAGGTGTTCGGTGAGCTATTGATTGATGACTTTTTTGATTACTTTGCTGGGGTATGGTAGCAGGGAGATGGGTCTGTAATTTTGAGGTTGGTGGGGTCAGTGGAGGGCTTCTTGAGGAGAGGGGTAACCTCTGCATGCTTTCATTCATCCGGGAAGGAGGCGGTGGAGGTACTGAGGATGCTGGTCAGTATTGAGCTGATAGTGCTGGATCTGAGGTTCAAGAGAAAGTGGAGGCAGGAGTTGGAGTGTGCCCCTGAGTGTTCAGAGGCCATGATGGTGGCTGTGGTCCGCATGATGACTGAGGTCGAGGCAGTGAGTGCTTGGTCGTGGGTGCTGCTTGGGGAAGGTTTTTTGGGTCAGAGGTGTTGTGTTGGGGGTCGAAGTTGTAGTAGATAGTGGTAACTTTCTTGTGGAAGTAGTTTGACAGGGAGTCACAGAGTTCCTGGGATGGGTGGATGATGTTTTCTGTGGCTGTAGGATTGGCAAATTCGTTGGTGATTTTGAAGAGTTCCTTAAAGAAGTTGGCTGATGTGTTAATGTGGGTGGTAATGGCTGCTCTCTCCTTTGCTTTGATGTGGTTGTGACAGTTGCTGAGGGCTTCCTTGAAGGATGCTCTGTTGGAAGGGTCTTTGGTTGTGCGTTATTTATTCTCGAGTCGGTAGCAGCTGCATTTGATGTTTCTGAGCTCCGGGTTGTACCAGCTGACTAGTTGTTGGATTTGGTAGGTTTCAGCTGTGCTATTTTGTCAGCGCAACTGGTGATCCAGGAGGTGACGTTCTTGATGTCCTGTTTGAGGTCAGTCGTAGGGGCAGATTGTGAAGTTTGAAGGGTTTGTGTTCATAGGCCTTCGTGACCTTGCTCTAGCTGCGACGGATTTTGATGAAAGAGTGATGGGCATCAGAGAAATGGACAATGTGGTGGTCTGTCCACATCTGATCTATGACATGGGTGAATTTGATTCGATCCCTAGACGTGAAGGTTGCATCAATCGTGTGTCCTAACTTGTGAGTGGACTTGGTGAGCAGTTGGTTGAGACCGATATTTCTAAGGTTCTCCAGGACGGAGATGGAGTTGGCTTCATTGGGGATGAGGTGGAAGTTGAGGTTGCCAACTAGAAGGTCTGCGCAGAGTCGATGGCAAGGGGTGTAATGAGGTTGGCGATGGTATTGCAGAAGGCCGGTCGTGCACCCGGGGCTCTGCATACTAGGGTGCCTCTTATGGTGGTGTTGGAGTCGGTCTGGACTTGGAAGTTTAGGTGTTCCATGAGGGTGGTTTGGTCATCGTCCGTGGTAATGCAGAAGATGGATTCCTTAAAAATGATGGTGATGCCCCCCATCAAGATTGTTGGTGCGGTTCCAGTGGAGCATCTTGCAACTGGCTAGGGTACCGGTGGTGATGGCGATGGTGGGGGATGAGAAAGGGTTGATCCATGTTTCTGTAAAGAATGTGATGTCTGTTTCAAGGGTGGTGAAGGAGCAAATGTTGAGCAGGAAGCACTGGCGAGGTTTGGGGTGCATTGTAGCCTTTTGCTTGGGTGCTCTAGGGGTGCTGGTGAGCAACGGTCGGTGTGTGTTGCAGGAGAAACAGCATTGTAGGCAGCTGACCGGTCCCTTGGTCAAACCTGGGTAGGTCTTGAAGCAGCAGGTTTTGCACATTCCATTGTTCAAGTCCTGGAGTTCTTTGGAGGAGAAGTGATGGAAAGAGTGAAGGCCAGGAGTCGTGGCACTGGGCAAGGTCCAGGCACGGGCGGGTGCTGATGGGGTTGCCTTTGGCACTGCGACCAGCATTAAAAGTCTGACGGTGGGCAGGCCCTGCATGGGAGGCAGGAGGCTGGGCCGCAGAGGTCAGAAAAGGTGGCTGGAACTAGCTGCTGAAGATATAAGGCTGCACAGCCACTACAGAGCTGTGTCCTATCCCAAGAGGTCAGGCACTGCTCAGGCATCATCAGAATAACAGCAAGTATCTGTTGGGACGGCACATGTTACATAGTGTTCTATGAAAGACAAGACAGAGTCATCAGAGTCTGTTCCAAACCTCGGGCATCTTTTACCCATAACAGCATGTGAGTATGTGTAGCAACCCTAGCTTGGTACTCTCTGCGCCAAAAGAAATCAGTCACTTTGCCAAAAGGAGAATTAGGCCCTCATTCCGAGCCTGGCGGGCGGCGGAGGCCGCCCGCCAGGCTTCCCCCCTCCGAAATACCGCTCCGCGGTCGTAAGACCGCGGAGGGTATTCCGAGTTTTCCCCTGGGCTGGCGGGCGGTCTTCACAAGACCGCCCGCCAGCCCAGGGGAAAACTCCCTTCCCACGATGACGCCGGCTCGTAATAGAGCCGGCGGAGTGGGAAGGTGCGACGGGTGCAGTTGCACCCGTCGCGTATTTCAGTGTCTGCTTTGCAGACACTGAAATACTTTTAGGGGCCCTCTTACGGGGGCCCCTGCCGTGCCCATGCCATAGGCATGGGCACGGCAGGGGCCCCCAGGGGCCCCGCGACTCCCCCTCCCGCCATCCGGTTCCCGGCGGGAGAACCGCCAGGAACTGGATGGCGGGAGGGGGAGTCGGAATCCCCATGCCGGCGCAGCATGCTGCGCCGGCTTGGAGGATTCCTTTGGGGCAGCAGGAAACCGGCGGGAGACCGCCGGTTTCCCTTCTCTGACCGCGGCTGAGCCGCCGCGGTCAGAATGCCCCGCGGGGCACCGCCGGCCTGTCGGCGGTGCCACCGCGTCCCACGGCCCTGGCGGACTTGTTCCGCCAGGGTCGTAATGACCCCCTTAGTCTTTTTGCAGATAAAAGCCATCATTGCTTGAAACCTGTGGTTAAAATATCTTCAATTATTTGCTGGATCCATTGAGCAGAGTTCTCCAGGTGTCTTTAGACTGATATCTTTTATATCTGAATTTGCTTCTTTTAGGAAATTAAGCAGATCATCCTATGCATACTCAGAAAAAATCAGCGTAAGGTACCAGGTAGTTGTTCCTAGGTTTCTCAACATGTATTCAACTTCTCCATGACAACAAAGCTAATACTCATTGGCACCACATTGACATGCTATCAAATTACTTAGGTTGTATTCCAGATTTTCATCTTTTCCATGAACTTTTTCAACAAACTACCTTGCTGACAGATTTGGCATATTCACCACTGTTTTCAGAATATGATTAACTGCATAAGATAGCCCAGACAACTCACTCTCAAAATAGCAGATTAAATATACAGGGAATGCAATGGTGAATTCTGAGTCAAGTTGATCTGCTGCTGGTATTTGGATAGTCCGCTTATGATATCTACCACCAACGCCAGTAGGAAACAGTTGTGGAAAATAGCGAGCTTCTAAGGTTTTCTCCTACACTCTTAAGGGAGCACCTTTTGCTTTTTTCATCTGAAAGAGATCAATAGCAGCTCGAATAATCTACTTGGAATGTAGAGGATGAACACTATAGTGTTCATAAATTTCTTCTGATCTTCTTCAATCTATCTTTCCAATTTGACCTCGTGAAGAAACAGTGGCATCCTCCAGATGTGAAATATTTTGAAGATCTACATTTTTATTCTAAATTTTATTTTGTACCAGATATAGGTGGTCATTCCAAGTTTGGCGGGCGGTGGTTGCCGCCCGCCAAACTTACGCCGCCACTTGGCCGCTCCGCGGTCAAAAGACCGCGGGGGCCATTCAGACTTTCCCGCTGGGCCGGCGGGCGCCCGCCAAGGGAGCACCCGCCGGCCAAGCGGGAAAGGCCCTGCAACACAGAAGCCGGCTCCGAATGGAGCCGGCGGTGTTGCAGGGGTGCGACGGGTGCAGTTGCACCCGTCGCGATTTTCACTGTCTGCTATGCAGACAGTGAAAATCATGCTGGGGCCCTGTTAGGGGGCCCCTGTACTGCCCATGCCAGTGGCATGGGCAGTGCAGGGGCCCCCAGGGGCCCCACGACACCCGTTCCCGCCATCCTGTTCCTGGCGGTAAAAACCGCCAGAAACAGGCTGGCGGGAAGGGGGTCGGAATCCCCATGGCGGCACTGCTTGCTGCGCCGCCATGGAGGTTCAGCCCAGCCAGGGGAAATCCGGCGGGAAACCGCCGGATCCCCTTTTCTGACCGCGGCTTTACTGCCGCGGTCAGAATGGGCAGGAAAGCACCGCCAGCCTGTTGGCGGTGCTTTCCGTCGTTCACGGCCCTGGCGGGTTTTACCGCCAGGGTTGGAATGACCCCCATAATGTAGCTTTCTTTACTGTACTGACATCTTCGATTTCTTGCCATATCTTTTTACTCTTGGTTGTGACACCACTGACTAGAATTACAAGCCCTTCTTCCAATTTGTTCTGCACCTCTACAGTTTCAATATTATGGTTTAAATCTAATAATAAGTACACAACTCTACATTTAAGACCTTTCTGGAGCTCAGTTTGAGATAACTTTCCTTTCTTCAGCTCCATATGGAATATAGCTTGAAACAGATATACACATTGTATCAGTATAGACTCATAAACATGCACATCTTGAAGCTCCTATGGAATTGAAATCAGTTCTAATATGTTATACAATGCTCTAGCAGGCATTTTATTGTCCTCTACCATATTAAAACAATGCTTCCATATAGTTTGAAATGTGAAACAGTCCAAGCATTCTTCTACAAACGAATAAGCTGCAAATTCTTGCCACTTATCTCTATTCTCTTTTTGAGTTTTTGAAGACACAATAACATAACAAGTTTGACTTGAGTATGTCTACAACATATACAAACACAGTCTGTTTTTTTTCTGAAAAGACTGTTTTAAACTGTTTAATCTCTTCAGTAAAGTTAACAACAGTAATACCTGTCTCTTGCTCTGCTACACATTCAGAAATCAAGTCTACATTTTCTCTACACTCCTCTTCAGGACCAAATAAATAAAATTGTACATTATCACAGACCTTTTCTCTCTCTGCTACTGTACCATGCAAAATAGTTCCATTCATTTGTTGTAAACATAGTGCAGGAGTCAATACATGGTAAAGCTCCTAACTAAAGTTTGCATTTGATAATTATGTACTGCTAGCATTCTAAAATGATGAAAGATACTTTGGCACACTTTCTTTGATAGACATGCCAGTGAGTGTCCCTGCACGTCTGAGTATTCCCTTATTTTGCATAGATCAAATCTGATAATTAAAAGTTTCTGTTTAAGACTTTTGCATGGAAAGACATGCAGAACATTCCTCTGAATATCAATCGATTGCTGTTGAACACTACAAATACTGCTACAGTTCCACTTATATACACAGGCTTGTAAACCCCTTCTCTGTTCCTCATAACCTATGACTTTCTCCACATTTCTAGGTACCATTGCCAATTTTTCAAGAGGAGAACCATATTTCACCTCATAACATCGTTCGGAATCAGCAACTGCATGCACCAATGTGTTGTCATGTAATTAGCTGTCTTAGTGAAGAAAAGCTCAGTACTAGAAGTATGTCTCCATTAACCACTGAAAACTTTGCAAAAGTTAGTTATATTGACCAATCTTTTTTTTTTACTTTTTCTCCTCATAATTAAGACTATTTTATCTAGTGTTTTCATTCTGTTTAGAATCAAAATAAACAGCTTCCTTTTCAGAGTAAAGACCTTATCAACAACACCCTCATCATGTTCCTTTTGAGCGATAGTTTCTCTCCTTCTTTTATACTTCTTCATTTGTCTCATCAGGTTCTGAATTTCTCTGCTGTGAAAAATTCGAACTCTAATTTCCTTGAATTGATGCTGCCTTTTGCTAAAGTTTGTGCTTCATTGTAGGTTTTTCTACTTGTCTTATCATATACGTTTACTGCTTTCTTAGTTGATGTCAAACTTTGTTTCTTATCTACTTCATTTTTTGGTCTTTCAAGTTGACCACATACTATTTTAAGAAATGTCTTTGTTCTCCTACCAGCAGCTATTTTCTCTTTCAGTACCTTTACTGCATTTTGCCCCTTTTGTTTCTCAGTTGTGAGGAGAAAGTATTGTTGCCCTGTTTCTTTATTCTCTGACTTTTTAATGGCATTTTAAGTGTGCGTAGTTAGAAGAAATTAATATCGGAAAAGAAACAAAAGACAGTAGATTTTTGTTTTAATTATTTACTTTAACAGTAAACATTTTAATTACATAAGTACCAATGTAAACAGTTGTGTTATTATAATATCAGTACCATTGTTCTATCAATTATGAAGTTTATATTAATGTCTGTTTACCTAGACAAAGCAGTTTCAAAGGCCAACTTGAGATAGGCAGTGACAGGGCACACAAAGACTTTCTAATAGTATTCCTCACAGATGAATAAAGCAATATTTGTGTGCATACATGAGAAAGGTCTGTCAGTATTTCCCTATATATCTCAATGAAAGTAGGAGTCCAACTATAGTAGTGTCATGAGATATTTTAATAAATGTGCTGGTATGTGATTGTCTGTTTTAGTACCTCTATTCCTCTCTAAATATGTATATAAGTGGCTGAACAAATAGGTCAGTGTCCGTGTTAAGGAACAGAGGGGCATGTGGGTGTGTCTGCAATTGCATTTGATACTGCTGGATAAATAAGTATTTTTTGAGTATGTGGCTGAATGTAGAACTCTCTCTGTCGCTATGTGACTAGGTAACACAGATTATTTATGCATTAAAAATATGTACATCACTTCCTTTATGAGTGGTATACTCTGTGTGGCACTTAGCTTAGGGATCTGCAAGTGCATGGGTAGGTTTCTAAAAGTGAAAAGGACATTTCTCATTACTGTAAGCAGAAAGCACCATCCTTGATGGCAATTCTACAACATATCTCAGAAGTGAGTTATTTCTAATAAACATGGGTTTAAGACTTGACAAAGGGCTTTTAGAGGCCAACTTCAGTGGGAAGTGAGAGTGCACACAGTCTCTGCACTAGTAGGCCTCACCCATGGATACTACTGCATACATGCATACTCTGAGTATGTGAGTGAATAAGTATAAGTTTCTGTGTTGCTCTGTGACTGGGTGAGACAGAGAATCTATGCTTTGGAATCAAGTATGTCTATTTCTTTATGAGTGGCATACTCTATGTAGTGCTTGCTCATTTCTGAATTACTTAAACTAATCACCATGCTTCTTGGCATACCTACAATATATGACTTATGTGTACTAAAACATTGGTTTAACAATTGACAAAGGGGTTTTAGACACCAACTTGAGTGAGCAGTAAGACCACACAGACAGGCTCTGCACCAGTAGGCCTCACCAATGAGTAAAGCAGTATTTTTCGATACATAAAATATTAGAGCCCGTGTTAGGGAATAGAGGGGTATGCAGCTGTGTCTCCTTTTGCATTTAATACTGCTACATACGCAAGTACTTTCTGAGTATGTGAGTGTATGTTGAAGTCTGTGCGCTACTCTATGATGGCGTGAGAGGGGATCTATGGCTTGCAAACATATATGTTAGTTTATTTATGAGTTGTATACTCTATGAAGTTCTTGCCGTAGGAGTCTGTAAGTGCATGAGTAACTTTCTAAAACTTGAAAAGATATCTCTTAATCACTGAAGTACAATGCTTGACAACATACCTTCAGCATATCTCTGAGCTAACTTATTTCTATTAAAACATGCCTTTTATACTTGATAAAGGGCTTGTAGAGACCAACTTGAGTGGGTAGTGAGAGTGCACAGAGAGAGTCTGGTATGTCTGATCCATGTTTAAAGGACTATTTCTCTGCATGGATGATGAGGGTGTAACACTACTTGCCTATATATCTGAATGAATATAGGAGTACACTGATATTACTCACATGGGATCTTTGAGTAAATGTGCCAGGATGTGACTGTTGATTTTAATACCTCTGTTGTCTCTAAATGTGTATGTGGGTGACTAAACAAATAACTCATGCTTGTGTTAGGGTATAGAGAGCTATGTGGGTGTGTCTTAAGCTGCCTTTGATACTACTGCATACGTAAGTACTCTAGTATGTGAGTGAATGCATAAATGTCTGTGTCACTGTGACTGGGTGAGACAGAGAATCTATGCTTTGGAAAGAAGTATGTGTGTTTCTTTATGACTGCTATACTCTATGTAGTGTTTGGTTAAGAAGTATGCAAGTGAATGAGTAATATTCTTAAACTGAAAAGTACATCTCTCTATTACCTGAGCATAAAGCACCATGCTTGATGGAAAACCTACAGCATATCCTACAGGTGACTTATTTCTACTAAAATGTGGGTTTTAGACTTTTCAAAGGGTCTTTAGAGACAAACTTGAATAGGCAGTTACGGTGCATACACAAGCTCTGCAATAGTAGGCCTCACACATGATTAAAACAGCATTTCTCTCCATACATGACAAAATGTTGTCAGTACTTCCCATATTCCTAACTGAATGTAAGACACCACCTACAGAAGTGCTATGTGCCGGTATTTGACTCTCTTTTTTAGTACCTATACAGCTTTATAAGTGGATATATTAGTAGGTGAATGAATATCTCATTGCCTGTGTTATTGAATAGAAGGTTATGTGGCTGTTGCTCCAATTGCATTTGATACAGCTGCACATCGAAGTACATTTTGAGTATGTGAGTGAATGTAGAAGTAGCTGCGTTACTCTATGACTGGGTGGGACAGAGGATCTATCGTTTTGAAGCGTACTTCCTTTATGAGTGGTATACTCTACACTGTGCTTTGTTTAGGAGTCTGCAACTGAATGAGTAAGAATCTAAAACTGAAAAGCACATTTCTTAATCACTTAAGCCCAATACATTATGGGCCTGATTCTAACTTTGGAGGACGGTGTTAAACCGTCCCAAAAGTGGCGGATATACCACCTACCGTATTACGAGTTCCATAGGATATAATGGACTCGTAATACGGTAGGTGGTATATCCGCCACTTTTGGGACGGTTTAACACCGTCCTCCAAAGTTAGAATCAGGCCCTATGTGTGATGGAATACCTACCGCATTTTACAGAGGTGAGTTATTTGTACTAAAATGTGAGTTTTAGACTTGACAAAGAGGTTTTACAGGACAACTTTACTTAGGCAGTGAGAGGGCACACACAGACTCTGCCATACTCGGCCTCACCCATGATTTAAAGCAGTACTTGTCTAAATACGCGACAAGATTGTCCCAGTACTTGCCTATATATCTCAGTGAATGTAGGAGTCCATCTGTAGTACTGCACAGAGATGTTTCAGTACATCAGCCTGTATGTGAGTGTCTGTTTTAGCACCTGTATAACTCTGTAAATGTGTACATAAGTGGCTGAACAAGTACCTTACTGCCTGTGTATGTGAGTGTGTTTGCAATTGTCTTTGATATTGCTACATATATAAATACTTTCTGAGTATGTGACTGAAAGAGGATGTCTCTCTGTTGCATTGTCACTGGCTGAAACACAGGATCCCCTCTTTGGAAACATGAATGTCAGTTGATTGGTGAGTGGTATTTAGTGCTTGAATTAAAGGTCTGAAAGTGCATGAGTAAGTTTCTGAAACTGAAAAGTACATTTCTTAATCAGTTAAGCACAATGCACTATGCTTGATAGCATACCTACAGCATATCACAGTGGTGAGTTATTTGTATCAAAACGTGAGTTTGAGACTTGAGAAACAGATTTTACAGGCCACTTTAGATAGGCAGTGAGAGGGCACACTCAGTCTCTGCACTACTAGGCCTCATCGCCTGATTAAAGAAGTATTTGTCTAAATACATGACAAGATTGTGTCAATAATTGCCCATATATTTCAGTGAGTATATGTGTCCACCTATTAGTGCCCTGAGACATTTCAATACATCTGCGGTATGTGAGAGCCTGTTTTAGTACCTATATGGCTCTGTTAATATGTATATAAGTGTCTGAACAAATACCTTAGAGCCTGTGTTAGAGAATACAGTGGTATGTGAGTGTGTCTGCAATTGCCTTTGAAAGTGCTGCATACATATGCAGAAGCTGCCTGTATGACACCATAGAAAGAGCCTGCACTACTTGAGCTGACCCATATTTACACCCCTCATGTCTAAGTATGCTTACCAGTCTTATACTACATATCACACTCAGTATTACTTTACAGAATAAATCATAGCATCTAACCAAATATAAATCTGGCGGATAATGAACCAACCCCTACCTAAATAAGTATCTAATACATTGATGTCAACTTCAACAGGTGCAAGGTTCATATAGGCCTAGAGTGCATGATTTCCCCTTTCAATTTTCAGTCTTATATTCTTCTTTTAAAATGGAATAAATAGGACTACAACTCCCAGGATTCAAAAGAAAACATTCTTACTGAACACTACATCATGTACATATATATAGAAAATGTCACATCTAGTACTGATTGTTATGTGTAACTTTACCCTTAGCGTACTGCTTTTTTTAGCAATTACACCCTGAAGTAAAGCAGCACATATATATTATGCAGTACCATGACAACATTCTATGCACCAACCTCTTACGCACCTACTCTGCACCTCAGGTAATTGCACCTTGGTCACCTATTAATATATATATAAAACCAGTCACACTACCACTCATAGATCATCCCATGTATTTTGAATTTTTTAAATATATTCTATACACTCTTTTAACGATCTCACATAGACATAAGCAATTTTAATCATTTTGATTTAATCAGAATTAAATATAATTCACATGCCTGAAGTTTCTGTTTGTTAATTAAATTGTTTTTTCCTCTTATTAGATTGATTCAAAAGTCTCAGGAATTGTAAAACTAAGAATACGAATGACATGCCGCTCTCATGCAAAGGAACTATGAATGACCTTCTTTTCAACTTTGTACTGTCAGCACATAAAAAAGTACCTTTCATATGTTACCTTTGTAAATCCAGTTCAGGATGGTTAGTATGTGTTAACCTTTTCATGCACTTTTATGAAAGATCCCAATATGGTAGACTTTTTGTATGTATTTGCGCGTTCATTGTGATGACCGTATGCAAATCTACAGATAAAAATGGGTGTCCAAAACATATGAAGCTTGATATTTTTAAAACCTTAGGAGTATCGTACACTTTATTACAAAGCCCTCACAATTAAATTAATACACTTATTAAGCAGTAATGAGTAAAAACACCTTTACATTTTACAAATCTACAAGACAGAACGGTCTCTTTAACACCCTTCCAGCAATATACTTCTAGCACAGTCTCCATAGCAACCCACTACAACCAGTAGTTCACAAGTTCACAGAACATTCTTGAAGGGGTTTACTAGTTAAAAATTAGCTGCAGCAGGTGTGGTTTACTGTACAGATTGGAAAGCATATCCAAGACAGTATTTACACTTTTTTTATTTTCACCAGGCGCAATCATAGACCAATTTAGTAATCCTTTCAAGTCACAACCTAATTTTATTCACTAGCACATTCACATCATCCAAACACAATTTTGTTTAAAAAAAAACTGACACACCTCCATTTTTACTGCCTTCCATTTGAAAAATTACCTCATTCAACCCAGCCTTTTCCTGTCTGCTACCGCTCCTCAACTTCAAAATGGTTAGAGTGTGGATTGTTTGACACAGCTATGTTTTGGGACTAGGGAGGCTGCTGTAAAGAGTGGTGTTGACAGGTACTTGGGTTTGGCTAATGTGAACATTATTGGATTGGCCACAGAGGGTTAAAGTGGCATTAATTGCTCCCTTTGGTTAAAAGCATTAGACATTAGACATTACCAACCACCTGGCCTCATGATTGTGCACTGTGGCACTGTGGTGGTAATAACCTGGACACACTGACGGGGTAGGACTGGAAATCATAATGAAGGATGTCTTTGCACAATTGATAGCACTTTTCCCTCACACTGTCATAGTGTATTCCAACATTTGCCAAAGACAGAAAAGGAAGTGGTCAAATCAATTCTGTCCACAGATCGACAAAGTCATAAAATATGTTCGTAAAACTGTTTCAGCTATTCTCAGAGACCATAACATGGGCTGTATCTACAACAACAACAACCTGCGATTTGACATGGATGGTATTCATAGAAGTGACTGTGTGCACTTCACAGACGAAGGCAACAGAGTGTTTCTTTCCAACCTGAGACTATGAATCCGGTTCCCCTTGTAGCTATCACATACTCACAATCAACAAAAGGGCTCTTCTCATGGCCACCCTATTGCCCAAAATGTGTATTTTCTTTCTTCATTGAATATTTTTTTCAAATATTCGTGATGATGTCACAAGTGTCGCGACTATGCAAAACAAAAGCAGGCTTTCATTACACACCAGCTCATTGAACACATATATATATATATATATATGTACACATGTATATATATATATATATATATACTACAACACACAATAAAGTTCGACTTCAAAATCACTCTCTAAACAAATATATAACTATGGGCCAGATGTAGGTATATTCCATTTTGCGACTTGCAAATTGCGAGTTGCAAATTGGAATGTAGGATGGTGTCCCTGACACCATCTGTGACTCGCAAGGGGGTTGCAAAGGCCCACCTCATTAATATTTATGAGGTGGGTCGCAATTTGAGACCCCCCTTGAGACTCACGGCACTCACAGGGATGGTGGCCTGCTAGGGACAGCAGACCACAATGTCTGTGACTGCTTTTAAATAAAGCAGTTTTTTTTTTTGTAATGCAGCAAGTTTTCCTTAAAGTAAAACAAGATGCATTACAAAACTAAACAATGAAACGTTTTTGTTTAATTTTTTCAGAGCAGGCAGTGGTCCAGTGGTTTTTAATGCCATTCACAAAGGGGAAGGGGTCACAAAGCAATCTGGCATTGCACTGCGACTCGCAATTAGGAAGGGGACTCCCCTTCCTAATTGCGACTCACAAACCCGCTTTGCAATTCAGTAACCAGGTTACCGACTTGCAGGAGGGGTTTTGTGCATTGCCAAGTGCAGTTTGCACGTCGCAAACAGCTAAATTCGCTGTTTGCGACGTGCAAACTGTGTGCTACATCTGGCCCTATATAACTCTATTCCATAACCTCTTTCAGTGAGTATGATAAAGTGTGTCCAAGTGGGCCTGTCAGTAAGTACATGAGTGTCTCAGGGGGTCTGTGCGTAGCTGCATAAGTGTTTCAGTAATTCTGTGAGTAGATGCATGAGGATCTGAGCGGGTCTTTAAGTGGATGCATCAGTGTTTGAGTGAGTCTGCGAGTGGGTGCATAAATGTCTAACTGGCTCTGTGAGTGGGTGTGTCAGTGTCTGAGTGGATCTGAAAGTGGGTTTATGACTCTCTGTGAGGGTCTCTCAGTGGCTGTATGAGTGTGTAACTGGCTCTGTCAGCATGTGCGTGAGACTCTGAGTGGGTCTGTGAGTAAGTGCATGAGTGTCTGAGTGGCTCTGTGAGTGGTGCATCAGTGTGTGAGTGGGTCTGTGAGTAAGTGCCAGAGTCTCTGAGTGGCTCTGTGAGTGCTCCATCAGGGTCTGAGCAGGTCTGTGAGTAGCTGCCTGACTGGGTGCATGAGGGTCTCAGGTTCTCTGTGAGTCAGTGCATGAATGTCTGAGTTGGTCTCTGAGTGAGTGTATGAGTGTCTGAGTATGTCTGTGAATGAGTGCATGAGTCTCTGACTGGATCTGTGACCGGGTGCATCAATGTCTGAATAGGTCTGTAAGTAGGTGTGTGAAGGTCTGAGGATTTCTGTGAGTGGGTGTATGATGGCCTAAGTAGGTCTGCAAGTAGCTGTGTAAGTGTCTCAATGGGTATGTGAATGAGTGCCTGAGTCACTGAGTAGGTATTTAAGTAAGTGCATGAGTCTCTCAGTGGGTCTGTGAACAGGTGCATAGGGTCTGAGTGGGTCTGTGAGTGAGTGTGTGAGGGTCTGAGTGGGTCTGTGAGTGAGTGCCTGAGTGTCTGAGTGGGTCTCTGAGTAGGTACACAAGTCTCTAAGTGGGTCTCTGAGTGAGTACAGAAGTCTCTTAGATGCTCTGTGAGTAAGTCCATCAGTGTCTGAGTGGGTCTGTGAACGGGTGCATAAGTATCTGTGAAGGTCTGTGAATGGATGTGTGAGGGTCAAAGTAGATCTGTGAGCGGGTGTGTGCCTGTCTGAGTGGGTGTATGACTCTCTGAGTGGGTCTGTGAGTGAGTGCATGGGTGTCTGAGTGGGTCTGTGACTGGGTACACAAGCCTATGACTAGGTCTATCTGTGAGTGCCTGAGTGGGTGTATGAGTAACTGTGTGAGGCTCTGAGTGGATCTGTGAACAGGTGCATAGGGTCTGAGTGGGTCTTTGAGCTGGTTCATAAGGGTGTCAGTAGGTCTGTGAATGGGTGCATGAGTGTCTGAGTAACTCTTTGAATGTTTTTTTGTTGTCACCGATATTCACAAATTCGTCATGACAATCAGTGGAGAGGGCGCACCAAGCATCGCAATGCATTCACAAATATCACATGGCCTGAAAAAACGATTTTAAGGGCATATTTTGACCCTCAAGCACCCCTACATCACAGCACTGGGGTCAGGGTAACTCCACCCTGACCCCTTATACCATTTATCAGATTTGTTTTGAGCCCCAAAGACCGTGTCTTGTAACATAAAATGTAACCTAAAATGGTGGGTGCAAACTTCTGATCAGGTTCTGGGTAGCCAATCACAGCATTCCTATTGTTGCATGCATACGCGAATTAGCCACGATCACCGAGAAAACATCTTAACAAATACGCAACCACAGATATACAAATATATTTTCTCTTTAATATCTCAAAACCTACTGAACAGATTTATTCCAAACAACTGAAAGTGTAGTCTGTGTACCGAAAGCTACCTTTCTATCAGATTTTGTTGTAATTCCGTCCAGCGGTTTGGGTTGTAGACATGTTTAAAACCCCTATGGGAAACACCTGTTTTTGACCCCCACCCTTTTTCTCTGCACCCGCTTGACGTATCACCCTGAAACGCCCTATGCACAAGAAGAAAAATTCCCAAAATTATTTCATTGGAGTTTGCATGTCATGCTTATGTGTTAGGTTTTTTCACTTGGATAGGGGATTAGTTTCTATGACACAAGTTGTTTTTGAATTATGTGGTTCAATGTATTCAAGTCAGTTTAGTTCTTGGTTGCAGGGGCATAGAAGAACTTTAGATACTAGCATTATGTGCATTTGTCTTTTTGTTTAGATATTTTGGGTGTTAGTTGTGTTATTTGTTGTGTTAGTCATTGTTCTTGATAGCTCCATTCTTTCTTTTATATTTCTAAGAATTGATTTCTGGATGGCTTCTGCTTCCAAGAGTTGCTTGGAAGAAACTATGTCACCTTTCTATGCCATGTTTTTTATAACTTCCTGGGAAAGTGTATTATTGTGCAGACTCCAACATGGAATTTTAGCTCAACCCAAATGCCTACCAATTAGTCCAATAGGAGATATTTTTGTTTGTTGACCTAATAGAATTGTGATCTGTTAGGCACTCACTGTATTTGGTGACTTTGGTAAGTGTTACAAAGGCAACAGCTATTCATTTTTTTATTTCATTTGCATTTTCAGAGTAATCTATGCTGAGTTCCGATCTTTGGAAATATTTTCACAAGGTCTGATTAACAAAATAGCAACAGCCTTGCATGGATTGTTAGGGATATATTTTGTATTGTTTGTAACATAGGTTGTTTGGAGTGCATGATTATTTATTCAGGGAAATAGTTGTTTGCTTTGCCTTTTACTGCAGTTTCATACTTCTTAGTATGCTAAGCTTTGTTTATTTATAGAGGAGGCTGTACCTTATTAATGAAGTATTGCCTATGAATTTTGTAGATTTGTGTGAATAGAGGAGGGAGGCAAGACTTAAAGATCCCATCCACTAAACAGGTAGTGAGTTGAGTAATGGTTAGCATGCTACTGGGTTTGGAGGAAATATTAGTTTTTTCATTTTGTTGTCAAAAATGGAACATTCCTGTTAGCATGGGTAACTTTTCAGTCAGGAATTCTGATTCTTGAAAGGGTCTTGAGGTCTATATAACTTGCCTTGTAGTTCCTCATGTTCTACTTATCAGCCTTTTAAATGACAAATTGTGGGATATTGTCCAATGGGTTCTTTAGGAACATTTAAGATTAGAACTATTAATATTTTTCCTACTGCGGCAGGGGTGTGTCTTTCCCACTTACACTATATTGGAAGGGTGGTTAGGCACTTTTCTGTTTACTACTCATTGGGTTACTGTGGTTGCTCTCTCATAGCAGCAGTTTGAATAACATTTTGTGAATTTCCAATGGGCCCTTTGAGTGGGCTATTTTCCTTACCGTAAGTGAAAGAAACCCATGTAGTTTAAAAGGTGTTTATCCTTTTTGAGATGTCTTATATGTTGTTGTTTCTAACATATTGGTAATTGAGGATTACAATATTCTGAGAAGTATATTTTATATTTATTTACTGTTATTTATTCATAGTTAATAATATTGTTATATACACGTGCAACAAATCTAATACACTTATTTTTCTTTTTCTTTGTTTTAGTCCTGTTTATTTAAAGGTTCCAGGAGTATTCATTATTTTGACCTGTAGTTATTTTCATTTTTCTTTAGTTTCTGTTTAGATATATATAAGGAAATATCTTTGTCTAGTAATTGTTTTTTTGGTACAATTTAGAGTTCATTTTTAACTTCTTTTTTTATTTATTAATTTGATTTGTTATTTTCTTTTAAATGTATATTTTAATTTTTATGTTTTTTTTCTGTGTTTCTTTATTGTAGATTTTCTTTTATGTTTATCTTGTCTTTTTATGTCATCAGTTTTGTTGTCTTTTATGCGATTCTGTAATAAAATCTAATTTCTATACTTTAATTTACGTACTTTGTGTTCTTTGAAATCTTTTCCTGCTTTCCTTTATTGAAGATGATCCTGGTGGCCTTTCACCTGAGGAGAGTAACGGTCTCTTTTCTTTCTTTTTAATTCTGACCACATATGGAAGAACTGGTTCTTTTTTAGTTTAGTTATATGTGTATTTTTATAAATGTCTTATTTTGTATTATTCTAGTTCATTATATATTTCTCCCACTTTTATTGAATTTGTTTATGACATTTTAGTTTTCAATAATTTTGATATCAATATTTTGTTGTGTTTAACAACATTGCATGTACTGTCATTTGTTTTCTATGTTTTTCAGTAATGTTTGTTTTACTATTTTGTACTGCTAATATTTCGATTGTCGATATGTTTGTATTTTCCAATGGGATTTAAGAAAGTTTTAGATGTTTGTGTGACAATATGTTTGTTTCATTTTGCCACTCCATATTTAATCATACAACCAAATATTGTTTTGGTTGCCAATGTTCCTGCTTTAATAAGACTGATTCTTGTGGAGTTGTTGAAATGTAATGCCATTTGGAATTAAAGTGCAACCCATAGAGTCATAAGTAAGTAAGTAAGTAATCGGCTTATACAGCGTTTAAATGCCTGAGGGCGTCTTAATTGATGTTTAATTAAAAATATCTGGTTTAGAAGATGTATCTTGAGAGATCAGATTCTGCTGTGACTGTGCTCTTTGTTATTCAATGAGTTATTCTTTTTGAAATGTATTACTGTTGAGTTTATTGAAATAGTTTTACTAAAATATTATTTTGAATCAATGTGGAGTTAGGATCAGATATGTTAACCAGTTCAAAACGATGCAGTAAACGTGCAGCTATTAGTACAATGGTATTTACTGCTCAATTGTTTACAGGAGATATCTGATTAATTTTGAGGGTGTGCATGAATTCCATCTGTAGGAACAATGGGTGAGCTATTTATATTAGACTGTGCCAGCATGACTGAAATGTGATTCTGAGGCAGAGCTTTAAGTGGATTGATATTGTTTTGCCAGATGAGATGTTTAATTTAATTCATTAAGAATTTTTTAGAATGCCAGTGGAATGATCTTGGGTATTGTGAGAAAATGCCCCTTTTATGTGGTCACCGTCATTTGTCTTGCTGGTTTGTAGACTCTACATAATGGGGAATTGCTATCTAGTGCCCTTTGTATGTGCTGTAAATGTACTCTAATCCCTAAAGTATGTAAACATTGACTAATACCTGATTTGTGTATCTAACTGTCCTATAAGGTCATTGTTTACGGTGAGGCAACTGCACAGATGGCATGGAAAGTTACATATCACCTCTGAATCGCTACTCTTATTGTGTCATCCATTAGTGTGACAAAAACAATATGACTTCAGGCTATCAAGTTATCCTGACTGCTGCATTTTCATCCTGCAGTTTGACCTTTCATAATAACCCTTTTGACAGAGGAAAATCCTCTTTTTTACATATTAATGTCACCTCTTAGCCCCCATTGTCCCTTACAAAGCAGGTTGCCTAGTATTTATAAGTGGGGCATGTAGAAATGTAAGGTTGAAATGTCCTTACAGTGACAAGCTTCAAAAGCAATTTTCACTGTGGAAGGCTCTGGCTATCGTATGAGGAAAACTAGAGTGCAGATTAATCTATTAATTTTGCTATTGTGTGATGGGACAAACTAGAGAGGTGGTTAAACCACTATTTTCAATATTTATTAAAAATACAATTGAATTGTGAAGTCAGACCATTACCATATATTTAGGAAAAGTAACTTTTAGAAAGTTTCCTTTTTCCTGACTGAAGATCCTCCTGGAGGCTAATTCCCATTAACCTGCCAGTAGCTGCACATGCCTGTGTTTCACCTTATTGAGGCATGGAAACTGCTTCCAAAGTAGAGCCAATGGCTTAGGCCTGGTGACAGGATGGGCTGGGGATGTGGTATGTGATGCCTGTTAGCCAAAGAAGAACGGGAATTATTTTACTATAAAGGGACAAGGGTGAGGCCTGCCTATTCCATTCACAGTTAAGTATGAACCTGAAGAATTGAAGGCCTTTGTTCTTAGCTCCTCTGCAGCAATGTGGTTACCAACCCAGTAGGAGAAGAAGTTTGAAGAAGCTGAGAAGGCAGTGTCAGCTCATTTTCCTAAACACACCCTTGGCTGTCCTCCAGAATAGGTTGCAGTAAGGCAAACAGGATGTGGTGTAAATGTGTGTATGGTTACCCCTGCAAGCTTTTTCTTGGTTACAAACATTAACCTCACCTGCAGCTCCCAGAACAGTTTCTGGACCTACAAAATAACAGGAGGACTGACCTTGTTGTATAAAGCATGTGAGGAGACCTGAAAGGCTGGACCTGGTCCCACATGCACCAAGGACAAGAAGTGTACTCTACGGGTCAGTTGGCTAACCTTCTGTATGTGTACAGGGGCACAACAAGATGTAAGAGGCCTTTTTCTTGAAGTTCACAGCTGAACAATAGCAACTGGAACTGAACTATACCCTCTTAGCCTCTGCTAGAGTGATTCCTGGCCCCACCGTTTTTTTACCTGAGATCCTAGGAGCCTTAGAAGTGACTAAGAGCAGCTTCTCCAGAAAGTCTAAAAAGTTGAGACTTTGGAAATATTTTAACTGACCTCTGGAGCATCATAGGAACTGATGGAAAAGGTGTCCAATTTTGATGTGGCTTCTTCAGCTACAGCTTTAGCTTTGCCCTGCTGAAGAATTTTGATCTCAATAAAAAAGATAACGGGCCTCATTTGCAAAGGTTTGGTGCAGGGCAGTGCCGCTGCCCTGGGTCAAAAGAAAAGGTCAGGAGTGTGCAGTATTTATTAGATGTGGTGCATATCTGCCATTCCCCACTGCGCTGGTGCACAATGAACTGCCATGCATGAACACAGGCACCCTTGCACCATGGTGTAAGGATGTCTGCCTTGTAAGGATGATTGTTTTTGTGCAGGAAGGGACACCTTCTTGCACTAAAACAATGAATGGATGCAATTTCCTCCTTTTATGTATGCTACAGAATGCAGCACACATAGAAAGAGGGTCAATGAGGAGAAATAAAGCTATTTATCCTCGATACACCTCCCCTACGCATCCCCTGAGGAGGTGTAGGTTTTTGATGCAATCCCAGGTTTACAAAATCTTTTAAATCTGTGAATGTGTCAAATGCCACGGGTGTTACATGGGAACACCCACAATAATGTCCATGGCATGCCTCTCTATCGCAGTGTGCAGCAACATAGGGACTTGCACTGTGTTGCCTCACTCTACAAGGCCATGAAAAGCCTTGCAGGGTGGCTTTATGTGGCCTTTGTAGATATGGCTCTGAAGTGTGCGCCACAGGAGTGTCATAAAAGTGATGCTCTGGTGGTGCATGGGGCTTGTAAACAAGTCCCTAAGTCCAAAGGTGGAAATTGTAACTGGTCAATGGTGTGAAAAGAGTGTCAGCCCACCACAAGTACTTCATTGGCCACAAACTTTTCAATTATTCAACGCACAACTTTTTCCTCCAAAACCAACAGCTTCAGGGGGACCTCAAAAAGCTGCTTTCTGGCTCTTAGAGCACTTTGGTGGATATAGTCTGCAAGCCTACCCCACTGAAGAATTGGAGATTCCGTTTAAGTGAGTAAGTCAGAAGGTAAAATCTTTGACAGGGACAAACCCACTTGCTATACCCGTCCTGTGCTCCATTGTGGTTGGGCTAAAATCATGGCTAGGTCCCACTAAATCGCAAACAATGACTTCTGATTGGTGCATTATTTTTTCAAGGTCCTTTGTTACCTAAAACTAGAAATGTTGTGAACAACACAGACATTTATCATGCAAGTGTAATTATCCTTGCCGGAAAAACGACTGCTTTTTTCTTTGCCTTAACCACGCATGTGCCAAACTACGCATATGTGTGGCTAAGGCACAAAAGGACACAGTGAGGTAAGTGGGGCAGGTTGGGGGATAGTTTTTAGGGGTGGTGGTGGATCAAGTGCTTGGGTTGGGGATTTTGGGATTTTTTTTTAGGGGCTGGAGTGGGGGCAGGGTAGTTTATTTTTTAGGTGTGAAGGAATGTTTAAGGAAGGGTACGAGGAGGGAGGATAGAAGAGGAGGAAGGATCAGGAGAGGATGAAGTGAGGTAGGTGGGGTTAGGGCAGAAACAGTGGGTATTTTTTAGCAATGGGGTAGATTTAGGACTTAGGGTGGGTGGGGGGTTGGGGTAGCTCACTTATTGGGGAAGGTTTTAGAGTTCAGGGCAAGTGTGGGCTGTTGGGGTAGTTTAGTTTTTAGAGGCAGGGGTGGAAGATCGGGTTAGGTTTTTTTTAGGGCTCAGGGCAGGGGGTCGGGTAGTTTTATTTTTAGGGGTGGGGTGGTCCATTTAGGTTTTTTTAGGACTTATAACCACACATGCCGTTTGCACATATGCCTTTACTAAGCATGCTTCTACAACAAAATTTGTTGTAAAGGCATGCGTTGTAAAGGCATGCATGAAAAAGATTTGTGGTTGTGATTCCGACCACGTTCTTAAGACATGCCTTGTTCCAGCATGTGTGGTTCTGTCATATGACCTTATATTTTGAATGTGTGCTTTTGAATTTTTACCTTCTTAACTGCTTTGTTATGTATAAATGTCCTTACATTTTCTCTCTAAATGAAGCATACTTCTTGGGATCACACATATTTTCTAGTACTAGTAACAATGTATCCAAAGTGCAGCCTCATTTTGGGGTACGAGTAATCCAGCTTGATTTTGAGGTCCATTTACTGCAGTCCCATAAAAATGATTGCCAAAGATACCTGTGCATTCAAATATTAAACCTCAAATAGGGCTAATTTCAGTGTCAATGTGATATACAATACAAGGAAAAGAGATACCTATTTGTGTCACAGTTAGAGGAGTGAATTTAATATTTATTGAAACTGTCTATAAGTTTCTTCAACTGTCAAGAGGAAGGGTGATATTAGTTGTTATATTTTTGTAGATGTTTTGGACAGCTGTGCTCAGGTGCCAACATTTAAATATTTTCTTTTGAATTCAGGCAAGTTGTAACAACCATGTAGGAACAGAAGACACACCCATACCATAGTGATTATAATGTAATTTCATAGTTAGAAGTGATATTTTCATGACTGACACCAGATTTAAAAGACATTGAGATACTATCATATTTACATAAATTAAAAGACTAAACAGCTATTGACATGAGCCTGTGGTCAACAAATGTAAGATTTATTTTTTCCCTTCCAGTATTGCCTGAAACTCCCACTGCCTCTCACTACTAGCAAGCCAGAATGACAACATTTCAAGCCCACAAAGAAATATTCTCCACAGCCTTTTATTGTTAATATGTTGCCAATCACTCTGATTGATCCAATAGTAGACTTTGACAAGATGGCTCCAAACTCTGGTGATGTGGCTCCTATGATGTTCACTTCCCGGTGCACTTACATGAAAAGACTAAAACAGGCCACAGAAAGGAGGAGGTACCCAATACATACTTTATATATTGGGAATTCAGTTTAGGTGCCATATACACAATTTAATATGTAACATTTGTTACCTCTATAGAGAAACATGATTGGCAATTTACAACAAATAGGCATTTTTTCGACATGAAGTGGTTTAAATATTCAACACACATAAATTGGGAAAAGGAGAATATAGATAAACTCATCACGCTGGTTTCACTCAATACAGGACAGATGGGGTCTGAGCATGCACAATTTTGTAATTTGAGTTTTTCACATGGCACTGATGTCCTGTTTGCAATATGGTAAAATCGACACTGGTGTATCAGGACGATCTATATAGCAAGTGTTCTTTTGAGTTCTTCACATGGCCCTGATGTCCTGTTTGCATTATGGTAAAATCAACACTGGTGTATCAGGACGATCTATATAGCAAGTGTTCCACATTTCATCATTAACTGTGACCTCCATTTCCTGTTTGTTCCGGTCTGATCCAGTTGCTGCCGTTTGACCAAGTGATACTGTCAGTGCCCGGTTTCCCACCCAGGTTTTCCCGCTCACAGTTCTTCCTGCCAACAGAAGTCTGACCCACCCCAAGATATACAATGCAGTCTGCAGCGCGACCACACCAGTCTTGCCTGTGGCCTCCAGTTCCTGCTTGTTCACGCTTGATCCAGTTGCCACAATTGGACCAAGTGACACCACCGCTGCCTGGGCTTTCCCGCTTACCGTTTTTCCCATTCACCAACCAACAGGAGTCATGCCCACCCTACGACCTACTTAATGCATGCTGCAGTGTGATCTCAATATTGGTACCTGGACACCTAGACTGCCATTTGCTGTGGCCTCCAGTTCCAGCTTTACCAGCCTGATCCAGCTGCTGCCATGTGACCAAGAGACACTATTGCTGCCTAGGTTTTCCCACTCACCATTATTCCCACCACCAGAAGCCTAGTACACTCCAGAACCTATTTAATGCAGGCAGCAGTGTGCCCATCTGTGCCTGTCCATGTCTGGACAATGTCCAGAGCCATGATCCCTGGCTCTCACATCCCTCAAAGATACACCATCACCGAGCTCAACACCCTCAACCCCAGATGCCTCAACAAACACTGTCACTACACTGACCCACGCTCCACGGAAGGACCTTTCACCTGCACCCACTGCCACTTCACCTGCCGCAGCACACACAACAGCCCACTGACCAGTCCCACCCCAAACAGACCACAGACACCACCGGAACAAACACATCAACTTGCCTGCACCCTACTCAACACATACTCACTATGCAAACACTCCCCATGATTAGGAACTTCATCTGCACTCTTACACCCAACTTCCTCTTCCTCACTTAGACCTGGCTCAACTTCACTTCCATGACCAACATCGCACCGCAATAATTGAAGGATGCAAGATCACCCACTGCAACCGCATCAACAAGTGCGACAGAGGGATTGCCATCATACACGAGGAATCCATACTCCAATCCACCACCACAAATTACAACATCACCCCAGCCATCAAACTCATCTTCCAACTCCAAACAAACAGCAAAACCTCCATCAGGGACACCCTTGCCTACTGTCCTCCAGACCACGTCCAGGCTTCTGCAACTTCATCACCGACTCAACCCCAGAAGCCCCAACAAACACTGTCACTACACTGACCCACGCTCCACGGAAGGACCTTTCACCTGCATCACCCCACTCGCCATAGACTCCAACAACTAAATTTTCCTCAGTGACCTCAACTTCCATCTTGCTGACCACAATGAAATCAACACTGGCAACCTCCTCGATGACGTGAACAACATTGGATTTACCCAACTTCTTCATGAGCGCACGCGTTTTCCTTGCCACACGCTAGACCCCATCTTCACCTCCAGTGACTGCGCAGGTACAGCCACACCATGGAACTCAACTGGACAGAGCACTCCGACATCCACTTCAACATCACCAGCTCAGGGACCCCCATCTCCTGTCAGCCCAATGCCCAACACAGCAGTTGGAGCAAAGTCTCAAAGGGCACATGGATCAATTGCCTCAACACCACCCACCCCATCTCCTCCAACAACCTAACCCAGAAAATCAGAAACTTTAACAATTGGATTACCAACTGCGCTGACAGCATTGCTCTTATCAGCAACAACACCAACAGAATGTCCACCAAGCAGGCTGACTGGTACACTGAAGACCCAAGGACCTATAAACGAAAAGCAACTGAAAAGGAGATGGCACACCACCGAGGATACAATTGACATTACCATCTTCAAGACAGTCCTCACAAGGTGGGGAGCACGTGGGAAAAATAGAAAAAGGATTTCCCCATATGAGACAAAGGATATAAAAACTAGGGGCCTTGAATTTAACATGACAAACAACACAAGGTTAAGGGTCCTGTTCTGGAACGTGAATGGGATTAGCGTGCAGCGTAGAAGAAGAGTCTTAGAATACTTAGAACATTCACACTAATCATAATCCTGCAGGAAACACATTTAGTTCAGGAAGAATGGCATAAAATTCTAAAAAGGCAGAAATAGATTAGCCAATTAATATGCACAATTCAGCGGTGTAACATAAAGGGTATAGCCAATCTGCGAAAGCACGCAGTGCAGACCAAAATTATGCGGCGGATCCAGAAGTGAGATGGCTGATAGTAAATACTAAAATACAGGGGATAGGGTACACATTTGCATGGTACTATAGTCCTAATAATGAGGATCCAACTCCCCTCCAGACGATGTATGGACAACTAGAGGAGGTTGAGGTGGAACAATATTTAGTGATAGGAGGCGATTTTAAAGTATTAATAGACCCCCACTCAAGATAAATCTACATCAAGACTGGTGATTAATTCTCAGAAAATGAGGGAGAGTGTTCACTGATAAGAGCCTTGGGCTTAGTGGATATTTGGAGGCAGAAAGCAGGTCAAGAGAAGGGCTATACATACCATAACAAAAAATAGCCAATAGTGTTTTTTTTTCCTAAGCAGAAGGCTGGCTCCAAAAATAAAAGAGGTAGCACATCAACTGGAACACCTTTACGATCACTCTGCAGTGAAAATCAAGATCATCCTGGATGAAGGACCATCTCAATACAGGTCGACCATGAAATAGAACACTGTTAAATGACCCCAGAGTTGCTAGCCAACTTTAGAAAAACATATTAGAGTTTTTCCAGGTGAATGAGTGCTCCGCTCCTGTGAATTTTGTATGGGGTGTCTTCAGGGCTTTTATTCAGGGGAAGATAATCAACTATGCAGCTTTTAAAAGGAGGGCATACAAGTCTAGAATGAGGGGACTTGCAATGGAGATAGAGGGCCAGAAAATGGATCTAGAATCTAGCAAAAATAAAGGGGAGTAGTCCAACCTCAAGAATAAACTTAAAGAGGCAAGAGAGGAACTGGTAGATTATTTGGATGATCTCTTGAGGGAAAAATGGGAGGTGAGCAAGGTGGCCCCTTACCAGTATGGGGAGGGTTGTGGGAAATTGTTGGCATGGAAAATGAGGACAGAAAGATCAAAGAACTTTATTGCAGAGATAATATTAAAGGAGACTGGGAACGGTGCACAGAGGACCAAAACAAGCATATGCTAGCTTCTTTCAGACTCTATACACAGATGATGTAACAGCCACAGAAGAGCAGATAAATAGTTGGCTTAAGGAAGTCAAACTTCCCATCTTACAGTCAGACTTGCAGCATGCCTTAAACCAAGAGATAAACTCCAAGGAAGTGATTAGAGTAATCAAAGGGTTGAAAAGTGGGAAGGCATCAGGTCCAGATTGTTTACCTAATATGTTATATAGGAAATTGAAGGATGAGCTAACGCCAATCCTGACTAGGTTGTTAAACACTATGGGGGTCATTCCAAGTTTGGCGGGCGGCGGTTGCAAGGGAAAGGCCCTGCAACACAGAAGCCGGCTCCGAATGGAGCCGGCAGTGTTGCAGGGGTGCGACGGGTGCAGTTGCACCCGTCTCGATTTTCACTGTCTGCTATGCAGACAGTGAAAATCATGATGGGGCCCTGTTAGGGAGCCCCTGCACTGCCCATGCCAGTGGCATGGGCAGTGCAGGGGCCCCCAGGGGCCCCACGGCACCCATTCCCGCCATCCTGTTCCTGGCGGTAAAAACCGCCAAAAACAGGCTGGCGGGAAGGGGGTCGGAGCAGCGCCGCCATGGAGGATTCTCCCAGCTGGGGGAAATCCGGCGGGAAATCGCCGGACCCGGCTGGGCGACCGCGGCTTTACAGCTGCGGTCGGAATCCCAAATGAAGCACCGCCAGCCTGTTGGCGGTGCTTCCGTGGTCATCCACCCTGGCGGTCGATGACCGCCAGGGTTGGAATGACCCCCTATATAAGTAGACAGTTGTGTACAACCAAGTTCATGGGATGACGTGGTAATCAATATACTCTTAAAACCCAGTAAAGACCCAAATACCTGTGAGTCATATAGACTTATATCTTTGTTGAATAATGACTGTAAAAGTTACACTCAAGTCATTGCTAGAAGACTGGAGAAGGTGATGGGACGGTTAGTGTATGAAGATCAGAAGGGCTTTATGAGAGGCAGACAAATGCACTAGCTAACCCATAAACAGGCAGTAGAAGGAAATCTACCTCTTACTTTAATGACATTTGTTGCTGAGAATGCCTTTGATAGAGTAAGGTGGCCTTTTCTGCATGCAGTAATTAAGCAATACGGAATGAGATATGGGTTCCTCTGGGCAATTAAGGCTATCTATAGGAAACCATCAGCAAGGATATTAGATGGGAATCTAACTAATCAAATTCAAATACAGAGAGGAACACTGTACTTCAACCTATATATTGAAACCTTAGCGATTTGAGGGGTGATAAATATCATGGGTGAGTAAAAAAAGTGGCTTAATATGCCAATGACCTGATGATTTGTAAACAAAATGATATAGGATCCATTCCCACCATAACAAACATACTAAAAGATTTCATAAGAGTATCAGGGTACTTACTAAACCAACAGAAAACAAAATTAATGACCTGGAATTCCACCCCAATTAACTTCCTGAAGAAAAATGAGATTTGATATTTAGATATTTAGGGGTTCATGCAGTTAAGGACTTGACTAAGATGGCTCAAGTAAACTTTAATAGGCTTGTTTCAGAAACTAGGAGACTTTTGAACTCTTGGGCCTGTCTCCCTCTTTCACCGTTAGGCAGGAGTAATGTAGTTAAAGTGATGATACTACCTAAGTTTACTTTCATTTTTAACACAATCCCATTGGAGTTTAAGACACAATGGTTTAACAAGCTCCAAGGAGAAGTGAGTAGCTTTATCTGGGCTCACAATGGGGCATGCATTACTTGGAAAAAGTTGCATAAGTGCAAAATAGATTGAGGGATTGCCTTACAACATTTCCAATTGTATCATTGGGTCTTCCAATTGAAAAAAATGTAAGGTTATTATTAAGAGGTGACTTTCGACAAATCTCCCCCGTCAGTCAGGCTTTAACAAAGAATTTGGAGGAAGAAGGGGCATTTTTTTATCTCAATTCGGTCATCCAAAGTTTTTTTTAAGGAGATCAGGCTAAAGATCTCGAGGGTGGCATGTAAAGTATGGATGCAGGCTAGGAGAGTGCTGAAAATTCCATACTACAGTGATTTTGCCCCAATATGGAACTCCTTAGGTGCACCAGAATGCTTACAGTATGTATTAGCCAGACCTTTAAGGGATGCTTGAATTTTAAGGTGGGAACAACTGCGGGTAGAGGGATCTTTGATAACCTGAGACACACTATTCCAGCTCACGGTAATGAAGATTTCTAGGTTCAAATATAATAAGTTAGTCAGTTGGGCACAAGTACAAAGAGACTTCAGGGCTGGGAACACTGAAGAGGAAGAGAAACTGCTGGCACTTCCCTGCAGAAAAAAGAAGTGTCCAAATGGAATTAGATGTTGGTGCAGGGGAGGATAGGCCACTAACATTGCCATAGGAAAAGTGGAGATCAGACCTGCTGGCGCTGGAGTTAATGAGCTTGTGGAAAGTATCAATGTCTACACTTTGGTGGTCATTCTGACCCTGGCGGTAAATACCGCCAGGGCGGAGGTTGGCGGTAGCACCGCCAACAGGCTGGCGGTGCTCCGCCGGGCATTCTGACCGCGGCGGTACAGCCGTGGCCAGAAGCGGAAAGCCGGCGGTGTACCGCCGACTTTCTGCTGCCCATGGGAATCCGCCATGGCGCCGCAGCTTGCTGCGCCGCCATGGGGATTCTGAAACCCCATACCGCCATCCTGTTCCTGGCGCTTCGCCCGCCAGGAACAGGATGGCGGTATGGGGTGTTGTGGGGCCCCTGGGAGCCCCTGCAGTGCCCATGCCAATGGCATGGGCACTGCAGGGGCCCCCGTAAGAGGGCCCCACAAAGAATTTCAGTGTCTGCTGTGCAGACACTGAAATTCGCGACGGGTGCAACTACACCCGTCGCACCTTCCCACTCCGCCGGCTCCATTCTGAGCCGGCTTCCTCGTGGGAAGGGTGTTTCCCGCTGGGCTGGCGGGCGGACTTTCGGCGGTCGCCCGCCAGCCCAGTGGGAAACCCAGAATGACCGCCGCGGTCTTTTGACCGTGGTACGGACTTCTGGAGGTTCCCGCTTGGCGGGCGGCGGTAGCTTAGAATCAGGGCCTTTGTTCCTTAGTCAAGTCTGCACCCTTAAGAAGAAATCATTTATTCATAGTCCACAGAGCATACTGGTCCCCAAAGAGGATGATGAAATTGGGAGGACAGAGGACAAGGTGTTGCCCCTTGTGTGGCCTAGAAAAAACAGATGATGTACACTCTATATATTGAAAGAGGCTTGGTGACAAAGTTGGGACCCGGTACAGGGAGGGCATGGTCACAACCAAAAGCAGTTGATACGCCTCTTGTCTCATATGAGGATAAAAAAAATTACCCCTCACAGGAACTCTGGGACAACCTTGCAAATGTCTCTCATGGCAAGATCACCCACATCTATAGAAACGTCAAACCCTAACCCAAGGCCATTGACTTCTAGCAACACAATGTCCCGCTACCACAACAGATATCTGACTAACCAAATGGAACCAGCCGGCCTCACAGGCCACCACCTCCATCTTGAGCTTGGTCTACTCAGGGGCCTTAACTGACTGATGCTCTCACTTCATCTTCAACCTAGATGAAGCCAGAATCAGCCACATACTCACCACCTTCAGCACCTTAATTGCCACAGCCACCTTTCCCAAGGACTGGAAACATGCAGAAATCAACACCTTACTAAAGAAAATATGAGCAGAATTTAGCAAACTCAACAACTAGTGACTGATCTCCCTGCTCCAGTTCTTGGACAAAGTATTAGAAAAAGCCATAAACCAACAATTCTCCTCACATCTCGAATAGTACCTCCTACTCGACTCCTCCCAATCCGGATTCTGCAGGAACTACAGCACTGATACAGCCCTTATTGCAGCTACCGATGACAAATGAGCCCTACTTGACTGAGGAGAGACTGTGGCTCTGATCTTCCTAGACCTCTCGACAGCCCTCAATATAGTCTCCCACTACACACTCGTCACAAGGCTGCATTACATAGGCATCCAAGGAGCAACTCTCAGATGGATCTCACTGTAAGGACACAAAACGTCCACCCTCCCCTCTTCACCTTTGCACCCAAGGCAACCATCTCAGCCCCACCCTCTTCACCACTTATGTGACACCTCTGGGCAGCATCATCAAAACCTACAGACTAAACATCATTTCCTACTCTGATGAGACACAACCAACACCAACTTTCACAACTACATGACTGACATTGCCAGCTAGATGAAGAACAATGGCCTGAAGCTCAACACGGACAAGACAGAGGTACTGATCTTCTGAAACAAAAGCACTCCATGGGATGCATTCTGGTGGTCCTCAGAAACCGGACCTACTCCTACCCCCACTGATCATGCTAGGAACCCAGGCATCATTCTCAGGTCAACTCTGTCTCCTCCTGCTTCTTCATCCTATGGATGCTTGTAAGATATTCAAATTGCTACCCCAGAGCTCAAGACATGCCATCACCCAGGCCATAGTCTCCAGCTGAGTAGACAACAGCGACATTCTCTATGCAGGGATCGCACCTCACCTCTTCTGATGACTACAGACCATACAGAATTCCACATTCAGATCTCGCTAGATGAACCCACATCACCCCCTACCTCTGGGACTCCAATGGCTCCCTGTACAGAAAAGATACCAGTTCAAGCTCCTGACCCTCACATACAAGGCCCTATACAACTGCAAACCTGCCTACTTGAACCACCGCCTGAACTTCCATTAGCCCAACAGACACCTCCGCTCTGCTTCCCTTTTTCTAATCCTCATCCCTGCAGCCGATGCAGCAGATGCAGAAGTCGCTCCTTCTACCTAGCAGTGAAGACATGGAACAAGTCACCCTTTCATTTCCAGACCTCCCCATGTCTTCCAGAGTTCTGAAAGTCTCTGAAGACCTCGCTATTCATTTAATCAACTGGACCCTGCCAGTGCTTCAGTACTCTCACGGGTGACAAGAAGCATTCTACAAATCTACTCATTGACTCGCTGTGATAAAACAACCAGACATATGGCTTTTCAAATCATTAACATTTATAAAGCGCGCTACTCACCCGTGCGGGTCTCAAGGCGCTAGGGGAAAAGGGGGGTTATCGCTGCTCGAACAGCCAGGTCTTTAGGAGTCTCCGGAAAGCGGAGTGGTCCTGGGTGGTCCTGAGGCTGGTGGGGAGGGAGTTCCAGGTCTTGGCCGCCAGAAAGGAGAAAGATCTCCCACCCGCCGTGGAGCGGCGGATGCGAGGGACAGCAGCGATTGTGAGGCCAGAGGAGCGGAGGAGGCGGGTGGGGACGTAGAAGTTGAGTCGTCTGTTGAGGTATTCCGGTCCCTTGTCGTGGAGGGCTTTGTGTGCGTGGGTGAGAAGTCGGAAGGTGATCCTTTTGCTGACTGGGAGCCAATGCAGGTGTCTCAGGTGTGCGGAGATGTGGCTGCTGCGGGGTACGTCGAGGATGAGGCGGGCCGAGGCGTTTTGAATGCGTTGCAGGCGATTTTGGAGTTTGGCTGTGGTCCCGGCGTAGAGGGTGTTGCCGTAGTCCAGGCGGCTCGTGACGAGGGCGTGGGTCACGGTTTTTCTGGTGTCGGCGGGGATCCAGCGGAAGATCTTGCGGAGCATGCGGAGGGTGAGGAAGCAGGCGGAGGACACGGCGTTGACTTGCTTGGTCATGGTGAGAAGAGGGTCCAAGATGAAGCCGAGGTTGCGGGCATGGTCTGTGGGGGTCGGTGCGGTGCCGAGGGCCGTGGGCCACCAGGAGTCGTCCCAGGCGGACGGGGTGTTGCCGAGAATGAGGACTTCCGTTTTTTCAGAGTTCAGCTTTAGGCGGCTGAGCCTCATCCAATCTGCGACGTCCTTCATACCCTCATGTAGGTTGGTCTTGGCGCTGGCGGGGTCCTTGGTGAGGGAGAGCAAAAGTTGGGTGTCGTCGGCTTAGGAGGTGATGATGATGTTGTGCTTGCGTACGATGTTGGCGAGGGGGCTCATGTAGACATTGAAGAGTGTCGGGCTGAGTGATGAGCCTTGAGGTACGCCGCAGATGATCTTGGTGGGTTCTGAGCGAAACGGAGGGAGGTAAACTCTTTGGGAGCGGTTTGCGAGGAAGGAGGCGATCCAGTCCAGGGCCTGGCCTTGGATCCCGGTGGAGCGGAGGCGGGTGATTAGGGTGCGGTGACAGACGGTGTCAAAGGCAGCCGAGAGGTCGAGAAGAATGAGGGCGACTGTTTCACCGTTGTCCATCAGGGTTCTGATGTCGTCTGTGACTGAGATGAGGGCGGTTTCAGTGCTGTGGTTGGTTCGGAATCCGGTTTGTGAGGGGTCGAGCAGGTTGTTGTCTTCCAGGAAGGTGGTCAGCTGTTTGTTGACGGTCTTCTCTATTACTTTGGCTGGGAAAGGCAGAAGAGAGATGGGGCGGAAGTTTTTCAGGTCGCTCGGGTCAGCCGTAGGTTTCTTTAGTAGGGCGTTGACTTTGGCGTGTTTCCAGCATTCGGGGAAGGTAGCAGAAGAAAAAGAAGAGTTGATGACGGTCTGGAGGTGCGGGGCGATGATGTCGTCGGCTTTGTTAAAGATGAAGTGCGGGCAGGGGTCCGAAGGGGCGCCGGAGTGGATAGAGTTCATGATGGATTTGGTTTCTTCCGTGTTGATGTGGGTCCAGCTGTTGAGGGTGAGGGTTCGGTGGTGTTTGGTTGGGTCTGGTGTCCGAAGCTGTCGTGGAGGTCGCTGATCTTGCGATGGAAGAAAGTGGCAAGGGATTTGCACAAATCCTGTGAGGGCGTCGTGACGGCGTTGGTGTTGGTGCTGGGGTTGGAGAACTCCTTGACGATGCTGAAGAGTTCTCTGCTGTTGTGGCTGTTTTTGTCCAGTCTGTCGGTGAAAAAGTTCCTTTTGGCAGCGCGGATCAGGTGGTGGTGTTCGCGGGTAGCGTTCTTGAGGGCGGTCATGTTGTCAGCTGTGTGGTCCTTGCGCCAGGCTTTCTCAAGGGTGCGACAAGTTTTCTTTGATTCTTTGAGGGTGTCAGAGAACCAGAGAGGTTTTTTGGTGTTGGTCTGTCGATGCGTGCGTTTGAGGGGAGCAAGGTTGTCTGCGCAGTTGGAGATCCAGTTTGTGAGGTTGAGGGCTGCGTCGTTGGGGTCGGTGGTGAGGGTGGGTTGGTTGGCGGCGAGTGCGGAGAAGAGTTGCTCTTCAGGGATCTTGTTCCACTGTCGACGAGGGATGGGTTGAGTGCGGAGGTGGCGGGTCTCGCGTCGGAATGTGAAGTGGACGCAGCTGTGGTCGGTCCAGTGTAGGGTGGAGGCGTGGCTGAAGAAGACGTGTTTGCTGGCGGAGAAGATAGGGTCGAGCGTGTGTCCGGCGATGTGGGTGGCGGTGTTCACCAGTTGTTTGAGGCTGAGGTTGGCGAGGTTGTCGAGCAGGGTGGTGGTGTTGGGGTCGTTGTTTTTTTCCAGATGGAAGTTGAGGTCGCCTAGGAGGATGTAGTCCGGTGAGGCGAGGGCGTGCGGGGAGATGAAGTCGGCGATGGCGTCGCTGAAAGGGGCGCGTGGTCCGGGAGGACGGTAGACGAGGGATCCTCTGAGGGTGGTCCTCGGTTCGGTGCGAATCTGAAAATGCAGGTGTTCAGCGGCGAGAGGGGTGTCTTCGGTGGAGGTGGTGAGGCTGATGGAGTCTTTGAAGACGATGGCGATACCTCCTCCTGCTTGGTTGGTGCGGTCTTTCCTGGAGATCTTGTAGCCTTCGGGGATGGCGGTGGCGATGTCTGGAGCAGAGGAGGCGTTCATCCAGGTCTCCGTGATGAAGGCGACGTCCGGTGCTGTGGAGTCCAGGAGGTCCCAGAGTTCAACGGCGTGTTTTTGGACGGAGCGAGCGTTGACTAGGATGCACTTGAGGTGGTTGATGGCGCGTGGGCTTGTGGTGGTGGTAGTTGCATAGTGGAAGATGCGTTTGCAGGAGTTGCAGGCGAAGGGTCCATGGGTGCGTTTGGGGTGAGCTTGGAAGCATGTGTTGGAGCGTCCTGGGTTGAGGGCATGGAGGGTGGTGGAGTCGTAGCGGATCAGCGGGGCTTGGGAGAGCTGGGGACCAGGGGTCGTGGCGCTGGGCGCGGGCCAGGTGCAGACGGGCGCAGACGGGCTTGCCTCGCGCAGCGGCCGCCATATGAGGTAGGAGGGGGGGAGGGGTCAGCTGGGGGCGAATGGGAGCTGGGGGGCGGGGGCGTGCAGGAGGTCGCGGCGGGAAAGCGCGAGGGAGGGGGGGACAGGTAGAGTGAGAAGAGCTGGGGGAGGGGGGTTTAAGGGTGGAGGGGGGTGAGTGTTAGGAGGTTTAGGAGATTAGGGAGAAAGATAGGAGTAGGGTTGTGAAGATAAGGGAGAGGGGTTGTAGAGGTGGGTGAGGGTGAGAGGTAGAGTGAGAGGATAGGAAGATAGGTAATAGAGGGGGTGGTGGGAGGGGGGAGAGATAGAGAAATAGATAGAGAAAATAGGTAGATAGAGAAATCGATAGATAGAGAAATAGGTAGAGAGATAGGAGGAGGTGGAGAGTGAGGGAGTTAGATAGTGGGATAGAGAGATAGAGAGATAGGTAGATAGGAGAAGTGAGGGAGGTAGATAGTGAACAGGTTAGATAGGGGAGATAGAGGGGGGGATGCGAGTGAGGGAGAGGGATGAGGCAGGAGCAGGAGGGCAGGCGCGGGGAGAAGAAGACGGAGGAGGCAGAAGAGCCGAAGGCAGAAGATAGAAGACAGAAGACCAGAAGACCGGAAGAACAGAAGAACAGAAGAACAGAAGAACAGAAGAACAGAAGACTGGAAGAACAGAAGACCGGAAGAACGGAAGAAAGGAAGACCGGAAGAACAGAAGAAACACAGAAGAACAGAGAAGAACAGAGAAGAACAGAGAAGAACACAGAAGAACACAGAGGAACACAGAAGAAGATACAGAAAACGAAGAACAGAGGGCAGAAGACCACAGAAGAAGATGAGGAAGAAGAGAAGAAGAGAGAAGACGGGGAAAAGAAGAGTTCAGAAGAAGATTACAGACGAGGAGCGAGGAGGAAGAACAGAGAAGAAGAAAAGAAGAAAAGAAGCAGGAGCAGGAGAAGTGTGACAACCTAAGTAGATTGCACACATGTAGACCTTGACCTTTCTGCCTTGGGGCCGTTCTCTCACTAGTTTGTGGACTTTGCTAAAGTGCTTGCTTTTGGCCCATATGCGAGCTTCAATGCAAGGCAATATAAAACAGTAAAGGGTGGCCTTACATACTACCTCAGGAGAATACAATAGCACCCTTCATGAGTGATTAAGCCATCTAAATCATGTCTTGAGAATGACAAGTGTGTTCTCTACCATGATTTGGGTGAGTAGGTTTGTGCTTTATTACACCTCAGTAGAGGTAATGTGGATGGCTGTCTAATGTAGTTACGCAGACTAAGAGAGAAGCCATACTAACCATTACATGCATCAAAACGATGAAGGCTAGTTTATTTTTTATGTTGAGTCATATTTATGAAAATTTCACACATGTACCATCAAAGGTCAAGTAGAGGAGAGTGTTGTAATGTGTGACATAATGTTATACCCCAAGTGAATATGAACATCCTGTCCGTGAATGATGTACTCCACAGCCTGCTACATGTTTCTGTAACCCCTTGGCATATTATTGATGTGCAATTTCTGACTATGGGAAAATGAAGCTGTAATGTACTGCACAGATAGGAAAGTATAGGCTTGTATTCAGAAGCACCAGGCATTAAAACTGTCTCACACTTTAATAGAGTGCAGTCTTTTATGATTGTAATAATGGTATGCCATTTGCTAATGTGGAAAAACTGGCACTGGTGTGTTTCCAACCACCAGAGTAGGCGTTTGTGAAGACAACCATTGTCTGTCCTGTTGTGATCGTGACATAGTGATGCACTGCTGAACACAATTGATCATGCTTGACAATAACTAGTGCAAACTCAATTACTATCTGGAAAAGCTCTGACAGTGTGCATATTTGTTTTTAATTGTATATTTTTGGCAGCATCTACATCTAGTCATGCAAGACCAGGTCAAAATCGAAAAACATAGCCAACCTCAATGGAGCGTGGGTCAGGTACAAAAAGTAGATTGAGCTCAGTTGGCACTTACTTTTGGACTTAAACAGAAATGTCAGTAATAATATCTTGAGAAGGTAAAGTTCACTGAGGCAAGGCTGCAGGTGGTGTCCAAGGAGGAGACGTCATAATTGGGGAGCCGCTAGATGAGTTAGCAGTGAAGTTGTTTACATTTGGACTGAGTATCTTATTTTAAGTTGAAAATCTCCAGCAAAATGAAGCTGCAGTCTATAGCCAACAAGGGCTTTATGATGCCTGATACCTCTTCTGTGAAGCACCGCTGACCTGGATTTGCTGTTGTAGAGAAGAATATAGTAGGAGTTGCTGCAATGCCACCAGAAAAGCACCTTGGGAAGATAGACAAACAAGTTGGTCCCTGCCTCCTCTCAGTTCTCAGAGCAGTATTTATCCAAAGATTTTCTAAGTTCCAAGTTTTGGATTTCGGCTATTTGGGTACCTTTAGCACCACTTTCAAGGGTCTAGGACTGCGGAGGACCACTTGGAGGGTCAGGCATCACTCAGGCTCGGCCCAGGTGTGGGTTCAAGATAGAGGGAGTCTTTTTTGTCCCTGAGGCTTTGTTTAGGAGGCCACAAAACCAGGCCTTGGAGTCACACTGGTAGTCCTAGGTGCAAGAAGTGGAACAGGGCTCAAGCAGGAAGGCGGTCTTCTGAAGTACACAGCAGACCACAATAGCTCTCTGAGAGTCCTTCTGTAGGACAGGACTGTAAACTAAAGAGTGGGTCTGTTAGTCCTATTTTTATACCTGGTGACTTCTTTAGAGTAGGAGATGTTTATAGAGATATTTCTTTGAAGTGTTTGAAATGTCTTGCCACCCTTGATCTGGCTCCAGCCTGACTACAGCCACAATGAAGTGGTGTGAAGTCCTTTGTGTGAAGGTAGAGCACAGCCTATTAATTTGCAAATGGGGCTTTGCCCAGCTCCACCCCCCCATCCTTCCAATGAGGCAGACCTAATTTCTCTATTTTGTGGCTTTCTGTGAGGAATAAACTATACCAATTCATGTAACCCAGGAACAGGCTGCAGGCACCAAACATTTAGAGCAGGAAAATGCCAACTTTCTAAAAGTAGCATTTTCAAAACTGAGACTAATAAACTGACTTGCACATTAAAGAGGATTTTAAATTACAATTTCTCAGACACCAAGCATGCATGCTCCCATTCAAAAGATGGCAATTATTGAATGTAATAAGGGAACCCAATGTTATCCTATGGGAGAGGTAGGAATCACAGTAGTGAAATGAGCATTCACCGGGACTTGAAAGTATATGACCCACCTCTTTTTACAATTATAAGGCATCCTGCCGTTTGAGGTGCCTAGGGCCTATCTCAGGGGTGATTTATATGTAATAAATGGGGAGTTTAAGGCTTGGCAAGGGAACTATTTTCCCAAGTTGAATTGACAGTTTACAACTGCATTCATTCTGGCAAATGCAGACCTGAGGCATTGTTAGGGGACTTCTTAGATAGGTGGCACAAATAGTGCTGCTGGCCCACTAGTAGCATTTAATATACCAGCCCTGGGTATACTGTATACCCCATTTAGTAGGGGCTCCTAAGTACATTAAATATGCCAGGTGTAATTTTAACATGTTTAGGAAGTCAGGAGAAGCACCTTAGCATTGGTCAGCAGTTGTAAACTGCAGAGTCCTAATGCCGACTAAAAGAAATTCAGCAAAATAGGAGGTTGACATTTTGGGGAGAAGACCACCCTAAGGCTGACAGATCTAACACGTGTCTCCCCAGCTAAAAGTGGGGAGAACTACTTCACCCCTTGAGGGTTCTTATCATTAAGACCGAAAAACCAGGACAGATCTTTCTGACCCAGAAAGGTGTTTTATCATAGAAACTTTTCCTTGTGGGGAAATGATCACCTCAACAGTTTGGGATACGCACCTTATCCCAGGGGTCTGTGGTCTGTCTGAACCCAGAAGTGAGTACCAGTTAAGTTCGGTCTAAGGACCGCCAAACTTGCAGTGGCGGTCGGACCATCACACTCCTGGTGGGCAGACAGCCAGATCATGATCCTGGTGGTCCACCTCCTCTGCTAGGATCAGGGATCCCAATGGGTTGGCAGTGGCCAGAGTCATGGCTATCCGCGGTGGTGCCAAGTTCAGCACCGCCACGCTGATCACGACTCCCCTTTCTGCCAGCCTTTCGATAGGTTGGTGGAAAGGCAGTGCTGGGGGCCACAGAGGGGTCCCTGCACTGCCTACGATCATGTTGTGGATACTGCAGGGCTCCCCTCTGCCAGAAACCTTGGAATGCGCGCTGTCTGTTATGCAGACTGTCTGCATTCCGAGGGTGCTTGTGTGCGACGGCATTGACCTTGGCTCCCCAAAGGAGCCAGTGCCACTGCATTGTTTCCACTGGGCTGACCAGCAGAAACTTCGTAATACGACATTTCCATCGGTCTGCCCAGTACAAACATCATAATACGACAGTGGTGAGGCCGCTGCCTTGATGGCAGCATCACCCCTGCAGTATTGGCAATCTCAGCAGCAATGCCACTGAGATCATAATCCGGCCCTAAGTTTCTTCAGTGCCCAGTCCACAGCAAAGGATTTCTTGGGGTGTTTCTTGGAAGTCAGCTCAGTTAAGGGGGCAGCCATAGTGCCATATCCCTTTATAAACCTTCTGTGGTATCCAGTGAGAACTATGAAGGCCTTCTGTTTGGGTTTTAGGAGGCTCCTAGGCAAGGATCGTTGCTAATTTGGCCTAGAGGGGCTGTGCCTTAACCCTACCCGTGAGTTCTGAGGTGCTACAAGTACACCACTGAACCCTAACCTATGTGGCACTTACTAGCCTTAATAGTCAGGTCTGCCTGTTGCAGTTACCGAAGCACTTCCTGTTTGCAAAAGAGCTGGGCCATCCAACTGCTGTTGTAGGCAGATATGCCATCTAGGTAAGCATCACTGAAGGACCTTCAAAGTCAAGACCTGGTTCACCAACCTCTGGACGGTGGCAGGTGCATTATTGAATCCAAAGGGCATCACGCTAAACTTCAAATGGCCCTCTGTGGTAGAGATTGCTGACACGACTTTTGACACTTTAGTTACAGATATTTGCCAGTACCCTGAAGTAAGATTGAATGAAATTGAACTTGTCAGCTCCTATCCTCTCTATGAACTCATTAGCTCTCAGGATAGGTTATGCATCAGTCTTGGTGACAGAGTTGAGCACCCTGTAATTCACACAGAATCTGAGTTCTGGGTCGGCACCCGGTGAGGCAGCTTTGGATACCAGCACCACTTGGCTGGACTGTGTACTACTGGAGTGATTCATTACACTCAATTTCAGCACTTTGGAAGCTTCCTCCTTAATGCAGGTCTTCATTTTGTCATTTTTGACAGGCAGGCTGTCCAAAGTATCTATATTGTGGGTACATAAATGTGTAAGCCCAGGAGTGAGGGGAAAAATTTAGTCAAACTGTCCTAAGAATGGGCGACAGTCATTCTGCTGTTCTGGGGTCATTGTATGATAGAGGTTGACACCTTTCGCTGACCCATTATTTTCTTTAGATGATAGGAGGTCAGAAAGAGGTTCACTCTCCCTTTTCACTCCATCATCTGGCACCAACCGCTTGGAGACAGCAGACCTCTCCTAGTGTGGTTTGAGACAATTGGTAAAGAGTACCTTTAAGAGGTTTCTGAGGGTCTTGAAGCCTCCCCCTCCAACTTAATCACCTCATATGGGCCCTGTCCAACAGTCTTGGAGAGCAGGCTGGGCTCCACTGGCTCCATAACTCACACTTTCTGACCTGGCTGAAACTATACCAGAGTGTCCTTCTGGTTGTGCTGGGGTTTTATGACTTCATGGTTAGCGTTCAAGTTCTCAGAATCCTTCATCCAGAAAGTGGTCATCTAGTTTATGAGGTTTAGCATGAGCTAACAACATCCTGGGGCAGTTTCGTGGGAGCTTGCTCCCATCCCTCCTTCACCAGACTGAGAGGACCCCTAACAGGGTACCCATCAGTCCCTCCTGTGGCGCCTTCATAGAGGCAAAAAACAGCCATGATAAGAGGACATCCCACTTCTGCCCCATGGATTCAGGCAGCCCAATAATTATGCCTTTCAAAGTCTCATTAAACCTTTCCACAATCCTTTTGGTATGGGAATGGTAGGGAGTTGAGAACTTATAGGGTAACGCACACTCTTCCTACATGAACTTCATATATGATGATATGAAACTGGCACACCATTAGACACCATTTCTTTGGGGAATCGCACTCAGGTAATAATCTCCACAAGGGCCCTAGTAACTGCAAGTACAGTCACAGTCCTCAGAGAGATGGCCTCTGGATGTCTAGTAGCGTGGTCCACCAAAACCAGGGTAAACCTGTTACCTAAAGCAGTTTAGGGGTCCAAGGGTCCTACAATGCTGATGGCCACCATTTCATAGGGAATGCCAATGACAGACAAGGGATTCGGGGTAACCTTGAGCTTTTCCCTGTTTTGCCATCGACCTGACAGCTGGGACATGTCCTGCAGAATGTATCTGAAGATTTTTTCATCTGGGGCCAATAAGGTGAGAGACAAGCCTGGAAAATGTCCTGCCAGGGGTATTTCATGAGCCAACCCCAGTAGGAAGGTCCTATAGCATTGGAGACCACTAACACAAATGTTGCCCCATGTACAGGTATCTTAGGCTCATTATACAGAAGGTCATTCTCCCAATATATGAGGTGATCACCAGAGGTGTCACCAGCTGCCTGAGCTTCAGCTTGCCATCTCATACCCTTTAGGATTAGACACTCTCTCAGTGCCTTGCAGAACTCCCCCCCATAGTCCCATCACAACCTGCCATCCTCCAATATCAGGCCGGTCTCCTAGAGAGGCAATGTCCTACCGGGAAGGCTCCGGGTGTCGTCCTCTGTCACCCCATACACCTGTACTCTGGTAATTTCAGGGGCTGGCTTCTCTTCATTTTATTGACAGCTCCTTAGGACATTCCCATTTGCTTAGGCTCCAGACTTTCTTGAATCTCCTACTGGGCAGCCATGGACCTGGTGGGCATGTAGACCCACTCAAGGAACCCTAAGAATTCCAGATGTGACTTAAGGTATGCTTCCTTCCAGGCAGTGTACTCCAAATCATTTCCAAGCAAACACTCCATAGGCATGGCAGGAATCATGGCTACCATATGAGAACCTGAGATGCCCCCATTCAAAAAGAACCAGAGCCACATGGTAGTGGTTATCATGATGGTCTGCTACTACAACCTGGTGGTATGTATGAGGCATCACCTGCTCTGAGGACACCAGATGACACCTGATAGTAGTCATGCTGGCTCCTGTGTCTCTCAGAGCTTCCACCCTCTTTCAATTGATGGTGGCCCAGTGCCTGTACTTGGAATTAATAGAAGGAATACTAGTTTTCAGCACAATCTCAATGTCAACCAGGGACAATAGGGTAACCTCGGCTATCTCTCATACACTAACTGAGGATACCTCCTACCCAAGCACAACACTGGCCAACCCCTATGTCTGCCCACTAGTGGAGGGCTGTGCCCTCTTAGGGCACTTAGAATCACCTCTGAGTGCCCAAACCCATAGCACTCAAAGCATTTGGGAACAAATTTACCCTTACTCTAATTCTCAAGTCCAGGTTTCTTGTGGTCAGTTTTGGGACTGGGACCCTTTCCTGTGAGAACCATTTTGGGGGCCTTGAGAGAACTCTCTCCTAGGTTTATCTCCACTCTCCTTCCTCTGGTGGGATCCCTGACCAACCTTTTAGGAGTCCGCCCAGATACTTTCTTGTGGGCCCTGGTTCTGAGACAAAGGTCCAATTCCTTGGAAAGCTCCCAGGGGGTGAGAGAGCTTGCTATCAACTAGGTGTGGGCTCAGCTCTGAAAAACAATTGCTGAACATGTGCTCCTTGCCATTCAGACTGTACAGTCCTTGTTAAACACTGACATCACTGCCCTTCACCTAATCATCCAGTACCATGCAAACGTGGTCCACAAAATCTACCCAGCAATGTTGGGGCAACTTCTGGCAGTCTCTAAACTTCTGCTTGTACTTCTCTCGGGTAAGCCCATTTTTAATCTTGAGAGCTTTTCATTGGGGGATAGATCATCTTGTCCCCTTTCCCTAGAGCTAGCAGGGCATGCCTCACTGCATTGAGAATGTACTTTCAGAATCTGGCCCCAATCTTCTTCAGGGACCCAGTGCATCTCCAGAGCAACCTCATAGGACTCAAACCATTTATACATGTTATCCCTTACAACAGAGTTAGGCACCAGATGGATGTGACCCCTCCTTTCCCTATTATACACAGAGGTATTGCTACTAGATTCTAAGGTTTGTCTGGCTTTAAGCTCCAGCTCCTCCATGCTCATCTCATGCCCCAGCAGACCTTTCTCTTCAGCCACGGCTGTTCCCACCTCAGCTTTTCTCTCTTCTAAAGCTAGCCTTGCTGTAACTTCCTCCTTGGCTAATTTTACCTTAAGCTTTGCCAGCGGCAGCCTGAGTTCCCTCTAAGCCTTCCTGCCCTCCAGCTCCTCTGGGTTCAGGCCACTGTCAGACATACTGCTCTCTGACCCGACATCTGGTCCTCTCCTGGTGTGAGTTGTTCTCATTCTCTGGGTACCATAGCTCAAGCTCTGTTTCTAGGCCTGTCTCCTTTGGTTTCCCCATGTCATCTTCCTTATCCTCTGATGCACCTAGCAACTTGTGGGCCTCCTCAAAGCTTTTAGTCTCTTCTGGAGTCTCCTCCTTTGTAATGCTCCTCTTGGCTGGAAGCCCCCTTTCCTTGCAGACTTTCCTGAGATTAGATTCAGTGCAGCTCTCCAGGTAGCTGAGCACCATCTCCATCCTTGAAGTCAGGGACACAGGCACGTACAGTTAGGTAGAATAAGAATGAGTTTGGAAAAGCAAAAACTAACCAATTAGGGAAAATAAAATTAGGTCAACTCTGGTGTCACATTATTTATATTGGATTCTTCTGTTACACAAATCACTGCATGGTACTGCACAAACATAAGTACCAGACTCCTCCACCAAACACCAATGTGAAAAAAGGGGTTGCTGATTGAGAGGGGTGTTAGCCCTGCTCAAGCAACAGCCACAATCCCTGTCTGTGTAAACCACAAAAGTCAATAAATTAACCTGTGCTTAACCCTCTGGCAGCTTGAACCAAAAAAAAGCAGGCTTAACCTAGAGGTAATGTGTAAAGTGCTTACACAGTGCACAAACAGTAATTAAGTGAAAACATAAGTTTGGACTTAAGGTCTGATTTAGATCTTGGCGGTTGTCCCGCCAAGCCGCATCAGCGACAGACCTGAGAAGACCGCCAATTTGAAGGTCCTCTGCCCTCCATATTTAGATGTATTGTGGCTGAGCCAAAGACTGCCAAGACTGAGTGCTCTTTCTAGCCGCCAGGCATGCAGGTTCCCTCTGGCTGTATTTAGTTGTTAATGTTGGACTGGCAGTGTACTGGCAGGGGTTTTCTGACAGAGGGAGGATATCGCTGAACCCAATGTTCATTGGACAATGCCATTGGCTGTGGAAAAGAGTTAAGTCACACACATATAAAGGGAAGACAAGGCAAAACCAGGGCACTCCGAGTAATAAGTCCACTACGAAGAAAATTGTAGATTTCTTTATTTCCTTATATTGAGAAATATCAAATACCAAATCAATGTTCAGAGACAGCCATTTCCTCATGTTTGAGAAAAATCACAACAATGTTCAGAGACAGCCAACACGTGTTTCGTCCACACGGACATTTTCAAGGCATAAAGATGGTTGAGAACAAATGTGTCCAAAGTTGTCCCTTATGCGCAGGAAAGCGACGGCCCTTTAAGGTGTAAGGCCTGCATAGATCAAAGGCATCGGAAATTAAAGGGATGGTACGTGTTAGGGCCCTGATAAGCCCGCACCTGACCTCTCAACGGTCCCGAGAGGCTAGGAGGAATGAAAATAGTGGCGTGCGCGTAGTAACGCAGTAGAGTAGAGAGGATTACTCGGAGTGCCCTGGTTTTACCCTGTCTTCACTTTGTATTTACAGCACGTAACACGGGAGGCATTTCGATATCCTTCTATGTTCTGTGCATTTCGATACCCATGGTGGTTGGGTATTTATACCAGGTTGGCACCCTCCTCATGACTCTACATTTTCTACATGAACTTTGTTGCTTTTCGTTTCAGATGTGCGATATTTAAGCATCAAGCACCTTGTAGTAATTTACACTTCAAGTCACACACATATATTCAACCCTTCACATATGTGTCCCCCTTCATCACACACAACACACTACATATACACATTATCCATTGCAATTCCACCACAACACAACATCTAGATGCCACAAACCCACATACACATTCATCTATCACCAACATGAACACACTCCACCACAACACATCTAGATGCCACAAACCCACATACACATCCATCTATCACCAACATGAACACACTAGTGACACTGCACCTACACACAACACAACCACAACAACCAGCACACTCATCTACACAAATACACACACACAACTACACATATCATGGCAGTGACCACCACACAACAACATGCACTTGAGTTTTGCACGCAGCAACGCAATACAACATACACAACATCAACTCCAAATGCAAGTGGCAACATACTGGCACAACCACATCACCCACTATACCTCCCTACACCTCATCCAGCAAGCACGACATCACAGGTACATGTCCTCTTGCACTGTGCACACATCGGCACAGTTGACAAGTTTGAATGTAATATCATTCTGGTTCCAACATTCATTTGGCAATGAATACCAACACCGTAATGACAGTTGTGTATGGGTTCAATATGTGTTGGTACCAGTGTGTCCCCACCAGTGACTGGCCCACCTGTGTCTCCGACATATGCATGTCACAGTAATATAAAAAAGTACTGTAGCATGTATATGTCTGCAGTGTTCCTGTGCCCATGTGCAGTGACCCCGCCAGTACACAGCCAATACGGGTTGCCTACCTTTGTGTCCAGCAACGGTGCAGCAGCAATGGAGGGTCCTGTCCAATCCTGTCCAGCCAGAAATGGAAGGAGAATCAGAAGAAAAGGTGAATTTGCACCCCCTTCATCCCCCCTATCCACCAAGACAGAAATGGAGGTCAGACTGAAACTTTTTGCTTGGTGGTATGGTACATTCAAATCTGCTCTGCCCACCATCAGCCACTATTTCCATGGGGCCGTGCCGGTGGATAGAATTCCTTGGCAGAGTCAGGGGACTTGGATGGGTTAAAGTCTATGGGAGCGCCAACATCGAAATACAGCGGACAGACCTCAAAGTGGTGGGTGGGTTTTAAATTGAAAAACCGAAGGATGGACCATTACCACCACCATCTAAATCATGCCCTTAGTGTCTTTTTTATGGAAGTCGAAAATATCTAATGGGATGAAGCTGCAGGCTGTAGCCGACCAGGTCTCCCCAATGCTGGATATCCCTTCTGTGAAAGACCACTAAAAACGATTTGCTGCTGAAGAGAAAAATGTAGTGGGGCCTTCCACTAAGTTAGGCTGACCGGCGATGCACCTCGGGTGAGTAGGCAAGTATACTGATCGGTGAGTAGTCCTCTCTGCCATGATGTATATTAGGCCCTTAACATTCAACTTTACCATTAAAGAGGATTTTAGATGACAAAGTCCCAGACATCAAACATGAAAGCTGTATTTGTTCCCAATCAAATATTAGAACTAATTAGATGTATAAGGTAACCAAGTGTTATTCTATGAGAGAGGTTGGCCTCATAATAATGAAAAAAATAATTAGGAGTTCATCACTACCAGGACATGTAAAACTGAAAAGTAGATGTGCAACCTTATATTTTACAATGCACCGTTCCCTTTGAGATGCATGGGGCCTATCCTAGGGGTGACATATAATAAATAGTATTTAAGGCTTGGCAAGAGAATTATTTTACCATGCTAAATTGGCAGTTTAAAACTGCATTCAAGCTGCACTGGTAGACTTGATCAATGTTTTAAGGGACTACTTAAGTGGGTGGTGCAAATAGTGTTGCAATCCTACTGGTAGCATTTAATTTACCAGGCTTGGATATATTTGAATACCACATTAGTAGTGACTTATAAGTAAATTATATGCCAATCATGTGCAAGTCAATTTTACAATTTTTTTTACGCAGTGAGCACAACCACATTAGCACTGGTCAGCAGTGCTAAAGTGCACAGAGTCCTAAGGCCAACAAAATGTATTCAGCAAAATAGGTGCATGAATGCAAAACATTTGGGAGGAAAACCACCATAGGTTTAAAAGTTCAAACACATTCTAATTTTTAGTTTTAGTTTTTCAGTATATATGACGCTCATGTGTTTAATTCTTCTGACGATAACCCAGACTGTGTTAGCATACATTCCATTTAGGCTTCCTTTTAGTTACCTCCCTTTTTTACTTGATGGTAATGTTAGTGCTGCATACCCTGGTTTCAGAGTGGCCAGTGGGTGGCATGCAACTTATTTTAAGCTGGGTAGATGTAGCTTTTAGCTTGTTTGGTGCATACAACTATGTAGTCATTGTAGATGCTTACTTTTGTGTACCGCAATTCCTGAATACTGATTTACAATTTCATAGTTCTGTTTGCCGATGAAGATGATCCTTTCAATGTTCTCTCCTCATTATTTTCTTGCCGCTCCAATTACAGAGGAGATACTTGCCATGTCTTTGGTCTAATTCAACAAAGAAGCCAACATTTAAACCTTGATAGTATCTATTTGTGTGGGGAAAAAGAAGAAGGTGTGATGGACTTTTAGACAAGTCTGTCCTGCTACTACTGTGTGTACATTTGCACATTTTGTTTAAATTGCCATTCTGCAAATTTTGAATGCTCATGATCAGTGTACTATTAGATATCAATAAAAATGGGTTTTGGCAATAGGCCCCCAGTTTGTTTTTGTTTTTCCTTAATGCTGGCCTCTTTTATTGATACCTGGAAGAATGTAAAGTTTATTTTTATTATGACCTGGTCCACCTTCCCCTGCTAGACCTGAACACATCAAATACACTTAGCTTTTAATTAGATGCACCTCCATTTTAAAATTCAGTTTGCATTTGTCGTAATTTGCAGGATTATGCACATTGGGCCTAATTACAACTTTGAAGGAGGTGTTAATCCGTCCCAAATGTGACGGATATACCACCAGCCGTATTACGAGTTCCATAGGATATAATGGACTCGTAATACGGCTGGTGGAAAATCCGTCACTTTAGGGACGGATTAACACCTCCTCTAAAGTTGTAATCAGGCCCATTGTCTTGTTTTTCAGATCAGAAAGTGCTAGTGGAAACAACAGCTAGAACAGATTCCATGATATTCCAATGCTCTAGCAGGAATTAGAAAATACTATATACATAAGTATACCCCTTGGTTATTGTTGATTATGGGTACATTTTAGAAATGCTTCAGAGAAAACCATGAATTTAGAAAAAGTAGCTTTTGAAAATTAGACTTTTAGAAATGTGTCATTTTCCTGCTTAGTGTGCCTATCTGCCAGTGATTACTGGGAAACAGAAGCTGAATGGCTCCTTGTTTAGATGTGACATGGCTCCAAGAGCTGAGACAAAGGGAGAAGGGTTGACCTGCCCCTGGCAGGATGGCCATCTGGGCTGTGCCCAGGAACCTAATTAACTTCAAAGGATGCCTACTCTGTCATGGAAGATGTAGTTTTCACCTGGGCCAGTCCCCTCTGTTGTGCTGCTAGCCATCCAGGCACTAATCCAAGAGAGGTGCTTCCCCCAGAAAGAGTTTTGTATGACCGCAAGAGAATGTTTGCCCATTGCCCTAGCCCCACCTTTGAGTGGGCATGGACAGCTCTGCTTATGGAAAAAAAGTTCTGCCATCTTTGTTTTAGGGAGAGGGTGCAGTAGCATAGTTTACAGTACAACACACAGCAAGACCCGCAAAAGTAAGTTGAGTCACCACTAGTAATTTTTATCCCATTGGTTAGGGAGCGGCCAGGAGTGTCCTTAACCATAGACTGCCATCCGGCATACATGTGGCACCCCACTCTCTTCTTCAGGAGACTGCTGGACCTTTGGAAAGGAGAAGAAGGACTGAACCTGCTACTGTGACCTGTCAGGTACCCCTAAAGACTGGACCTGTTCCTAATTTCACTGCGGACCAAGAAGTGAGTGCAAAGGGTCAGTTGTCTGGCCTCTAGAGATACATATATTGCAAGGATCCCACTTTTTCTGTAGAGCACAGCAGGTATTTCCAACTGGGACTGCCTTGGGCCTTCCAGGTGGCTTCTACTGGAGAGAGTCCTAACGGTGTCTCTAAGATCCTGGGTACCTTTGATAAGTGTCAGATTGTACTCCTCCTGCCTAACCATAAAACCTGGAACTTGCAAATTTTTTCAAGGATTTTTGTCAAGAGAACCAGCAGAAGACTGGGACGAACCTTCTTAGTCAGTCCCAAAAAGATGTGTTAAAACTGGGCCAAAGATTAAGGTTACTTTCAGTCTGTGCAAATCTGTTTCAGTGGGATGTTGCAGAGAAGGTGTCAGGCTTCATGGAGTCCTGTTCGACTACAGCTTGAACCTCTGGAGAAATCCGAGCTGTAGAAAAGTGACTAAGTCCAAGGTAGAAACCTTCACCCACAAAGGTGCCAAAAGTATTCTTGTGGAACCCATATCGGTCATGGCATGCTGAAAATTCTTGGCTTCCATTTCAGAGACTAAGGGGTTGATTTAGAACTTGGACTTCAGAACATGCCAGATGGGAAATGCGTCACGTTTGTGACTGAGTAATCAGTTAGTCAAACTCCAAACCAGGCCCTAAGTCAGAAGATGACTGGGATGAACAAGGACTCTGTATTAGATCCACGCTCCATTGCAGCGAGCCTTAAACCGTACCCTAGAATGACTAGTTGCCCTTAGTTGGCGCATTGTACTATTTTAGCGCTACTTTTACTAAAACTTTTAAAATAGTTATTACTGGTTCTCCTTATTGGCTTTCTATTCTCTTGTGTTTTCGACTTTTTTATGGTTTTGGTACTCCTAAATGCTTTACACATTCTCTTAAGCCTTTCTGTCATTGCCTCAGCTACCAGGGGCCGAGCTCAGTTTTAATTATTGAAATCTTTACTGAACGTAACAAGAATAGTGCCATTCTTACTTGTGGTGGACTATCTTCCACTCCCAATAATAATCCACTTTCTTACAAATTGTATTTCCAAAACACAGAAAAATTAGGGCCAGATTTAAAAGAAAACAACAGTGCACATCGCTGCACCAAATGTGGCAGCATCGGGCACCATCATTTTCACAAAGTGGGGATGCACCGTATTTAATAGAATACAGTGCACCCCTGTGTTGCCCCCTGCACCGCCACTGAATTTTCTGCTGTGCGCCAATGCAGCAACCTTTGCACCAATAGTGCAAGGAGGGCTCTGTTAAGGGGGAGATTGTTTTTGTGCAAGAAGGAAGACCTTCCTGCACAAAAGCAGTCTTAAATGGCGATTTGCTCTTTCTATGTGTGCTGCAGAATATAGCACATATAGAAAGAGCAAAAAAATATGAGAAATGAAAGCATTTCTCCTTGTTGCGCCATGCTAACTCCACCCCTGGGGTGACATTAGATTTTGGAGCTGCCTCAGGTTTACAAAAACTCACAAATCTGGGGCAGCATCAAAATGTAATGGGTGCTGCAGTGGCATGCCCACAGCAACACCCATTGCACGCCTCTTCCACACAAAGTGCTGCGTGTGAAGGGGCCGTGTTTGCAAGGTGGCGTTAAGCCACAAGAAGTGGCTTAATGCCACCTTGTAAATACGGTGCAGTGCATAGCGCCACCAGAGCGTCACTAAAGGTAACACTCTGGCGATGCTAGGGGCTCTTAAATATGCCCCTTAGAGTCCTAAGTGTTAAGTATTCAAATCATGCTATCATCACGATAAAAGTGAAATATGATTTCTAAGTGGTAGGCCGTCCTGTTCCATCAGACCCCTTGGTACCCTAGATCCTTCATTTGCTACTGCTGGCCCAGAGCCTATGAAGAGAGTTGCAGGCACAGAATATACACAGGACTCGAAGGCAACTCATTACGTGCCGTAGTTTCCATTCTTTCACTCGGCTCCTGCAGAACTGGAACGCAGAAAAGGAATTTATATCGGTCTTTGTGATTCCTCAACTGTAGATGGACAGTTGGTTTTCTGCTTTGTCATTTGTCGAGCAGGCGACACAATTACATTTTTCACATTTGAGATTGTTCAGGTACCGGGAATGATTTCAGCAAACAAGGCTGCACGTTTGGTAAATCACAAATGTACCATTCGACATACATTAATTCTTAATCATGTATACACTACTTGTAGGAATGTATGCATGTGATCACCTTGTTGACTCAGATGCCCAGCCAGTTTGGAATGCAACGAGCTTTGGAAAGGTTATGTATGATGAGAATAATGTTACTCACTGCTGCCTTACATCTCTGGTAGAGCTAAAGAATTTGAGACAACTATGTGGCTATGTTGACAAAATAAATCGTCCACTCTAAAACTCCCACCTGCTTTAAGACTCTACACCCACCTGTGAACATCAACATGCCCCCCAGTCCCCAGTACACGTTTCCCGTCCCCATGTAGCACCTTCCCTCATATCCCTAAATATCCATCGGTTATTTTCACTTTACATGGTTGTTACACTGTCGCCTTGAGATCTATTCTGTGATCGTTGTATAGGTACGTTAATGTGCATGACTTTTGTATAGCACAGGTTTGCCCTAACTTTGGCTTCATGGGAGTGGAATGCCTTGCAGTGCCATATACTGTAGGTAACGGGGCTACCTGCGTGCGTTGCATGTGTTGGTATTTAAATGGAGGGAATCTACATGCAGTGATACAACTGTGTGAAGTATATAATACCCATTCCAAGTGGAGGGGTGGGGCAGAGTGCAGTAGCAGCATTAATCGCAATCTAAAAAGCTAGGCTATTCAAAAGAGAGAACAGAACGTTCGGCTTCACTAACACCAGAGATTGATTTGGCAAAGTTCCAGACAAAATACATCCTGCGGAAAAGCTAAATGTACTGACACACGACAGGAGTCAAGCACAACAGGAAGGACCACCCGGCATTAGGGAATAGGACTAACGCTGACACATGCCATACAAAAAACTGAAAGCTATTCATTTCGCGTGGTGTTGACGTTAATGTACCCGAATACATGTGTAATGACCAATCACCCAAATACCTAGTTAGTTGAATACGAAAATACAAAACACCTACATAAAACCTTTTTTTGACAGAAAATATAATTGACTGCTGATCATACTGAAATCTATTACGTCAGGCTTTAGAACTGCTAATAAAAACAAACAAAAAACACGTGGTTGAAACCATTTTTCATATTTCGTTTCAATGTAACTGGTGGGCAAAGGTCGTAACTTTAATAACTAATTCTCCAATTGTCAGTTTGTAAAATCTAAATGAATAAAGCCCAAAGTTGATAAGAGTTATTATTTGTACAACGGCAATATTAAACTCATTTTTAATTATATGAAATAATTTATATGCAAGTAATCAATTTTAATTATCCATGTAATTGCTGTTAGTCAGTTAAATGACCTATCCAATAAAAATGTTAAAAATATAAATAAAAAATATTCTTTAAAAATAATGTACCTGTTTAAAGTAAAAAAGGGAACAAGTAAAATAAACAGCAGAGAGGAAGACTAAAGTATGAGGGTTGAGAACAGCAATTTAAAATTAAGCTCACCAAGTGTAGAGAATGTGACTAAAAACGCAATAAAGCAAGGTGGAATAGAAAAAGAAAAGAAAGTCACACATCTCTACGTCATTGATCAGCTTTCTGTCTCATATTAATTCATAACCAACATTACTTCATTGTAGAATTGGAAGTTTTTAGGAAGCAGCCTTTAAATTCAATATGACAATACAATAATTAACTTAAGTATATGAAGTATTTCCATTCGTCAGTTTTAAGGTAACTGGTAAAGCCAAGAGAATAGGCTGTTTTTTCAGATAATCTGAAATACGTTGGCCAGCAAAAGCAACCTTCTTTCCTTAGTGTTGAATACAGACAGCACAATTTTCTTTATGGTCCTATTATCCTACAATAAAACAAAGGTCCCTGGCATATCGCTGTTTTTAATATTTGTGCAAGTAGAAATGTATTAGATCGTTCTGATTTTTACATTTAGCTGTTTTCACAAAGGGATTAGGAAAATTTACTCCCTCAGAAAAGTGTCAATTGAAAAACAAGCATTGGCAAAGCCAATAGGCTCAGTTATGACCACAAGTGTTTTTCTGGTCTCAAAAAGTACACATTACTATGGTACACTCAGCACTGAATGGAACTACCTTGTGTATGAATGCACTCATTGTGAAAGGGCTTTAATCCATTACTCATAGTGAAGTCAGCCAATGGCTGAAGTGGTCTAACAATACCCCTTGATGCATACTGGAATGGGTGGTAGAAAAATGTTAATGACACAATCAGACTAATGGCTAAAGTGAGGCTGAAAATCCCTAGAGGCAACTATGTTATACATACTTTGAGTAAAATCAAACGTTTTTCAGCAACACAGACCTAAAAAAAAAAACAGTCTGACACTGCCTGTTATCCTCACCTTTGTGAAAGAAGACAGTCAAGTCAAGAAGGGAAGAAAGGAAGGAAGGAAAAAAGAAGGAAGAAAACACAGGAAGGGAACAGATAAAAAGGAAGAAAGTCGGACAACAAAGGAAGGGAGAAGGACAAAATAAGAAGAAAGAAAGAAAGAAAGAAAGAAAGAAAGAAAGAAAGAAAGAAAGAAAGAAGGAAAGAAAGAAAAATGTAAAGAAAGAAAGAAAGAAAGAAAGAAAGAAAGAAAGAGAGAAAGAAAGAAAAAAGAGCGAAAGAAAAAAGAGAGCAAGAAAGAGGCAAAAATGCAGGAAGAAAAAGATAAAAAGGAAAAAAGAAAAAAGAAGGAACAAAGGAAAGAAGACATAAAGTAAAAGAAGGAAAGATAAAGGAAAAGGTCAAAAAGAAAAAGAAGGAAAGAAAGCAAAAAAAAACAAGTTAGAAAGAAAGGAAAATGTAATGGAAGAAAGAAACAAGGTAAAAAGCAAGCAAGAAAGAAGGAAAGATTAAAGAAAACAAGAGTAAAAGTGCAAAAAAGGAAATGAAAGAAGGAAAGAAAATTGATTGAATGCAAAAAAGAAAGGAAAATGGAAAGAAACGAGAAGGAAAAAATAATGAAAGAAGAGAAAAGAAAAGAAAAGCTGGCAAAGTGAGCGAAATTAAGAAAAGATGGCATACAGTAAATAACAATGGAAAAAATAAAGAAAGAAGGAAAGAAAGAAGAAAAGAGAAAAGAAAATTGAGAAAGGAGGAATGAAGGAAAGAAAGGAAAGAGGAAAGATGGCGAAAAGAGAAAAAGAAAGAAAGAATTAACAAAAGAAGGCGAATAAAGAAAGAAAAAAGAAGGTAAAAAAACAAGAAAGAGGGAAAGAACAAAGAAAGGAAAAAAGGACAGAATGATGGATAAAAGGAAAGAAAGAAGGAAAGAAAAAAGATGGAAAGAAAGAACAAAAGATGGCTCACAGTATAAAATATCGGATACTAAAACACAAATTACACCTGACCTATGTTTCGATAAAACAGTTACAAGTGTGCTTCAAATTAAACAACATAAAGTTTAGTTTTCTTCCTGAGCAAAGTTTATGAAAAAACCATTGGTAAAACTGAGACCAGGAACACAATATGGTATGCTGTGAAATAGCAGAAGTCCACTTCAAAAGAAACTTACAACAACATTGGAAGGAGACAGAAACTGCTAAATGTAGAATACGCACTGTGCTCACTTAGCAGTAACACGTCTAACATCAGTGATTGTGCCTTAATATTAGTATTGCGCTTCGTAGTAGCATCAACATCATATAACATGGTTATTGTAGCTGTTATTATTATTATTATTATTATTATTATTATTACTATTATTATTACTGTTGTTGTTACCATAATCATCGCCGGAGCCAATGTCAATATTGCCACAGTCATTTGATGAATGTAAACAAAACAATTTTGAAATAGAAGCGGATGCTAAAAATTACATGCAGCACAAATGATCCCATTGTCAAAAGACGCACAAAGCATATGGTGTATGACATCGCAGCATTATCTATAAATGGTAGTAGCAAATTATATAGGTACACATGCATATACTTTCATGCATATAACACCACCATAGCATGTCTGTATTTATTTTCGAAAGTTGCAACGCTATTTTGTTTACATGTTTAAGATACTTCTTACAATTCTCTCATGCGCGCCTTTGTGTCTTTACCCTTCACAAAGTTGCTAAAAGTGTATTTACTGGGGTTATGAACACCCACTGAGTAAATGACCTTCTGCAATTTGGTCCTCAAAAGAACTGTAATTGATGAGTACTGAGCCTTTCTTCTCTGCTGATTCATGTCTTGATCTGTCAACAAAATGCATTGTCAGCGATTCCAGCGTTCATTTTTATAATGATAGGGACGCCGACAGATTAACACCTTTCAACAGGAATCCATCTGCTCTCTTGCAAAGGAAAGAACATTTTGTACTCCATATTAATAGCTCTGAAAAGGAATGCATCTACGGATGCTCCTCCTCCATAGGCAGGGGCGGGGGTGGGTAAGGCTAAACATGAGTTAAATGTCCATTATGGGTGCATTAACCTTTCCTGGTTCTTATAAATAAAACATTATTCAAGGAATCTAAATCTTCAGCAATTTTACTATTACATGTGTTTCACAATTTATTTCAACAGTTTTATCTTGCACTACTGCGTCAAACGAAGCGATGTGCTTGACAAAGAACAAGAAACAACCGAAGGAGTGGTATTCAGTAACAAGCTAAGGCAACAGCAGTAGTGTGGAAGTGAGAAAGCATGAGGCAGAGTAAAAAGGGTAGAGGGATATAGAACGGAAGGTCAGCTTTAAAAAAAATAAACTCTCAAAATACATAGGTCATAGTATCGAGGTTACATTCTTGTGTGCTAAGATCACGATTTTAAATGTAAGTGATGACACACAGTAATTAAAACATGAAACACTTCTGGTGAAGACTGGTTTGTGAAGAGATTTCATTTCCTTTAATGGGACTGACTGTAGTCACATTTTACTTAAAAATAATTTTCATTAGTTATTAGTGTGCCTATTCTGCTATTCTTTGTAATTTCATAATGCTCTTGAATCTCTAAACGTTGTGTCCCATTTTCGCTTTAACTGTTTTTCCTGTTAAGTTTCCAATGTTCTTGTGTCCTCTATGTGTTGCATCAGGAACATAAAAAAAACAAAGTTGTTTATTACTACAGTTGTGTACCCCGACAGAATATTAATTAATGGAAATCGGGTAGAAATTATCTACATTCTTGTCCATTATGTCTACCGTCTTACTTGTATTTTTGTCAACATCAGGGCAGTGCGTGCTCTACGGGCGACTAGAATGCAAAAACCTAACAATTTCAAGCTAACATAACTTAGGCATTGTGCTGATATGATGTTGTTTAACCTTTTGCATTGCAGAGTTTAATCCTGAAGACTTATGTTCAGCATGCATATAAATACTGTTCACATGTAATGTACTGCTGCAGGCTTTCAGACTGTGTCAGGGGGTGGTCCCCTTCCAGGGCCTTCTAGAAGCTTCCCTGCAGCATGCCTGGGTGTGGTTGGTGGGCTGGGCTAAGACTCTATAAAAGGGAGCCAGCCCAGCTCCACGTGCTCACTATTCAGAGGTCCCGGTGCAGAGCAGCAGCAACTTCCTGAGCTCCTGTTCCGGAGGCCTACCTTGATCTTCCAGGCCTCGCCCTTTCACTGGGCTGGGTGATTCTTGATCAGGGCGGTAAGACGGAGGTCGGGCTGGGCCCCCGATCCCGTTCTCAAAGTATTTCGAGTTCTTCGGCCTAATTAATATGATAAATCTATTTGCTCTTGTGCGTGTGAAAGTGCGCTTGATATTTAATGGCATTTACAGGCTGACATTTGAATCAGCTAGACGCACGATTCTTTGCTTGTGTGTAACTCTTGATATTCATTGTGAGCTACCATTCCTTGGCAGTTACATGGTGGCATTCGAATCGGCAAGACGCGCAATTCATTTCTCGTCCTTTAACCCTTGATATTCATTGTGCGCTACCATTCCTTGGCACTTACATGGTGGCATTTGAATCAGCAAGACGCGCGATTCATTTCTTGTGTGTAATTCATGTTATTCATTGTATGCTACTATTTTCTGATATTCATATGGTGACCTTCGAATCGGCAAGCCGTGCAATTCCTTTTCTGTATTTAAAATCACGGTGTTCATTATACGCTACCATTTTAAGGCATTTACTTGGTGGCTTTCGAGTTGGCAAGACGCGTGATTTATTTCTCGAGTCTAATTCATGTTATTCATGGTGCACAATCATTCTATGGTATTTACAACCTTTGTACAAATCTGCAATGCGCGCAATTTATGTTCCTGCAATTTTGAGAGAACAAAAAAGCTAGAGTTCTAGATGTAATGTTGTGTGTATATAATAAGTTTCTCAAACACGATTCATATTATGGTTTAGAAATCATTCAGATTATTTCCTGATCCTCATGCAGAAGATAATACTTGAATTTGAAAGTTGCATTTAATCTTTCTTGATTCTGTCACAGGTATCCAGTCATCTTGAAGCCTAGTCATTTTAAGTCTATGCTTAGGTTGTCCATGTTTTCAGAATGACAATGCTTAAAGTCATAGCCTAGTATTGATTAATATGATATAATCTTGATATTGTGTGTTTTAACCTTTTTGCTTCCTATGGGTCTCCTTCCCAGCTGTTCCCTTCCTAATCCCCTTTTCCCCGCTTGGACTCTCTTAGACTCTGTGACAATTCTAATCAGAGTATTGGAGCTGTCTTGTGGTGGAAGTGTTGTGAACGTGCACAGACCCCGAGGATCTGGATACTCTGACAAGTTTTACCATAAGGGGAGCCTGCCTTCCATTAGGCTTATGTAGCCTTACTGGTAGTGTGAATTCATTTCCCACTTCCTGGTCCCACTGGGCACAGGAAGTGGTGGTTAGTGCCTAGGGAAATGTGCCTTTTTCAGCACCCCATACATACTGGTCATGAAATCTTCCCCAATTTGAGATGAAAAATCCAAGTTACAAACTCTTGGGAAATATGTATCATTCCCCCTAAGCTCTCCACCTTCTTGAGAAGAAAGCTTGAATTTCTCCTTTTCTCAAACAAGAGACAATTCTGTCACATCAAACGTGTTCTGGGGACTGGTCATTTCACTTGTATAAAATAATGCAAAAAAGTAACAGAACTCTTGGTAGTTTCCAAATTTAGGTGGAAAGCTCCTGTATAGAGTGCCTTACAGTACCAGCAACACTCTGAACCTGCTCACCTCAAATGTCTGTTTTTCTAGCAAAGTTTTTGAACATAGGGTTAGCACAGAGCCATCCACGGGGAGCTAGAAAGTATTTTGCCATTTCTACTGCAAAATCTTTAAGCATGGTTTTCCCTAGTGCCATACATGCTAAGTTGTAAAATTACAAAAGCTTTTTGCAACTCCAGGCACAGCAATACAGCTTTGGACTGGTAAAATACCATCCAATCTAACCTGGAATTAATAAAATAAAACCCTGATGTGTTTTGCTGTCAGCTCTTCGGTGAGGTTTAGCTTTGTCCAGACACAAGGGAGCACCCAGTATAAGTCAAAACAATACCTTTTCAGGCTCAGAGTTCCGCAATGCACTCTAAGCTTAAAAGGGTATTGTTGCCCATCTTTAGGCCAGGTTATTTAAGTATTTAAATTGCAGCATCAAAGCCACACCATTGGGTACTGGTTGCCCATCTAAAGATTTACTAATTTAGGTAAAGATTTATTTAGGTTGCCAAATGAAGCCTTGTGTGTTAGTTCTTCTTTTGGTACCTGTGTCAACCTGTTTAATGGGTACAGTTGTAGCTCCATTTGGAACAAGGAATCATCCATTCAAAATATATTGGAAGAATACATAGACCATGGTACTGACAGCTGCCCCTCCTTATTGCTAATGATTTTAATGAGACCTTTGGCTGTTATTAGCACACTCACAGTTATGAAGGATAAGGGATGCGTTATTCCTGCACCCATGGTTCCCCTTATAAAAACATTGGTCTGTTTCAGCACTTCAATTAGAAGCTACCAGTCTCAGGCCCCTTGTGGCTGCAGTGGCAGGATCTCTTCAGACAGGACAGATTTAAAAAAGGATGTGTACCAGCAAGATATATTACACTACACTGGAATTACACCTGGGGTTATGTATGTCTGATATGGAAGTCATTACTAGAAGTGACTGCTACCACAATGCACTACTCGTTCTTCAAAGAGACACTCCTCCTAAAGATAAAAGTGCACCCAAAATTATCCCTGACTTCCCGATTTTTTATAGTAATAACAGGAGGTGTGTTAAATGGTCCTCTATTATGGTGAGACTGGCTGAAGTTGCTCATATATTTATATATCATCGTAGTCAATGCATTAGGGACCAGATGTAGGAAAATCCGGCATTTCGACTCACAATTTGCGAGTCGCAATGCCGGATGGTGTCCCTGACACCATCTGCGAGTCGCAAGGGGGTCGCAAAGGCCCACCTCATTAATATTAATGAGGTGGGTCGCTATTTGCGACCCCCTTGCGAGTCGCAGCACTCACAGGGATGGTGGCCTGCTGGAGACAGCAGACCCCCATGTCTGTGACTGCTTTCAAATAAAGCATTTATTTTTTTTGTAATGCAGCCCGTTTTTCTTAAAGGAAAACGAGATGCATTACAAAATGAAAAAATTTAACGTATCAGTTTCATTTTTTCAGAGCAGGCAGTGGTCCTATGGACCACTGCCTGCTCAGAAAAAAAAAATTCAAGGCCATTCACAAAAGGGAAGGGGTCCCATGGGGACCCCTTCCCTTTTGCGAATGGGTTACCACCAGTGTGACACTGGTGGTAACTGCAATTGCTTTGCGACCGCATTCATGGTCACAAAGCACCCCTTCCTATTTGCGACTCGCAGTCACATTTTGCGATTCGGTAACCAGGGGTCAGATGTAGGAAAATCCGTCAGTGCGACTCGCAAATTGCAAGTCACAATGCCTGATGCAGGATGGTGTCCCTGACACCATTTGCGAGTCATAAGGATGTAGCAAAGGCCCACCTCATTAATATTAATCAGGTGGGTTGCAATTTGCGACCCCCTTGCAAGTCGCAGCACTCACAGGGATGGTGGCTTGCTGGAGACAGCAGACCTCCATGTCTGTGACTGCTTTTAAATAAAGCTGTTTTTTTTTTTTTTTTTTGTAATGCTGCCCGTTTCCCTTAAAGGAAAACGAGATGCATTACAAAATGAAAAAAATTAAACGTGTCAGTTTCATTTTTTAAGAGCAAGCAGCCTGCTCTGAAAAAATGTTTTCAAGGCCATTCACAAAGAGGAAGGGGTCCCATGGGGACCCCTTCCCTTTTGCGAAAGGATTACCACCAGTGTGACACTGGTGATAACTACAATTGCTTTGCGACCGTGTTCACAGTGTGTCCTACATCGCGCTGCGACTCGCAAATAGGAAGGGGAACACCCCTTCCTATTTGTGACTCGCAGTCCCATTTTGCATGTCGGTAACCAGCCTTTCTACATCTGGCCCCGGGTTACCGACTCACAAAATGGGAATGGGCATTGCGATGTGGGTTTTGCGCCTCGCAAACAGCGATTTTTGCTGTTTGCGACGCGTTTAAGCCTTTCTACATCTGGCCCCAAAACTCTATGTAGGCATCCCAGCCACTGAGACACTCGTTCTTGCTATTCATTAAACACTGTTCCAAGCTATGAGAGCTTTCTTTCTTAAAAAGTAAAGTCGTTGCCTCATGAAGCAGCTGCAGGCTAGCAAAACCTGAACTGCCTTTTGTAGTCAGAAGCCACAATAGCGCAACTATTATTCAATACAGATGGAGTACATAAAGCTTAATCGATAAGCAAGAAGAGATGGGAAGAAGCCTCATGGCAGTACATACCTAATGCCTCAAGGAACAATGATAACAGACAGTCCTGGCAATTTCTCATGCATGGTAGCACACAGATAACAAGGAATGCTGAGTTTTATATACCGTCAAAAGTTTGTAAGACTTCACTACTCTTTACTCTGAACAAGAGATAAATAACACTGTGGAAATGGCTCCCGGGAGCAGCCAAACTGATGTCAAACTCATCATCCCTGTTAGATTTTCCTTAGAAGACGTTTAAAGCCATTGACACTCTGTAAATGAGGAAGGTCTCCGGCTTAGATAATATTTGAGGCTTGATTGACAACTTTGCAGAAGTCTTTAACAGACTTGTATTGGTCAGATTAAATGAGTGGATGGTTGAGTGCCAAGTAATATGACATCTCCAGGTAGGTTTTAAATCCAAGATAAGTATGATTCAACAGGTTTTTTTGTTCTGCTTTGGTAATTTGATCAAAACATTTCTTGACCATTTGTATGCAGTATTCATAGATTTAATATCAGTGTTTGATTTGCTTCTTTGAAAGAAGATCTGTGGGGTTGTAGGAAACATGGAAATGGTGGCTAATTCACTCATGTCAATATCATATCATGTATATACAATGATAAGATGGAAGAGGAAAGATGAACTCATGAATAAAATAATGATAGGAAGAGGGGACTGCCAGGATTGTGTGTCTGCACCCATCATTTTAACATCTATATTTACAGGGCGTTTCAGTCCCTCCATGAATGTAGTAACAAATTCTCTAAACTGACACTAATAGGGATGAATTAATCCAAATGACGGGTCTTGGAATAAACTGGTGATTCAACCATAATTTGAAGTGGAGAGGGACATTTCTAGTTAATACTGAACACGCTTGTGTCCCTCATAGAAGACAGTGAGATTGGAAATACACTTTGAGTGACAACAGGAATATTGCAGATTTTATGATATTATACAACCCTGATGAAGTCGTGTATGCGACAAAAAATGTTGGCTTAGTGGTGAATGTGTGCTTGAGCCTGGACTGTGTAACTTCAAACCAAATTGTTTCGATTTTTCTTTGAGGATGTTGGGTGACATCCTCCCTTTGGGGCACCATGCTATTGCTTAATATAGGCCCTCATTACGACCTTGCCGCCTGCCAAGATCGGACCGCCGGGCGGCCGCACTGCGCCGTGGCCATTTGGAGATCCCCGCTGGGCGGAAACCTAGTTTCCGCCCGCCGGCCCAGTGGGGATCTCGGCCGCAACACAGGAGCCGGCTCCAAATGGAGCCAGCGGTGTTGCGGCTGTGTGATGGGTGCAGTTGCACCCATCGCGCTTTTCACTGTCTGCTATGCAGACAGTAAAAAGCTGCACGGGGCCCTGTCAGGGGGCCCTTGCACTGCCCATGCCAGTGGCATGGGCAGTGCAGGGGCCCCCAGGGGCCCTTGACTCCCCGTACCGCCAGCCTTTTCCTGGCGGTTCAAACCGCCAGGAAAAGGCTGGCGGTAGGGGGAATCGTAATCCCCTGGGTAGCGCTGCTAGCAGCGCTGCCCTGGCGGATTACTACGGCCGGGGCCATTGTGGCGGTCGTAATGACCTGGAAAGCACCGCCAGCCTGTTGGCGGTGCTTCCGTCATAACAGCCCTGGCGGTCTTGTACCGCCAGGGTTGTAATGACCCCCATAGTGTTTACTTTTAAGTGAGAGCTGATAATCCATAAATCACCCACATTTGGACACTTTTGTATCCATCTGCAGACTAACCGATTACCCTGCTCATGGCGTACAATGACTAAGCAAGCCTACTAACACCAGATAGCATGTGCTCCAGCAGCATGTACTGTGATGTGAGCCACAATGAAACACTGCACATCTACGTGGCTTCTGAAGAGTAAACTCCTTAGGCCTGACTGGACCAACACATTTACAGTCTGTGAGATTGACCCACTGCATACAGTCCCTACCGGCAACTTCCATAGTACAGACTTCACCTTTACACTTGAGTGACAATGAAGTAGCTGGCATGGTGGGTACAGAAAGTGTCTTCCCTGTGCATGTGTGGACATGTGGCCTATCAAATACACTCATGCTGCTTCAGGGAGGGTTTCCCTGGTACCACAGAATACTCCTTTGAACATATGCGTCTACGCTACAGAGAAGGCATCCAACATACAAAGCTGTGCATTGTATAATTTCTGCTATGTAACCAAGCTACTGAGTCTCATGTAATGGCCTCCCAGGAATTTACACACTGTCTGCACTGAGGGTCTGTCATTCGTGCAATAAGCCTGTACAGGTCAAATGTGACTTCTGTCAAGGTGACAACAGAGCTGTGGGATTAAGGGACCTGTCATGATTCAAAGACACACATTGACAATTGTGCAAAATGCACATATGGACTAGTTCAGGGATTTACCTCAGTACCCATTCCTAATCGAGTCAATAGACTGAGGCATTCAGGGCAAGTGTTGGAACTAGAGCCTCAAATGGCCACACAACAGGATCTGCCGGTGAACAGGGAGTGGGCACAGTGCCACAGTAGCATAGCCACAGTGATTCTCCACAGCCTGGACTATGTTCCGTACTAGGGGATACATTTGATACATTTGGCAGGCCGTGGTCTCTGCAGGCTGAGCATACACAGCCTACATGTCACTCACATTTCCATCCCTTCCATGCATGAAAGTACATCGTGTGGCCATTAGCAACGTGGCTTGTGGTTTGTGTGGGAACATGAAGGGCAGAGTGAGTCTAGATATGCCTTCAAGACAAGAGTTTGTCAAGCCAGATCTGGGGTAAAAATCTGTCGCACTATACAAATTGCTTACAAGATCCTCAAATGTCTATGACTAGATACATACACAGCTCATGCTGTCATGCACATACATGTCGACTAACATTTACAACCCTAATAAAGAAAGAAATGTCATTGTATGGCAGTAAAGTCTCCTTACCTAGTTATGTGTATCTGTTAGACTTGGCATCATTGGCATGGTCTTCCCTAACTTTGTGCCTCTACTTCCCAGGTTCTTTTTGTCTGTTGGATTCTGTTTTTGCTGTTTTGTTTGCTCTGGACACCTTTACCACTGCTGGCCAGTGCTAAAGTGTAAGTGTTCCCTGTATAAATTGTATGTGTACGTTGACTATCCATGATTGGCATATTTGATTTACCAGTAGATCCCTAGTAAAGTGCATTACAGGTGCGCAGGGCATGTAAATCAAATGCTATTTGTGGGCCTGCAGCACTGGTTGTGCCACCCACATTAGTAGCCCTGTAAATACGGCTCAGACCTGCCATGGCAGTGTCTGTGAGTGCAGTTTTAAACTGTCAATTCGACTTGGCAAGTGTACCCACTTGCCAGGCCTAAACCTTCCCTTTTTATACATGTAAGGCACCCCTAAGGTAGGCCCTCAGTAGCCCCATGGGCAGGGTGCACTGTATGTTAAAGGTGAGACATGCACTTATATGTTTTACATGTCCTGACAGTGAAATACTGCCAAATTCGTTTTTCACTGTTGCAAGGCCTATCTCTCTCATAGGTTCACATATGGGTTGCCTTTAAATATGATTAAAGCGCAGTTCCCTTTAGGAGCAAATATACATGAGGAGTTTGGGGTCTCTGAACTCACAATTTAAAAATACATCTTTTAGTGAAGTCGGTTTTTAGATTGTCCATTTGAATATGCCACTTTTAGAAAGTAGGCATTTTCTTGAATAAACCATTCTGTGGCACTGCTTGTTTTTGGATTCCCTGTCTGGGTCAGGTTGACAGTTGGGCTGTTTGCACCTCTCCTGTAGACAGAGCTGGGGTGTAGCCTGCATATCCTGATGGGCTATCGGGCTGAGGGGAGGGGAGGAGTGGTCACTTACAACTGAAATGGCTGTGTCTGCCCTCACACAATGCAGTCTCCAACCCCCTGGTGTGTGTCTGGGGCCTGGCCTGGGCAAGGCAGGATCTTGAAAACAATAGAGACTTTCCTTTCAAGTAGGTATAAGAAGAGCACCCAAAACCCCTGAAAATCAGATTACTTCTGGAACCAAAAGGGACCTCTGCCAAGGAGAAGAGCTGGAAAAGCTGCCCCTTTGCCTGTGACTGTGCTTCACTGGGTTGGCCTGCAGCATCTGTTTCTGCCTGAGAGAGGACAAAGACTGACTTTTGTGTTACTTCCCACTGGTGAAGAATTTCCAAGGGCTTGAACTGAGCTTGCCTCCTGTTGTTGAAGTCTCAGGGACAACAAAGACTTCTCTCTGCCTGCACTTGTGCTTTCTGCTGGGAGTCTTGCCTGCCAAGTGGAGCCTTAACCTGTCTCTGGACCCTTGAAAGGAGCAGCTGGTGCAAAAGGACAGAAATCCACTCAAAGACCGCCCTGCGGGAAAACTTTCAACGCACCACCCACTTCACAGCTGAAAAACAGCACGCCGCCAGCCTAATGGCTATAATCAATGCTCCACCTGCATTGCGGCTGGGAGATCGATGCAACGTGGGTGGAGAAATGACGCACAGCACCCGTAGCGGCTGCTGTTAAAGACGCAAGCCCCCACGCAGCGTGGTTTCTTGACACTGTGCGACTGGATTTCGACGCAACATCGCTGGGTGCGGAAAATCAAAAAGGCCTGCCCGATCCAAGGTGCCCACCCAGATCGATGCATCGCTCTCTTGCGGGAAAAAAGAAACGCATGCCGACTTGACTGGAGGAGGAACAATGCAAGCTCTCACTTGTAAGTGCGAAATCAATGCATCGCTGGCCTTTTCTGATGCACACTTGCCCGTGCGGCTTTATTTTGACACTACCCAGGTACTTTTGTACGCTAATAATGTTCTCACTGTTTTCTAAAGGATTTAAGACTCTTTTGATTTTTAAATTCATAACTTGGCATGTGTAAGTTGGAGTTTTGTCGTTTTGGTCTTGCTTTGGTTAGATAAATATTATTTATTTTTCTAAACCTGTCTTGTGTCATTTTGTAGTGTTTTCACTGAGTTACTGTGTGTGCTGGTACAAATACTTTACACCTTGCTTCTGAAGTTAAGCCTGCCTGCTCGTGCCAAGCTCCCAAGTGGGTGAGTGGGGGTTAACTGAGGGGGATTCTCCTTTACCCTGACTAGAGTGAGGTTCCTTGCTTGGCAGGGGGTAACCTGACTGCCAGCCAAAGACCCCATTTCTAACAGCATCCAAAACAAGGAAAATCTAGGACCACAAAAAACATCACACAATACAATGTGAATGAACACAACATACATAGTACAGGTCACCAATACCTGCATAATGTACATTCTATAGATGTCACAAATACTGTAACAACAGGCACACAAGAAGTCTAACTGGCACACAGCTGCAGATTGTAGCCTGTGAGGAGGGAAAGGATGGTGTTGAACAGAGTAAATTGTTTACATGAATACCTGCTCCTCTGGTGGGCCGAAGAGCTGATCATACTGTGGAGGACCTCATTACCAAGCCTCTTTAGCTCCTCTAGAGAGAAGGCAGGGACCCTTTCACCTGCTGGCTGTGGCATGATTGCTCCCAGAGGTGGCATACAGCAGCTGAAGTAGTAGAGGTATTTCTGTCAGCAGTGTCAGGAGTCAAGTGAATGATGTTGCAGAACATGGTGAACATGTACGCCATGTATGCGGTCATCACCGCCAACAGAGACAGCCATTAGGCATCAACCACACAGGCAGCCGCGTTAGCCTACGGATGTGTCTGCCACAGAAGGAACCACCTACCATTCAGATGACTTCCAATGGTGGTCGCAGACGGATCCTACTGTCCAGTGGAGCAGGTCATGCACCTGACATTTTGACGATTTGAAATACTGTTTATGGCTCTGTAAACTGCACCACACCTACAATATATGTGTAGGATCATCACAAACATCCTTAATGTGTCTTGGTATGTAGGTCCTACTAGACAACCACCAGTGTAGTGTGTTGCAGTGCACAGATGGCATATGGCAGCAGTGCACGGGCCACCACCGCTGATGGTATTTTTGGCGGGCAGAAAATACAGTCACATTTCGAGGGAGAAATGTGTATCAGATAGTGGGGTTTCACCCAAACTCATGTTGTGGATATGTGTTGACATCCATGGGGGTCACATGTGACCCTTGTGTACTTGCCAGCTGGGATGTGTACTGTGTGTCATGTCTATCCAGTCAGAAATGCTTTGTCATATGATATTGTTGGCATGCATCATGTATGTTGCTTGCGGACATACTGACAAATGTTACAAATCATGTCTTGTCACACATAGTTACCTAGGGAGGAGGGATGCTGCTACATTCTGCTGTCTACTGTCCACTGCCAGACCTTCAGAAAATGGAGGAACGCCACGTCCTACAGTCATACTGCCTGAATAGAAAACCATTAGTGGGCTTATGCTGTCAATTGAAGCCAGATCTCATGCCAGCTAACATTAACCCAACCTGCATACCACTCATTGTGCAAGTCATGTCAGTACTGCACTTCCTGGACACAGGGTTCTTCAAACATACAGCGGCCCTATCTGCTGTTATGTCTCAACCTATGTTCAGTGTGGTGTTAAAGGATTTCCTTTCATCAATGTTGAAATATCTTGACAGCTATATCAGGTTCCCTGGATGTGAGGATTTAGCCAATGTGAAGGCTGACATTTGTGGTTTTGCCTGAACCCCACATGTGCTAGTGCTATTGATGACACATGTTGGCTTAGTGCCAACGCAGACCAAAGAACAAGTCTATTGCAACAGAGAGAACTTCCATTCCATCAACGTGCAAGTTGTCTGTTTGGCGGATCGCTACATCTTAAATGTGTGTGCCCGTTATCCTGGATCAGCCCATGATTCCTTTATAATGCAGAACAGCACCATACCCCAGCTGATGTCACAACTACAGCCATAGAGGACCTGGCTGGTAGGCAAGTCACGCCTGTCCTGATTGTGTGTGAGCAAAGTCAGGTGCTACCGTTATGAAGTGAGTGACTCACTTTTGCTCTTTTGTCCCATTCCTTAACAGGAGACTCAGCATACCCTAACCATCCTTGGTTGTTGATACCATTGAGGAATCCAACTATGCCAGAGGAAGCCTGCTTCAATGAGGCCCATGGAAAAACATGTCAGGCTGTGGAGCGTTCTTTTGGCTCCTGAAGGACACATTTCAATGTCTGGACAGGACTGGTCGAGCCCTTATCTACTTACCCGGAAAAGTGTGTAAGATCAATGTGGCATGCTGCATGCTCCACAACGTTGTCCTGAGGAGGAATATCCCGTACATCCAGACAAGGGCAAGCCTGCAGTGTCCCCTGGTAAGAATCTTGGAATGCCAACTGAGGATGGCAGTGGTGATTCCACCAGAAACATGGGCATTAGATTCTGATAGCCCTGTGATCAGGGAATGTTGTACTGCCATACGTCAGTATCTTGGATTATGTGATGTTGAATGACTCTAGTGTGATATGTGATAAGGTTCAAGCTGATGACATAAACCACATCAATGTTTACCTATTCTGCAAGACAATGTCTAACAAATCCCTTCCTTTCTTGGTCTGGGGGTCTATACCTGTAAACATGTTCATTTACTCAATATGAGTCAACAATTCCTGATTTACAATAGTTCAGACATATTGACATCCTATGTGTTTAGTTTGAGCAGGCACTTGTATGTATGTGTTTGTGTGGGAGGGTTGTAATCCTGAGCTGGACACTGTGTACATGCAACATAGCCCATCTTGAACAAGTACCTTGGATCGTCATTATATGGTTCACATGGCCTGACATATTTACATGGCTTGATATGAAATCAAAATCAGCAGACAATGAATCAGTGAAGGGTGATTTTATTGTGCAGCTGTGACTAATAGAAAATATATGTGACATATCACAATAAAAATTCAAATGTGAAGGGGTCTGTTATGGTGAATGTATACGGTGGAGTAGATGCCATACCATTGGGAGTCCAAAGTCCAGAGTACTCCTCCCACTGGACATGGTACGTGGTTCGGGATCAGTCTAGAGTGAATGTGTAACAGGCAAAGGAGGTCCTTAAGGAAGAGGTTTATTGCTGTCAATGGTTGGTGTCTCGCCATCCGCAACTCCTGGATTCTTTGATCAATGTCCCTGCTTGAGTGTGAGGAGATCTGCTGCTACAAAGGCAGGGGTGTCTGGAGCTTGTTGTTCCTCTGGCAGGGACCTCCCTTCCAGTGGCTGGCATTGATGTTTCTGGGCCTGCTGTTGATGAGCTAAGGGAAGGGGTAGATGGGTTCTGAAAAGTCCTCCTCAGGATGGTGTGTATGTCCCCCAATACCCCGGCTTGGGACACAGTTTGGGGGGTGAATGGTTACTTGGGATGTTGCAGCAATGGGGCTGGATGGTAACATTGTGAGCATAGTGAGACTCACTGTTGCTGTCTGGCCAGGATGCCCAGATTAGCCAGATCCATCCTCCATGTCCAGACGTCCAGGAGTGTTGTCACCACAGAGGGCTCCATCCGGGGGGGTAGAGGCAGTCTGTCTAGTGGTCTCTTTGTGCCCAGTGGCAGAGCCACCTGGTGATGTAAAACATACATTGTTACTGGTTGTATTGTGACATCTACCTCTAACTGTTTTGTATTACAGTAGGCAGGGACTTTGGAAAGATGTAGTTAATCCAATTGTGGCAAGTTACCATGGTATTGGGTGATTTGACATGACATGTGTGAAGCACGCCAACCCAATTTGACTCAAGCTGCTGCTGAGATGTGCAGATCCGTTGTACTTTGAAGGATAGCCTAAAAATGACATCTTACCACCAGTGCAACCAACACAGTGGAGAGTCAAAATATGGCTTTGACAATTTGGAGGCCTAGTTGAGTGTGATGCAGGCAGACCCAGGACTTTGTTGTATATGTGACTGGAGTCATCCTGTGCACAGTGCTGTGTCAATGAGTCTGCTGCTGTGGCAAATCTGGTGATGCATCTTAAAGCCTTAGGAATACTTGTTGTACACACTGGGTATGGTATCATTCCTGTCTTTAACTTTAAAAGTTTCATCTTGGCATAGAAGGTCAAGATGGAGCTAGGTAGACAGACACGTCTCTGATTTGAGCATTATCTGTGCTTGGTCACTCCCATTTGACTACACTTCAGTAGAGAGTTGACAAACAGGGGTCTTTGGACAAGTGACCACTGGGCCGGTGGTTGGAGTCACTGAAACAGGGTCTACTGGGAGTTGTTGTCAAGTCACTCTCTCTACCACAAACACTTTTTTTTATAGAGTCTGTTTTTAGTGCATACATCTGGCTGAACTCAGCTCTTAAGCAAATCAACAAGAATAAACTAATAAGATCATTGATACGGTCAATCATTCAACATATAAATTACTATTATACTCTCATTGAAACCACATGTATTGTTCAGACTTCATACATATTTCTAAAGTTGTTACTGCATTTTCTTTTCAATATGCATAGCAATGCATCCTCATTTTCTCCTATAACTCCTAATCATTGATGGACTATCCTTTGCCTCAAAGTTGGTTAACAATGTGCCCCAGGTTTGTATATCTCCTTCCTAGCTTTATTGTCTGTCCTAACTTGTCTTAGACAAACCTCTTCAACCTCAGTCCATTCCATCACATCCCTCATCCAAAGCTCCACCTCCGGTCCCAGTCGACCCAGCCAAGTGGTAGCACCCTGCATTTGGCTAAGAGAAGTGTCAATTGGGTAGATTTATACTAAACAAACCTCATCTTATGGAATTGAATAACTCCCAATAATCCAGCTATTGGGTTGTGGTCTATATATATCCCACAAGCGTCTTCTACATGTGTTATTACCGCTTCCCAAAACATGTTAACTAGCGGACAATGCCGAGCTAGATGTATAAAGATCGCTGTACGTTCTTGGCATTGGTGGCACCCTTCCGACTTTGGGAGTCCATCTTATGAAGTAAAACTGTGTATAATAGGTACAATGTAAAAATTTAAATGGGCCAATTGAAATGTTGCTTTAAAAGATACAGTGTGGAATAGAGAGTACACTTTATGCCAGCGAGAGTCATCAATCTGTTCCCCCAGAACCTCCTCCCATGCAGCCTTAGATCGGAACTGGAGGTTTGGTTAATCAGCAAGCAGAGTCTTATATATATGTGTGATCAGGTGACGAGTCCCTTCCAGCTCTAAAAATGCCCAAAGTGGCAATGAGGTCAGTGGAGCATTGGGATAATCAGGCCAGATCCCTTTGGTAATACTACTAGTAATCACTTTACTAGTGTGTAGGCGATACTGGACATCCCTAGGGGCAAATGTGCCCTGTGCTGCCTCAAAGGAGATAAAGCTATCAGTGGGGTAAAGGACTCAAGAGTATTGCATCCCTCCATTCCAGGCCGCAGTAACAGCAGCTTCTGCCAGTGTACTGAAATTGGGTAAATCCCAGAAGATGAGTTCTCTAGCGAATGGTGCTCTCCGTATCATCCCCTTTACTGTGCACTCCCATAGTGCCACCATATGTGTGATGAGATAGGGCATCCTTTCCATGGTACTGCCAATCTACAGTGTTGAAGGCTTTAGAAATATCTATGAACATCACTACCATCTTTTCCTGGGAGGCTGAAGTTTCCTGCATCACATGCATCAACCGTCGCAGGTTCATGGTGGTGCTCCTGTCTGCTATAAACCTGCATTGGTCAACATGCACCAATCACATGACCACAGTCCGAAGACGGAGTGCTAGCAATTTACAGAGGATCTTTGTATTGGTGTTAATCATTAGGAGGGGTCGATATGAAGCGGGATCAGAGGGGTCCAAGCCGGGTTTTAATACCATTGTAATACATCCTTCTCTCACGGTGAGGGGCAGGTTCCCTTTTGATTTTGCCTTTCGGTATACCGCTAATAGCCGCTGGCTAATATCCACCTTATAGGTGTGGTGGAACATGGCCGGAAATATGTCACTACCCAGTGTTTTCCTCACAGGTAGCGCTTTAAGGGCCAGTCTTATTTCTTCAAGTGTGATGGCCTCATCCAATTCCTCTCCTGCCAGTTCTCCAACCTGGTGTAAGGTAAGAGACGCTAAAATGTCTCACCCTATTCGGGTTCCATCCGCTGGGTCTAGAGTAAACCCGTTCCAGGTGGATTTTGAGTGTATCTACTACAGCATTTTGCATGCAAACATTGACCCCCGGAGGGCTCTTAAGGGTCATGATGGGGGGGGCAGGGCGTCTCCTGTCGTATTATCCAAGCAAACAAATGCCCTGAGTTATCTCCCTCTCTATGCTGTAACTGGCAATGTAACTTCAACGTATACCGCTCAAGCCGCTCCCTCACTGACAGCACTTTTCTCTGCATTTCTATCCTCAAGTGGTACCCTCTGATAAGCCGCCAGCTTTCCTTCCTCATGGAGGAGTTCAGCCTATAGGGCTTTGCGCACCCTGGACATCAGGCCCACGCGCCAACACCTAAGGGCTGCCATCATTGCTTTCCATTCTGTCGCACGACTTTGTGTACCTGACCAGTTTTCTTCATAGTAATGTTGGAGTGTTTCTGCCAGTATTTCCCTCCCTTGTGTATCTTGTAATATATCGGTAGGAAATATCCATGTATTGGACAACCTGCCACTGACTTCCCATTCGAGGGAGCATACCACTGGAGCATGGTCAGACAGATAACGAGAAAGATGAGTCTCCAGAGTCCCCAGCATCATGTGTTCTAAAAGTAATATCATATCCAATCTACTGTGTGTGCCATTAGTCGGTGAACAGAGTCCCCAGGATCATGTGTTCCAACAGTAATATCATATCCAATCTACAGTGTGTACCTTAAGTCAGTGAACAGCATTTGTATTCCTTCTGCCCTGGGTGTGCCTCCCTCCATACATCCCTCAATTCCAACTGGACCATCACCTCCCATATTTGTGCCGTTATCCTTGGCTTGGTATTTTGCCATGTCAGATGGTGATCCAGGTCCCGATCAATTACACAATTAAAGTCTCCCACCAAGAATAATTTGGTATCCACTACAGGAGAAACTACTTCTCTGATTGTGCCATAAAAGGAGCTGTCATCAACATTTGGCCCATAAGCATTTACAAAGGTCACTTCTGTTCTGTCCAGTCTGCCCTGCAGTATCAGGAATCAGCCCTCAACAACAGCTTCCATGTATTTTAGTACAAACGGCACTCCCAGAGCAAACCAAATCAAAACTCCTCGAGAATACGGAGAGTAATTGGCCTAATCTACTTGACCCTTCCATTTTTTAGCAAGTTTGTGTGCTTCTTGATCAGTGAGATGTGACTCCTGTAAACTAAAATATCTATTCCATGCCATTTTAGCATAGATAGAACTGTATAGTGTTTCTGGTAGGATACCAGTCCACGGACATTCCGGGTGAGAAGTTTCCACTTATTTGGGGCATGCATATTCAGTGTAATGCATGTGGCCTGCATACAGGAATACCATCATAGCATTTTAGCAATGATCACAAAACAAGAACTTGTGTAACACTTCAACAAAACATTCCCATTCGCCATCCCTACCTCGACAGGAAAGTGCTAACCAGTATTGCGTTCTCACCCACATATAAGGATGTGCCAGGACCCGTGCTTCCTGCACCCTCCCAATGGTCACCAGATGGCACCCTCTATCTGATAGGGTCTTCCTAAGGTAAATCCTCTCCTCTGACCCCACCAATGACAAAGTTTCAATGAACACAATAATAACCAATCTGGCCTTCAGTTCCCTGCCAAGGCTAGCAACATTCTTCAACAGGCATGCAGAGTTTGGTCCTATTTGACAACTCTTCCATAGTTTGGGTGAGAAATGATCAGTAATTAATGCAATAACTCACAGTTGTACCCCCTGCCATTCACTCAGAGTTTCCTCAAACTCATTAGACCATTTTTGGCAAGTCACTCTCCTCTCCCCTTATGTCTTCAACTGTAGTTCAGGCCTGCATGTGCCCCCTTTCACACACACTACTTATTACTTCAACATAAGAATACACAATGCAATTGAAACATCACATCTTGTGGAACAGCAGTGCCTGAATTCGAATCAGTGTGCAATTCCGCGTCTTTGTGCTTAATAGCAGAGGGCTTCCTTGGCCCCAACTTCTGTCTCATAAATGGTGTCAATTTGACAAGGAGGTGTGAGGGAGTTCTCAACTTCGCTGAAGGAGCCCTCCTCCTCTGACTCTAGAGCCTCCTGTTGATCATCGTGTTTAGTGGCCATCGTGCCATCTTCTCGGATCACCAGTGCCTCCCTCAGTGGATCATTCCCGGAGTGCTAGTCGGCGCCACCGAGATTGCCGGTTTCCATTGTTCGTGCCAGGCAGATCTTATGCTGTCAACAGACGTCCCTGCGTTGGATCAGTCATGTCGAGCCAGGACTAAACCTCATTAGACTGTTCAAAAACCTGCGGCTTTCCAGCTTATATAATCTTCAGTTTGGCTGAATAGGGCAGCATGTAGCATATATTCAGCATCCTGAGACGTTTTTTCACCTCAAGGAAGGTTTTCTGTCAGTCTTGGACTTTACGTGTATAATCCGGGATGGATGGCAATATTCCTTCCCTCAATTGTTGAGTAGGATTGTGTCTAGCTGCTCTGAGGATGGCATTTCTAACTCTATAATTTAGCCTATGACGGTCCAGAGAGGAGACCCCGGTGGAGGTTTAGCAGCCAGTACTCTATGTGCCCTTTCTATCAGAAAGTGTTCAGAGAGCCCCATGTGTCTCAACTTTACGCAGATCCGCCCTGAGTAGATTACCTTCTAGTGAGACGCCAGTAATCTGCCCCTCCAAGGCCACATGAGAGCTCTGTATGGTCTCCAATAGGGCAGCCCTGGAGGGTTTCTCCTGTCTGTCGCGTGACTGGTCTGAAGTTTCCTGTGCCTGGTTAGTGAGCCTCTGCGTGCCCTGGTGTAGGGTAGTACAGTGGGTGATAGTGTTGCCCTGTGGCTGCTGTTGCACCTCCTCATCCTTGCTCATAGTGGGAGCTGTTTCGATCTTCAGGCCACAGTCAGACTTATCCAGGGTCTTGCCCCAATGTCTTTCAGCTGTTCACCGTTGTGGGCAGTTTAATCTATTGCTGTGTAGCCACTGCCCTCTGGTACACCAGCAGGGGCCCATGGTGCAAGTTTCTCAACCCTAGGCAGTTGCAGTGTCTATGTGCTACCTTGCTGATCAAAGGACAAAGGTTTCCTGCAATGGCTAGTTTTCCTCCGGATATATGCGTCCACAACCTGTCAACCTCCTGCAGCCTATCTGGGCAGGACTGGTAGTTCTTCACAGCCACCTGCTCTGTATTATGCCAATCTGTGTTGCAGCAGCGCAGCAAGCTCAAGGTGTCCCACAATCCCCTTACTTGGCAATGGACGTGAAGTTCCCCTCTCTTCTGGTGTGCCACATGCTGCAGCCAGTAGGTCCCAGTAGGGTGTCTATAGGCAGGCCCCCTTCTCTCCCAACTGTGTTCATGGTGGTCGCTGTCTGAAGCATCCAGGCCACCATTTGCTAGACAGCTGAGAACAAGCATGCAGCCCAGCCGGCGTGTTATTCTCTGCAGCTGCTCCTCTGTATGATATGTGCCAGACAAATCATTCACCTATAGTGTGGGAAGGGGCAAAGGCCCTGGCGAGCAACCAGTTTTGTTGCTTAGTGCTGTGCCTCCAAGTCTCCAGTGGCACGCAATGCTTAATCCCAATACATATGTATGCCTTCCCCGGGGACAGTCACCCTAGCCCACTGTCTCATCTAATGTTTCCGGGTCTCCCAGTGCCCCTTCGTGGCACCCTCTTACCTGTTATAGCCACTATGGGCTTCTCCTAAGCCCGGGACCGAAGACCACAGAGGCTAGGCCCAGGCACCTTGCAGGTCACGCCATCTACTTCCAGGGAGAGTGCCATCTCCGTGTCCCACCAGGCCCGGGAGCCTGAAGCCAGCATTACCAACAGGCAGGCCAGGCAGTCTCAGTGCAGAAGGGTGACCCTAGCAAGGATTTCACTGCTGCTACACCAGCGTGGTATCTTCCCAGCCGACAGCACAAACAGTTGTTCTTGTGGCCCGCCTGTGGGTCGAACCCGTCCCAGGTGGTCAGTCGCTATCCAGAGACCAGACACCGATGCAGGCACAATATCCAATCCCATGAGGGTCAACAGGAATGTTTTAGTCTTGCACTCCGATAAGTAGGAGTGCTGATGAGCGCAGGATGTTTCAGGATTCAGCAGTTGGATGGCAGAGCTCCCTAGGAGCGCATCCTGTTGGCCATCTTTCTGTCCATGTCCCCCCTTTACAACACACACTTGACAAATGTTATCCCCCAGATGAGTAAACTTCATTAGAGAGTTCACTAACAGATGTATTGGGGCAAGTGAACACTGTGCTGGCATTTGGAGTTACGGAAACAGGGCCTGCTGTGAGTTCAAGTCAGCTCACTTTCTCTACTCACCAAAACTTGACAAATGTTACCCCCCTCCCTCCGGTGAGTACACTTCATTTGTGAGTTGACAAACAGGGGTATTTGGATAAGTGACTACTGGGCTAGTGGTTGGAGTTACTGAAACAGAGCCTGCTTGGAGTTGCAGTGAGGTCACTCATTCTTCTCCTCAATACTTGACAAATGTTTCCCCTCAGGTGAGTAAACTTCAGTTGTGAGTTGACAAACAGGGGTTTCTGGACAACTGAGCACTGGGCTGGTGGTCGGAGCTACAGAGACAGGACCTACATGGATTTGAAGTCAGGTCATTCTCTCTACTCCCCAACACATAAAAACTGTTGTCCCTCAGGTGAGTTAACTTCAGTTGTGAGTTGACAAACAGGGGTTTCTGGACAGCTGAGCACTGGACTGGTGGTTGGAGCTACAGAAACAGGACCTACTGGGATTTGAAGTCAGGTCATTCTCTCTACTCCCCAACACTTGACAACTGTTGTGTATGACATATCTGTAGGCAGGTTGTATTTATGTTCGAGCATACTTTTTCATTTTGGGACATATCATGGATCCTGGAATGTGTTTTTGTTACTTTGAGATTTCTAGGCCCCATTTGGACATATGGCATGTGATGGGCATTGGTAACTATGCTGTTGGGTCTAATGATACACATTGACAGTGTTTAAAATAAGATACTCTGGGCACTGAATGTTGGTGGGGTACAAGAACAAAACTGTGGGAAAAGGTGCGCATGCATGACATTGCATTTTTGTGACATTTTTTGTTTTATATCTTACCAGGCTCCACTCCCCCAGGTATTCCTGTCAAGCCCTCCGGATGCATGATGGCCAAGACCTTCTCCTTCCCAGGAAAGAGTATTAACGGGGCACTGAAAGGGCCCCCACCAGTCTTCTTGGCCTGCGTCTGGTGCGTAGAGACCAGGGAACAGACTTTGACTCTGATGTCATGCCACCTCTTCCTAATGTCCACCTTTGTGCCAAGGGGGGACGTACAGCATTCACTCTGCTGACGATCCTATCCCAAATTTAAATTTTCCTACTGAGAGAAGTATGCTAGACTTGTGCTCTAAACAATTATTGCTCTTCTCTTATGATTTGATCCACCATGAGTCTTAACTCATTTCAGAAAAATTAGGATTTTGTACATGTGAAATTGTGGAAACAAAGGTTACAGGTACTTACTTAACAGGGGAAGTGCAATAGGGTGTGAGTAGACAAAAATGTGTGCAGGGTGTTATATGGGATGGTAAAAAAGGGGTGCCTAGTCTATGTACTCTACAAAAAAGGGTGCTTGGGCTTCATTATCTTCCAGTGGAAATGCAAAGAATTGTGGTCTGTGAAGGGGTGTGTTTTATAGTGTCCTTTGCAGGTGTGCCCACTTGGCCAATGTGTATCAGCTGTATTGTTTTTGAATTCATCCAATCTATACTTGTCTGTTAGTTTGCTGCCCGTGAACCGTCATGGTCTTCTGCCATTGGCTGACCACCACGAGGGGACTGCCACGGCGACTGTGTGATTGTAATATGCTTGGTGGTTTGCCACGGCGCAGATGCTGTTGGAGGTTGGACCGCCTATTACCAAGCCGCCATGCTGCTGGCGGTCTGCCTTTTTGCTTGGCAGTCGGCGGTCCTTTCTGTATAACTCGTAATATGGTGGGCTGGAAGAGTGTCCGCATTGTTGTCTTTTCAGGGCCGGCAACATGGCGGTCTGGTAGTCTGACCACCAAACATGTAATCCGGCCCTAAATGTGCAATAAAAGTCTCAAGAGCATTACGCAGACTACATTATATACATGCATGCACACTTATAAAATATGTAAGAAATACTTCTCAAATGAGAAATGACTCCCCAAACAATTAACATACCAAATAGCATATAAAACTTTCAACCAGTTTGTCGAGAGGTAGTCACTAACATCCAATTACATAAGAGAAAGGAATATTACTAAGTTGGGATCATGATATAAGTTCATATCTATTCCTGGCTGCATGGCAGCACATGGGGAGTTATTTCCTGCAGAGCAGATTTCTGCAAATAAAAGAAATTTAGCAGCCATGATGCACAAATGCAAGGAAGAAAGTGTGACATGACAAACCATGTGTAAGGTGCAGGCATGGCATTACAATAAATTCCATTCATTGGCATCAGACTGGCATTTAAAGTTTATTTGAACTGGCAGCAGCCAATTTATACTTCATATAAGCAGTTTAGCCCCAGCAGCATTTCTGCTGGAGGACTCAAGTGCTAACTAAATCTATTTTTCTGTCAAGTAGCAATTTACACCCACTTCATCTAAGTCCCGGCAACAGCCGATGAACTAAAAAAGAGCGCAGTACCTAATCGTTAAAAAAAAACCTCTTTTCGGGCACGCTATGTAAACAATAGGATTTGTCCACCTCTATATCAAGGCAAACTAGAGGATGCACTTAGGTAGTATTAATTACTTCCCTACGAACAAGTCATTAGTCCATAAACTATTATGTGTTTTTTTGGCTAGCATAGCGTTCCGCCTCATGGGCCAAAATCTTATAAAGAATTTAGGTACAGCACAGCATTGACGTCAATTCACCAAAATGCCAGGAATAGCGGAAGTGACATCACACAAACTTAGAACTTCAGTTTCACTCACACTCATATGCTTACACATACAAACACATTATTCACTATCAGCATAATACAAATGAGAGAAAACAGAGTAGAGCTTTAGATGGCATCCGTAAGGACTAGGGACAAGCTGTCTATTTGTTCCTGGCACTGCTTTTGCCATCTCCGAGGCGAGTGGTTGCAAAATCAGTGCCAGAGGTTGCAAGGGCAAGTAGGGGTTGCAGATACGACCCCTGGTGCCCCCTAAATGATGTCCATGCAAAACAGGCATAAAGGTGTTCAGGGTGTGTTCTTAATATTCATAAAGCCTGTGTGTGATTTAATATTCCCAGATGAGTGCACACTGATTTAATCCAACTGAGCCTAGGCTGTGTGTAGGATGCAAAAGCAAGCAAGACATTAGTTGGGGTTTCAGCATGAATGTTACAAACAGGGCACAAAGTGGACTGAATAGCTGAAGTCGACCATTTAGTCATGAACATATTGAGAGGTAGTGATCCAAATCTAACTTAGATGTATAACTTTCTCTCTAGTGGGTCTGTAAAAAAGTCTAAATATTGTTCAAAAGTGCTAGTTGTATTACATTCAGCAAATTGTTTTGACAAGGAACCCACACTTGCATTCTGAGGATCATTCTGCGCTATCAAGGACCAGCATAGGGATTTAATTTTCTCTTCAGACAGAGGGCTCTCATTGGGAGTGATTTCCAGAGATCTTATAGGCCCAAAGAGCTCAATAATTTCTTCATGTTATTGAGCTAGATGATTTTAAGGATTTTGTCTTGCTTTACTATTTCTTGGAGGGCCTCAACATAGGTAGATAGTTCCAGTGTGGCTCTTAGCCTCCTTCAGAACAGGAAAGGTCTGATGTTTGCTTTGTCTGTAATCAATTTCCTCCCCATATCACGTTTTAGCGGGTACACTGGAGTGCTAAAGGGGAGAGACACTAAAAGACCTTACAAATTTATTTTCAGTTCTGGGCATGTCAGATAAATCATAGAAGCCCCGGAGCTCGGTGCCGTAGAGAGGGGAACCCACAGCCTTCAAGCCTTCAAGTCATAAAGCAGTAAAGCTGGGGTACTGGTTTACTATAGGATGTACTGTATTCTTTCAATTGGAAACCCGTAACTTGTTTGTGTTTTAAGGAGCATTTTCCATGACAATTTGGTCTATAGCTTAATCCCTAGATACATTAAAGCACCTGTTTTTTCTAACAGAACCCCTCCCATTGTCATCTTCCCCTTGTAGGATTTGTGTTTGTTTATCCTCTTATAGTTTGTGTTAGATGTGTTGGCAGCTAATCCTCTCATGGAGCAAAATTCCTCAAAGCAATTCAATAAACACTGTAGTCCACTCGGCGTTTGGGACACTAGTAAGGTATCATCTGCAAAAAGTAAGGTGGGAATATTTAATCCAGTCAGGGAGGGGGCATTACTGGCACACGTAGAAAAACACTTTACTACATAATTCAAGTATAAGCAGAACAGTGGGGGAAAAAGAAACAGCCCTGAGTCATATCCTTTTTGATAGGAATAGGATTTGTAAGTTGGTCCTGTTCATCCCATCTCACTCTAGCAAAGTTTTCCTCTTGAAGCCTGATTAAAATAGAGAAGATGTTTCATGGCATACCCAAATCCATAGAAATGGGCACAACTTTTGACAAGATATCAGATCAAAGGTGGACTTCAGATGAACAAAGGCCACATATAAGTGTGCTCAACCAATGGGCACTGTCTTCCAATACAAGACCAGGATCAGAAAAACCTGGTCCTTTGTCCTGGTTTTCTTTCTAAGTCTGGCTTGTAGAGTAGAAAGTATTTTTCTGTCTTCTATCTACTCTTGAGTTTTCCCCAGCAGTACATAGCAAAACACCTTTTGAATTAAACTTTTAGGCCTACAGTTTATAGGCTCATTCCGGTCCCCCTTTTTAGATGGATACAACTTCAGCTCCTTTTCAGGAGCTATGAATTACTGAGGCCCTTACAATTGCAATTGCTAGTGCCAAGATGTACTTAAAACTGTTATCTTTATCAAGAAGGAAAATATCACCTGGAATACCATCAGGTCCAGGCGCCTTGCCATGTGGAGTGGCATCAAGGACAACTTTTATGTCACTTATGTTGAATATCGGATGCCTCTTGTCATCATTGTATACGTCATCCAGTGGTTGTTTATTGTGATGGGGGCCTGATGCTCATCCAAAATTAAGGCTGCAAATTGATTAAGCCAAACGTGTTGCTGTATATAGTTTACAATCTTCTGTGTAGTCTTTCTATCCCCAGTCGCTACAATAGACCAACATTTCCAGGAATCTTTACCAGTACATGTTTGAAGTAGGTTTCACCATCTCTTCTCATCCCAGTTACTCTTTGTTTTGTATTGTGTATGTTTGTACACATTAATCAAACCTGTTATATTTTCAGAGGTCCTTCACCTAATAGCCAATCCTGTTTTCTGCCTCTTTACTGAACCAATTGTTGTTATTTTCAGCAAGCTTTCCAGTTTGGGCACTGCTGCCTGTGAAATGTAAATCTATTAGTCTAAAAAAGCAGAATGAGTGCAAGTGGCTTGCTTTAGGTTGTTATTGTTAGCCAACACATCAAGTAAATTTGAGGAGGCGCTTTCTCGATTGGAACAAATAGAAGACAATATGTTGGGCTTTTCAACTATCCTTTTCCATTTTATTGAGCACATATTATTAGCCAGTTGAACATCCTTTGTTGTCCCACAAAAGAGGGAGTCATTGGTGAGTTTTCCCCAGATTGGTGACATTTAAATGCATAGACGATTATGAACACTTTTGATCCTCTCCTTAACTTATCATGTCCCTAATTTTCCTCCATAGTCTGAGATCAATCAGAATGTAATTTATGCAACTCTCACAGTTAAGTTTGGTAAAAGTGAAAGTTCCCAAGCTGTCTGATTTATTTCTGCCATTAGTTGCTCTAAGGGTTTGCTCTAGTGAAAGAGCCCCTATTTATAGCACTCCAAGAGTCCACTTTTTAAATGGGAGCTAAGTCAATGTAGGGAATACTCCATCTCTTATTTTCCTCTTTAGCTAAGTTGATGTCATCACTGTCCAGAGGCTCAATTGTAGTATTGAAATCCCTAGCCAGGAAGACATGCGATAGTGGTTTCCTAGTCTCCCAGTGTCTCTCTAATGGTTGCAATATATAGTGCATATATCCCTTACACATTTAATCATATGAACTACTTTTTATGGAACACGTACCTATACCGCATCACTAAACCATTACTACTATGGATATTTATTAATCTACACCTTAAAGTGAGAGCATTCTCCCTTCCAGCATTGTATCAGTACTCCCCAAAACAGTGATGTATACGTGAAAGAAAAGCACTTTAATTACATTGTTCATGACAAAACTTATATTCAACAAAGTAAAATGTTACACACATTATATTCAATCGCAAGGATTCTGCTACGTCATGTCATGTTCCATATGGTTAAACACATATTCCTTAATCCAAAGGGTTGACATGTAAATTCAAATTTATACAACAATTACAGACTAAGGGGGTCATTCCAACCCTCGCGGTCGGTGTTAAAGCGGCGGCCAACCCGCCAACAGGCAGGCGGTTAAAAAAATGGAATTCTGACCCTGGCGGAAACCGCCAACACAGACCGCCACTTTAACACTCCGAACGCCACGGCGGGACAAACAAACAGCGTGGCGGTGACCGCCAACAGACAGGCGGGAGACAATGTACCGCCCACCCTATCACAACTCACCAATACGCCACCTTTTCCGGGGCGGGAGCCCCGCCGATAAAAACACGGCAGAAACAGACTACGTACGGGAAAACGCTCACCTCTACACACTCCATGAGGAATCTGGACAGCATGGAACCAGAACTACACATCCTACCAGCTATTGTCTACCTGCTCCTCTACCAGGAGCAGGAACGCCGGCGCAGAAGACAACGGTGAGTACTGCACCTACGACACAGGGGAGGGGGGAGGAGAAAAGATTACGGGCACACACATACGCGACACACCCACCCTCACCCACAACTACCTACACATCAATGCAGAGCAACAACTCAGAGTGACACCCCCCAACCCCCCCGGAAGAATGCAAAGACAAAATAAAATGATCATGAAATTCAAATATATTGTAAGGCTACGTAAAAAAAAAAATCAAACATCTATAACTATATACACATATGTAAATTGTCCTGTCCAAATTGGGTTTCAGTCATTGTACGTGGGCCGATGGGCCTCAACACATGGGCAAAGCCCACACAGGAGACCCGAAGACATTGGAGAGAACACTGGAGGGGCATCAGATAGAAAAACTACAGGCACCTCAGGGGGAAGGGAAGGGGAGGCACCTCAGCCACATGAGTCCACGACGCCAGATCCACGAGGGGCCTCCATGCCCACTGTCCCTTCCTGGGGAGTGCAAAGCCACAGTCTCACAAGTCTCTACAGTGGGTGGCTTGCCCACTGTGCCATCCTGGGGAGTGCAAAGCCACAGTCTCACAAGTCTCTACAGTGGGTGGCTTGCCCACTGTGCCATCCTGGGGAGTGCAAAGCCACAGTCTCACAAGTCTCTACAGTGGGTGGCTTGCCCACTGTGCCATCCTGGGGAGTGCAAAGCCACAGTCTCACAAGTCTCTACAGTGGGTGGCTTGCCCACTGTGCAATCCTGGGGAGTGCAAAGCCACAGTCTCTCAAGTGGATTACAGACTCCACTGGTACTGGAGGAGGCATGGTGCCCAGAGTGCATCGTGCAGCCCTGCCCGACACAGATCCGGGCCTGCCCCTTCTGCCAATGGGCCAGCGGTGCTTGAGATGAAGGGCCCAGCGGAGCGGTGCTTGAGACAGCGGTGCCCAGCGGAGCGGTGCTTGAGACGGCGGTGCCCAGCGGAGCGGTGCTTGAGATGAAGGGCCCAACGAAGCGGTGCTTGAGACGGCGGTGCCCAGCGGAGCGGTGCTTGAGACGGCGGTGCCCAGCGGAGCGGTGCTTGAGATGAAGGGCCCAGCGGAGCGGTACTTGAGATGAAGGGCCCAGCGGAGCGGTGCAGAGATGAAGGGCCCAGCGGAGCGGTGCTTGAGACGGTGGTGCCCAGCGGAGCGGTGCTTGAGATGAAGGGCCCAGCGGAGCGGTGCAGAGATGAAGGGCCCAGCGGAGCGGTGCTTGAGATGAAGGGCCCAGCGGAGCAGTGCTTGAGATGAAGGGCCCAGCGGAGCGGTGCTTGAGATGAAGGGCCCAGCGGAGCGGTGCTTGTCTTGAAGGGCCCAGCGGAGCGGTGCTTGAGATGAAGGGCCCAGCGGAGCGGTGCCTGTGATGAAGGGCCCAGCGGAGCGGTGCTTGAGATGAAGGGCCCAGCGGAGCGGTGCTTGAGATGAAGGGCCCAGCGGAGCGGTGCTTGAGATGAAGGGCCCAGCGGAGCGGTGCTTGTCTTGAAGGGCCCAGCGGAGCGGTGCTTGAGATGAAGGGCCCAGCGGAGAGGTGCCTGTGATGAAGGGCCCAGCGGAGCGGTGCTTGAGATGAAGGGCCCAGCGGAGCGGTGCTTGAGATGAAGGGCCCAGCGGAGCGGTGCAGAGATCAAGGGCCCAGCGGAGCGGTGCTTGAGATGAAGGGCCCAGCGGAGCGGTGCTTGAGATGAAGGGCCCAGCGGAGCAGTGCTTGAGATGAAGGGCCCAGCGGAGCGGTGCTTGAGATGAAGGGCCCAGCGGAGCGGTGCTTGAGATGAAGGGCCCAGCGGAGCGGTGCTTGTCTTGAAGGGCCCAGCGGAGCGGTGATTGAGATGAAGGGCCCAGCGGAGCGGTGCCTGTGATGAAGGGCCCAGCGGAGCGGTGCTTGAGATGAAGGGCCCAGCGGAGCGGTGCTTGAGATGAAGGGCCCAGCGGAGCGGTGCTTGAGATGAAGGGCCCAGCGGAGCGGTGCTTGAGATGAAGGGCCCAGCGGAGTGGTGCTTGAGATGAAGGGCCCAGCGGAGCGGTGCAGAGATGAAGGGCCCAGCGGAGCGGTGCTTGAGATGATGGGCCCAGCGGAGCGGTGCTTGAGATGAAGGGCCCAGCGGAGCGGTGCTTGAGATGAAGGGCCCAGCGGAGCGGTGCAGAGATGAAGGGCCCAGCGGAGAGGTGCTTGAGATGAAGGGCCGAGCGGAGCGGTGCTTGAGATGAAGGGCCCAGCGGAGCGGTGCTTGAGATGAAGGGTCCAGCGGAGCGGTGCTTGAGATGAAGGGCCCAGCGGAGCGGTGCTTGAGATGAAGGGCCCAGCGGAGCGGTGCAGAGATGAAGGGCCCAGCGGAGCGGTGCTTGAGATGAAGGGCCCAGCAGAGCAGTGCTTGAGATGAAGGGCCCAGCGGAGCGGTGCAGAGATGAAGGGCCCAGCGGAGCGGTGCTTGAGATGAAGGGCCCAGCGGAGCGATGCTTGTCTTGAAGGGCCCTGTTCAGCGGTTCTTGAGACGGCGGTGCCCTGTTCAGCGGTGCTTGTCTTGAAGGGCCCTGTTCAGCGATGCTTGAGACGGCGGTGGCCTGTTCAGCGGTGCTTGTCTTGAAGGGCCCTGTTCAGCGGTGCTTGAGACGGCGGTGGCCTGTTCAGCGGTGCTTGTCTTGAAGGGCCCTGTTCAGCGGTGCTTGTCTTGAGGGGCCCTGTTCAGCGGTGCTTTTCTTGAAGGGCCCTGTTCAGCGGTGCTTGAGACGGCGGTGCCCTGTTCAGCGGTGCTTGTCTTGAAGGGCCCTGTTCAGCGGTGCTTGAGACGGCGGTGCCCTGTTCAGCGGTGCTTGTCTTGAAGGGCCCTGTTCAGCGGTGCTTGTCTTGAAGGGCCCTGTTCAGCAGTGCTTGTCTTGAAGGGCCCTGTTTAGCGGTGCTTGAGACGGCGGTGCCTTGTTCAGCGGTGCTTGTCTTGAAGGGCCCTGTTCAGCGGTTCTTGACATGTGTCTCCAGGGCACCATATCCGGCCAATATATGGAGTTCACTCGCCATCCGACTTCTCGCTTCCGGGGCCCTTCTGTGCTGGAGTCCCGGGCCCGTGGGTGTCCTCCTTCACACCCGGAATGGGGCTGGTGGGGCCCTCCTGGGCAGCTCGCCTGCTGCCGGACTTGTCAGCCGTGCTGCCCTTGCCATCCTTCCGTGATTCTCTGTGGCCCTTGCCTCCCTTTGTAGATGTGCCAGGTGGCACCCCACTTCCTGACGGTGCCAGGGTAGTGCCTTTGGAGGCTGCCGTCTCTGACCTCTCGCGCCGGGCCTTGCCTTTCTTGGTTTTCTTCCCAGGGGGTGGGCTGGCTGTCCCTTTACTGCTGGCCGATGTTGCTGCCCTTGAAGGTGGTGGACTCCAATATCCCTGTACTATGGACCTTGTAGGTCCAGGGGTTGTGGTGGCTGAGGTGCTGATTGGACTCTTACGAGATGGAGGGGGTGGGTCAGGTGATGGAAAGAGGTTAATTTTGGACAGGAAAAACTTTTTAGGAGCAGTGGGAAGGGTAGGTGCAGTGGGTATGGGAGTGGAGGAAGAGGATGTGGTTGTAGGAGAGTCAAGTGTGGTGTCTTTGGGTGCAGGTGGTTGTGACGGAGGCTGTCGTGAGGTGATGGCTGTTGGGTGGGTTGCTGCCTGCGTTTGTGTGGTTTGGAGGAGGGGGTGACAGACACACTGGGAGATGACACAGGGGACGTGTAAATGGCAGTGGGGGTGGTGACTGCAAGTGTGCGGAGTGTTCTGGTGGGTGTGCTGGTGATGGACGTAGTGGCTGATGATGTTGTACATGCAAGTGTGAGTGGAGACGTCACAGGGAGGGAGGAGGGAGACGAGGAGGAGGGGGACACAGAGGAGGCAGTGGCTGTTGGTATGTCTGCATGTGGCTGTTGCTTGTGTGATGTGTGGTGCTTATGTCTGGATGAGCTGCCCTTGGGTGTTGAGGTGTGTGCAGGCTGGTCTGTAGGTGTGTCTGGGATAGGCAGAGGAACAGGGGAGTGGGACTGGGTGGAGGAAGTTGGAGGAGGGAGGCAGGAGACAGGGACAATGGCTGCCGTCAGTGCTGAGGCCAGAGCATTGAACGATCGCTGATGGGCAGCCTGACCCGAATGAATGCCCTCCAGGTATGCATTGCTCCGGTGCACCTCCCTTTCTACCCCCTGGATGGCATTCAAAAGGGTAGACTGCCCAACAATGAGCATCCGCAGGAGGTCAATGACCTCCTCACTGAGGGCAGCAGGGGTAACTGGGGCAGGGCCTGAGGTGCCTTGGGCGAAGGAGATGCCGCCTTCGTGTGCGAGCGGGCACGGGGCGATCGCAGAGGGGCTGCTGGGAGGCCGGAGCTGGTGCGCTGGGTGGCGGCTGTACCTGTTGTTGCGGTGGGCACGGATGTTGCCGCCACCACAAGGGAGCTCCCTTCCGAGGACGTGTCTGTGTCGCTGATGTCTCCACGTGTCCCCGTTGTGGAGCTCCCCTCGCCCTCCGTCTCACTGGTGAAGTCCGAGCCGGTTGCATGGCCCTCCAGGGCCATGTGAGATGCAGCTCCCTCGTGCTCCGATGCCACTTCTCCTCCGCCTGATGATGCTAATGCACACATGAACAGGAAGAGCAGCAACAAAGGGGGGGGGGCAAATGAAGACATGTTGAGTGCATCCATTGGCAACACAGTTGGCGGAGAGGACAGACACAGAAGCCCCCTGCACTACGCCGCGCACTTGGGGTACACTACTCAATCATTGGGACTTGGCCTACAAGCCTATGGACGACAACTGCACACATAGGTGACACAGGGCCATGGATAGCTGTACTTGGCACCCTACAGAGGTGGGGGGCGGGGGCACAGGGCCATGCCTTACGGAGGGGCCTAGCCTACAGAAATCGCCCTGGCCTAGGGATACCCACAGCCCTCCTCCCCCACCCAGACACCTCCACTGCGCGCTAAGATAGCAGAATGTGCTGGTACTCACCCCCTTGTGTCTGCTGTGATGTCCTCACGCGCCCATCCAAATCTGGGTAGGCCACCACCAGGATCCGAGACATCAGGGGGGTCAATTGATGAGTGGCACCCCTCCTACGTTGGGAGGCCGTCCCCAGCAGAGCCTCCGCGGTCTTCCTGCTCCCGCGGCGGATGTCCTCCCACCTCTTGCGGCAGTGGGTGCCCTGTCTGTTGTGGACCCCCAGGGTCCGGACGTCCTTGGCGATGGCACGCCAAATGTCGATTTTCTGATGGCCGCTGACCTATGTGACATGTACAGGGGGAGAAATAACATTATTATAATTTTCTGCATGCTCGATGTGAGTGGCCCCCCATCCCCACCCTTGCCATGTGGCACATGCTCTCATCCGTCGTTTGATGCATGCCTCAATCGCTCCCCTCCCCACCATCTTTCATCCACCCGACTCAACACAGGCATTACCCCCAAAGCATGCTCCCAGTGTACTTACCTGTTGGTCTGGAGGACCGTAGAGTAGCTCATACTGGGGGAGGACCCCATCCACGAGTTTCTCCAATTCTTCAGAAGTGAAGGCAGGGGCCCTTTCCCCAGTCGCAGCAGCCATTGAATCTTCCAGACCGAGGTCACAGCAGCACTTGCAGTATAGGTCCTCTCCTGTGGATGATCAGGTCTCGAGTGATTAAGCAGATAGAAAATGGCGGTCACGTCCACGGCGGTGCGTACTGCGGCGGTGCGTCCCACGACCGCCGGCGCACTTCGTCATTGGCTCCTGAAACGCATACGGTTCAATGTTAACCAATGCGGCTTTGCGCCGCGGTCTTCGACCGCCTACCGCCACGGTGTGCCACGCCAGCGCATTGACCTCACATCCCATTGTCGCACTTCACAGGTCAGGCAGCCGCCATTTCAAGGGCCCACATGGCTTAATTTCTACTGCGTCACACATGCCTAGGCCTTGCATCGACACTCATACAAGCCATTCAATGCATAGAGAATCGTGTACTGTGCAAGCTATGGGAACTTACCTGTGGGTTGATTGACTCTGTGCTCGCTGTTGTCCTTCCTAGGCACCGTCCGCTGGGACTTGCGAGGAGATGGAGGAATGTTCCCATGTACAGACCGCTGGTGGACCTGTCGACAATGGAGGAACGACATGTCATTCTGACATACAGGCTTGACCGAGCCACTATAAATGAACTGTGTGCCCAGCTGGAGGCAGACCTGATGTCACCCATCCGCCAACCCACAGGGATCCCCCCTCTAGTGCAGGTGCTGTCAGTACTCCATTTCTTAGCAAGTGGGTCATTTCAAACAACAGTGGCCATTTCATCAGGGATGTCTCAGCCTATGTTTTCCAAGGTGTTGTCCAGAGTGTTGTCTGCCCTGCTCAAACACATGCGGAGATACATCGTTTTCCCTGAGGTGGGGGATTTGCCTACAGTGAAGGGTGATTTCTATGCCCTTGGACATATTCCCAACATCACTGGTGCCATTGATGGGACACATGTGGCTTTGGTACCCCACAGTGAAAGTGAACAGGTGTACAGGAACAGAAAAAGTTATCATTCCATGAATGTCCAGGTGGTCTGTTTGGCTAACCAGTACATCTCCCATGTAAATGCCAAGTTCCCTGGGTCAGTGCATGACGCGTACATCATGCGAAAAAGCAGCATCCCTTATGGGATGGAACAACTACAGAGACACCGTGTGTGGCTAATTGGTGACTCAGGTTACCCCAACCTGTCGTGGTTACTGACCCCAGTGAGGAATCCCAGGACAAGGGCAGAGGAACGCTACAATGAGGCCCAAGGGCGAACTAGGAGGATTATAGAAAGAACCTTCGGCCTCCTGAAGGCCAGGTTTAGGTGCCTGCATATGACAGGTGGATCCCTAATGTACTCACCAAAGAAGGTGTGCCAGATCATCGTGGCCTGCTGTATGCTTCACAACCTGGCATTGCGACGCCAGGTGCCTTTTCTGCAGGAGGATGGTCCAGATGGTGGTGTTGTAGCAGCTGTGGAGTCTGCGGAGAGTGAAGAGGAGGAAGACGAAGAGGACGACACAGACAACAGGGACACAGTGATACAGCAGTATTTTCAATAACACACAGGTAAGAATCAACACCGGCATTTTACATTTACTTACAGTCTCCTGCCTCTCTACTGTCTGTCCTTTTCACCCAGTGTATGCTAACAGAGTTGTGACTTTCCCTTCCAATTTCAGAGATGTGGGCCCCACTGCGTGACCTCTGCTTTGTTTGCCCATGGACTACAGCTGTGTGACAGTGGTATGTTGTCATCACAATGTAACTGGTCATTTTGGCACGTTTATGTCTAATACATATTTTTAAAAAAACAGGCAGACTCCAGATTATTTGTGTGCAATAAGTGTGTTTATTAAAGTGCTCAATTTTGAGACATGGTTGAAAATCGGTGATGGGTGATGGTGGAGGAATGTCCATGGCAGAGTCCAGATTCTCAGTCTCACAGGTGCATTGTCCATATGCCCGTGGAAGGTGGAGCAGGGGCAGTTTAAGGTTGGACAGGGTGGCAATGTGGGACAGTGGGATGACATCAGGGGGTATCCTTTCCTGGCGGGGGTCTTGGTATCCTACTCTGTCTTCTTCCTAGATCTCAGGACCCGCTTGCGGGGTGGTTCTTCTTCTGCAGGAGGTGGGGTTCTGGTGGCCGGTTGTTCCTGTGTCGGGGCCTCCTGTCCACTAGAGCCGGCGGAGGTGGTAGCCTGTTCCTGGTCCATGCTAGTGACAGGGGCCCTTTGTGGTGCCACATGGTCCCGCAATATGGTGACAATCTGGTTGAGAGCCACAACGATGGTGCCCATTGCGGAACTAATGTTTCTCAGTTCTTCCCTGAACCCCATAAACTGTTCCTCCTGCAGTACCTGGATCTCCTGGAATCTGGCCAGGACCGTCGCCATCGTCTCCTGGGAGTGGTGGTATGCTCCCATGATGGAGGTGAGGGCCTCGTGGAGAGTGGGTTCCCTGGGCCTGTCCCCCCCCGTCGCACAGCAGCCCTCCCAGTTCCCCTGTTTCCCTGGGCCTCTGTCCCCTGGACCGTGTGCCCACTACCACTGCCCCCAGGTCCCTGTTGTTGTTGGGGTGGTGGGTTAACCTGGGTGCCCTGTAGTGGTGGACACACCGCTGATTGACGTGTCCTGGAGATAGAGGCATGGGCCCGCTGGGTGGGTGCTGTGCTGGTGTTCCCAGAGGGGGGTAGGTCTGCTGTAGCCTGTGGCTGTCTGAGGGGAACCGACTGTCCCGAGGTCCCCGATGGGCCGGGCTGGTCATCTGGGTCCAGGGAGACAGAGCTGCTGTCATCACTGGGGGCCTCTGCTGGGGGTGGGATGGACATTTCTGGACCCTCCTGGGCGGTGTGGTGGCGTTCGGGTCCTGCAGGGGTATAAGAGTATGGTTATTGCTTCTGTGTGTGCCATAGCGTGCAATGGGTGGGTGCCCGTGTACCCCAGTGCTGGCATTCCTTTGTGGGGGCTGTTGTGACGGCGGTTTGTGGGGGAGATGGGTATGTGCAGTGGGCATGCTTAGGTGATGGCTGTCGATGGTTTGTGGTGGCATGCAGGGTTTGGTGTTGGGATGGGTGGGTTGTGATGGTGAGACATTAGCAATGAGGATGTGTGATGGTGGTGGGGGGGAGGGTAGGGGTATGAGTTGGCATGCTGGTGGGGTGGGGGGGATGAAGTAGTGAAGATGAGACTTACCAGAGTCCATTCCTCCGCCTACTCCTGCGAGGCCCTCAGGATGCAGGATGTTCAAGACCTGTTCCTCCCATGTTGTAAATTCTGGGGGTTGAGGTGGGGGTCCGCCGCCAGTCCGCTGCACCGCAATGTTGTGCCTGGATACCATGGAACGCACCTTCCCCCGTAGGTCATTCCACCGCTTCCTGATGTCGTCCCGATTTCGTGGATGCTGTCCGACAGCGTTGACCCTGTCCACTATTCTTTGCCATAGCTCCATCTTCCTGGCAATGGTGGTGTGCTGCACCTGTGTCCCGAAGAGCTGGGGCTCCACCCGAACTATTTCCTCCACCATGACCCTGAGTTCTGCGTCTGAGAACCTGGGGTGTCTTTGGGGTGCCATGGGGTGGTGTGGATGAGGTGTGGGGTGGTGTTTGCGGTGATGAGTGTGGTGAGTGTAGTGGTGTGTGGTGTTTTGTGCGTGGTTGTTGTGTGGGTGATGGTGTAGTGTGCCTCTGTGTGATGGTGTTCTCTATTCTGTGCTGTCTCTCTCTGGGCTTCTTCTCTGATTTGTGGACGTAGGGGTTTGTGGGTGATGTGGGGGTGTGTTTTATAGTTAATTGGGTGTGTGGGAGTGTTGTGTGTATGTGTCTCAGGTGTGTGTATTTCAAATTGTCCAATGTGGCTGTGTTTTGGAGCTGTATGTGTATTTTGAGCGCAGCGGTGTGTACCGCCAATGGAATACCGCGGTTGAAAGACAGCCGCGTGGATTCGTGGGTCGTAATGGCATGGGCGTTTTTCTGTTGGCTTGACGGTGGAGGTTTGGTCTTCGCCAGTTTAACGCTGGCCGTTGTTGTGGCGGACTTTTGTTGATGTCGGGTTTTTGGCGGTTTGCCTCTTGAGGGTCAGAATGACCGTGGCGGTTTACCGCGACCGCGGCGGTGTTGTGACGGCCTTCTGACCGGCGGTAAGCGCCTTTTACCGCCGAGGTCAGAATGACCCCCTAAGTGTTTAACGAATACAAACTGTTAACTGTATCCAATTAAAATCTTTTGAATGTGGAGGAGTATGCACGTCTCCTGGAATGAGGCCTTGTGGAGATGGAGCTAGCACCTTCAATGGTTTGCTGGATTATCAATTTAAATAGCAATATTCTTCAACTCATAGTCCATAAAGACAATATTTTAATAAGATACATTAGACCCTATACCGCACTGAAAAATTACACCAACGCTTTTCGACCTTCATGGTTGGCCTACACCTTTGGTAAGGTCTTCCTCAGGGCAAAACAATGGCTTATAGCTGATAGAGGAGTAGTGTGTGCTGAACCAGAAAAACAGGGAAAATTGATTATTATGGAGCAATATTCGAAAACATAAAGAAAAAATTAGTAGAAGGAACAAGCGAGTAAGCATTAGGGGTGACATATACTGGGCGTGCCACACCTTAGAGTTTCCTACGGGTCCTTATATTGCCTAATGTCCTGGGCTCGGCCAACAATATCTTTCCACTAGGCATCACAAGTCTTTAACTCCTAATTAATAAGAAAGGAAAACTAATATAGACTTATTGCATGGATCGTTAATACGAACGCAAGGTACCATTTCATATATCAGCCTCCGCCTTTGTAAAAATTATAATCATTTTCAGGCTGTTACATGTGGAATGATATCTGGTAGGCTGACTAGGAAGTGAGCCTTTCTTGTTATATTTTGTAGCTCAAATGCACTGTGACACCTTCACCAATATTCAAAGCACGCTTTTATGATTGCGTTTGGTCCCCGAGGCTGAAAACGGAATGAAAGGGATGAATCACTAAAGTGCTGCTTCGTGCTATGCCAAATTCAAGGCGAAGAGAAAGTACCAAAAACTCGTTCTTCAGGCGTGCGGTCCTAGCCCCAAACTAAGTATGTATTACAATATTTGCCGTAAAATGCATACATGCTTAAGAAGGAGGCAATCAACGCCTCACAGGATGCTGGGAAAGGAAGTATAGGACGACTGCTAGGGTGCCAACAGACTCAAATCTTTTAACTAAATGCTCAAGCTTGGCGGGATGTGCCCAATTTAGAAAAAGTCATAGCTTCATACAGTACTGGGAGAAAGAGGTGGGGCGTCACTGGGGAATAATGGGAAATGTAGTTTCATTACTCTTGTATACAATGGGGACCATCAGTGAGGCAGTGGACATGTTTATTGGTTGCCATGCCAACTTATTAGAAGCATCACGTCCCATCTCTACGCACAAATATATTTGGGCGTTTTTTATAAAAATTGATTTATTGTTTTTATTATTTTTGTATTTTTTTGTTGCCATGAGCTACACATTTTAACTCTTTAATTTATAATTGGAAATTGTTCTATGCATACATATTGTGGCTTTTAGGCTTCTGATGTATTTGCATATGACTGTTTAGTTCTAAACCTTTTTCATCTATTTCATATTGTCTCGTAGAATACCTGTGAACTGGATAGCATACCATGTATTCAGTTGTAGTTAGTTTTACGTTTTTTTAATACAATCTTTTGTGTGTGGTGAGGTTTTTAATATGGCAATTGTGTGTTGATTTATAAGCTCCTGTGTCCTTCGTGTTTGTGTGTTGAAAACTAGTGTTCGGTTGTGCCAGCAAGGTCCCGTCCTATATGCACCATAAACCTTTTGAACTGCTCCAGCATGCATGCTAATCCATTAAATTTGGATTGCAAATGACTAGATTTTCATTCATTAGCTGTGGTTGATAAAGTCTTGACTCAATACTTTGCATAAAAATCATCCCATTGTAAAGCTCGATGTTTTGTCTCTGTCAGTATACCAAAAGTTCAAAAAAAGGAGGGGATGGGAGGATTTATGGTCCAGTGTATATCCTCCAAAGAACCTGATAATAGAATATGATACACTGTTCCAAAAGAATAGGGAGAGGAAGTAAAGGAGTCCTGATCATCAGGAGCAAGAGTCCTCACACACCGTACTTGGTGTCATGCTTCATCATCGGACAGCTCCTCGTCAGACCGGCGCTGCAATGTCTGACGGGCTCCCCCCTAAAAAGGGGGGGCTCTTTGCCGGAGATCTTTTGTTTTTGCCGATGATGCCGCGGAGCCAAGTATGGGTCCGTGGGGAAGGAAAGTACAGGAATAAAGGATAAGATTGGCTCAGGACCCTCACTAAGTGATTTATTCTTTGATGTTGGGAAATGGCCAAGATTAAAAAAATGGCAAGGGAGTGAAAATTGAGGTAATGCTCAGACACTCACACAAGACAATTCAATGCAGGAAGTCGGTAATTATCCGAAATTCCTTAATATGTGGTCGACATGTTTCGCGTCTTGATATGGTCTCAACAGGATCCTACGACGCTTCTTCAGGACCTATTAAATAATTGGACTTCTTCAATCGAAACCCAGGTGAAAAAAAAGGAAAAAATTATATATATAGACTCCTGCAATCTATCGTTTACAGTCAAAACGTCGTCAAACAATCTGGTCAAGGTAAAACAAAGACATGTAACAGGGAGAGCATTCAAAATGAGTAACAAAATAAACAGCAAGGAGTCTGATCCTCAACAGTCAATCAAGCACCTTCAACAGTACCACATTGTACGTCAGAAAGACTGAATAATGCAGTCAGATCAAAAAAAGTTATTTTGTTACTCATTTTGAATGCTCTCCCTGTTACATGTCTTTGTTTTACCTTGACCAGATTGTTTGTGTATTGGGCATCAGGCCTACGTGATCCCATGAAGCCCTTTCTCTAGTGGAGACGGTAAGCCCAACCAATATACTACCAGCATGGGTTGCTACCTCCCACCCCATCACGATGTGTTGCACAGTTTGTCACTATTTTTCCACTGACTTGATTGGATTATTCTTTCATGTTCAATGAAGAGATTATATATTTTTAACCTCTGTTCCTTTTTGTATTTAGGGTGACTGATAGGAAAAAGCCAGTCCTGTTCTATCCTAGTAAGTGACTGACGACGTTTTGACTGTAAACGATAGATTGCAGGAGTCTATATATATAATTTTTTCCTTTTTTTTCACCTGGGTTTCGATTGAAGAAGTCCAATTATTTAATAGGTCCTGAAGAAGCGTCGTAGGATCCTGTTGAGACCATATCAAGACGCGAAACATGTCGACCACATATTAAGGAATTTCGGATAATTACCGACTTCCTGCATTGAATTGTCTTGTGTGAGTGTCTGAGCATTACCTCAATTTTCACTCCCTTGCCATTTTTTTAATCTTGGCCATTTCCCAACATCAAAGAATAAATCACTTAGTGAGGGTCCTGAGCCAATCTTATCCTTTATTCCTGTACTTTCCTTCCCCACGGACCCATACTTGGCTCCGCGGCATCATCGGCAAAAACAAAAGATCTCCGGCAAAGAGCCCCCCCTTTTTAGGGGGGAGCCCGTCAGACATTGCAGCGCCGGTCTGACGAGGAGCTGTCCGATGATGAAGCATGACACCAAGTACGGTGTGTGAGGACTCTTGCTCCTGATGATCAGGACTCCTTTACTTCCTCTCCCTATTCTTTTGGAACAGTGTATCATATTCTATTATCAGTATACCAAAAGTGACTTGATCTAACATTTTGTAGAATATGTAAATTTATTAAGGACATTTTTACCACAACGATTAGCTTACCACAACTTAAATCACAGTATTCAACTACGTTTTAATTGGTGGCTATTTTAAACAATAATCCAATAAATTAACAGCAAAGCAGGATTTAAGCACAGTTTCCATTCAATTCTGTGTATCACTTAATTACAGGAACTTCCTTGCTAATAGAGTGCTATACCAGTAGGAGTGTTATGTTCCGGGAAGGCGGAGGGTCGGGGTGGCTGAATAACTGCACACACACACACACCACTGTGAGGTTGCACTCTGACCCTTGGCGCCAAGCCGTGGGTTCCTTTATTGACTGTGCCTCGTACATCAGGGGCAATACCACAATGCCGTTCCTGCCAGGGATCCGGCACCTTTCCCCGTGGGCCTTCACCTCAGCACCCGTGGAGTGGTCCCACGATACAACATTTCTCCTCAACCCTCAAAACAAAACAAAAATAACAGGTTCAAAAACACATGTAAGCTTTTCTGGATCTGGCAGCAACCCATAATCCCCAGTAGACGCCATCTGCAGCTTGCCATTCCCTAGGCTACAGAAAACAATTTTGATGACCTCCTAAGTCGATACAAAGGCCCTCATTATGAACATGGTGGTCTGTTCTGCTACGCCGGCGACGGCGGTAGAAACTGCCAACAGAGGAGCAGTCCAGACCGCCAAACAATGAACCAAACGAAACACATGCATCCAGCGAACGACCCACTGCCAGGAAATGAGTCCCGCCAACGACGGTAGTGTCCGCCCACAGGCCTTCAGAAAGGCCCAACCCGCCCATCAAATTCTGAACCACCATTCCGCCGCCAGTTACGGGGCGGGAACCACCGCCACACAAAGCCAGGCTGACATGAACCAAATATAAGGAACGACTCACCGGAGTTCCACAGAACGTGCAGCGGCAGCCATGGACAGAGAGCTGCTGCTCATGCCAGCCCTGCTCCTTGCCATATACCTACACGACCGAGACCGCCGATGAAGACGATGAAGGTAGGTACCACAACCTACGACACAAGGGAGGAAAGGGCACAGTTACATACCGACCCACTCCACCCACTCTGCAACGCCCCCCCCAACACTTCCCAGCAGCACAAGTCAGACACCCCACACCAAGAGGTACGTGCCCAACCGAAGGCCACTGCAACTTGACCATAGTACATACAATAGCCCCACACCCATGAAACATTAAAACAAACACCAAGGTTTAACTGCATGCAGCCCAAACGCAGGCCAAACAGAAACTTTAATTATTAACTCACTGAGCCAAACAGTGCTAACAGGGCCAATGGCCAGTCCATAAAATGTACATTGTCCTGGGCCACAACAGGCCACACCTGACTCCTACAAGTGCTGGGTACTCCACAGAACGGGGCACCATATGGGGATCCAGGCACCTCACGGATAGGGTGCAGGAGGTTGGGGATGGGGATTTCCGACGGGGTGGGACTTTGACTTTCTTGTGGAGGGTGAAGGGGGGCGGGCTTCTCCTTTGAAGGGGGCTGTTTGGCTCGGGTGGAGCTGGATGGCCTAGGTTCTGACCGGACCTTCTTCATCGGGGAAGGGGCACGGGATTGGGAAGGCTGGACCGGGGTGGGCTGTGATGTGGAGGGAGCAGAAAGGGCAAGGAGGTGGGCACATTTGGGGACAAGACGGGGTGGGCCAGTGGGTTGGAAGAGTTCAGCACGGGAGATGAAAGGTTTTTTGGGGAGCAATTGGGGTGGGCGTGGATGAGGGAGTGGGAGTGGAGGCAGAGGGAGTTGATGTATGGGGTGTAGGTGTGCCTGTAGTGGGTGCAGGTGACTGCTCAGTATGCTGTGGTGTGCTGGATGTCTGATGGGTGGGTGCCTTGGTGCGCCTGTGTGTCTTGGGAGGTGGGAGGGTGGACACAGTGGGAGAAGACAGACAGGTAGTGTGGATGTATGTTGGGTGGGTGTCTGCAAGTCTGGTGAGTGTGCTGCATGTGTCAACTACAGCAAAGGTGGTGAGTGCAGGTGTGGTGTATGGGGTGCATGTATGGCTGTCTGCTATTGTGAGTGCAGGAAAAGGAGCAGTAAAAGTGAGTGAACGTGCAGTGCATGAGGGTGTGGATATAGAGGGGACAAACAGGGAGGCAGAAGAGGTGGGCACACTGGGGGAAGTGGACGTTGTTGTGTGTGCAGGTGTCTGTTGGCTGTCTGAATGCTTATGGTGGGAGATGTGGTGCTTGTGTTTTGAAGTGTGCTTCTTGTTTGTTGATGTGCCTGTAAGTGGGTCAGATTCTGTGCTTTGGACGGGTGAAGGGAGTGGGGTGCTGGAAGGGGTAGAGGAGGTTGGAGGGGGGACGGAATGGCCAGGGAAACTGGCTGCCATCCGAGAGGAGGCCAGAGCCTGAAAAGATCTCTGTAGGGCAGACACAGCACAGTGAATGCCATCCAGATAGGCATTGGTCTGCTGCACCTCTGATGCCAGACCCTGGATGGCATTGACAATGGTGGTTTGCCCTACAGAGATGGTTCTCAGGAGGTCAATAGCCTCCTCTGTGAGGGCAGCACGGCTGACTGGGGCAGGGGAGGAGGTGCCTGGGGCGAAGGAGACTGCCACCTTACTGGGTGGGCGGGCACGGGCAACTCGGTGGGGAGCAGAAGGGAGGGCGGTGATGGTATGGGTGGTGGCGGAAGATCTCATGGTAGTGGTGTGTGCACTTGGGTCCGCAACTGCCGGCAGGAGCCCCATCGGAGGAGGTCTCAGAGTCACTACCTCCTGTGGTAGTAGCCTCCCCTGTGGAAGTCCCCTCGCCCTCCTACCCACTGGTCCCCTGGGCGTCCGTTTTCTCTGCCATGGAGGATCCACCGGCCACTGCCTCCCCACTTGCCGATGCCTCAGCTCCCTCGCCTGATGTTGATGCTGTACCAAACCAACACAAGAGAACAGGGATGGGAAGACAGAACAGGAGAGATGCTTGTAAATAGCTGAATGCTGATACACAATGGCCAGCCATACACCCACCCAGCAAACACACCCAACAGACAGCACCGTGCACTATGCCCCTAGCCATGCCCCTGACTACTGACCAGAATACTGATCTACACCCATCCCCTGAAATACTTTTGGAGATGAGGTAGGTGAAACCTGACAGGGACACCCCTACATCCTTTGGGGAACATACAGTAGAAGGACACCAGTCAAATTCCCTGCTCTAAGCAGCATGAGCCCTATCGCACACACAGTCATCCTTCCAGACTGAAGTATGGTCAGTGAGTACTCACCCCCTTGTGACTGCTGTGCAGCCTTCAAGCACCCATCCAGATCTAGGTACGCCACCGCCAGGATCCGTCGCATGAGGGGGTCAGTGCCCGACGGGCACCCCTTCCACGTTTGGAGGACTTCCCCAGCTGGGCCTCAGTGATCTTTCACACTCAGCGCCACAGGTCCTCCCACCTCTTTCGACAGTGAGTGCTCCGAAGGTTGTAGACCTCCAGGGTCCGCACCTCCTTGGCAATGGCATGCCAATGTGCCCTCTTCTGGTGGGCGCTGACCTAGAAGGGTGACACAGAAATGCAACACAGAGGTCAGGCACTTGAACGATAGGAACAGCTGGCAAATTGTCAAACATAGGACTGACAGTACTCTCAGACATACAGGACAGTGGCACACAGCATTCCATGCACTATGGCCCATCCAGGCTCAGAGGAGCACACATATGTGCAATCCACATCATCCATTACTCACATAGTGGCCCCCAAACCCAGACTCACCTGTACCTCTGGCTGTCCGTAGAGTCTGCCGTACAGGGGCAGGACCCCTTCCACTAGCTTCTCCAGTTCTTCCTGGGTGAAGGCTGGGGCCCTTAACATCCATAGCCAGAGGCAGGCCACAGCAGTACACAGAGTGAAGTACCTGTCCGCACGAGATCAGGGAGTCAAGTGATCAAAATGATGACGAACGTGTGTACGTTCCGCGGCAGTATGCACCATCACCGCCGACGGCGATCATGATACGCCAGGATTCCCCATTGGCATCCATGTTAGCCAATGAGGGTGCGAACAGTGGTCAACACCGCCGTACGCTGTGACGTCAACCGCTAGCGGTATGAGGTAAATTCCAGAACGAAGGGGCAGATCTACAGTGGGCAGACATTTTGCCATCACCTACGCATCTTGAAATTCCTACTACTCACAATCCAGGGCCTACTAGCCACATGAAGCACCTAGGCCTCTATCCATTCCGTATAGTAGCACACATGAATTACTCTGTTCCCTACTAGTGATGTACATGTACATCTGTCAGGTATCAGTTATTGTACAGACACTACTATGAACAATGCAGTGCATGAATGTTGCAAAATTTGCCTATGTATGTGTGCTCATCACTCATTTTTTTAACCTCCGTAGGTACCGATCCTTGTGGTGAGGAAGGGCACCATCGGTGTACAGACACTTGTGGATATGGGGACCATGGTGAAGCGTCAGATCATTATCACTTACAGACTCACATGTACAACTATTCAGGACCTTTGTGTATTACTGGATCCTGCACTAACTCTGGGAAATCGTAATCAGCATGCCATTCCAACTGAGGTGCAGGTGCTCTCTGCACTCCATTTCCTGGCCACAGGCTCTTTTCAAGTGATAGTGGGCATGGGTGCTGGTTTCTCACAGCCAATGTTCAGCCAGGTACTGACAAGATTTCTGAATGCATTTGTACATCTGCAATCCTATGTGCGATTTCCCCAAAGTACTGACCTCCCTGCCATCAAGTCTGACTTCTATGCCTTTGCAAACATTCCCCATGTCATAGGTGCCATCGATGGCACACACATACCCATCATCCCCCAAAGAGTGAGTGAATAGGTGTACAGAAACAGGAAGAACTTTCACTCCATGAAGATCCAATTGGTGTGTACTGCAGACCAGTACATTTCCCATGTGAAAGCCATGTTTCCGGGTTCAGTCCATGATTCATTTGTGTTGAGGAACAGTAGTGTGCCACAGAAGATGGAACAACTACAAGAGGACAGAGGGTAGATCATAGGTAAGTCTGCCTGTCACTAACTGACACATTGCAGAAAATCAGCCTGTCTGACTAAGGGACATTACAATGACGACTCTGTATTGAAGCATTTTCTATGTGATTCTGGCTATCTATACTTGCGTTGGCTCCTGACACCAGAGTGGAATCCCAGGACGGATGCAGAGAGGAAATACAATGAGGCCCATGGACGTACTATAAGGGTCATAGATCGTACTATAGGTCTCCTGAAGGCTAGATTCCGGTGTCTACATATCTCTGGGGGTACCCTGGCTTATGGCCCTGATAAGGTGTGTAGAATAGTGGTGGCCTGTTGCATGCTGCACAACGTGGAAGTGAGACATTCTATCCCCCTTATGGAGGTGGAGGGTGCAATAGGTCCTGATCAGCTACCTCAGAGAGGTGAGGAGAGTGATGGTGAGGATGAGGAAGGGGAAGATGTCCATTCCAGAACCAACTGATACAACTCTACTTCCAATAACTGTGTGGGACTTAAGCCTGTCAATGGGGTTAGTGACTAATACTGTCAGTGTGATCTGTCGTATAGGGGGGATTGGTCATGATAGGCGATGCATGGACCACTTCTGCATGATACTGACTAAAAATCTATGCATTCCCTACTTGCCTAATGTTAAACACACAGTACCACCATCAAGCACAAATTGACAATAAAGTTGTTCTATACCAGTTGCATCCATACTCCACTTTGTTCAACATTGAAGACAGGGGACAGTGTTACAGATGTGAAATGTGTTTTATTGGTAGAATAGAGTGAATTGTGCTATATATAGTGATGGGAGTTGTAAGGGTTGGGTGTCCTCAAAACCTACTTGGTGGCAGCCCTTTTGGATGTCTTAGATGGGTCCACTTTGTAGAACAGTACTTCAATTTGCCCTCAGCTAAGTGTTGTTGGTGAATGGGGGGATCGTTCTTTTGCATTAGTAGCAGTGTCAATTGTTGGAGGGGGACTTGTTCTTAGCTTGGTTTCCAGTGCCATATCTTGGCCTAAGACTACGTTTAGGCGCCTGCTGTGGAGCTCCTTGGGGTGGCATGGTTGGCCCTTGGGTTTCCTGGGAGGGTATTTCCTGTGCTGTTTCTGCTGCTTGGGTCATCTGTTGCTGGTTGTACTGGGCTGTTGTGGGGGCCTCTTGGCCGGTGTGGGTGTCAGACTGTTTTTTTACCAACTGCAGCAGTGCTCCAGCAATGGTAGCCATTGTGACATTGTGCTCTTTCCACTGCTCCATGGCCTGTTGGTGTTGTTCCAGCTGCATCCGCTGACTTTGCTCCAGGGTGGACACAATCTGTGCCAACCTGTCTTGGGTATGTTGGTAGGCCCCCAATACCTCTGCAATAACGTCCTGGGCTGCTGCATACATCCGGTGCCCTACCCCCTGACCCACTGGGATACATGAACTTGCCCTAGCCCCCTGTGCCTATGTCCCTTGCACAGGTCTTGACGTGCCACTTGTACTGGGGCCCTCGCCTTCCTGCATGTTGGGAGTCAGAGACTGTGGTGTCTGTAGCTGTGTTCCACCAGTCTGTGCCCTGGGTACACTGGTGTGGGTACGCCTCGCCTGGCCTGCTGGTCTTGACTGGGTGTTAGGGTTGATAGTGGTTTCCTGGGTGGGGCTGCTTCATGGTGAGAATCCAGGACTGTGTGAGGGGCCTGCCTGCTCATCAGTGTCCAGGGATCCTTCACCAAGGTCTTGTGATGTGCCTCTGTCTCCCTGGAGGGCTGTGGCACTCATTGTCCCCTCCATTAGGGTTGCATGGGTGGTGGTGCCTGTTGGGGGACATAGACATGTCTGTTACATATGCCTGAAGGTTTGAGGTGTACAGAACTGGACTATTTTGGGCTGGTGTTACTTTCAGTGGCCTTGCAGTGTGCCTTTGTGAGGTTGACATTGCATTTAGTGGCAGTGGTGGGGTTGCATTCTGGTGGGGGGTATTATTCCATTGTGGGTAGGTGCAGGGGTGGGTGGCTGTGCACACTGGAAGTGATGTGGGCCTGTTAGTGGGTTGTAGGTGATGCCGGGTAGTGGATGTGGTGGGTAATGGCTGGGTGGGGTGTAGTTCAAGGTGGGTGTGGGTGGGGTGGGGTAGTGCATGCATTGCAGATGTGTTGTGTATGGGGTAATTGTAGATGACTTACCTGAGTCTATTCCTCCAGTGAGTCCAGGGAGTCCCTCTGGGTGCAGTCAGTGGTGTTGGTGGCAGTCCTCCCCCAGTCTTCTGCACTGCGATGTGGTGCCTAGATGCCATGGCCCTGACCTTCCCCCGCAGGTCGTTCCTTCTCTTCCGGATGTCATCCCTGGTGCGTGGATGGTGTCCCACTGCATTCACCCTGTTGACAACGGTCTGCCACAGCTCCAAATTCCACGCGATGGGTGTGTGCTGCACCTCGGACCCGAATATTTGTGGCTCCACCTTCAGGATCTCGTCCACCATGGTCCTTAGCTCCCTTTCGGTGAAGCGTGGATTTTTTTGGGGGGACATGGTGAGTGTGGTGGATGGCGTTGGAACTGGTGGCGGGGTGTGGGTGCTCCTGTGTGGGTCGATGTGCGTCTCCTGTATGTTGGCGTTCTCTGTCTGGCTCTGGTGCTGTCCGTCTTCTGTTCCTGGTTTCGTTGCAAGGGACTGTGGTGTGTGTCTGGGGGTGTTATATGGGGTTCTGGATGTGTGTCAGGTGTGTGGGGGATACGTCTATCCAATGTTTGCACTTGTTGCTGTTGTGTCCACTTGCCGCCTGTGGCGGTTGTAGCCGCCAATGGTAGTCTGGCCTCCACTGTCCGCTGAGGTGATTTGTGCATCATTATTTGGAGGGTGGGATGTGGGTGTGCTTGGCGGTGGTGGGGTCGGGTGGGCCGGGATTCCCACGGACAGACTGGCTGGGAGTGGTGGTCTGGTCATTTTTTGCAGGGTTAGGTTTTTCAATCATTATATGGCGGGTTTCCATTCGTCGCCAATGGCGGGATTCTGTTCACCGCCGACACGGCGGTCAGCGGTCTTTCCCGCCATGTTCAAAATGACCGCCAAAGTTTCTCAGCTTCGTGGAGGCCTTGGGGCGAGGATGCAGGTTGTACCATTCCGGGGCATTCCTTGGAGTGTGAGCACTCTCCGAACCAGGGGCCGATTGTGCTTCTGAGGAAACTTCTCCTTCGTCACTCCTTGGCACGGATGGCGCACTAGATTCCACACTTGACTCAACTGACAAATATCTATCCCTACAGGGGTCTTCAGTCCCAGCCAGGGGAGAGTGGACGACTTCCACCTCATCCCCCTCCCTTGCGGAGTCTAATTTAGTGTCATTAGCAAACCCAGACCCAGAGAGTGGATGGTGATATTGTTTGAAAAACAATACATTTCTAGTTAGTAGTTCATGACCTCTTTGGGCTGTGGCCAGAGTTCCTCTCACTTTGATGACAGTCTACAATTCTGGCTCAAAAGGCAGTTTAAACTTTCTACCAGGATGTCGATTCTTCACCAGCACCAGATCACCCACCTGGTATCTTCGAATGCAAGCACGTCTTTTCTCAGACATGTGGTTGTTCTTAACGTGACGTTGGTTCAATTCCTTCGCCAGTTGGTTCTGGAGCCTGGTGGGACTCTGAAAGTGTAGAAAGGTGTCTCGTACTAGGCACTGGAAGCATACTGTACTAGGTGTAGCCTTCGTGGTGATGTGGAGAGTTAGCCAGTACTCCAGAAGGAAAGCAACAGGGCACAGTCATGGTTCTTTCCTTGAACCACAGCAATTCTGAGGACTTTGTTGAGGATCTTCATGAAACGTTCAGCCTCCTCTTTGGCTTGAGACCATCAAGGTGTGATCTTATGGTGGCGAATGCCATGGGAGGCCAGATAGGTGGCAAAATCCTGACATGAAAAGGGAAGGCCATTGTCCTTTCGAAGCTCTTGGACAAGTCCATGAGGGACTAGCATCTTCTTGAAGCGAGGGATGATGTGTTCCGTCGTGGTAGAGTGCAAGATTTCCACTTCCAGATATTTTGAAAAATCGTCAATGACGACTAGCATATGGCGCCCATCCGGCAGGCTTCATATGTGAGCACTGGCACTATGCCATGGAACCGGGGAAATGGGTCACATGATGATGGGAAGTAGGGGATCCGCAGGACCAATAGCTTGGCAGATGTGACAGTGTTGCACCGTTTGCTCCACTCATAGATCTAAGCCGGGGAACCTTACTTTGCATCATAGTCTGGCCTTGGTTTTCACCATGCCTTGGTGAGCGCATGGGCCAGATCAACTACTCTTTGCTCTAGGGATGCAGGGATGACCAGTCAGGGTCCTCGCAACAGACACCCGTCTGGGGACACAGCCAGTTCATGTCGAACAAGATGCAGAGATGACAAGGTTGTCTGAGCTTCCGCCGTTCTTCTGGATAGGTGGTGCATCATCACATGCCATCTTCACTGAGGACACTGGAAGTGGCCAACTGCAGGCATTCATCTGCTTAGGTGACCGTCCTGATTTCCTCCACTGAAATTGGAAGTGGTTGTGACCTCTCCACCACTAACCTCACGTATTCCTCCATGTCTGCAGCATCAGCCTCTTCCTGGGTCGTGGCAGGTCTGCCATGCCTCGAGAGATAGTCTGACGGGTTTTGAGCTCCCAGCTGATACATCACCGAGAATTGGTACTACTGTAGCTGGAGGTTCCACTTTTCGATCCAAGGGGCCTTTTTGGAGGACAACCCATTGAACAGGGGAATGAGGGACTTGTGTTCGGTGTGCATGGTAAACGGTTGGCCGTAGAGATAAAGGTGAAAATGACAACAGCTCCAGTGCACCGCTAACGCCTCCTTCTCAATATGTGAATACCGTTGCTTGGCCTTAGTCAGTGCTGTGCTGGCATAAGCCACCGGTGCCAACTCTCCCTTGCATTCCCTCTGTGACAAGATGGCCCCAAGTCACACAGGACTGGCGTCCACGGACAGTTCTGTTTCTTTGGACAGATCAAAGTGCACCAGCTTGATGCTTGCAGACAGAGCTTGTTTGATTGCTTCGAAGGTGGCTTCCTGCGGGGGACCCCACTCCAAGATGGCAGTTGCCTTGGTTAGCTCTCTTAGGTGTGAGAGATGTCAAGTTCTGAATTAAATCTTCTGCAGTAGGTGACCATCCCAAAGAAGCTGTGGACGTCCGTGACTGAGGTGGGGACGGGTGCTGATTGGATGTCTGTGACATTCTCAGAATCAGGTCGGACACCCCTTTCTGACAAATGGAATCTGAAGAATATAATGTCCAGTTGCAGCAACTTGCACTTCTTCCGATGCAGAGTCAGACCATTTTGACGTAGACGATGGAAGGTGGCACGTAGTCTTTCATGGTGCTCCTCGATGGTGCGGACATGCACCAGGATATCGTCACTCACGTTCATGACTCCTTTTAGTCCGTCCAACACACCTCTTATGGTGTCCTGGAACACTTCTGCAGCGCTTTGCACCCCGAAGCTAAGGCGCTTGTATCGCTGTATTCTGACATGTGTCAAAAAGGTTGTTATGGATCTTGACTCAGGCGCTAGCAGCAGCTGGTGTATCCTGCTCGGAGGACCACCTTAGAGAACCATTGTGACACACTGACCTCTGCCATGATGTCATCTACAGTCAGGGTTAAATGACGCTCCCGCCGAATGGCCAGGTTTGGTAGGCGCAGGCCCACACAACTCGCACCTCACCAGATTGTTTTGGCTTGCGACTCACAACAATGGGTGAGACCCATTGTGTTGGCCCGTCCATTCGCTCGATTATATCAGCTTCTTCCAGCTTTCACAGCTTGTGCTCCACTTTGGGACGCAGGTGGAACGCTATGCGCCAATATTTCAGCACCACAGGTTGGATGGAAGTGTCAATGTGTAGATTCACAAGCTCTCCTTTTAGGCGCCCAATGCCCTCGAATAGTGATGAATATTCTTTTACCAGGTCATTGAGGGCTCCTATGTGTACACTATAAGCGAACAACACTAAGTTGAACTCTTCTGCAGTGCGCAGCTCAGTAGCATTTCTGACTCCGCTCTGGTGACATAAATCTTGGCACGGGTGGCCATGGCTTCATGTGTGATGTCCATCACCCTCCTGCTAGCAGAAGCGGTATAGAGGACCCAAATCCAAACACCTGCTCTGTTGGAGGGCATAGTATGGGGTGAATTGTAGTGTTTTGAGCACCGAGTGTGCTAGAATGTTAATGGATGCCCCCGTGTTGATGAGGGCTGACACCTGTTGACCTGGACTTGGCGCCTTGGAGTTCTTTTCCAAGGAAGACCACGGGGATGCTTGGTGTGTAAGACATGAATAGCCCCCTCTAGGTCATCCTCATCATCCATGTCTACTTCATCCTTCTGATGGGAGATCGTATGAGCAGTGTGGACTGTTTTGGTCTTGGTAGACTTCGACGCAGGCATGGAGCTACACACTTTAGCAAAGTGTTTGAGCTTTTGGCAGTTTGTGCATTGCTTTCCTTAGGCTGGGCACTTGCCTGGTGTGGGTATGTCCCTCCACACATATGGCAGGTGTGAGTGGTGCCTGACGGCTTTTGTCTGTCCTTTTTCTTTTTGGGTGCACCTGTTGTGATCACGTTAACAGGTTCTGTTTTAATTGGCTCTTGTAGTGCTGATTCCATATGCACCGGGTGCACTCAAGACAACTTCTTCCACTGACCCATAGTGAGCATGTCTGCCATTGACATGCTCGTAATCTGCATGATGTGTTCACTTAGCTTTGATGAATAGCACCCCTGAATAAGCTGTGCTCGTGCCTCATCTTTAGCTTCAGGCAGGATGCAGGTACTGGCTAGATCTTTGATTTGGGCATAGAAAATGTCCACTGACTCCTCCGGGAGTTGTCGGGCTTGCCGAAGAAGGAACCTTTTGTACTCCTGGTTGGCGAGAGTTTCAAAGTGCGTGGTGAGGCCCGCTTTAGGGACTGGTAGGAGAAAGATGGGGCTTCCTCCACCACTGACCTGCTGATTTTGTGTATTGCAGCACTGCAGAAGTGAAGGAACGTTGGTCATCTATCAGGATCTGGTGTCATGGCCTTGAATTAATTTTCCAATCGCTCTACCCATGTTTCCCATTTTGCTGCTTGGGCTGATGGAGGTCCATCCACCACAAATGGCTTCAGCGCTGGAATGGATGCCATAGGTCTGCAGGGATGGATGTCAGGTGATGCTGGTTGTTGGGCAGGTTGTAGGTGGTGGACAGGTGGCTAGTACCACTGTGTGTCAGTCTGTGGATCAGGTGACTGTAATGGGATCTTAGATCTGTCTTCTTCATGACAATTCCTTGCTTGCAATGACCTAGTGTGTAGGCTTTCAGGCACTGCGGGATCTGAGCATTGGGTGTGCTCACCTTGATGCTGGCACTGCTGGGGTGTTCCAGCTGAAGCCACTCACCCAGCGGGTTCCCTCCTAGATGCTCCTTAGCAATGCCAGAGCTGCTGGGGGTGGGGCAACAGCTTAGTTATTTATTTATTTTTTCTTAGGGGCAGCATGCGGCGAGGCACCCAGCATCTCCTCTGCACCGCCCCCTCTGCTGTTGGGGCCCTCACCTGACAGGGGCACCGGCCGCTGTGAGAAAACAGATGATGAAACTCTGAGCATCCACCTAGCTTCCACTGCAACAGACAGCGCGATCAGGCTCTCTCAGTGCTGGGAGATTTCACCAATGTGGGTGGGGTGAAAAGTCCTCAATCTGCCACAGACAGGTATGGAGAGGATGTGGGGATAGCAAGAGCCATCTTCTTGGTCCTCATCACCAGTTTTGTTATGTTCCTGGAAGGCCGGGGGTCAGGGCACCTGGATAAGGGCACAGGCACATCACTGTGGGTTTGCACTCTGACTCTTGGCGCTAAGTCATGGGTCCCTTTATTTACTGTGCCTCTTACGTCAGGGGCAATACCACAACGCCCTTCCACCAGGGGTCCTGCACCTTACCCCATGGGCCTCCACCCCGCACCTGTGGAGTGGTCCCACAATACAACATAGGAGCTGTGGTTTTATGGCAGAAATTGCCTTTGTTTTTTTAGTCATTGTGTCCATAGTGCTTACTAGTGTTAAAGCTGCACGCTTCCTAAAAATGGAAAACAGATAATAAAATCACAGTAGTATTAGTTTTGCCACCACATCAGAATTGTATTGTACATTTTAACACTTTGACACAAAAATGAAATATGGTCTTTCTTCCTTTAGTGGAGTTGCTAGACTGGTAATAGTATGATCACTGATACTACGAGGTCCAGTGCAATAAGTACAGTACTCCAATAAGGAAGTGGTAATTGCTAAGTGTAGTTTGTTACAGGGAGCAGGAGTGACAGTTTTTGGTGATGAGGGTGCAGTGTATTTGTGGCACTTCTTGGTGGTAAATTCATGTACTGTAGATCTTAGTGGATGAATAGCACCACGCTTGGTGGTGAGTCACATCATTTGTAGTACCTTAACAAAGGTACAAGAACTACAAGAGCAATGGCCCACCTTTTATATCATTCATGAAGGCATAATCATGTTGTCTATCCGGGTGTCCACTCCTTGTGCGAAGAAGGATAAATGAAGCACCTCTTTGAGTTTGTTTGGGGAAATGTACCCTAGTATTAGCTACATGTAAACACCGCCTCCATTACGGCAACTGAACAACACTAACTGGGTGAACCGTATAAATATTAAGCCTGGCAAATTTTCAGCCACCTTGTAGTCTCACATTTGGATACCTGGCTAAAGTACTGCTTAGTGAACCTGACAGGAGGTTCATAGCTTGAGTAGTTCCCGGTCTCTGCATTTCATATCTGGAAGGACCTCACTGGGGAAACTTACTCGTACATGAGCCATAGAGGCTATTTTAGTCCTGACTGAGTCTTAAACTTTGTGAGCAGATCTGTGTATATGGGGCAGCCACTGGAAATAGAACTATCCAATACAGCTGTACCTGTGACACTGTACCAGAGCTCTAAGGCACATTGTATAAGATGGCAATCTTTAGGCATGTTAGTATGCGCTTGAACATATGTTGGTCTAACTGGTGATTTGATTAATGCATCTGATATAGTTGCACCTGTCATATTAAGATGTACCAGACAAATTATGAAGTACCTATGCATGTAATACTGTGCTGTATCATGAGAGGCAATTCCCAGCGAATGACCTACAGTGACAGTGCTTAGACCTTATGTATAAGGACTGACCTGAGTATATAAGATTGAATATGGCATAGTGAGATAGGGCTTTGGTGCTTGGGATGAATCTAGCATATGATGGTGAACCTGTGCATAAGATGGCAGAACATAAATATCAAAATCTGTACCTTGGCGTATGAGGCTGAGTCTGGATATATTCTGCAGAGTTCGGCTAAGAAAACAAATCCTGTCAACACCATATATTAATTGAACATGATGCTAAAGTGGTTTTCATCCTTAGATGTTGTGATATACAACTTTTTACAAGACAGCAGCAGCAGGAAGAAACAATTCACATGGAAAAAATGCTAAGGGCCATATTTACAAGGAACTTGTGCTGTCACGTCATTTATTTTGATGCAGTGGCAGCACATTCAGTGCTCCATATTTACAAAGTGACACATTAGGCATAATGTGTTACAGTTCTCTTCCCTGAGTCATTTCTAACCTGCACTCTAACCAGCTGCGTCAGGTAATGTTAATCATTTGCAAGGTAGGTGTGCTCCCTTAAAATCCCACGCAGAAATGACAAGTCCATATGCACAGGTTTTTCAGAAAGTGACACATTGTTGGCAAATGATGTGCATAGTCCAAAATGTATCAAAATTCTTATGCCTCCTTAACCCATGCATGAAAATGACACAGTGGCTTTTCAATAGGAATCTGACCAGCTGAAGACACTTTACACACTGAAATATGTCAGTTGGCTTTCCTAAAGAGGTGGTATCAGACAGAGCTTTCAACTTTATGTCTGCATCTCTCAAAGCCATGTGGAAGGAATATGGGGTAACTTCTAAGTTTATCACCCCTTACCACCCCCAAACAAATAGTTTGGTAGAGAGATTTAATAAAACTCTCAAAGGCATGATTATGGGACTCTCTGAGGAGTCTGTTTGCCTACATGGAGATCCCTCAGAAGGGAGTGTGCTACAGCCCCTTTAAACTTCTGTTTGGTCACCCTGTTAGAGGTCCTTTTTCTCTCGTGAGGGAGAGCTGAGAGCAACCTTCCAAGCCCCCTAAATAGGACATAGTTGACTATGTACTTGGCCTCAGATCAAGGATGGCTGAGTATATGAAAAAGGCCACTAAAAACCTACAGGCCAGCCAGGAATTTCAGAAGCAGTGGCATGAACCGAAAGCTGTTCTGACTGTTTACCAACCAGGGCAGAAGGTGTGCGTCCCCGAGCCTGTGCTTCCAGGGCACTCCAAGACAAATGGAGTGGTCCCCACAGAGTTGTGGAAAAGAAGGGTGAGGTCACCTACTTGGTGGACCTAGGCACCCCAGAAGCCCCCTTAGGGTGCTTCATGTGAAACGCCTAAAGCCCTACTTTGACAGGGCTGACATGACCCTGCTCATGGCCACTGATGAGGAACAGGAAGAAGAGAATGACCCTCTTCCTGACCTCTTCTCCAAAACTGCAGCTGATGGCTCAGCTGATGGGGTAGTCCTTGCTGACTGCCTTTCTGAATCACAGAAAGAAGACTTCAGGAACCTCCTAGGACAATTCTCAGAACTGTTCTCTCTAACACCGGGACACACTACTTGTCGCAAACACACCATTGATACAGGGGACAGTTTAAAATAAAAAGTAAAATCTATAGGCATCCTGACGATGTTACAGACTGCATCAAAGCAGAAGTGCAAAATATGCTGGACATAGGAGTAATTCAGAACTCAGACAGCCCCTGGGCTAGCTGAGTGGTGCTGGTCCCAAACCTCATACTCAGAATGGAAAAAGGGAAATAAGATTCTGTGTTGACTACAGAGGGCTCAAAACTGTCACAAAGACAGATGCTCATCCTATCCCCAGGGCAGATGAGCTAATAGAGACACTGGCATCTGCCGAAGTATCCAAGCACATTTGATTTGACTGCAGGATATCGGCAGATCAAGTTATCAAATGATGAAAAAACCCAAGACAGCATTTTCAACCATTAGAGGACATTATCACTTTACAGTGATGCCCTCTGGTCCGGAAAATGCACTTGTCACATTTCAGATTCTTGTGAACACAGTGCTCCAAGGATTGGAAGCCTACGGTGCAGCTTATCTAGATGATATAACTGTCTTTAGCTCCACCTGGGAGGATCCCCTGGTCCACCTGTGGAACGTTTTAGATGCTCTGCAAAAACAGGCCTTACATCAAGGCCTCTAAGTGTCAGACAGGGCAGGAGAAGGTTGTATATGTGGGCCACCTGGTAGGTGGAGGCCAGATCCAACAACTACAGGGGAAAATCCAAACAATTTTGAATTGGATTCCCCCTACTCCTCAAACTCAGGTGAGAGCCTTTTTAGGCCTCATTGGGTAATACAGGAGGTTCATTAAGAACTATGGGGGTCATTACAACATTGGCGGTATAAAGTGCTTACCGGCGTGCAGAAGACTGCCAATACACCGCGCCGGCGGCGGTAGACTGCCACAGCTATTATGACACACATCACGGATTACGCCAAAATTCAGACACCCATACAAGATCACCACACCAAAGGTCAGCGATAAACATGCAGAAACAATTCCTCCACCTCAACGCCAACAGAAACACGCCTATGCCATTACGACCCACGAATCCACGCAGCAGTCTTTCAACCGCGGTATTCCATTGGTGGTACACACCGCCGCGCTCAAAATACACACACATCTCCAAAACACGCCACATTGGGCAATTCCAAATACACACACCTGATACACACACACACACCACTCCCACACACCCAATACAATATAAAACACACACCCACATGACCCACAAACCCCTACAACAAAAAATTCAGAGAGAAGGCCAGAGAGAGAGCACAGAATAGACAACCCCATCACACAGAGGCACACAACACCATCACCCACACAACATCCAAGCACAAAACACCACATACCACTACACTCACCACACTCATCACCACATACACCACCCCACACATCACACACAACACCCCATGGCACGCCAAAGACACCCCCGCTTCTCCGAGGAGGAACTCAGGGTCATGGTGGAGGAAATAATCCAGGTAGAGCCACAGCTATTTGGCTCACAGGTACAGCACACATCCATAGCCAGGAAGATGGAGCTATGGCAAAGAATAGTCGACAGGGTCAACGCAGTGGGACAGCAACCAAGAAATAGGGAGGACATCAGGAAGAGGTGGAATGACCTATGGGGGAAGGTGCGTTCCACGGTCTCCAGGCACCACATTGCGGTACAGCAGACTGGCGGCGGACCCCCACCTCCTCCCCCTCAACTAACAACATGGGAGGAGCAGGTCTTGACCATCTTGCATCCTGAGGGCCTCGGAGGAGTCGTTGGAGGAACGGACACTGGTAAGTCAAATCTTAAATATCACATCCCCCACCCTACCTGCATGCTATCACACACCCCCACCCTCACACCCTCCCCTATCACCCCAACTCCTCACTAATGTACTAATAACACAAACTACACATCCCAAACCCAAGACCTGCATGACACAACTAAGCATGGACACCCATCACTAAAGCATGCCCACTGCACATACCCAGAACAACCCCCAACCATCAGCACACAAGCCCCCACACAGGAATGCCTGCACTGGGGTTCACGCACACCCAACCATTGCACACCATGAAACAAACATATGCAATAATCATGTTCTTCTACCCCTGCAGGAACCCGAAGGAACGTCACCACACCAGAGAGTCCAGACAACACCACTCCACCCCCAGAAGAGGCCCACAGTGACGACAGCAGCTCTGCCCTACTGGATCTTGATGACCAGCCCGGACCATTGTGGGCCTCGGGACAGTCGGTTCCCCTTGCCCAGCCACAGCCCAACACCGAAATTCCACCCTCTGGTAACACCAGCACAGCACCCACCCAGCGGGCCCAAACCTCCCTACCCAGGACATGTCAATCAGCGGTGTGTCCACCACTACAGGGCACCCAGGCTAACCCACCACCCCAACAACAACAGGGACCTGGGGGCAGTGGTAGTGGGCACACGGTCCAGGGGACCGAGGCACAGAAACATAGGGGAACTGGGAGGGCTGCTGTGCGACAGAGGGACAACAGGCCAAGGGAACCAACTCTCCACGAGGCCCTCTCCTCCATCATGGGAGCATACCACCACTCCCAGGAGACGATGGCCACGGTCCTGGACAAGTTGCAGGAGACCCTGCGTCTGCAGGAGGAGCAGTATTTGGGGTTCAGGTAGGAGCTCAGGACCATCGGCTCCGCCCTGGGCACCATCGTAGTGGTGCTGACGGACATTCAAAAGACCTTGAGGGACACCGTGGCACTCCAAGGGGCCCCTGACACTAGCCACGATGATGAACTGCCCACCACCTCCGCCGGCGCTAGTGGACAGGACGCCCCGCCACGGGACCAACACACCAGCACCCCATCCCCTGCAGACGGACAACCACCACGCAAGTGGGCCCTGAGATCCAGGAACAGGACAGAGCAAGATGGCAAGACCACCGCCAGGAAATAAGACCACCCTGATTGTCCTCCCACGGTCCCACTTTGTTACCCAGTCCAAATCGGAACTGCCCCAGCTCCACTTCCAATGGGCAGATGTGCAATGTACCTGTGAGACAAATAGACTGGACTCTGCCATGGACATTCCTCCACCATCACCCATCACCATTTTACAACCCCCCTTCATTTTTTAGCACTTAAATAAACACCCTTGAAACACTAAAAAAACTGGAGTCAGTCTATGATTTGTAATTTTGTATTATCAATGATCGTGTCATAATGGGTTACCCATTGGAAGGCTAACATACCAAAGTCACACATCACAAGCCCTTCAAGGATGCAAGCAGTTGACACGTAGGTTACCACATTTGTGAAACTGAAATGGAAGGGGACAACTCAGTTAACAAATAGTGAGTGAAATGTCAATACAGGATAGAGGTAGACGTGTGAAAGTTACTGTAATGTTAAACCTGAAAATTTACTCATCTGTGTTTCACTGGAAATATTGCTGGATGACTGACTCCCTGTTGTCGTTTTCTTCTTCCTCAGCTTCATCCTCATCACTTTCCACAGGCTCCACAAGCTCCACAGCTGCTACAACACCGTCATCTGGATCATCCTCCTGCAGAAAAGGCACCTGGCGTCGCAATGCCAAATTATGGAGCATGGAGCAGGCGATGATGATGTCGCACACCTTCTTCGGTGAGTAGAATAGGGATCCACCTGTCATATGGAGGCACCTGAACCTGGCCTTAAGGAGGCCGAAGGTGCGTTCGATAACCCTCCTAGTCCGCCCATGGGCCTCATTGTACCGTTCCTCTGCCCTGGTCCTGGGATTCCTCACTGGGGTCAATAGCCAGGACAGGTTGGGGTAACCAGAGTCCCCCAATAGCCATACACAGTGCATCTGGAGTTGACCCATCATATCAGGGATGCTGCTATTCCGCAGGATGTAGGCGTCATGCACTGAGCCAGGGAACATAGCATTTATCTGCGAGATGTACTGGTCTGCCAAACAGACCATCTGTACATTCATGGAGTGATAACTCTTCCTGTTCCTGTACACCTGTTCACTCCTGCGGGGGGGGCCAGAGCTACATGGGTCCCATCAATGGCACCTATGACGGGGATATGTCCAAGGGCATAGAAGTCACCTTTCACTGTAGGCAAATCCTCCACCTCAGGGAAAATGATGTAGCTCCTTACATGTTTCAGCAGGGCAGACAACACTCTGGACAACACGTTGGAAAACATAGGCTGGGACATCCCTGATGCAATGGCCACTGTTGTCTGAAAAGACCCACTTTCAAGGAAATGGAGCACTGACAGCACCTGCACGTCAGGAGGGATTCCAGTCGGATGGCGGATTGGTGATATCAGGTCTGGCTCCAACTGGGTACATAGTTCCTGGATTGTGGCACGGTCAAACCGGTAGGTGACGATTAAATGTCTCTCTTCCATTGTCAACAGATCCACCAGCAGTCGGTACACCGGAGGATTCCGCCATCTTCTCATATGTCCCAGCTGACGGTGCCTAAGAAGGACAACAGCGAAGAAACAGTCACTATTCCTCCAGGTATGTACCCACAGTTACACACAAGACTACACCACTCACAAAACCCCTTCCTGTATGTGTGTTGAGTATAGGCCTAGCTATGTGTGACGCAGTAGTAAATGAAGCCATGTGGGCCCCTGAAATGGCAGCTGCCTGACCTCTAAACTGGGACAATGGGATTGTGGGGTAACTGCGCTGGCGTTGCACACTGTTGCGGTATGCGGTGGTAGACCGCGGCGTAATGCTGCATTGGTTAACATTGGACCCTATGGGTTCCAGGAGCCAATGAACAGGTGCGCTGGCGATGATGATGCGCACCGCCGCGGACGTCACCGCCGTGGACGTCACCGCCATTTTCTATCTCTTCAATCACTAGATACCTGACCTTCGACAGGAGAGGACCTACACTGCTAGTGCTGCTGTGACCACGGACTGGAAGCGACGATGGCTGCTGCGTCTCCAGACCAACAGGTTAGTACACAGGGAGCACGTTGTATTGGCTAGGCCTGGGTGGAGAGGGCTGGGTGGAAGAGGGAAGGGGGCAGAGTTCATAGAACATTAATGCACTGTTCCTTTTCCCTTGTGCATGTCATGTTGGTCAGCGCCCACCAGAAGAGGGACATTTGGTGTGCCATCGCCAAGGAGGTCCGGACCCTGGGGGCCCACCAGAGACGGGGCACCCACTGCCGTAAGAGATGGGAGGACATTTGCCGCTGCAGCAAGAAGACGGCGGAGGCTCAGCTGGGGATGGCCTCCCAACGTGGGAGGGGTGCCCGTCGCACCATGACCCCCCTGATGTTCCTGATCCTGGCGGTGGCCTACCCGGAGTTGGATGGGCGCTTAAGAACATCACAGCAGACACAAGGGGGTGAGTACAACCTCATTCTGCGGACTTTGCATGCAGTGGAGGGTTCTGGGTGCGGGAGGTGGGCTGTGGGTGTACCAAGGCCAGGGCAAGTTAGGTAGGCAAGGCCCATCCGTAATGTAGGCTATGTGGCACTCTACCCCACCTCAGAAGAGTGGCAAGTCGAGGTATAGTTGCCCCTGTGGCATCCATGTGCGCAGATTTCCACCATTGCCATGTAGGCCATATCCCAGAAATTGCATGTGCAGAGGCCAGGAGCACGGCGTAATGCAGGGGGCTGCTGCGTCAGTCTTGTCCACCAACGGTAGCGGAATGCCATGCACTAAAACTCTCTTTCTTCTGTCTTCCCCCATTTTCCTGCTCTCCCTGTCCTTTTGTACATCAGCATCATCAGGCGGAGGTACAGTGGCACCGGAGCACGAGGGAGCTGCATCCCACATGGCCATGGAGGGCCACACCACAGACTCTGAATGCACCAGTGGGACGGAAGGCGAGGGGAGCTTCACGTCGGCTACCGGATCACCAACCTGCGACACAGACTCGTCCACCGATGGGAGCTCCCCTGTGGTGGCGGCACCATCTGTGCACCCCACTTCTACAGGTACAACCGCCACCTCCCCTACCAGCACCGCCCTCCCAGCAGCCCCTCAGCGTTCGTCCTGTGCCCGCTCACCCAGGAGGGTGGGCATCACCTTTGCCCCAGGCACCTCAGCCCTGCTCCAGTCACCCCTGCTGCCCTCAGTGAGGAGGCCATTGACCTCCTCAGGTCACTCACTGTTGGGCAGTCTACCATTGTGAATGCCATCCAGGGTGTAGAAAGGGCGTTGCAACACGGTAATGCATTCCTGGAGGGCATTCATTCTGGTCAGGCTGCCCTTCAGCGAACCCTGCAATCTCTGGCCTCAGCACTGATGGCAGCCATTGTCCCTGTGTCTAGCCTCCCCCCTCCAACTTCCTCCACCCAGACCCAATCCCCTGTACCCCTTCCCATCCCAAGCACACCTACAGACCAGCATGCACACAAGTCAACACCCAAAAGTAGCTCAAGCAAACATAGGCACCACACACACCACAGGCACTCACACAAGCATCACACCCATACAGACACAGCAACATCCACTGTCTCCACTGTGTCCCCCTCCTCCTCTTCTCCCTCCTCCCTCACAGTCTCGTCTACACACACACCTGCATGCATCACATCTACAGGCACTAGGACTCGCACCAGGACACCCAGCACCACAAGCCGCTCACCTGCACTCACCACCTCCACTGCCATTTACACGTCCCCTGTGTCCTCTCCCAGTGTGTCTGTGACACCCCCTCCCAAAGTACCCAAACGCCGGCAATCACTCACCCAACATCCATCCACCTCACGACAGCCTCCAGTACCTGCACCTGCACCCAAAACAGCTAAAGTGACACCTCCTACAACCACCTCCTCTTCCTCCACTTCCAGACCCCCTCCAGCTACCCATCCCAGTGTCCGTCAGAAACTGTCCCTCTGTCAAATTGACCTTTTTGCCTCCACCCCCCCTCCAATTCATCAGTCCCGTTGTAGGGCCTCAGCCAAAAAGCCTCCAGTACCAGTGGTGCGTGTTCCAGGTTTTTGGAGTGCACCGTCCACCAGGGCAGGCAGTAGGGCCCGGAGCCAAGGTACTGGTAGCCCACCCCCTGTAAAGGCCCTGAAATTGGAGAGTGGACGACGGGACAGTGTCAAGACTCCTGGTGGGACAACAAGTGAAATGGGATCGAAGGCGATTGGTGAGTCAGCTGTAACTCCAAAAAAGGTGGGGAAGGTCCAGAGGAAGTCTCCCCAGCCTGTTGTGAGTGTCACGGCGGAGAAGTGCGCCATCATTTCCGGCGGTCCAGACACAACCGCCAGCACCGTCGTCACTGGTCCAGAGACCACCGCCAGACTCACAGCCCAGGAGGGCCCAGGTATCGTTTCTGGTCAGGAGACCACCGCCACTGCCGGAGTCATTGCCAAGGAGGGCCCAAGTATCGTCACTGGTCCAGAGACCACTGCCACCGCCGGAGTCATTGCCCAGGAGGGCCCAAGTATCGTCACTGGTCCAGAGACCACCGCCGGACTCACAGCCCAGGAGGGCCCAGGTATCGTTTCTGGTCAGGAGACCACCGCCGGAGTCATTGCCCAGGAGGGCCCAAGTATCATCACTGGTCCAGAGACCACCGCCACCACCGGAGTTATTGCCCAGGAGGGCCCAAGTATCGTCACTGGTCCAGAGACCACCGCCGCAGTCATTGCCCAGGAGGGCCCAAGTATCGTCACTGGTCAGGAGACCACCGCCGGAGTCAGTCCCCAGGAGGGCCCAAGTATCGTCACTGGTCAGGAGACCACCGCCGGAGTCAGTCCCCAGGAGGGCCCAAGTATCGTCACTGGTCAGGAGACCACCGCCGGAATCATTGCCCAGGAGGGCCCAAGTATCGTCACTGGTCAGGAGACCACCGCCACCGCCGGAGTCACTGGTCAGGAGGGGCCAGGATGCCACAGCCCCGCTGCCCAATGATGGAACGTCATGCCACACACCAATGTCCAGTGTGGAGATCGTCATGCCACACACCAATGTCCAGTGTGGAGATAGTCATGCCACACACCAAAGTCCACTGTGGAGATCGTCATGCCACACACCAATGTCCAGTTTGTAGATCGTCATGCCACACACCAATGTCAGTATCAGAACCGCCATGTCAAAGCACCGCTGAACAGTCCTGAACCGTCATGTCAAAGCACAGCTGAACAGGGCAAAGACCGCCATGTCAAAGCACCGCTGAACAGGGCAAAGACCGCCATGTCAAAACACCGATGAACAGGGCAAAGACCGCCATGTCAAAGCACCGTTGAACAGTCCTGAACCGCCATGTCAAAGCACCGCTGAACAGGGCAAAGACCGCCATGTCAAAGCACCGCTGAACAGGGCAAAGACCGCCATGTCAAAGCACCGCTGAACAGGGCAAAGACCACCATGTCAAAGCACCGCTGAACAGGGCAAAGACCGCCATGTCAAAGCACTGCTGAACAGGGCAAAGACCGCCATGTCACAGCACCGCTGAACAGGGCAAAGACCGCCATGTCAAAGCACCGCTGAACAGGGCAAAGACGCCATGTCAAAGCACCGCTGAACAGGGCAAAGACACCATGGCAAAGCACCGCTGAACAGTCCTGAACCACCATTTCATAGCACCGCTGAACAGGGCAAAGACCGCCATGTCAAAGCACCGCTGAACAGGGCAAAGACCGCCATGTCAAAGCACTGCTTAACAGTCCTAAACCACCATGTCACAGCACCGCTGAACAGGGCAAAGACCGCCATGTCAAAGCACCGCTGAACAGGGCAAAGACCGCCATGTCAAAGCACCGCTGAACAGGGCAAAGACCACCATGTCAAAGCACCGCTGAACAGGGCAAAGACCACCATGTCAAAGCACCGCTGAACAGGGCATGCACCGTGTAGGAATGAATGGACCGCCACATCAGGCATCCTTATCCCATGTGCAGCTGGGACAGTGACAGGACAGGAACTTTCACGGGGAGAGTCATCCAGTCTGTGCACCAGTCCCCCTCCAGCACCAGTGGAGACCTGCATCAACTTGAGAGATTGTGGCTTTGCACTCCCCAGGATGGCACAGTGGGCAAACCACCCACTGTAGAGACTTGTGAGGCTGTGGCTTTGCACTCCCCAGGATATGGCAGTGGGCAACCCACCCACTGTAGAGACTTGTGAGACTGTGGCTTTGCACTCCCCAGGATGGCACAGTGGGCAACCCACCCACTGTAGAGACTTGTGAGACTGTGGCTTTGCACTCCCTAGGATGGCACAGTGGGCAACCCACCCACTGTAGAGACTTGTGAGACTGTGGCTTTGCACTCCCCAGGATGGCACAGTGGGCAAACCACCCACTGTAGAGACTTGTGAGGCTGTGGCTTTGCACTCCCCAGGATATGGCAGTGGGCAACCCACCCACTGTAGAGACTTGTGAGACTGTGGCTTTGCACTCCCCAGGATGGCACAGTGGGCAACCCACCCACTGTAGAGACTTGTGAGACTGTGGCTTTGCACTCCCTAGGATGGCACAGTGGGCAACCCACCCACTGTAGAGACTTGTGAGACTGTGGCTTTGCACTCCCCAGGATACATCAATGGGCATGTAGCCCCGTCGTGGATCTGGCTTTGCATTCATCTGGCTGAGGTGCCTCCCCTTCCCTTCCCCCTGAGGTGCCTGTAGTTTTTCTATCTGATGCCCCAGCAGTGTTCTCTCGGATTTTGGTCAGGTATCTATTGTGGGGCTCGCCCATGCATTTTTGGACTGTTGGTGCACGGACATTGTTGTGTACATATCTGCACTACTTCTTGTATATATAATTATGTGTGATTTAGAGATATATATCTGTATATTTTTGTATGACATGTATATTGGCACATTACAATGTTTGACCGAAATTCGCTTTGTCTTTGCATTCTTCCGGGGGGATTGGGGGTTGTTAATGTGATATTTTTTTACTGCATTGGTGTGTATGTTGTAATATGCAAGGGTGGGGGTGGGGTTGTTTGGTGGGTTTCCCCCTAACTTTTGCCTCCCCCCTCCCCCGTGTCGTAGATGCAGTACTCACCGGTATCTTCTGCGCCTACGTCGCTGTTGGTCGTAAATGAGCATAAAGACAAGGGCAGGGAGTATTTGTAATTCCGGGTCCATGGAGTCGTCGTTCCTCGTGGGATGTGTTGAGGTGAGCGTTTTCCCATAGCAAAAGCTGTTTCCGCCGTGTTTTTAACCACGGTGAATCCGCCCCGGAAAAGGTAACGGATTGGCGGGTTGTAATGGTGTGGGCGGTACATTGTATCCCGCATGTCTGTTGGCAGTGACCGCTGCGCTGCTTGTCTGTACCGCCGTGGCGGGCGGTGTGTTAAAGTGGCTGTCTTTGTTGGCGGTTTCCGCCAGGGTCATAATTCCCTTTTTTTGTCCATCGGCCTGTTTGCGGTATTACCCCACCTTTTACACCGTCCGCAGGGTTGTAATGACCACCCATGTCTCCATTTTAGCCTCTCTTAATGACCTCAGCTTAAAGAGAATGCCCAAAAATGTTTTAAGACAGCTAGCTGTCAAAAGGCTTTTGAGGATCTTAAATAGGCAATGTGCTCTGCTCCTATTTTTAGAATCCCTGACTACTCCAAGTAGTTCATAGTTCAGACAGATACGTCTGAGGTGGGGATTGGGGCAGTGTTTTCACAATTTAACTCTGAGGGCAAGGATCAACCTGTAGCTTTTATAAGTAGAAGGTTGACCCCCAGGGAAAAGTGTTGGTGAGCCACAGAAAGGGAGGTGTTTGTTGTGGTCTGGGCCTTGAAGAAGCTGAGACCATACCTGTTTGGCACTCACTTCCTTGTTCAGATAGACCACAAGCCCCTTCTTTGGCTCAAGCAGATGAAAGATGACAATCCCAAACTGTTAAGGTAGTCCATATCTCCACAGGGAATGGACTATACAGTGGAACATAGACCTGGGAGTAATCACTCCAGTGCAGGTGGACTCTCCGGATATTTCCACTTAGACAATGAATACTCAACTGGACAAGATTAGCCTTATTGTCCTTCGTTTGTAAAGGGTGGTTGTGTAGGAAAGTACCTTCTTTCTTGGCATGGTTACTCCCATTTTCTGCCTGCTGTCAGTGTGGTTGACTGTGTTCACTGGGATCCAGTAAACCAGGACCCCAGTGATTATGCTCTCTCCCTTCAAACTTGGTTACTTGAACCACTCACACCCCACATTTGGAATACTGGTGCCCCCATGTAAGTCCCTAGTATATGGTACCTAGGTACCCAGGGCATTGGGGTACCACGGGATCCCCATGGGCTGCAGCATGTTTTATGCCACACATGGGAAGCCCATGCAAAGTATATCTGCAGGCCTGCCATTGCAGCCTCTGTGACATGGTGCATGCACCCTTTTCACTAAAGGTGACTGCAACAGGTCACTGTAAGTCACCCCTATGGCAGGCCCTCCTAGCCCAGAGGGCGGGGTGCAAGTACCTGTGTGTGAGAATACCCCTGCACTAGCAGAGGTGCCCCCACAAACTCCAGTTACATTTTCCTGGACTTTGTGAGTGCGGGGACGTCATTTTATGTGCAAACTAGACATGGGTCGTTACCTATGTCCAACTACATAATGGTAACTCCAAACCTAGGCATGTTTGGTTTCAAACATGTCTGAATCATACCACAAAACTGTTGCCAGTATTTGAAATATTATGCCATGCATTCTGGGGTCTCCTTAGAGGACCCCCAGCATTGCTCCTACTAGCCTTCTGGAGTTTTCCGGGCAGCCCGAGCTGCTGCCACCCCTTAGACAGGTTTCTGCCCTCCTGCTGCTGGAACAGCTCAAGCCCAGGAAGGCAGAACAAAGGATTTCCTTTGGGAGAGAGGGGTAACACCCGCTCCCTTTTGAAATAGGGGGTACATGGCTTGTGATGGGTAGCCTCCTCATGCCACTGGTGTGCTTCAAGGGCACATTTGGTGCCCTCTGTGCATAAACCAGTCTGCACCAGTTCAGGGACCCCAGTCCCTGCTCTGGGCAGGTCAGGCTGGTATCGTCATAGCCCCTCCTGATAGGTGGTAATCTGGCTAGGTAACAAATACCCCTTTCAGGGCTAGGTAGGGTCTCTCTCTTAAGTGGACCCTCAGATCTGGCTTGGATGATTCCAGTAGGACTCCTCTGCAACCTCTACTTTGACTTCTAGCCACTGGAACTGCTACTGGTCCCTCCAGGAACCGACAATCCGCATCCACAATGAAGACTCTGCTTGCAACATTGCTTCCACTGCTTCTTCCAGCTTTTGCAACATTTCCCCGGATGTGCATCCTCTGAGGGTGGCAAGTCTTCAGTCTGCACAAGTAGGAAAATGGAATCTCCCTTGGAGTGAAGGAGACACTCCCCTGCATCCGCAAGCACCAACTGCAACAACGATTGGCTGTGTGGATCTCCTCTCATCCTGAGCGATATGGATCCTGCTTCATGGGTGGAGGTCGAGAGTAGTTCTCTTGGTCCTCTCTGCCAGCTGTCCAACTTTGATGGAGTTAAGCACTTGCCTTCCTATGCAGAACAGTACCCCCTTGCACCATTTTTCTTGCAGACACCAAGGCTTTTTGTCATCTCCTCCAAGGGATCTTCAGGCTTCGTGTAACCCCAGCCTCCAGCACTCCTTCCTGTGATGGACAGCACTCTGAGTGCTTCTCCTGTGGCGTGGGACCCTTCTCAAGTTGTGCTGTGTGGGCTCCTCTGCGACTCCTGATTCCTTTTCCAGTGGGTCTCTTGTGGGTCTGCCTTTTCTTCTGTGGACCCTCTGCCTTGCTGTCCTCCTGGACCTTGCTGGTCCCCAGCAGCTCCACTTTTGCTTCACCGCTACTTCTGCCATTGCCAAGGCTTGTTGGTCACTTTACCATGCCACTGACCAACAGCAATCATCTATCTGGCGTGGGACGTCAGCTGCATCCTGACTCCAGGGCTGCATTGTTGACCATCTTCATCCTACCGTCGACCAACTCCTGCAACCACAGATGGGTGGGTAGTGGCTCCTGCCCCCACTGGACACTTCTGTGACTTCTGGACTTGGTCCTCTTTTTCCATAGGTCTTCCTCCTTAGGAATTCATCGCTGGTTTCTTGCAGTCCTGTCTTGGTGTTGCATTATTTTCTTTTTTGTCCTTTTGGGTGGTTTGGGGAAAATTCTGTAACTTACTCCTTTCTTCCTGGTCATTGGTTGGCACTGTGGAACTTACCTTTGGGGTTTTCTAGTTCCTCCTGCTCCCCTCTACACATCCCACTTACCTAGGTAGGGGTCCTGCATTCACATGCCATTTTTTCAGTATATGATTTGGGCTCCCCCTAGTTCACTATTGCCCATTTGCTATTGCACTGCTTTCTATCACTTTCTATGCCTATTTCTGACTACTAGTGTACATATCTAGTTTGTTACTTACCTCCTATTTCTGTAACACTGAGTGGTCTCTTTCATGTGTGTAAGTGCTGTGTGACTACAGTGCTATTGCATGAGCTTTGCATGTCTCCTAGATAAGCCTTGGCTGCTAATCCACAGCTACCTCTAGAGAACCTGTCTTCCAGACACTGCCTACACTACTTATAGCATCACTTGCTACCATGTGAAATCTTGGTCAGTAATAATTATTTTGGTGTTTTGAAATTGCTTATCAGACAAATATAAAGAATAATGCACAATGTAAGCACGTAGAGCACTATTTCATTCTGAAATAGATTGCTTCTCCCGTAATGTCAATGGTTGCTCATTTAATGTTATGCTTTCATTTTTGTTTTGGTATTGTATTTTATGCTGTCTTATTTAATAATGCATTTCTTTTAAGTTATCTTTATCTATTTTAAGGTTTTAATTGATGGACGCATGACAGCATAGGAAGATTGCATTTGTGTGTATTTATTCAGCAGTTTTGCATCATATTTATTTTTTTCTTGTCTTTCTTTAGGCATATAGAGCATAGGATGCTTGTAAGGTATTGTCTTATTGTAAAAAGTAATCGATACATGAACGTGTACACTCTAGTATTAATCCAATGACACAGTAAATCACTAAAAGGTGCAAAGATATTGACAGAGGCACGCACAGAGACAAATATTTATAATTTGCCCCTCCCTATGTCCTCTAGGACCAGATTTACAAGACCCTAGCTAGACCGAAGCGTCACTTTTTGATGCGCTCCAGTGGCGCTAACCACTTTTCCTTATTTACAAGCAGGTGTAACACCACTTTTTGTGGCTTTATGCCTTCTTGTAAATATGGGCCCCTTCAATGCAGTTTTCTGTGTCAGAGGGGCATGCAATGGGTGTTGCAGTGGGCGTTCCATCACAGCACCCATTGCTTTTGACGCTGCCTCAGATTTACAAGAGTTCTTAAATCTGAGGCAGCGTCAAAATCTAACACCTGCCCAGAGGTGGCGTTAGCAAGGCACAACGAGGAGGAATACTTTTATTCCTCTTCGTTTATTGCTTTTTCTATGTGTGCTGCATTCTACAGCACACATAGAAGAAGCAAAATGCCAAGGGTAATTGTTTATGTGCAGGAAGTTAACTCCATTATCTGCTTTAAGGTGCTTTAGTTTTGTAAGTTAGAGATATGATTTCTTTTTATTCCATAAGATAAAAGTATGGAATAAAATTTGTTTAAACAAACTTTTGCGGGATAGATAAAGGGATATTGGGAATGGTATGGAGAATAATAGGTACAATCATCATTTCAATGGTGTCTAAAGACCCCCCCCCCAGTAAAGATTCAAAGGATGCCAGCAATTGACCATAGTAGTTATTTTAAGTTTGCATTCCTCTAAGCTCAGAGAAACAGATGTTTTAAGTGATTGCATAAATCATAACCCAAGTATTTAAGTTTGGAAGTATTCAAATAGAAGTTAGATACTGAAAAATTATTTATGAAGGTGTATTTATTTCATGGTAAGATTTCACATTTGTTGTGGTTAAGTTTATAACCAGAGACAAGAGAATAAGAGGAGACTTCTTGAAGAAAAGCAAGAAGTAAAGTATGAGATTCAGATATGAATATAAAATATTATCAGCATATACTGTTTTTTAATTTGTTGAGTATTCCACAAGAAGCCCTGTATTATAGGATTGTTTCTAATTCTAGAAAGGAAAGTTCAACAGCCAAATTAAAGAGGAGACGTGAAAAACGCAGCCTTGGCGAAAAACATCTACCCAAAGGAAAATAGTAAGAAATATACTCTTTTGCTTAAATGGCCACTTTTGGGGAGGAATATAGAAGGGAGATAAGGGAAATTAGTTTAGGTTCAACACCAAACCTTTTTAAAGTATGGAAAATGAAAGACCAATTTACACGATCAAATGCCTTCTCAGCATCAAGGGCATAGGCTGCTAAAGGATGAAGTGATTGGTGAGATTTAGAGAGAACATCAAAAAATAAACAAGCATTGTCCGTTATATAACATCCTTTGACAAATCCACATTGTTCTTTTCTGTGAAAATTAAGCAAAAAGGATTCCAGATGGAGAGCTAAAGTGTTAGAAAATATTTTATAATCAATGTTGACAAGCTGAATTGGCTGGTAATTTTTACATTGGTGTAAATCCTTGCCTTTCTTTGGAAGGTGTTGATAAGAAGAGAAAATTTAGAGAGAATTCTTTTAGAAAAATGAGTGAAAAATTCAGTGGTAAAGCCATCAGGCCCTGGGGCCTCGTCTAATTTAAGGGAAGAAAAAGCACTGTGAAATTCAGACATGGTGACATCTTTTTCTAAATCAGGGACATTGATAGATTTCTCAAAATCCTTGTAGGAGTTGAAAAGGTAATGATTAATGTCAGGATCCATAGGGGTGTGTTGAGGGTTGCATAGTTGTTTGTAGAAATGTACAAATTATCTCAGGATTTCTTCATCTTTATATAATAGATCAGAGTGATTATCCTTAATAGAATTTGTTTTGTTTATGTGCGTTTGGATCTCAAGATAGTTGGTTAATAATTTGCTAGATTTGCATTGGCTGTCATAATACTTAGCACTGGATTTAAGAAAAAAAGGAGACATTAGTGGAAAATTTGTTATATTGAAGTTTGGCATTAATGAGATCTTAGAGGCACTCTGTGGTTTAGAGGTGTAGTAGCAATTTTCTAGATGTTTGATATGTTGGAGTAATTCAGTATTTCTTTAAGAGAAAGTTTTTTCTTTTTGGAAACATATCTGATAATAAAATCATGGGCAGATGCTTTAAAAGTGTCCCAGATGCAATGAAAGTCAAGTTCATCTGTATGGTTCAGTTCAAAGAAGTCAAGAAAGAAAAAGAGAAAGCAGAAGTAAAAGAAGAGTCAAGGATTAGAACATTATTAAATCTCTATCTATTAGATTTAGCAGTGGTGGATAAAATGTCTAAATGAATGGAAACTGGGGTGTGATCTAAAATTAAAATAGAGCAGAATGTAAGTTTTGTGATATGGAACGCAGGATAAATGTATAATTGATTCTTGATTGTGAGGGAGAATAGTAAGTGTATTCACATAGAGGTGGACTGGAAAGCCTCCAAGCATCAATTAGTGTGTGCTGTGAAATCCCTTGTACAAATAGTTTTGAGGTTTGTTGGGTACATATGCAAAAGAAAAGACTCTGCCAATAGAAGAGCCAACAATCTGACTACAGTCTCATGCAAAAATAAAAACACCATCAGGTTATTGTAAAACGTTTTGAATGATGTCAGACCATATTAACTGCCAGGACTAGTAGAGCCATAAATGTTTAAAATAAAAACTGGAACTTTGTTAATCAAAAGACAAGTGAGTAACCATCTCTCCTCGGAGTCAGATTTTTATGAAAATAATTCTACATTAAAAGACTTATTATATAGCGTAGCAACACAATTCTTCTTATCATTCCCAGGTGAAAAAAAAACAGTACCCACCTACCCCCTCTCTTTAGCTTTATAGATGTAGCTTCAGTGAGGTGTGTTTCTTGGATATGAGCAACCTTAGCATTCAAAAGTGATAACTGGGCAAGACCCTCTGATGTTTAATTGGTGGACCCAATCTCTTGACATTCCAAGATACAATGTTTAATGCCATGGAAGAAATAATTAAAAACGGTTATTTGAGCATTAACAAAGGGCATATAAGGTGAACCAGAGTTGGAAACAACAGAAGACAACAAAGGAAAGCAAGGAGGGCGAGGGAAAGGCAAAAATGCCTCACATATAGGAATGAACATATGTGCAGAAAGAATAAAGTGATATTTAAGCTGATGAATACAGAAAAACTGAAGAAAGAAGAAAAGAATGAAGACCACAAGTGGGAGAAACCTGCCTACAAATATTTTCGAATGCAGACGGGGGTCTTGAGACCACACAGAAGAATGACACATCCGAGCTCCAGGAAACAACATAAGGGGAAAGTGTTGAAGGTGTAGGGGACGTACTAGGGTAATCACAGGAAAACATTGGGAAATTGAGACCTGTAAGGAGAAAAATAAGGTGAGTACATAAGGACAATTGATAAAAGAGTATTAAGCAAAACATAATGTGAATAATAAACACTAAGACAGTCATTTCAACATTGGCGGTCAAAGGCCCTTACCGCCGTGCAGAAGACCACCAACACACCGCCGCGGCCACGGATTTCTGCCACAGCTATTATGACCCACATTTCGGAATCCGCCAAAATTCAGACACCCACAGAAGTCCGCCACATCAAAGGTCAGTGATAAACTGGTGAAAACAAAACCGACACTGTCACGCCAACAGAAATACGCCCACACTATCACAACACACGAATCCACGCGACAGTCTTTCAACCGCGGTATTCCATTGGCGGTTCACACCGCCGCGCTCAAAATACACACACTCTTACAAAACACAGCCACATTGGACAAGTCCAAATACACACACCTGATACACATACACACACCACTCCCACACACCCATTACAATATAAAACACACACCCACATCACCCACAAACCCCCACGACCAAAAAATCTGAAAGAAGGCCAGAGAGAGACAGCACCAGCAAGAACAACAGCATCCACAGGCACATAACACCATCACCCACAGAACGTCCACGCACCTCACACAACACACCACTACATATCAGCACACTTAACACCACACACTCCACCCCACACATCACCTACACCACCCCATGGCACGGCAAAGACACCCCAGGTTCTCGGAGGAGGAGCTCAGTGTCATGGTGGAGGAAATCGGCCGGGTAGAGCCACAGCTATTCGGAGCACAGGTGCAGCACACCTCAATTGCAAGGAAGATGGAGCTATGGCGAAGAATAGTGGACAGGGTCAACGCAGTGGGACAGCACCCAAGAAATAGGGAGGACATCAGGAAGAGATGGAACGACCTATGGGGGAAGGTGCGTTCCGTGGTGTCAAGACACCACTTGGCGGTTCAGCGGACTGGCGGCGGACCCCCACCTCTTCCCCCACAACTAACAACATGGGAGGAGCAGGTCTTGGTGATTCTGCATCCTGAGGGCCTCTCAGGAGTAGGTGGCGGAATGGACTCTGGTAAGACAAATCTTAATTATTACATCCCCCACCCTACCTGCATGCCATCACATACCCCCACCCTCACCCTCACACCCCCGCACCCCAACTCCTCACATATGTCCCAACATCACAAACCACCCATCCCAACACCAAGCCCTGCATGCAACAACAAAGCATGGACACCCATCACTATAGCATGGCCACTGCACATACCCATACAACCCCCTAAACCATCCTCACACAAGGTCCCACACAGGAATGCAAGCACTGGGGTACACGGTCACCCACCCATTGCACACCATGACACACACAGATGTAATAACCATCCTTTTATACCCCTGCAGGACCCCTACCCAACGTCACCGGACAGGAGGGTCCACACATGTCCACACCACCAACAGAAGAGGCCCACAGTGATGACAGCAGCTCTGTCCAACTGGATCTAGATGACCAGCCCGGCCCATCGGGGACCTCGGGACAGTCGGTTCCCCTCACCCAGTCACAGGCCACCACAGACCTTCCCCCCTTTGGAAACACCAGCACATCACCCACCCAGCAGGCCCATACCTCCGTCCCCAGGACACGTCAATCAGCAGTGTGTCCACCACTACAGGGAACCCAGGATAACCCACTACCCCAACAACAACAGGGACCTGGGGGCAGTGGTAGTGGGCACACGGTCCAGGGGATGGAGGCCCAGGAACACAGGGGAACTGGGAGGGCTGCTGTGCGACAGGGGGCGGACAGGTCAAGGAAACCCACTCTCCATGAGGCCCTCTCCTCCATCATAGGAGCATACCACCACTCCCAGGAGACGATGGCAACGATACTGGCCAAGTTTCAGGAGACCCAGTGCCTGCAGGAGGAACAGTATATGGGTTTCAGGGAGGAACTCAGAACCATCAGCTCCACCCTGGACACCATCGTAGGGGTGCTGAAGGAAGTACTCAACACCAGGAGGGACACTGTGGCACTAAAAGGGTCCCCTGACACTAGCATGGACGATGAACTGCCCACAACCTCAGCCGGCGCTAGTGGACAGGACGCCCTGCCACAGGACCACCACACCAGCACCCCACCCCCTGCAGAGGGAGAACCACCCCGCAAACGGTCCCTGAGATCCAGGACAAAGACAGAGCACGATGCCAAGACCCCCGCCAAGAAATGAGACCACCCTGATTGTCATCCTACTGTCCCACTTTGTCACCCTGTCCACACTTTAACTGCCCCAGCTCCACTTCCTAGGCCCATTTGGGCAATGTACCTGTGAGACTAATAGACTGGACTCTGCCATGGACATTGCTCCACCATCACCCCTCACCATTTCACTACCCCCTCCAATATTGAGCACTTAAATAAACACACTTAAAACACAAAACAATCTGGAGTCTGTCTGTGATTTCGAAATAGTGTATTAGCAATTCCAGTGACAAAATGCTCTTTCAATTGTAATGTCAACATACCTATGTCACACAGCTCTAGACAGGAAACTAAGCAGATGTCACACAGTGGGAACCACATCTGTGAAATCGCAAGGGAAAGTGACAACTCAGTGACCATACACTGGGTGAAAACGACACACAGTAGAGAGGTGGTAGTGTTAAAGTACATGTAGTAGGCAGGTCTGTACTCTTACCTGTATCTCACTGGAAATATTGCTGGATCACTGAGTCCCTGTTGTTCATGTCTTCTTCCTCTGCTTCCTCGTCTTCACTGTCCAAAGGCTCCACAGCTGCAACAACACCGCCATCTGGACCATCCTACTTCAGAAAAGGCACCTGTTGTCGCAAAGCCAAGTTATAAAGCATACAGCAGGCCACGATGATCTGGCACACCTTCCTTGGTGAGTAGAATAGGGATCCACCTGTCATATGGAGGCACCGGAACCTGGCCTTCAGGAGGCCGAAGGTCCGCTCGATCACCCTCCTAGTTCGCCCATGGGCCTCATTGTAGCGTTCCTCTGCCCTTGTCCTGGTATTCCTCACTGGGGTCAGTAGCCATGACAGGTTGGGGTAACCAGAGTCACCTGCAAATGGTGAGGGACAATTGTTAGACACGCCCTAACCTGGAGGGATATCCCCAGACCCAGACAACCATTCTCACTGACTTGCCTCCAGGTGCTCACCTAAAAGCCACACACGGTGCCTCTGGAGTTGACCCATCACATAAGGGATGCTGCTATTCCGCAGGATGTAGGCATCATGCACTGAGCCAGGGAACTTCACATTCACATGGGAAATGTACTGGTCTGCCAAACATACCATCTGTACATTCATAGAATGATAACTCTTCTGGTTTCTGTACACCTGTTCACTCCTGTGGGGGGGGGGCATAGCCACATGGGTCCAATCAATGGCACCTATGATGTTGAGGATGTGTCCCAGGGCATAGAAATCCCCTTTCACTGTAGGCAAATCCTCTACCTGAGGGAAAACAATGTAGCTCTGCATGTGTTTCAGAAGGGCAGAAAACACTCTGGACAATACGTTGGAAAACATAGGCTGGGACATCCCTGATGCTATGGCCACTGTTGTTTGAAAAGACCCACTTGCAAGGAAATGGAGCACTGACAGCACCTGCACTTGACAGGGGACTCCTGTGGGATGGCGGATTGCTGACATCAGTTCTGGCTCCAACTGGGTACACAGTTCCTGGATTGTGGCACGGTCAAGCCTGTATGTGATAATCAAATGTCGCTCCTCCATTGTTGACAGGTCCACCAACGGTCGGCACACCGGAGGATGCCGCCATCTCCTCACATGTCCCAGCAGACGATGCCTATGAAGGACAACAGCGAGCACAGAGTCAAACAACTCAGAGGTACGTACCCACAGTTTACCCAGAACACCAATCATACACAAAAGGTGAGCTGTATGTGTGTTGAGTCTAGGCCTAGGTATGTGTGACGCAGTTGGAAATGAAGCCATGTGGGGCCCTGAAATGGCGGCTCCCTGACCTCTAAAGTGGGACAATGGGATGTGAGGTAACTGCGCTGGCGTTGTACCAGTAGGTGGTGGAAGACCGCGGCGCAATGCTGCATTGGTTAACATTGGACCCAATGGGTCCCAGGAGCCAATGACGATGTAGGCCGGTGGTGACGGTACGCACCGCCGCAGACGTGACCGACATTTTCTATCTGTTCAATCACTTGATACCTGATCTTCGATAGGAGAGGACCAACACTGCAAGTGCTGCTGTGACCTCGGTCTGGAAGAGACAATGGCTCGAGTGTCTGGGGAAAGGGCCCCTGCCTTCACATCGGAGGAGTTGGAGAAGCTCGTGGATGGGGTCGTCCCCCAGTACAGGCTACTCTAAGGTCCTCCAGACAAACAGGTAAGTACACAGGGAGCATGTTGTATGGGCTATGCCTGTGTGGAGAGGGCTGGATGTAAGAAGGAAGGTGGGAGAGTGCTAGGTGCATGAAAGACAGTGAATGCATGTGCCACATGGCAAGGGTAGGGATGGGGGCCAATCAGTTTGACGGTGCAGTTGGTAATAACTTCTCTTTCTCCCCTGTACATTTCATGTAGGTCAGCGCCCACCAGAAAAAATATATTTGGCGTGCCATCGCCAAGGACGTCCGGATCCTGGGGGTCTACCACAGACGGAGCACCCACTGCCGGAAAAGATGGGAGGACATTCGTCGCTGGAGCAAGAAGACGGCGGAGGCTCAGGTGGGGATGGCCTCCCAACGTGGGAGGGGTGCCCGTCGCACCATGACCCCCCTGATGTTCAGGATCCTGGCGGTGGCCTACCCGGAGTTGGATGGGCGCTTGAGGCCATCACAGCAGCCACAAGGGGGTGAGTACACTCTCATTCTGCTGACTTTGCGCGCAGTGGAGGGGTCTGGGTTGGGGAGATGGGCTGTGGGTTTCCCTAGGCCAGGGCGAGTTACGTAGGCAAGGCCCCTCCGTAAGGCAGGCCATGTGGCACCCCAGCCCACCTCTGTAGAGTGCCAAGTACAACTAGTCATGCCCCTGTGTCATCTATGTGTGCAGATGTCGTCCATAGCCTTGTAGGCCATTTACCAGGAATTGAACAGTGGAGCCCAAGAGCGCGGCGTAGTGCAGGGGGCTTCTGTGTCTGTCGTGTCCGCCAACGGTAGTGATAATGCATGCACTGAACATGTCTTTCTTCTGTCTTCCCCCCCCTTTTTGTGGTCTCCCTGTTCTTGTCTGCATTAGCAGCATCAGGCGGAGGAGCAGTGGCACCGGAGCACGAGGGAGCTGCATCCCACATGGCCCTGGAAGCCGACACTACGGAGTCTGAATTCACCAGTGGGACGCAGGGCAAGGAGGGCTCCACGGCGGGGACAGGAGCTGAGACCAGCGACACAGACTCGTCCTCTGATGGGAGCTCCCTTGTGGTGGCGGCAACATCTGTGCCCCCCACATCTACAGGTACAGCCGTCACCCCCTCTACCAGCACCGCCCTCCCAGCAGCCCCTCAGCCTTTGCCCTGTGCCCGCTCACCCAGGAGGGTGGGCATCACCTTCGCCCCAGGCACCTCAGGCCCTGCCCCAGTCACCCCTGCTGCCCTTAGTGAGGAGGCCATTGACCTCCTCAGGTCCCTCACTGTTGGGCAGTCTACCATTTTGAATGCCATCTAGGGTGTAGAGAGGCAGTTCAACAAGCTTTTCAGACTCTGGCCTCAGCACTGATGGCAGCCATTGTCCCTGTCTCTAGCCTCCCCCCTCCAACTTCCTCCACCCGGACCCAATCCCCTCTACCTCAGCCTATCCCAAGCACACTTACAGACCAACATGCACACACCTCAACACCCAAGGGAAGCTCAGGCAAACATAAGCACCACACATCCCTCAGGCACTCACGCAAGCATCACACACATGCAGACACACCAACATCCACTGCCTCCACTGTGTCCCCCTCCTCCTCGTCTCCCTCCCAGTCTCGTCTACACTCACACCTGCATGCACTACCTCTACAGCCACTACGTCCCTCTCCAGCACACCCACCACCACATCCCGCTCACGTGCAGTCACCACCCCCACTACCATTCACACGTCCCCTGTGTCCTCTCCCAGTGTGTCTGTGATGCCCCCTCCCAAGATACACAAACGCAGGCACACACCCACCCAACAGTCATCCACCTCACGACAGTCTCCAGCGCATGCACCTTCACCCAAAGTCACCAAACGTACACCTCCTACAACCACCACCTCTTCCTCCACTCCCAAACCCCCTCCAGCTACCCGTCCCAGTGTGTCCAAAAAACTTTTCCTGTCCAACCTTGACCTCTTTCCCACACCTCCCCCACCCCGTCCGTCTCCTAGGTCCCGAACTAGCACCTCAACCACTACATCTCCGGGACCAGTGGTGCCTGTAGTCACCAGAATCTGGAGTGCACCGGCCACCAGGGCATCCAGTGTGGCACGGAGCCACAGCACAGACAGTCCCCCACCTGTGAAGCTCCAGAAGTTGGCCAGTGCCCGGCGGGAGAGGGGGAAGACTCCAACCACCAAAGCTGCTCCAGGGTACAGGTGGGAGTGTGGAGTCAGCTGTGACACCTTCCAAGGTGGGGAAGGGCCACAAGAAACCCAGCAAGTCTGTGAAGAGCAGCACGGCGGAGAAGACCACCATCATCCCCGATGCCCTGGAGGCCAGCACCAGCTCAGTTGCCCAGGAGGCCACTGCCAGCACCAGCCCAGCTGCCCAGGAGGCCACCACCAGCACCAGCCCAGCTGCCCAGGAGGCCACCGCCAGCACCAGCCCAGCTGCCCAGGAGGCCACCGCCAGCACCAGCCCACCTGGCCAGGAGGCCACCGCCAGCACCAGCTCACCTGGCCAGGATGCACCCGCCAGCACCAGCCCACCTAGCCAGGAGGCCACCACCAGCACCAGCCCAGCTGGCCAGGAGGCCACCGCCAGCACCAGCCCACCTGGCCAGGAGGCCACCACCAGCACCAGCCCACCTGGCCAGGAGGCCACTGCCAGCACCAGCCCACCTGGCCAGGAGGCCACCGCCAGCAGCAGCCCCGCTGGGCCATAAAGGACCGCCAGCAAAAGCCCTGCTGGGCCATGAAGCACCGCCAGCAAAAGCCCTACTGGGCCATGAAGGACCGCCAGCAAAAGCCCAGCTGGGCCATGAAGGACCGCCAGCAAAAGCCCCGCTGGGCCATGAAGGACCGCCAGCAGCTGAGACCCTGCAATGGAGAACGCCATCTCAAGCACCGCTGAACAGGGCACCGCCGCCTCAAGCACCGCTGAACAGTGCACCGCCATCTCAAGCACCGCTGAACAGGGCACCGCCATCTCAAGCACCGCTGAACAGGGCACCGCTGCCTCAAGCACCGTTGAACAGGGCACGCCATCTCATGCACCGCTGAACAGGGCACCGCCGCCTCAAGCACCGCTGAACAGGCCACCGCCGCCTCAAGCACCGCTGAACAGGGCACCGCCGCCTCAAGCACCGCTGAACAAGGCACCACCATCTCAAGCACCGCTGCACAGGGCACCGCCGTCTCAAGCACCGCTGAACAGGGCACCACCATCTCAAGCACCGCTGAACAGGGCACCGCCGTCTCAAGCACCGCTAGCCCATGAGTGGCAGGGGCACTAACGCAACTGAGTCCGTCACGGGGTGAATGATGGACTCTGGGCACCAAGCCCCCTCCAGAACCAGTGCAAACTGTCATCAACTACCTCTGTCCTTAGCAGGATGAAGCACTCTGGGCACCATGCCCCCTCCAGAACCAGTGGAGAGATCCATCCACTACCTCTGTCCTTAGCAGGATGAAGCATTCTGGGCACCATGCCCCCTCCAGAACCAGTGGAGACTGTCATCCACTTGTGAGACTGTGGCTTTGCACTCCCCAGGATTGAACAGTGGGCAAACCACACACTGTAGAGACTTGTGAGACTGTGGCTTTGCACTCCCCAGGATTGAACAGTGGGCAACCCACCCACTGTAGAGACTTGTGAGACTGTGGCTTTGCACTGCCCAGGAGTGGACAGTGGGCAACCCACCCACTGTAGAGACTTGTGAGACTGTGGCTTTGCACTCCCCAGGTTTCAACAGTGGGCAACCCACACACTTTAGAGACTTGAGAGACTGTGGCTTTGCACTCCCCAGGATTGGACAGTGGGTAACCCACCCACTGTAGAGACTTGAGAGACTGTGGCTTTGCACTCCCCAGGATTGAACAGTGGCAAGCCACCCACTGTAGAGGCTTGAGAGACTGTGGCTTTGCACTCCCCAGGATTGGACAGTGGGCAACCCACCCACTGTAGAGACTTGAGAGACTGTTGCTTTGCACTCCCCAGGTTTCAACAGTGGGCAACCCACCCACTTTAGAGACTTGAGAGACTGTGGCTTTGCACTCCCCAGGATTGGACAGTGGGCAACCCACCCACTGTAGAGACTTGAGAGACTGTGGCTTTGCACTCCCCAGGATTGAACAGTGGGCATGTGGCCCCCTCGTGGATTTGGCGTAGTGCACTCAAGCGGCTGAGGTGCCCCCCCTTTCCCTCCCCCTGAGGTGCCTGTTTAGTTGCTCTCTAAAGAGATGCCCCTGCAGTGTTCTCTCCGTCATGGTCGGGGATTTTGTGTGGGGCTCATCCATACCGTGTGGTCCCAGTGTTCCACGGACTTTCTTAGAGCACTACCTGGACTACTATGCTTGGTATATATTTTGTACATGGTGTATATATATATATATTTCTGCCTACTTGCTTTTAATATATTAAAATGGTTTTCATTTTCTATTGTCTTTGCATTCTTCCGGGAGGTTTGGGGGGTGTAACTGTGATGTATTGATATGCATTAGTGTGTGTGTTGTAGTGGGTGAGGGTGGGGGTGGGGGTGTTGCATGTGTGTGACCCTGTTTTTTTTCCTCCCCCTCCCCTGTGTCGTAGGTGCAGTACTCACTGTGGTATTCGCCGCCGGCGTTCGTGCTCCTGGTAGAGGAGCAGGAAGACTATTGCAGGGAGAATTTGGAGTTCCGGATCCATGGCGTCCTCGTTCCTCGTGGGGTGTGTAGAGGTGAGCGTTTTTCCTTCGGGATTCCTGTTTCCACTGTGTTTTTATCCGCGGTTAATCCGCCCCGGAAAAGGTGGCGGCTTGGCCTGTCATAATAGTGTGGGTGGTACATTGTCTCCCGCCAAGCTGTTTGTTTGTACCGGCGTGGCGGTCGGAGTGTTAAAGTGGCTGTCTTTGTTGGCGGTTTCCGCCACGGTCGTAATTGCAAATTTTTTACTGCGGCCTGTTGGCGGTATTACCGCCGCTTTAACACCGACCGCCAAGGTTGTAATGGCCATGTTTACAAGCAGCCTACTTTTTGTGACACACCAGTGGTACAGGCTGCGGGACCATATCTACAAGGCCTCGCAAAGCCACTTTTCATGGCTTTACCTGGCCTTGTAGATATGGAGTAAGGCAACGCAGTGCAAATTGTGGTATAGAGGCATTCCATGGGTGTTGCAATGGGTGTTCACAGGCAACACCCATGGATTTTGATGCATCTTCAGATTTACAAGGTTTTGTAAACCTGGGAAGGAGTCAAAAGCCTACGTCTCCCCAGGGGAGGCATAAAGAAGGCACAACGGGGAGAAATACCATTATTTCTCCCCATTTTTTCCTCGTTGCGTGTGCTGCATTCTGCAGCACACATGGAAGAAGGAAATCACCTCAACTGATTGTTTTTGTGTAAGAAGGTACTCCTTCTTACACAAAAACAACCATCCCCACAATCCAGAAACCCTTGTATCATGGTGCAAGGGTGCCTGCGTTGGTGCATGGCAGCCCATTGTGCACCAGAGCAGGGGGAGAGGACAGAATTGTGTTGTATGTTGTATGCATGGCACATTTCTGCCCTTTCCTGCTGGTACAGGGCAATGCAGCAAGGCACCTGCTGTGCTACCTTGCTCCACGGGCCTTGTAAAATGGGCCTAAAGATGTCTCAAAGAGGGAGGACAAACCACAACAATATTAGAACAAAATACTAGTCAAGTCTTAGTAGGTTTGAAGGTGTCCATAGACTTCACTTTGTGTTCCTGAAGAAACGTGCACAAATGGGCAGGATATTCATAGGTGTAAGACACATTATTAAAGGTGATGTTGAGCAGGCATGGACGGAACAAACCAAATCAGGCTCCACAGGGACGGACTGCAGGTCGAAAGAAAATACATTATTTTTGTCTGTCTGCTGTATTTGTAGTGTAATCCTGTGAAAAGTACAAGTTATTGCCAGACCATGAAAATTGTTTCCTAGATTGGGCAGCTTACAAAAACTTAAGTAGATCTATGTATTCTACAAAATACAGTATAACATCTCAAGGTCTTTTGAATGTAGATGCTGCATGAGGCATGTGGCCAAGTCTTTGAGCATGCTGACTGTTCAAAGAAGAGTACAGCATTTTAAATATTTTAGGAAGAAAGGTCCAAAAAAATGAGAATGGATCAGAACACTCCATTCCTTCCGGCAAGCCATAAATGCGTAAGTTGCTCCGGCGATTCTTGTTTTCCTAATGTTCAGCCTGTTTTTGAAGCAAGGAAATCTGAGATTGAAGTTGTAGGACTGTATGCACTGAAAACACCAAAGGTAAGTAAAGTACCTCACCCCAGAGCCCAGGAAAGCAGGTTTTACAGCAAGTTTCCTAAGAACACACTACAAGTCGTGATGAAGAATTATACAAGAACCAAGCAAGACTGCAAGCAACCAACAATAGATTCCTGGACCTGAAGACCTGTGGAGAGATGAGACCAAGTCCAGAAGTCAATGAAGAGTCCAAGAAGAACAGGAACCCCTGCCCACCTGGAAGAAGGTGCAAAAGCTGATTCTCCAGTTGGAGGAAAAGTACAGAAATGCACCAAAGAAGATAGCTGCAGGTTCCTGCTGGGTGCAAGAGATGACCCACGTTTAGTTTTTGGACGCAGGTGTTACGTACTGCGCTGGACTTCTCACCTCTGGATACCGGGTTGGCGAATACACCAAGGGGGTCATTCCAACCCTGGAGGTCCGAGACCGCCAGGGTAGGGGACCGCGGATGCACCGCCAACAGGCTGGCGGTGCATCCAGGCCCATTCTGACCGCGGCGGTAAAGCCGCGGTCAGAAAAGGGAAACCGGCGGTTTCCCGCCGGTTTTCCCCTGGCCTGCAGAATCCCCCATGGCGGCGCTGCAGGCAGCGCCGCCATGGGGATTCTGACCCCCTTCCCACCAGCCTGGTTCTGGCGGTTTCGACTGCCAAAACCAGGCTGGCGGGAACGGGTGTTGTGGGGCCAATGGCATGGGTACTGCAGGGGCCCCCTAACAGGGCCCCACATTGATTTCCAGTGTCTGCATAGCAGACACTGGAAATCGCGATGGGTGCAACTGCACCCGTCGCACAAAAGCAACTCCGCCGGCTCCATTCGGAGCCGGCTTCATCGTTGCTGTGGGTTTCCCGCTGGGCGGGCGAGCGGCCTTTTGGCGGTCGCCCGCCCGCCCGCCCAGCGGGAAAGCCAGAATGACCGCCGCGGTCTTTTGACCGCGGTACGGTCTTCTGGCGGTTCCCGCTTGGCAGACCGTACCCTCCAGAAGGAGTCCCAGAGGGAAAAAAACCCAACATTAGGGAAAAAACCTCAAACAGGAACTCCTGAAGAAAAACAAGAAAAAACAGGACTAAACAACAGGAAACAAAAAAAGGCAAAAAATATCCCAAGGCAAAAGCAGGAACAAAGAACAGGCAAAAATCACCCAAGGCAAAAAGCAGGAACAAAGAACAGGCAAAAATCTCACAAGGCAAAAAGCAGGAACAAAGAGCAGGAGCGAACAGCACATCCAGAAGGAAGTGTTTGCAACGCAAGGTGGAACAAGACTGACTGACTTATATACTGAGAAAAGGGAAGTGACATCACAGGAAAAAGAAAGGACACCATCTTGAATTGGGAAGAGCCCATAGATCAGTATAGGAAAAAGAAAGTAGTATAAAAGAAAAACAGAGCATGCTGGGACAAAAACACGAAGAAGACAAGATGGACACAACATGGACAGAGACAGGTGAAAAGACCAGACAAACCCACTAAAAACAAAAAGAAGAAAAAAGGGCTACAGGTAAGTGTAGCGCGACCGGCAGCGAAATATATGCTTCCCAGAATGTGTAGTCAAAAAACACAGGGAACGGCGCTCCGAGTGTCGGTAGCGCGTTCCATCGGCGAGGACAGAAAGAGACACCGCGTCTGAGCGCGGCGTTACAGGAGGTCCCTTCCCCGAGGCACCAGGTTTGTCAGGATGACTGTCAAAAAACAGGCGGACCAAATGGGGATTATGGACGGAGGAAGCATCCTCCCAAGAACAGTCACTGAGAGGGTATCCTTTCCAATGGACCAAAAACTGTAGTTTGAGTCGAAAAATTCTGGAGTCACAGATTTCTTGGACTTCATACTCAGGCTGTCCATTAATAGAAAGAGGAGGCGGACGCTATAACTGGCGATGGTATGGATCAGGAACAAAGAGTTTTAACTGGGACACATGGAAAACAGGATGAACCCTCCAGGTATGAGGTAAGCGGAGATGCACAACTACAGGATTCAGGACTTGCGAAATCCGAAAAGGTCCATAAAAACGTAGCTTGAACTTATTGGTGGAAAACCGGGAAGGTAGGAATCTGGAAGAAAGCCACACCTTGTGGCCCACTTGATACAAAGGTGCGGCTTTTCGATAACGATCCGCCTTTCGTTTCATTGCTTGTTTCGAAGCTAGGAGAGTTGTGTGAAGTAGGCCCTGGATTCGAGGGATCTGTTGTGGAAAAGAAGTGACAGCAGGCACAGAAGAGGATGTTCCGGAAACAGTAGTGAAAGTCCTCGGATGAAATCCATATGTACAATAAAGGGGTGTGGTCTTGGTTGCACTATGTATTTTGTTGTTATAGGAGAACTCGGCAAGAGCAAGATACTCCGACCAATTGCTTTGTGTGGCATTGCAGTAACAGCTCAGATACTGCTGAAGTTCTTGATTCACTCTTTCAGTTTGCCCATTAGTTTGTGGATGGAAACCAGAGGGAAAAGAAATCTAAATGTTAAATAAGGCACAAAAGGCCCTCCAGAAACGTGATACATATTGAGGTCCTCTGTCTGAAATGGCCTCTTGCGGAAGACCATGGAGGCGAAAAATATCCCGCAGAAAAATGCGACTCATTTCTGGGGCCGCAGGTAGTTTCTTCAAGGCTGAGAAATGGGCCATCTTGGTGAATGTACGGTCACAATAATTACTTGGTTCCCAGAGGAGGTAGGTGAGAGCATATAAAGTCTTTGGATATAGTACACCAAGGAGCGGAAGGAACCGGTAAAGGTCTTAATAAACCTGCCACCTTAGTTCGGGGTGTCTTAGTCTGAGCACAGACTGGGCATGCTGACACATAGGTCTCAGTGTCTGTCTTAAGCGAAGGCCACCAAAAAGATCGCTGAAGCAGCTCCTGGGTCTTCCTGATACCTCGATGACCGGCTATAGGAGAATCATGGCACATTTGTAGAGCTTCTGTCTGCACTATCTTGGTAGGTAGAAAAAGAGCATGTTGATGATAGAAGTAGTTGTCCTCTTCTGCAAAAAAGGAGTCACTCTATCCCATTCTGAAGCAGACAGAAATTGGTACTCGGATTGAACGCGTTCTTGAAAAGATTGAGTAGCTCCGATGATTCTGCTAGACTCAATAAGAGGTGGAGAGGAGTTCTGGGATATGTCAGGATATCTGCGAGATAAGGCATCTGCCACCCAATTCTGGGAACCAGGTATGTACGTGATCACAAAATCGTACTGGCTAAAGAAGAAAGCCCATCGAGCCTGACGACTATTGCGACACTGAAAACTCTGAAGACATTGGAGATTATGATGATCAGTCCTGGCTTCAAAAGGCTCTCTGGAACCCATCAAGAAATGCCTCCATTCTTTACAAGCTACTTTGAGCGCGAGTAGTTCTCATTCCAGTACAGAGTAATTGCATTCAGCCTCTGATAGTATATGAGACAGATAAAAGATAGGATGTTCCAGTCCATCGTTGTCTTGTTTTTGTAGCAGAACTGCCCCAATAGCTCTGTCCAAGGCATCAGTCACAACGATAAATTTCTTGGTATTGTCAGGATGACGCAACACAGGTGCTTGGGTGAAGGCTGTCTTCAATTCTTGAAACGCGCTTTCAGCATCCTTGGTCCAAACAAAACCCTTCTTCAGGTTCTCTTTCTTAATTGTTTGTGTTATGAAACTTTGTAGGTGGGCAAAGTTCTGAATAAACTGACAATAAAAGTTTGATAAACCAAGGAAACATTGGCCCATATTTATACTTTTTGACGCACAACTGCGCCAACGCAGTTGTGCATCAAAAATTTTAACGCCGGCTAACGCCATTCCAAAGCACCATGCGGGCGCCTTATTTATTGAATGACGTTAGCCGGCGCAGCTGACTGGTGTGCGTAAAAAAAAATGACTCACACCAGGCAGCGCCGGCGTAGGGGAAAATGGAGCTTGGGCGTCAAAAAATGGGGCAAGTCAGGTCTGAGGCAAAATTTTGGCCTCAACCCGATTTGCGCCGTTTTTTTGGACGCCCAACCCCCATTGAAATGACTCCTGTTTTAGCAAAGACAGGAGTCATGCCCCCTTGCCCAATGGCTCTGCCCAGGGGACTTATGTCCCCTGGGCATGGTCATTGGGCATAGTGGCATGTAGGGGGGCACAAATCAGGCCCCCCATGCCACAAAAAAATTACGAAAAAAATACTTACCTGAACTTACCTTTCCTTCCCTGGGATGGGTCCCTCCATCCTTGGGTGTCCTCCTGGGGTGGGCAAGGGTGGCAGTGGGTGTCCCTGGGGGCATGGGATGGCACCTCTGGGCTCCTTCCGAGCCCACAGGTCCCTTAACGCCTGCCCTGACCCAGGCGTTAAAAAACGGCGCCCATCAGGATGGGCGCCATTTTTTAAGGCCTGCCCCCTCCTTTGCGTCAAAATGACGTTGCAGTATAAATAAGGTGCACAGGCCTTAAAGTCATTTTTTGGAAGGGAACGCCTACCTTGCATATAATTAACGCAAGGCTGGTTCCCCCTTCTAAAAAATGACGCACATGGTAGAACTTTGACGCCCGCAGGGTCGGACGTCAAAGTATAAATATGGGGCAGTGTTTGCGCCGATTGTGTATCAATTTTTTTTACGCATATTCGGCGCAAAGAGAGTATAAATATGCCCCATTGTGTTTCCTTTATGGACGTTGGAGAAGGCCAATCTAATATGGCACTGACCTTGTCAGGATCCACGGATATTCTGTGTTGATTAATACAGAACCCCAAATACTTTACTTCAGATTTATGGAACTCGCACTTCTCAGGTTTACAAAACAATTGTTTTTTCTTGCGTCTTTCCAGGACTTGCAGGACATGATTTATATGTTGCTCAGGATCACGGGAATATATCAAGATATCATCCAAATAAATGACTACATATTGGTTGAGTACTTCAGAGAACACTGAATCCATAAATCGTTGAAAAACAGAAGGGGCGTTGGTCAGTCCAAAAGGCATAACACAGTACTCATAATGCCCAAAAGGGGTACGGAAAGCTGTCTTCCATTCATCTATTTCCTTGATCTGAAGGAGATGATAGACACCCCGTAAGTCTAATTTGGTAAATATCTTGGCTCCTTGAATGGCATCTAATATATCTCTGTTTAAAGGCAGCGGATATCGATCCTTAATCGTTATTCTGTTGAGTTCCCGAAAATCAACACAAGGACGCAGATCCTTGGTCTTCATTGGGACGAAGAAAAGAGGAGCCCCAGCCGGGGATGTGGAAGGAGCAATCAAACTGTTGTGCAAGTTATCGTCTAAATATTCCTTTAGCGCCTTCTTTTCTTGGTTTGTCAGAGAATACATTCGACCAAAGGGGACGACTTCATCAGGAATTAAAGGAATAGCACAGTCATAACTGCGATGAGGCGGCAAAATAGGATTACTAGGTTTCTGAAAAATTCTGATATATTCCTGATAACAATCTGGAACTCCCTGGATCATATTGATAGAGTTAGTGTTATCCTTAGTTGTCTGACAGGACCTTTTGGGAGTCCAATAAGAAGTAGTGGAATAACAATTCTGTTGACAAAATGAAGACGTTAGGGATATAGTTCTTGTTTCCCAATTGATATAGGGGTTGTGTCGGGCTAACCAGGGTATTCCCAAAATGATGATGTGATTTGGTGAGGCTATAAGATCAAAGGCAACATGTTCTTGATGCCCCCTAAATGTCAAACAAAGAGTAGGAGTTGAGGCCACCACAGGTCCTGAGGTTAACGGAGAGCCATCCACCGTGTGAAACTGCTCAGGAGTCTCTTTAAGAATGTGGGGAATTCCTTTACTCGTAGCCCAGGTCTCATCCAGATAAAGTCCACTGGATCCACAATCAAGGAGAGCCAGAAGGTATTCTTCTTGATCTTGTGAACTTTGTAACTTGACCGAGAGGATAAACAGGGTGGACATGCTTTCTTTGGAGGAACATATTGATGGTACTTCAGCTCCTCCCGTCTCCTTCCTCCTTACAGAGGACAAAAATTCCTTCATCTTCAGAGGATCTCCAGAATATCGAGGAGTAGTGGCAGATACGGGTGGTATGTCCATTGATCGGGAAGACAAGACCTGTCGTAGCGCAGTGTTCTCTGCCCGTAACTGTTGTAACTCTTGGGCTTGTTGTTGAACAGTCTGCAACATGGCTTGAGCATTTTCTGACACCTCTCCCTGTGGATCTTCCATGGCGATATCGCAACACGGAATCTTTTAGCGTTGCAATCTGTTACGTACTCCGCTGGACTTCTCACCTCTGGATACCGGGTTGGCGAATACACCAAGTCTTCTACAGGTTCTGGATACTCCCAGATAAGGGCGACCCTTCTAGTAGCCACAGTGCCGCTTGACAGGCTACGCCAAAGCAGACCGTACCCTCCAGAAGGAGTCCCAGCGGGAAAAAAAACCAACACTGGGGAAAAAACCTCAAACAGGAACTCCTGAAGAAAATCAAGAAAAAACAGGACTAAACAACAGGAAACAAAAATAGGCAAAAAATATTCCAAGGCAAAAGCAGGAACAAAGAACAGGCAAAAATCTCCCAAGGTAAAAAGCAGGAACAAAGAGCAGGAGCGAACAGCACATCCAGAAGGAAGTGTTTGCAACGCAAGGTGGAACACGACTAACTGACTTATATACTGAGAAAAGGGAAGTGACATCACAGGAAAAGGAAAGGACAACATCTTGAATTGGGAAGAGCCCATAGATCAGTATAGGACAAAGAAAGTAGTATAAAAGAAAAACAGAGCATGCTGGGACAAAAACACGAAGAAGACAAGATGGACACAACATGGACAGAGACAGGTAAAAAGACCAGACAAACCCACTAAAAACAAATAGAAGAAAAAAGGGCTACAGGTAAGTGCAGCGCGACCAGGAGTTAAATATATGCTTCCCAGAATGTGTAGTCAAAAAACACGGGGAACGGCGCTCCGAGTGTCGGTAGCACATTCCATCCGCGAGGACAGAAATCGCTGGATTCCGCCAACAAGCCTTGGTTCATGCAAGAATGCGTTTTGCGTCAAAGAGGAGCTGCCCGGACCCAGGAGGGACCTGGGGGTCCCAACTCAGACTGAGGAGACAAAGGGGGCCCCCTGCACTTCAGAGAGCCCTCAGAAGACCAGGCAGCACCCACAGGAGTCCCAGGACATGGAGACAAAGGAGTTGCAAAGTGCGGTCATCGCAGAACTACACTGGAGGATCCCACGCCTCCGGGGAACAATTCAGAGAGCTGTGCATTGCAGGTTAGAGTGGTGGGGATCTGGGCTTCACAATGCACAAAGAACATTTCGAAGAAGTGCACAGAAGCCTAAGGAGCTGCAGAGGATGCAATGCACAGAGGTACTGTCTGGCACGGGGAGGCAAGCCCTTACAGCCATCAAATTTGGACAGCTGGACCTTTGGACAGTCAGGGTCACTTCGGTCCACCACCTGTGTTCCAGGGGTCATGCTCGTCAACAGGAGAGGAGTCCCAGAGTACCAGTCATTGTCGCAGAGAGGTGCCTGCTGAAGCAGGGAAGTGATTCTGTCACTCCACAGGAGATTCATTTGGTTCTTCTGGTGCAGGGTGAAGACAGGTATTCCTCAGAGTGTGCACAGCCTGGAAACAATTACAGTTGCTGCCTGGAGCTGAAGCTGCATGTCACAGTAGCCTTCCTGGATACTTTGTTGCAGTTACAGTGGTTCCTGGAGCCCAGGAATGCCTTCATATCTCGGAATATCTCCGCATCATGAAGCGGCCGGTGGTATGTAGGAAAACTGCCTCCGTAGTGCAAATAGCTCCCGTAGTTCCGTGGCGAGCTAACAAGATGCCACCAACTTCATTGGGAACATGCCACGCCCCTTTTCCTTCTCCTCCATCTTTCTGCTCTCCTCTCATACATCCAATAACCTCCTTTACATTTTGCTTTTTCTTGTTCAGGTCCCTGCACTTTCCCCTCCTGTGTCTCACACAGCTAGTCTTTTTTTTCTATCTCCTACTTACACAGCACACATGAAGACTAGCTATCTTTTCTACACTTCCTAAAACCAGCGCATATATTGAATCAAAGTTGAGTATGACAATTAATCAATGTACACTAATAGGCTCTTTAGATGATGTCTAAAGAGAAAACCTTATGCTGGATTGTAGACCTACTAGTTATTTCAAAATGAAAAGTGGATATTTGAAAACACAAGATAAAGGGTTGGGCATTGTAAGAGGCTGGCCTGGTTTGTAGTGGGCACCTAAGGTACTTACACCTTATACCAGGTCCAGTTATCCCTTATTAGTAAAATGTAGGCAGTGTCTAACATCTTAGGCTGTCTAGGGGTAGCTGTAGCAGAGTAGCCAAGGCTGAACCAGGGGTCATGCTCGTCGACAGGGGAGGAGTCCCAGAGTGCAGGTCATTGTCGCAGAGAGGTGCCTGCTGAAGCAGGGAAGTGATTCTGTCACTCCACAGGAGATTCAATTGGTTCTTCTGGTGCAGGGTGAAGACAGGGAGTCCTCAGAGTGTGCACAGCCTGGAAACAATTACAGTTGCTGCCTGGAGCTGAAGTTGCATGTCATAGTAGCCTTCCTGGATACTTTGTTGCAGTTACAGTGGTTCCTGGAGCAGTCTGCGATTGATTCAACGATCAGAAGCTGAAGCAAAGGATGCAGAGGTGTCCTGGTGGAGTATTTTAAAATGTATCTAAGAAAACACCCAGAGGAGAGACCCTAAATAGCCCTGAGAGGGAGATTGGCTAAATAGCCAGGTATGCACCTATCAGGAGGGGTCTCTGACGTCACCTGCTGCCACTGGCCACTCAGATGCTCTCATAGGGTCCCCACACCTTGGAATCCAAGATGGCTAATGCCAGGTACACTCTGGAGGAGCTCTGGGCATCACCCCTGGGATGGTGATGGCAGGGAAGTGGTCACTCCCATTTCCATTGTCCAGTTTCATGCCAGGGCAGGGACTGGGGGTCCATGGACCGGTGTAGACTGGATTATGCAAGGAGGGCACTGCTTGTGCCCTTCAAAGCATTTCCCGAGGCTCTAGGAGGACACCCCTCCCATGCCCGCAACACCTATTTCCAATGGGAGAGAGGGTGTAACACCCCTCTCCTAAAGGAAATTCACTTCTCTGCCTTCCTGGGATAGAGCTGCTTAATCCCCAGGAGGGCTGAAACATGTCTGTGAGGTGGCCGCAGCTGGGGCACTCAGGGTGCATGGAATGTCCCCCTATACCAAATTTGGATTGGACGTTATTTTCACAATCTTGGAAACCTCACATGGCCATATTCGGAGTTACCATTGTGAAGCTACATATATGTATTGACATATATGCAGTGCACGCTTATAATGATGTCCCCGCACTCACAAAGTCTGGGAAATTGGTCCTGGACAGTGTGGGGGCACCTTTGCTAGTGCAAGGGTGCCCCCACACACAGTAACTTTGCACCTAGCCTTCAATAACTGAAGATTAGACATATTGGTGACTTATAAGTTACCTGGGGCAGTGAAAATGGCTGTGAAATAGTGTGTGCACTATTTTACTCAGGCTGCAGTGGCAGTCCTGTAGGAGTGTTTGTATGAGCTCCTTATGGGTGGCAAAAGAAATGCTGCAGCCTATAAGGATCTCCTGTAACCCCAATACCCTGGGTACCTAGGTACCATATACCAGGGACTTATAAGAGGGGTCCAGTGTGCCAATCAGAGATGGAATATGGAGTCACTAAACTATAGTGACAAATTTGGTAAACAGAGGGAGCATAAGCAATGGAGGTCTTCAGTGCAGAACTCCAGTGACATAGTCAAGCATACTGACAACACATATAGGCCACAAACTATGAGCACTGGGGTTTTAACAAGCAGGATCCCAGTGAGACAGTAAAAACACACTGACAAACAGGCCATGCCAAGAAAGATGGTACTTTCCTACAAGCATAGATGCCATATTTCCAGTGCTCCAGCCCAGATATTTTTTCTTTCAATTCTGGGAGTTGTACTCTTGTTTTATAATGAAATAAACAATGCAATGCTAGTTGATGCTGCTTACTAGCTGCTAAACCTTGTGTGGATTATTTGTTGGGTCATGAATTAAGGAGTAAACTAATAGTCGACAAGCATTAGAACCAGCCCAGCTCCTATCAATGCTCAATTAAGACACCATTGTGACAACCTCTTCAAAGAGGTTCTGAATCACATGCTCCTACTGATTCCAAGATGTGTGTTGCACCTGTCAGTCCATTTCCTCACAGGACATCTTCCTCAGTAGAGCTTCTCCTCAGCCATTTCCATAGTTTTCTCTACAGCATCTAACAGCATTACCACTGTATTCCAACATTCTAAGGTAGGTTGACAGACATTGCTACATGCTGCCAGAACCATGTTAGAACCCGGAAACCGGAAATCAAAGGAGCAACCACAATCTAACATATATCATATAGCCACCTAGAGCAAGCCCCCAATAGCTGTTTATATTGTGAGAATATCTAAAAGTTGTTGAATTATGTTACTACATATATTAATATTAAGCTACCTAGAGATTACAATGCCATGTCATGATAAATTAATTTAATATAAAGTCAGTGTTTCGGGCATTACATAATAAAAATAACAGGTTCCTTTTTTAATTGCTTATACAAAATATGATGAAAGATTAGATAATAAAATGTATCACAATTTATAACAGTGTCATCGCTATTGGCGAATATAATTTACAGCTGACAAGCAAAATCGGATATTTAGACAGGTGACATCAGAAAAGAATAACATATGTTGATTAAATTGATAGAAAGATCTATTGGTGTACTGACACCAATAATCTCGATCAGTCACAAGTTAATTGTACCTATTGTGCCTTTAAAATAAATTATTTAATACCCCAACTATGCTGACTTCCTCTTTCATTGTTCAGTCAAAGTATCATTAACCCTTTGCTGCCAGGCCTTTTCCCCCTCAGATGCCAGGCCTTTATTGGTATATTTGGGGTAGTTGGCACTAAGGCCCTCATAACGTTTTGTCCACATAAGCTACCCACGCCAAATTCGTGTGCTTTTTGTGCCAACATCGTAGGGATTCTAGATGTACCCAGAGATCGTGGGTTCCCCTGAAGGAGACCAAGAAATTAGCCAAAATACAGCGAACATTTTGTTTTTTAAAAAAACAAATGGGGAAAACGGGCTGCAGAAGAAAGCTTGTGATTTCTTTCCCTGAAATTGGTATCAACAAAGGGTTTGTGGTGCCAAAATCACCATCTTCCAAGCTTTTAGGAACAGGCAGACTTGAATCAGAAAACAACATTTTTTGACACAATTTGGGCATTTTACTGGGACATACCCGATTTTTGCTGTTTTTTTTTTGCTTTCTGCCTCCTTCCAGTTAGTGACAGAAATGGGTGTAAAACCAATGCTGGATCCCAGACAGCTAAACATTTCTGAAAAGTAGACAAAAGTCTGAATTTAGCAAGGGGTCATTTGTGTAGATCCTTTAAGGTTTTCCTACAGAAAATAACAGCTAAAATAAAAATAATATTGCAATTGAGGTAAAAAAACTGCCATTTCTCTCCACATTTTACTTTTGTTCCTGCAATGTCAGATTTTCAAAAGCAATATACCGTTACATCTGCTGGACTCTTCTGGTTGGGAGGATATATAGGGCTTCTGGGTTCATCAAGAACCCTAGGTACCCAGAGCCAATAAATGAGGTGTTCCATGCAATAGGTTTTAATTGTATACAACAATTTATTTGGTAAAATATAAAGGCCTATATTTATACTTTTTGACGCAAAACTGCGCCAACGCAGCTGTGTGTCAAAAATTTTACCGCCGGCTAACGACATTCCAACGCGCCATGCGGGTGCCTTATTTATGGAATGACGTTAGCCGGCGCTGCGGACTGGTGTGCGTAAAAAAAAATGACTCACACCAGGCAGCGCCCGTGTATGGGAAAATGGGGGTTGTGCGTCAAAAAATGGGGCAAGTCAGGTCTGAGGCAAAATTCAGGCCTCAAACCGGATTTGCGCCATTTTTTTTGACGCCCAACCTCCATTGACATGACTCCTGTCTTAGCAAAGACAGGAGTCATGCCCACTTGCCCAATGGCCATGGCCAGAGGACTTATGTCCCCTGGGCATGGTCATTGGGCATAGTGGCATGTAGGGGGGCCCAAATCAGGCCCCCCTATGCCACATAAAAAATCTGAAAAAAATACTTACCCGAACTTACTTCCCTGGGATGGGTCCCTCCATCCTTGGGTGTCCTGCTGGGGTGGGCAAGGGTGTCAGGGGGTGTCCCTGGGGGCAGGGGAGGGCACCTCTGGGCTCCTTCTGAGCCCACAGGTCCCTTAACGCCTGCCCTGACCCAGGCGTTAAAAAACGGCGCCCATCAGGCTGTGCGTCATTTTTTAAGGCCCACCCCCTCCTGTGCGTCAAAATGATGTCAGAGTATAAATATGGGGCACAGGCCTTAAAGTCATTTTTTGGAAGGGAACGCCTACCTTGCATATAATTAACGCAAGGCTGGTTCCCCCTTCCAAAAAAGGACGCACATGGTGGAATTTTGATGCCCGCGGGGTCAGACGTCAAAGTATAAATATGGGGCAGGGTTTGCGCCGATTGTGCGTCAACATTTTTGATGCACATTCGGCGCAAACAAAGTATAAATATGCCCCAAAGAGTCAAAAATAGGTATCAAGGACCCCTTTGTATTTCCAAAGTGGGCACAAGATAAGGTATTTAGAAGCAGTGGTTATTTGCAAATCTCTGAATTCTGGGGTCCCCATACTAGCATGTGAATTACAGGGCATTTCTCAAACAAACGTCTTTTTTACAAACTCTTACATTTGGAAGGAAAAATTTAAAGAAAGACAAAAGGGAATAACACATATTCTTCTATCCTGTGGTTCCCCAAGTTCCCTGATAAAAATGGTACCTCACTTGTGTGGGTAGGCCTAATGCCCATGACAGGAAATGCAACATGAACACATCACATTTATACATTGAATTCAGATGTGTTTTTTGAAAAGTGCCTAGCTGTGGATTTTGGCCTCTAGCTCAGCCAGCAGCTAGGGAAACCTACCAAACCTTTTTCAAAACTAGACACCTGGGGGAATCCAGGATAGGGTGACTTGTCAGGCTCCCACCAGGTTCTGTTACCCAGAATCCTTTGCAAACCTCAGAATTTGGCATCAAGTTCTGGAATCTAAGAGGAGCCACAAAGTTCCTTCCACCCAGCATTCCCTCAAGTCTCCCAATAAAAATGATACCTCATTTGCGTGGGTAGGCCTAGTGCCCGTGACAGTAAATGCTCCAAAACACAACATGAATACATCACATTTTCCCATAGAAAACTGACCTGTTTTTTGCAAAGTACCTAGCTGTGGATTTTGGCGTCTAGCTCAGCTGGCACCTAGGGAAACCTAGCAAACCTATACATTTTTTAGAACTAGACACCAAGGGAAATTCAGAATGGAGTGTCTTGTGGGGCTCTCACCAGGTTCTGTTACCTAGAAACCTTTGCAGACCTCAAAATGTGGCAAAACACACTATTTACTCATATTTTGGTGATGGAAAGTTCTGGACTCTAAAAGGAACCACACATTTCCTTCCACCCAGCATTCCCCGATGGCTCCCAATAAAAATGATACCTCACTGGAGTGGGTAGGCTAGGTGGCTATGACAGGAAATGCACCAAAACACAACATGGACACATCACATTTTCCCAAAGAAAACTGTCTTGTTTTTTGCAAAGTGCCTAGCTGTGGGTTTCGGCCTCTAGCTCAGCCGGCACCTAGGAAAACCTAGCAAACCTGGACATTTCTGAAAACTAGACACCTAGGGAAGTTCAGAATGGGGTGACTTGTGGGGCTCTCCCCATGTTCTGTTACCCAGAAACGTTTGCAAACCTCAAAATGTGGCAAAAAACACTTTTTCCTCACATTTTGGTGATGGAATGTTCTGGAATCTAAGAAGAGCCACAAATGTCCTTCCCCCCAGCATTCCTCCAAGTCTCCCAATAAAAATGGTACCTTACTTGTGTGAGTAGGCCTAGTGCCTGCAACAGGAAATGCCCCAAAATACAACATGGATACATCACATTTTCCCAAAGAAAACGGACCTGCTTTTTACAAAGTGCCTAGCTATAGATTTTGACCTGTAGCTCAGCCGGCACCTAGGAAAACCTAGGAAACCTGGACATTTCTAAAAACTAGACACCTAGGGGAATTCAGAATGTGGAGACTTGTGGGACTCTCACGAGGTTCTGTTACCCAGAATCCTTTGCAAACCTCAAACTTTGGCAAACAGCACTTTTTCCTCACATTTCAGTGATGGAAAGTTCTGGAATCTAAAAGGTGTCACAAATTTGCTTCCACCCAGCATTCCCCCAAGTCTCCCAATAAAAAAGGATATCTCACTTGTGTGGGTAGGCTAGGTGCCTGCAACAGGAAATGCCCCAAAACACAACATGGACACATCACATTTTCCAAAAGTAAACTGTCCTTTTTTTTGCAAAGTGCCTAGCTATGGATTTTGGCCTCTAGCTCAGCCGGCACATAGGGAAACCTAGCAAACCTGGACATTTCTGAAAACTAGACACCTAGGCGAATTCAGACTGGAGTGACTTGTGGGGCTCTCACTAGGTTCTGTTACCCAGAACCTTCTGCAAACCTCAAAATTTGGCATCAAAAACACTTTTTCCTCACATTTCGGTAATGGAAAGTTCTCGAATCTAAGATGAGCCACAAATTTCCTTCCACCCAGCATTCTCTCCCGATAAAAATGCTACCTCGCTTGTCTGGGTAGGCCTAGTGCCCGTGTTAGGAAATGCCCCAAAACACAATGTGGACACATCATAATGATCTATTACAAAACTACCTGCTTTTGCAAAGGAAGGTTTAGTAACATAAAAGGATGATGGACGGAGTGCTGAACAATGCAAGTGGCACAGTGAGCAAGGGACCAGATTCAAGCTAGCCTGGCTGCTGCTGAAGGGTGATACCCTGAAACCAGTCCCAGGATGCTTGTTTCTGGTCCAGGGAAGACCTGGCCTGGCAGTTCAGGCTGGACTGTTCTCATGGGGAACAGGGTCAAGACTGATTTGCATATGGCTGGGTCTAAATTGGAATGGCATGGCAAGGGAAAAAAACTGATGGATTAAACCCAGATCTGTGACTGGGGGTGAATGTTTGATTTGTTCTGCATTCCATCCATCATTGGTTCCTTTTGCATTTGTTGCCCAGACGTGGGTCATTTGCTTGCTATGCCACCAGATTCAAGCTAGCCTGGCTGATGAAGGGTGATACCCTGAAAGCGGTCCCAGGATGCTTGTTTCTGGTCAAGGGAACACCTGGCCTGGCAGTTCAGGCTGGACTGTTCTCATGGGGAACGGGGCCAAGACAGGTTTGCATATGGCTGGGACTAAACTGGAATGGCATGGCAAGCAAAATAACTGATGGATTAAACCCAGATCTGTGACTGGGGTGAATGTTTGATTTGTTCTGCATTCCGTCCATCATTGGTTGTTTTGCATTTGTTGCCCCAAGTGGGAAGGGTATGCCCAGACGTGGGTCCCGTGCTTGCTACGCCACCAGATTCAAGCTAGCCTGGCTGATGAAGGGTGATACCCTAAAACCGGTCCCAGGATCCTTGTTTCTGGTCCAGGTAAGAACTGGCCTGGGAGTTCGGGCTGGACTGTTCTCATGGGGAACAGGGTCAAGACTGATTTGCATATGGCTGGGTCTAAACTGGAATGGCATGGCAAGCAAAAAAACTGATGGATTAAACCCAGATCTGTGACTGGGGATGAATGTTTGATTTGTTCTGTATTCCATCCATCATTGGTTGTTTTTGCATTTGCAGAGGAAGGGGCACCTGTGTTTTTGGTCCTGGATGCAGCGGTCATCAAAGGAAACCTCCCAAACCCAGACATGTTTTAAAACTAGACACCTGGTGGAGTCCACTGAGGTGTGGCTTGCGTGGATCCCCCCAAATTTTCTTACCCAGACTCTGCAAACGTCAAATATAGCTAAAAAAATCACATTCTACACACTTTTCCTTGTAGGATCACTGTGCCGGTTCAAATTTCCTACCACCCAATGTTCTCCTCGGTCTGTCAATAAAAATGATACCTCACTTGTGGGGGTGGCTCACGTGCCCGCAACAGGAAAAGGCCCAAAACATGTAGAGATTAAGGGGATAGCACAGCGAGTTGATAAGCACAATTTTTTTTAAATACATTTTTAGGCTGACTCTGCTTTGGGCACCCACACAAATGAGGTATCATTTTATCTGGTAGACTAAGGGGAATGCTGGGTGGTAGGAAATGTGTGCTGTCGCAGTGATCCTACAAAGAAAAGTGAGGAAAATATGCTTATTTTAGCCCATTTTGAGGATTGCAGGGAGTGTGGGTATGAAAATGTTGGGGGATACATGCAAGCCACACCTCCTTGGACTCCACTGTGTGTCTAGTTTTCAAAAATGTCTGGGTTTGGTAGGTTTCCCTAGATGACCGCCGAACCCTGGACCAAAATCGCAGGTGTCCCCAGTCCCCCCGAAAAAGAGGTAGTTTTGTAATAGATCATTTTGATGTATCCACATCTTTCTGTGATGTTCCAACCACTAAAATTGTGGAAAGAAACACACTCAGGTTATGTTAAAAAGACCCCTCACCGACCAACCAAGTTGGTGGCATGCTTCATCATTGGGGTCCCACCCGAAACACTTAACATGTCACGGGTGTGCGTTGACGCCTGATTACAGTGGAGCAGGTTTTGTCAGTTTTACCACACCTACTGGTTGTATTTGTCTCAAGGTTGAGTGATGGTTCAGTAGATCGCATTTTAATAACAAGAGATTTCACAAAAATTAAATGCACTGTTAAAAACTGAAAGGCCAAAAAACGGAACCAATGACTCACAGCTAGTGAGCTGTAAAGCCCCGTCAAGGCACCAAACGCTTTACAGTCCATTCACACACCTTTCATACATGACATGCACAAGAGCATTCTGGCCGACAGCCGCAGTCCCAGCAGATTACAACACTCACATCAACAGGCAGCGCCATTCAAGGGCCCATCACTTTAGCATGCCCACATGCCTGATACAGCAGTCACACAAGCTGATGGCAGTGTGTGGAATGGCATTTGGCTAGCAGTGTGTTGCAGTTGCCAACAGCAAGTCACTATTTACTCCACCAGCCAAGCGCCACTCCACACACACCGCAGCCAAGCGCCACTCCCCACACACCACAGCCAAGCGCCACTCCATGCACACTGCCAGCCAAACACCAATCCATGCACACCACCATCACTTTTTTTTAAACAATAAAGAAACCAGTAACTAATTATAAATAAGTAAAAAACTGCAAACACAAAAGATCTAAGTACATAACAGTAATGCCAACCGTGAAACTGAACATATGAAAATATAAAACAGGCAGTTTACGCTCATGATAGTTCCCAGTAATTCTTCTGGGTGTTGTAACTCACAGACCAGGCTTTGAAGGAGACTCCGGGCAGTGCATCTGACTCTCCCTCTGAAAACCTCTTCAGGCACAGACTTTACATTGCTTAGTGGGCAATGGGAGTGGGAGGAATGTGATTAGGAAAGTGGCGACCTTTCAATCCAGCCACATCCTCCACCAATGCTTCTCTAGGAACACTTGCCTGTTCCACCACAATAAGGCTCTCTATCACTGACTCCTGAAATTTAACAAATTTCATCATTGACTCAGGGGAACAATCCTTGAACACAATAAAAGCATTAAAAGTTGCTAAATTAAACAAATGGATGAGCAACTTTTCACACCACACGTCAGACTTACGAACAGCAGTGTAAGACTCCAACCTCTGATCTACTCTATCAACACCACCCATGTGCTTATTGTGCTCCAAAATGCATGCAGGTTTGCGCACTTCTGCAACCTGACCCCAACTAGTCACAGGGGAAGTACTCTCATCATGTACACATCCCTCCTGTCTACAAATTTCAGAGCTGGTAGCTCATTTTTACGCAAGGCACTGCACTGTCCCTACTCAGGTTTTTTTACAGACAAGCTCCTTTCATAGCCTTTCCGGTTAGAACGGATTGTGCCACAAGCATCAGTATCTACTCTGAACAATTACTTGAACAACTGCACTCCAGTATAGAAGTTATCAACGTACAAATGGTGACATTTGTTAAACAGTCGTCTACCGAGTTCCCACACAATTTTCTCTCTAACTCCAAAACTGGGCCGACAATCGGGGGGGTCAATACTGGAATCCCTACTGGAAACAAGAAATTATACACATATCCTCTACTACTTTCAGACAGCATATTCATCTTAATTCCATACCATGCCCTCTTGCTAGGAATGTACTGCTTAAAAACCAAAACCCCCTTGAACAGGACCAAAGACTCATCTATAGATATTTCTTTCCCTGCAACTTAGACCTCTGAAAACAGATCTACAAAATGATCAGGGACAGGCTTATTCTTAAAAAGATGGTGACAATCAGGGTGATCTTGTGGCAAGGCGAAAGCATTGTCAACAAAATTTTGTATCCGAAGAAGAAGCAAATACTGATTACAAGTCATGGTTGCAGGAAACATAGACATTGCCCTGAAGGGACAAGTCGACCAATAAGAAGACAGTGACGGCTTCCTTATCAACCCCATAAAAAAAGTCAAACCCAGGAACTTTTTCAACTCTTCCAGATTTGTGGGAGTCCACTGGGCAGCTCTAGACTGAGGCCTAAGTCTGGCAGTGTTGTCACTCAAATACTGCTCTGCATACAAATTAGTCTGCTCAACAATTTCTTCCAAAAATACATCATCCATAAACAACTGAAAGAGATTGACAGGCAAAACATTTTCTGTATTCACTCTACACCCTGGGAGAAAAGTAAAGGCAGGCAACTGTGGCGGCTCCATGTTTGGGGCAACCCAGAGTTCAGGTCTTCCAATGGGAAACCTTTCAGCCCCTGGCTGCTGCACTATTGGCACAACAGTGTCCTCCTCTAAAGCAGACCCTTAATCTGCACTGAGAGTGGCTTCCTCATCAGAAGATTCCTCTTGGACGGAAAATTCACTGCCAGAATCTCCCACTTCTTCCTCTGCCTCAGATGCAGAGTCAGTCTCATAATCATGGTCAGAAGGCGACTCAAAAAGCATGCCAACAACCTGCTGAGCGGTCACTCTGTGGCTAGCGACGATTCTTTTTAAGAAGTGTAACTTGACAAATGCACCAACAACAACCAGCACTGCCTAAAATAAGTAATAAACAAGGTGTGGCTTTATGACAAAAAGTTATGTACTCAAAAACTACACCACTCACTTGCCTGAAAAAGCTACTACTCTGCACAGACACAACAATCACCAATAATATCCCACTAAAAAGAAAAAAGAAAAGCAAATTAGACATAAGACAACACAAATATCATTGTGCACAAATCTAAGGAAAATGTCACACACAATCCTGCATTTAGTAAACCACCTAGAAACATGTAATTCATGCATGGTAACAATACACTTTTGGAGTAAAATATTTTTACTTACCTAATACATGCAACTTCGCAAACTGCAGGTCAACCACTGCCAAAACCGCAAGGAGCCACAGCAAAGGAAGCAAAAGTTATGAACAAGAACAAAAAGGAGAAATAATCTGTTATAATCACAAATTCAAATACTTTGCCAGTTGACAAACACCCAGCCACCAAGCATTTAGAAATTTTCCCTGGTGCCTAAGTGGATTCTGCTCCCCTTCTGGGCAGATGGGCCTACAAAAAATAGGCTGATATGCCCCCAAGGAGGGCAGAAATGGCCAACAGTTGTATGCCCCCTTTGGGGGGGGGGGCAATCCTTGCCCAGGGGGCTGCCCCCACATGAAAAAAAAAAAAACATACAAATATTTCCTGGTGTCTTGGTGGGTTCTGCCTTCGGGGGCAGATGGGCCTAAAAAAATAGGCTGTTCTGCCCCCAAAATGGCCATCAATAAAGTGACCCCTTTGGGGGGCGACCCTTGCCAAAGGGGCCACCTCACCACACAAAGCACACACTCAAGATCCCTGGTGCCTAAGTGGATTCTGCCCCACTACAAAAATAGGCCAATAGAAATGGCCAACAGTTCTCTGCCCCCTTTGGGGGGCAACCCTTGCCAGAGGGAGCGCCCCCCAATACAAAAAAAACAAAGAAAAAAATCCCTGGCATCTTGGTGGCTTCTTCCCCCCTTGGGGACAGATGGGCCTAAAAAAATAGGCCGATCAGCCCCAAAGGGGGGCAGAAATGGCCATTAGTAATGTGCCCACTTTGGGGGGCAACCCTTGCCAAAGGGGCTGCACTCCCATACAAAACACATGCACAAGATCCCTGGTGCCTAAGTAGATTCTGCCCACTTTGGGGGTAGATGGGCCTAAAAAAATAGGCTGATCTGCCCCAAGGGGGGCAGAAATGGCCAACAGTTCTGTGCCCCTTTGGGGAGTGACCCTTGCCAAAGGGGCACCCCCAACACAAAAAGACAATGAAAAAAAATTAAAACAAATCCCTGGGGTCTTGGTGGCTTCTGCCCCCCTTGGGGGTAGATAGGCCTAATAAATTAGGCTGTTCTGCCCCCAAGGTGGCAGGAATCACCATCACTAATGTGCCCCTTCTGGAGGGGTGACCCTTGTCCAAGGGGTGCCCCCAAGAAACACACAAACACACACACAACACGATCAGTGGGGCCTAGTGGATTTCAACCCCACGGGGACAGATCGGCTGAAAAAACAGCCGTTCTAGCCCCTGGGGGGCAGAAACTTGGATCTGATATTGCCCCCAGGGAAGCAGCCCTTGCCTAAGGGGTCACTCCCCATAATCACCAAAAAAAACATCCCTGATGCCTAGTGGTGGATTCTTGCTCCACGATCATGGAGCTGGAATCCATTGAAAACAGGATCAGGGGGAAAGGAAAAACTCTTTCCTTTCCCCGTGTCTATTTTCCCCACAAACCCCTCCCCAGGAGAAGGATTCATCTGAAAGGTGCCCTTTCTCAAAACGTGCTGGAAGCAAATGGCTTCCAGCGCGTCCCTGGAGGAATTTGATGTCAGCAGATTGCCGGGGTAGGGGGGGTCAGGGGTGGAAGGGGAAGCAATTCCCCTTCCATCCCTGAGTGGGGTGTGGGGTGTGGGCAGGAGGCCCACGGTGGGAGTGCTAGCGCTCTCCCCATGGGACTGGTGCAAGACGAGCTGGTCTTGTCCTCACCACAGGGCAACCATGGCTGAGGATGAGACCAGCTCGCCCCAGCACCCGAAGGGTTAAACTGAATTATATTTTAAAACCATGATGTCTTTGTTTGTGCACCGTATGGTAGTGTTATTTCTCAAAGCCAATGGAGAATTTACAGCTCTGTCAATGAAACTTAGGGGGGAAAAATGTTTGTTTTACATGACTAAACCACTTTAAGAAAGGTAGATTAGGAAATCGGTGTTGGACATGGCGCTGCTGAGGGAATTAGCCTGAAACTTTTTGTTTTTTTCTCCCAATCTTTTTTGACTCTCTGTGCATGACCTTAGGACTCTGGGTACTTCCCCACTGTCTAGCAGTAGGTAAATGGGTGTACCCATCCTATCTATGGTAGGAAGGGGCGGGTAGGGACATGGTTGAGGTGTGGTACTCAGGAGGGCCCTGTGAAACAGGTATACCACATACCAGGGGATGGTATGGCCCTGGCTTTTTGGGCAACATGCACTGAGTGTGCCACCACCTAGAAGACCCCGTTAACTATGTCCTAGGCCTATGGAAGAGGCCTGAGGGGGTGCTAGCGTGCCCATGCTCAGGATGGCAGTCCCAATGCAGGGGCCAACTCTGAGCTGCCTTATGCTTTACCCGTAGGGCCCCAACAGTGGGGTTGGTGGTAGGTGCAGGGCAGGGATATAAAACTGCACCCTGTACGGGTGGCCATGGCAGGGCCCAGGGTGTGTGCAAAGGTCATGGGGCCTTCAGAGGTACTGAGCCTGGCATACCAGGTCAGTGAGTGTACACTTACACAATGGAGATTTTCATGTATGTTGCACCTGGCACAGCTTTCCAGTAGGTGCACCCTTGTCAGGGGACACCGGATAATGTAGTGAGCCAGGCTCAGAGGGCCTCTCTGTGCCCATGTGCACGTGAGAGCTCATATATATGGGGAGCTTGGCATAGCTGGCCTCGAGGTGCCTTGCACCAGGGCAACATACGCTTAAATGAGACAGGCACAGCTTGCCAGTGTGTGCATACTTGCACGCAGGTGTTGTCCTGTGTGAGTGGTGACTAGTAAGAGTCGCCTGGGTATGAAAGTGGCACCCTAGTGGTTTTCTCATATAGGTACTGGATCTTGCAGTGCTTGCCAAGGTGTGTACATTTACCCATGAGTAATGTAAGATAGAAATTTATCCTGAAAGAACAGGTCAGTATTGGCATACTTGCACCTTTAAGGTGGCTTTAACAAAGTGTCCCACGTGCCCCATTGGGCATGGGTTTGTGCCAGGGCATATTTGCCCAGTGAGTGCCGAACACCCATGTGTGTCTGCACTACATAGGAGCTACGAACATGGGACAAGATGTTGTGCCTTCCAGAGGGGTGCAGTATTTACATCCTTTGCGGTAGAGTCTAGGAGGGTCTGCTGTGGTTTAAGTCAACACACACCAGGCAGATGCCTCTTTCTGAGGAGGTTCCATCTTGGGAATTGGCTTGTGACTGATCGTACTGTCTGGGCGACTCAAATCTGTGGACCCCCGATGTTGTTCCTCCTTTTCGTGGAGGTACAGCACTGAGCACTTTTCACATTGAATCGTAACCATCTGGGGCACTTGAGTCTTCGTGCCCCAGACGTCACATCTCCTGATACAGGAGATGAGGGCCTAGTAACTTGTTGTGTGCAACTGGAAGTGCTGAGAGTGACTCATGTCAAAAAGCATCGACACTGCCTCTCCATTCCGGAGGTGCTGAAATTGGTAACTATTTGGTAACATTGAACTGTTCAGCTGGGCTGGGTCCCTCGGTGTTTAATGGCGGCCTCAGTGACCCTCCACCTGTGTTTTGCAGACTTCTGAGTGAATCTCCTGTGGGGAACCTGAACGTCTCCTCTTTAATTGTTTACTGGCTGTTGTCTTTCTTTTCCCCCACCTTCACCTTGGAACCCTGAGACTTGTGACTTAGCCGCGAGTGGCCCAGTAACCAGGGAAAGGCTGATGTAACCTTTGATTTGCGGAGGGGCAGGATAGCTGAAGCTCGGTGATGGGTGTGGGCAGTTTGGTACTTAGGGTGCTCACAAACTCAATAGGGTGTCAGGAGTGAGTGCATACGAGTGAATGTGTGCACATGAGGGCTGATACTTGTGGCACATTATGGCAGTGCAGAGTGGTTGAGTGGGGATAAATGTGAAGGCAGTACTGTGGTGCTGCTGGTCACGTTTATCATGTAAGGAAGTTCTTACAGTTGCCATTATGTCCTATGTGCTATGCAAAAGTGTTGTAAACCTTGTATGTACATTTTGCCGCTAACATTGGGAAACGGGGTGCAAACTGAATTTATGTGATACACTGGTTGTGTGGAATTCTATGGAGGGTCTTGTGCTGACAACATTTGGCACCAGTGTGGGTGCAGAGAGGGATTGTGTCATTTTCCTCATGCGTACATACAGTAGTAGTGTTTAACACAGTTGGGGCTCATATCTTGGCTTCTATTGCAAATTGGGGTGTGAGAGACCACATTTTATTAATATATTAGTGGCATAGAAGTTAGAATATGGTGATGAATTCACCTACATTTTAAAGCCTAACAGAGAACAGAGGAATTAACATGAAAATGTAAAATGTGCATGTTTGAATTATGGTAAACCATGTGGCCACCATGTGTATTTTGATATCATGTTTAACACGAAGATATTGTGCACGTATATTTGAGTGAATTACTGACATGAGATAATGCAAAAATATATTTTTCTATATGCAGATAAAAAAATTAAGTATTAAATGGAAATGAATTAATCATCCTTACATTGATTAAATTAATTTTATTAATGCGAGTTACATGTGTGCAGAAAAATAAATGCATGTTTAAAACTGTTCTAACGTGTAAATAACGTTTGGAATTAAATGATTTGCCTTGCATATTTGAATATAATTGTAAGGGTGTGCAAAAGGTTTATTAATGTATTAATTGTATTAATTTGCATTTAGGTGTCCTTAGCTTGATTAGGCCTGAAAGATTAGTTTTGCAGCAGTAATGGAAAATCACTTGTTTATTCTGTTTCCTCTGATCTGATTTCTTTTCCATGTGATGTTAAATGTTCTATTGTATTAAATGCGAGAAGCATGTTTGCTAATAACAATGTTGCATTATTTGTTCTAGCTGTTGGACAAGACAGGAAATGTATGATTCTCATGAAAATACATTAGTTTATTTTGTGTACAGTGAGAGAAGAGCCTGATGTTGCAAAATATTTAGAAAATGTAATATTTTGTCAGAACTGTATGTAATCATTGAAACGACAATGCACTTTTGTTGAGAAAGTCTGGAATATTTGCAAACTTAGTGGTGCCATCAACAGCCATTGGACACTGAATCTGACGCATGAAGTGAGACCACCTGAAGGACCAATGAATGGACTGGGTATATTTCTAATTAGTGAGAAACTTAGAAACTTGAAGTTAGTTCTCCCTTGCCTCGAGGTAGTCCAGAACTCTGTCGGAGTTCGTCTACTCTTGTTTACGTCTGCAGTCACCCTCTCTTCTCTTCAAATCCCCAGATGAGTTTTCTCATCTTAGTCTTATTTGCCCTATTTAGGTATGCTGTTCAGTACTTATAACCCCAACTAATTCTGAACTTCTGATTAGTCCCATGTGCAGCCCGTATTCTGCAGTATCCTGATGCTGCTGTTAACTGACTCCAGAAGAAGGTGACGCTCTTGCCGATGAACATTACTGTCTTCTGTCCCATGAGGAGGGGTACAATTATATGTGGTTTCTTATTTTCTTGATAGTTTGGATAATTACACCCGCACAATTTTCCTAGTGAGTTGCCTTAATTAGACAATGTTTCTAAATTATTTTTGTCTCTCTTTTATTTTTGCTTTTGTCTGCATGTGTTAGTCTGTTCCCAGAAATACAAGTCCTAATTTGTGTTAGAGATACAGATGGCCAAGCCCTGAAATCTGAAACTGATAGCTAAAATAATTTTCTGATGATTTACTGATGTCACAATCATCTGCTCTGAAATCTGTGTTGCAATCTACATTATTCTTTTGGAGTGTTTAACAGTATTGATGTTTAGTAGGTTGAATCTTTTCAGATGTTTCTGTCAGCCTGTGGTTTTCATGTATGTTTTAATTTAGTTCTGTGCAGGTTATATGTGACATTGACTTTGGGATTGTAATAAAGCTTTGAAACTTCATTCAGTTTGGAGTTTGATTTGGTGTTAAATTGTTCATGGTGTTTAAAATTGTTTATGGTATAATGTTATTGATTTGTGATTGGATGATTCTGACTACTACACTCTTTGCCAAGATCAAAGATTTAGTCGACCTGTATTGGTGAGAATGGTGTCTCACCAGCACGTGTGTGGTTTCTAAACCTGAAGCAGGTAGAAAAGCTTTCTGGCAGAACGCTCCAACAGGACCTTAAGCCCAGAGTTACATTATACCTGTACTGTGTCGAAAAGGTGTGTGTTGAATGCAATCTTTTTATACATTGACGGTGTCTGAAGTCACCTTTGTGCTGTGCAGCGTAGCTGTGGTGGGGAAGTGTCTTTGCTTTACACATGGACTCCTTGATAAGCCTGACTGCTCTGTGCCAAGCTACACAAGGGTGAGCACAGTTTATACAAGATGTGTATTAACCCACCGTCGACGAGAGTGGCGGGTTATGCTTGCCTGCCTTAGTCAACCGGAACATGCTGCCTAAAACAATCGGTGATACAGAGTGTAACAGCAAACTTAGCAAACCATAAACATACAAGCCCAGATTTACAGACACTCAGGCCCTCATTACAACATTGGCGGCCGCCAATACGGCCGCACTCCTGCAGTGGCCATTACGACATCCCCGCTGGGCCGGCGGGCAGCCGGCCCAGTGTGGATGTCGGCCTCAACATGGGAGCCGGCTACAAATGGTGCCGGCTGTATTGCGGTGGTGCGACCGGTGCAGTTGCGCCCGTCGCGCTTTTCACTGTCTACTATGCAGAAAGTGAAAAGCTCCATGGGGCTGTGCCAGGGGGCCAGGGGCCCCGCGACTCCCCTTTCCGCCACCCTTTTCATGGTGGTTCCTACCGCCATGAAAAGGCTGGCGGGAGGGGGACTCGTAATCCCCTGGGCAACGCTGCAAGCAGCGCTGCCCTGGAGGATTAAATCCGCCTGGACCACTGTTTCGGAAAACCGCCGGTCCCTGCGGTGCGACACAGTGCAATCGACAAAACAGCCAGGGTTGTAATGAGGGCCTCAGTGTTGGTAAGTGTTGCTTTTTAATAAAAACCAACCGCCAAGTTTAGTGCTGGGCTTAGCAATTCAATGTGAATGTAACTCAAAGTGATGTAAAGCTCCATTGTACACTGCGTTTCGTTACTTTGCGTCAAGGGGTACCTTCCATGAGTGGTGCATGAGCTTTCACATGCAACCGTCCATGGGTTTTGACTCAGATCCCTATCTACAAAGTATTGTAGACAGGGATTTGCACAAAATTCTGCACCTCTTTGTGGTAAATAGAATGTGGAGAAATGTTTTCATTTAGCTTTGTTTTTCTCACTTGGCATTTGTGCTGCATTGTACAGCACACATACACAGTGAGAAATGCCTTAAAGCATAGTTCTTTTGAAGGAATGGGTACCTTCCAGCACAAACCCTACTCTTCCCCTGACGCACACCTCCTTGCACTATGACACAAGGCTTCTGGAGTGGAAGGCTGACTAGTCTATAAGTCACTTTCCATCCCTTTGGACTGGTTTTTCTTCAGCAGATTTTAACTAGAGATTCTGATGTCAGTGACTCAGGTAATCCCTCATTAGCAGATTTGTGCCATGTTCTGCTTCAATGAGATTCTATCTACCTGTAAAACACTTTTTTGTATGTGACCAGTTTGCTTGTGTAGGCTGAATTCTTCATTCAACTTATGTCTCAGTGACGTGATCAATGTCTGATTCCTGTGCCCGTATTACTTTATATCTCTTGCAGAAGATGGAAGTGCAAATAATGTTTCACACGTAGGATAGGGAAACAGATACTTTAAAGTAACTAGTTAATCAAAGCCAAAATAATTGGAAAGCCACCAAACACACTTGAAAAGAGAGAATGGATGGCTGATCGGATGACTCCAAAGACAGTCTGGAAGATGGACACGAAACCAGACCCGACAGCCTTAAAGAAATGAACAATCCCAGTGGTGCTTGAAGCATTGAATATTCTGGATACCAGCTCTCCAAAATGTTTGGGGAAATCGGTATTTGAAAGGGATTGTATCTCAGCTGATGATCTCGCAATCTGGAGAGCATACGTCTCTTTTGCGGATGTCAAGGCGACCTGTTTCTGAAACAATAGCGCCTTTAGTCTACTCAACTTGTCATAGTTCACATTAATAGTATCTATGTGGGGCCACATTTCAGATACTTTTATCTCTCGTGTGGGGGTAAACAAAACATGTCCATAACACGTAACGACCTTCGTGACTGAGATTGCGTAGGCAATTCCAGGTCGCAAGCCGCAACAGCTTTCATCGTTCAGTACCACATAACTGCCATTGGAAAGTACATGAAACACTGGACGAATCAAGGGGACCGGAGTACCCTTCAGAAAACAGGCCAAATTTGCGACCCCCGCATTGCAAAGACGTAAAGAGACACCTGTTTGCATATCATAGAATGACGAACAGCAGTCTCACATTCACTTCTGCTAAGAAAGACCTCCTGTTCACCATTCAGACATCTATAGTCAAAGGGTAACTCCCACTCTTCCTTAATAAAGCTATCTCCTAGCTGCTCATAGCGTCCCACTGCAAGATGTTTCAGGCAGCTCGAGAAACGAAACGTTGAAATCGGTAAATTAATAATGCCGTGCAAGAGCCAGATAGTTGAAGGACTCTCTGCTACTGTGAAGGGCAACTTATCTAACTTTTCTACTTGAAGCAGGGTGAAACTAGCCTCCCTTTTAGCCATTGTCTCTTGTTCCCTGGAAAAATTAAAAGCAGTGAATAGTTCACTCCCATTAATGTACCTCCATGGAATGTGGCCACTTTTCAGTGTCTATAATCTCCAACCCAGCTGCATGATGGAACGTAGCTGTGTTTGCCCATGATATAACTGGGACAAGTCTGTCTGAATGATATCAATAGCAGACAACACTGTATTCGATAGTGAATAAATCCTGTTGGACAGCGTGTTCATGCCATTGTCCAACAGCTGATGTTTTTTCCAACTTCTCCTTATCTAGTTGCCTTAAACGTGCGTCAGTCTCAATCTGGGAAAGTTTCCAAATGTCATTATACATAGCATATAAAAACTGTTTTGAGGGCTGTTTTCTAGGACCCAACAGGAAATCGTGTAAGTCTATGCTGTCAGAAAGAGTGTTCAGGTGTTTTTTAACCGCTGTTAACGCGTTTGTCTGCACCCATTGCTGGCACAGTTTACCCACACTGTATGTTGTAATTATACCTGTATGTTGACCTGATTGAAAGTGAGGGTCAGGCCTGTTAATAGAAAAAACCCCTGAAGAGTTCTAGAAATGCTTTTGGCACTCATCAGTGTCGGAGGGCCAAACCAACCACCCGCCGGGACGAGAAAGTGAAGAATTATAGGTACCAGCCTTAACCATTGCATCTAGCCTGTCTTCTGAGACATTAAGAAAGTGTTGCCAATCTCTAAATTTTGTCGGAGTAGGGATACTGGGCGTGTTCAGGTCTTTAATTTTTGCTATCCCCAGACAGGATGTCTGCTCAATAGTGTCATTTAAGAAAATCGTTTGCACAGGATTCAGGCATGCTTAAAACAAAGCCTCCCTACCCTGTATCTGCCAATCTTGTGTCCCCCATACACTTTTCAAATCAATAGTATCTTTCCAATATTCGTAACCCTCAAGCGAGAGCCGGGAAACAAAGGGATCTGAATAAATCAGTTTCGTATCTGTTAGCAAAAGTTTACTAATTTGTGCCAGAGGTATTTTAAAATAATACGACTCTGCTTTCTTTGTATCATGCCCAGAAAAGTATGTAAATTTATCGCTGTAATACTTTGGACTCCCCACCTGTGGTGTTGAGCAGTGTTCCCACTGTGTGTAGTTCAAGAGAGGCCTATATCTAGTCGCACGGTGTAGGTAGTGATGTCCCCAATTGTTGTAGCAGAACATTTCTCCATAATTCATTGTATAATCATATACATCATCACTTCCAAAAGCGGAATAGTCCTTCATTTCAGTTAGCATGGAATCAACTGTTTGGCCATCCCAATCATCAGAGACAACATTAGGTGTAATAACATCCGACATCGAAACTTTGAACACGTATGGTATTTGAATTATCTCTGTAGGCCCGTAAATATCAAATGGAATTTTGTCCCACACAATCCCATCAGTAATTGGTATAGCTGTAATATTTACAGGGGACAAATCTCGTCAGACCTCATGTGAAAAATGATGTGGTGTTAAAATTTCATCAACAGGCTCCACAGAGGAGCGATCAGGAATATAGTGACCATTAATCAGCAAAAAGAAAATAGTCACAAAACCAATCCATAAAAGTAATGCAATAAATATCAAACAGAACCATAGATAGTTCCATGGGTATATTAAATAGTTCTTTTTAAGCCATCGATACAGCTCACTACTTTTTGAAACTTTGTCAGTCACAGTTGAGGATGAATCCGAAGAAAAATCATCAATGTCTATGAAATAGCCAGTGGAAGTCTCTGCAAACACAGTACCCACTGAATTCTGATCCACCACTCGTGGAGGTTCTTGATAGACAACGTCCTGAGTCGTGGAAGTGTTTGTATAAAATACAGCCAAATCTTGAAGCGGGGTGGTCACCGAAGATGTGACTGGAACCAACAAAAGTTCATTTTCTGCCCTCCCCATGGTCAAGGAAGTGTCTGGAACAGCAGTGGACATAGTTGCATAGTCAGTAGCAGTGATGTTCATCCTTCTATGTAGATGGATGTCCTGTTGGGTAGTGAGAGGGGATCGGGAACCACCCAAGGGACCTCCTGGTCTACTGTGGAGAATTGGCCACATGGTGTAATTTGATGTCATCAATGGAGATGAATCTATTCGATTTGGAACCGGACAATGGTGGTAGGATGACAGTCCTGGTGCTTTTTATTCCCAAACCCGGTACAGGTGCTCTGTATGATGGACCAAACTCCTTTCTCACAGAGATCTTCTCACGAACCAGATCCCCAACGTTAGGAATCCAGCCAGTCGAAGTTTTCGCCAATTCCCTTATTCCTAAGGTGGCAGCACTTGCAGATGATTTATCATCACGAAATTGTTGAAGCTCCTGTAAAACAGTGAGACGTTCTTTTATGTCAAATGGCGTTTCTGCTGCCACCATACCAGGGGCATCAAGATCGGGGACATACATAGGTATCCCAAAGAGAACCTCATATGGGGACTTTCCCCCCAAGGACCGTCTTGGCAGATTATTCAGTGCTCTCTGGACCCCATATAGGTGATGTAACCAACTGCGGCCTGAACCTAATACTCAAGCTGTTAAGGACTGCTTTAGATCACGATTCCGCCTCTCCAAGACTGAATTTCCCTCGGGATGGTATGGTGAGGAGTAATGGAGTTCAACACCCATCGTTCCCATGGTGTCCCTGAATGCTTTAGAGGCAAATGCAGGGCCCTGGTCCGAATGGAATGCTACAACCGCATATGTACTGATAAAGATCAGCAAATCTTTTATAACAGTCCGAGCTTCAGCCGACCGCTGTGGCCATACCCACAGGAATATAGAACAGGAATCCACAGCCACTAAAATGTATTTGTATTCACCATCAGGCTGTAAGGGACCACAATGGTCTAGGTACACACACTGGAGTGGCTTGTCTGACACTAAGAGGGATGTCTGTGGAGGGCGTTTGATATTAGAGCCCTTAATCTGCTGACAAATGTCACAACAAAGGACATACTGTTTAGTCCGTCTGCATAGACCAGGCCACCAGTATCCTTGCTGTAGAATTGTTACCGTGGTCTGTATACCAGCATATGCAGAAGCGACACCCTCATCTGCGGCTGTAATCAGCTCTAATCTCTGGTCTTCATTGGGGATCACTCGATCTCCAACCCCAGGAATTGTCATATAAGCAACATTCTGTGCACTGATATGTTAAGTATAGTTTGTAGGGTATCCTTTCGGAAGGGTCTTGCCTGCAGCCGAAGCTTTAACGGCAATCAGTATTTCATTATCCAACCTCGTCCATGAACAAGTCACTGCAGCCACGGAAGCCGTAGCTACTGATGCTTTGGCCGCTTCATCAGCCAATGTATTGCCGGCAACGTGTATTCCTACACGTTGGTGTCTTAATGTATGAACTACATGGACACATGGTAGCTTATCCTTAAGATCAGCCACCCTTCCCCACAACATTTTGTGTTTAATGGTGTTCCCTTGAGAATCCCTAAACCCATTCAGTTTCCAATGATTGAGATATTCATTGTATGACTGGACGCAGTAATATGAATCACAGACTATCAAAGTCTGGCTTCCTGCCTCAGTATGTTCGAGCGCTGGAAGAAGAGCCTTAAGCTCGGCCAACTGGGCTGTGCAGTCCCCTAAGGTCTGCGTGTAGGTATTGTGAGGCTGGAAAACTCCGCCTTCCAGTACCCCACACACGGCTGCGCAAGATGCCAAGTATTGATGTTTAGTACCTACAGCCGGTTGTGCCGATTCATCAGTATAAATGATAGTATTATAACTGTCTAGAGGCAAGATATTTAGAGGAGCGTGGCACTCCTGTTCATACTGGAGAAATTCTTGTGTCTTAAGTCTTGGGTCAAATACATAATCAACATCAGTGGCGGTCAGAAACGTTGCCCATTGAATCCAACGTGGATGTAATGCCTTAGCGTTCGGAACGCTCGCTTTAGTGACAGCCTCTAAGGCCGGCACCGGGGAGACAACAATAATGCGTTTCCCCTGGGCAAGTGGCCTCTCCTTTATGACGGCCATCTGAACTGCAGTCAGAATCTTTTCTGTAGGTGCAAAACGTTTTTCAGCATTTGAGTATAAGTGGGATTTATATGCTATCGGCACCATGTCACCCTCATTAAAGGTGACAAAAGTAAACCCAAGGTCACCAGCAATTATTCTGATGACTAAATTAGTTTTATTGTCACGTGTGTATAAGTGTTTAGCTACCAGCATGTCCTGTTGTATGTCCCTAAGGATGTGTGTGTGTTCAATCGTCCATCGTCTGCTAGAAAAATTGGGCTGAATTAAGTCATAAAGTGGTTTGATGCGTTCTGCATCATCTGGAATGTATGTTCTGCCAAAATTGAAGAAACCCAGCAATGACTGTAATTTCTTAAGTGTGTTCGGAGGCTGTAGTTGAGCACACTTTTCTAGGAAGTGCGGGGCCAGGCTCTTTCCCTCGTTTGATAGCTCATATCCCAGGAACAATACACTAAGAAAGGCTATCTTGCTTTTCTTAAAATTAAATTTAGAACCGAGTTCTGCAAATCCCAAAATGATCCGATCGACCCTCGCAAGATGAATGTCGAGGGCGTCGTCAGTGAGATAGATATCATCCACATAGGACAATGCATCGGAATCAAGCTCGTGCAAAATTTATGTTACACGGGCTGAAAACAGTCCTGGGCTATTTTTATAGCCTTGAGGTAAATGACAAAAGCGTTTCTGAGAGCCAAATGAAAATGCACTTAGGTCCCTACTTTCATGTGCTAAATTCTGGCAGAAAAACCCATTGGATATATCCAATGTAGTTTTATATTTTTTACGCACTATGGGCCAGATGTAGGAAAGGAATTGCAACTCGCAAACGGCAAAAACTGCCGTTTGCGAGTTGCAAATCACATTTTCCTATGCAGAAATGCATTCTGCGAGTCGGACCGACTCGCAAAATGCATTTCAGAATCGCAAATAGGAAGGGGTGTTCCCTTCCTATTTGCGATTCCTAGTGGTATGCAATACCATTTGCGACCGCATATGCGGTCGCAAATGGTGTTGCAGTTACCATCCACTTCAAGTGGATGGTAACCCACTCGCAAATTGGAAGGGGTCCCCATGGGACCCCTTCCAGTTTGTGACTGGACCCAAAAACATTTTTTCAGGGCAGGGAGTGGTCCAAGGGACCACTCCCTGCCCTGAAAAAATACCGAAACTAAAGGTTTCGTTTTTTTTTTTAAGTGCAGCTCGTTTTCCTTTAAGGAAAACGGGCTACACTTAAAAAAAAAAAAACTGCTTTATTTAAAGCAGTCACGAACACGGAGGTCTGCTGACTACAGCAGGCCTCCATGTTTGCGAGTGCCCATAGTCGGTATGGGGCCGCAATTTGCGACCCACCTCATGAATATTCATGAGGTGGGTCATTGCGACCCCATACCGACTTGCAGACGGTGTCTGAGACACCGTTCTGCATAACATTTTGCGACTTGCAAACAGCGAGTCGCAATGACTCGCTATTTGCAAGTCGCAAAATGTTATTTTGCTACATCTGGCCCTAAATTGTTTATCAGTGCTGTGTGAATTTTGTATAGCATATGTGCGTGTATGACTATTTAAGTGTCTATAATCAACCACTATTCTATATGAATGATCTGGCTTTGCAACGGGAAATAATGGATTATTCATTGCCGATGTACAGGGCTCAATCACTCCCTGGTGTTCAAGTTGTGACATTATCTCCGTCACCGGAGCTTTCGCCTCATGTTTAACAGGGTACTGTGGCTGTAGTTGGGGTGTAGACCTAACGGGAATAGCATGACAAGGAGAGTCCTTGTCCCAACCTACATGATTACGGTATAGTGAGGGTGCCTGCGCTAAAGCCCATTCAGCAGCATAGGCTTTTTTGTCTGCTTCTGGAACAAGATCGGAAAAAGAAGGCAAAATGACATCTTCCCCATGCGGGAGCTTGCGGACGTGTTCAGGTGGCCAGTCTCTCTCGGCCAACAGGATATCACTAGGAAGTTCATCCCAAAATATTACACTAATAATGCGTTCCACGTCTCCCTCTATCTGAATTGTTAAATCATAAACCCGATCAGGTGGGAGAACGCGGCCATCCGCTGTCTCAACTGCAATGTAATCGCTAGTTGCTGTCGCATCCAGATGATCTTTCAGACTCTGGCGACATATCGTGACCTCTGCTGCGCTGTCAAACAGAGTCACAGCCCACTTCTTGTTCCTCAACAGTGTTCTCAACACTACTGGCATTTTTAACTGTCAGTGCTGCCACCTTCTTCTTTTTAAACTGCGGCTTTTGCTGAGCAGTTTTTTCTTCTTTTTTAATGGCAGACTTTGGTGAGTCTTTCTTTTCTTTCACATATTCCGGACGTCGATCTTGACGGCCCCCTCTCTTGCTAGGTTTATCCGGTGCATCCTGAAAGGAACGAGAGGGACGTGAATCAGTATATCTGTCTGGAGTTCTAATGTGCTCCCTATTTCTGAGATTATACCTCCTTTCGGAGAACTCTGGATGTGGAGAATCAGCTCTCTTATTTCTCCTTTCTTTGAAATATTTTTGTTTGTCCCAGCACTTTTTAGAGCCCTCTTGTGCCTGCTTTGTACCTTCCTTATGGGCGGTACTTGGTAATTCAAATTTTTTAGGTTTGGCTCCCAAACTATCCCGTCCTATACTAGTATAGGTATCGGAAATTATTTTCGGTAGCTGTCTCTCTTGTTCCACATCGCTGGCATAGTGCCAGTGCCACCGCTTCCCCTTTAATATTACTCAGTATTATCGAGGAGACAGCGTCAAAGTTACGCATCAATTTCATCCCCAGATCCAGGGCCGGTGCAGCCCCTTGTTAATTTTGTATTTGTTTTAACACCTCCTTTATATTGGCAAGTGTCGGGGTACCATGTGTGGTAGTAAAATCGGCAGCGAAGACTGTACCCCATGTGGCGCAGTCATCCACCGAGGGAACCATCCCAAACGGCAAACACACAGCCTATGTTTTTCCTGTGGTCCCGTATGGGGAAACACAGCTTACAGCTCATTAGTTTTCTGGGCAATCCAGAACAGTATTTTTTCCCATTCCGTGGGCACTTTACTCATAATAGTATGCACTGTTTGTGGATTAATCCCAGTAGCCAATTGATATCCACTAGCTACTGGCGGTGCTGGATGTGCTGTTGTAGTGTTCAATGTTCACATGACAAACTGAACCAATCGTCTATATAATGCCACTAATTCATTGTATAATACTCATAAATCTGCAATCGGCATATTCTGTATGCCTGGGTGATGTGTATATGTGGCAAACATAGGCCATGTAGGGCCCTCATTACTTAAAGGACCTAGCCTCACTCTTCGTAGTACATGTGGTAGGGCGCCTTCAAACCAGTTCTGATGCTCTTGATATGTGAGCGATATTTCATGATACTGGTATGCTTCGTACCGTACAGGTACGTTCGCAATTTCATATGTGTGAAATGTGTGCGTTCTTTGGTCAGCCTCAGGAAAGGTGACCCAACAGTAAAACGTTTCTGTTTGGTATGCTTCAGTTGCCTCTATTATCAGAGTAACATCCCCGCCCTCTTCTGTAAGGCCATGCGCTAATAAATGTTGTGTAAGTGCATGTCTAGCATTTGCAGGAATGTCTATGGTATTAGCAATAGTTGTTTAGAGAAACGGAACACCAAAAATAGGGGAAGTTTTTCCTTTTTATCAGTTCGAGCTCGAACAACCTACAGATTAATTAGGTGTTACCTGTTCAGCTGAGGAGCTTTCTCCCAAAGACCACGGACGTCTCCGTATAATGGTACTTAGGGTACCTGCTGTCTGTGAGACAGTGATAATCAGGGTAACCGTAAATTAGTGCCTAAACACCATCGTTGGTGGCACCATGTTGTAGTTTGGACTCTTGCTCAGAGCAAGACTGCTGGTTTAAGGATAACAGTACTTTTGTTTGTAGGCGACTGAGTCTTTCCTACAACAAGTCGCAACTGTTGTCCCAACCTTACCGGCTCACTAGCAGCACCTCACCAGAAACACAATAGTAAATGGTGATTTGTGGCAGTCGCTTACACATGGACTCAAAGTAAGATATCTCAGGGTTGTCGTGGTTAAACGGAAATTACCCTTTTCTGACAGATATATTATGTCTCATACAAACAAAGGCAATAACACAGATGCAGTGAAGTTATAATAGTTTTTATTTAACATAACTGCAATTTGCGATAAGTTGCATGAACTGCAATGATTAGGATAATGAATATACCAAGCAACAGTATTGTGAAGAAGAGAGTCATTGTTATGAAGTCCCCCACCATTTTGCAATATATGAAAGAAATATTTATTTATATATATATGTATAAGAAGGAGTATGCCCTAATACCCTAATGAGAATAGGCCTAACCTCCTACCTAAAGGAGAGCTGGGTTTGCTAAACCTAATCTGCCAAAGCCGTGTCCATGAGAGGAGCCCCCAACCCTCGTTACCTTGGAATGAGGTCTCTATCTCAGACTCCGCAGGGACACGAAGACTGGGTCAGCGTCAAGATGACTGCAGCATCGGTATCAGCGATGGTGGTGATGCCATCTGGTCAGAATCCCTCTGATTATCTGTCTAAAAGTGTGATGTATTTATACAGATCTACAAGGTCCCCTGACGTAGGTGTATTCCAAAACAATAGATAACAGGCATGCTTGTGACGCAATTAATATCAACAATCCCTCAAAGTACAGAGAGGGAAAATCCCTAAGTGTGAACACCTACTGTTTGTTTGTCTTTCGTGCTTGATCTTGACGCCTTTGGCGCAGTGACACTGATAATAAAACTCATAACAAGTGGCTTAACTATAAACAAGGCAGCCATCTTAGAGGAAATAAATAATTAAATAAGCTAAGACAGAGCAAGCTAAGTAGGTTAAAAGTCACTAGGTGACGGGGGCACGAGTTTACAAGCCTACGGCTAAGCTAACTCCTGTTATCCCATTAAAACAAACTAGGATTCACTACACATGTACATTTTGCAACTTAATTTGAACACATCTGTTAAATATTTTTCTGTCTGTTTTTGCTTTTTATGTTCTGAGGGATAGGGAGAGTGTTAAGTGAGTTGTGATAATATTGTAGAGGAGTATTTCTAAATAGGCTTTCCGGTCTGGAAAATGGACAGGTTCTTTCCAATCCTCATGCTTTCTATATGTCTCATTCAAGATGAGTGTTTGACTTGCTTCAACGGCAAAGTTGATAAACCAACTTTGTGAGTGAAAACAGTATAAAAGAATGGCATAATCTGCTAAGAGGTTGCCCCACTCATTTGGCTGTGTAATGGCACAATGTTTAAAGTATGATCTGCAGTGTAAGTCGGCCAAATCACCACTTGACTGGAGCCCAAGATAATTTTCTTACCCTCTGTGCTCATCATGCCAATTGCCCCGCTCCTTTAAAAATGTAAGGATAATAAACATAGTTTATTATCATTTTATTTGTAACGTTTTGCAGCTACTGCTGCTTGTGGTGGGGGGGAGTCAATGCTCCTCCGCCATGGTGGCGGAGACACCACTGATTAACCTGTGGAAAGACTTTTGTAGGCCTTAATCGAACACCTGCATTTGAAGCTTGCAACATGTACTTGGCTGAACTGTGACAAAGACAAAGTCTTATTTCTTACCTTTACTTCTTTTGTTCCTCTTTGTTACTTTTGACCCGTGTTATGGTCATAAATATAACATTTAATGACACAAATGTTCTATGGTAACAAGTAAATGAATAGAAAGAGTGTTACAGCTTTGTTTCTTGCTCATTTAACCCATGAAAGAATTAGTACAATGTTAGATTAATCTTAAAACTATTTTTTTATTAATAGTCTCTGTCGGATAGCATATGAGAACACAAGTGACATCATCTCAAATTTCTCTTATTCTTATCTTGACTGTTTTAGCCTTATACAAAAACAAATGGTTAGAAGAAACCAGCATGTTTCACACTACTTAAGATAATAGTTAAATGTACCATGTGTAATGATGTAACATGGCTCCATGCCAGAACACTGGGCATGGAACCAGCTTGTTCTGAGGTTCTGTCATGCAGGGTTCTCTGCATGACAGTTGATATGCTGGCTGTTGGTTGAGGCTGTAATAAATACCTCCTACCATATATCTTCATCTGTTGTGGATTCACTTTATATCACTGGCGACGCTTGGGCGGAGAAAGGAACACAGAGGAAGGGACAGCCTCAACAACAACAAAGAAGGAAGAGCTTGGATTATTTAAGAGAAAAACTGAAATAACTTACAGAGACGTGCTGGGAGAGGATCGTGCGTCTTGCAGCATGTTCTAGCAGAGAAAAGTGTGAAATTGCGGTTGTAGGGGCTTTGTGGAAAGCTGTTTGAGCATTTACTGAGGATCAAAGTGGTCTCTGTATGCTTCACGACGTCAGAAGGTCAGTGAGCAATTGGAAAAGGGCTGAAAGCTGTGGGAATTGTTGGCGGCCATCTTGAGTGTGGTGGAAGGAGAAAAACAAGCCAGATTGACTGAAGAAAATAGACTGGATGTTTGGTTGCGGACATTTTGAGTGAGGAAAACGATCCGAGATTGCTCAAAGAGAAAGCAAGCCCAACTGCCTGAAGAAAACGGACCAAATGTTTTGTGGCGGCCATCTTAGATGAGGAAGAAGGATTTTTTTCATTTTTACAGCGCAATTGTTGGAGGACATCGAAGAAGAACATCGACGGTCTATTGGAAGTTGAAACTTAGACGGAGACTGGATAAGGATCACTATATTGGTTTGTGGTCACGGGAATATACATTTCTTTGGAAACTTTATTGCACTTGTGGAATACAAGTATTGGGCGTTGTAAAATGAATTAAACTGAAAAGGTCGTCTCTGCGGTGACAAACACACCTGAAGACCCGTGTTTGATATAGCGGCATCGTGCTGGGACATACAGTGACTGGCACCCCTTTTGGACTTTAAGTACTTTTAGCAACTAGTAGGGTTTGGAATATATTGTGGGGAAGAAGTGTTTTACACCTCTTGTGAGTATGCAGAATGTTACGGCGCCGCCGTTTTTCTTGTCAGATCCAGGAGAACCGGTTATTAAGTGGAAGAAATGGAAAAAGATTTTTGAGAATTATGCCAGGGTGTGTGGTACGAATTTGAGTGGTGAAAGGAAGCAGGCACTTTTGTTACATTGTTTAGGGGGTGAAGGACAGGAGGTGTTGGAAAATCTACCTCCATTGTCGCAAGCTGATCAGAGGGGGTTGAATGAATATGAAATATGTGCAAGACAACTAGATTTACATTACTTGCCAAAGATTAGTACTATTATGGAAAGGTACCATTTTGGTTTGCGGGAGCAAGGGAAAGAGGAGAGTGTTGAAGAATATATTACGGCTTTACGGAAGTTGGCTTCAAGTTGTAAATTTGGGGCGTTGGTAGAAGAAAGGATTAGAGATCAGTTTGTGCTGAGGTGTTGCAGTGATAAAGTGAGGGAAGAACTCTGGCTAAAGGACGAGCCACCGTTGGATGAGGTTGTTAGTATTGCAAAAAGGGTAGAGCATATGTTAAAGTGTGTTGGAGAACTAAGTAAAGCACATAAAGAAGACAAGGTCAGTATAAAAGCACAAGAAGTGGAGTGTCAAGTCATACAAAAAGATGAGAAGAAAAAAAAGTATGAGGGTGTCCGTGAGAAAGGTGTAGTAATAGAAAATAGCGCAGGAAAGACACAGGGGAATAGGAGGTTTGCAACACCTTTTCAAGGAAATTGCTACAGATGTGGAAGATTTGGACACATGGCTAATGCAAGTGAGTGTCCTGCTATTAGGATTACTTGTAATGTTTGCGGAAAAAGAGGACATTTTGGAAAAAATTGTAGGATGAGGAATAGGAGAGATTCTAGATCAGAAATAAAGGAAGTCAGTTTTCAAGTTAGTGAGAGTGAGGGGGAACATCCCTCTGAGTGGGTTTTGGTGGGGAATGTTAGAGTCAAAATGAAATTTGATTCGTGCTCTCACATCACGTTTCTCTCAAAGGATTTTTTTATGAAGAATTTTCAAGGAAGGAAGAAACTGTTCAAACCTAATATTAAACCTACTGGTTATGGTGGGTTGCAAATTAAGTTATTAGGTTATTTTGATGACTGCATTGAGTACAATGGTAGGTTCACTGATGCTAGGATTTATGTTGCTGAGAGGGGTGATAATTTGTTGAGCTGGAGTCATCAAGCACGCTTGGGTGTCATTCTCAATCCTAATGCACATCCATCTGTTCAGGTACAATCTATTGAGGGTGACGAAAACAAGTTTGTGAGAGCTTTTGGTGAATTGTTCAGTGACACCTTGGGGTGTTTAAAGGGGTACAATCACCATATTAAGTTGAAACAGGGCACAGTACCAGTTGTGGCAAAAGTTAGACGCATTCCCATTTGTGTCCAAGACGCTGTACAAAAAGAGATAGATAAATTGTTGTCCACTGGTGTTATACAGCCTGTAGAGGCAACGGAGTGGTTAGCTCTCATTGTTGTGGCACGTAAACCAAATAATGAAATCCGTCTATGTGTGGATCTTCGTGCCTTAAATAAAGAAGTGGTGGTTGACAAGTTCCCACTTCCCAATATTGAGGAATTAGTATCATCGTTGGATGGTGCTTGCTATTTTACCACTCTGGATATGGCATCAGCATACCATCAGGTTCCGTTGAGTAAAGAGTGTCAAGAATTAACGGCTTTTATTACGCCAATGGGAGCCTTCAAGTTTTTGCGTATGCCGTTTGGGCTGGTTTCTGCGGCCTCAGTATTCCAGAGGATTATGGAAGATCTTTTTAAAGGCATTTCAGGCGTAAAGTGCTACCAGGATGATGTATTAATATGTGGGAGAAACGTGAGAGAACATGATGAGAGGGTGAATGCTGTGCTTAAAAGGATGCTTGATGCTGGGTTATCTCTTAGGCGAAGCAAATGTAAATTTGGAGTCACTGAACTGGACCATTTGGGTCATCATATTTCACGGCAGGGGGTGAGTCCTAAAAAGGATTTGGTGGACACTATCGAAATGTTAAAAGAACCGTGTACAAAAGATGACTTATTGTACCCCTCTGGTGAGGAATCTATCATCGCACGGGCGCTCTTTAGCGTACCGCGTTGCATCGTGGTGAAGTTAGTGCTCGCTAGGGCTGGGTTTGGCTATTTCTCCTTTGTTCCACCACAAACTATCTAAGGAGTATTCAGATCAGTGGTAACCACGTCAAGGACAGAAGGTTTCTATGTTGAGCTTTAAGGGGTACGTGGGAATTTTTATCTATTATGGGGAAAAGAAAAATTAGTCTGCAACAGGGGGTTGTGGGATGGGCTCTTTAGTCCAACCCTCTATTACTAGTTCTTTATTCTCTGTAATTGGGGCTATCGAATCTGAATCGGAACAAGTAGAAGAAAGGATTGGGGTTGTCCAAAAATATGCTCAGCCGCCCCCACTTGAGCCTGCTGTTCATATAATTACTAATCCAAAAACCAGGCCATTATCACTGGTTTCGTCTACCAACATTTTACAGTCTGGCCATGATGCTATGCCTCCTCTAGACTTAATCAAATCTCCTACCCCTAATGTTAATTCATCTCTGGAATGCTCCCAGGCTGACTCCCCTCCACCGAAGAAGAGGAGAGGGGAAAAAGGACTAAGAACATAAAAAAGGAACTGGGCTCTAAAAGGAGAACATTTACCCATCAGGCAACAAGTGCTAAGGATCCAGCTGTTTCGGCTTCCACTATTGAATGCTCCTCGATAAGGATGTTCTTGGTGATTTTACTAGCTCAGTAGATTCTATACGTAAATCTTTCTGTGCAACCCTAGAGGTGAAACTTATTACGATGATCACTAGTAAGCTTGACTGTTTCTGTAATGATGTGATTAGTACTTTATCTCAATAACTCAATTTAGGATCATTAAGTACGGGAAAATGTCACAGTCATGAATCGGCAAATCAAACTAACTCATTACCTACATTGTTATCCCATGGAGTTGGTACTCCCTTGGCCAATCCTCAGGCCGTTTTTGGCCAAGATAATATTGTGAATGACTTTGCTCTGGGGAAGCCCAAGGAAGTTTGTCCCTCTAGGTTACATGTTTCGGCATCTAATAAACCTGTAAATCATGTAGAATCCTTGCACTTACCTCCTGACTGTATTCCGTATGTATTGGTTTTATCAAATGTTCCTCCTTTGGGTAGTTCCCAAAAAGAAGATACACAATCTTTAATCAGGAAGTCCGTTCAGTGGTTGAAATCTAAATTTAAACCAAATATTCACTCAAATAATAAGATCCTCATGGCGCGTAGAGTGAAGGGGGTTGGTTATTCAAGGAAAACAGGGGAGGGAGACTGTGTTGTATTAAACTTTGCTAATCCTTGTTCAGTTGACTATTTTTTGGCTAATTCTGATTAATGCAATAGGTCAGATAATGGGATTCAAATCCATTCACTGTGTTATTTCTACGACCCCTCGCTCTTACCACACCGCTCTACTGCTGATTTAAGTAACCACATTTTTGTTCCAGTAAGGCCACAACTGCAGGTAAATGTTCCCACTAGCAATCGTTATTTGGCTCTTAACTCTCTCGATGAGAACGATTGACTGATGGTTACTGAAACCCCGTGTCCCAAACATTTGGTGAGATCAAAGGTCGGGAATGATTATGATAATTCCATTCGGGAAGCAGGGAAGATTGCTTTGGATACGTCAACTCTTAAAAACACTAAAGATTTAACATTATGTCTCGGGTTTAGACCATTAACCCTGATCAGTTGGAACATAGCGGGGCTTCGGTCTAAAATAGATAACTCAGACTAGACGAGTTTTATATCATCCTATGACATAATTTGTCTCCAGGAGACTTGGTCAAAGGATACGTTTCTCCTGGATGGATATACATCTTTTTGTCAGCCAGCTATAACTTCTCCAATGGGGAGAGCACGTGGTGGCCATTTACTTCTTGTATCCTTACATCTTCCATTATTGAATGTGTCTCTAATCCGGTCTTCTCCTTATTTTATGGTCGTCTTACTATCCATGAGAGGACGAAAAGGTATTTTGAGTTCAAATTTTTATAATAACATTCCCGTGGTCTCCTTATGGGAAGCCTGGAAGAGGTAGCAGATTTTATTGATTCATCCAAGGATCTGCAGGATGATGATCTAGTTGTTTTATGGGTTGGTGATTTCAATACTCCTTTGTGTTGTAAGGAACCCTCTGAATTGTGTGCCATCCCTATTGAGGGTAGAGAGCCACTGACCCATTTTACTCATTCTGCTGAAGGAGAAGATCTGAACTTTTCTCTATGCAAGTTTGATTTGGTACATGTTATGGACAAATTGGCTTCAGATGCCTCAAATATACCCACTTTTACAGGGAAACCGAAGGGGAGTATTATTGATTTTATTCTTATTAGTTCCCCAGACTATCATCTAATACATGATTTTAAGATTATGCCTCACTGTGCTAGTGATCATAGTCCCCTAAGCATTAAACTGGATATGAATATTAATCAGCTCTCTAAGAATAAAGGTTTGAGAAGTAGCACTGTTTATAATACAAATTTGGCTTACGTCTAAAATGGGACAAAATAAATCCAAAAATATTTAACCAGGACATTATAAGAACTAGGATTGATTCTATTAATATCTGTTTTTCCCAGCAGTTAGACCATGATCGTATAGTCCATGAATTTGAACTTTTAAGTACTGATATTTCGCAAGCTTTGGTGGTGGATGGGCCTCCTATGGGCCCGGTCGTGTACAGATGGTTTGATTCTGCATGTTCATCAGCCCATAAAAAACTCAAAGAAGCCTTTAAAGTAGTTCCCCCTTCTCGCCATTTAGTTATATTAGCCAGAGCCAAGTTAAAGGCTGCTCTGGAAAAAAGGAAATGAGAAATTAGGACCACAGCTTGGGAAGAACTATTGGCTGCTTCTGATTTGAAAGATACTTCAGAATTCTGGAAGGTGGTAAATCACCCATATTTTTCGGATAATAACACCAAGGCTGATGATTGCCTAATTGCAGAGGATGCATGGGTGACTCTTTTTAGGAAAGTATTTTGTCCAGACAATGATGATAATGAGAACTTGATCATGGAGGATAATATTACTGCACAGTCTATTTTAGGCTCCAATACAAATGCCCTAGATATCACTTTTGATCTTCATGAGGTCCTAGGAGCCATTAATCGGCTAAAGCAGGGAAAGGCTCCTGGCCCTGATGGGGTCCCTGTTGATCTCTTTAAATCTGAGCTTGATCTCTGGGGCCCTTTAGTTACAAATGTGTTGAGAAGTGCTGCCAATAGTAATATACCTACCTCATGGAAATTGGCTACTATCATTCCCATCTTTAAAAAAGGTACTAGACAAGATCCTTCCTGTTATAGACCAATATCTCTTATTTACTCAACGGCTAAGATTTTGGGAAGTGTGATCTTATCTCGCTTAGAAGACTGGGTGACTGAGGCCCATATTTTATCCCCAATTCAATTTGGTTTTAGACCCGGCCTAGGCACAGTTGAGCAAGTTTTAAACTTGCACCTGATACTTAGCAAATATGTAATTGCCAAAAAGGAGTCTATTCATATGGCATTTATTGACTTAACTAGTGCTTTTGATTTGGTCAATAGGGAGAAGCTATGACAAATTATGGGAGCTCTAGGTTGTGATATGACTCTATTGGAGCTTATTAAACGCCTACATACGGATTTAATGGTGTCAGTTCAGTTTGGCTCATCCGGTCAGAGAACCTCTCCTATTCTGTCAACAAGGGCGTAAGACAGGGATGTATTCTAGCGCCTTCCCTTTTCTTAATATATATAAATGGGCTTTATGATTTCATGGTAAAATAGAGTAAGGATATACCAAAGATGGGCCAGAGACTGCTTCCAGTTTTATTATATGCTGACGATGCCGTATTAGTTGCTCGTACTGCAAATGGTTTACAGGGTTTATTGGACCTCTTTTACAATTTTATGCTGGATCTTGATCTGAAAGTAAATTATTCCAAGACTTTTGTTATGGCATGTGGCCCACGAAACACTAAGTCCAAACAATTTACTAAGGGGGGGCATATCATTAACAAGGTAAATAATTTTTGTTATTTAGGTATGTATGTGAGTTCTTCTATGTCCTGGAGTACTCACCTCAATTTTAAGACCCAACAGATGGTAAGGAATATCAAAGCGATTTTCCATTTTACTCGTAAATTAGGCCACAGACCTCCCTCTCAGATTAAAACACTTTATAATTCCAAGTGTGTTTCAGCAGCCTTAGGTGGGGGAGGAGTCTGGGGCTATAACAAAGTACCCTCCCTCCAACGTGTTGAAAATACATTTTTGTGCAGGTTATTGATGGTACCTAAGTGTACAGCAAATATCATCAGTCATGAGGAAGTGGGTCAATGTTTTTTGGAGGACACGGTTTCTATTGCCCCTTTATTGCTCTGGATTAGATGCTGGATGAACCCAGCGGCAAGCCTTGTCCAGGATTGTATTTCTGATTGTTTACAGTTGGACAATTCAAATAGGATTCCCTGGCTTTCGTACTTGCGAAAATCTTTTGATCCTTATGTCCAGATTGCTACGGCTTCATACATGGAACCCTATTTGACCTGGTTTTCATGACCTAAAATATGCTCTCTTTTAACTCTTTTTAGAATGAATTTGATTCATTTTAAGGTGGCCTTTCCTAAACAGTGTATTTGGCAAAAATGATTTACCATCTTTCCCTTGTGATTCCAGATCTAAGCAAAGTACTTTTCATTTTTTTCTTTTTTGCTCTCTATATGCTACTCCTAGAAATGCTTTCATTTTACCCATTTTACGCCAACAAAGACCCATTCATTACAAGGAAGCTCTACTATACTTTCAGAAACTGTCAGACATTCAAACCTAACATTTATTAAATTTTATTAGAGCTTCTATAGATATTAGGAAACTGAATATTTCGATCTAATTTGTATATGCCCGTGACAGTTTTCGTATAACATTTTAAGGTAGTTGATATTAGTCTATGTTCTGAGAATTTTTTTTTACATTTGCATACATCTTAGTGATTTTAAACTGTGTAGTATACCTATCAGCTACCCGTAAAGGGGTACTTGGCTTAGTTGATTATGTGCTGTTTAGGTAAATTTATTTTATGGCATTTAACTGTGTTTTAAATCATTTTATAGATTTGTAATACGTGTTTTTTGTTTGTACTTTTATGGCATTTGCCGAATAAAGTTTCTTTGACTGACTGACTGAGCTCTCCCGGTGCGCTCACACAAACACGCACCCCCTCCCCATCCACTTACACAAACACTCAACCCCATCCACTTACACAAACATGCACCGCCTCTCCCCGTCCACTTACATACACATGCACACGCATACATGCACTCACCCCTTCCATCCACTCAATCGCACCCACGCAATCAATCGCTCACACCCGCGCACACACTCACGCACTCAACCCCATCCAAAAACACTCACTCAACCCCCCATCCACACACAATCACTCACACATGTAGACATGCACCCACAAACACTCCACCTGCCCCCTCCCCCGCATCCATGACATTCACACACACACACACACACTCACACACATCCTTCCCTGTCGGACGATCCTCTTATCTCATCCATCAGGGAAGTCATCCTGGGGGGAACAGGTCCTGACACTTCTACTGCCAACAGCGTCTTGATATCTGGACACCGCCACACCATATTACGGGTTGTAATACGGTATGCAGACTCTTTTTGGTGTGGGAGTACAGGTGGCGGTACAGCCTCTGCACCACCGACCGCCACCACGACTGGTCTCAGAATTCCACCTAATTTCAGGTGGAATTCAGGGATCAGTCGTATTAGGGCGGTCTTAAGACCGCCAGCACTGGTGGTATTTCTGCGCTCACAGATTCAGTGGCCTTTGGAAAAGACCACCAAAGTTGTGATGAGGGCCTATACGGCATAACCGGGACAAGACACTTCTGTGATTGATGCATATTTTTTCCTTTATTAATTAAGTGTCTCACCAATCCTTTCATATAAACTGTAAATAAGAAGGGTTCCATGACATATCCCTGTTGGATGGGTTGTGTCAAGCTTTATTTTCAATGTGTATTCACCATTGTAACCAAAGCGGTCCCTGGCGGAATATGTCCTAAAGAAATTGGTGAACAAAGGTATGAATGGTCCTTTAATCTACATAGTTTTCATTATTGACCACAGCTTGGAGCAGTTCACAATGTCAAATGCACAAGTGTCAGGGACTATGAAACTAAATAGAAAGCACTGACCTTTTTTTGTCGTGCCAAATGGGAACGATGATCTGAGGATAAATCCATCAAAGCCCAATCGTGATAACCCTGGTGAGTGTTCAAACAACCCACCAAGGGGAAGCACTGAGGGCAAGGGGGGTTAGAAAACAATGGACGTAGGAGAAGAAAAACTGCTCGAGTGCCTGCTCCAATCTACCTGCCCCCCCCTCGGAATGTCTGTTCTTAGGAACCAGCATGTCATGCCCCTGTGTATGGACTGGTGCTCTGGAGTTGCCAGATTCCTGGAAAAGAGAGTACTTGTTTAATCTAGTCAACTCCTGGCTGTGTTTATACTAAGAATCTTCAGATTTGTGTCTTAATAGGGCGGAGTGCTGCAGATGAGCCAACTCGATTGGTGGGATATGAATAGCTTGTGGGTTGGAACCTCTTACATCAGAGCTGAAAGCAATGGTTCTTATTCATACCTCATTCACACTATGGGCAATCTTATTCACACTACTCATTTTTACATGGATTCAGCTGCCCACCACAGTCATACTGATACCTCTCGGTATTGTGTGGCTTGAGCTTTCTTTTACTCTTGTGCTTTGGGATGACCAAATCTTCTATAAGTCTTGTTGCCGGTATTCAATGGCCCCAAAGCTTGTTGTAATTTAACGTTCAGGGGAAATGTTCCTCCAAGTTCTAGAATTAAAACTTGCAGTCTGTTATATGTGCCAATTGTTAAGGCCTGCAGTCTCTTATCAGTGCCTTTCAATTCTGCCTTTCAATAGTCTTTGATTGCAAAAACAATTTGCGTGCGCCGTTGCTCAGTTTTGTACTTAGCTCTCTTTGTCTTTTCTGCTTTTAGAGTCATCGCATCAGAACCCGTGGTTACCATTACTGGAACTAGAGTAGTAATTTGTGGGCTGTGCAGGGCCTGGATTCACCAGTACAGGTAAGTCAGAAGGCTCAGAATGTCTTGCTGCTGCAGGAGCTGGATTGACAAAAAGGACTTGGTCCAGCGTGTGACTATTTATAGCCATGCATCTAAAGATGGCTGCCGAGACTTCCAAGTCTCACTCGACCTTGGAACCACGTACCTGGTGGCTCCTACTTAGGGGCACGGAGGTGGGAAGGAAATGTAAGTGGGTGTGCCTGCAATGTGAGTGGGTCATGTGTATGGTGTGATTTTGTGAGCCTGTCTTGTGTATGCAGTTGGGCATGTTTGTACTTGGAGCGTGCATGAAGTATGTGTGATGGTTTTCCTGCCTGGCCCCCACCGCCCTGGTCCATAGCAGGCCATAGATGACAGATTAGGCTATGGGGGCCATGTGTGTCCTGACAGCAAGTTAATTCCCTAATGTCATGTGAATTGTCCTCAGCTTGGATTTAACATATTTTATAGTGATCAAGTTCAGATTTAGACACTGTTCAATCATCCTCTGGCTCGGACAAAAGCCATATTGAATTTCATAGAAAATAAACTTTCCTCCACCCAGTACTTCATTCTTTATTATAAAACTATGACTAAAATATTTACAGTTGAATCACTCAGTGATATAGGACAATAACAGGTGGGTTTATTCCTGTCCCCCTTTTTGAAAATCGGTACTATAATGGTTACAGACTATGATTGTGGGATGATATTAATTGTTGTAGGTGTGTTTGTTATAAATGTATCTTAGAAATGATATTATCCATAAAATACATCACCTGGCACACCATCAGGGCCTGGGGCTTTGTCAGGTGAGCTATCCCTAACTGCCGTACTCACTTCCTTCACCTTCATTGCGCACCTAAGCTCTTGACCCCCTTCTTAGTAAAGTAAGGAACATGGGTACGTAGATCAGGTGCTAAGCGAGCAAGATTAGAAACATTTTCAAAACTGTCAACCCAATTGACAGCAGGAATTAGGTTACCCACCTTTGGAAAGTCAGTATTATCAAAACAGGGAGTTTACCACCCTCAGAAAGCAGCACTCCATTTACTTCTTGTTAGACCTGACAGCCTTAGGGTAGACTTCCCCTAACTTTATGCCAGCCTTCCTCTATTTTCTGACATTGCTTTTGCTGACTTTAGGACTCCATGCACTTTACCACTGCTAACCAGTGCTAAACTGCATATGCTCTCTCCAATAAACATAGTAACATTGGTTCATCCCCAATTGGCATATTTGATTTACTACAAGTGCCCAGGCCCTGTAAATTAAATGCTACTAGTGTGCCTGCAAGACTGATTGTGCCACTCACCTAAGTAGCCCCCTAACCATGTCTCAGGCCTGCCAGTGCAGGGCCTGTGTGTGCAATTTTTAAAACTGCCATGTGGACCTGGCAAGCTAACCCTCTTGCCAGGCCCAGAGCTTCCTTTTTAATTCATATCTCACCCCTAAGGTTGGCCCTAGGCAGCTCTAAGGTGAAGGAACAGTGTATTTAAAATGTTGGACATGCACTTTCAGGTTATCCTTGCAGTGAAAAAATACCCTATTTTTTCACTAATGCAAAGCCTATCTGTCCCATAGGTTAACATTAGGATTACCTTATTATTATATTTTGTGTTGTTGTGTCTTTGGACTCACAATTTGAAATCACAACTTATGGTAAAGTTGGATTTTAAGTCTTAAATGCCACTTTTAGAAAGTTGCTATATTCACACTTTAATTATTCTGTTCCTTCTGCCTGTCCCTGAATACACATCTGGGTGGGAGACAGCTGGGTTCTTGTGCATTCCCTCTAGACAGCAACACACAAAGGGAGCCTAGGTGTGCCTGATGGGCCATTTACATCCTGATGGGCCATTACCTTCCTGATTGGTCATCTTGGGCAGGATCAGCGGGAGAAGCTGATACTTACACCTGAATGAGCTGTGTCTGACCCCACACAAAGGGCTGTGTATTCCCTTGTAGTGAGTCTAGAGCCAAGCCAGGAAGGATGGGGACTTTGTGCACTTTAAAGGCCTCTCTTTCAAGTCTGCCCACTTCAAAGGCACAACTGAGTATACGTACTGGACCTCAGACACCATCACCTCAGTACACTTCTGGACCTGAGGGCATTCTGCCTGGGAGAAGGGCTGCTGTGCTGCTGAAGGGACTGTCACTCTGCTGGACTCTTCTGGACTTTGCTGGACTCCTGATCTGCTTCACCTACCCTGCTGCTTTTCTTGTCTGGGAGTGAGAAGGACTGTACATGCATCTCCACATCCCCAGAATCAAAGTGACTCCAAGGGCTTGCTGGCTTTCCTCCTATTCTGAAGTCTCAGGGGCATCAAAGACTTCACTTCATCCTGCCCCAGCATCTGGGCTTTGCTTGCTGCAGGACTGGTCCTACCAAGTGGTGCCAATCCAGTCCTGGACCATTGGTAGTGGGTAGAAAGTTCTGCAACTGTGAAATCTTTGCATCACCGTTGTTGTGCGGGTCGGAACTGTTGCATCTCCCTTCAATACTGACACATCACCACTGCCACTGAGGACAAAGACATTGCATTGTCGGCTGCATGGTCCAGCGTATCACCTTCTTTGCAAAGGGGTTCAACGATGCAATGCTGTTCGAGGACATCGCATGATGGCTGCAAGTCTCGACAACTGTGCATCTCCAACTGTGCAGATCGGAACTGGTGCATTGCCTACATCCGAAAGAATCAATGCCAATGTGTTGCCCCCTTTACTCCTCGCATCAAGTCTTCGACATCGATGCAACCCTCTATCCAAGGAACTTATAAGAAATAGGGTTTCTGGTGGGCTAGTGCATGCATCTCAGCCAGGCAGAATCCTCCACCACTCTAATCAGGGCAAGTAAGCTTATCACCAAAAGATAAGCTGTGCTCACCCCCTAGTAGCTTGGCACAGAACTTATTAGACATTGCAGTTTGCTATACGGACATGGATCCAAAAACACTCCCCACCAGAATGTATGTGCAGCTCACCTGCACTCATACTAGGAATGATTTGGTAATAAGGGATCCCTTTGCAATGATTGCCATCCCATAGGGTGCAGAAACACCTGTGCCCCTACTAAACGATATATAGAATTTTTGCTCAGGTCCTCAAATGAAATGATTGGTTTGTACTGAGCACCATTGCACTACTCTTGAGGTCCTTGCCAGAGGTTTCCCCTCTTACGGTATCACTCAAGCATTCCCCCACAGTCGGTTCCTACAGGAGGCAAGGGGGAAGCATAATGCTAGTTCCCAATGGGGGAGACCACATTCGGTCCCTCCCACGTGCAGTAGACAAAGGCAGCTACCCTCCAACCCACAGTGCAGCTACTGACCTAAGTGCAGCCTTTCACTGAAGTGCCAGTTAGCGGTCACACATCCCCAGAGCCCGACTCACCCTTGGCACTCCTTGTCAGCTGGGTCGGGCAGCCACAGTCGGGTTGGCGACCTCATGTCCTGGGCCCATGGCGACTTCCTCTGTTTATGCTTGCATCTTTGAGGCTGGGATGAGCAGCCGTGTCTTGTGTATGTGGGTCACTTGTGGCTGCTTGACAACATGCTGGGGATGGCAGCTCTGAAAGGAGCTGCAATTACTTGTTTTCCCTCGGCTACAATCTCTCAGGCAGCATGGATCTGGAGGGGGGCAACGCTGATCTAGGTTCGAATCCCAGCACTCGGCCTCGCTTCTAGGGCAGTGTAGATCCCAACCAGTACACAGCTGCAGAAAGCAGTGCTTTACATGTGCAGATCTCTTGAAGGTGAACAATGATGCACTTGGTACGGATGCTAGTTTTATTTCTCATTGTCTCCTGCCCCCCTTCATTAAGAGGGTAACCTTGGGCCACAAGCTGCCCAGAGCGGCAAAGGTTGGCTCCTGTTGGAGAGAACAAAAGGGCTGCTTGCCACTATGTAGGACGCTCTCCACATGCTCAAGACAGGCCAAAATAGAGCGCTCCACATGAGAGAGCTAAGAGAAGTGATCCTCATGCCCAAGTGTCCCAAGGAGAAGCAAAAAGGGGAAGCGCACACCAGGCACTAGTTTCGAAGTGGCAAGGAGCCCTAGACAGCGCTCTCCATACACTGAGATCTCCAGCGAACACTTTGGTGGGTACAAGGGAGGATGCAGGCCAGCACAAGAGTCCTCCTTAGAGGGTGGCTATCTCTCCAGCAGCCTTGCAGGCAGGCAGGTCAGCAAATATCCAGCAAGGGGTTCAAATGGTGAGACCTTCTAATAGTCCAACATTGGCAGTTTGAATTGCCAAGTGAAGGTGGCAGTAAACTGTGCACACAGGCACTGCAGTGGCAGGCCTGAGACAAGTTTGAAAGCTACATCTGTGGGTGGTGCAATCAGCACTGCAGGGTTACTAGTAGCATTTAATTTACAGGCACTGGGTATATGGATTACCACTTCACAAAGGACTTATAGTAGCCTCCCTCATTCCATCTAACCTCCTTCCTAGCAACCTTCAAAAAGGATCTCAAGCTCCTGCTATTTGACAGACATCTTGGTTGATTCAACCCCGACCAGACTTATTTACTTTCTCCACTGCCTCCTGATCTGCCTTAAACTGTTCATGTTTCCTGCCCTATTGTAACTGTCTCTTGTGTTAGCTCCTGTATTCATACACTGATGTAAACGTCCAAGCTTAGCTACTATTAATGTAACCCTCTGTAACCCTGTATCGTCTGTTATAAAGCACTCTAATGCCTTCGGGCCATGTCCACGCTATATAAAATTGCAACCGACTTGAAAGAATTGTGCTTGGCATGAAACAAACGCTTTCAAATTTGCTTTCAAACTGGGCACATGTTAAAAATAATATGAACGTCTGTCTCAAGAAACTGTGGATTCACGCAGGGCAAAGCTGTTTCTTCTTTTATGTGATTGACCATTCTGAAGTGCATTCATTTAACTAGGAATTTCTCTAAATTAGTGAATGTATTGTAGGCAGCACAGCTCAGAAACAGAAAGAGGCCATCGCTCCTCACTATTTTCTAGCTGTGCAGCCTGAAGGGCTTTGACTAACCTGGACAAATTTGAGTATATTGTGTGTACTGTAGAAAGTGCACATGCAAATCAACAGACAGTGCCCTGCTAAGTCACAACTTCATAATATAGCCTCGGGATGCATCGGGGATGTTTATGGAGACCTACAAGGTAGAAGCTACTTAACAATGTTACTACCTCTGATACTTATGGATTTTTCACAGTGCTGTTACTAAACACAAACTTAAACTAATCTGAAAAGCTGTAAGCATTGCTGTGATTGTGTTCCTTACAAAATTATAATACGAATTCATCGCGCACGTCGCATGGTTTTGTCCACTATGAGGAGGAATGGAGATACTAGCTGAAACCTTTTTCGGCGTTATTAAGCGAAAACCTTAAAAACGGAAATAGATTTATGTATATGGTCCCATACAATCGTACAGAATGAAGAAATGAACTGTGGAACCAGATGAATGTGTGGCTAAAGAACTGTAACTTCTGTCACGGATTGAGTCATTGTACAACCACAAATGGTGCTGGATTAGACCAGTCTAGCACGAAGTATGTCGACATATGCAGAGAATGGCGCACAGATTGAACTTTTAAGAACTCGCGTGAAACAGAAGAAGAGCCCCAGGACATCTTGCACAACTGCTGTCTTAAGAATTCTGTGATTAACTGTATTTTGTTGTAATAGATTTTTGGCCAAAGTCCCCGACAGTACTTTTGTGGCTTATTAAAATAGATTTATGACTTGGGCCGGCTGATTAGGCGATTCTCTGCTAAATACTTTTTGTCTTAATATTTTCATGGCAAAAATTATCGTTATTTTGTATGTTTCAAGCAGGTTTAGTGAATGTTTGCAAATGAATAAATTAATTTAACTTGAACATGGACTTGCGAACACAAGATACATGGGAGCTCTCAAGTCTTTTATGCAGCTTCTGAATTTTCTGTCAAAACCGAGGCAAGCATTATGAATAACATCTTTGATTGCCTCTCCTTAGCAGCTCTTCAAAGCTTTGCATTCAGACAACTAAACCCCTAGATCTACAACGCTTCCTGTAGTCCATAAACTCCCCTTGATCGCCTCACTCTTCCTCCTTTCATCGCTGCTCCCTTGACAACTTAATACTTACATGTTCTATACTGTTTTGAAATATGCTAATGACTGTCTGACAATTGTTGGAGTTTGTTCGTTCTTGTTTCAATGGGCCGAGGGGAGTTTGCCTTTCTTACAAGTAAGCATTAATAAGGTTTCACTTTTTCAATGTATGGAAACCTCTTGCAGGCTAGTGTTATGTTGTAGATTAGTTTACTTGTGCGTTTTAGAAATCCATTTTATTCAGGTAGTATACTTTTAAAAGGCAGTTGTTAGATTTGTTGTAGTCGTTAGGTGGAGCACAAGTTAGAGGTGGTTCAAGGGCAGGTGTATAGGCCTTTTATCAGTTTTAGGGTCAAATGTGAAAAAAAGCTCGGAGTGGCCCGGCTGCAGTACGAGACCAGCGATTTATTGTTGTTACAGAAACAATAATGTCATTTCGTCGGTTCATGTGAGCTAGTTTTGAATGGTTTGGGAGCCATCTTTGAATAGATTATTATGGGTTGACTTAACTATGGATCTGTGTCCGCATAATGGCCTAGTAACAACTTTCCTTTTGTGATCAGCTGCTTTGTTTTAGAGAGAGTAATCGACTGTTTCCTAAACCACCTATGTCTATTTAGTGAAGGATACAATAATTGCATTTGAAAATAAGGACTGAGACGGTAGAATCTAAAGTTTTGAGGGAACCAATTCAACAAGAGATAATTTAGGATATTGGTTCAGAGGGAGATTCAAGCTTATGTGAAGAAGGCTTAATGATCTGCTCTAGGGAGGAAGAGAAGAATGGATCATGTCTACACATGGTATTGTATTAGTAAGCCAATGGAAAAAGGTAGATGCAAGCATATTGAGAGTGGAGTGCTAAATGCCTATAATTGAGAAGTGGACTTCTGTAACTCCATATTTGGTCCCAGACCTGGAAGCTATTTTGCCCAGGCTTCTCACATGGATGAAGCCAAAGAACAGTTTGGTTGTAGGCATTCTAATTCAGTATTGCTTGCAGAAAAGCACCGTGTTAGTGTTTATGTTCATTAGCCCTCAGTTGGGAGGATGGAGGAAGGGGGGGTTGGCACAGAAGGGTATTGCTGATGATGTGAAGATACTTTTATTTAGTATTGGAATGGTGAAAGGTATTGGGAAGTATATTTCCACCTTCACAGTTCTTTCTTCAATGTGGGTAAATCTGGAGTGTGAATGGAAAATAAACAACCAGAGATATTCATTGTGGGCATTCTGTGTACTAATGTTCCAGATATCCCTATTTGTCAAATTTGTTTGACAGGTCATCTCAATTTGAGGCATACAATAATCACTTTTCTAACTCTAATTTCTTGAAAAATACTGGCTGTATTTACATGAAACCAAACAAAGGAACTTTCTTGTGTGAACTTATTCTTTAATACCTAGTTTCAGTCTTTGACTTTGTGGTGTATGATGTTACCAGAACACCAAAACCCTTGATGGCTACTAGACCATATTACATGGAGACCCATAACGTTTATAATGTACATATATAGCCTCGGGGGACTTCAACCCAGTACTAGTAAGAGGGTAAATTTTCCTCAGAAATATCAACTAATAAGAGAGACTACCAAATTGACCCTACAACATACACACTCACTAGAAAGAGGGGCAGAAAAACACAAAGAGGGCACAACACAATCATTGCCACAGAGAGCAGCAAGAAACAGGGAGAAAGGGGGTTATCACAGATGAATTTGAATAACCTCACAGTTGTTAAACTCACACAGAGAACTTTGGCCGAATCAGAAATAGAGGTTTTACAACTAGGATTGACTTTTTGCATCACTTCTCATATGGACTATACCAAAACCCGAATTGACATTTACAGATTCGTGAGAAAATTGGAATTTAAATAGATACATCTGCTGCACCTGAGTAGGATGACAGCAAGTGAAGAGAGTGGTTCCCAACCAATAGATATTCTCACATGGGATGATTTGGAAACACTGCAAGTGTTGCATGGCTACAAGGCATTACATTGGAGACAACACAATCATCCAAGGATGGTGGTATTGATATCACCAGTTTGGCATTACTGAGGTTAGTTGGGCTAGCAAATTGAAGCTTAGATCATGTTTTATCCTGCAAACCGTGTATGATGCGGTCAACTGTTTTCATGAGGCAGTCATATATGATTTGGATAAGTTCCAAACGTGGATGACCCCCCAATATCCTCAATATAATCTTTCAAGGGAACAGAGGTGAGCATTAAATAACTTGAAGAAGGATACCACAATAATCATGACACCATCTGACAAAGGTGGGAACATTGTTAAACAAATGAAGGAACAATATGCCAAGGAGGCATTGCACCAATTGAGGGACAGCATGTGCTACATACCAATTATGAGGGACCAATATATGGGGAGGATCCAAGAGTTTTACAATCGATTGTATAAATGGAGGGATCGGGTGTTTTGGACTTTGAAAAATAGCAATATATGAAGGTGGAACATCCTCGGATACTGAGATTTTATTATTTGCCAAAAATTCATAAAGAGGTTGACACCCCACCTGGCTGGCCCTTAGTGTCCGCCAAACACAGTCTGTTAGAACATGCTTTAATCTTTATTCTCTCCTTCTTGTCCCCGTTTGTGTGGAACTTAAGTTCATACATCAAGGATACTATGGTTTTCATGCGAGCTATGGTGGGTATCCAATGGAATGAGAATTTTGTATTGATTACCCCAGATATAACAAGTCTCTACACATGCATTTCCCATCAACAGGACCTAGAAGCAGTAGATTTTTCCTTAAAAAGTAGATCTTTGAAATATTATGAACAGGATGCGATAATTTTGGACTTGATTTCTTTTTGCCTGAACTACTATATTTTTCTATTCTCTGGGCAGTTATACCAGCAGGCCCAGGAGACAGTGATGGGCACATGCCTCACCCCCAGCTATGCAAATTTATTTGTGGGCTGGTTGGAGAAGCACGTGACCTGGGCCGAAGAGAATGTGCCCTGGACAGAATGTATTGTACTATGTGTGCCATACATTGATGATGTATTCATTGTGTGGAATGGTATCCAACAGCTGGCAAATGAGTATGGATGCAATTAATCAGAATAGTTTTAATTTGCATTTCACTACACATGTCAGCAAAACCTTAGTGCTCTTTTTGGACTTACAGGTGTTTGTCCAAGGAGGACAGTTGCATACTAAACTACATAGGAAACCTACATCAGGTAATTCTGTTTTGCATGAGAAGAGTCAGCAACCATGGTGCTTGGTTAAGAGGATACCTTATGGTGAAATGCTGCATTTAAAAGACAATTGTTCTCTACATTCTGATTTTGCAGAGGAATATCAGACTGCAGATAGGCAAGGTAGGAGGCTGATCATAGAACTGTAACTCGAGTTTGGTGATATATTGTTTGATATGCAAATGTGATCAAATGTAAGTGGGCAGCACAATACATGTGGAAAAAAAAGAGGATACTGGAACATAGTGAACACTGCGGCAACAGTAGCTTATTGAGGTATTTCTGTATAAACCAGGTGCCCATTGAGGAAAGAGGGGGAGACAGGGCGAAAAAACTGAGATGCTTAGAAACTCAATACATAATTGAGCTGCAGACAAAGGTCCCTAGAGGCCTTAATAGTGATGAAGAATTATGGACACACATTGGGTAACCAGGAAATCAGTGGAATTATGCATTCAGGGGAAGGCGGCAGCTGGGATTTGGTAAAAAAAATATATCACTGATATCTACCCATTCCGGGCTGTATTATAGGAGGATATCTTATATCTTCTCTCCACAGCAGTAAATACTGGATACCTGTATAATATAGAGATGATTAGGATGTATATGTAACGGTTGTCAGCACCTCATGAGACTGCAACTAATAACACATACCTTATGATGATTTTGATAGCACAAAAGGTTGGGTGGTCAAGTTTATGGGGCTCACTGGCATTTGACTAATGAATATGTTTGATTTGTTTTCGCATAAGCTTTATTGATTTCCTTCTATGCTTACAGTGCTGCAGATGCCCTCAGCCTAAAGAGATTCGATTCATAGACATAAATTAAGTGGTTTTAGTTACTTGATGTAATCAGGTAACAATGATTTAAGAGCAATAATTTAACTTTGTATTCATATAGGTTCAAAAATGGCCACTGCTTAGTGATGGGAATCAGTGTTCATCATTTATGTTTATTGCCTTGCATTGTTACATGATGAACTGTGGTGGAAAGAGTTAAAGGATGACAATTTATGGCCGGTATCTTGACATTGAGGAAGGCACATAGCCGAGGTGTATTTGTCAAGTTTTTTTGCTATAGTTGGGTGTGAATAAATTCAAATTAAGGACAATAGTCTGCATGAGTGTGCATTTTTGGAGTGAAGTTATAGTTTAATCTGGGTCTGTCCCCATGTAATGCTCCCCACTAGAAAGAGTAGTGGCAGCTTGAAGGAGTGAGTTTAAGATACATATATATATATTCTTTAACATTAAATAATATTAAATTACCTTATGTTAATCCAACCTTTGCCACTCATGGCCTTCAGCCATGTGTGGCCAACCCCCAAAGGCTTCCAACCCTGCACCACATACTGCCCTCTACCGTGCGTGGCAGGGGATTGCCAATGGTGTTTTTTAATGTGGAATTGCAGAGAAAACGCCCTTGCTTTGCCTTGAATAAGTTCAATGAGTTGGGAGGATTTATACTTTACAGAAGCGAAGCATCAGCTGGGATACCTGCTATTTTTATATTTGTAACTTCTTCCCATAAAATGTAATTTCTGTGAAATGACCATTGGCTAATTAGTAACTGTGCCCTCATTGAGTAAATGTATACTGCACTCCCCCAAGTGAATCTGCAACTGATCTGCAGATCCAGCCACAATTACGGAAAAAAAATATATATGATCACTCACAGACCAACTTGTATCCGTACACTACCATTCACTTACACGCCCATACCAGCATTTACTCACCCACTCACATACCCATACAAGCACTCAAACACCCCATGAAACACCCATAGAGCCACTCATAAACACACTCACACACCCATACAGTCACTTACATACCCGCTCGCAGACCCATACAGCCACTCACATGTCTACTCCCACACTCCCACACTCACTTACACATCTAGAGAAGCTTTTACAAACCACTAACACACCCCTCCAGTCTTTGACACACCCACTCACACACCCACACAGACACCGATAGAGACACTCAGAAACCATGCTCACACTCATAGAGTCACTTCCACACCCACTGACAGACCCACAAAATCACTCACACACCCTCTCACAGACCCATACAGCCACTGACACACCCACTCATACACCCTCAAAATCACTCAGACACCCACTGTTGGAATGTCATCTTTTTGCCCTGTTCACCACAATTATTGTTGCTGACTGGTGCTGATGGTACATGACTCTGACTGTGCCCTGGGATCTGTCAGCCAGACACAGGCCAGTGCTATGTTAACTCACATGTAGAAGAGTACACTAGGTATTAGGGTACCCTTCTAACTGGCCTGACAGACCCTGTAAATCCCTAGTTTATAATAGAGTAAGGGGATACAATCTGCTTATAAGTCCCTAGTGGGTAATAGGGCATGGAGATTAGATGTCTAGCAGAAATTCTGCACTTGCATGAGTGCACTGCTGTGTGCTTTCTGTCCTTTTAAATGCAGGCTTGCCTTGCAGCCTGTCTTTAAACGTTACATTTTTACCATTTTCATGACAGCCTCTAAAAGTCCCTAGCAGATAATAGGGCAAGCTGGTGCCAAATACCTATAAGACCCTGGTACGTAATAGGGCATGGAAGTAAAGGCCCAGCAGAATTGATGCCCTTTGCATGTGGGCACTGCTGGGGGGGTTTCTGTCATTTTTAAATGCAGTCTGGCTCTGCAGACTGCAATTAAATGGAAATGGTGTCCCAAGTCGAGTTTGGTGCTATGGGCAATTTTAAAGTGACAATTTACCTTATTTTCACAGATTAGGTATCCCCAGGGTCTCCCCTAGTTGACCCAGGGGTAGGCAGTCATGTAACTATAAGCAGGGTCCCTATAAAATATGTGTTATAAACCCTAATGAGGGAAAAAAGCTGCTCATTTCATTTGCCCCCTGTTGTAGATACTGGCCGCCATAGGCTAACATTGCAATTTTATATTTTATTGCAAACATAGGAGGGAAAAGCGTAGACAAGTCAGTCAAGAGCTTAACATATATGGTTTGATAAATTCGGGAATTTGCTATTGTTGAGTTTATCATAACTTGTACAGAAAATAAGTTCTAAGGCTTTTCTTTCAGTAGGACAAAATGCAGCCTTCTTAAGGTCCCCTTCGATTGGTCAGTGTTAACAGGATTAGCAGAGCTGCTTGATTAAGTGATAAGTGGTTACCAAGGGGAGAGGCTATTTGGAGAAGGGCTACACAGGAATGCCAAAGCAGGGGGAGAGGTAATAAAACATACAGCCTCAAAGGGGAGCAGGACAGGCAGGGAATGCCAGATCACCTACCCCCACCTTCTGGACACCACAGCCAGATACTAGGCTTAAGGAAGGAATTTGCAGATGTTAGGAAGGGGAGAGCTATGGAAACAAGCCACAATGTGGTTGGTTTAGTCTGCTCTGACTGCTCTGCTGAAATTTCATCCATCATTGATTTTAGAAGAATGGTGCTTTCCAAGACAGGAATATGCCACACTTTGGAGGAAGCAGCCATGCATCTGGGTGTCACCCTACATTCTATTGATCACAGGTGCCCCCCTTCCTGATGTCCAGGAGCTGGTAATAAATATGTGAGAGGTACATTTCCGCAGAATCTGGCACTACAGGCTAGGGATGGGACTTTGCTTCAAGAAGGACTCAAGAGTTGACTCCCTGCAGTTACAGGTTAATAGAGCTTCACCTACATTATCTCCAGCAAGAGTCCCCAGCCTGGAGAGCATCCAATGGACCTTTAAGGATCTGGTCAGGTGTAGTGTGGGAATTGAGGTCCAACTTTCCAAGGACAATCCAGGAGATTCCAGACCCTTGGATTTGTGTTTTAGACCCTTTGAACCTGCAAGGAGGACTTTAGGAGAAACTTCCTGAAGTTTGGAGAAGTTTGGAGAGTTTTGGTAGAGTTGGCACTTTGTGTTTCTAAGCAGTGGAGAATGTTTATTCTTTGAAAATGCATATCTCCGCTTTCCTACATTGGATTTTTGGTGTCTATTTACTCATAAAAATATAACCTGTTTTTATAAATTGGTGTTGGATTTGTATTGTGTGTTGTGTCTCACATATTTACTGTATTAGTGTTTTGAATGCTTTACACTCTTGTCTCCTAAGTTAGGCTTGCCTGCTCGGTTACAACTACCAAAGGTGGAGCAAGGGGCTAATTCACTGAGACTTTTCCTGAACCTCTATTTGGTTAGTAGTCTAGAGGTAGGTTCACAATTACCACTGCCATAACCCACTCTCCAACACCTACTCACAGATCTTCACTCCCACTCACACACCCATTCACATAGCCATACAGCCAGTCACCTATGCACTCACCCACTCACTGACCTATGCAGCCATTCTCACACCCACTCTCCAATCTATACAGCCACTTACAGACCCACACCATCACTTACACACTCACTCACACAGTTGTACAGCCACTCATACTCATACTCCCACTCACACACCCACACAGCCACTCACACAGCAGCTGTCACACCCATTCAAACCCTGAGACAGTCACTCACATACCCAGTTATGGGGGGACATACTCACTCACACAGTTATACAGCACTAACACCTCAAGTGACATATACACAACTATTTACACACCCAGTGAGTGACCTACACAATGACTGAGACAACCACTGACAAACCCACTCACACACTCACAAACCCATTCATGGACCTACACAGCCACTGACACACTCACACACCCATACACTCACACAACCACTAGCCACACACACAGACACTCATACATATACAGTCACTGATACACTGAGCTACAGACCCAGATGAGCAGTCAGACACCCACTGAGAGATTCACACAAGTACGTATGCCCCTAGTGAGAGACACATACACTCACACACCCATTTACACACAGATACAGCCATTCCCACACTGTCTCACATACCAGTGTAGTCAATTATACGCCTGTTGTAATAAATGTATTGTTCTTTTACATGATTGTGTTTGGTTGGGCATAGATCCACGGATCTGTTGTGAGACCAAAATATGTTGCTATTTTGTGTTGAATGTGAGCTTTTGGTTTGGATTCTGCGGATCTGAGTGAGACAATAAAAAGAGTTTAAAAAGAAAATATTGTTAAAGAAAATTAACAATAGGGTTGGCTCTTAAAAGAGCCTCTGTGTTTATGCTGTGTAGATGATTATTACACTGTGAACAAGATGCAGGCTTTCAAGTAGTTGATGAACACACTGTTGCCCTTCTCAGTGAAATGAACTCCATTGTTTCTATGTATTCCATCCATATCAAAGTGTACATTGTTGTAGTACACCGAGCCCATGTTCTGGTCTCTGAGGAATGCAGAAACAGTTTTATTGACATGTTTCCTGGATTTGCCTGTCTGTGGACAAAATATGTTTGACCACTTCACTTCTGCCTTTGGGACATGTTGAGGAACACCAAGGCAGTGTGTGGGAAAAGTCTCATTAATTTATGAAAGGTATTTTTCATTAGGATCTCCAGTTCTACCTCAGTAATTGTGCCTAGGTCACTGCCATCACAGTGCTATACTCATAAGGTGTGGATGTTGGCAATCCACAATGCTTTCAATCAAAACCAGTAATTGATGGCACTTTAACACTCTCTGGACAACCCAAGTAATGTCTATATTATGTTAACCCAAGTCCCTATCGATGCCTCACTTTCTAGCATGCTCTCTGGCGCAAAACACATAACTATGACCCACAATCAACACTCTGACCAATTTGGAAACAAGCAGGAGTAGCACATGGGAGAAGGTTGCAGCTGAATGTGTTTTGAAGATGAAAGGCAGTTAAACTAGAGGACATCACCCAAATTATAAAATAACATATTTAAATGAATGGTGTAGATTTGCAGGTAACTAAAATTAGGTTGTGATTTTGAGAACAAAATTAATTGCATATGTTTTTGGCCTTGAAAAAAACAGATATGCTTGAAATTGCAACCAGTCAACCACAGCCGCTATAGTTTAGTTTGAAGGGAGTATGCTGCTTAAAGACAGTAATGTGACCTTTTGACCTAGTGGTAGCTAGAAAGTGTTGCAAACATGGTCACAATGGGAGCAGAGCTAAAAGAGTATGGGGAGAAGGAAACAAAAAACACACTCTGAAAGTCAAAAGCAGAGTGATGTTGAACATTTCTCAAAGGGAGTGTTTGGCTTTTAATTAAGCACGTTTGACAAAGTGAAACATAACTCCAAAGCATTAATAGAAGATTATAAAATGGTTTTATAGCCTTCCGCGTGGATCCACAGATCTGCCATGAATTTACATGGGGGCCGTGCTGAGCATTGTGCTGGATCTGCCCAAAAACATTACCAAACTGTGCTTCTTTTTAGGAGTCTTAGAAATGGTTAAAAAATACTGCCCATTTAGAAGTGGTAAAAATAAAGATGAAAGGTAGGTTGTGATTTGCTAAGTACAGGACTATCACTTAAAGCACAGTGGGAAGGGTAGCCAATATTGGTACTTTTGTACTGAGAATGGAATGCCATTGCTATGTTTGTGACTTGAGATTTTCACTGACAGAGATTCAAAGTGATACTGAAATAAAAATGAGAGAATAGCAAAGACATTTCATAGGTATGTAACTTAGGGCATGTAGGAAAGTAGCCTCTTTCTAGCTTGGTTACCCCCACTTTTAGCCTGTTTGTCAGTGTGTTTGACTGTGTCTACCGGGATCCTGCTAATCAGGACCCCAGTAGTTATGTTCTGTCACTTAAATTTGTTTTTCACAAATTCTAAACACAGTATTTCACCCACAATTGGCATACTGGTGCCCCCTTTATAAGTCCCTAGTATATGGTACTTACGTACCCAGGGCATTGGGGTTCCAGGGGATCCCTCTGGGCTGCAGCATATATTTGGCCTCCCATAGGGAGCCCATGCAAAGGCAGGACTGCCATTGCAGCATGCGTGAAAAGGTGCAAGCACCCTTTCACTGCCATTTACACTGTGCCAGGCCATTTACAAGTCACCCCTATAGCAGGCTCTCCAACCCTGAGGGCAGGGTGCAAAGTACCTGTGTGTGAGGGCACCCCTGCACTAGCAAAGATGCCCCCACGACCTCCAGGACCATTTTCCCGGGCTTCGTGAGTGCGGTGACGCCATTTTATGCATGTAGCTGGACATTGGCCACTACCTATGTCCAGCTACATAACGGTAACTCAGAAGATAGGCATGTTTGGTATGACTTTTGCATGCATTGGTTGCATGATTCCATGCACTCTGGGGGCTCCTTATAGGACCCCCAGTATTGCCATTTCAGCCTTCTGAGGTTTTCCAGGCAGCCCCAGCTGCTGCCACCTCACAGACAGGTTTCTGCCCTCCTGTTGCTTGAAAGGCTTGAGCCCAGGAAGGCAGAACAAAGGATTTCCTTTGGGAGAGGGATATTACACCCTCTCACTTTGGAAATAGGAGTTACAGGCTTGGGAGAGGGAGTCACCCAAAGCCACTGGAAATGCTTTGAAGGACACATTTGGTGCCCCCCTTGCAAAAACCAGTCTATACCGGTTCAGGGACCTCCAGTCCCTGCTCTGGCATGAAACTGGACAAAGGAAAGTGGAGTGGCCACTCCCCTGTCTGACACCACCCCAGGGGTGGTGCTTCCAGTCCCTGCTTTGGCATGAAACTGGACAAAGGAAAGTGGAGTGGCCACTCCCCTGTCTGCCACCACCACAGGGGTGGTGCTCAGAGCTCCTCCACAGGGTCCCTGGGTTTTGCCATCTTGGATTCCAAGTTGGCAGGGAACTCTGGGAGCATCTGAGTGGCCAGTGCCAGCAGGTGACGTCAGAGCCCTCCCATAATAGGTGCTTACCTAGTTAGGTGACCAATTCCCCTTTCAGGGTTATTTAGGGTCTCTCCTTTGGTTGGTTCTTCAGATTCAGATTGCAAGACTCCAGCAGGAATCCTCTGCAACCTCCACTTCAACTTCCCACTGAGGAAACTGCATCTGAACCCTTCAGGAACTCTATAAACTGCAACAAAGAAGAAAGACGCCTTCTGCAACATTGAATCTTCAGCTCCGGCCAGCAAATGCAACTGTTTCCCAGTGGTGCATCCTCTGAGGACTGCCCATCTTCAGCCTGCATCAGAAGAGCAAAGGAATGTCCCTTGGGGTGAAGGAGTCACTCTCTTGCTTCATCAGGGATCTACTGCAACGACGACCAGCTGCGTGGATCCTCTGCTGCATGGGCCTCTTTTGCACACTCCTTTGTCCCCATGCTGTGGGACTCCTGTGTGCACTGCCTGATCTTATGTGGCTCTCTGAATTGCTGAGAGCCCTCTTCGACTCCCCCTCCCGAGTAAAGTACACCTGGTCCTTTCTGGTCCCAGGCAGCACCATTTTCCACTGGCCGCGAGCTTTGCGTGTGCCAAGGCTTGTTGGCAGACTCCAGCGACACAAACCAGACTACAATTCTCCATCCGGCATAGGACATCACTTGCACCAACCAGGAACCCAACTCCGTCTTCCTGGCTGCAATACTGATTGTTCTTCTTCACTCGTGGTTCTTCTTTTGCAACTTCATACAAGTTAGCAGGGGCTCCTGTTCTCCCTGGTCTCTTCTGTGTTTCTTGGACTTGGTCCCCATCTCCTACAGGTCCTCAGGTCCAGGAATCCACTGTTGGTGTCTTGCAGTCTCTTTTGGTTCTTGCATAATCTTCTTTCTCATTTCTGTGTGTGTTCTGGGAAAGTTACTGTGTTTTACTCCTGCTTTCCTGGGCATTGGGGTGAGTTCCTTTGAGAACCTTTGGGGTTTTCTAGTACTCCCAGCATCCCTCAACAAGCTACACTCGCCTAGGTGGGAAACCGACATTCGCATTCCACTTTCTTAGTATCAGGCTCATTTCTAACTATTGTGATTTTCACTAATTGCATGTGAAACATCACTTACAATGTGGTGAATGCAACGAAATGCATTTACCAAGATGCATTTACAACACATATGAGTTTACCACACATGGCTTTGCCATGCATGCCTTTACCACCAATTTATCATTACCACGCATGCTTTTACAACAAATTTCATTGAATGGTATAGGTGTATGTGTGGTAAAGGTGTGAAAGATAAGTACAGGTAAGTATTAAGTGGGTTAAGTGATATATATACTGTATATATATATATATATATATATATATATATATATATATATATATATATATATATATATACATCTATATATATATATATAATTTATATATATATATATATATAGTGTTTAGGATGGGTAACAGTTATTGGTGGTAAGGGCATTTTTAGGTTTCAGGGTGGGTATGGGTTTTGGAGTAGGAAGGGCATTTTTAGGTTTTAGGGTGGGCATGGGTTTTGGGGTGGTAATGTTATTTTAGGGTGATTATGGGTTTTAGGGAGGTAACAGCGTTTTTAGGGCTTAGGGTAGGCATGGTTATTGGGGAGGTAAGGGTATTTTTAGGTTTTATGGTGGGTATGGGTTTTGGGGTGGTAAGGGCATTTTTAGGCCTTAGGGTGTGCATGGGTTTTGGGGTGGTAAGGTTATTTTTAGGTTTTATGGTGGGTATGAGATTTGGGGTGTTAAAGGCATTTTTAGGATTTAGGGTGGGTATGGGTTTTGGGGTGATAAGGGCATTTTTTATGTTTTAGGGTGCGTTTGAGTTTTGGGGTGGTAAGTGCATTTTTGTGGTTTTAGGGTAAGTATGAGTTTTGGGGTGGTAAGGGGTGTTTAGGTTTTAGGCTGGGTATGGGATTTGTGGTGGCAAGGGGTGTTTAGGTTTCAGGGTGGGTATGGGATTTGGGGTGGTAAGGTAATTTTTAGGGTTTAGGGTAGGTACGGTTTTTGGGTGGAAAGGTGTGTTTGTGTGTGTATATATATATATATAGAAATATATACATAAGACATATATGTTTATATACACACACACACACATATATATTAAATATATGTTATACTTACCTCTACTTTTTACCATGAATATGCCTTTACCAACTATGTCTTCACTACAAACATTTTGTGGTAAAGATATGTGTGGTAAAAACATTTCGTGGTGAGTGCATGCATGCTAATGACAACGCTTTGTACTTACCGCATTGGAAAGGCATGCATTGTAAGTGTATGCGTTTTCCATTATACATCCAATTGCACTGTTTTCTAACAGTTTTTACACCTGTTTTTGCATACTAGTGTATATAACTTGTGTATTACTTACCTCCTAAGAGAGTATAGTCTCTATGGTATTTTTGGTATGTGTATCACCAAAACAAAGTACCTTTATTTTTGTAACACTGAGTATTTTATTTCATGTGTGTGAGTACTGTGTGACTACAGTGGTATTGCATGAGCTTTGCATGTCTCCTAGATAAGCCTTGGCTGCTCATCCACAGCTACCTCTAGAGAGCCTGGCTTCTTGACACTGTCTACATTTCACTATTAAGGGATAACTGGACCCACTACAAATCAGGCCAGCCTCCTACAGGGTGTACCTTTAAAAGGTTTATGAATAAAAAGTTATGAGTGTATATAAGCTGCGAGAAAATATATAGGTTCTACAAAACAGTAAAAGGGAAAAAAAGGGAGAGTAGATGAAGATATTAAGTAAAATCATTTTGAGCAGCAAAGGAGGAAGAGAATGGCTAGTGACCAGTTTTTTTATTGTGCTACTACAGATGGCTGTGTTTGGAAGCAGATGTGGGTGATTGATTACAGTATATCATTTAAAAGTATATAATTTGTACACATTCGCACAGTGAGGCAGACACTCATGCACCCAGTTACAATACTTCAATCCATTCAAAGTGAGAAAATACACTAATTTATAACGACACTCATTAGCTTGTCTCTCCAAAAAAGTGTGCACAAACACCTTTCATCATTTTCGAATGATTGCAGTTTATTATTCAAATATTCAAAATTTAGTTAGAAAACTTTACTTTGTCCTCAAATAAGCAAATCACCTTTGTGTGGCACAGTATCAGATGTTGAAAGTGTTTGTAAAGATATCCAGTTGTGTTTCTTTGGTCCTGAAATGGAGCCTGGCAAAATCAGGAGTTGGTAAATGGAGAGGAACAGAACACATATATTAGTACTAATACCTTTTCTAAAAAATGAGCAAGTTTCTGCAGAGAAACCAAACTAGGTTTCTACTTGTTGTTAGCGCACTCATTACAAAGGCCAAATTCAAAAACATTATGTGTTATTGAAAACTGAACAAGAAGACAGAGAAAAGTGTTTATTAATTTGTGGAAGAACATTTTGATTGACTACAAACTCATCTGCAAGTATTGTTATGATAAATTAGAGGGCAACAAAGGTGGTCATTATGAACATGGCGGTAAACACCACCGACCACCGTGGCGACGGTGAACAGAAGACCGTCATTGGCAGCGAAAAGAAACCTGCCATATAATGATGCCAAAAACAGAAACCACCAAACATTCTGCTTCCTCCAGCCACCGCCAGGGCCCTTGATGGCAGAAAGGCTGCACACCCCACCCCGCCACCGCGAAGCACACAAATTACCCGCCCTTCAAATAATGATGCACAAATCACTGCAGCGAATAGTGGATGTCGAATGACCATTGGTGGTACGGACCGCCACGGCCAGCAAGTGGACCCAAGAGCAAGAAATGCACACATTGGCAAGTTTGAAACCCATGCACCTGACACACCTCCACAACACTATAAAACACTCACAGACACACCCCACAATCCTTTGCAACGCCAATAGTACAGCAGATATTGACAACACAACACGCATACACTGAACTCATCATCACACAAGTCAGACACCCAACCACAAAACAGCACCCTCACCAATAATCCTACAACACACCACCCACAACACACACCGTGGCACCCCTAAGCACCCCCGCTTCACAGATAGGGAGCTAAGAACAATGGTGGACGAAATACTCAAGGTCGAGCCACAAATCTTCAGGGCACAGGCCCAGCACACAGGCATCTCCAGGAAGATGGAGTTATGGCAGACTATAGTAAACAAGGTCAATGCAGTGGGAAACCATCCACACACGAGGGACGACCTCAAGAGATGGAAAGACCTGCATGGGAAGGTGAGGTCGATGGCATCCAGGCACAACATTGCGGTCCAAAAGACTGGGGGAGGACCCCCACCTACACCCCTAAATACACCAACTAGGAGGAAAAGGTACTGCCCATCCTGCACCCTGAGGGCCTCACTGGACTCACTGGAGGACTGGACTCGGGGATGTCATCTACAATTACGTCATATCCACCACACCTGTAATGCATGTACCACCCCACCCCTCCAACTACCACCAGGACCACTACCCCACCCAGGTACCACCACCCATGCCACCCTGACGGAAAGGCCAAGGAGTGCCAGTGCCCCACATGGAGACAGAGGCCCCACTCGGTACATTAGAGAGGGAAGTGTGGACAGTGAGGAAAAGCCTGGCCTGTCACACAGTCCCGGACTGTCACCTTCCAGAAGCCCCACCCAGGATACCACTGATACCCTACCATCCAGCCACCAACAACAGCTCTGGCCAACCGACCCCACACCAGTGTCTCCAGGCCACAGACTGGCGGACCATAAGTACAGAGGCCAGAGTCCACACCTTCTAACAGGCAGGATGTCAATGGCCCCAGTGCAAGTGGTACTGCTAGGCCTTTGCAGGGGTCACAGGCACAGAAGGCTAGGCCCAGTGGGAGGGCATCAGCTGCCCAGGGGGAGACCAAAGGATGGATGCTGCAGCCTAGAAGGTGATCTCTGAGGTCCTGGGAGCATACCACCATACACAAGACAGGATGGGCCAGTTCCTGGCTGCAGATAGCCCAACATCAAGAGCCCATGGAACAATGGAAACAACCTAATGCCACCATGGCAACTATTGAAGGGGTGCTGCAGCACCACTACCTAACCCAGCCTGAGACCCCCACAAACTAGGAAGCCCATACAACTGCCCAGGACACAGACCAGCCCTCACCATCAGCAGCAGCAACTGGACTAGTGGCACTGGTAGAGGACACACAGGAGACCTGCACCCCTACCCGTGCAGCCCAGCACAAGAACCTGAAATGGTCCCTCAGACCCAGATGTGGCACAGGAACACCTGCCAAGACCAAGGCCCCCAAAGACTCTGACATGAACTGTCTCCCAAGTGTACCACTGTGCTACCATCCTCAACCGCCAATAGCAACTTAACAACTTGCAAGGGACATATGGACCTATACCCACTGCCATCAATCGCTGAGCCCATGACCTAGTATGAACATCCACCATTAGCCCACTCCCTATCACCGTACAGAGCACCAATGCATTTGTGACACCAAATAAAACACATGCACACCAATTCTTATGTCCCCTCTCATTATGTGGAATCAATTGTAGATATGAATGCATGTGCCAGTCAATTCCATAAGCAGACCTTCATTGCAGGAATGGTACCCCACAGACAACATTGTCTGGAGTGAACCAAAATGTACACCATGTATGTTTCCATGGCACCTGCCACCTAATTCTTCAGGTCACAGTGTCAATGACTACAGAACCCACATCCCCCAAAACAAAAGTCAGACAGACATTATGCAGTGCAGACAGCCTCATCAGTGAACAGTACCCCATAGTCACTGGACGTATGGTTGGATCAGCTGGTTCCTGGAGTGCACATCTTCCCCCTCTTCATCCTCACCATCACTGTCATCCCCTCTCAGCGGTAGCAGGTCTGGATGTACAGCACCCTCCTCCTTTAGTAGGGCGATATGTCTCCTCACAACCACCTTGTTCAGCATGCAGCAGGCCACCACTAGTCTACACACCTTCTCAGGGCCATAACATAGGAAACCCCCAGAGAGAGATGGTGGCAACAGAATCTAGCCTTCAGGAGACCTATAGTGCGCTCAGTCACCCTCTGAGTATTAATAATTCTCTCTGCATCTGCCCTGGGATTTCTCACCGGTGTCAGGAGCCATTGCATGTTGGAGTAGCCAGAATCACATGCAAAAGTGGTTGAAACAGGACTGTAAGAAACTGCCATTACTTCCAGACAGCCTGGCTGTCAGCTATGTACTGATCCAGTGTCATACACACTCACCTATGAGCAATCCTCTTTCACCTTGTAGTTGTTCCATCATGTGTTGCACACTGCTGTTCCTCAGGACAAAGGAAGCATGAACTGATCCTGGAAACATGGCATTCACATGTGAAATGTACTGGTCAGCAGTACACACCGATTGTATGTTCATTGAGTGGAAGTTCTTCCTGTTCCTGTACATCTGTTCATTCACTCTTGGGGGGGTGAGGGCTATGTGGGTGCCATCGATGGCACCTATCACATGGGGAATGTTAGCAAAGGCATAAAAGTCAGACTTGATGGCAGGTAGTTCAGACCTTAGGGGAAACTTTACATATGTCTGCAGGTGTTGTACAAATGCATCCAGGCATTTGGACAGGATGAAGCTAAACATTGGCTGTGAGAATCCTGCACCCATACCCACTCTCACCTGAAAAAATAGAGTACAGAGAGCACTTGCACTTCAGTAGGAATAGCATGCTGATTCTGATTAGCCAGTCTCTGTATAGGATCCAGTAATCCACATAGGTCATGGATTGCTGTACGATTGAGTGTGTAGGTGACAATCATGTGACGTTCCATCATGGTCTCCAAATCAACAAGAGTTCGATACTAAGATAGGGCCCTCCCTCGCCACATGGGCCTGTACCTATGGGGAGGAGAGAACACATATGAGGGACCCACATACACATGCAAAACATGTTGTGTAAGAATAACTGCTGCACAATATGTAGGTTAGACACACAAGCAATGCATGATGTACTACTTTAGGGACATGTATGCAGTGATACCGCCAGACGGATGTGAGGAACAGACACTCATGTGGGCAGGCAACTAAGGACTGGGATTCATAGGGCCTGAATGGGGCCCCTGACCAGGAAATATTTACATTGTGCTAGCAAAATGGCAGCCTCCTGTCATCCAGACATGTAGGAGTGGAACTGACCTCATTCCGCTGGTGGTTGTTGTCATGGCTTAAGGCAGTGGTCACCGCCGTGCACCCATTCACTGGTTAACATGGTTGTCAATGGGGAAACTGGGCCTATCATTATCGCCGCCGGCGGTGACGGTGCACGCCGCTACGGAGCGTATGCCATGGCGTCACCCTAATTTCACTTGACTCCCGGATCCCGTGCATGGAAGTACTCCACTGAGTGTGCTGCAGTGTCCTGACTCTGGTTACTCAAATGGCATGAGGCACAGGGGAAAGGGCCCCGGCCTTCACCATGGAGGAGCTGGAAACACTGAATGTCAAGTTATATGGGTGACCAGAGGAGCAGGTGAGTATGCAGTTGCCTTGCATGGATGTGAGTGATGGTGGCGGATGCCTGTATGCATGTGTGGTTGATATGTAACTGCACAGGCGTAGAATGTGTGGCAAGTACTTTGATTGAGGTGGCAAAATGATCTTGTGAAGTGTCCGTCCAATAGGGGACGTATAGTCAGCTGTATCATATGGCCATATCCTAAACTATGTTTTTCTTATCTGTGTGTCTCATACAGGTCACCGCCCATCAGAAGAGGGGACTCTGGCAGGCCATCACCAGGGAGGTGCGGACCCTGGACGTCTACAACCGGCGGAGCACCCACTGCAGGAAACGGGGTAGCACCTGCGGCACTGGGCCAGGAAGGCCTGCGAGGCCCAGCTGGGGATGGCCTCCCAATGAGCAAGGGGTGCCCGTCGGATCCTGAACCCCCTAATGTGCCACATTCTGGCGGTGGCATATCCAGATTTGGATGGGCGCTTGAAGGCTGCACAGCAGCCACAAGGGGTTGAGTACCAACACCGTTTCATGCCTCTTTGATGGATGTCTGGGGTGCTGTTGTATGTATGCTGTCTGGTGCCAGGAACTCTGACAGGTGTCTACCAGCAGTCCTGCCCCCCATGGGCACTGAGATGATTTGGGCAGGTCTAACATTTCCTCAGGTCCTCTTGTGATGTGGTTAATTAGTTGTATGCTGGGTTAGTGGCCTCTAGTCAGGGGCATTGTCATGACTATAGTTGTAGGTGCTGCATGTAGGTGTGTAAGCTGGGTGGGAGTGTGTGTGCACCAAGTATGTACATCCATTCAGGTATTTACAGATTTCTCTCATGTTTTGTCTCCCCACCCCTGTGCTCTTGTGTTCTTTGTGTACATCAGCATCATCTGACGAGGGAGCAGTGGCACTGGCGAGTGGGGATGCAGCGGCCCACGGTTCCAAGGAGGCAGAGTCTACCGAAGCCAAGGGGACCAGTGGGTTGGAGGGCGAGGGGAGAACCACAGGGGAGGCAACTACCACTGGCGGTAGTGACTCTGATACCTCCTCTGATGGGAGCTCCCTGGGGTGGCAGACCCTAGTGGGCCCACCCATTCTGTGTCATCTTCTGCCACAACCCATACCATCACCACCCTCTCAGTTGCTCCCCACCCAGTTGCCCGTGCCTGCTCACCCAGAAGTGTGGGTGTCTCCTTCACCCCAGGCACCTCATCCCCTGCCCCAATCAGCCCTGCTGCCCTCACGGAGGAGGCTAATGACCTCCTGAGGACCATTTCTGTAGGGCAGACAACCATTCTGAATGACATCTAGGGGCTAGCATCCCAGATACAGCAATGCAATGCGTACCTGGAAGGCATTCAAGGTGCCATGTCTGGCCTACAGAGATCTTTTCAGGCTTGGGCCCCCTCTTTGATGCCAGCCAGTGTCCCTGGTCTTTCTGTCCCTCCTCCAACCACCTCTACCCCTTCCAGCACCCCAATCCCTTCACCCATTCCAAGCACACATTCAGACAGCCATGCACCTACCTCAAGACACAAGAAGCACACACTGAAACACAAGCACCACACTTCCCACCACAAGCATACACACAGCCAACATACAAAGGCACACACAACAACATCCAGTTCCCCCAGTGTGTCCACCTCTCCCGCCTCCCTGTCTGTCATCTCACCGAGTACACCCACAAGCACTGCACCCTCACTCACTGTTGCTGGCCCCATTCTTGCAGTCACCACATCAGACATCCAGTCATGCACCCCAGACACCACACCTGCACTCACCACAACGACATTGACTGTCACATGCAGCACACTCACCAGACCTGCAGACATCCAGACAACATCCATTTACACTGGCAGCCTCTCTTGTCCCACTGTGTCCACCCCTCTCCTCCGAAAACACTCAAACGTTCCACACACCCACCCAACACACATCCACCACACCTCAGCATACTGTACAGGCACATGCATCCACGTCCAGCACACCTACACCAGTTACAAGCACTCCCTCTAACTCCACTCCCACACCTTTCTCCATGTCCACCCCAACTGCCCCTAAAAAACTTTTCCTATCCAGTGTTAACCTGTTCGAACCCACTGACTCACCCCGTTTTGTCCCTAAACTTGCCCACCTCCTTGCCCTGTCCACTCCTTCCACGTCAAAGTCCATCCCAGTCCGCCCTTCCCATTCCTGTGCCCCTTCCCCAGAGAGGAAGAAGCCCCGTGCTGACCCATGTCCATCTGCCACCCCCCGGTCTAAGCCCAATCCCCACCTTCCAAGAGTAAACCCAAACCCCCTCTACATCCCAAACGTAAGCCCAAGCCCCCCAGACGTAAGTCATTACCCCGCCACCCCCTGCCCCTGTTCTCTGAGATGCCTGGCTGCCCCATTGATGTCCGTTTATGGTGGAGTACCATGTGCACATGTGGGAGTCAAGTTCGGGCCATTTGGGCTCTTCAGCCTGTTACACATGGACTGGCCAATAGCCTTATTTGGACATTGCATTTTTATTTAATTATTAAAGTTGGAGTGCCCAGTGTTGCTGATGGCACAATCTGGGGACGTGGTTCATTGTTTCATTGTGGGGTTGTGATGTGCACATGTGTGTACTTTGGCAGGTTGTATTAACCTTGTGTTTGGGAAGTACCTTTTGTTCTGGTGTGTATGGCTTGTGATGGAGTGAGGGGTTAGGGTGCATTGCCGGGTGGGTGGGTGTGTAACTGTGCCCTTTCTTCCCTTGTTTACTAGGTTGCGGTACTTACTGTGTGGTCTTCGTTGGCGGTCACGGTCGTGGAGGTATAATGCAAGGAGCAGGACTGGCATTATTGTCAACTCTCTCTCCATGTCTGCTTCAGCGTGTTTTGTGAACCTACGGTGGGTGTTCTCTTTTATATGGTTTGTTTCCGCCACCCGTGGCGGTGGTTCCCACCCCGGAACTGACGGCGGTCTTGTACTTCATTATTTGTTGGGTGGGTGGGGCCTTTCCGTCAGCCTGTGGGCAGCCTCTTCCGTCGCTGTCGACACTCCTATGATGGCGGTGTGTGTATTTCACGCTGGCTGTTTCTCATGTGCTTCATTATTTGGCAGTCCTCACGGCCAGCCTGTTGACTGTAGTTACTGCCACCGGCTGTGCAGTGTTTATAATGAGGGCCAAAATGCCTGGCAGAGAAATACATAATAAGTGAGAGTTGTTTTGAATTCCAAAGGAACTTTGACATGTAAATGTTTATGAAGCAGTACTGATACAATCTATACACCCTTTTCAAGCAATAGTTTGTTTGGAACCAAAATGTGGGATACTACCACCGACTGAGCTACAGAAAAGCCTTAAAGGCACTGTGGGTGTAGGGAGAAACCTGGATGAAATGCTTACTATTGTAGTCAAATGTGTGCACAGAAAAAACAATAAAATCTGGCAGGATTTTATAAATGTGATTAAGGTGAAGAAAGCTACATTCTATCTCAAACAGAATAATGTGTATTACAACGATACAGATGTTGCTGCATATGGAAGGTGCATGGAGGCAGAAATATTGCCTTTAAGTGGACAATTTGAAAATGTGTAGATAGATAGATGTGAATATATGCACGAGCACTGCCATATCAATCCACTGCACTCAAAAGACGTTATGGGGGAATGTTTTTGAACTGTATCAGACACAACAAGCAAAAGGAGCTCCAATGAGTGTAAGGGAGAAACGTTTAGAGGCTTTATGTTTCCCACAACTGATTGCAACTGGTGCAGGTAAACAATATGAAGAGCCGCCTAAGCAAATAGCTCCTGCGGAGTATAGGTCAACAAGATTATATGCAGAGTACCCTAGATTTTAACAAAGTATTCCACATATATTCCACCTCCTATGTGAAAGTGATTTGTCTGGACTATAATGCACTTTTCACCATATTCATAAGACAGGAGCAAATCTACAAAATATGTCTGCAAACAACTTTATTGACAAAATTCATGGAAAAGATGAGAAGTTGGAGTAAAATTTGATACATTTTATGGCATGCCAATATGGGACCAATGAGTAGTTGCTATCATCGTCATGATGAACTGAAGAATATGGTGCTAATTCTAAGTGCACCAATTTGGTTTGTGATCCTGAGTTGTGCACAGGATAACTTACATGAACTTTTGAGAGAAGCAAACTCTAACATTAAGGACATCAGTTTGAACACACCAGCAGAACTTTGCTCTTTGGATCTCAGGCCATGATCGCCTTTTTCTGTAACAAAAAAAATCCACCTCTTGGGAAGGTTACTGATTTCTTTTGGCGTAAAGGGTACAGAGAAAGAGGTGCTCCTCATATTCATATGCTGTTGTGGATGCAAAATCCACCAACATTTGAAACAGACACAGGTGAACCTGTATTTTCTTTCATAGGACATAATGTTACAAGAAGCATTTCTAAAGACAGGGAGGAAAAAGTCCTAAAACAAAACGTTCTCCATCGAAGGTGGAAGTACTGTCGGACGAAATACAGAACAAAAGGACACTTTTAGACACAATGCGGGTCATTCCGACCCTGGCGGTCGGTGGCCGCCAGGGCCACCGACCACGGGAGCACCGCCAACAGGCTGGCGGTGCTCCTACGAGCATTCTGACCGCGGCGGTTTAGCCGCGGTCAGACGCGGAAAGCCAGCGGTCTCCCGCTGACTTTCCGCCGCTCGTAGGAATCCTCCATGGCTGCGGAGCGCGCTCCGCAGCCATGGAGGATTCCGACTCCCCCTCCCGCCATCCAGTTCCTGGCGGTTCTCCCGCCGGGAACCGGATGGCGGGAGGGGGAGACGCGGGGCCCCTGGGGGCCCCTGCCGTGCCCATGCCTATGGCATGGGCACGGCAGGGGCCCCCGTAAGAGGGCCCCTAAAAGTATTTCAGTGTCTGCAAAGCAGACACTGAAATACGCGACGGGTGCAACTGCACCCGTCGCACCTTCCCACTCCGCCGGCTCTATTACGAGCCGGCGTCATCGTGGGAAGGGAGTTTTCCCCTGGGCTGGCGGGCGGTCTTGCGAAGACCGCCCGCCAGCCCAGGGGAAAACTCGGAATACCCTCCGCGGTCTTTCGACCGCGGAGCGGTATTTCGGAGGGGGGAAGTCTGGCGGGCGGCCTCCGCCGCCCGTCAGACTCAGAATTAGGGCCAATGTTGTTTAGATTTCCAAGACCTAATTTCAAAAAGAAGAGTCAAAAGGTTTTTTTGGTCTGCAGTGACACATACACTTACTTGTAAATCACTCAAAAATACCTACAACCTGGGGAGAACAGAGGCTTTGAAATATATTATTCACTACAATCCTGCTCTTCTGGAAGTTAGTAATGCCAATATGGATATTCAATTTTGGCAGACAACTCTACAGCTGTTGCTCATTATCTAGCTTCGTACATTACAAAATCTGAGAAGATGGAGATGAAAGGTATGTGGGAAGAGATATCTGCTGATATGTCTCTAACAAAGAAATTGTACATCTTCAGTTTGAAGATGCTTTCACACGGTGAAAGCAGATCCAATGAATACTGTAATTGGCTGAGTTCAGTTAAGTTACACTCTAAGTCAAGAGGAATTGTTTGGACGAGTCGAGGCCTAGAATGCAGTATCAGAGTGCTGAAGTCTTTTCTAGAAATTCAATACCTTGAAGAAGTTGACCCAGTAATTACAGACATTGTAAGAACAAACATGCTGGACACTTACTGTCCAAAAGAATGTACATCTTGAAAATGTTTGTCTTTGTGAAATACTTCAAAACTGCAGATATACAACGTAGAACGTAGATGAAGGTATATTTGGCGCAGTTGGTTGTGATGGTTTTTTGGTACGAGACAACCAAGGCAATCTAATTAATCATAGGAAACCGAGCTGCCAGACTCGTGATAAAAGAAAGTTTTTCTATTTGGCACTTTTGCAGCTGTCTAAACCTTGGTGTTCTGAGTTTGACTGCTATGAAGACTCTTCCAATGCTGCAAAGGATAGTATTGAGTGTTCAGTATTTTCTAACTACTTAAAAATTATAAATGATGAAATTGAACAGGAAGAAACAATTGCTGCCCAGGTAGCTAAGGAGAGTTTACAAAGCAGCCATAGTTCAAGTTCTCAAAGTCAAAATTCACTTGAACAGCCAATAGTTGAAAATGAATCTGCTATTGCACTGAATGAGATAGAGATTGTAATGGAATAAGCAAGAAGGACGCAACCGATTTGGAAGACTTAGGTTGACAGCTAAATGATGAGCATAAAGAAATATATATGGAGGTGAAATCCACAGTTCAGCATGGATTGCTTCATGACAACAAGGAGTATGCATTCCCAACATTTAAGCCTATACTGTTGTATGTCAGCGGTCAAGTTGGTACTAGTAAAAACTTTTTGTTGCAACTTGTTACTGCTTTCCTACCGAAGACTACAGACTTTAATTTGTCATGTGTGGTTAAAGCCCCCACTGGATTAGCTGCACACAATATCAAAGGAATTACATTACAGTGACTTTTGATGCTGTCTTTAGAACATGACAAGAAACTGGAACACCAAAAGTCATCTGGTGAAGCCTGCCATTAAGAGTGCTGAAAAAGTTAATACGTTTAGTCACTGATAAAGTGAGCATGGTCTGAAACATAATGCGTACCTTTGTACATTTAAGAATGCAACAGATTCTGAGAATAGATTACGATGTCCTATGTAGAGGAAAACATTTGATTGTTTTTGGAGATCTACTACAACCTACACCTATGAAAGGACAGCCTGTGTTTAAAACGCTGCTTCACAATGAAACTTGGAATTCTTGGGAAGCATTGAAAATTTAAATATTTGGTTAAAGTTAAATGTTCAATACAAAGAATTACTTGGGAATATGTGACAAGCATCTGTTGTGGAATATGGGAATATCCTGAAGGGTATTAGAGTAGGTATTCTTTCAAAAAAGGGAAACCAAGTGTTAAAAAGTCATTGTCCTAAAAAACAGTTTCCAGCGCAGAAGACAGGCAGCACAGCTAAGAAACAAACAATTGCTGGATTTGCAGAAAGAAGAACTTTCGGAAATGAAGGCAGTAGACAAAATGTAACACCAGGACATCACAGTATTACTAAATGAAAAGTTACAAGGAAAACTGGATTCATTGGAAAATCCTATATCACAAGCTGCATGATAAGAGAAAAATGTAAGTGTTTGCAAGAGCTGTAGAGTAATTTAGCGTTGATATTTAAATGTCGATGAAGGATTATTTAATGGTGCTATGCGTAAAGTTATTGATTTCATTAGTTTTCCTAATAGGAATGAGGCAGAATAACTAGTGATTAAATTTCATCAGATTGATATCATAAAGCAGATTGGATGGCCTATTGTTTTTTGCTTGCTTGTGAAATACTTATATTCGACAGAAACAGTTTCTCCAGCATATGCTATAACTATTCATAAAATCTCAAGGTTTAAGTGTAGATGCACCCTTTATTAAAATTGGTAGTACAGTACTTAAGGAAGGTATGTCATAAGTAGCCTTGTCTCGAGTTAGGACATTGTCCAGTTTATATCTAGTTGCATTTGGTGAGAGCAAAGTAAATGCAGATCCAAATTGTATAAACGAATACAACCAATTAAGAAGTCTTTATGCTCCTCATTTACGACAGTATCCAATTTATAAAAAATGTTCCATTTGTCCAAAGTGAAAACTTTCAAAGGAGTGTAGTGATGTTGTTGGGAAGAAGGGAATGAAAGAGAAGAAATAAGTTGTTAAAAAAATGGAAATGAGGGAGATATTGTTGATTCCCACTTATCAAACGACTCTGGTCTCAACTGCTATGTTAACGCTGTTCTAAATGGACTGTTTGTATGACCTCATGTTGTGTATGCAATTGAATAGAAACAACAGAAGTCATTGTTCTCTGCAACATGTGTTTTTTTGCAATGTTTGTGTAGTGATAGAAATAAAACATTTTGTGCAATATAAATTCAAGACCTTGTAGATATATGTAGTGGATCTGTACAGTTTACACGAAACACTCAAAGGGATGCAAGGGATGTTTGCTAGTTTAGAAGAAGAGAAAATACCTATTGAAGAGTCCTTTGGGGTTGGCTACTCATGGAACAATGAGTGTAAAGATTGTTTACACACATCTAGTACAAAAATAGATTTGGAGCACTTCTTTATTTAACATTACCAGATTGCAAAACTGTCATTTTCGACAGACTGAGGAAACCAGCTACACAGATTGCAAAACTGTGACCCTTGACAGACTGTAAAAGCTACACAAAACAAAAGATGCCTAAATTGTCGAACAAATCTTATGTCAAGATTGCGTGTAGGAGGAAGTGGAAAGTATGTTATTTTAATTCTACAACAACGCAGAGAAGATAGCAGCAAATTAGAAACTGAGATTACAAACTTTAAAGCAGGAGAAATATCTGTTTCTAGAAAAGCATATAATACTATTGCTATCATATTTCATGAAGTAGTTAGCGTTACTTCTGGTTACTTGTTTCTGGAACCAAAGTTCTAAGGAGGATTACAGTTGTAAACGTGGAATAGTGTAGTTGTAGTAGATGCATTATCAGTATTTATGACATCATACAGCCATCATATGGCCTATGAGGAGTGATGAGTTTGGTTTTCCATATGCTGCTGTGCCTTATATTTTATTAGTAATTCTAATGATGAAGGACTCATTTTCAGCATATGTTTCTTTCAAATTAGTAGAGCTAGTATAGGTAAAACAATTGATTAAAAAGTTGTAGTGAGTGCAATGCACAGTGTTGTTTAATTACTGTGTCATATTGTGTAGTTCTGGGTATTTTCTATAATCTATATGATTGTTTTTTCCCCACTGTTGAAGGATGATTCATTAAACAGTACATTACTTATGGTGTATTCAACCCGAGAACAGTAAGAAAGGGAAAATGAAATGCTTATTTTTGTTATAACAGAGCATCATAGTTTGAGAAATGTGTAGTGTGTTCGTATTATGAAGTTATGGATTGATCGAGTTTTAAATTTAATTTTTAATTTTTAAAAGTGTACTACTAATTCATATTTGTTTTTTTCTTTTTACAGAGGTCAAAGGCATCATCTATTGGAGTAATGCACTTTACTAATTAGTAGTTTCAATGTTGTTCCATAATATTGTATAGTCAAGGTGTTGCAGACAACAATAAAAAAAAACATACACCCACTTACAAAATAGGCTGCCCACTTATACTCCAATACAGCCACACACACACGCTTACATACTGATACAGCCATTCATATACCCAGTCACACACTGATACAGCCACACACACTCACCCCCACCCCACACACATCCACTCACCCACCCAACTGCATACAAATACAGCCATTACACAACCACTCAGACATCAGTACAGCCACTTATACACCCACTCACATACCAATACATCCACTGACATGCCCACTCACAGACCCATACAGCCACTGACACACTCACACACATACAGCCACTCACACACCCACTTATACACAGATACAGCTACTCAGACATCTACTCATATACTAATACACCCACTCAGGTTCCCACTCACATACTACCACAAATACTCACACACTGATACAGCCACTCACATACCCAGTTATACACTCATACAGCCATTCATACACTAATGCAGCCAATCACACACCCAGCCACACACCAGTGCATCTACCTACACACCAACTCACACACTGATACAGTCACTCACACACCCACTCCTACACTGATACAGCCACTAACACACCCAGCCATACACTGGTTTAGCCACTCACACACCCACTCATATACTGATACAGCCACTCACACATCCAGCAAAACACTGGAACATCCACTCACATACCCACTCACACACTGATACAGCCACTCACACACCCACCTGCACATGGGTACATCCACTCACACACCCGCTTACACACTATAACACACCCAGTCATATACCAGTGCAGACACTGACATACCAACTTACACATTGAGATACCCACTTTTTCACATAGGGGTACACACACCCAGCCATGCACAAATACAGACATTCACCCAGCCAGCCACACACTGGTTCAGCCATTAATATACCCACATACACTGATACAGCCACTCATGCACACAGAGATACAGTCATACAGCCACTCACATACACAGCCACACACTGGTGCAGTCACTCACACACCTAGCGACACACTGGTACATCCACTCACACACCCACTCACACACCAATATAGCCACTAACACACCCAGCCACACACTGCTACTGTCACTCACACAGTCACTCTCACACTGAAACAGTCACTAACACACCCAGCCACACACTGGTATAGCCACTCACACAGCCACTCATTCACTGATACAGTCACTCATAGACCCACCCACACGCCAGTACATGCAGTCACACACCCACTTGCACGCCATAACACACCCACTCATGTTCCAGTGCAGACACTGACACACCCACTTGCACACTGATATACCCACTCATGCACACAGACACACACTGATACAGCCACTCAAACACCCAGCCACACACAAATACAGCCATTCGCACCGCCAGCCACACACTGGCACAGCCACTGAGGCACCTGCTCATACACTGATTCAACCACTCACGCACAGAGAGACACACTCGTGCACACAGCCACACACTGGTGCAACCACTCTCATACTCAGCCACATACCAATACAGCTATTCACACACCCAGCCACACACTCATGAAGCCACATATGCACCCAGTCACACATTCATATATACACTGACACACCCACTCACACACTTATACAGCCATTCACAAACCGAGCCACACTCTGGTACATCCACTCATGCAACCACTTACACACTGATACACACAAACACATGCAGCCACTCACACACCCACTCACATGCCCATATACTCACTCACACACCCATACAGATACTCACACACCACATACACACCCATATAAACACTAAAACATTCAGGCAAATTAACATATTTGTACTCATATAGCAGCAGGTATTCAGGCATTCACAAACATGCATATAGTTTTTTTTCTTTAAACCAGAAAGGGTGTTCCTGAGAAGAACCTTGTTTTAGTGCTCTTTGACCTTTTTGTGTCGTTTCAAAGATAATGTGGTTTTTGCTTGATTTTTTTAAATGGAAATGTGAAACAATAAACTTTCAAAGCAAAAGGCACAAAACATGCAACAAGTTATTTTTTTAAAATTTAACACAATGCTTTTTGCAGCCTCAATGAGAGCAGAGGCCGACTACTCTCCTTCAGTTAGCACTTTGTTGCACATAGTGCAGAATGTTCCTATTGGCCCAAATTCCGGAAAATTTCATGCAGATGTTGTCCAACTGCAGCTGGGACAGGATTACCAGGTAGTACCTGCACCACATGACATGCCGATGCATGTGGCGCATCACGTTCTCCCTTCACCCTGGCAAGATGGTAAGAATGTATGGTCTTAAGATCTTTTAGCATACTGCTTGTTCTGTGTGAATATTTCTTTGCAGTCCCCCTCAAAAGTGTTTTTTTGCACAGGTTGCACTTCACCTTCTTTGCCAACACCTTCTTCTTGTTTAAAAACTCTGTGGAATTCTACGGCATTCTGCATGCCGCAGAGTGCCACCTGGTAGTAGTTACCACCTTGGCTAATGCATCGAATCTCAGAAGCGCTAAGCAGAGTCGGGTGGCCCAACCCTGCTTAGCGCTTCCAAGATAGGGTGCAAGTCTTCCCTGCACACTTCCTTTCACCACACCTACCTGTCTTGCACCAGCCTTGCAATTGCTTCCTCTGCCATTACACACAGACTCAAACTGCCCTTTCTTGAGGGCCCAGCACTAGTCAGCAGCAAACCAACTCACCACCACCAGCCAAGCCTTGCTTGCCACTAGGTGCTAAGGCCCTCTCTCAGACCACACATATCTCTATCTGGTGGGAGCTGCTGGACTACCACTCAGCAACTGATACACCTCAAGTTTCCATCTCTCGCTGCTGGCCTCAACACCGTACCCCATAACACCACTTCCTTTCCCAGGGACTCCGGGGAGACAGATTGTTTTCAAGTGGAGCTCTGACTGCACATTTACTTTTTTCCAAGCACAAAACACCCTCTCATATGCAAATACTGTCCATTCTCAATGCCGGCCCCTGTATGCACATGGAAGAGAAAGTAAACAAGGGTTTTACCTATTGGGCCTGGGTCCACCATCTAGGGTCCCCATTGCAGGTGGCCTGGCTCTCTGCCTCCCTCTTCCCATGGGCTGCTGAGAAGGTATCTGGGAGGTAAAGGAAAGGAGGGAGACCTGGATCCAGAGCTGACACTGGTGCAGCCCCTCAGCAGCAACTCCACACCAACCAGCAGAATAAGTTGTGCAACCCAGTTGTGGGCCACACAGCACAAGCACGCATAGTCTGCGCTTGTGCTGTGTGATCCATAACTGGGCTGCAAGCTAGTTATGGGCCACACAGCACAAGTGCAGACAATCTGCACTTGCGCTTTGTGGCCCATAAAAACTAGTGCTGTGAGCTCTGCTCTGGGGCTAGCGGAGTTTTTGGCTGAACTCCACGCAAGTGACAAAAACTCAAGTTAGCTCCACCAGCAGAGTGGTGTGGAGCTTGTGGGAAATTACCCTATTTTCAGCATATTACCCCCAATTTTTGCCTGATGTCAGTGTGTTGGACTGTGTCACTGGGATCCTGTTAATCAGGACCACAGTACTTATGCTATCTCTCCTCTAAATGGTGTCACTGCATACTGGTAACCCAGCATTTAATCACAAATTGGCATACTGGTCACCCCTTGTAAGTCCCTAGTATATGGTACTTAGGTACCCAGGGCATTGGGGGTCCTGGGGACCCCTATGGGCTGCAGCATTTCTTTTGCCACCCATAGGGAGCCCATGCAAAGGCTTCTACAGCACTGCCATTGCAGCCCATGTGAAAGGGTGCATGCACCCTTCCACAGCCATTTATATTGCACCAGGTCACTTATAAATCACCCATATACCAGGCCTTCCAACCTGAAGGCTGGGTGCAGACTACCTGTGTGAGGGCACCCCTGTGCTAGCAGAGGTGCCCCCACATCATCCAGGATCATTTTCCCAGACTTTGTGAATGTGGGACGCCATTTTATGTGTGCACTGGACATAGGTCACTGCCTATGTACAGCTTCACAATGGTAACTCTGAATATGGCAATGTTTAGTATCAAACATGTTGGAATCATACCCTAAAGCTTTTGCAAGCATTGGTTGTATGATTCCATGCACTCTGGGGGATCCTTAGAGGACTCCAGTACTGCCATTACAGCCTTCTGAGGTTTTCCAGTCAGCCCCAGCTGCTGCCACCTCACAGATAGGGTTCTGCTTCCTGTTGCTTGAGCAGCTCAAGCCCAGGAAGGCAGAAAAAGGATTTCCTTTGGGAGAGGGATGTTACATTCACTCCCCTTGGAAATAGGTGTTACAGGCATGGGAGGGGTAGCCCCCAGAGCCTCTGGAAATGCTTTGAAGGGCCCAGAGGGTGCCTTCCTTTCATAATCAAGTCCATACCACTTCAGGGACCCCCAGTCCCTGCTCTGGCATGAAACTGGACAAAGGAAAGGGGAGTGGCCACTCCCCTGTCCATCACCACCCCAGGGGTGGTGCTCTGAGTTCCTCCAGAGTTTCCCTGGGTTTTGCCATCTTGGATTCCAAGTTGGCAGGGCACTCTGGGAGCATCTGAGTGACTAGTGCCAGCAGGTGGCATCAGAGCCCTCCCCAGGTAGGTGCTTACCTCTAAGCTGACCAATCCCTCTTTCAGGGCTATTTAGGGTCTCTCTCTTGGGTGGTTCTTCAGATTCGGATTGCAAGACTCCAGCAGGAATGCTCTGCATCATTTACTTCACCTCTTACAGAAAAAACTACATCTGGACCCTCCAGGAACTCTACCACTGCAACAAAGAAGCAAAGACGACTTCTGCAACATTGCTTCTTCAGCTCTTGCCAGCAACTGCAACTGTTTCCCAGTCATGCAGCCTCAGAGGACAGCCAGTATTCAGCCTGCACCAGAAGAACAAAGGACTCTCCCTTGAAGTGAAGGAGTCACTTTCCTGCTTCAGCAGACACTCCTCTGCAGCGACGATCGGTGGCTTGGGTCCCCTTTCCTGAAGAAGTGTGTGGAGCTAGCAACACAGGTGGTGGACTGAAGTTATCCTAACGGTCCTGAAGTCCAGCTTTCCAACTTTGGTGGAGGTAGGAGCTTACCTCCCTATGCAAGACAGTACCCCCATGAACCGTGTGTTTTGCAGTTGCCAAGGCTTGTTGGCATCCTTCCATGAAGTTCTTCATACACCATGCAGCTCCGGCCCCCAGCACTCTATCCTGCGACGCACAGCCTCCTGCATGGTTCTCTGGCGGTGTGAGATCCCTTTGTGTAGTGCTGCATGGGCCTCCTTATGCACCTTCTTTGTCCCCCCACTGTAGGGCTCCTGTGCATGCTGCATGGTCTTTTGAGGGCTTTCTCAGTTGCTGAGGGCCCCCTAAGTCTCCCCCTAGGCCACCAGGTACCTCCTGGTCCTAGGCAGCATCATTTTCCACTAAGTGCGAGCTTTGCATGTGCCAAGGCATGTTGGCGGAATGCAGCGACGCAAACCAGATTGTAATCATCCATCCGGCGTGGGACATTATCTGCACCAACCAGGAACCTGTGCGCGTCTTCTTGGCTGCAGTACTGATGGTTCTTCTTCACTTGTGGTTTTTCTTTTGCACCTTCATACAGTTTAGCAGGGGCTCCAGTTCTCCTTGGACTCTTCAGTGCTTCTTGGACTTGGTCTCCTTCTTTCACAGGTCTTCAGGTCCAGGAATCCGTCATTGGTGCCTTGCAGTCTCTTCTGGTTCTTGCAACATCTTATCTCATGTGTTCTTGTGTGTTCTAGGAAAGTTACTGTGATTTACTCCTGCTTTCCTGGGCTCTGGGATAGGTTCTTTTACTGACCTTTGGTGTTTTCTTACACTCCCAGCACCCCTCTACACACTACATTTGCCTAGGTGGGAAACCGACTTTCGCATTCCACTATTTTAGTATATTGTTTGTGTTCCCCCAGGCTCATTTCTTACTATTGTGATTTTCACTAATTACACTGTTTTCTAACTGTTTTTACAGCTATTTCCACATTCTAGTGTACATACTGTGTATTTTACTTGCCTCCTAAGGGAGTATAGTCTCTAAAGTATTTGTGTCACCAAAATAAAGAACCTTTATTTTGTAACACTGAGTATTTTCTTTCATTTGTGACTACAGTGGTATGGCATGAGCTTTGCATGTCTCCTATTTAGAGCTTGGCTGCTCATCCACACTACCCCTAGAGATCCTGGCTTCTAGACACTGACTACATTTCACTAATAAGGGATAACTGGACCTGGTATAAGATGTAAGTACCTTAGGTACACACTACAAACCAGGCCAGCCTCCTACAGAGCTCACCGCCCACCCTTATAAAAAATGATAAATGGTCACAAGCAGTTCTGTCAAACACCACAGAGCATGGGTTACAATAATGCATTTTAGTGGTGGTGTTTGCACTACCATACTAAAACACTTAGGGGGTCATTCTGACCCTGACGGTCACCGACCGCCAGGGCCAACGACCGCGGAAGCACCGCCAACAGGCTGGCGGTGCTTCCTGGGCCATTCTGACCGCGGCGGTAAAGTCGCGGTCAGAAAAGGGGAACCGGCGGTTTCCCAACGGTTTTCCCCTGGCCCAGGAAATCCTCTGTGGCGCCGCTGCTTGCAGCGCCGCCATGGGGATTCCGACCCCCTTGCCGCCATCCTGTTCCTGGCGGTTCTTACCGCCAGGAACAGGATGGCGGGAACAGGTGTCGTGGGGCCCCTGGGGGCCCCTGCACTGCCCATGCCACTGGCATGGGCAGTGCAGGGGCCCCCTAACAGGGCCCCATAAAGATTTTCAGTGTCTGCTGTGCAGACACTGAAATTCGCGACGGGTGCCACTGCACCCGTCGCACCCCTTCAACTCCGCCGGCTCCATTCGGAGCCGGCTTCATTGTTGAAGGGGCTTTCCCGCTGGGCCGGCGGGGGGCCTTCTGGCGGTCGCCCGCTGGCCCAGCGGGAAAGTCAGAATGACCGCCGCGGTCATTTGACCACGGTACAGTCTTTTGGCGGTTCCCGCAAGGCGGGCGGCTTCCTCCGCCCGCCGGGGTCGGAATGACCCCCTTAGTGTTACTCTACTGTAATTTTGCAACTGTGCTGGCAGTGTGTGCGCTATACTGGAATATATTATTTTAATTTTAGTAACCAGTGATCACTACTGGCGCGCACAAGGAGTGATTTTCAATTAAAATGACAATTGAGTTGCGAAAACAACTGCTACACCATGAATGAAATAGATGAGCTATTGCCCGGGGATCTTTGTAACACTTGGGGGCATATTTATACTCCGTATGCACCGAATGTGCGTCAAAAATTTTGATGCACATTCGGTGCAAAACTTGCCCCATATTTAAACTTTGACACCCGAGGACGTCAAAATCCCACCGTGTGTGTCCTTTTTTGGATGCCGGAACCCGCCTTGCGATAATCATGGGCAAGGTAGCCGTTCCCATCCCAAAAAATGACTTAAACGGGCGTGCGTCGTATTTATGCTTCCAGGCAAAAATGCAGCACGGCCGGGAGGCGGAGGCTGAAAATGAAGCACAGCCAGATTTGCGTCAAAAATTAATGCCTGGGTCAGGGCAGGCGTTAAAATGGGGCAAACACACCTGTATTTAATCAGAACACACAGAAGCAGCAGCAGAGCAGCAAAAGGGAGCCATGGAGGTGCTACTCATCCAGTGTGCACACAAACGCAGAGCCCAGCAACAACAACAGCAGCTACCACAACACCAGCAGGGACCCCAAAGGCAGCGCAGAAGGCAGGAAAGAATTTTCCGCACCAGAACAACCCTTCATGGCCTCAGGGAACATGACATCATCCAGGGGTACAGGTTGAACTGGCAGGGCATTCAGCAGCTGCTGCGCAACATAGAGCCACAGTTGGCACCCACCTTGCTGATACCCCACACCATCCCAACAGAAACCAAGCTGCTAGTTGTACTTCACATGTTGGCAAGTGGCTCCTTTCAAAGCACTGGCGACCTGGTTGCCGGAATATCACAGCCATCATTTTCTGCCTTCTTCCCCAAAGTACTGGATGCCATCATTGGACTCACACCCCGCCACATCTGCTTCCCAAACACACTGCAGAAGCAGCAGGAGACAAAACAGGGGTTTTACCTCATTAGTGGCTTCCCACACGTCCTTGGTGCCATCGACTGCACACATGTACGCCTTGTGCCACCTGCTGATACTGACCACCTCTACCGCAACAGAAAGCACACACATTCCAGCAATGTGCAGGCCATTGTCGATCACCAAGGATTGATCACCAACATCGTGGCAAAGTATCCTGGGTGTGTACATGACTCATTCATCTTCCGTCACTCTACCATCAATCAACACTTCCAGGATGCACGATATGGCAATGGACTACTTGTTGGTAAGTACAGAAACCTACTTATATACACACTGCACAGCAACCCTCTAGGACATATAACACATAGACCACAACAGCAACATGTGGACAGGAACGCACAGAGGTCATGACATTGCTAGCCATGTTTCATAGGTCTGCAGTGAACCTGTCACACATCTGAAATTAGTATACAGTCTAATGATAAGACGTCAATGATCACAACGTTTGGAGAGGTTTGGCCAATTGTCACCTTGCAAAATGTAAGCATTTCACTGATGTTTAAATTAATCCAGGGCACATAGATGCTACCGTGTTAACAACACTGTCAAAATGAATCTGTGTATGGAACTATCATCTCACCCCCAGTGAAGACACAGGGACACCTGTATCGTCATTCACAATGCTAGGGAGTGCACACTGTACTGCAAATCCCAAAACATACTGCTGACAACCGGTCAGCAGGCAAACACTTGTTCAGCCAAGGAAACAACCCAATGCAGATGGTACATCGTACAAGCCTAGGAAGGAATACAATAATACAAAAGAGTCACAGACAACACAAGACAACTACTGCCATGCAAGGTGATATCAATGGGGCAAGCTACATCAACATGATCCCATTCATTTTCTTTTTCAGTTAATCAGGGGTATGGGATCCAGCCATGGATTATGACACCATTTGGCAACCCAAGCACTGCAGCAGAGCGTGCCTACAATGACGCACATAGGAGGACATGCAGCATGGTCGAAAGGACCTTCGGCATCCTCAAGTCGAGATTCAGGTGCCTCGACATCACTGGTGGCAGCCTCCTATATTCCCCAGAAATGGTCTGTAAGATCATTCTAACATGTGCCATCCTGCACAACATTTGCATACGAAGGCACATTCCCCTCTTAGAACCAGAGCCACACATGCCTAAAGAGGAGGAAGAGGAGGATGCTGGCCTGCAACATGAGGGGGAACAACAAAACACAGCTGCTGGATTGCGTAGGCGCCAAAATATTGTGAACAATTTCTTTTAAAACAACTCACCATCACCACTGTATTAACTAATGTAAATAAACACCGATAATAATCACCATGTCATGGTACGGCTAATCATTTGTGCTCACCTTTATATCTAACTATCAGAATAAGAGTGTAGCCTCATGGAGCATTGCTGATATACTGATCAAGACACAGAAATTTCCTGAGCAATTGTGATGCGTATCATACAACAGTCACAGACACACACACTGTAAATGACATATATCCTGTACATTTCACCTTTGAAGGGCAATAGCAGAGGACCACACCTATTTCACACATACATGTTAGCAACATGGTTCATCGCAGCATTTGGCACACAACTAAGACACCATCAGTCAATAAGGGAAAAAAAAGCCTCATACATGAGGCAGTGGATGTGCAATTGCATTGGTAACAGGAATGTATGACCAGACCCTTGACCGCAGTAAGTCGTACAGCACCTATCTTTACAAGGACTATCTGTGACTAGAGTTCCCTAGAAGCAGAACATAGACAGCACAAGTGTCATACTTATGACAAGCATTGCGCACATGACATTCCATGTATATGTCAGCCCATTTTCTAACTCCTGACACACCCATGCTCCAGGTCTCAACCCACCTGTCTGAAGAGGTCCCTGGAATGGAATATGTGTACCCCGATACTCCCTCCTCTACACACACAGACTAACAATAGTAATCCAGTGTGCTACACCCTTTCCTATGTTATGCCATTGTCATAGTACATCTGACTGCATGGACGTCAGGTCAATTAATACACTGGCTTGTAGTTTCTAAGCCCTGTTATCACCTGTAGATTGCTTCCTGTGTGAAAGGTACTGTTGGCCATTTGAACTCGAATCTCACCTACAGGACGTATGAGAAACTGATGCAGCACACACCTGTCACCTCCATGCACACCACCCATTTGAACATGCACTGCCCCTGCAGATGATTGGAACAGCCGTGTAACACAGCCCTTGGGTTTATGTGTCACCTTCAAAAACACAGGACAAACACAGTTTTCCATGTCAACTGTCTTGTTCTTCCTCCTACCAGTCTTAGTCAGACCACTGAGTATGTACCTTGTGAAATTGCTGGATCCTGATTGACCCTGCCACCTTGTCAGCCTGACTGACACCTGTCTGTGCATTACCCTAAAGGTTCGTTGTGGCTACATATGTACCACACTTGTGTTACCAAACCTCACATTCCTCAGGGGGTATTTTGTCATGTGCTTCCTCAGTGCATACCCAAATATATTGTATAGCATCATTTTCTTTTTAATTGTACCATATTAGTAAAATTGTCTTTGAATACCAAAATCATGGCCTATCCCTTGTCTGGGTCTCATGTATGCATGAACGACAAAGTGTGACAGTGTACCAGGCCGTATGCAGGGATTGGGTATGGTGCCTCCAGCAGAACCAGCTACCTCTGATAATGTGCATGAAAAGTCCACACATGTTAGGACCCTGACAGTTCACACATTGAATCACATTGCTCACAACATATTGATGGGCTGTGCGTGCTGAATAGCTGCTAGATTAATCAACACAGAGGCTATGATGTTTCCAGATGCAGTGGGAACTTTACAGGCCAACCTGTGTACAAATGTTGTAATGACACCTGCCGGAACATGACTCCTGAGATACGATCTCACTCAGCACACCAAGTTTGCCCTGTTGACAGTCTCATAACACGTCTGCAGTGAAAGGGTGGGACCATCCCCATGTAGGTTCTTATGTCCTCATCGACTTTACTCACATTGATCTCCAAAGGTTACTCCGTAGATACAGGAATAGCCGCCACTGACTCATGATGAGACCTGGACGTAACTGTGACAACATACACCCTTAAAAATATACAGGATCAACATTGGACCACACACATGAACCAGACACCTCTGTGCAATTGATCACTGGAAATATGTGGCCATGTGCTGCCTCGTCTGCTGGTCCATCACTGCCACTGGAGAGTTGTGGCTCAGTCATATGACCACAACTGTGGCATGATATAAGAGTTGGGGGTCACCTTTGGCTGTCTGTGCCAATAACATGGTACCCACTTAGTCAGTACATGTGCCAGATTCACGGTGGGTTCACCAACAAGTGCCTAGGAAGCAGTTACCAAATTTCTAGGACATGGGATGGGCAACTTGTGGACCATTGACATGAACAAGCGTCTGCCATCTACCAGGTGCATGCTTTGTCATGTGTGGTGTATACGTTACCCAAAATCTTGGAAGTGCACACAACAGATGTTCCTACATGTATGACTAGCACATGTCCTCTCTCATTTCCACACTGACTTGCATCTAAGGTTTGGACACATTGACTTCACATTCATACAAGCATATTTGCAATAATGCATCTTGTGATGCACACACACTGGGTCGCCAACTACATTAGTAGCCAATGCACACACATTGAGCCATAGGCTTTGAGGTATTGTATTTATGTGCATCACCTTTGCTATTCTCTCCTGATGCCAAACATGCCCAATTTGTGCAATACATATATGTAGGCCACACAAATGGCCATCTAGTGCATCAGCCAAGCATGCAAATCCTCTTAAGGAAGTAGCGGATCATGGTCTGCAGCAGTATAATGTCTCACATGTGACCATACACCGTCAACACCAAAGTGGGTGCAATCAGCCTATCTCAGTTGTGTCACAAATGTAACATTACATTAAAATGGCAAAATTACCCAAACCCAGTTACTGCCCTGAAATTTTGACGCATATGCATCAAAAAATGACACACAAGCGTAAAAAAATGACGCTCATGCCCAAAAAACGATGCATTATGCCCATAAAATTGGTTAAGTGTTAAGAGTATTTCGAAATATATGGATGCGGGCTAATTTTTACTCCTGTGCGTTGAAAAAAATTACGCACATACTGTATGCGTCAAAAATTATGACGCATAACAATAAAAACAGCGGACATTTTATGCAGGAAGTGATGTAATAGTATATCCTGTTTACAGATCATGTACAGTGGGGGTACTTTCACTTTCACTTTGCAGTCTGTGATTCTTCTAGACTGTGTGGCTGTGTTCTGAGTTTTGTCCAGTGAAATTGTGCTTTTGTCTCCTGTGTGCTCCATTACTTGTTAGTTTGTTATCTAAAATTGTTGTTGTATACTGTCTGAGTGTTTATTGTGTACTATTGTCCAGTATTGTATTGTCTTTGTTGTTTGTGGGAGTCTGTTGTGGGTAGTGTTAGTTTGGGGATAGTTGGGCTCTTTTAGTTGTTAAGTTTACTTCTTTGTAATTCTACTTTCCCACTTTTCTCCTTTGTTCTTCTTTATCCCCTATTCCCCTTTTTCGGTGCTAAGATGTTGGGTAGGCCACATCTTGGCAAGATGGGTGAGGAGGAGCTTGGGGGGTTTATATGGCTGGTGTGCCATTTCCTCCCACTTATGATTGAGGCAGGGGGTGGGTGATACAGGGGTATCACACGAGGCACGTCGAATCCGGTGGGGAAAGGTCCTGCATCACTTGCAGCGAGTATATCAGAGCCAGAGGAATGACCACCAGCTGAAGCACCGCTGGGCTGACCTCATCTCCAGGGAGCAAGATCTGCTGGACCACCTGCGAATAGTGATTGGTCGCCCTGTTGGTGAGTACAAATCATGTAAATGTGTACGATTAAAAGCTCTGTAGTGACATCAGATGATTTGTACAATATCTGCCAGCTATGTTGTTGAGTGTGTGGAATGCTTTGAAAACATAGAGGGTCATTTATGGACTATGTTAAGGACCACAATTGCTAGCTGTCAGCAAGCAAGTGCTCTGCAAACTTACTGAATACTTTTGCTTAATGTAAGTTGGTGCCGCCTTTGTGTCAGACAGCAACACAAATTAGGAGCCAATCATGTCTATATAGGTCACATTTGCCAGTGAAGTATAGATTTTCAAAAATATTAGCGACCTTTGTTGGCTCAACAGCTAGACTGATTTTAGAAACACTACATGATGCAGAAAATGAGTGCAGGCTTCACGTCAATTGATGATAGCAATGTGGCCCACACATATGTCTCATGTGTGTCTGGTGAGTCTGTAAGAAAAGCGTTCAAGGAAGTTCTATGAATGTTAGGGATTATTGTGGTCCTTGATCATTTTGGATACATGTCAGATCTGGATTTGGAAACATAGGGAAAAAGTGCAAGGTGCCCTCCGCTAACATCTTACACTGGTATTTGGTGTTTGGTGTTCCACCTTTCGTTTAGGGATGGCAGGCCTAAGGTATGCACATGGGTTCATATCTATATGGTTGGTGCAACTCATCATAGCTGGGCCGCATCAAATGAAGAAACGGTAACAACATGAGGGCTTACAAATGTCCCTGCCCCTCTGTACATTGTACCTATGTGTCATACATTTGTCATGGCCACAATGGCTGTTTGACTGGTAATGCACTCCTAAAAGAAACAGGCTTTGGATGTCTCTCTTGGATGCACATGATGAGACGAATACACTCCATTATTATGTCTGCTCACTAATGAAGGAGCATGTTTGCCACCACATGATAGTTAAGGCCACTGCATGTGTGCAGATATGTGTGTAAATGTCACAGGAGACCCATGCTATGTACATGTTAGCAGTGCTACATCGGATGCAGTATCATCATGTCTGAGTGGCTTTACTTACTTATGTAATCTTATAGATGGTTTTTGTCTTTGGAATTGTTGGTCAGTGCACAGATTTTGAGCACATTTCTTCCTTCCATGCCTTACAGGTGGACCCGCACCCTACCCTGTGGACGAGGTGGCTTCATTTGAGGACCCCAACAACTCCAGTAAGTGTTGATATGTCTGTTATGTGTTGTGTTTGCTGGTGATGTGTAATGGACTCCTGTGTGTTGAACAAATAGCAAGGTGTGATGCGCTGGCCCATCATTTGTCTTGTTCCATGAGTGGGATTTCATTATCTCAGCATTTTCTAGTTTGCCAATGCTTATACTATTGTCTTATCTAGGGATTCTAGGTCATTCCTGTAGGTCCCGCAATGTGAATTGGGGTGAGTCATGTGGATAACACTTGTATCAACAAGAGTCACACTGGACCTAATCTCAGATTTAGTCTGCCTGTCAGACCCACATTCTCCCAGAATGGGGCTGCAAAATGCTTACCCACAGATTTCTGCTTCCCTCTTCACTAATGTACTTATGAAACTGTTGGTTGAACTTCCTAGCATAATGTAGCTCCACATGTAGTGCTACAAGTATGTGGCACTTGAGTGCAACTGCCTAGGTGTGCATGCAAATCATGGCCAGGGGTGTTCTTGCAACTCTGTGTTTGTTGTAAGTCATGGCTTACTGGAAGTATATGATGTGGACAAAGGTCTGCATTGCAAGACATGTGTGGTGCTGAGATCGGTCAAGGGTTTGCTGTCTCCTATTTGTAGATACACCATACCTGTGGTGTGTGTGTTGAGCCAAACACACGTCCAGCTTTCCTAAGCTTCCTGGGTGTCCATGTTGTTTGAAATTGTTAGTTGTTTCTCCACCCCCCCACCCTCAAACATAGGCATGGGTTTGTGAATAGTGTACCTAGGACTGATGATACAAGTATGTTACACAGACATGTAAATCAGTGAATCTTTGGTCGGAACCTAGTATACACTCTCAGGTATAGCACATGAGTACTATACTAGCAAGTCCATTTACAACTTGCAGATCATGTGGCCCTAGATTTCCATCCCGTACACTGACATTTGTAGCCCTGGCATTGGCGGAGGATGTGCAGCATGATTGTTAGCTGACAACTGGCAGATCTCTGATGTCAAAATCATGGCAGTTGTTACCCATCTTGTAGGGTTTGGATGTGCTATGTGTGATCCGACCTTTATAGGCTGGCCTGCCATGTACTTCCTCAGGGACATTCAATGATCTGTATGATTATAGGAGCTGTTACATGTACAGTAGATGTATTGTCTGATGTACTTCTTGTGCCATTTCACACAATGCAGTTCCTAATGTAATTTTTTTCCTTTGTCTTCACAGCTGCTAATATGACACCCATCCAGGTCCGTGAATTCCAGAGGCAGGCAATGCGTTACCAGCATATCCTGCAGGTAGAGTCGGGGTACAGAAGGTTGGCCCGAAGATACAGGACCGAACGTGCCTCCGGAGCCTGGAGGGCTTTCCCACAGGGTGGCCCTACGTTGCCCACCACAGCCACCACCAGCACGACCACCACTACCACACAGGTGGCACCATCCACAGCTGGGACCGTTGTCCCAACAACATCTGCAAGTGCTCCAGGCCCTAGCAGTGGACCACCTTCAGGGCAGCCCATAGGCATTGACAATACACGGCCACACACGTCCTCAGCTGGTACACAGACCGCCCCAGCTGCAACAATTGACCCTGCTGCTTTTGTGGACATGCAGCGCAAAATGGACCGTGTCCTCCGGAAAATGAGTCACCTGCGGCGGGATGTTCGCCATATCAACAGGTGTGTGCGGTCCATTAAGCGGACCCTCCGGAGGGCCAACCTCTAGACTTTGTTTATGGACATGATTCGCTCCCATCCCTCCTCTTTCCTTATTCTTATACTTAGTGGGCTTAAGGGGCTTAGTGTTAGGTTAGTATAGGCTGTTAGTTTAGTTAGTGTTAGTGGGTGGTGGTGGGGGTGTCCTGATTATTAAAATAAATTCTTTTTGAGTGTGTGGGTCGATGGCTATGTTGGGGTTCTTGTGTGTTTAGAAAAAAATATATATAAAAAATTAAAAAGAATAATACAAAAAATATATATTTGTTTAGTATAGGATAGTATGTGTTTAGGTTAGTATCTGTTGTCCTCCATGTGTCCCGTCTCATAAGGGGGGTTGATGTTTAGAACGTTTCATTACATGTGATAAGTAAGTTTAGGTTAGGTTAGTTAGGGACAGTTGTGGGTAATGAGTATTTAGGGTAGGTAAGACTTTTCCCCGAGTTTCCTCTTCTGTTATTACCGTTTAATAAATATGTAGTGAACCCTTTACAGTATGTGTAAAATGCTTGTTGATCAGGGCCTTGGCATAAGTGTACATGAATTCTGTTCTATTACATTTGTGTCCTATGCTACAAACAAATCCCAACTGAGCTGTAAGATTGGCAGCTACCCCAGAGCAACCTTGCAAAGATTCCACCATTCATTGCGACCCCCAATCACAGTTACTATGGATCCCAACGTCTTTTTTTCATTACGTATGTTTTCAAAGTCACAAACAGTGCTTCCAGATTTGGTATTGGGGACACTGTGCTATGTCTGACTGCAGTGTGATGTTCAAGGAAACCCTTATTAGCTGAGTGGTCGTAAGCACTCTTGTAGTATCGTGTTCATGTCTCACAGACATCATTTGTGACACTGTTCAGCATGATTACTTATTTGGATGTAAACTCAGACACCTTCATTCATGCAGTTTGTTGACTGTTTGCTTAGATTTGTGGGCACTGTTATATGTGTTAGTATTGCATGGTGGCAACATTTTGCTGCCACTATTTGATGGCTTAGATATCCCATGAGGAAGCATTATTCTGTCCAACACAGCATTATGGTGTATGGTTTCTCTTTTCATCAGATATTACCCTCAGGAAGGGCAGAGTATGGTGCAATCCAGGCCACTGTGCATAGTTATCAGACTACATAATTTCAGGACATTTGTATTGACAAGCTATGTTATTTGACAGGAGGCACATTTCAGTTATCTACAGCACAGTTGATGTGTCACATTACACAGTGACAAAGTGGTTGTGTAAGTGCTATTTATTGAAAAGTGCTGTAGTGCTATATGTACATTGTCCATGATTGTGAGTCCATTATAGTGACATCTTCCATTGTGATCCTACACAAGTGCTAAAGGAAAATGCATTTGACATGCTGGAGTGATGGACAGGATTTGCCAATAAGTAAGTGAGAGACAAGCACTGGGCAGGCTGACAAGATATACAGCGGTTTGCAGAACAGTCATTGAGTACAGTTGTTGTAAGACTGGCATGATACAAAGCGCTGGACCTTGGTAATAGTTGGCCATGTGGCAGGGACTAGTGCTTCCGTGTACTTTTCCGTGTGAAGGTGATCTGTTCCACGTCTTCATCTTCTGATGTGTGTGTTGCCTCCTCTGTCCTTGGTGGTGGTGGTTGTGAAGGGGCAACACACACCACAATGTTAGAAGACGTGGAGTCAGACATCCTGGTCGCTGCTACCTGTGAAGATCTTAAGGGCAGTACTGCTGCAAGGAGGATCTGCTGGTTCTTAAGAATAGCAGCCACATCACGATGGTAGGCAGCCAGGTCGGCCCTGAGGGGGTCATGATTGCATTCGTCATGCAGTGGAAGGTTTGGGGTGCGAGGTCTTGTGGCAACTCCCTCACTGCAGTGGTGAATTCCTTTACAGTTTGTTGTAGCCCTGGCAGGATGGATGTTAGCGCTTGCATGGCTGCTGCCTGATCTGCAGATGACATCATGCACGAACGCACCCCCTCTAGGCTGGCTGCCATAGTTTGCATCCCCACCCGCACCTCCTTGGCCAGCTCCCGCTGTACTCCGACTACAGTTCTCTCAAAGCTGGTGCCTGTGTCGTCTGAGTCCTCAGCTGTATTGGAGCTGGCAGGTCTTACAATTGGTGTTGTGGGTGGGTCCTCTGTGATGGCTGCTTGTTCTGAGCTCCTCCTTGTGACAGAAGGTGGGGTCTGTAGGGTTCCAAGGACATCATAGAGGGTCTGGTGGCTGATGTGTGTCAGCTCGTCATCCATGTCATCAAGGTAGTCCTGGACAGGCATATCCGCAGGAGATCCATCATCCTCTGCAATGTAATAGGGTACAATTAGTGTGTCTGTGTTGTGGCATTAGTGATGTGACATGCCTGCCTTGTGATGATTTCACATTGTGATCTTGTTTCCTGTTCATTGCTCCAGTCTTTCAGATGGGCATTCTCCCAGGCCTATGGCCCACCTGCATGTCACATGTATTGTGGTAAGTTATTTGGCTTGTCAGCATCATCTCCTCTAGGTGTTGGTTTTGGCCAAATAGTGATTTGCCACCTTCTTGTCCTACTCAACCCTCCGTCTGCATCCATTCTAATGGCGAGGCCTTTCACTGGCTGTGGGTGCTCTGATGGCACTAACAGCACACTTAACAATCTGGACCTGCCCCAGTCTCTGATCTTTCACATCCACTTATATGTAGTTGAAATGTAGTGTATCCTATGCATAGCATTGTAATGGCACGATATGGATGTTAGCATTGGTAATGTGTACAGCTGATGTAGGGGAATGAGTGGAGATTGGATTGCCCTGATAGTCGTAGCAGTGTCCTATTTCCTCCTCTGACTGTGCAGGTCTATGTCAGTGACCAGTTACATGTGTCCTCCCCCTCAATGCTGCTGTCTGAGCAGTATGACATTTGGTATGTTGCATTGTGACCCAGGCACAGGATGAACCATGACATATGCTCCATGGCTGTGACCTTAGTGTTGTGTAGCTCCTACTGTTGATGACATTGGCTGATGTTTGCGGGAACTATGGACATTCACAATTGACAGGACTGGAACATTTGTCTTGTTTCAGGGGATTGTTAAAGTTGTCATCCTCAACCCACTAATTTAGGTGTGTATGATCCATGGGCACGTTACTGCCATTGGCTACTTGAGCTGCACACAGAGCAGAGGTGGTAGTGGCAACTGTTGTCACTGTTACATTCCAGTTGTCGGTATGGCTATGGGTTGTTAATTGGGCCCTAGTTAATGTAGGGAGTATAGTGGCTGACATGTGATGGGATGTCAGTTTGACGTTGTGCCCTTCCCTCCTGGCGTGGCTTTACCTTTGCTACATCGTTGGCATGGCAGCATACCCCCATGGGACTGTTGTTGGTGTTATGGTGTGCCACAACTTCTCTCTGTACAGGCCATGCCCCCATGCCATACCCCTTTACCCATACCACTCCATGTATATGATGACTTCCATGCATTTTGTGGTCAGTAGCCCCCCTCTGCTTACAGTTGACATTAGTGCATTTTAATTCCCCATTCAACTTACCCTGCATGTGTGTTGTCTCCTGGTAGTATGCGCTGTCCTGTCCTTGAACCCCTGTGATGATCTCCTCAGGGATGACGGCTGCGACCATCTCCTCCATGTGGTCCAGGGCCTCCTGGTGTGCTGGACTCCCACCTCCAGTCTGCAGTGCTGCCTTCCTGTTCCTGGCCATCTTTTCCTTGGTCCTGCGCTTGCAGCCGTCGTTTCTTGCACTCGATGACTGTTCTGCGTACTTCTGCCACACTGTTAATCTTGTCAACAATTTGTTGCCATACTGCCTCTCTCCTACTGATTGGCAACTTTGAGGTGACAAACAGTTGGTGCTGGTGTTCCGTCACCACTTTAACCAGAATTTCCTGCTCCTCTGCACTGAAGCGACACTTTCTTTTCTTCTTCAAACTGTCCTGGGTCTTGTGTGGGTCCTCCTGGGTGGTTCTTGGTCTGTTGTCATCTTCCTGGGGTCTGTACAGGCATCAGGGATCCATTTTGGCTCCCCTCTACTGAAATTACTGTATTTGCGGGGAATTTTGACGCTATTGCGTCCAAAAACGCTGCATATCTGGTTTTCGGTGTCGTAAATCGACCCACAGTCATTTCCGCCGTATTAACGTCGTGTTGCTTTACGACTTGACGCTGCGGTGTGCATAAAAAAAAATTACTTACACCTGTGGTTTGCGCCGCCGTACGTCAAAGTATAAATTTTACGCCCGCACGCTGCACTGAAATGGCATTAGCCGGCGGGAATATTTTTGACGCAAAACTCCGCCAGCGCAGTTTTGCGTCAAAAAGTATAAATATGGGCCTTGGTTCTCTGTGAGCACTGGTTAAAAAAACAATCACCCAACAGTGATTGTGTCCACATGGATTCAGAGAACAGTGCCTTCCCAGTGTTGCTATTTTCTAAAAAGGCAACTGCCCCCCAGTCCGTGATCACTCTTGTGAGTTCTGCCCAGATAGCTCAGCATGGCTGAGACAGTGGTCTGCACCAACCCACCACCACCATATTGAAAGTGGCTCCTTCGATGCATAGTATGAGCGGTGATCATGTAAAACATCATGCTCACTGTCAGGCGGGCTATTTTTAAGTCTAGAGACTTACGTGCCCTTGGAAGTCCAGTACATCAGTACCCAGAAAGCCTTACCTCCCTAATGCGCATGTGTTCGGGGGGCTGGGCAGTGTGGTTATCATTATGCACTCTGACAGCACTTGTAGACGGGCAATTATTTCTACTTAGGCAGATGATAGTGTGACACTTGCTCTGCTCCAGGTCGACTGACTTGCAGCATCATACAGCTTACTGAGCACAGAGAGAGGTTCTGAAAGCGCAGAATCACCATGCTGTCATTAGTACACCAGAGCACACTAGCATCACAGGCCAGAGTTACAGCACCAGTACTGAGGAGTGCTATTCCAGCACTCTTCCACCAGGATGGCCATTGCTGATCAGTTTCCTTGTACATCAGTCCTGAATGAGATGCTCTGAGAGAGCATGCCTCTGTTCACCAGCTTTAAGCAGTTCTACACCAGCAGCAACAAAAAATGTAGCAGACCAACTGGCAGTGGTTGAGCACAGCAGAGGTAAGTGACCAGTTGTATATTGTTATTTCTTCCTTTTTCCCCTTCCCATTCAGTCCATATGCCATCCCCCAATTTTGAGCCTTACCTTGGTAGTTCACAAGGAGCAGTGACCATTGGCTATTGTGTGGATATGACTCCTTTATTTTTGGTGCACTTATTTATTATCTTAATAATTTGATCCTACACTATCCCGGAAGTCTCTAACTGACTCATACAGTAGACTCTTGCAAGAGTTCAGTCTTAAGTGTTCATACTTATTAATGTTCAATAACTAATACAGTTATATGGTGGACCCACAAGTGTCATGTATAAAATATATATACAGTTCAATGAAAAACAAAGGATATAGGGACGTTGTAGTTAGGAAATGTTTGATCAAAAATTGTGCATGTGGGGGTGCGATTTATAGTTATCTTAGAGCATGAGTTATAGTTACTTGAGGTAACTCTAACTATAACTGGTGAATTTCTATGGTTTTGTATATTTTAAAACTTTAAATGTGAGGCTAACTATAACATCCCTGTAAGCTTTGGTTTTTTTATAAGTGAACTTCTATGGGCTTTTTAAATTCTATTTCCTAACTATAACATCCCTGTAAGCTTTGTTTTTTTTCAGTGATATATATATATACACACACACACACACACACACACACACACATATATATGTATTCTGGATCTCGTAGTAAAGGTGCATATGAATATGGAAGCAAATACAAAGATAAAAATATATCAACCGTTATCATAGATTTACTAATTATGCTACATTCTATTGATATTTTCAAAACATAAATGTTTTTAAATGATTATTTGTTTTTATATAATTACATTATTCATTTGGCTTAACTTCTCAGTGAGATTTATGACCCTACCTGTGTACAACATATCCTTTTGGTAATTGGAATTTATTTATTTTTCCATATCTATTTTCACTTGCTATTTTGAAATTATTGCAATGATAACCCTTTCATCTTCACTTTTTAATTTATCTTAGATCTCACATTTGAGTTCACCATTAGATATGTAGATAAAGTTCTTCACTTGAGCACATGGCCCCCAGCAGTCGTGTTACAGCCACCTTCCCAGGGAAAATGCAGTTAAATGAATGTTGGCGCCTGTGCAGCCCCCTCCCCGCAGCCCTCGGGAACACCACCTCCCTGGAGAAAATATACTTAAATAAATGCAGTGGGTCTGCACGGTCCCCCTGCATCCCCATTGGCAGCAACCTCCTCAGGGCAAATGTGCTTTAGTAAAAGCAGGGAGACCTAGCCCAGTGTGTGGTGGACACCTATGGTGTTACACCTTATAATGGGTCTGGGCAACCCTGATTAGTTAATATTGCCATAGGGTTGACTTACAGTGACCTGGTGTAGTGACCACCGGTGAAAGGGTGCATGCACCATTTCATCCAGGCTGTAAATGGCAGGTCTGCAGACAGAGTTTGCATGGGATTCCCTGGGTGGCATGATACATGCTGCAGCCCATGGGAGACCCCTGGTGTACCAATGCCCTGGGTCCCTAAGTACCATCTACCAGGGACTTACAGGGGTATAGCAGCATGCCAATTGTGGGGTGTATGAAATGCCAAAAGAACCAAATTTGGAGGAGAGAGCACAATCATTGGGGTCCTGATTAGCAGGATCCCAGGGAAAACAGTCTAAGCACACTGACATCAGACAAAAAGTAGGGTTAACCATGGCAGAAAGAGAGAACTTTCTTACAAACCACACAGCCCACTTCAGAGCACCAGCAACCACCACCTCCCCCGGACAAACAATATAATATATGGGGGGCCGCGGGGACATGTGGTCGTGCTTGACCAGGGCAAAGTCAAAAGTTGAGGCCGACTGCGATGAAGCCCTGCTCGGATATATTCAGAAATTTTTCTGGTGCTTGTCTTCCTCAAGGTCCTCTCCAGCAAGCCAGTTTTGCTGCCACATCATTAAATTGCCCTGCCACGAGATCCCGGTCAAATCCTAGAAGTCTAGAGTTCCTGAGCTTTCAGCTGTACGAACCTGAAATTCAGACTGGGTCATGATTGAAGGTAGCTGGCTTGACTCACTACATCGGGTCAGTCCACTTATGGAGGTTTTTTTCATAGTACTCCAAACTTCTCCAAACGTCTGGTTCTTCTTCCAGAAGTCCTTTTTGCATCTTTGAAGTATCCACAAATGTGATCCAAGGTTCCTGAATCTCTGAGTTGCCCCTTGAAAGTTGGGACTACAGTTCTCTGAATGCACTGGTCAGAATCCTCAAATGGCTCCTGGATGCTGTTCAACTGGGCTCTTCTTACAGGACTTGATGCACAGGACTCTGGTCAGCTCATTTTGCACCTGTAGCTTACAGGGAGTCGACTCCTGGAGTTGCAAAAGCAAGACAAAGTTCTTTTCTTGGTGAGGCCCAAAGTGCGCAGCTGGTGCAGTCCTTGTGGGTGCAGCCCTTCAGGTCTACACCAGGTGTTGAACAGGGCAGTCCTTCTTCTCCCATAACTCCTTCCAGAAGAGATCTGAACTGCTGGACAGCTCTGCCATATTTATCCTTGCTCCTGGGTGACTAATAGAATACACAGTGCCACCCTCTGGGGTGACCACTTCCTGTGAAGTGTGGCAAAAATCAATCACAGAAAGCAACTTTCTTGACAAATCCATCATGGTGAAAATATCTTCTTGGAGGTTACATCTGGCTGAGCCCACCTACTAGTGTGGCTATGTTTCCCTAACACACCCTTTCCAGCCCCTCTGCTAATCTAATTATTACGGCTCCCATTTGGCTGGGGGAGCAGGAAATGAAAGAGGTCTAGTTTCTGTCCCAAGTGGCTTTCCCTTCTTTGCAAACCAGTTTGACCACTCCACCCCCAACCTGCTCTATCATCTGCTCCAGCAGTTCTCCTCCCACCAGATTCTTCCTTTGTTTCAGCCCAGGTCACTTCACATCTCATCAAGGTAACCTGTCTAAGGCTGCCAGAGACTTGCCAGTCAGGAAAGGGCACTACAGGGCTGATTTTGTCAACTTTCAGAAAAAGTTCTAAAACTCTTTCTCAGTACTAGTTGTCATAAATCCAACATTCCCAAGGTGTTGGATTTATTCTACCTTATAATTTGATAGCAAAAGTGACCCATTCACCTCTTTTCTAGCGAAAGTGAGACTTTATTCATTTTAAATGAAGAAACCTAATGTTAGCCTATGGAGCTAATGTACTACCCGCTTAGCTGTACTTCCCTCCCCAGATCCAATAAAACATCTTTTATAAAAACACTGCTTATATTTACACTGCACCGAAACCTTGGGGCACCTAGGGCAGACCTTAAGGTTAACTTATATGTAAAATTAAGGTATTTTTATACTTTGGAAGAACTTTTAATTCCAAAGTCGAATATGGGGTTAATGTTAATTTGAAAGCAGCCAGCAAAAAAGGCCTGCTTTTACAATGACACCAGAGACCACAGCAGGGCACCCAGGCTATCACAGATACGACTCGCTTCAGTGTCTATCTATCTATCTATCTATCTATCTATCTATCTATCTATCTATCTATCTATCTATCTATCTATCTATCTATCTATCTATCTATCTATCTATCTATCTTTTTACATGTTATTCTGAGCAATTTTCTACTTACTTTCAGGCCTCTGGTGCCAAACTAGTTTATAGAGTAATGTCTAAAAAAGAAGCTTGGATGATGTTGTCAGTGATGTCATAAATTATTTAATAGAACATGTTGTGAGCGATGTAATATGTGAGATTATAAGCAGTGCATGGCGGGGGTACAAGTTATAGCTAGTTCTACTAGCTATTGCTGATTCATTTGTGTGCCTTTTGAGTTCAAAACGTTAATGTTGGCACTGACATGTTCACCTAACTATTTCATTACTTTAACCTTTGGTTTATTCTGGGAATGTCAAAGCCTTTAAAAAAAAAATGAAAACAGATCTTTTTATCACACATATCTATAGGTTATTTTAACTTTTGCTTTTTCCCTGAGTTTCTAGTTTTTTTTTTTTTAACATAAAGTAATATTTATTTATGACACGTAAGTCCAACCCTGCTTTGGTTTTGACTATGCACGGTGGGGGATGGGCCACACAGCCTGGCTCTGGCTACCCCATCCTCCAGGGCTCTTTTTTAAAGGGGAGGGTTGCCATATGGCCTCATTAGTCTCTACTGACCGCATCTGTGAGAAAGTAGCCTCTTTCTAGCCTTGTTACCCCCACTTTTGGCCTGTTTGTGAGTGTATGTCAGGGGGTTTTCACTGTCTCACTGGTATCCTGCTAGCCAGGGCCCAGTGCTCATAGTGAAAACCCTATGTTTTTAGTATGTTTGTTATGTGTCACTGGGACCCTGCTAGTCAGGACCCCAGTGCTCATAAGTTTGTGACCTATAGGTATGTGTTCCCTGTGTGATGCCTAACTGTCTAACTGAGGCTCTGCTAACCAGAACCTCAGTGGTTATGCTCTCTCTTAACAAATTGTCACTAACAGGCTAGTGACCAATTTTACCAATTTACATTGGCATACTGGAACACCCTTATAATTCCCTAGTATATGGTACTGAGGTACCCAGGGTATTGGGGTTCCAGGAGATCCCTATGGGCTGCAGCATTTCTTTTGCCACCCATAGCGAGCTCTGACAATTCTTACACAGGCCTGCCACTGCAGCCTGAGTGAAATAACGTCTACGTTATTTCACAGCCATTTTACACTGCACTTAAGTAAGTTATAAGACACCTATATGTCTAACTTTTACCTGGTAAAGGTTGGGTGCTAAGTTACTTAGTGTGTGGGCACCCTGGCACTAGCCAAGGTGCCCCCACATTGTTCAGGGCCAATTCCCCAGACTTTGTGAGTGCGGGGACACCATTACACGCGTGCACTACACATAGATCACTACCTATGTGTAGCTTCACAATGGTAACTCCGAATATGGCCATGTAACATGTCTATGATCATGGAATTGCCCCCTCTATGCCATCCTGGCATAGTTGGCACAATCCCATGATCCCACAGGTCTGTAGCTCAGACCTGGGTACTGCCAAACTACCTTTCCCGGGGTTTCACTGCAGCTGCTGCTGCTGCCAACCCCTCAGACAGGTTTCTGCCCTCCTGGGGTCCAGCCAGGCCTGGCCCAGGAAGGCAGAACACAGGACTTCCTCAGAGATAGGGTGTTACACCCTCTCCCTTTGGAAAATGGTGTTAGGGCTGGTGAGGAGTAGCCTCCCCCAGCCTCTGGAAATGCTTTCATGGGCACAGATGGTGCCCATTTCTGCATAAGCCAGTCTACACCGGTTCAGGGACCCCTCAGCCCTGCTCTGGCACAAAACTGGACAAAGAAAAGGGGAGTGACCACTCCCCTGACCTGCACCTCCCCTGGGAGGTGCCCAGAGCTCCTCCAGTGTGCTCCAGACCTCTGCCATCTTGGAAACAGAGGTGCTGCTGGCACACTGGACTGCTCTGAGTGGCCAGTGCCAGCAGGTGACGTCAGAGACTCCTTCTGATAGGCTCCTTCAGGTGTTGCTAGCCTATCCTCTCTCCTAAGTAGCCAAACCCTCTTTTCTGGCTATTTAGGGTCTCTGTCTTTGGGGATTCCTTAGATAACGAATGCAAGAGCTCATCCGAGTTCCTCTGCATCTCTCTCTTCACCTTCTGCCAAGGAATCGACTGCTGACCGCGCTGGAAGCCTGCAAAACTGCAACAAAGTAGCAAAGACGACTACTGCAACTCTGTAACGCTGATCCTGCCGCCTTCTCGACTGCTTTCCTGGTGGTGCATGCTGTGGGGGTAGTCTGCCTCCTCTCTGCACTAGAAGCTCCGAAGAAATCTCCTGTGGGTCAACGGAATCGTCCCCCTGCAACCGCAGGCACCAAAGAACTGCATCACCGGTACCCTGGGTCTCCTCTCAGCACGACGAGTGAGGTCCCTTGAATCCAGCAACTCTGTCCAAGTGACTCACACAGTCCAGTGACTCTTCAGTCCAAGTTTGGTGGAGGTAAGTCCTTGCCTCCCCACGCCAGACTGCATTGCTGGGAACCGCGACTTTTGCAGCTACTCCGGCCTCCGTGCACTTCCGGCAGAAATCCTTTGTGCACAGTCCAGCCTGGGTCCACGGCACTCTAACCTGCATTGCACGACTTCCTAAGTTTTCCTCCGGCGACGTGGGACTCCTTTGTGCGACTTCGGGTGAGCACCATTTCACGCATCTTTGTAGTGCCTGTTCTGGCACTTCTGCGGGTGCTGCCTGCTTCTGAGAGGGCTCCTTGTCTTGCTCGACGCCCCCTCTGTCCCCAGACACAATTGGCGACATCCTGGTCCCTCCTGGGCCACAGCAGCATCCAAAAATCCTAACTGCACGATGTGCAGCTAGCAAGGCTTGTTGGCGGTCTTTCTTCAGGAAAACACTTCTGCATGACTCTCCATGGCGTGGGGGATCCATCCTCCAAAGGGGAAGTCTCTAGCCCTTGTCGTTCCTGAAGAACCTTCAGCTTCTACTGTCCAGTAGCAGCTTCTTTGCACCCACAGCTGGCATTTCCTGGGCATCTGCCCATCTCCAGCCCCAACGCCAACACCGTCACGCCCTCACAGGATTTGTGCGAATCCCTCGCCACCTTCTTCCACCGCAAGATCAGCGACCTCCACGACAGCTTCCGACACCAGACCCAACCAAACACCACCGAACCCGCACCCCCGACCATCACCCTCAACAACTGGACCCACATCAACACTGAAGAAACCAAATCCACCATGAACTCTATCCACTCCGGCGCCCCTTCGGACCCCTGCCCTCACTTCATCTTTAACAAAGCCGACGACATCATCGCCCCACACCTCCAGGCCATCATCAATTCTTCTTTTTCTTCTGCTACCTTCCCCGAATGCTGGAAACACGCCGAAGTCAACTCCCTATTAAAGAAACCTACGGCTGACCTGAGCGACCTGAAAAACTTCCGCCCCATCTCTCTCCTGCCTTTCCCAGCCAAGGTAATTGAGAAGACCGTCAACAAACAGCTGACCACCTTCCTGGAAATCAACAACCTGCTTGACCCTTCACAAACTGGATTCCGAACCAATCACAGCACAGAAACCGCCCTCATCTCAGTCACAGACGACATCAAAACCCTGATGGACAACGGTGAAACAGTCGCCCTCATTCTCCTCGACCTTTCGGCTGCCTTCAACACCGTCTGTCACCGCACCCTAATCACCCGCCTCCGCTCCACCGGGATCCAAGGCCAGGCCCTGGACTGGATCGCCTCCTTCCTCTCAAACCATTCCCAAAGAGTTTACCTCACTCCGTTTCGCTCAGTACCCACCGAGATCATCTGCGGCGTACCTCATGGCTCATCACTCAGCCCGACACTCTTCAATGTCTACATGAGCCCCCTCGCCAACATCGTACGCAAGCACGACATCATCATCACCTCCTACGCCGACGACACCCAACTTATACTCTCCCTCACCAAGGACCCCGCCAGCGCCAAAACCAACCTACAAGAGGGTATGAAGGACGTTGCAGATTGGATGAGGCTCAGCCGCCTAAAGCTGAACTCTGAAAAAACGGAAGTCCTCATCCTCGGCAACACCCTGTCCGCCTGGGACGACTCCTGGTGGCCCACGGCCCTCGGCACCGCACCGGCCCCCGCAGACCACGCCCGCAACCTCGGCTTCTTCTTGGACTCTCTCCACACCATGACCAAGCAAGTCAACGCCGTGTCCTCCGCCTGCTTCCTCACCCTCCGCATGCTCCGCAAGATCTTCCGCTGGATCCCCGCCGACACTAGAAAAACCGTGACCCACGCCCTCGTCACGAGCCGCCTGGACTACGGCAACACCCTTTACGCTGGGACCACAGCCAAACTCCAAAATCGCCTGCAACGCATTCAAAACGCCTCGGCCCGCCTCATCCTCGACATACCCTGCAACAGCCACATCTCCGCACACCTGAGACACCTGCATTGGCTCCCAGTCAGCAAAAGGATCACCTTTCGACTTCTCACCCACGCACACAAAGCCCTCCACGACAAGGGACCGGAATACCTCAACCGACGCCTCAGCTTCTACGTCCCCACCCGCCTCCTCCGTTCCTCTGGCCTCGCACTCGCTTCCGTCCCTCGCATCCGCCGCTCCACGGCGGGTGGGAGATCTTTCTCCTTCCTGGCGGCCAGGACTTGGAACTCCCTCCCCACCAGCCTCAGGACCACCCAGGACCACTCCGCTTTCCGGAGACTCCTAAAGACCTGGCTTTTCGAGCAGCAGTAACCCCCTCTTTCCCCTAGCGCCTTGAGACCCTCACGGGTGAGTAGCGCGCTTTATAAATGTTAATGATTTGATTTGATTTGATTTGATCTCCGACTTGCTTGTGACTTTTGGACTTGGTCCCCTTGTTCCACAGGTACCCTCGACTGGAAATCCATCATTGTTGCATTGCTTTTTTGTGTCTTTCCTGCAGAATTCCCCTATCACGACTTCTATGTCCTTTGGGGAACTTTAGTGCACTTTGCACTCACTTTTCAGGGTCTTGGGGTGGGCTATTTTTCTAACCCTTGCTATTTTCTAATAGTCCCAGCGACCCTCTACAAGGTCACATAGGTTTGGGGTCCATTCGTGGTTCGCATTCCACTTTTGGAGTATATGGTTTGTGTGGCCCCTATCCCTATGTGTCCCCATTGCATCCTATTGTAACTATACATTGTTTGCACTGTTTTCTAATACTATTACTGCATATTTTGGTATTGTGTACATATATCTTGTGTATATTTGCTATCCTCATACTGAGGGTACTCACTGAGATACTTTTGGCATATTGTCATAAAAATAAAATACCTTTATTTTTAGTATATCTGTGTATTGTGTTTTCTTATGATATTGTGCATATGACACTAGTGGTACTGTAGGAGCTTCACTCGTCTCCTAGTTCAGCCTAAGCTGCTCTGCTAAGCTACCATTATCTATCAGCCTAAGCTGCTAGACACCCTATACACTAATAAGGGATAACTGGGCCTGGTGCAAGGTGTAAGTACCCCTTGGTACTCACTACAAGCCAGTCCAGCCTCCTACAACATCTCCCAGTGCTATTTTTCTAAATGAGAGGGGAACCTGTGCCCTAAGGTAACTACAAATTATGCCCCAGCCATGCAATTTTTTTAATGAATAGTTTTACAAGTTATGTTACAGTGATATTATCAATGATGTTGAGAGAGCGTAGCTTATATAATCTATATCAACATATAGGTGGTCATTACAACCCTGGCGGACGGTGTTAAAGCTGCGGTAATACCGCAAACAGGCCGGCGGACAAAAAAATGGAATTACGACCCTGGCGAAAACCACCAACAAAGACAGCCACTTTAACACATCGCCCGCCATGGCGGTACAGACAAACAGCGCGGCGGTCACCGCCAACAGACAGGCGGAAGACAATGTACCGCCCACACTATCACAACACACCAATCTGCCACCTTTTCCGGAGCGGATTCACCGTGGATAAAAACACAGTGGAAACAGCTTTTGCAATGGGAAAACACTCACCTCAACACATCCCACGAGGAACGAGGACTCCATGGACCCGGAACTACAAATCTTACCTGCCCTTGCATTCCTGCTCATCTACGACCAACAGCGACGTAGGCGCAGAACATACCGGTGAGTACTGCACCTACAACACGGGGGAGGCAAAAGTTACAGGGACACCCACCAAACACCCCCACCCTCGCATATTACAACATACACACCAATGCAGTCACAAAAATCACAGTAACAACCCACAACCCCCCTGGAAGAATGCAATGACAAAACGAATAGCGCCCAAACTTTGTATTTAGCCAATATACAACTCATTAAAAAATATACGGATATATATCACCAAATCTGTCAAAAATAAATATACAAAACAAGAAGTAGTGCAGATATGTACACAACAATGTCCGTGCACCAACAGTCCAAAAATGCATGGGCGACGCCACAATAGATACCTGACCAAAATCCGAGAGAACACTGCCGGAGCATCAGATAGAAACACTACAGGCACCTCAGGGGGAAGGGAAGGGGGGGCACCTCAGCCACATGAATGCGAAGCCAGATCCACGACGGGGCTCCATGCCCATTGATGTATCCTGGGGAGTGCAAAGCCACAGTCTCTCAAGTCTCTACAGTGGGTGGGTTGCCCACTGTGCCATCCTGGGGAGTGCAAAGCCACAGTCTCTCAAGTCACTACAGTGGGTGGTTTGCCCACTGTGCCATCCTGGGGAGTGCAAAGCCACAGTCTCTCAAGTGTCTACAGTGGGTGGGTTGCCCACTGTGCCATCCTGGGGAGTGCAAAGCCACAGTCTCTCAAGTGTCTACAGTGGGTGGGTTGCCCACTGTGCCATCCTGCGAAGTGCAAAGCCACAGTCTCTCAAGTCTCTACAGTGGGTGGATTGCCCACTGCCATATCCTGGGGAGTGCAAAGCCACAGTCTCTCAAGTCTCTACAGTGGGTGGATTGCCCACTGCCATATCCTGGGGAGTGCAAAGCCACAGTCTCTCAGGTAGATGCAGGTCTCCACTGGTTCTGGAGGGGGACTGGTGCCCAGACTGGATGAGTCTCCCCGTGGAAGTACCTGTCCTGTCACTGTCCCAGCGGCACATGGGAGAACGATGCCTGATGTGCCGGACTATTCATACCCACACGGTCTTTGCCCTGTTCAGCGGTCTTGACCATGGCGGTCTTGGCCTTGTTTAGCGGTGCTTTGCCATGGCTGCCTATGGACTGTTCAGTGGTGCTTTGCCATGGCGGTCTTTGCCCTGTTCAGCGGTCTTCACCATGGCGGTCTTGGCCTTGTTCAGCGGTGCTTTGCCATGGCTGCCTATGGACTGTTCAGCGGTGCTTTGCCATGGCTGCCTATGGACTGTTCAGCTGTGCTTTGCCATGGTGGTCTTTGCCCTGTTCAGCGGTCTTCACCATGGCGGTCTTGGCCTTGTTCAGCGGTGCTTTGCCATGGCTGCCTATGGACTGTTCAGCGGTGCTTTGCCATGGCGGTCTTTGCCCTGTTCAGCGGTCTTTACCATGGCGGTCTTGGCCTTGTTCAGCGGTGCTTTGCCATGGCTGCCTGTGGACTGTTCAGCGGTGCTTTGCCATGGCTGCCTATGGACTGTTCAGCAGTGCTTTGCCATGGCGGTCTTTGCCCTGTTCAGCAGTCTTCACCATGGCGGTCTTGGCCTTGTTCAGCGGTGCTTTGCCATGGCTGCCTATGGACTGTTCAGCGGTGCTTTGCCATGGCGGTCTTTGCCCTGTTCAGCGGTCTTCACCATGGCGGTCTTGGCCTTGTTCAGTGGTGCTTTGCCATGGCTGCCTATGGACTGTTCAGCGGTGCTTTGCCATGGCTGCCTATGGACTGTTCAGCGGTAGCCTAAGATGGCGGTTCAGATACTGACATTGGTGTGTGGCATGACGTTCCATCATTGCCCAGCAGGCTGTGAGATTCTGGACCCTCCTGGGCTGTGACTCAGGCGGTTGTGGTGCTCTCCTGACCAGTAACGATACTTGAGCCCTCCTGGGCTATGACTCTGGCGGTGGTCTCCTGACCAGTAACGATACTTGAGCCCTCCTGGGCTATGACTCTGGCGGTGCCCTCCTGGGCTATGACTCTGGCGGTGGTCTCCTGACCAGTAACAATACTTGAGCCCTCCGGGGCTATGACTCTGGCAGTGGTCTCCTGACCAGTAACGATACTTGAGCCCTCCGGGGCTATGACTCTGGCGGTGGTCTCCTGACCAGTAACGATACTTGAGCCCTCCGGGGCTATGACTCTGGCGGTGGTCTCCTGACCAGTAACGATACTTGAGCCCTCCTGGGCTATGACTCTGGCGGTGGTCTCCTGACCAGTAACGACGGTGCTGGCGGTTGTGTCTGGACCGCTGGAAATGATGGCGCACTTCTCCGCCGTGACACTCACAACAGGTTGGGGAGACTTCCTCGGGACCTTCCCCACCTTCTTTTGAGTTACAGATGACTCACCAATCGCCTTGGATCCCATTTCACTGTTTGTACCTCCAGGAGTCTTGACACAGTCCCGTCGTCCAATCTCCAATTTCGGAGCCTTCACAGGGGGTGGGCTGACAGTGCTTTGGCTCCGGGTCCTACTGCCTGCCCTGGTGGACGGGGCACTCCAAAAACCTGGAACACGCACCACTGGTACTGGAGGCATTTTGGCTGAGGCGCTACGACGGGACTGATGAATTGGAGGCGGGGGTGGGGGCAAAAAGGTCAATTTGACATAGGGACAGTTTCTGACGTACACTGGGATGGGTAGTTGGAGGGGCTCTGGGAGTGGAGGAAGAGGAGGTGGTTGTAGGAGGTGTCACTTTAGGTGTTTTGGGTGCAGGTGCAGGTACTGGAGGCTGTCGTGAGGTGGATGGATGTTGGGTGAGTGATTGCCGGCGTTTGTGTACTTTGGGAGGGGGCGTCACAGAAACACTGGGAGAGGACACAGGGGACGTGTATATGGCAGTGGAGGTGGTGACTGCAGGTGAGCGGCTTGTGGTGCTGGGTGTCCTGGTGCGAGTCCTAGTGCCTGTAGATGTGGTGCATGCAGGTGTGTGTGTAGACAAGACTGGGAGGGAGGAGGGAGAAGAGGAGGAGGGGGACACAGTGGAGACAGTGGATGTTGCTGTGTCTGTATGGGTCTAATGCTTGTGTGAGTGCTTGTGGTGAGTGTGGTGCCTATGTTTGCTTGAGCTACTTTTGGGTGTTGACTTGTGTGCATGCTGGTCTGTAGGTGTGCTTGGGATGGGCTGGGGTACAGGGGATTGGGTCTGGGTGGAGGAAGTTGGAGGGGGGAGGCTGGACACAGGGACAATGGCTGCCATCAGTGCTGAGGCCAGAGATTGCAGGGTTCGCTGAAGGACAGCCTGACCAGAATGAATGCCTTCCAGGAATGCATTACCGTGTTTCAACTCTCGTTCTACACCCTGAATGGCATTCACAATGGTAGACTGCCCAACAGTGAGTGACCTGAGGAGGTCAATGGCCTCCTCACTGAGGGCAGCAGGGGTGACAGGGGCAGGGCCTGAGGTGCCTGGGGCGAAGGTGATGCCCACCCTCCTGGGTGAGCGGGCACGGGGCGAACGCTGAGGGGCTGCTGAGAGGGCGGTGTTGGTAGGGGAGGTGGCGGCTGTACCTGTAGAAGTGGGACGCACAGATGGTGCCACCACCACAGGGGAGCTCCCATCGGGGGACGAGTCCGTATCGCTGTTTGGTGATCCTGTGGCTGACGTGAAGCTCCCCTCGCCCTCCGTCCCACTGGTGAAATCAGAGTCTGTGGTGTGGCCCTCCATGGCCATGTGGGATGCAGCTCCCTCGTGCTCCGGTGCCACTGTACCTCCGCCTGATGATGCTGATGTACAGAAGGACAGGGAGAGCAGAAAAAGGGTGGAGACAGAAGAAAGAGAGTTTTAGTGCATGGCATACCGCTACCGTTGGCGGACAAGACAAACACAGCAGCCCCCTGCATTACGCCGTGCTCCTGCCCTCTGCACATGCAATTCCTGGGAAATGGCCTACATAGCAATGGTAGACATCTGCCCACATGGATGGCAAAGGGGCAACTATACATCAATTTGCCTTTTTTTTTAGCTGGGGTAGAGTGCCACATGGCCTACATAATGGAGGGGCCTTGCCTACCTAACTCGCCCTGGCCTAGGGACACCCACATCCCACCACCCCCACCCAGACAGCTCCATAGCACGCAAAGTCCATTGCATGAGGTTGAACTCACCCCCTTGTGTCTGCTGTGATGTCCTTAAGCGCCCATCCAACTCCGGGTAGGCCAACGCCAGGATCCGGAACATCAGGGGGGTCATGGTGCGACGGGCACCCCTCCCACGTTGGGAGGCCATCCCCAGCTGAGCCTCCGCCGTCTTCTTGCTGCAGCGGCGAATGTCCTCCCATCTCTTACGGCAGTGTGTGCCCCGTCTCTGGTGGGCCCCCAGGGTCCGGACCTCCTTGGCGATGGCATGCCAAATGTCCCTCTTCTGGTGGGCGCTGACCTACATGACATGCACAACGAAAGAGGAACAGTCATTACCTACTGCACCGTCGTTGTAATTGGCCCCCTCCCAACTCTATCCCTGTGGCCCATTCATCCCCATGCATGACTGTTCTATGTACTCTGCCCCCTTCCCTCATCCACCCAGCCCTCTCCACCCAGGCCTAGCCCATACCACGTGCTCCCTGTGTACTAACCTGTTGGTCTGGAGGACCGTAGAGTAGCGTGTACTGGGGGAGGACCCCATCCACAAGTTTCTCCAACTCCTGTGCAGTGAAGGCAGGGGCCCTTTCCCCAGACGCAGCAGCCATCGTCACTTCCAGACCGAGGTCATAGCAGCACTAGCAGTGTAGGTCCTCTCCTGTCGAAGGTCAGGTATCTAGTGATTGAACAGATAGAAAATGGTGGTGACGTCCGCGGCGGTGACGTCCGCAGTGGTGCGCATCATCACCGCCAGCGCACCTGTTCATTGGCTCCTGGGACCCATAGGGTCCACTGTTAACCAATGCAGCATTGCGCCGCGCTCTACGACCGCCTACTGCGACGGTGTGCAACATCAGCGCAGTTACCCCACAATTCCATTGTCCCATTTTAGAGGTCAGGCAGCCGCCATTTCAGGGTCCCACATGGCTTAATTTACTACTGCGTCACACATACCGAGGCCTACACTCAAAACCTTTCCGGGATGGGTTAATTGTCTGGTGTAGTCTTGTGTATGACTGTGGGTACATACCTGGAGGAATGCTGACAGTTTTTTCGCTGTTGTCCTTCTCAGGCACCGTCAGTTGGGACATATTGGAAGATGGCGGAATCCGCCGGTGTACCGACCGCTGGTGGACCTGTTGACAATGGAAGAGCGACATGTCATCGTGACCTACCGGTTTGACAGTGCCACAATCCGGGAACTATGTACCCAGTTGGAGTCTGACCTGATGTCACCAATCCGCCATCCGACTGGAATCCCCCCTGACGTGCAGGTGCTGTCAGTGCTCCATTTCTTAGCAAGTGGGTCTTTTCAGACAACAGTGGCCATGGCATCAGGGATGTCCCAGCCTATGTTTTCCAACGTCTTGTCAAGAGTGTTGGCTGCCCTGCTGAAACACGTAAGGAGATACATCATTTTCCCTGAGGTGGCGGATTTGCCTACAGTGAAAGGTAACTTCTATGCCTTTGGACATATCCCCAACGTCATAGGTGCCATTGATGGGACCCATGTAGCTCTGGTCCCCCCCGCAGGAATGAACAGGTGTACAGGAACCGGAAGATTTATCATTCGATGAATGTCCAGATGGTCTGTTTGGCAGACCAGTACATCTCGCAGGTAAATGCTATGTTCCCTGGCTCAGTGCATGACGCCTACATCCTGCGGAATAGCAGCATCCCTGATATGATGGGTCAACTCCAGAGGCACCGTGTATGGCTATTGGGGGACTCTGGTTACCCCAACCTGTCCTGGCTACTGACCCCAGTGAGGAATCCCAGGGCAGAGGAACGCTACAATGAGGCCCATGGGTGGACTAGGAGGGTAATCGAGCGGACCTTCGGCCTCCTGAAGGCCAGGTTCAGGTGCCTCCATATGACAGGTGGGTCCCTATTCTACTCACCGAAGAAGGTGTGCGACATCATCATCGCCTGCTCCATGCTCCATAACTTGGCATTGCGACGCCAGGTGCCTTTTCTGCAGGAGGATGATCCAGATGACAGTGTTGTTGCAGCAGGGGAGCCTGGGGAGCCTGTGGACAGTGATGAGGATGAAGCTGATGAAGATGAAAACGACAACAGGGAGTCAGTCATACAGCAATATTTTCAATGAGACACAGGTGAGTACAATTTCATGTTTCACATTATATTACATCTCACATGTCTACCTCTATCCTGTACCTACATTTCACTCCCTATTTGTTAACTGAGTTGTCCCCTTCCATTTCAGTTTCACTAATGTGTTGATCTACGTGTCAACAGCTTGCACCCTTGAAAGGCTTGTGATGTGTGACATAGGTATGTTGACCTTCCAATGGCTAACCTTTTTTAACACTGTAATTGACAATACAAAGTTCACAATCATTGACTGACTCCAATATTATTGAGGTTTCAAGGGTGTTTATTGAAGTGCATAAAAATGTAGGGGGGTTGTGAAATGGGGAGAGGTCATGGTGGAATAATGTCCATGGCAGAGTCCAGTCTATTAGTCTCACAGGTACATTGCACATCTGGCCATTGGAAGTGGAGCTGAGGCAGTTCCAATCTGGACAGGGTAACAAAGTGGGACAGTGGGGGGACAATCAAGGTAGTCTTATTTCCTGGCAGGGGTCTTGCCATCTCGCTGTGTCCTGTTCCTGGATCTCAGGGCCCGCTTGCGTGGTGGTTGTCCGTCTGCAGGGGGTGGGGTGCTGGTGTGGTGGTCCAGTGGCCGGGCCTCCTGTCCACTAGCGCCGGCGGAGGTGGTGGGCAGTTCGTCGTCCTGGCTAGTGTCAGGGGCCCCTTGGAGTGCCACGGTGTCCCTCAAAGTCTTTTGAATGTCCGTCAGCACCCCTATGATGGTGCCCAGGGCGGAGCCGATGGTCCTGAGCTCCTCCCTGAACCCCAAATACTGCTCCTCCTGCAGGCGCAGGGTCTCCTGCAACTTGTCCAGGACCGTTGCCATCGTCTCCTGGGAGTGGTGGTATGCTCCCATGATGGAGGATAGGGCCTCGTGGAGAGTGGGTTCCCTTGGCCTGTCCTCCCTCTGTCGCACATCAGCCCTCCCAGTTCCCCTGTTTTCCTGTGCCTCCGTCCCCTGGACCGTGTGCCCACTACCACTGCCCCCAGGTCCCTGTTGTTGTTGGGGTGGTGGGTTAGCCTGGGTGCCCTGTAGTGGTGGACACACCGCTGATTGACCTGTCCTGGGTAGGGAGGTATGGGTCCGCTGGGTGGGTGCTGTGCTGGTGTTCCCAGAGGGTGGCAGTTCGGTGTTGGGCTGTGGCTGTGCAAGGGGAACCGACTGTCCTGAGGCCCACGATGGTCCGGGCTGGTCTTCAAGATCCAGTAGGGCAGAGCTGCTGTCGTCACTGTGGGCCTCTTCTGGGGGCGGAGTGGTGTTGTCTGGACCCTCTGGTGTGGTGACGGTACTTCGGATTCCTGCAGGGGTATGAGAACATGATTATTGCATGTGTGTGTTTCATGGTGTGCTATGGATGGGTGTGCGTGAACCCCAGTGCAGGCATTCCTGTGTGGGGGCTTGTGTGGTGATGGTTGGGGGGTGTTGTGGGTCTGTGCAGTGGGCATGCTTTAGTGATGGGTGTCCATGCTTAGTTGTGTCATGCAGGTCTTGGGGTTGGGATGGGTGGTTGGTGTTATGGGTAGATTAGTGAGGAGTTAGGGTGATAGGGGAGGGTGTGAGGGTTGGGGTGTGTGATAGCATGCAGGTAGGGTGGGGGATATGATAGTGAAGATTAGACTTACCAGCGTCCGTTCCTCCGACGACTCCTCCGAGGCCCTCAGGATGCAAGATGGACAAGACTTGCTCCTCCCATGTAGTTAGTTGTGGGGGAGGAGGTGGGGGTCCGCCGCCAGTCCGCTGTACCGCGATGTGGTTCCTGGATACCGTTGAACGCACCTTCCCCCGTAGGTCGTTCCACCTCTTCCTGATGTCCTCCCTATTTCTTGGGTGCTGTCCCACAGCGTTGACCCTGTCGACTATTCTTTGCCATAGCTCCATCTTCCTGGCTATGGATGTGTACTGTACCTGTGCGCCAAATAGCTGTGGCTCTACCCTGATGATTTCCTCCACCATGACCCTGAGCTCCTCCTTCGAGAAGCGGGGGTGTCTTTGGCGTGACATGGGGTGGTGTGTGTGATGTGTGGTGTATGTGTTGATGAGTGTGGTGGGTGTAGTGGTATGTGGTGTTTTGTGCGTGGATGTTGTGTGGGTGACGGTGTAGTGTGCCTCTGTGTGATGGTGTTATCTATTCTGTGCTGTCTCTCTCTGGCCTTCGTCTCTAATTTGAGGTCGTAGGGGTTTGTGGGTGATGTGAGTGTGTGTTTTATATTTTATTGGATGTGTGGGAGTGGTGTTTGTATGTGTATCAGGTGTGTGTATTTTGAATTGTCCAATGTGGCGGTGTTTTGGAGAGGTGTGTGTTTTGGATTCGTGGGTCGTAATAGCATGGGCGTGTTTCTGTTGGCGTGGAGGTGGAGGATTCTTTTCCTCATATTTATCACTGACCTTTGGTGTGGCGGACTTGTGTGGGCGTCTGAATTTCGGAGGATTCCATGATGTGTGTCATATTAGCTGTGGCGGTCACCCGCCGCGGCGGTGGTGTATTGGTGGTCTTCGGCACGGCAGTAAGCGCCTTTTACCGCCAATGTTGTAATGAGGGCCATAATGTTTATGAATTAATGTGTGTTAATGCTGTATAGAAACAGATGTAGTGATTTTGCTCAAACGCGCACTTGAAATGTGACCACGGGGAGTGGCCGCCAATGTATATGTAGACTAATAATGATGATTAAAATGTTTATAGAATGTTATATAGAATAGGTTCTATACTAATTATTAATCATTGTGTTATTGAATTTGTGATGAAATCCTTGTAGGCCTTAAGTTAGCATAAGCCGAAGCTTAGCTGCGTGGCTCTCATATTAAATGTATTTTTCCTATCTTGCAGTGTGCTGACTCGCAAAAGGACATGACCTCTTGTTTTTTCTTCAAACTAGAAGCCGAATGTAACCATGCTAGATCCGTTCTCATGCATTCTTCATTGCTTATAGGGTGATATTAAACAAAATGAAACAGTGTAGATTTATGTAAGGTACAAGGTCAATCAAACTGGTGAAGACAATTAAGCTACTCACCAAAAGATGTACAAAGAATTTCAGAAAGATGAAATCATACCGGATGTGCCACCTCTGAAGACATCGAACAGGAGAACCAATGAGAGACTTGTAAAATAATATGGGGTGAAAAGATGAATGACTTAGGGGGTCATTCTGACCTTGGTGGGCGGCGGAGGCCGCCCGGCAAAGTACCGCCGTCAGAATACCGCTGCGCGGTCAAAAGACCGCCGCGGTAATTCTGAGTTTCCCGCTGGGCTGGCGGGCGACCGCCAGAAGGCCGCCCGCCATCCCAGCGGGAAACCCCCTTCCATGAGGATGCCGGCTCCGAATGGAGCCGGCGGAGTGGAAGGGGTGCGACGGGTGCAGTTGCACCCGTTGCGATTTTCAGTGTCTGCTTGGCAGACACTGAAAATCTTGGTGGGGCCCTGTTAGGGGGCCCCACGACACCCGTTACCGCCAGCCAGGTTCTGGTGGTCAAAACCGCCAGAACCAGGCTGGCGGTAAGGGGGTCGGAATCCCCATGGCGGCGCTGCCTGCAGCGCCGCCTGGAGGATTCCCTAGGGCAGCGGGAAACCGGCGGGACACGGCCGGTTTTCCGTTTTTGACCGCGGCTGTACCGCCGCGGTCAGAATGCACCTGAAGCACCGCCAGCCTGTTGGCAGTGCTTCCTCCGTCCCCGGCCCTGGCGGTCCATGACCGCCAGGGTCAGAATGACCCCCTTAATGTATTTTCTGATAGGTTAAAGATAGTGGGGTATAACAAATTTCCAATAGAATTTTAGGGGAATGTGCAACGAAAAAGGGATAAAAACCCATGACACAGGGAGCCATTTAGGTGGGTTAGGGAATGCTATTGATTTTATCCAGAAACGTTGTCACTCTGTTTGGTGACCTAGTGGTTCGCTTAGAACCATCCTCGTCCTTAGATTTGCCCACTTTACACTTTGCCTCCTTATGAGGGAAGTGCCCCTTTTTGCCCCGGAGCTGAGTTCTGACTGATGGCGATTTGACTGATGTCCTGAAGACAAAGACTGAACCTGTGCGCTGACCTAAACTTTGGAGGGTAATTATGACAATGCATTTGTGATTTGTCTGTTTGCTTTTCCTTTCTAGGTACCAACTGCTTGCTTTTGACAGAGACCATAGTTAGATGTTTTCCAAGTTGGTGTTCTAAATTGTTTTGCATGAAGCCCAACAGGCCAATGCTAATCAGTGGTTAGGACAGGTGTTCACTAAACTGACGCAAATAGACAAATAACCGAATCTGTGTTTTGTTGAACTGACGCGTTATTGACCCTCTGCTAAATTGATCTATGTTCACGCCGTGTTATGTTCTAATGTTTGTGATTCTAGCCTTAATGAAATCTTATCAAAGTTGCCAGATCGTGACTATGCTATTGTGTTTCTTGGTTTTGAGATTAACGCATCTGCTTTTAGAATTGTAACTAATAGGGAATAAAACTCAGAAAATTCTACTAAACTGGTGTGGTTATTCATGACTTCCAGGTCATGGTAGTGTCTTGAAATTGATTAATGCCTTTGACTAAAGTGAAATGTATTGTTGCGATAAATATTGATGACATTATTGACGTATTGATTGACATATTGATTAGCTATCTCATCCTAAGGTGTCTCTCAACTGGGTCAAAAGATTAATTGACCTAAAACGAGTCCTGATGTGTAATAAATTATCATAAAGGGACGCGTTAACAGTTCTGGTAGCAGAGGATGGTTTGGCCCTCTGGGGCCCTAGGACGGAGAATTATTGTTTAATCAGTTTTTCTGAGATAATGAAAATTGGAGGTATGATGTGTTTCTAAATTCACCATGACTTTCCCGGGATCTCGGAGCCTGCCTATGTGAGTTGGGGATGTTCTCAGCATTTTAGTACGTGTGGTGTAGGATTTGCGCTTGCTCAGCTTATGCATTTTGCAGGTGGTTTGTGAAGTTTGTGTGTATTTAGGTAACGTAATGTTGTTTTAGTAGGAGTGGGCGTACTCCGCAGTATGAGAGTAGGGAAGTCGGCGTACTTCATATGAGTGTGGCGCTTTGTACTCAAAATTATCCACGTGGTTGGTTGTTCATGTACGGACCCGTCGTGGTCTAAGACTCCGGAGTATATTGACAAGTGTGGGAGACACTTGGGTTTGTGTTGTAATTTGTGCGGTTTAATTAGGTTAATCGGGCGTGGTTGACGAGTCGAGTTTGAGTCAATTGTGTGAGTGAAACCTTCGATGGAGATTTGGCAAGTTCTAAAGTGCACTAGAGCAAACCATTGACAAGTCGAGAGTAGGATTTGCGGGTCGAATTCTGCTTGCGAATGCGGGAATTGAGAAGGAGAGAGTAGCGGCCGAGGCTTCAAGTGAAATCTCTGTAATGTTCTGAAGCAAATGTGCTACCCTTCATGTAGTAAAACGGCAAATTTGTGCTGTTGTTATTAAAGGTGCTTGCAGTAATTTTGCATTAGTTTGGTGTGAATCTAGTGAGGGGCGGACGAGCCGCAAGACCTTGTCAGCTGCAGTGTGTGAGTGTGACGTCAGTGGTGCCGCGCTGACATAGGTCAGTTGCCGAGAGGGGTCGTGCACAGATTGACTGCCGTGCGTGAGAGGCAATAGGAAGAGAAAGGTGGGTGAAGAGTGTCCTGGGAATTAAAGTTACTTTCTGATTAAATACAACAAAAGAAAAGACGCAAAGATGAATTTTATCAAAGCTTTTAAGAGCGCTCTGAAAGGAGACGCATACATTATGGTGAGTGAAGGGGAGCCTACACTGCCTGAGGGAACTCCAGCTTATATAGTCATGGAGGAAAAACGTGTCGCGCCTTGTTTATGGATGAAACAGTGGCACAGATTGACGGAAACGGAGGGATGTTTGGCGTTTCCGGAACACGGAACGTTCAATACAAGTGTTCAAGAGAATTTGAGGTGGATGTTAAGTGTACAGAAGCCACCTCCAAGGCCAGCTCAGTATGAGGCTTTAGCAATTTGGGATTTAATGGCTAGACAAGAAAAAAATCAAAGGAGAATAAAAAGGGCAGAAAAGACTTTAGAGGAAGCTAGATGGGATAATGAGAGCAAAATGTGGAGACAGGGAATAGTTGACTGACTCAAATTATTCCCAGCAATAGCGCAGGGAGACGAGATGCAGGGGAAGAAAGCCACCTGTAAGACAGACAAGGACTCTAATAAGCCTAAAGAGACCAAGAGGTCTTGGATTGACGAAGATGATTCAGACGAGGAAGAGTTCCTAAATCGGATATTGCATGATCGCCCGCCACCTTATGCGGTAAGCGACAATGTTCCGAGCACTAGTGCGGGTCCTGGGAACCAGACGCAGGAAAAGGGAGTTACTGATACAGTACAGACTAGTGATACGATTTTGACACAAAATGGTGTCAGTGTACCCACTGCGCCAGACATGCAGATACAGTGGCAACCTCCACTGAAGATACAGAAAATCTATCCAGACGTCCCAGTACTAGAGACTACTACAAATCTGATGCCGCCAGATCCAATGTATACAAAATCGAGGTTAGTGCAGATTGAGCCAACTCCACAATTGCTGCCCCAGCCACAGCAACATCTGATACCAGGGTATAATCCAGCAGCAGGACCTCCATTAGTACCTGCACCGGCTTCAGAGAATCAAACCTTTGGGGTTGCTGCTCCACAGAGTTTTGGACCAGGCCAGACACCTGCTGCCATCTCGTTAACAATTACTGTTGGTCCACCGGTGCCATTGTATGCGCAAGACAAGCCTTGTATGTGTGATCAGGGAGTAATGACCCAGGATGCAACCAGAGGAGGGTCCATAGGAACTCCCCAGTTAATGGCTCCGGGAGAGCAAGTGGTCGAAAGACCAAGGTCTTTGTTAGACCTTAGCCTGGTTGAAGCACCGTTGGAGGCAATGAGACGGGCAGGGCTAGGTGTGCTAACCCCCCAGACAATAAGTACAAATGCTTCACATTCGCCAATGATGCATGCAGAGAATATTTCACTGCAAGGTTTTACAGTGCAACAAGTGAATGAGTGGTTAGAAAAAACGTATGCTTCAAAAGTCGCAGCATCTGTAGAAAAGCCAGAAAGGTCGGTGAAAGATGACTACCTGAACTTTGTGAGACTGGGAGTGGAGGCTGCTGAACTAGTGGAAGGAACAATGGGGGTAAACAGATTAGAGTCATACACAGAAGCAGAATTGAGGTATCTGTGTCCTAAAATCACTAAAGAAGTAGGTAAGGTACATCAGAGGTTGGCGAACCTGGCAGACAAGTACCATATCGATATTGAGAATACTAAACATTTGAAAAGAAGCTACAGATTAGACTTTGACTCAAAGGACTTCGAGCACATGAGGTCTGCCGGAATGAAAGCACATCTAAAAGAAATACTGCAAAGTGCGCAGATCTGGGGAGCTTTAGAAAAATGGGAAGGCAGATGGGCAAAGAAAAGAGATAAGCAGAAAAGTGACAGTCCGGGATCAAGTCAGGCTAAAGCTTCACCAGATACGGAATCAGTAAAGATGCTACCAATGAGAGAAACAGATGGTGGGGTTCTAATCCATGTACCGTGGACTAGGGGAGACATACTGTCATTTACGAATAATTATCCCAGGTTGATAGAGAAGCCAATAGAGTGGTATCAGCAAACAGATAGGTTTGTGAAGCTTGCAAAGTGTCTCTGGGAAGACTTGAATACCTTGTTTGAGATCATTATTCCGCCTGACTTATGGTTTGAGTGCAAGAGAGGGGTAGACTGGCCGACACAGGAGCCGGCAAGGGATAAGGTGACCGGAGCACCTTCTGAAGAGGTGATGAAATACTATCATAAGGTGATTGAGTTTTTGAAGCAAAAAGTGTCGCCGAAAGTGACTGATTGGCAGAAAATCGACCGGACCTCACAGGAGGTTAAAGAGTCCATCCATGCTTATTATGAGAGGTTGTTAAAAGCGTTCAAACATTGCAGTGGTACTGAGACTATTGAGCCGAAAGACATGAACCATCTCGTATTCAGATTTGTTGAAGGTCTGAGACCAGAGGTTAGCCAGATGATTAAGAATCATTTGATCTGTTGGCAAGCGAAGCCAATTGATGAGGTGTTGCAGTATGCGAAATACTGTAGTGACGATATTGAGCTGAAGCAGAGAAAACTGAAGGAGAAAGTGATGGTGATGCAGATAAGGGCAGCGCAGGCAGGTATGCAGGGAAATGGAATCCAGCAGATGATACAGCAACAACCGCAATTGAATGTCATGTTTCAGGCGCAACCGAGAGGTCGAGGTTTTGTAAATCGCGGTCCAGACTTGAACACTGTTGTAGTTCAAAATGACATACAGGGGATGAAAAAGATGTTACCATGTCACACGTGCGGGGCGTGGGGCATTGGAAGCAGGAATGTCCGAATGCGGTGCAGGATGGTGTTGTTCAACAAAGCACAAATGTCGGTACATTACAAAATGTGAGAGGTCCAAAAATGAGAAGTCAAAATCAGAACTTCCAAAATAACATGGTTCAGATGCATGGGCTACAGCCCATGCAGCACATACAAATGCTGCGTGTTCAACAAGCACAAATGCAGCAAGTACAACAGCAGGTTCCCATGGTACCTAGACAGCAAATGCAATTACCATTAGCTCCAATGGGACAGCAACAGGTGATGCTTTCTCAGCAGGTCACAGGTCAAGTAGTGAGCCAAAATAATATAGTATAGCAATTCCCATTGCGTGGTGAAGACGGAATGAATGAGGAATGGTCGGATGACAGTTCAGACAGTGAAGAGTGCAGGCTTGCAGCATCCATAGAAGTAGATCAGAGGGGACCCTATGTAGAGGGAAAGGTAATGGGTCACAAGGTTTCCTTCTTGGTTGACACAGGAGCTACAAGCTCTACAGTCAGAAGTGCAGAAGTTCCAAAACTGCCACTTTCAGGGCGTACCATAAGAGTGGAAGGAGTAGCAAACCAGTACTTGACAAATCCAATTACTTTTCCGGTTCAGGTTGAGATTGGCAACTTTCAGGAACTGCATAAGTTTGTAGTCTGCGATTCAAGTCCTGTGTCCCTACTGGGAAGAGACTTGCTGTGCAAGACAAAATGTTCGATTACCTGTTCCAATGATGGAATTGAGGTGCAGAGAAACAGTGATGATGAAGGGGATGATGGTCAGTTCTCAGAGTTAGAGACAGAGACCGCAAATGAAGATTACCCATTGATAACATTATTCCCGATGCTTACAGTGACTGACTTACCAGCTGAGTTACAGGGAACAGTGATAGAGAAGGTGTGGGATCTAACAGGAAAGGAAGTGGGACTGATAAAAGGAGTGGAATCAGTTAAAGTACAAGTGAAGCCGAATGCAGTATTTCCCCAGGTGCCGCAGTACCATATGGCACAAGATGTCCTTATTCAGGAGTCTCAAACAATTGCAGATTTTGTAAAGCAAGGGGTTCTGAAAGAAGTGTTGAGCAGCCCATGTAATTCACCAATAATGGGTCTGAAAAAGCCTTGTGGGAAGGTTCGAATCGTGCAGGACTTAAGGAAAATAAACAAGATTGTGGTAAAATGTTGCCCCATAGTGCCAAATCCAGCAGTAATTATGTTCCAGGTTCCATGTGATGCAGAATGGTTCACAGTTGTGGACTTGTCACAGGCGTTCTTTTTGGTGCCTCTTCACGAGGACAGCCAATTTTTATTCAGTTTCAGATTCCTGGACAAGGTGTACAATTGGTGCAGAATTCCTCAAGGGTTTTCTGAGTCACCGTCCATCTTCTATCAGATATTCAAAAAGGACTTAGAATCCTTAGTACTGCCTTTCAGTTCGACTCTAGTGTAGTACATTGACGACTTGCTGATTGCGTCGAGGACAAAGGATGACTGCAGGTATGACACAATTGCCTTACTGAATCATTTGGGCAAGAACGGACATAAAGTGTCGCCAAAGAAGGTGCAGTACTGTCAGAAAGAGGTAAAATACTTAGGACACTTGATTGAGAGAGGGTCCAGGAGAATATCAAAGGAAAGGGTGACAGCCATTTTGCAAATGAACCCCCCAACAACAAAAAGAGATGTCAGGATGTTTTTGGGAATGGTGGGCTGCTGTCGCAAGTCGATACCCAAATTTTCGATTATCTCTAAACCATTGATAAAGTTGACAGGCAAAGAGACTAAGGATGAACCGTATACCATAACCCTATCCAAGGAAGAGCAGGGCACCAGCTTTGGGTATGCCTGATTACACTAAACCTTTTCTACTGTTTTGTCATGAACGTGATGCTTGTTCTTTGTCTGTCTTGACACAGGTCCATGGAGATGCAAAACGTTCTGTAGCATATTTTTCAGCTACCTTGGACCCTGTCGCAGCAGCCTTACCGGGTTGTTTGCGTATAGTTGCAGCAGTTGGTCAAAGCTCACGCAGTGTGAAGGCATAGTGATGGGACATCCCTTGGCAGTAATGGTTCCACATTCAGTTGAAATCCTGGCGACTCAAACTAAAACTCAGCACATGACAAATGCCCGACTTACCCGATATGAGACAATCATTTTGGGGTCGCCTAATGTCTCATTAAAGCGATGTACTGTATTGAACCCGGCATCTCTACTTCCTGTTGAGAGTACCGAGATTAATAATGAAGAGGAATGGAGCATGATTGTCTTGAGGTAACAGAACTATGTACCAAGCCCCAACCTGATATTCAAGATACACAGTTAAAGGAAAATGACTGCATTATGTTTTTTGACGGAGCCTGTTTGAGAGACTCAGTCGGAATGCTAAGAGCTGGTTATGCTGTGTGTACCATAGCTGGTATTATTGAAGCTTCCTGGCTCGAGAGAGTGTATTCCGCACAAGTGGCAGAATTAATTGCCCTTACTAAGGCATGCCACGCAGCTGAAAATCTGAGAGTCACTATCTATACTGACAGCAGATATGGATTTGGAATTGTACATGATTTTGTCCAATTGTGGTCGCAGAGAGGTTTCATGACCTCTTTTGGTTCTCCAGTGAAAAATGGCGAACACATTAAGGACTTGTTACATACGATTCAGTTACCTCTTGAAATTGCCGTGGTGAAATGCAATGCTCATGTTAAATCACAAGACTTTGGGGGTCATTCTGACCCTGGCGGTCACCGACCGCCAGGGCCAACGACCGCGGAAGCACCGCCAACAGGCTGGCGGTGCTTCCTGGGCCATTCTGACCGCGGCGGTAAAGCCGCAGTCAGAAAAGGGGAACCGGCGGTTTCCCGCCGGTTTTCCCCTGGCCCAGGGAATCCTCTGTGGCGGCGCTGCTTGCAGCGCCGCCATGGGGATTCTGACCCCCTTCCCACCATCCTATTCCTGACGGTTCTTACCGCCAAGAACAGGATGCCGGGAACGGGTGTCGTGGGGCCCCCTAACAGGGCCCCATAAAGATTTTCAGTGTCTGCTGTGCAGACACTGCAAATCGCGACGGGTGCCACTGCACCCGTCGCACCCCTTCAACTCCGACGGCTCCATTCGGAGCCGGCTTCATTGTTGAAGGGGCTTTCCTGCTGGGCCCGCGGGCGGCCTTCTGGTGGTCGCCCGCCGGCCCAGCGGGAAAGTCAGAATGACCGCCACGGTCATTTGACCGCGGTACGGTCTTTTGGCGGTTCCCCCCTTTGTGTCCATGGGAAACAGCTATGCAGATCAAGTCGCAAGGTTATGTGCATTGAACTGTATATCGTTCAAGGATCAGTGGGAATTGTTACCGCAAACTGAAAATGAAACATGCTTGAACTTTGCATTAAGGGTTGTTGATACACTAGATGAGTTTAAAACTCTACAAGGTCGTGCCAGCAGAGAGGAGAAACGCTCCTGGCAGAGAATGCAATGTGTACAGAGAGCTGACGACTTATGGGTCTCAGAGGAGGGGAAACTAGTTTTGCCAAACAGTCTTCTGTCACAATTTGCAAGGCTTTATCATGGACAGGCACATCTTGTGAGAGATGCAATGATCAGGTCATTCAAGATTGACTGGTTTAACCCGAAATTCAGACAAGCTGCAGAGGTTACCTGTCACAGGTACATCATCTGTCAACAGATGAATGCCGGAAAAGGGACTGTGGTAACTTTGAGCCACATAGGGAGAGCTGGTGGTCCATTTAGCAAGATGCAAATGGATTTATTGAGATGCCTGTTTGTGGAGGATTGAAGTATGTGTTGGTGATTGTGTGTTTTCAGCCATTGGATTGAAGCTTACCCCACACTTAGAAATGACAGTCTCACAGTTGCAAATCTGTTGCTAAGAGAACTAATACCCAGGTTCGGTTTTCCGGTCTCTTTAGAATCAGATAGGGGCAGACACTAGGACAATGAGGTGATTAAGCTTTTGTGTGCTGCATTAGACATCGAACAAAAGTTGCATTGTAGCTACCGCCCTGAAGCCTCAGGACTAGTAGAACAGATGAATGGTACCTTGAAATCGAGAATGGAAAAGATGTGCGCAGCTACCAATATGAAATGGCCAGATGCATTGCCCTTAGTGCTGATGTCGATGAGGAACACCCCTGATAAGAAGACAGGACTATCACCCCATGAGATCCTTATGGGCAGAGCTATGAGGTTGCCAGCAGTACCTGCAAATGCTCTTGTGAATATCACGGATGATATGGTGTTGGACTACTGCAAAGGTTTGGCTGATGTGGTTCGCTCTTTTTCTCACCAGGTGGAAGCCAACACATTGCCACCGATCAGTGATCCAGGTCACACCCTGCAAACCGGTGACTGGGTGGTTGTCAAGAAGCACGTGAGAAAGTCGTGTTTGGAGCCGCGCTGGAAGGGGCCATACCAAGTAATACTGACAACAACCACTGCTGTGAAATGTGCAGGCGTTCCAAACTGGATACATGCCAGTCACGCAAAGAAGGTAACATGTCCGACTGTTGAGGAATTTGAAGGTTCTGACTCAGCAGTTCCAGAGAAGGTAGTCTCAGTGCCAGAAAATAGCCAAGGGAGAACTGAGACTGCAGGAGAGCCCACTGAGAACAGCCTCGTACCTCAAACAGTAAACGAGTTCAAGAGAAGTGACAGCGTGCCTATCTCAGTTGAGGCAGCAGGAGAACTAAATCAAGGAGAGGTTCTCACAGAAGTAGACGGATACCGGTTAGAGCTTGAACCTGTTACTGACCCAGAAGAAGAAGAGGAAGGGGAAATAGAAGAGAGAGGCCAAAGCACATCGGCATCCCCTGAGCCAGTTGCAGGTCCGTCAAGAGAAAACACCATAGCACAAGAGGAGGGTGCTGTTCAGCGTCCTGAAAGGACAAGCAGGAAGAAGGCACATAAAGGTGATAACTGGCCAGAGAAGCAGGCTGCAAAAGAAAAGATCGTACCAGGTGAAACAATAACAGAAGAAACTGATACATCCCGAGTAGAGGATCTAAGTGAAGGGGAATTGTGAGGCGAACTCATATTAAAAAGAAAAAGAACTGCAAATAGAAGGTACGCAGGTCCTGAATGGGCATATGCAACGACATCTGAATGGCAACAAGAATTCTTAGCATTCTGTTTTGATCGAGAAGTACCAGGCCAATACTACGGTACCTGAAATCAATCAGAGAAAGAGACTGTGTTAAAACTGAAATTGAAAAAGAAAATTGAAAGCTGAAAAGCTGAGAAAAGAGACTTATAAATTACCGGATGTGACACTGATAACCTGAATTGACTTTGAAAACCCTATTATGACAAGCTGCTAACCTGATTGACAAAAGGGGTCCTGGAGTGAGTGAAACGCCGTAAATACACGCAGAAAGAAAGAGACTTTGCATCAAAGAAAAAAAAAAGAGTTTTTATCGTCCTCAAGTTGATTGTTTGTTTGAGTTATTCTACTATCTTATTCTTTACAGTCAGTCAGTCAAAATAACTTTATTCGGCGGTTAGCCACAAAAGTAAACATGCACACATAAAGATCATCATAAAATACAGTACTTATAACATTCATTAAAATAAGTCTATTAACTCTAAATTTGCCACCCAAGCTTACTAAAACAGTAAAAAAATATAAGTGCTTATAAAAACATATATAACAATGAGACAATATAGTAAAAAGGACAAGGCCTAATTTCTCTTAATAAATGATCACATTACCAATTCATATCGATTTCTAATAGTGATAGCGGATTTAATAAAACTAAGAATAGAAATACAAATTTGTTTGGTTGAGAGGCTTTGGATGCCAATCAGTCCTTCTTTGAAGGAAGAAGTGTGCAAATTACGCAAAATGGGTAATAAAAAGGATTTCCTGGGAGCCGAGTAAAGTTCACAAAACAAAATAAAGTGGCAAGTACTTTGTTTTGAAAAGTTATCACAAGGGCATGGAGGTAGTGTTTTTTCCCACACACATTTTATCGGAAACGCCACTCTAAAATGGATCAGATTAAGTCTAAAAGATACAAGTAAAGAATATAAAGAAGGGGTCGGGAACCAAACAAAATAAGGTTCTAACAAGTCTGATGATAAAATTTGTGTATTTGAATTAAAAGAGCTCAATTTCTCTGCCATTTGGTATCTAAGATTCATGACATACTCTTTATGTCGAAGTTTAACAATTTCTTTCGCATTAGCTGGCATAAGCTCTGGTTTAAAATACATGAACTCCAAATCCAAGTTTCGGAAGCCTTTGTGAACAAAGTTTAGCCATGGAATTTTGTTACAGTTTGATAATGAGAGACAGTCTTTTACACAATCATGTGTTAAAGTAGCCACCGGATTTGACTATACTTTTATCCATAGCAAAAGTGGGGCAATATCTATCAGATCTGTAATATAGCGGATTCCTAATTCCTCATGGCATAAAATGTTCGCTATGTTCTTAGGTACCATAAGTAGCCGATGAAGGAATTTATTCTCTGCAAGCTGCAAAGTATTTGGACTAAAATACCCCCAAAGGCCACCCCCATAGATCGCCGCCGAAACACATTTAGAATTGTAGAGCGTGAGGATCTGATGGACCGGTCTATGCCCTAATCTGCGGGCAAAGCGAAAGATTGCCTCAACATTTCTTATCAATTGTTGAAGCTTAAAATTCAAATGGAATTTCCAAGACAGAGTGGAACTTAAATACAGACCTAGATAGCAAAAGTCTTTTACCTTTGTCAGGGTATTCCCCCCCATTCTAAAACATCTGGTACGAGTATTTTTAGGGCCGCAGGTCATAACATGTGATTTTTTTAAATTGACTTTCTAATCCAGCTCTCGTGTGTGTGTTAAAAAAAGATCCAAGAGAGTCTGTAGACCATTGGCCGTGCGGGCGATTAAAACAGCATCATCGGCATATAATAAAATTGGCAATTGTCTAAAACTCATCCTTGGGAAATCCTTACCATTTTGGACCAAACAATTGTGCAAGCCATTTATGTACACTAAAAACAGGAAAGGTGCCAGTGTACATCCCTGTCTGACACCTCGAGTAGAAGCAAGGGGATGGGACCTTTCACCGTGTTGAACAAACTGGATTAAAATATGGAGGTCGGAGTATAAGCGTTTGATCAAAATTAGCAAATCTTGCTCAATCCCCATTTTATCCATTATAACCCACAATTTTGCTCTATTTACCATATCAAATGCACTAGACAGGTCTATGAATGCTAAATAGATAGGTTCCCTTTTGGCAATTACATATTTACTGAGGATGAGATGTAAATTTAGGGCCTGGTCCACTGTACCTAATCCAGGCCTAAACCCATATTGAGTTGGCGATAAAATGTTTTGACCTTACAACCCAATCCTCAAGCCGGGTCAGGATGACACTCCCCAGAATCTTTGCAGTAGAGTCTATTAAAGAAATGGGTCTATAACAAAAGGGGTCAAGCCTGATTCTTTACAGACCATGGCCTATAATAGAGGTAGTAACAAAAAGGGTAAAGTGTGTGGTTGGTTAAGCCTTATATTAGGTATTGTGTGTGCAATAATAATTGTAGGTGTGATTGTGGGAATGCCGTGGTTGGATAAGAAAGCGACTAACAACGCTTCAAAACCTGAGACTACAACATTAACACCTTGGGAAAAGTTTGAGCAAGATACAAAACACTTGCATGAGGGAACTAACTCTAAAGGGGAACTCTCCACTAACGTCTTCTATCGCTTGCTGAATGAGTATGTTGAGACCATGGATGCGAGAAACTGTTATGTGTGCCCAAAGATTCCTTCATCAGTGCAAGAAGGGGTCACCTACCATAGTCTTCCACTAACCTATGGGATAAGTTGCAGTTTGCTACTAACAAGATTCTATAATCAAGAGCATGTGCAATATTTTTATTGTTTTCTTCGGTTATCGGTTTTCTTTTGTGCCGGTGATTGAGTTTCTGAACAAATTAGCTAAGGAGCATAGTATAAAGATAGTTAGAGGTTTCTTTGAACCAACACTTACATTTGGGACAGCTTTTGCACACCGCAACAATCTGACATGCTTATTAACACCTGTAGAGAAAAGCTTCTTAGATCACACTGATGATAGACGCAAAGCTTTAAAAAAGCGACTAGAAAAAGGGTTAGATACGCACATATGCAAATGATTATGTTTACACTGCAAAAAAGACACAAGGCAAATTAGCTATAGATGCATTACATGTAGGAAGGCTTTGTATATATAGGCCGAAATCTGAACATGACACTTTATTTGTGGGAACAAATTAATGCAGGCATGTGTTTTTGTTTCAGAGTAAATGGACATTCATGTTAAATAAACAGGATCCAGCGATCCCTGGGATCTATTATATCTGTGGACTTAATGCTTATTACCGTCTCCCTAGGGGATGGTATGGGACATGTTATTTGGGGATAGTTTTCCCAAAGACTTACCAGATTGATGACTTAAAGCAAATACCTAAAATGTCTGAATTACAACATGCTAGACAAAAATGAGAGACAGCGGCTGCTGTTGTTGGTGACATATTTGGAGCCATAATTCCTTCAGTAGGGGTTATCTTAAACTCCATAAAGATTCAAAAGTTGTCTACTATTGTGAATAACATGCTGACAAACTTTACAGGAGCTATACTCCTGATGGATACTGAACTTGCTGCGGAGAGGGCTATGACTCTTTAAAATCGGCTTGCTTTAGACATTCTTTTAGCAAAGAGCGGCGGAGTCTGCAAGATGCTCAACGAGCGTCATTGTTGCTCATATATACCAGACAATAGTAAAAAGATTAAAGGTATGCTTACTAACCTAACTAGAGATAGTGCAGATTTGAAGGATTTGAAGGAACCTGGAGTGTGGGAAAAAGTGGGAAAAGGAATTGCCAGAGTAGGGAGCTGGTTTAGCAACATTTGGAATGGGGTGCTTGCAAAAATACTAGGGGGACTATTAATTGTTCTGGCTTGTTTATTAGGTTTATGGTGAGCATGCAAAATTAATGATAAAGCCAGAAGAAATTGGACAAAGAGAAATAAAAAGAATGAGGAAAGTGAAAGGTAGAAAATGTTTAACAAAATTTGGGAAAGTTCACACAAAGGACAGGATGTTGAAATGCGCATTGCGCGCAAGGTGAAAAATTAAAGTGAAAGGTCAAAGGGAAAGGTTTGTGTGATGAGCGTAGCTTATATAATCTATATTAACATATAGGTGGTCATTCCAACCCTGGCGGTCCATGACCGCCGGGTTGGAGGACCGCGGGAGCACCGCCGACAGGCCGGCGGTGCTCCAATGGGCATTCCGACCGCGGCGGTAAAGCCGCGGTCGGACCGGCAACACTGGCGGTCTCCCGCCAGTGTACCGCCGCCCATTGGAATCCTCCAAGGCGGCGCAGCTAGCTGCGCCGCCAAGGGGATTCCGACCCCCCCTACCGCCATCCAGTTCCCGGCGGTCCGCCCGCCGGGAACCGGATGGCGGTAGGGGGGGTCGCGGGGCCCCTGGGGGCCCCTGCAGTGCCCATGCCACTGGCATGGGCACTGCAGGGGCCCCCGTAAGAGGGCCCCTAAATGTATTTCACTGTCTGCTGCGCAGACAGTGAAATACGCGACGGGTGCAACTGCACCCGTCGCACAGCTTCCACTCCGCCGGCTCGATTCCGAGCCGGCTTCATCGTGGAAGCCTCTTTCCCGCTGGGCTGGCGGGCGGCCTGAAGGCGGCCGCCCGCCAGCCCAGCGGGAATGTCAGAATTACCGCCGCGGTCTTTCGACCGCGGAACGGTAACCTGACGGCAGGACTTTGGCGGGCGGCCTCCGCCGCCCGCCAAGGTCAGAATGAGGGCCATAATGTTTATGAATTAATGTGTGATAATGCTGTATAGAAACAGATGTAGTGATTTTGCTCAAACGCGCACTTGAAATGTGACCACGGGGAGTGGCCGCCAATGTATACGTAGACTAATAATGATTATTAAAATGCTTATAGAATGTTATATTGAACAGGTTCTATATTAATTATTAATCATTGTGTTATTGAATTTGTGCTGAAATCCTTGTAGGCCTTAAGTTAGCATGAGCCGAAGCTTAGCTGCGTGGCTCTCATATTAAATGTATTTTTCCTATCTTGCAGTGTGCTGACTCGCAAAAGGACATGACCTCTTGTTTTTTCTTCAAACTAGAAGCCGAATGTAACCATGCTAGATCAGTTCTCATGCATTCTCCATTGCTTGTAGGGTGATATTAAACAAAATGAAACAGTGTAGATTAATGTAATGTACAAGGTCATTCAAACCGGTGAAGACAATGAAGCTACTGACCAAAAGATGTACAAAGAATTTCAGAAAGATGAAATCATACCAGATGTGCTCCTCTGAAGACATCGAACAGGAGAACGAATGAGAGACTTGTAAAATAATATGGGGTGAAAAGATAAATGACTTAGGGGGTCATTACAACCCTGGCGGATGGTGTTAAAGCGGCGGTAATACCGCAAACAGGCCGGCGAAAAAAAAAAGGGAATTATGACCGTGGCGGAAACCGCCAACAAAGACAGCCACTTTAACACTCCGACCGCCACAGCGGTACAGACCAGCAGCGCGGCGGTCACCGCCAACATACAGGCGGGAGACAAAGTACCGCCCACAGTATTACAACAGGCCAATCCGCCACCTTTTTCGGGGTGGATTCACCGTGGATAAAAACACAGGGGAAACAGCCATTTCAATGGGAAAACGCTCACATTAACACACTCCACGAGGAAGGAGGGCACCATGGAGCCGGAACTCCAAATACTCCCTGCGATAGTCTTCCTGCTCCTCTACGATCACCAGCAACGCCGGCGCCGAAGACAACGGTGAGTACTGCACCTACGACATAGGGGAGGGGGGAAGCAAAAGTCAGGGACACACACACGCAACACCCCCACCCCCACCCCGACCATCACCCACTACAACACACCCATCAATGCATTTCCAAACATCACAGTAACAACCCCCAACCCCCCCCGGAAGAATGCAAAGACAAAACAAAATGAGTTCAACTATTGTAATGTATCAAAATACAGAAAGCTAATATATACAGATATATATACACAGTCAAAAAATTATACATCACGATTAGTAGTGCAGCTATGCACCATTCAATGTCCGTGGACCACTGGGCCCAAAATGCATGGGCGAGGCCCACATCAGATATCTGTCCAGAAAAGGAGAGAACACTGCTGGGGCATCAGATAGAAATACAACAGGCACCTCAGGGGGAAGGGAAGGGGGGGCACCTCAGCCAGATGACAGCACCACGCCAGATCCACGACGGGGCTCCATGCCCATTGATGTATCCTGGGGATTGCAAAGCCACAGTCTCACAAGTCTTTGCAGTGGGTGGTTTGCCCACTGTACCATCCTGGGGAGTGCAAAGCCACAGTCTCACAAGTCTTTGCAGTGGGTGGTTTGCCCACTGTACCATCCTGGGGAGTGCAAAGCCACAGTCTCACAAGTCTTTTCAGTGGGTGGTTTGCCCACTGTACCATCCTGGGGAGTGCAAAGCCACAGTCTCACAAGTCTTTTCAGTGGGTGGTTTGCCCACTGTACCTCACTGGGGAGTGCAAAGCCACAGTCTCACAAGTCTTTTCAGTGGGTGGTTTGCCCACTGTACCATCCTGGGGAGCGCAAAGCCACAGTCTCTCAAGTGGATAACAGTCTCCACTGGTTCTGGAGGGGGACTGGTACCCAGAGTGCTTCATCCTGTTAAGGACTGAGGTAGTGGATGCTGTTCTCCACGGGTTCTGGAGGGGGACTGGTGCCCAGAGTGCTTCATCCTGTTAAGGACTGAGGTAGTGGATGCTGTTCTCCACTGGTTCTGGAGGGGGACTGGTGCCCAGAGTGCATCACTCTCCCCGTGACGGTCCCAGTTCCGTCACTGCCCCTGCCGCACATGGGCTAGCGGTGTTTGAGTTGGCGGTCTTTGCCCTATGCAGCGGTGCTTACCCTGTTCAGCGGTGCTTGACTTAGCAGTTTCTGACCTGTTCAGCGGTGCTTGCCATTGCAGTCTTTGCCCTGTGCAGTGGTGCTTGCCCTGTGCAGCGGTGCTTGCCCTGTTCAGCGGTGCTTGACTTAGCAGTTTCTGACCTGTTCAGCGGTGCTTGCCATGGCGGTCTTTGCCCTGTGCAGCGGTGCTTGCCCTGTTCAGTGGTGCTTGACTTAGCAGTTTCTGACCTGTTCAGCGGTGCTTGCCATGGCGATCTTCGCCCTGTGCAGCGGTATTTGCCCTGTTCAGCGGTGCTTGCCATGGTGGTCTTTGCCCTGTGCAGCGGTGCTTGACTTTTCTGTCTGTGACCTGTGCAGCGGTGTTTGCCTTGGCGGTCCCTCATTGCACAGCGGGGCTGTGGCTGCCGGGCCCCTCCTGAGCACTGACTCTGGCGGTGGTCTCCTGACCACTGACGATTGGTGGTCTCCTGACCAGTGACGATTGGACTGCCCTCCTGGGCACTGACTCTGGCGGTGGTCTCCTGACCAGTGACGATTGGGCTGCCCTCCTGGGCACTGACTCCGTCGGTGGTCTCCTGACCAGTGACGATGGGGCTGGCGGTGGTGTCCTGGGCAGCGGGGATGATGGCGGCCTTCTCCAAGGGACCCTTGTGAGCAGCTTTGCCGGCAGGAGTCTTTCCCCTCTCCTGTCGGGCAGTGTCCAACTTCTGGTGCTTCACAGGGGGGGCGACAGGCTGTGCTTTGGCTCCGTGTCACACTGGCTGCCCTCGTGCCCGGTGCACTCCACATACCTCTAACAGGCACCACTGGTACCGGAGTTTTTTTGGCTGAGGTGCCACTACGGGACCTATGAATTGGAGGGGGGGGTGGTGGGAAAGAGGTCAACGTTGCTCAGGAAAAGTTTCTGACGAACACTGGGACGGGTAGCTGGAGGGGGTCTGGGAGTGGAGGAAGAGGAGGTGGTTGTAGGAGGTGTAACTTTTGATGATTTGGGTGCAGGTGCATGTTCTGGAGGCTGTCATGAGGTGGATGGATGTTGGGTGTGTGTGTGCCCGCGTTTGTGTACTTTGGGAGGGGGCGTCACAGACACACTGGGAGAGGACACAGAGGACGTGTGTATGGTAGTGGGGGTGGTGAGTGCAGGTGAGCGGGGTGTGGTGGTGGGTGTTCTGGTGCGAGTCCTAGTGGCTGTAGTGGTAGTGCATGCAGGTGAGAGTGTAGATGACACTGGGAGGGAGGATGGAGATGACGAGGAGGGGGACACAGTGGAGGCAGTGGATGTTGCTGTGTCTGTATGTGGGTGATGCTTGTGTGAGTGCCTGTGAGATGTGTGGTGCCTATGTTTGCCTGAGCTGCCCTTGTGTGTTGAGGTGTGTGCAGGCTGGTCTGATGGTGTGCTTGGGATAGGCAGACAGGGGATTGGGTGGAGGAAGTTGGAGGGGGGAGGCTAGACACAGGGACAATGGCTGCCATCAGTGCTGAGGCCAGAGATTGCAGGGTTCGATGATGGGCATCCTGACCAGAATGAATGCCCTCCAGGAATGCATTAGTGCGTTGCAACTCCCTTTCTACACCCTGGATGGCATTCACAATGGTAGACTGCCCAACAGTGAGTGACCTGAGGAGGTCAATGGCCTCCTCACTGAGGGCGACGGGGGTGACTGGGGCAGGGGCTGAGGTGCCTGGGGCGAAGGTGATGCCCACCCTCCTGGGTGAGCGGGCACTGGGCGAAGGCTGAGGGGCTGCTGGGATGGCGGTGCTGGTAGGGGGGGTGGTGGCTGCACCTGTAGAAGTGGGGGGCACAGATGTTGCCGCCACCACAAGGGAGCTTCCATCGGAGGACGAGTCCGTGTCGCTGGTTGCTGATCTGGTGACCGCCGTGAAGCTCCCCTCACCCTCCGTCCCACTGGTGTATTCAGAGTCCGTGGTGTGGCCCTCCATGGCCATGTGGGATGCAGCCCCCTCGTGCTCCGGTGCCACTGTACCTCCGCCTGATGATGCTGATGCACACATGAACAGGGAGAGCACAAAAAGGGGGGGGGGCGACAGAAGAAAGACAGGTTGAGTGCATGGCTTACCGCTACCGTTGGCGGACAATACAGACACAGCAGCCCCCTGCACTACGCCGTGCTGTTGGGCTCTACAGATGCAGTTCCTGGGATATGGCCTACATGGCTATGGTGACATCTGCAAACATAGATGACACAGGGGCATGTATACCTGTACTTGGCACTCTACAGAGGTGGGGTGGAGTTCCACATGGCCTGCATCATGGAGGGGCCTAGCCTACGGAACTCGCCCTGGCCTAGGGAAACCCACAGCCCTCCTCCCCCACCCAGACCCCTCCACTGCGCGCAAAGTCAGCAGAATGAAAGTGTACTCACCCCCTTGTGCCTGCTGTGTTGCCCTCATGCGCCCATCCAACTCAGGGTAGGCCACTGCCAGGATCCGGAACATCAGGGGGGTCATGGTGCAACGGGCACCCCTCCCACGTTGGGAGGCCATCCCCAGCTGAGCCTCCGCCGTCTTCTTGCTCCAGCGGTGAATGTCCTCCCATCTTTTACGCCAGTGGGTGCTCCGTCTCTGGTGGACCCCCAGGGTCCGGACATCCTTGGCGATGGCATGCCAAATATCCTTCTTCTGGTGGGCGCTGACCTACATGACATGTACAGGGGAAGAAGAGAAGTCATTACCAACTGCACCGTCGAAGTGAGTGGCCCACATCCCTACCCTTGCCATGTGGCACATGCATTCACAGTACTTCATGCTCGCAAATCTCTGCCCCCTTCCTTCTTACATCCAGCCCTCTCCACCCAAGCATAGCCCATACAACTTGCACCCTATGTACTCACCTGTGAGTCTGGAGGACCGTAGAGTAGCGTGTACAGGGGGAGGACCCCGTCCACGAGCTTCTCCAACTCCTGTGCAGTGAAGGCAGGGGCCCTTTCCCCAGAGCATGTGCCATTGTCTCTTCCAGACCGAGGTCACAGCAGCACTTGCAGTGTAGGTCCTCTCCTGTCGAAGATCAGGTATCAAGTGATTGAACAGATAGAAAATGGCGGTCACGTCCGTGGTGGTGACGTCCGTGGCGGTGCGTATCATGACCGCCGGCGCACTTCGTCATTGGCTCCTGGGACCCATAGGGTCCAATGTTAACTAATGCAGCATTGCGCCGCGGTCTTCGACCGCCTACCGCGGCGGTGTACAACGCCAGCGCAGTTACCTCACATCCCATTGTCCCAGTTTAGAGGTCAGGCAGCCGCCATTTCAGGGCCCCACATGGCTTCATTTTCAACTGCGTCACACATACCTAGGCCTGGACTCAACACACATAAAGACAACTTTTGGGATTTTGTTTCATCTTCTGTGTAGCTGTGGGTACATACCTCTGAGTTGCTTGACTCTGTGGTCGCTGTTGTCCTTCCTAGGCACCGTCAGCTGGGACATGTGAGGAGATGGCGGAATCCTCCGGTGTACCGACCGCTGGTGGACCTGTTGACAATGGAGGAGCGACATTTAATCATCACCTACAGGTTTGACCGTGCCACAATTCCAGAACTGTGTACCCAGTTGGAGCCAGACCTTATGTCACCAATCCGCCATCCCACAGGAATCCCCCCTTAAGTCCAGGTGCTATCAGTGCTCCATTTCTTAGCAAGTGGGTCATTTCAAACAACAGTGGCCATGGCATCAAGGGTGCCCCAGCCTATGTTTTCCAACGTGTTGTCCAGAGTGTTGTCTGCCCTGCTGAAACACATGAGGAGCTACATCGTTTTCCCTCAGGTGGAGGATTTGGCTACTGTTAAAGGTGACTTCTATGCCCTTGGAAATTTCCCTAACATCATAGGTGCTATTGATGGGACCCATGTGTCTTTGGTCCCCCCCCACAGGAGTGAACAGATGTACAGGAACCGGAAGAGTTATCATTCAATGAATGTACAGATGGTATGTTTGGCAGACCAGTACATCTCGCAGGTAAATGCTATGTTCCCTGGCTCAGTGCATGACGCCTACATCCTGCGGAATAGCAGCATCCCTTATGTGATGGGTCAACTCCATAGGCACCGGGTGTGGCTATTAGGGGACTCTAGTTACCCCAACCTGTCATGGCTATTGACCCCAGTGAGGAATCCCAGGACCAGGGCAGAGGAATGCTACAATGAGGCCCATGGGCGGACTAGGAGGGTGATCGAACGCACCTTCGGCCTCCTGAAGGCCAGGTTCAGGTGCCTCCATATGACAGGTGGTTACCTATTCTACTCACCAAGGAAGGTGTGCCAGATCATCATCGCCTGCTCTATGCTTCACAATCTTACTTTGCGACGCCAGGTGCCTTTTCTGCAGGAGGATGGTCCAGATGACGGTGTTGTGGCAGCTGCGGAGCCTGTGGACAGTGATGAGGAGGAAGCAGAGGAAGAAGGCATTGACAACAGGGACTCTGTCATACAGCAATATTTCCAGTGACACACAGGTGAGAACACTTTCTTGACTACTACAAGTACTTTCACACTTCTACCTCTATCCTGTCTGTCAATTTCAAGCAGTATTTGGTAACTGTGTTGTACATTTCCATTACGGATTCACAGGTGTGGCTACCAACGTGTGTCATCTGCTTGCATCCTTCATGGACTTGTGATGTGTGACATAGGTATGTTGACATTACATTTTCGAACTGATTTTGTCATTGTCATAGCTAATACAGATTTTCAAAATCACAGACTGACTCCAGATTGTTTTGTGCTTCAAGGGTGTTTATTGAAGTGGTAATTATTGGAGGGGGTGGTAAAATGGAGAGGGGGGATGGTGGAGGAATGTCCATGGCAGAGTCCAGTCTATTAGTCTCACAGGTGCACTGCCCATATGGGCATAGGAAGTGGAGCTGGGGCACTTCCAATATGGACAGGGTTACAAAGTGGGACTGTGGGATGACAATCAGGGTGGTCTCATTTCTTGGCGGGGGTCTTGCCATCATGCTCTGTCCTGTTCCTGGATCTCAGGGACCGCTTGCGGGGTGGTTCTCCGTCTGTAGGGGGTGGGGTGCTGGTGTGGTGGTCCTGTGGCGGGATGTCCTGTCCACTAGCGCCGGCGGAGGTGATGGGCAGTTCATCATCCAGGCTAGTGTCAGGGACCCCTTGGAGTGCCACGGTGTCCCTCATGGTGTTCTGTATGTCCTTCAGCACCCCTACGATGGTGCCCAGGGCGGAGCTGATGGTTCTGAGTTCCTCCCTGAACCCCAAATACTATTCCTCCTGCAGGCGCTGGGTCTCCTGAAACTTGGCCAGGACCGTAGCCATCGTCTCCTGGGAGTGGTGGTATGCTCCCATGATGGAGGAGAGGGCCTCGTGGAGAGTGGGTTCCCTTGGCCTGTCTGCCCCCTGTTGCACAGCAGCCCTCCCAGTTCCCCTGTGTTCCTGGGCCTCCGTCCCCTGGACTGTTGTTGTTGGGGTGGTGGGTTATCCTGGGTTCCCTGTAGTGGTGGACACACAGCTGATTGACGTGTCCTGGGGACGTAGGTATGGGCCCGCTGGGTGGGTGCTGTACTGGTGTTTCCAGAGGGTGGAAGGTCAGTGTTGGGCTGTGCCTGTGCGAGGGGAACCGACTGTCCCGAGGCCCACGATGGTCCGGGCTGGTCATCTGGATCCAGTTGGCCAGAGCTGCTGTCATCACTGTGGGCCTCTTCTGTGGGTGGGGTAGAGATGTCTGAACCCTCCTGTCTGGTGACGTTAGTTAGTGGTCCTGCAGGGGTGTAAAAACATGATTATTGCATCTGTGTGTGTCATGGTGTGCAATGGGTGGGTGAGCATGTACCCCAGTGCTAGCATTCCTGTGTGGGGGCTTGTGTGATGATGGTTGGGGGGGTGTTATGGGTATGTGCAGTGGGAATGCTTTAGTGAGGGGTGACCATGCTTTGTTGTGTCATGCAGGGCAGGTGTTGGGATGGGTGGTTTGTGTTATTAGTACATTAGTAAGGAGTTGGAGTGATAGGGGAGGGGGTGAGGGTGGGGGTGGGTGATAGCATGCAGGTAGGGTGGGGGATATGATAGTTAAGATTTGACTTACCAGTGTCCATTCCTCCACCGACTCCTCCGTGGATTCATAATGGTCAAGACCTGCTCCTCCCATGTTGTTAGTTGTGGGGGAGGAGGTGGGGGTCCGCCGCCAGTCCGCTGAACCACGATGTTGTGCCTGGAGATCACGGAACGCATCTTCCCCTGTAGGTCGTTCCACCTCTTCCTGATGTCCTCCCGATTTCTTGGGTGCTGTCCCACTGCGTTGACCCTGTCCACGATTCTTCGTCATAGCTCCATCTTCCTAGCTATGGAGGTGTGCTGCACCCGTGATCCAAATAGCTGTGGCTCTACCCGTACGATTTCCTCCACCATGACCCTGAGCTCCTCCTCCGAAAACCTGGGGTGTCTTTGGCATGCCATGGGGTGGTGTAGGTGATGTGTGGGGTGGTGTATGTGGTGATGAGTGTGGTGATGTGTAGTGGTGTGGGTTGTTTTGTGCGTGGATGTTGTGTGGGTGATGGTGTTGTGTGCCTCTGTGTGGTGGGGTTGTCTATTGCTGTGCTCTCTCTCTCGCCTTTGTCTATAATTTTTGGTCATAGGGGTTTGTGGGTGATGTGGGTGTGTGTTTTATATAGAATTGGGTGTGTGGGAGTGGTGTTTGTATGTGTATCAGGTGTGTGTATTTCGAATTGTCCAATGTGCCGGTGTTTTGGAGATGTGTGTGTATTTTGAGCGTGGTGGTGTGTACCGCCAATGGAATACCGCAGTTGAAAGACCGCCGCGTGGATTCGTGGGTCGTAATAGCATGGGCGTGTTTCTGTTGGCGTGACGGTGGAGGTTTTGTTTTCGCCAGTCTATCACTGACCTTTGGTGTGGCGGACTTGTGTGGGTGTCTGAATTTCGGCGGATTCCGAGATGTGGGTCATAATAGCTGTGGCGGAATTCCGCGGCGGTGTATTGGCGGTCTTCTGTACGGCAGTAAGCAGCTTTTACCGCCAATGTTGTAATGACCCCCTTAATGTGTTTTCTGATAGGTTAAAGATAGTGGGGTATAACAAATGTCCAATAGAATTTGAGGGGAATGTACAACGAAAAAGGGATAAAAACCCATGACACAGGGAGCCATTTAGGTGGGTTAGGGAATGCTATTGATTTTATCCAGAAACTTTGTCACTCTGTTTGGTGACTTAGTGGTTCGCTTAGAACCATCCTCGTCCTTAGATTTGCCCACTTTACACTTTGCCTCCTTATGAGGGAAGTGCCCCTTTTTGCACCGGAGCTGAGTTCTGACTGATGGCAATTTGACTGATGTCATGAAGACGAAGACTGAACCTGTGCGCTGACCTAAACTTTGGAGGGTAATTATGACAATGCATTTGTGATTTGTCTGTTTGCTTTTCCTTTCTAGGTACCAACTGCTTGCTTTTGACAGAGACCATAGTTAGATGTTTTCCAAATTGGTGTTCTAAATTGTTTTGCATGAAGCCCAAAATGCCAATGCTAATCAGTGGTTAGGACAGGTGTTCACTAAACTGATGCAAATAGACAAATGACCGAATCTGTGTTTTGTTGAACTGACACGTTATTGACACTCTGCTAAATTGATCTATATTCACGCCGTGTTATGTTCTAATGTTTGTGATTCCATCCTTAATGAAATCTTATCAAAGTTGCCGTATCGTGACTATGCTATTGTGTTTCTTGGTTCTGAGATTAACGCATCTGCTTTTAGAATTGTAACTAATAGGGAATAAAACTCATAAAATTCTACTAAACTGGTGTGGTTATTCATGACTGCAAGGTCATGGTAGTGTCTTGAAATTGATTAATGCCTTTGACTAAAGTGAAATGTATTGTTGCGATAAATATTGATGACATTATTGACGTATTGATTGACATATTGATTAGCTATCTCATCCTAAGGTGTCTCTCAACTGGGTCAAAAGATTCATTGACCTAAAACGAGTCCTGATGTGTAATATATTATCATAAAGGGACGCATTAACAATGTTATAAAAGACGACATGAGTGCTGTTATATTTGGGGTTATTAGCAGTGCATGGCGAGGGCACAAGTTACAGCTACTTTAGGGCATGGATTATAGTTACTTGAAATAATTCTAACTCTAACTGGTGAATTTCTAAGGTTTTGTACCAGTCAATTCAGAACCTAACAATACCACCACTGTAACTTTTGTTTTTTTAATGAATTTCTGTTTATTCTAATTCTATTTCCTATAACGTCCCTGTAACCTTTGTTTTTTTCAGTGAATTTCTATGTTTTTTTTTAACATAAAGTAATTTTCATTACTATACGTTAATTCTGCACTGTCTTCGGCCAAGCGTGCGTGCACCTCCTTCGGCCGTGCATGGCGGCAGTTGGTGCAGGGTCTGACCTGCGGCTAGGCCCTTTGGCCAACACCTTATAACCACCCAACCTTGCGCTGCACACAGCTGAAGGCCGTGTGCAGTGCTGTTGGCTGCAGGGCCTGACCTGGGGTCAGTCCCTGTGGCCAACTCCCCCTAACTACCAACCCTAGGAGAGAGAGTGAGTGAAAGTGAGAGATTGAGAGAAATAGAGAAATAGAGTGATTGAGGCTTTGATGAATGATATTCCAAGAATGGGATATTTCTGTACAATTTGAAAAAACATTTTTTGTCAATTAAAAAGAGTGAGATCACCTTTCAGTATGTAACTTAAATATTTATAGTTGAAAAGAAACTAAAACAGGAAATGACCATAGACTCACCTAGACAAGAACCATTAACTATATATATATATATATATATATATATATATATATATATATATACATTTTTTTTTTTATGAATATATCGGGGCAATGGTGTTTGCACGATTACATGGTATATAAAGAGGGCCAAGATGGCGGCATGGCATATATATATATGTTTCAGGGTCGTTATAGTTGGGTATTGAATTAACTCGCACAAAACCATAGGAATTAAGCATTTACAATTACCAGCCCTAATTATAACTTACGCCCCGCAATGCACTGCTTATAACCTAACATATTACATCACTCATGACATCATTCACCTAAAGTTTCTCACACCCTACTCACACGCCCATGCAAACCTCCCATACACCTACTCACACCCTAACACAACAGTTTAGATACCCATTTGCACACTCATACAACTACACACAAAAACACTCACTCGTAAAAGGCAGTCACACACCCATTTGTTTACTCATATTGCCAGTCACACAGTTGCTCTCTTTGCCATGCAATTACTCACACACTGATGTATACATCCATAAAGTCATTCAGACAGCTACACAGCCAACCACACAGCAAATATAATATTTACTTATTTTCATATACAGCCACTGGCTGAGCCACACATACACCCATGCACATACCCTTATATCAACTTATTCAACAAACAGTAACACAGACACCCAGTCATAAAGACATATTGGCCCTCATTACAACCCGGGCGGTAAATGCCACCTACCCCCATGCTGACGGGCGCCAACATACTGTGACCGCGGCGGTATTCCGCTACGGGTATTATGACCCACACTGAGAAATCCGCCACTATACAGACACCCACACAAGTCCACCTGACCAGAGGTCAGTGATAAACTGGCAGTACCAAAACCCACACCATTATGCCAACAGGAATACGCCCACAGTATCCTGACCCACAAATCACCAAGGCGGTCTTTCAACCATGGTAAACCACTGGCGGTACACACCGCCACGCTCAAAATACACACACACTAACAAAACTCCACCACATTGGACAATTCAAACTACACACACCTGACACACATACACACAACACACCCTCACACCCAATCCAAAATAAAACACACACCCACATTACCCACAACCCCTTACAATGGAAACAAATATTGCCAACTGAGAGAGAGACAAGCCAGGAGCACCCACTGAATCAGAGCCACATAACACCATCACCCATACACCATCCATGCACCTCACAGCACACACCCCAACACATCACCCCACACACCCCCACACATACCACTAACACTACACCCTTAGCACCACAAAGACACCCCAGGTTCTCTGAGGAGGAGCTAAGGGTCATGGCGCACACACCCATGCACAAGATGGCACATGCAGATACAATAACACTGCATTTTCATCCCAACAGGACCCCTACTCAACGTCACCGGAGAGGAGTTGCCAGCAACATCCAGCCCCCCCCCCGAAGAGGTATACAGTGATGACAGCAGCTCTGCACACCTAGATCACGATGTCCAACCTGGCCCATCAGGGACCTCCGGAGAGTCGGTTACCCTGCCACAGTCCCAACCAACCAAAGACCCTCCCCCCTCAGGAAACACCAGCACAGCACCCACCTAGCCGGCCCATGCCACTGTCCCTAGGACATGTCAATCAGCAGTGTGTCCACCACTACGGGGACCCTAGGCAACCCCACAAACCCAGGACCATCAGGGACCTAAGGTCAGTGGCAGTGGGCACATGGTTCAGGGGACAGAGGCACAGGACAACAGGGAAGCTGGGATGACTGCTGTGCGACAGGGGGAGGACAAGCCCAGGGAACCCACTCTCCAGGAGGCACTCACCAACATCCTGGGAGCATACCACCATTCCTAGGAGACCATGGGCCAGATACTGTACAAGTTGCAAGAGACCCAGCTGCTGCAAGAGGGACAGTACCTGGTGATCAGGGATGACCTAAAAAAAATCTACACCATCTTGGTCACCATTGCAGGGGTGCTGGCTGACATGGGCAAGACCATGAGGGAGGCAGTGGCACAACAACGGGCCCCTGACACTATCCACACCGAAGAACAGCCCTCCACCTCCGCCGGCACTAGTGGGCCAGGAGGCCCCGCTTTTGGACTAACAGGCCCCATCACCCCACCCCCTGCAGAAGGAGAACCACCCCGCAAACGGTCCCTGAGAATCAGGCAGAAGCCAAAGAACATTGTCAAGACCCCTGCCAGGAAATAAGACTCTCCTGATTGTCACCCTTCTGTCCCACTCTGTCACCCTGTCTACCTTGAACTACCATTGCTCCACTTCCTATGCCTCCTTGGACAATGCACCTGTGATACAAATAGACTGGACTCTACCCTGGACTTTCCTCCACCATCCCCCCAGCCCATTGCACATCCCCCTCTACTTATGAGCACTTGAATAAACACCCTTGGAACAAATACAAATCTGGAGTCTGTCAAATGATTCAAATATGTATTACATTTTCATTGGAATGACCTTTAGTGGGCAGCAGTAAACACACCAGGAGCCAGAGTGGGCCACAGAGATCTGAAAATAGAGATGCCAAAGGGAACAGTGAGTAGCCATAGACATAGGGAAATTAGGCTGCCATGTACAATGTCCAACAGAAAACTGAAATGTAAAGTGAAGTTACAGTGTCTTACCTATGTGTCACTGGAAGTACTGCTGTATTATATTACTTCTGTTGTCCACATCTTCCTCCTCTGCCTCCTCTTCCTCACTGTCCACAGACTCCACCGCTGCCACAAAACATCTCCAGGCTCATCCCCCTGCACTAAAGGCAACTGGAGTCTCAAGGCCAGGTTGTGCAACATGCAACATGCAACGATAATCTGGCACACCTTCTTAGGTGAGTAATACAGGGATCCACCTGTCAGATGGAGGCACCTGAATCTGGCCTTCAGGAGGCCAAAGGCTCTTTAAATTATCTGCCTTGTTCGCCCATGTGCTATATTTTAATGTTCCTCTGCCCTTGTCCTGGCATTCCTCACTGGGGTCAGTAGCCATGAGAGTTGGGGTAACCAGAGTCACCTGCAAATATCGAGGGACCACTGTTAGACACACACTAACCCTTAGAGACAACCCCATACCCAGACACCTACTTATACTGGGTGGGGATCTTAGGCTCACCTATTAGCCACACCCGGTGCATCTGGAGTTCGCCCTTCACATATGGGATGCTGCTATTCCTCAAGATAAAGGTGTCATACACAGTGCCAGGATACTTGGCATTCACATGGGAGATGAACTGGTCCGCCAAACACACCATCTGCACATTCATAGAGTGATAGTTTTTCTATTCCTGAAAACTTGTTCATTTCTCCGAGTTACGGGGGGGGGACAAATGCCACATGTGTACCGTCAATGGCACCAATGATGTTGGCGATATGTCCCAGTGCATAAAAGTCAGCTTTTACTGTGGCCAAATCCTCGACCTGGGGGAATACGATGTAATTGCGCATGTGTTTCAGCAGGGCTGACAACACTCTGGTCAACACGTCGGAGAACATTGGCTGAGACATCCCTGATGCCATGGCCACTGTTGTTTGGAAGGAATCACTTGCCAGGGAATGGAGCACTGACAGGACCTGCACTAGAGGGGGGATACCTGTGGGCTGGCCGATAGCTGACATCAGGTCTGGCTCCAATTGGTCACACAGTTCTTGGATTGTGGCCCGATCAAGTCTGTATGTTATGATAATGTGTCTGTCCTCCATTGTCGCAAGGTCCACCAGGGGTCTGTACACTGGAGGAGGATGTTGCCATCTCATATTCAGCCTCAGCGGTTGAAGCCTATGGAAGAAAACGGTGATCAGTGGGTCATATTCACACATCTATTGCACTAATGATGCATGTTTTCCTTTACAGAACCAGTATGTGAAACCGAAAATCAGTTGCTGTGCCAATGTCTGCTGTGACGCAGTTAGGTGCCATGCCTTTTGCCCCCTGAAAATGGCAGCTGCCTGACCTGTGAGGAGGGACAAGTGGAAATGAGGTAATTCCGCTGGCATGCGCTGTAGCGTTAGGCGGTCGAAGCCCGCTGCGCAACTTCACTTTGGTTATCATTGGGCCATATGGGTTCCAGGAGCCAATGGCGATGTATGCCAGCGGTAACGGTATGCACCGCCGTGGATGTGACCGCCATTTTCTATCTGTTCACTCATTTGCTACCTGACCTTCAACAGGAGAGGACTTACACTGCAAGTGCTGCTGTGACCTGTGTCTGGAAGCGACAATGGCTCATGTGTCTGGGGAAAGGGCCCCTGCCTTCACTGTGGAGAAGTTGGAGAAACTGGTGGATGGGGTTCTACCCCAGTACACGTTACTCTACGGTCCTCCAGACAAACAGGTGAGTACACTGTGAGCATGATGCGTGGGCCAGGAATGTAGGGATTGCTGTGTGTGTAAGCCACATGTGGGAGGCAGAGGCATCCTGGCCAGAGTGCTGCATGAATGGTGGTCAATGTATGTGCATCAGGGGATGGGAGGGATCTGGTGGGCCATGAGTGTGACGGTATCGACAGTTGACTAATTCCCTTTTCTGCTGTCTTTTCCATGCAGGTCAGCGCCCACCAGAAAAAGGGTATTTGGCGTGGCATCGCCAAGGACGTGCGGAATCTGGGGGTCTTTGACAGGCAGAGCACCCACTGCCGCAGACGGTGTGAGGACCTGCGCCGCTGGGCAAAGAAGACAGTGGAGGCCCAGCTGGGGCTGGCCTCCCAAAGAGGAAGGGGTGCCCGTCGCACCCTGACCCCTCTGATGTTCCACATCATGGCAGTGGCCTATCTGGAGTTGGATGGGTGCTTAAAAGCATCACAGCAGCCACAAGGGGGTGAGTACATATTCTGAATCCTGACTTTGCGCACAATAAGGTGGGGAATGTGGGCTGTGGGAGCCCCTAGGCCAGGGTGAAGAAGGCAGGGTAGGTCCCTTGTTGGGCAGGCTCTGGAGTACTCCTACCCCAACGGTGTTCGTGGGCATCTACTACTGGGCATGGTCCTGTGGGTTTCAGGTGTGCAGCTGATTGGCGGTAGGCATTGTACCCCATGGGCTGGTTACTATCTTAGTAACTGGTAGTGCATGGCCTAGTGCATAGGGCTGCTCCCTGTGTGTTGTGTACGCCAACAGTGGTGGTGTTGCTGGCATTGACCAAGTGTATCCTCTGTCTTCCCCCCCCTTTTTGTTTTGTCATCCTGTCCTTGTGTGCATTAGCACCATCTGGCGGAGGAGCAGAAGCACCGGCGACGGAGGGAGCTGCATCCCACATGGGCCTGTAGGTCGAATCCACTGACGGTGAAGGCACCCGTGGGACGGAGGGCGAGGGTAAGCACCACGAGGGGGACAGGAGGGGACACCACAGACAGCGACTGCTCCTCCGATGGATGCTCCCTGGCGGTGGTGGACTCCTCTGTGCCCACCCCAACAACAGCTACCGCCACCAACCCCCCTTCTAGCACCACCCTCCCAGCAGCCCCTCAGCGTGTTTCCCGTGCCTCCTCACCCAGGAGGGTGGACATCCCCTTTGCCTAGGGCACCTCAGACCCTCCCCTATCAGCCCTGCTGCCGTCAGTGAGGAGGCTACTGACCTCCTGAGATCCCTCACTGTTGGGCAGACAACCATTCTGAATGCCATCTAGGGTGTTGAGAGGCATTTGCAACAAACAAATGCATACATGGAGGGCATTCACTCTGGCGTGGTGGCCCAACAGAGAGCATTTCAGGCTCTGGCCTCAGCACTGATGGCAGCCCTTGTTCCTGTCTCTAGCCTACCACCTCCAACATCCTCTACCCAGTCCAATCACCTCAACCCCAGCCTATCCCAAGCACACCTTCAGACCAGCATTCACCCAAATCATCACACAAAAGTAGCCCAGGCAAACAAAAGCACCACACTTCATCTCACAGGCACTCACATAAGTACCATCCCCATGCAGACACACCAACATCTACTGCCTCCACAGTGTCCCCCTTCTCTTCGTCATCCACCTCCCTCTCAGTAGCGTCTCCACTCACACCTGCATGCACTACATTCTCATCTACTACCTCCATCACTAGCAGACCCATCATAACACACCCCTCACTGGCAGTCACCATCCCCACATCCATGCACATGTCCCCATGTGTCATCTTCCAGTGTGTCTGTGACCCCTCCTCCCAAAGTACACAAACGCAAGCACCCATCCACCCAACAGCCATCCACCTCACGACAGCATCCAGCCCATGCACCAGCACCCAACCTCAGCAGACAGACACCTCCTACAACCACTCCCTCTTCCTCCACTCCCAAACCCTCTCCCTCATCCCGCCCCAGTGTCTCTAATAAGTTTTTCATGGCAAACATTGACCTCTTCCCTACCTCTCCCCCCCCATCCTTCCCCTCTGCCAGGGTGTTCAGAATCCAGCCCAGCACCTCAGCCATCAAGTCAATGTCCGCTGTGGTTTCTGCAGCTAACAGAGGCGCAAAGGGGGCTCCCATCAGCCCAGCCAGTGTGCCACCAACACCTGCCAAGGACAAAACCATTCCGCCACCTGCCAAGGTAAAGAGGGGGACAGCATGCAGCAAGGGGAAGGAGCACCAACCACCCAGCAAGGCCACCTCAAAGACTCCAGCTGCTAGACCCAAAGTGACACCACCATCTGCCAAGGTGAGGAGGGGGCAGAAAAAAACAGGCAAGGCACTTCAGCTGTCGGAGGCTGCAGTTGAAGGCCTGGTGGCTACCAGCATAACCGCCACCACCACCACCTGCACGCGGCCAGCACCGCCCGCAGCCCCGCCGCTAGCACTGCCGCAAGCACCACCACCTGCACCACCACAAGCACCACTACTGTCAGCAGCAGCAGCCCCAGTGGTCAGCCATTCGAGGCTGCAGGAGAAGGGCTGGGGCCTCCACCCACCTCTGGCAGCACCGGCACCTGTACCACGCCCAGCAACGCCACCTGCACCACCGCAAGCACCGCCGCAAGCACCACCACCTGCACCACTGACAGTAGCACCACTATCAGCAGTAGCTGCCCCAGTGGGCAGCCATCCGAGGCTTCAGGAGAAGGGCTGGAGCCTCCCACCACCACTGACAGCACCCCCACCAGCACCGGCACTACAACCAGTATGCAACCTTAGCCGTCGCAGGATGGAGTCTAGCCCTGCCTCCATGGACTATCATGCAACCTGGTCCCTGCAATTTTCGTGCCTCAGACACCCAGGTGAGGGACTGTGGAGAAAGGCATCCACTCATCCAATCCTTGGCAGGATGAAGCAGACAGGCCACAAAGCCCCCTCCAGAAACAGTGGAGAAAGGCATCCACTCACCCAATCCTTGGCAGGATGAAGCACACTGGGCACAAAGCCCCCTCCAGAACCAGTGGAGAAAGGCACCCACTCAGTGGGCAAACCACCCACGTGAGAGACTGTGGCTTTGCACTCCCCAGGATCAAGCAGTGGGCAAACCACCCACTTGAGAGTCTGTGGCTTTGCACTCCCCAGGACCAAGCAGTGGGCAAACCACCCACTTGAGAGACTGTGGCCTTGCACTCCCCAGGACCAAGCAGTGGGCAAACCACCCACTTGAGACACTGTGGCTTTGTAGTCCCCAGGACCAAGTTTGGGCAAACCACCCACTTGAGAGACTGTGGCTTTGCACTCCCCAGGACCAAGCAGTGGGCATGGAGCCCCCTCGAGGAGCAGTGGCATTACTCCATCTTCCGGCTGAGGTGCCCCCCCTTCCCAATCCTCCTGAGGTGCATGTGAGTTTTCGACCTACCTCCCCTGCAGTGCTCTCTCTGTATTGAGGCAGGAGTCAAGTGTGGGCTTGGCCCATGATTTTTGGCCGAGTGGCCCACGGACATTTTGAATGGACAATGTACCGCCTTATGTACATATTGTATATTTTTGTAAATACTGTTTTTCTATTTATTACGCATATCTGCCTATTTCTAATATATAACTGATTTGACTCTATTCCTTCTGTCCTTGCATTCTTCCAGGGGGTTACAGGGTGTAAATGTAATGTTGATGCATGTTTTTGTGTGTATGGTGTTGTAGGTGAGGGAGGGGGTGGGAGTGTTGCGTGTTGCGTGTTGCATGTGTGTGTCACTCTCTTTTTCCTACCCCCCTCTCCTGTGTACTAGGTGCCATACTCACCGTGGTCATCGCTGCCGCCTTACGTATTCCTGGTAAATGAGGAGGTAGACCAGCATGGGCAGGACCTGCAGTCCAGGCTCCATGGCGTCCTGGTTCTTCGTTTGTGTCAAGCGGTGAATAGTTTCCCTTCCAAGTCCTGTTTCTGCGGTGCTTTTGATGGCGTTTGTAGGAAAGTACCATCTTGCCTGGCATGTTACCCCCATTTTTACTGTATGTATGTTAGTTTTTGCCTGTGACACTGGGATCCTGCCAGCCAGGACCCCAGTGCTCATAAAGTGTGCCCTGTATGTATTCCCTGTGTGGTGCCTAACTGTATCACTGAGGCTCTGCTAACCAGAATCTCAGTGTTTATGCTCTCTCTGCTTTTAAAATTGTCACTGCAGGCTAGTGACTAATTTTGTCAATTCTGATTGGCACACTGGAACACCCTTATAATTCCCTAGTTTATGGTACCTAGGTACCCAGAGTATTGGGGTTCCAGGAGATCCTTATGGGCTGCAGCATTTATTTTGCCACCCATAGGGAGCTCAGACAAATCTTACACAGGACTGCCACTACAGACTGAGTGAACTAACGTCCACGTTATTTCACAGCCATTTTACATTGCACTTAAGTAACTTATAAGTCACTTATATGTCTAATCCTCACTTAGTGAAGGTTAGGTGCAAAGTTACTTAGTGTGAGGGCATCATGGCACTAGCCAAGGTGCTCCCACATTGTTCAGGGCAATTTACCCAGACTTTGTGAGTGCGGGCCACCATTATACGCGTGCACTACATATAGGTCAATACCTATATGTAGCGTCACCATGGTAACTTCAAACATGGCCATGTAACATGTCTAGAATCATGGAATTGTCACCCCAATACCATTCCGGTATTGGGGGTACAATTCCATGCATCCCGGGGCTCCAGCATAGAGCCTGGGTACTGCCAAACTGACTTTCCGGGGTTTTCTCTGCAGCTGCTGCCGCTGCCATCCCTCAGATAGGTTTCTGCCCCTCTGGGGCCTGGGCAGCCCAGTCCCAGGAAGGCAGAACAAAGGATTTCCTCTGAGAGATGGTGTTACATCCTCTCTCCTTGGAAATAGGTATGAAGGGCCTGAGAGGAGTAGCCTCTCCTGGCCTCTGGAAATGCTTTGAAGGGCACAGATGGTGCCCTCCTTGCATAAACCAGTCTGCACCGGTTCAGGGATCCCCCCGGCCCTGCTCTAGTGTGAAACTGGACAAAGGAAAGGGGAGTGACCACTCCCCTGACCAGCACCTCCCAAGGGGAGGTGCCCAAAGCTCCTCCAGTGTGCCCCAGACCTCTGCCATCTTGGCTGCAGAGGTGTGAGGGCACAATGGACACCTCTGAGTGGCCAGTGCCATTAGGTGATGTCAGAGACCCCTCCTGGTAGGTGTTTACCTTTCTCTGTAGCCAATCCTCCTCTCAGGGCTATTTAGGGTCTCCCCTGTGGGTATCTCACCAGACAACGAATGCAAGAGCTCACCAGAGTTCCTCTGCACTTCTCTCTTTGACTTCTTCCAAAGATCAACCGCTGACTGCTCCAGGACGCCTGCAAAACCACAACAAAGTAGCAAGAAGACCACCAGCAACATTGTGCCACCTCATCCTGCCGGCTTTCTCAACTGTTTCCTGGTGGTGGATGCTCTAAGGGCTGTCTGCCTTCACCCTGCACTGGAAGCCAAGAAGAAATCTCCTGTGGGTTGACGGAATCTTCCCCCTGCCAACGCAGGCACCAAACGTCTGCATCACCGGTCCTCTGGGTCCCCTCTCATCTTGACGAGTGTGGTCCCTGGAACACAGAAGCTGGATCCAAGTGTCCCCGACAGTCCAGTGGCCTTTCTGTCCAAATTTGGTGGAGGTACGTCCTTGCCTCCCCACGCCAGACAGTAATCCTGTGTACTGCGCGAACTGCAGCTGCTAGGGCTTCTGTGCACTTTTGCAAGACTTCCTTCGTGCACAGTCTAGCCCAGGTCCCCAGCTCTCTGTCCTGCATTGCCCAACACGCTGAGTTGGACTCCGACTTCATAGGACACTCTTTTATTGTGCTGAGTCAACCGTTGTGCTCAGATCTTCTGAACACCTGTTCAGGTGCTTCTGCAGGTGCTGCCTGCTTTTGCGTGGGCTCTCCGTGTTGCTGAGCACCCCCTCTGTCACCTGTTCCAAGGGGCAACCTCCTGGTCCTTCCTGTGCCCTGGCAGCACCCACAATCTTCAACCGCAACTCTTGCAGCTAGGAAGGCTTGTTCGAAGTTTTTCTGCATGGAAACAACTCTGCATCCTCCAGCACTCCGTGCGACATCTTCTGACCAATGGAGAAGTTCCTGCCGCCTTCCGTTTTTGCAGAGTCTTTGGCTTCTTCCACCCACAGGCAGCCCTTTTATACGCCTTCATCCGGGGTTTGGTGGGCTCCTGCCCCCCCGGACACTTGTGTGACTCTTGGACTTGGTCCCCTTCCTTTGCAGGTCCTGAGGTCCGGGAGTCCGTCTTCGGTGCTTTGCAGTCAGTTGTTGTCTTTGCAGAATCCCCTATCTCGACTTTACTGTCTTTCTGGGGTAGTAGGGTAACTTTACTCCTACTTTTCAAGACCTTGGAGTGGGGTATCTTGGACACCCTTAGTGTTTTCTTACACTCCCAGCGACCCTCTACACACTACACTAGGCCTGGGGTCCCTTCATGGTTCTCATTCCACTTTTGGAGTATATGGTTTGTGTTACCTCTAGGCATATTGTCTCCTATTGCATTCTATTGTATTCTACAGTATTTTCACTACTTTGCTAACTGTTTACTTACATGATTGTGGTTTGTGTGTATATTTTGTGTATATTACTTACCTCCTAAGGGAGTATATCCTCTGAGATACTTTTGGCATATTGTCACTAAAATAAAGTACCTTTATTTTTAGTAACTCTGAGTATTATGTTTTCTTATGATATAGTGCTAAGTGATATAAATGGTATAGTAGGAGCTTTGCATGTCTCCTAGTTCAGCCTAAGCTGCTCTGCTATAGCTACTGCTATCAGCCAAAGCTGCTAGAACACCTCTAATCTACTAATAAGGGATAACTGGACCTGGCCAAAGGTGTAAGTACCACTAGGTACCCACTATAAGCCAGGCCAGCCTCCTACAGCGTTGGTACCGCCCCGGAAAAGCTGGCGGATTGGTGGGTTGTGATGGGGTGGGTGGTACATTGTCTTCCACCTGTCTGTTGGTAGTGACCGCCATGGTGTTTGTTGCTACCGCCGTGGCAATCGGAGTTTTAAAGTGGCTGTCTATGTTGGCGGTTTCCGCCATGGTCGTGATCCCATTTTTTTTACCGCCGTCCTGTTGGTGGTATTACTGCCACTTTAACGCCCACCAGGGTTGTAATGAGGGCCATAGTCACACAGACAATGAGTCAGTCACCCATACAACTATTTGTACACCCGCTCAGCCATAGAAGTACTCAAACAGGCAGTCACTCACTCACCACTACACTACTGAGAAAACCACTCACACATAGAACTACTCGCATATCCACTTGTTTACCCATACTGCTACAGACAAACCCACATACTCAGTAACAGCCACTGACACAGGAAGTCACACAACTGTACAGCCACTCACCCAACCACTCTCATACAAATGCAATGTATATCTACTCAGATGACATACATTACAAATAATATCCATAATCAGTAGCTCAGAAGAGTACCATTTTAACTTATGCAAAGCCTTAGTGTTGGGAAGTGGATAATTGGCAAGGACAGGAAGGTACCTACAATTAGCAATAGGCCACAAACCCTCACTAGGTCCAGTCAAGGTCTCAATAAGTTAATCCTTGCTCAACCTTTGGTATCTTGGCCCACAAGAAGTTAGGCTTAAATTAGGAGACAGGTGTGTAAAGCATTTAATATTAGTACTAATTTATAAAAAGTAGAAAAAATGAGTATTTTAAAATGACACCAAAACAACAAAAATCCAAATTAGGTAAGCGAAGATATGAATTTTTTAAGACTCCATTAAAAAATGCTTTCTAGCGCCTAAAAAACAAAAGTGCCAACCAGGGATATCTGGTCACACTCGACTGGGGCAAAACCAAAAGTTGAGGTCAACCGCAATGGAGCCCTGCTGAGATACACTGAGTGGGAGGCCTTGGTCAAAGTTTTACCTTCAGACATAGAAACTTTTCCCTCTTGAGGTTAGGCTGAGATGCAACAAAGATGGCTTGCTTCAGTGCAGGGTCCTGGTCAACTCCTGGAAGTCTAGTCAATGGGGAAATGCTCCAGAGCTTCAGGGGGACAAACCTGAAATGCATGCTGGGTTGCGGTTCGACGTCACAGGCTTGACTCTCGTCGACAGGTCAGTCACTTAATGGATCTTATTTTAAAAGTTACTCCAAACTTGTGGATCTTCTTCCTGAAGTACTTTTTGGGTCCTCAATGTGTTCACAAACTTGATCCAAGGTTCTAGAAGCTCTGAGTTGCTCCTTGGAAGTTGGAACTACAGTTTCCAGAATACAACTTCTGAAGTTGCAGAAACAAGGCAAAGTAATTTTTTTGTTGAAGCCCAAAATGTGAAGCTGGTGCAGTCCTTGTGAGTGCAGTGGCCAGGTGCAGGCTAGGGGTCTAGCAGGGAAGTCCTTTTTCTTCCAGCAGTGATCTTAAATGTGGGGCAGCTCTGCCATGTCTATCCTTGCTCCTGGTGGTGGGAAGCAGGGGGGGTGCTCCTGTCCAATAGAGTGCATGGCTCCACCCTATTGGGTTACAACTTCCTGCAAAATGAGGAAAATCAATCCCAGGGAGCAACATTCTTCAAAAATCCAAGATGGCAAAAAGGAAATTTTAGAGTTTAGATCTGGCGGAGTCCACACACTGGTTGTCTGAGTTTCCCTTAAATCTTCTCTTCCTGCCCCTCTATTCTAATCAGTGGGGCTCTCAGCTGTCTGGGGATGCAGGAAATGTGGGAGGTCCAGTTTCTGTCCCAAGTGGCTTTCCCTCCTTTGAAGACCAGCCTGGCTACTCTTTCCCCATCCTTCCCTGCCATCTGTTGTATCAGATCTCTGCCTACCAGATGCTTCTTTTTGGTCAGCCCAGGCCACTTCCCACCTCATTAAGGAAGAATATCACATGCTTCCAAAGGCTGACCAATCATGAGAGGGCACTCCAGGGCTGAATTTGGTAACTTTTAGAAAGAGGTCTACAACTCTTTCCCTGTGCTAGCTATATTAAATGCAACATTGACAAACTGTTAGATTTATTATAACATTTAGGCCCTCATTATGAACCTGGCGGTAAACACCATCGCCCGCCGTGGCAATAGAGAACAGAAGACTGCCATTGGCGGTGAATAGAAATCCGCCATATAATGAAACAAAAATCTGAATCTGACAAAAATCACCCTCCCACCAGTCACCGCCACGACCTTGTCAGTAGAAATGCTGGACCTCCTACCCCGCCACTGCTGAGCACACCAACAACCCGCCCTCCAAATAATGATGCACAAATCACCGCGGCGGTCAGTGGATGGAGAACGACCATTGGCGGTGCAGACCGCCGCGGGCGGAAAGTGGACCCAACAGTAAGAAGTGCACACATTGGATAAGTTAGAAACCCACACACCTGGCAAACGTACACAACACTATAAAACACTCAAAGACACAGCGCACAATCCTTTGCAACAAAAGTAGGCCAACGAAGACAGGGAACACCAGAAGCAGACACCGAACACCACAATCCACGATACTTACACCCAACCACACAAGAGCACCCTCACCTAGATCCAAACAAGACACCATTTGCGACACTCACCATGGCACCCCTCCAACACCCACGCTTCACAGAAAGGGAGCTAAGGACCATGGTGGACGAGATCCTGAAGGTCGAGCCACAACTATTCGGGACACAGGTGTAGCACACACCCATTGCCAGGAAGATGGAGCTATGGCGGACAATAGTCAACAGGGTCAATGCAGTGGGACACCATCCACGCACCAGTGACGACATCCGCAAGAGATAGAACTACCTGCGGGGGAAGGTCAGGGCCATGGCATCTAGGCACCACCTTGCAGTCCAGAAGACTGGGGGAGGATCCCCACCAACACCACCTGACTTCACTGACTGGGAGGAAAAGGTACTGGCCATCCTGTACCCTGAGGGCCTCACTGGACTTTTCATTTATTTTCAATTATCCCATATCCATTACACCTGGAATGCATGCACCACCCCACCCCTCCAACACCCACCAGGACCACTACCCCATCCAGCCCACAAGCACTGAATCCACTCCCCCTGCATGCCCACAGACCCAATAACAGGGCCACATCCCTCCCCCTGTGCACAGCCACCCACCCCTGCAAGGAAACACAATGGCCTATAACACCCACAATGCACCTCAACATCCTAAGCTAAAAGCAATGCTAACCTCACCAAAGCATCATGCATGGCCCCAAAGTGTATAAGCTGCACAAACCCTCCCAGGCCTCTGCACCCCATCCGACCATGCTAATGTAACAGACATGCCCATTTCCCCCAACAGGCACCCCCACCCATGCAACCCTGACAGACAGGACAAGGAGTGGCAGTGCCCCACAGGGAGACGGGGCACCTCACAGGACACTGGGTATGGAACCCTGGATACTGACGATCAGGCTGGTCTTTCACACAGTCCTGGACTGTCACCATCCAGCATCCACACCCTGGATACTACTGACACTCCTACCATCCAGATAATAATATCAGCACAGGGCAACTGACCCCACACCTGTATATCCAGGCCACAGACTGGTGGAACATAAGTACAGAGGCCACAGTCACCCCCTACCAACAGACAGGAAGACGATGGCCCCAGTACAAGTGGTACCACAAGACCTGTGCAGGAGACACAGGCACAGGGGGCTAGGCCCAGTGGGAGGGCATCAGTGGCCCAGGGGGGGAGGCCACAGGATGGATGCTGCAGCCCAGGACATGATTTCAGAGGTCCTGGGAGCCTACCACCATACCCAGGATAGATTGGCCCAGATAGTATCCACCCTGGAGCAGAGTCAGAGGATGCAGCAAGCACACCACCAAGAGGCCATGGAGCAGTGGAAACTGCACAATGCCTCAATGGCCAGCATAGCAGGTGCGCTGCTGCAGCTTGTCTAAACACTGCCTGAGGCCCGCACAGAACAGGAAGCCCCCACTACAGCACAGGATACAGACCGGACAACAAGAACATCAGCAGCAACTTCACATGTACTACCCTCTGAGGACACACAAAGGACATCCATCTCAACCCCTACAGGCCAACAACAGGCACCCAAACGGACCCTCATGCCAAGATAATGCACAGGAATACCTGCCAAGAACAAGACCCCCTCTAAGAAGTGACTCTGCAAAATACTGTCAACCAAGTGTCCCACTCAATCAACCACCGTACCAGAAATAATACAAACTCATGTAAGCCTGGATGGACCTACCAATACTGTCAACAATGCTGCCACCATGGTGCCATTTTGGAAAACCACCATTAGCCCACTCCCATCACTATAATCTGCACAATTGTATCCCTGCACCAAATAAAACACATTTTCACCTGTTACAGTGTTCCCTGAACAAAGTGAAGTATGGCTGCAACTGGTTGATAACTCCTTTATTTGTATCTGAGTAGCATGAAAAACACCACACGCCTTACATGTTGTTGTGCCTAAATATGTGTTGAAATATTAGACTAAATTGTAATCTGTCCTATGCAGACCTGGTCACAGTGGCAATTAGTATTTACCCAATACCCTCCTGGATGACAAGGGACACTGACAGTATGAAGCACAGACACCTATCTCATCCAATTGTCCCACATAGTTTCTGGAAGTAGAGTTGTATCAGTTGGGTCTTGGAATTTACATCTTCCCCTTCCTCATCATCACCATAACTCTCATACCCTCTCTGAGGAAGCTGGTCTGGATATACAGCACCCTCCTCCTCCAAGAGAGGATGATAGAATTTCTCACAGCCACGTTGTGCATCATGCAGCAGGCCACCACTATTCTACACACCTTTTCAGGCCCGTAGGCCAGGGAACCACCAGAGATATGTAGACAATGAAGTCTAGCCTTCAGGAGACCTATTGTGCGCTCTATCACCCTCCTAGTACGTCCATGGGCCTCATTGTAATTACTCTCTGCATCTGTTCCAGGATTCCTCCCTGGCGTCAGGAGCCAAAGCAAGTTGGGATAGCCAGAATCACCTAGAAAAAGGTGCACAACACAACTTTAAATGACAAGCCTCAGAGGCAGACAGACTGGCTGTCTGCTAGGTGGCAATAAGTGACAGAAACACCTACCTATGATCCACCCTCTGTCCTCTTGTAGTTGTTCCATCTTCTGTGGCACACTACTGTTCCTCAGCACAAATGAATCATGGACTGAACCAGGGAACATGGCATTCACATATGTGATATACTGGTCTGCAATACACACCAATTGAATGTTCATGGAATGAAAGTTCTTCCTGTTTCTGTACACCTGTTCACTGACTCTTGGGGGGAGATAGCTATGTAGGTGCCATCGATGGCACCTATCACATGGGGTATGTTGGCAAAGACATAGAAGTCCGACTTGATGGCAGGGAGGTCCGCACTTTGGGGAAACCTCACTTAGGACTGCAGGTGTCGTACAAATGCATTTAGAAATCTTGACAGTATAATGCTAAACATTGGCTGTGAAAAACCTGCACCCCCATGCCCACTATCACTTGATATGAGCCCGTGGCCAGGAAATGGAGTACAGAGAGCACCTGCACTTCAGTAGGGATGGCATGCTGATTACGATTTGCCGGAGTCAGTGCAGGGTCCAGTAATGCACGTATTTAAAGAATAGCTGCAAGAGTGAGTCTGTTATTGATAATGATGTGACGCTCCACCATGGTCTGCAAATCCAAAAGTGGTTTGTACACCAATGGGGTCCTTCCTCACCACAAGGGTCTGTACCTAGGAGGAGTAGAAAACACATGTGAGGAACACACATACATCGGAACACATTGCTAGTCATTCATCATTGCTGGCATGATTGTCGTCAACACTAATGCATAGTGTGTGACATAACAGCAACTTGACAACAATGAGAGATCAGGGCTGGTCAGGTGAGGTAATGTTAATTGTCACATGCCTATGGGTGTTTGGGGAACAATGGGGCCTGCATTGTGCAGATGGGAGTTTTACAAATGCATAGTTTTAGCCAAAATGTCTGCCCCATGAAATCCTGAACTGTCATTGTGGAAGTGACCTCATACTGCTAGTGGTTGACGTAACAGCCTAAGGTGGTGTTTACCGCTGTGCACAAATTAATTGGTTAACATGGACGTCAATGGGGAATCCTAGCGTATCATGAACGCCGCCGGATGTGACGGTGCACACCGCTGCGGTGCGTACGGGAACTTGTCACCCCAACTTCACTTGACTCCCTGATCTCATGCAAGCAGGTACTCCACTGAGTGTACTGCTGTGTCCTGCCTCTGGTCATGGAAGTGGCACGTGTTGCAGGGGAAAGGGCCCCGGCCTTCACCCAAGAGGAATTGGAGAGGCTCATGGATGGGGTCCTGCCCTTGTACGCCAAGCTCTATGAACGTCCAGAGGTACAGGTGAGTAGGAGGATTGGGGGCCATGGATGTGTGTAATGGTTGGTGTCGGCTGCATACATGTGTGCACCTGTGTAACTGGATGGGCCAGGGTTCCTGAAATGCTGCGTGTGGATGCGCTTTTAGTCAGTTTGTACTGTCCGTGCCATAGTAGATGTGTAGCCAGCTTTATATGATTGGCCAGTACCTGACCTCTGTGTTACATTTCTGTGTGTCCCTTTTAGGTAAGCGCCCACCAGAAGAGGGGACTTTGACATGCCATCGCCAATGAGGTGCGGACCCTGGGGGTCTACAACTGGCAGAGCACCCACTGCAGGAAAAGGTGGGAGGACCTGTGGTGCTGGGCACGAAAGATCTGCGAGGCCGAGCTAGGGAAGTCCTCCCAATGGGAAACGGGTGCCCATTGGGCACTGACTGCCCTTATGCAACACATCCTGGCGGTGGTGTACCCGGACCTGGATGGGCACTTGAAGGCTGCACAGCTGTCACAAGGGGGTGAGTACACATTCAATTTTTTTTACCCTTGATGCATGTGTGAGTGTGCATTTGGATTTATGCTGCCTAGTTGCAGGAACTATGACTGATGTCCATCTACATTATGGCCCCCGTGGGGAGTTGAGATGTTTTGGTCAGGTCTACTACACGTCAGGCCCTTACGTTATTTGGGGAATGGTTGTAGAGCAGGGTTCTGGGCACTAGTCAGGGGCATAGCCATGGGTATAGCGGTAGGTGCTGCCTGTTGGAGGGTCTTCTCAGTGGGTGTATGTGTGAACCACTATTGTACCTCCCTTGAGTTATTTACAAGTGTCTCTCATGTTTTGTCTCCCCATCCCTGTTCTCTTGTGTTGTCTGTGTACATCAGCATCATCTGGCGAGGGAGCTGAGGCACCAGCGAGTGGGGATGCAGCGGCCAACAGATCCTCGGAGAAAGAGTCGTCCGACGCTAAGGGGACCAGTGAGTTGGAGGGCTAGGGGAGTACCACAGGGGATGCAACTACTACTGGAGGTAGTGACTCTGATACCTCCTCCGATGGGAGCTCCCTGGCAGTGGCAGACCCTATTGGGCCCACACCTACTGTGTCATTTTCCTCCACCCCATACCATCACCACCCTCCCATTTGCTCCCCACCGAGTTGCCCGTGCCTGCTCACCCAGAAGGGTGGGCGTCTCCTTCCCCCCAGGCACCTCATCCCCTGCCCCAGTCAGCCCTGCTGCCCTCACAGAGGAAGCTATTGACCTCCTGAGAACCATTTCTGTAGGGCAGACAACCATCATCAATGCCATCCAGGGGCTAGCATCAGAGACGCAGCAGACCAATGCCTATCTGGATGGCATTCACGGTGTGTGTCTGGCCTACAGACATCTTTTCAGGCTCTGGCCTCCTCGTGGACGGCAGCCAGTGACCCTTGTCATTCCGTCCCCCCTCAACCTCCTCTACCCCTTCCAGCACCCCACTCCCTTCACCTGTCCACAACACACATTCTGACACACAAGCACACACCTCAACACACAAGAAGCACACTTCAAAACACAAGCACCACACCTCCCACCACAAGTATACACACAGTCAACATACACATACACACACAACAACATCCACTTCCCTCAGTGTGCCCACCTCTTCCACCTCCCTGTCTGTCCCCTCTACATGCACACCCCCAGGCACTGCACATTCATTCACTGTTTCTGAGCCTATTCCTGCAGTCACCACAATAGCACACATCCATACATGTACCTCAGACACCACACCTGCACTCACCACAAATACTTTAGTTGACACATGCAGCACACTCACCAGACTTGCAGACACCCAGACAACATACATTCAGACTGGAACAGCCTGTCTTGTCCCACTGTGTCCATCCCCCCTTCCAAGAAACTCAAATGCACCAAAACACCCACCCATCACACATCCACTACACCTCAGCATACTGTCCAGTCACCTGCCCCACATCATGCACACCTACACCACTTACGACCTCTCTCTCTACCTCCACTCCCATGCCCTCCTCGAAGTCCAACTCAATTGCACCAAAGAAACTTTTCCTCTCCCATGCTGACCTCTTCCAACCCACTGGCCCACCCAGTCTCGTCCCTAAACGTGCACACCTGCTTGCCCTATCCACTCCTTCCACGTCACAGCCTGCCCCTGTACGCCCTTCCCATTCCCGTGCCCCTTCCCCAGAGAGGAAGAAGCCCTGTGCTGAGCCTGTTCCATCTGCCTCCACCCGGTCCAAGCATACTCCCCCACCTTCCAAGGCCAAACCCAATCCCCCCACCTTCTGAACAAAAATCTAAGCCCCACCCCCATCTTAAATCCCCACCACCCCCTGCCCCTGTTCCCTGAGGTGCCTGGATGCCCCATTGTTGCCCCTATGAGGTGGAGTACCGTAGCACTTGTGGGAGTCAGGTTGGGGCCATTGTGGCCCATCGGACTTGTTTTAAAAAGGACTGGCCATTGGCCTAATATGCACTTCAGTTGCTCAATGAGCATAATAAAGGTTAATGTGTGGCCTGTGTTGTTGGAGGCACACTCTGGATCCGTGGTCTCTCCTTTCAGTGTTTGTGGGTGTGGGGCACATGTATGTACTTTGGACAGGTTGGATTTGCCTTGTGTCGGGTAAGTATCTCTTGCTGTGGGGTGTATGGCTTGTGCTGCTGTGAAGGGTTGTGGGAGCGTTGCAGGGTGGGTGGAGTGGGTAGGTATGTAACTGTGTCCTTTTTTCCTTTGTTTAGTAGGTTGCGGTACTTACCGTTGTCGTCTTTGTCAGCGGTCTCGGTCATGGAGGTATATGGCAAGGAGCAGGGCTGACATGATCTGCAACTCTCTATCCATATCTGCTTCAGCATGTTGTGTGAGCCTCCGGTGAGTGTTTCATTATATTTGGTTCGTTTCCGCCTTGCTTTGCGTGGCGGTGGCTCCCACCCCGGAACTAATGGCGGTCTAGTACTTCATTATTTGATGGGCGGGAAGGGCCTTTCATTCAGCCTGTGGGTGGGCTCTGCCGTCGTTGTCGGCACTCCTCTGCTGGCGGTGAGTGGTTTTCAGGATGCCTGTGTTTCAGGTGCTTCAATATTTGGCGGTCCGGACCGCACGTCTGTTGGCGTTTTATACCGCCGCCACCGGCGGTGCGGTGTTTACTGCCATGTTCATAATGAGGGCCTTAATTTGGTATTAAAGTTGCTCTATTTAGCTCATCTCTATTGAAAATAAGACTTTATTATTTTAAAATAAAGGCCCTCATTATGACATTGGCAGCAAATGCTGCCTAGCCCAACGTCCGCCAACATACCGTGGCTGCCAGCCGCCAACCGTATTATGACCGAAGACGGAATTCCACCAGAAGGCTAGCGGAATTCTGTTGACCGTCATGACGGCGGACGGTGGTAAGGTGACACCAGCAAAACACCTCCTACCGTATCATGCTCCATGCTCCATGATACGGCCTGGTGGTGTTTTGCTGGAGGACATTGCTGCTGGCAGCAGCGCCGCATCTTGTCTCCTGCTGGACGACCCCCTGCAAGCAGGTAAGGTGGGTTCTCTGACAGGAGAGGGAGTTGGGGTGTTGTGTATGTGTGTGTGTGGGGGTGTGTGTCTATTTTTGGATGCGTTCATGCGGATGTGAGTTGCGTGGAATGCGTGTGTGAATGAATGTATGTGAGTGTACGTGTATGATGTGTGTTGTGAATGCGCGTGTGCATCAATGAATTTTGGTGTGTATTGCGGTGTGTGGGTATGAATATGTGCATGCGTGGGTGGATGTGGGTATGTGTTTGTGGATAAGTGTGTACGCGTGCGTGTGTGGGTGTGTGGATGTCGGGTGGATAGAAGGAGGGGGAGGGTGGGGGAGTACTCTGGTGAGGGGGACCCCTATCAGTGCATAGGGAAGGAATCCCCTGGCACTGTTAGTGCCTACCGCCATGGTTTTAGTGGCGGTAAGATTGGCATGAAAACCATGGCGGTAGGCGGGGTCATAATCCAGAGGGTGAGATTGTGACGGCCGCCTGGCTGGAGATTGAAGTCTCCAGCCCGGCGGCTGTTACCACCCTGGTGGACGGAGTGGTACATTGGCAGTTTGGCTTGAGCCAAACCGTCAATGTCATAATTTGGGGAAAGGTACAGCCAGCCTGTTGGCAGTACCTTTCGCCAAATCACCGCTGTCCGCCAGGGTCGTATTGACCCCCAAAGTCTCCAATATTAGCTTATGAGGTCCATTAACTACAATGAAGAAACCACATTTGAATATTTTTCCCTCGCCAGGGCTGAAAAAACATCCTTTATAAATTCCCTTCTTGTATTTATACTGCACCCAACCCTGGGACACTTAGGTGGGCCTTATATGTACAAATAAGGAAATTTAGGACTTTGGAAGGACTTTTAATTCCAAAGTCAAATTTGGGGTTAACTTTAACTTAAAGCAGCCAGCAATGCAGGCCTGCCTTTAAAATGACACTGAACACCAGGACAGTGCACCTATGGGTGCACTATTTATACTGGGGTCCCTTAAACCTACCTGCCCTAGCATATAGTAGGGACTTATAGGTATGTTGTCAGAGCCAATTATAACTAGATCTCATTTGCATATCTCATTTTACACAGAGCACTGTCTCTGAGACTGGTTAGCAGTGCCCAGGGCACAGTCAGAGTCAGTAACCACCAGTATCAGTCCAAATGTTAGGGGGGGTGACCAGTTCAAAAACGATGACTTTCCCACACTTAGTATGTATCTTTAACAATTTATGCACACTTACCAAACTGGACTAAGTCATCAGTGATGTTATTTGAGATGACACGAGTGATGTCATGAGTGATGTTACTGACCCTGTCATGAGTGATGTAATATGTGAGGTCATAAGCAGTGCATTGCAGAGGCATAAGTTATAGTTAGGGCTGGTCACTATAACTGCTGGATTTCTATGGTTTTATGCAAGTAAATTCAGTATCTCCCTATAATGTCCCTGTAACCTTTTGTTTTTTCAGTGAATTTCTAAGGTTTTTTTATTCCATTTCCTAACTTTAATGACCCTATAACCTGTTTTCAGTTAATTTCTAAGGTTTTTCTAAATTCTATTTCCTAACTATAACATCTTTGTAACTTTTGCTTTTTTCAGTGAATTTATAAGGTTTTCTATTCTATTTTCTAACTATAACACGCCTGTAACCCTTAGTTCTTTAGTGAATTTCGAAGTTTTTTTTCTATTCTATTTCTGAACTATAAGGTCCCTATAATACCAACCCCCCCCCATTGTGCATCCATCCCTGTGCATGTATCCAACCACACGCAATGCACATCCTTGGAGGTAAAAGCAAGGAGAAGGCAAACAAAAAATGGGGGTGTTGTGCCTGCTGCTTCCCTTTTGCTTTTCTCCCTGCTCTCTCCTTGCTTCCCCTTAACCCCTAGTTTTTGGAATGCCTGTGTCTTGATATTCCCTCCTTCTCAATGTTTTCTCTATGCTTTCAGCCCTGTTTGTGTTGCGTATTGCTTGCCTTTCTGTCATTCTCACGTCTTTGTCCTTGCTCCCCCTAATTTTGTACATGCCTGCTGCCTGCCTGTCCCTCCTTCTCACTGCTTTCCACAGCCTGCTGCCTGCCTGTCCCTCCTTCTTACTGCTTTCCCTGGGCTCTCAAGCCCTATTTGGTGTGTGTCTGTTAATTGCCTGTTTCTCCTTCTCACTGCTTTCTGTGGGCTCCCAGCTCCATTGTGTGCATGCCAGCTGCTTGCCTGTCCCTCCTTCTCACTGTTTTCCATGGGCTCTCTGTCTCATTGTGTTCTTGCCCGCTGCCTGATTGTCCCTCCTTCTCACTGCTTTCTGTGGGCTCTCACCCTTGTTGTGTGCGTGCATGCTGCCTGCCTGTCCCTGCGAGAAAGGCCTTTTTTGACATGGTTAGCGCCCCACTTTTTGCCTGGTGAATGATGTAGCCTAAAAGTTGGTAGTGCCCAGGGCACCTGCTAACCAGGTGTCATGAGCCAGGTCTATTTCCCCAAAACTCTTGTGATGCACTGGCATAATTGGAGACACCTATAGCTGCCACTATAAGTACCTAGTAAATAGTACTTAGGTACCCCGGGCATGAGGCACTAAGGATAGGCCCCTGAGGGGAGCATCACGGATTGTTCCATCCTGTAGGGACATGCATTCAGATGCACCCTGCACTGCCATTGAAGGCTGAGGGTCCTGATGCAATCCCAAAAAAACAGAAAAAGGACAGAAGGAGTTGTCAGTCCCGGCTTGCACCACCCCTAAGGTGTTGTATGAGAGGTGACCTCTCCAATTTTCATTTTCCTCCATCTTGCATGAAAGATAAATAGCCGATCAGGTGTAGGGAAATGTCCTCTGTCCACAGTAAGTTGTCACACAGTGGGTGTATCCACCCCAAGGAAGATGACTCACTGGTCACTACTAGTGTGTGCATGCCTTCTGCTTGCCTGTCCCTCGCTCTCCCTCCTTCCCACAGTTTTCCCTGTGATGGCAGCCCTGTTGTGTGCATAACTGCTGCCTGCCCCTACTTCTCACTGTTTTGCCTGGGCCTTCAGTTCCATTGTATGTGAGCCTGCTACCTCCATGTCCATGTGTGTAAATGTAGATACATATATTTATAGATAGATAGATAGATAGATAGATAGATAGATAGATAGATAGATAGATAGATAGATAGATAGATAGATAGATAGATCTTCACTGAAAACAAACAAAGGCTACAGGGAAGTTATTGTTAGGAAACAGAACTGAAAAAAATAGTAAATTTACTTTAAAAAAAAAAAGGTTACAGTAAGTATAACTCGCTCCCTGTCATGCACAGTTTCTTGTCAAATAATTTGATTGCTAATGTTTTATTTAAATTTATAATCATGAAGTTATAGAAGTTCTGTAATATGTGGGGTAATTAGCAGTGCATGGCGAGGGACCGTGTTGTAGGTACCTTAGGGCGTGAGTTATAGTTACTTGAAATAACTATAACTATAACTGCTGAATTTCCTTAGTTTTGTGCGAGTAAATTCAGAAACTGACTATAACATCACTGTAACATTTGTTTATTTAAGTGAATTTCTATGGGTTTTTAAATTAAATTTCCTAAATATAACACCTCTGTAGCCTTTGTTTTTTTCAGTGAATGTCTATGAGTTTTTTAATTGTAAAGGAAAAAGGAATTTTAATAAATATACGTTATTACAACAACCACCACTAATGGCCACGCCTCTCTTACCACCCAACTCAGCACCATGCTTCTTTTCACATGTGTATTTGCGAACATTTTTTAATTTTTGTAATTTATTCGTGTAGAATCCACATCCCTAGATATACAAATGTATTTTCCCTTTAATTTCTCAAAAACTACTGAATGGATTAACACCATATAAGCAAAAGCGTGATCTGCATACTGTAGTCATGTCTAAATGTTCTATGGGAATTAACATGGGAAATACAATGTTTTTTTACCCCACTTTTTCTCGGCACCCACTCAACAGATCACCCCGAAACCTTCCATGGTCAACAAGAATCACAGACATAAAGATAGTGTAGGAGGCTGGCCCTCCATGTAGTGTACAAACTAGGCACACTGTGTAGGGGGTCCAGGTAACCACACGTTGGTTTCCAGAGGTAAAAACTACATCACCTAATGCTCTAATTTTTTAGCTAGCTTGGTTGAGCAGTTAGGCTAATCTTGGAGAAGTACAAAGCATTTGTTGTACTCATAGTATCTCTCATTCACCACACACACTTAAAGGAAGAACCCAAGACCATTTCCAAAAATACTTCTGATTTGTATATAATTCTTCAGACCAAGATCATTAAGATTGGTTAAGTATTTTCAAAGTTATGAATTTTAGAAGTTTTAATAAATGCAGTCTTTCTGTGTGTAATTATGTACCAAAGGAATCAATAGTCATTTTTTAAAATGCATATAAAATCACACAGTTATGTTACCAGGTTCCACTTTTGCAGGTTGGGGGAGGCCGTTGGTGGGCACAATGTGCTAGCTGGAGAAGCTCGGGCAGCTCCCAGTTCTGGCATGAGCAGCGTTGAAAAAACTCTTGGAACAGGTACAGGTTCACTGAAGGGGATCACTTCGAAAAGGGTGGTTCTTGCAGATTTAAAGGTGGTGCCTTGGGGTCCCCTTGTGGTGTCAAGGTCGCAAGGGGTGTGGGACCCTGTGGGCACAGCTGGTTCTTTGCTGCAGGGCACATGACGACCGGGTGCAGGGCGAGTTGTTGATCTAGGAGTTGTGCACAATAGAGTCCCTTGGAGTTGGAGGTGTCTCTTGGAGGGCAGCTTACAGGACAGCGGGGGCATTCTTGCAGGAGATCCAGGGTGTACCTGAGGTCTCTTAACTGGGGCTTCCTCCTGGTCCTCTTTCAGCTCTGTGGAGGTAGTTTATTTGGTGTCCAATATCCACTGACCAGTACCTGGGGTATTGGCATGACTCTGCCACTGGAGGGCGCAGTGCCACCAATCTTGGCATACTTGCGGTGTTTGTCCTGGTAGTCATCAGTGTGTCATTGGGTCTGGCTGCAAGTGATACCTCCACTCAGAAGGGAGAGTTTGGGTAATTTATAAAGCCTGGAGGTCCTCAGGGTTTCTTGCGGTCATTCCAGTGGTCAGTACCTCCCCAGCAGCGATCTCGGGCTCACAGTTGAGCAGGCGTTGTTTGGCACCTCTTCTGGTGCCGCAGGTCCTCAGTTATCGGCTTTGGTTGTTCTTGGTGCAGTCTTCTCTTTGTCTTTTTAAATCTAAATTCTTGGTCCACAGGTGCCAACTAAATACTGAATTTTGTGGGCGTTTTAGAGGGAACCTGGAGGTGTCCAATGGGACATTTACCTTTGAGTGGCTACACCCACTAAAGTGACCACTTTCTTAGTGGGAAAGGTCACTGCCCTAAAACTAATTGGCTATTTTCTCTCCATTCAAGATGGAGGAAAGTGAAAAAGAGGGTCCACCTCGCAGGCAACACCTTAGGGGTGGGGCATGCCAGGTGTGGTCTCGTCTCCTACCCTTTGTTAGGTTTCCCGCCTTTGTTCCTGCCAAAAGTGGGGTTTTGCAAAAGGGGATGCCAGGTGCTTCTAGCAGCAGGCTTGGGGGTTAAGTTTCAAGAGCGGTAAGCTCTTTGAAGCTCACTGCCAGGACAGTGCATATTCCTGAGGGAGAAGGTTTTAGCTCCTCCACCCAGGAAAGGCATTTTCTTACAAACTAGACAGGCAGGACTCTCCCCCAAGGTTTGTATATTGGCTATCTGGAGGTGGCAACTGGATAGGACCTGACAAACAACCATGCCAGGATAGTTGGCTTTTGCAGGGGGCACCTCAAGGTGGCCCCTGGGTATTTTTAGGCATATATCCAATACTGGCACCAGTTTTGATTTATCATTTTGAGTTGATTGATACCAAACAACCCAGAGTTCAGAGTGGCCATCATGTAGCTGGGAAATTCTTGTTGACCAGTGTCCAGCACATGTATTAAAATGTCTGCTCTGTTCACTCAATATGTTCCAGGTTTGGCAAGGGCACAGTGGGGGCATATTACTCATGCAGCAATGCCCCCACATATAATATGCAGCACCCTGCATTGGGGCTTTAAGGCCTGCCAGAGGGGTGCCTTACCTATAGTAAATGCAGTGAATGGTGAACAGACACATAGGCAGTGTGCTGTGTCAAGTTGTTATTTTAGGTTTTTACCAGAACACTCAGCTTGCAATGGCAGTATTGGGTGCATCTGGATGCTGGGCCCTAGAGGGTGGCACAATCAGTGCTGCTGCCCTCAGCAGCCTACCCATAGTACCTCATTCCCTAGGCACATAGGTGTCCACTTACTAGGGACTTATAGTGGTAGCTAAAGGTGTATCCAATTGTGCTAAAGCATCACAACAGAATTAGGGAAAGAGCTCTAGACTAGGAAACCTGGTTAGCAGGGGTCCTGGTCACTACAATTTCTAGGACACATCAACATCAGGCAAAAAGTGGGGGGATAACCATGTAAAAAAGAGGCCCTCTCTTACAGATAATACATGTGAATGCCCTTTGGAAATTTCCAAAGTCGTAAACTTAGACTTTTGGTCTAAGTTTAGACCAAATGTCTAAGTTTACCTTTCTGAATCGGACCCTAGGATTGCAAACTGTATGATTATTAACCCAGTGTCTCCAACACTTGGAATACATAGATCTCAGGCAGCAAGCAAAGCCTTTAATTGTCTCAGAGCTTTGGGGTATCCTGTAATCTGAACAAACCTTGGATAGCTGAACACATCTTCATACAATATGGTATTGAGGCTTCTCGTAGGTGCCCCAATAGTGCTGATAAGACCTGACCTCACTCTGAAACCCTGAAGTGAGCATGCAAGCTGAGACCAATTCAAACCTGGAATAGACTCTGGACATCAGAAGAATTGGCTGCATACAGCATGGATCTCAAGGATGCTTTAGAGAGCCCAGACATCCAAGATCCTTTGACTAATATGTAGGAAGTACATTCACAGAACTTCCGTTAGGCGAGTGTTGGACTAGATGCTTTTCTGCCTGCTCAACTGCCAGAAGGATTGTGAAGGAAAGATTTTTTTTTTTTAAACTTTAACGTTCATTATTAAGTGAATTTCTAAAAATGAAATGTGATTATGAATTTGAAGATTTTATGGATAACATTCATCCACTTTTAGCCAGATGCCTTTATCATAATTTTGTTTGGGTATTCCTCTGTCAGCATAGTTAATGAACTTCTAGCTAACTGCCAAAAAAACAGCATGCTATGCCCACTATGCAAAAAGTCAGAGAACACAGAGGCACATTTTCAATTTGTCTATGATGCATATATATATATATATATATATATATGTAGATGTCTTTATATATATATATATATATATATATAGCGATCACTTTTGTCAACGCGTCTGTGGTTTCCCTGGGGGCTGCGTTCGGCCCCCAGGAAAACTACACCCACATATAAAATTGATCTATATATATATATATATATATATATATATATACATATATATATATATATATTATATATATACACATATATATATATATATATATATATATATGAGGCAGCAAAAAAAAGTCAAGTAAGTCTTGTGATTATGTTTCTGCTACAAAAGGATCTGACTTTTGTCTAGTGGCAGTTTTGATGCCATAAAGTAGCGCAGAAGGTTTATATGCCTACTTCAAAGATCAAATCCATATTTTATGTAAATAGCTGATTGGATTAGTAAAGTTAGCCATTACATGCGCTATAATACAAATGAAATGTATATGTGGGGGATATGGAGAGATGAAGGGCACTTTTACAGGGTGGTAGTGAGGGAATCCGAGGAGGAGGTCATGGGAGTGGGTGTAGCAATAATGATAGTTGGGCTGGGCGCTAGAGGCGCTAAAGACTATGACGTTTGGTATGTGACAAGGTGAAGTAATAGAGTGTCTTTTTATGAGTGTCTTGAAAGAACGTGCTGATTGAGGGAAGAAGCCAAGGTAAGGTGACCTCTACTGTTGCACGTATCATACACACACCCACCAGCAATTTTGTGACTGTCTACATAGGCTAGTGTTTTAGAGCGACAGTTTAGCCAGTAGCATGGATGGCATCTCATTGGATGACTGCTGCTCAAGCCCTCACTCAGGATATGGAGGGCAGCTCTGACGTAGGATCAGAGACATTGGCGCAGACTGGGAGAGATCTTTTAGTCAGAGGAGTCCCATTTGATAACTCCTCTTCCATTGATTATGAGGGAGGTAATGAGGACAGTCCTGATGTCCCTTCGCAAGCACAGTCTGTGCAGCGGGACAATAGCGGGTTAGCCCAACCCAGAGAACAGGTGCATGCGGCGACAAACACAGAGAGAGTGCTCTCTTTGGAGCTCCCCAATTTAGTTCAGCCCTAATTTCCACCGCCCAAATCGTATTGCGGAGACATCAAAATTATCTATCACAAAACAACCTGGTTTTGTAAGGCAGGCACATGCGTTTTTGGTCCTGGGCTCGGCGGCCAATAGGGAAACCTACCAAACCCTGACATTTCTGGAAACTAGACTTCCAGGGAAGTCCACAGAGGTGTGACTTGTGTGGATTCCCCAAAGTTTTCTTACCTAGAATACCCTGCAAAGGTGAAATATTGAATAAAAACTCAATTTTGTCTTGCATTTCTGTCACATAAACTACAGGAATATGCTGGAATCCACAAATTTCCTACCAATACCCCACTTGAGTACCTGTTCCTAGTGCCTGCATCAGGAATTGATCATCCCAGGGTCAACAGTCGCCCTCATGTAAGGACCAACATTGAGCAGTATGTGATCTATCCCTTTTGCGGGCACTAGGCCTACCCACACAAGTGAGGTACCATTTTTATCGCCGACTTAGGGGAATGCTGGGTGGAAGGAAATTTGTGGCTCCTCTCAGATTCCAGAACTTTCTATCACCGAAATGTGAGGAAAAAGTGTTTTTTTGTCAAATGTTGAGGTTTGCAAAGGATTCTGGGTAACAGGAGCAGGTGAGAGCACCACAATTTACCCCATCCTGGGTTCCCCTAGATGTTTAGTTTTCAAAAATGCACAGGTTTGTTAGGTTTTCCCAGGTACTGGCTGAGCTAGAGACCAAAATCCACAGCTAGGCACTTTCCAAAAAACAGGTTAGTTTTCTTTGGGAAAATGTGATGGGTCCATGTTGTGTTTTGGGGTATTTCCTGTCATGGGCACTAGGCTTACCCACACAACTGAGGTACCATTTTTATCAGGACACTTTGGGGAATGGTGGGTGAAAGGAAGTTTGTGGCTCCCCTCAGATTCCAGAACTTTGCAGCACTGAAATCTGAGGAAAGACGGGTTTTTTGAAATATTTTTGGGTTTGCAAAGAATTCTGGGTAACAGAACCTAGTGAGAGCCCCACAAGTCACCCCATCCTGGATTCCCCTAGGTATATAGTTTTCAAACATGCACAGGTTTGGTAGGTTTCCCTAGGTGGTGGCTGAGCTAGAGGCCAAAATCCACAGCTAGGCACTTTCCGAAAAACAGCTCTGTTTTCTTTGTGAAAAGCTGATGTGTTCATGTTGTGTTTTGGGGCACTTCCTTTCACAGGCGCTAGGCTACCCACACAAGAGAGGTACCATTTTTTTTAGAGACTTGGGGAAACGCTGGGTGGAAGGACATTTGTGGCTCCTCTCAGATTCCAGAACTTTCTTTCACCGATATGAGAGGAAAAAGTGTTTTTTTGGCCAAATGTTGAGGTTTCCAAAGGATTCTGGGTAACAGAACCTGGTAAGAGCCCCACAAGTCACCCCATCTTGGATTCCCCTAGGTTTCTAGTTTTAAAAAATGAGCAGGTTTGGTATGTTTTCCTAGGTGCCGGCTGAGCTAGAGGCCATGTTGCTGTTCTTGTTGCAAGCATTAGGCCTACCCATGCAAGTGAAGTACCATTTTATTGGGAGACTTAGGGGAAAACAGAATAGCAGAACAAGTATTATTGCCCCTTGTCTTTCTCTACATTTTTTCCTTCCAAATGTAAGACAGTGTGTAAAAAAGACGTCTGTTTGAGAAACGCCCTATAATTCACATGTTAGTATGGGCACCTCGGAATTCAGAGATGTGCAAATAACCACTGTTTCCCAACACCTTATCTTGTGCCCATTTTGGAATTACAAGGGTTTCCTTGATACCTATTTTTTTTACTCTTTCTACTCTTTATATTTCACCAAATGAATTGCTGTACACCCGTTATACAATGAAACCTCATTGCAAGGTGCAGCTCCTTTATTGCCTCTGGGTACCTAGGGTTCTTGATTAACCTACAAGTCTTATATATCCCCGTAACCATAGGAATCCAGCAGACGTAAGGGTATATTACTTTTGGAAATATGACATTGCAAGAAAACGTTAGAGTAAAACATGGAGAAAAATGGGTGTTTTTATTTACCTCAATTTCAGTATTTTTGTATTTCAGCGGTTATTTTTCTGTAAGAAAACCTGGTAGGATCTGCACAAATGACCTTTTGTTGAATTCAGACTTTTGTCTACTTTTCAGAAATGTTTAGCTGCCCAGGATCCAGCATTGGTTTCATACCCATTTCTGTCACTAACTGGGAGGAGGCTAAAAGCACAAAAAATAGTAAAAATGGGGTATGGCCCAGTAAAATGACAAAATTGTGTTGAAAAATGTGTTTTTCTGATTCAAGTCTGCTGTTCCTGAAAGCTGGGAAGATGGTGATTTTAGCACTGCAAACCCTTTGTTGATGCCACTTTCAGGGGAAAAAAGACATGCTTTCTTCTGCAGCCCTTTTTCCCATTTGTCTGAAAACAAACAAAGTTTTTGGAGTATTTTGGGTAATTTGTTGGTCTCCTCCGGGGAAGCCACAAACTCTGGTACCTTTAGAATCCCTTGGATGTTGGAAAAAAAGAGACGCAAATTTGGTGTGGATAGCTTATGTGGACAAAAATGTATGAAGGCCTACGCGTGACCTACCCCAACTAGCTAAAAAAGGGCTCAACACTGGGGTGGGGGAGGCCCAGCAGCTAAGGGGATAGTGATTGTAACATCTGTTAGACTTGTCATCATTTGGGTGGTCTTCCCCCAAAATGTTTGCCTTTAATCCTATTTTGCTGAATTATTTTTTGCTGACTTTAGGACTCTGCACTTTACCACTGCTAACCAATGCTAAACTGCTAGTGCTCCTTCCCTAATACATGATAAAACTGGTTTACATCTGATTGACATATTTATTTTACCTATAAGTCCCTAGGAAAGTGGAATACCATATACTCATGGCCTGTAACTTAAATACCACTAGTGGGCCTGCAGCACATATTGTGCCCACCTACGTATGTGGCCCCTTGAAACATGCCCCAGTCCTGCCATTGCAGACTAAAACTGTCAGTTATTTGATAATATAACTCCCTTGTCAAGTCTTAATTTCATATTTTATTGTATATAAGTTACCTCTAAGGTAGGTCCTAGGGAGCCCATAGGGCAAGGTGCATTGTAATAAAAAGGTTGGGCAAGTATTTTTAAGTTTTACATGTCCTGGTAGTGAAAAACTCCAAAATTTGTTTTCCACTACTTGGAGGCTTATCTCAGTCATAGGATAACATTGAGTTGCTTTATTACACCTAGTAAGTGGTAACCTTTGATTGTGAACAATAGACATTTAATGCTTGATGTCTGAAAAATTGTAGTTAAAAATCCTCCTTAACGGGGAAGTCGGATTTTAAGTTACAATTTTGCAAATGCCACTTTCAGAAACTCTGAGTATTCCTGGCTTCATTTTTTAGGGGCATATTTCTGAACCAACGTGCACCACTGGAATGTCACTTTTCTGTGACACTCCAGTGGTACAGACAATAAAATTATATCTATGAGGCCACGTAAAACCACTTTGTGTGGCTTTGAATGATGTCATAAATATGGAGTAAGGCAAGGCAGCTCGAGTCTCTGCGTTGCCTTACTGTGCACCAGGGAGGCAATTGCTGTGGGTTTTCCCATCCAACACCTTTGTATTTTTGACACAACTCCTCATAAAAAAGCCTGTAAACTTGGGGATGCGCCAAAACCTTAAGCCTCCCAAGGAGAAATATTTTAATTTCTCCTCATTTTACCTCTTTTCATGTGTGCTGCATTCTGCAGGGCACATAGAAAGAGGAAAAAGACTCTATGGCTTGGTTCCATTCAAGAAGGCACCCCTTTCTGCACAAAAACAACCCCACTGACAACACAGGCACCCTTGCAACTTGGTGCAAGGTTGCCTGCATTTGTGCTAGGCTGCAGAAATGGAATTAGTGCAGGGGAAAGGGCAGGAATACTCCATATTGCATACATATGGTACATTCCTGCCCTTTCACTTTGCCATAGGGCAGCACATCATGGTAACTTGCTGCACTACTCTACACCAAATCCCAGTAAATGAGGGCCTTAGTGTCTGCGACCTGTTCCTGGTTCACATAACTGGGTATAGTTGGCAGTTGGACTTTGTTTATTCCTGTCAGACAGCTACACAGTAGAAGAATTAGGGGCCATATGTACGAACACATTTTCCCATAGACACAGAATGGGTAAAACCCTTTGCTACATCTGGCCCTAGGTGGAGCTGGAAGGGCCATTAACTGGCAGGATGTGGGGTGTAGCTGAGCCCAGCACCACTTGCAACAGATTTAGCCGTGCTCTTCCTTCATACAAAGGACGTGTCACCCCTGCACTGTACATGTAGCCTGTTTGGAGCTAGGGCAGTGAAAGCAGGAAACTTCAAGCACTTCAAAAGGAATTCTTTAGAAACTTCACATACTTCAAAGAAGGTACCATGTATAAAAATAGGAGCCTCAGACCCACTCTTCAGTTCATTTTCTGGACCTATGGAAGGGCTCTCGGAGGACTGCCTGCTGCTGTGTACTCCAAGAGATTGCTTTGCTGTACCTGGAAGGACTACCTTGCTACCTGGAGCATGCCTTGAACCCTAGGAGGACTGCCATACAGTTTGAGCCCTGTTCTACTGCTTGAACCCAGGACTACCAGAGTGATGCCAAGAGCTAGTTGACTGGTATCCTGATCAAAGCTCAGGAACAGAAAAGGCTCCAGCCATCTTGAGTCTGAGTGAGTCCTAAACACCCGAGTGGTGCCCGTTGCATCCCGGACCCTTGGTTGTGGGTTTAAATGTGCCCAGATAGGTAAAATCTAAACCCTGGGAAATGGAACAATTTAGCCTAAATACTGCTCTGAGCCTGGAGTAGACGAGGACCAGCTGCTTGACTATCCACCAATTCTGCATCGCTGATTGGTCTGACTTCACTGCAGCTTCTACTAAGTTCTTCTCCGCAACAGCAAATCCAATTCAGCAGTTCTTCATTAAGGGGTATTCAGCTCCTGAAGCTCTTGTCAGCTACAGCCTCCAGCCCCATCCCTTTGGAGGTTTTCAACTTTCAAAAAAGAGAGTATGGGCCTCATTACGAGTCTGGCGGTCCAAGGACCGACAGACTTGCAGTAACCATTGGACCCTGGTAGTCTGCCTAAGAGGGGACCTCCGTCCCCACCAGGAACATTGTTCCCGGCAGCGTGACAGTAGCTAGAGTTGTTGTCAGCCATGGAGGCACTGAGTTTAGCACTGATCATGAGTTGTGTTTAAGCCAGCCTTTCCATAGCGGAGATCCTGCATGGAAAGGATGAAAGAAACAGTGCAGGCAGCCATGGGGTTCCCTGCACTGCCCACAACCATGTTGTGGGCAGTTTAGCGGCCCCCCTGGTCTGCACCCTCAGAATGCATGCTCTCTACGATGCAGACAGTGAGCATTCTGATGTTGCCGGAGGCACCCTCCATGCAACGGCATTGGCCTCAGGTCCATGAGTCACGGGCAGTGCCGCTGCACAGTTTCCGCTGGGCTGACCAACGAAAACCTCTGATTTCAGAGATTTATGCCAGTCAGACCAGTAGAAACCTCACAATGGGATGGGGGAGGAGACTGCCAGCTCCGTGGCAGCCTCCTTTCCATGACAAGCTGACTGCCAAACTCGTAATGAACCCCTTAGTTGAGAAGAAGAAATCTTTACTGCAGCTTTATCTGGACGCTCCCTGACAATGATGCCTTCTCCTTGGATACTGCCTGCAACATTGAACCAATACATTTTTACCTTCTCTGACTTTTCATTGAAATTTCTTCTAAGTCCAAAGGTAAGTCCAATGGGGGTTCAACCTAATTTTTATATCCAACTCTCAATCTATAGTGGTCAGTCAAACTTTGACTTTGACCCAATCTTGCACAACTAGATGTCCACAGTTGGGTCTTTGATCTTGTAGGCAATAGTTTTTGCCTTAAACTTTAAAACGCCATAACCCCAGTTCTCCTGATTGGATTTTTGTAATTGTCATGTCAAATAAGTTATAAACATTTACTCTATTTTTCTAAATTGCCGTGGGAGTTTTCTTAAGTTGTGCTTTCACTTTATGTCTGTTTGTTTTCTGCATACATACTTTAACGCCCCACTCAAACAACAACCCAATTTCTGATATTGGTGTTCGGTGATGGCGTCTAGTACTTGTGTTTGTGCACTGCCATACAGTGATTTGTGTAACACAAAAATACCATATAAATAACCTCTTTTTAAATTCTTCTTAGTTTTCCAATGGCTGTTTTCTCTTTTTTCCAAATGTAAGTACCCTGTTTTCCTTTGTGTACCATGGAGATGAAGCTGCTCACCTGTGACGACCCCAACAGGGCTGAGCTGCAGAAGCTCTGCAGACAGGGGGCTGAGGACAAGGAACACGGCCATCACGTTGGATCTCCAGGTACCCCTCAGAGCCTATGAGGAAGTACAGAGGCGGCAGTCAACCCAGGAGGATGACCCTGAGGAGGAGGGAGTAAACTTGAATGATGAATAGGTGGTGGACCCAAACCTGAGTACTGAGCTGCAGTAAGAGTACAACTCACCCCCAGAGGATGGCCAAGATGGGACAGGCCTTAGTGTATCTGCTCAGGGCCTATCCCCAGAAGACTTGGAGAACAGGAAGGAGAGAGGGAGCCAAGGCTGCAGCTGGCCAAGAGAGCCTTAGCTACTTCGGCTGGCATATGAGATAAGTCTGCACGAGCTGGAACTCAAAGCCAGGCAAATCCCAGAACCTAGCAGCAACGGTGGCAGCATTACCCTGTTGTCCAATAGAGAACAGAGAGTCCACATCCAAAAGGATCTGGTGCCTTAACTTTGTTGTGGGAGATTACATAAATGACTGGTTTGAAACCTATGAATTTTCCTTACCGATGTACAGGGTCAGTGAAGAAGACTGGTGGGCATCCTCTAGAGGCACATTTGCAATGAAGAGAGAGATACCCTGTTAGCCCTAGAGAAAGTGGATGGGACGAAATGCCTCTCTGGTGAGATATTAGCAGAAGTGTACTGACAGTCAGAAGCTGGCCCAGTGGACCTGGGTGGATTGTGGGGATCATTTTTACAAGGCACTGGATGTTTGTGGGAAGGGCAGTGAAGTGCATGTTCACAGAGGGCTGTAAAATGTGATTGCTAGAGAACACTTGTTTAGGTGTTGTTTTCCAGAGCTGTGTCAACATCTTGTGGCTAGTAAGTTTGTTGGACCCAGGCAGCTCGCTAAGGAGGCAGACCGCTGGTTCAGCACCAAGGGCCAGAAGATATGTGGGGGTACTCCCAAAAGGGCGATCAGAGTTCCCATCAGAAGAAGGAGGAGGGAATAAAACTTGGAGGGAGGCCTGTAAAGGCCCCCAAAAAGGTTTTCAGGAGAAAGGGTCCTTACCCCAATTTGACCTGAAAAAGGAATTTCTGGATGAGAACACTGGTATGTTTGTCCCCAAGTGTTATCAGTGTTGCCAGTTTGGGTACACAAAGAGTGATGCCAAGTGTCCCAGAGGGGCACAGCCCGCAGTGGTGGGCCTACCCCTGAGTGTCCAGTGTAGCACTTGGGGTGGAGATGACCTCCGTTTGTGTGGGGAAGACGGCTGAGGCCAGCCTATTGTCCCTTAGTGATAGAGAGATGGTGTCCCAAACCTCCATGCCTTTGAATACTTTCAAATACCTGAGGTGAGTTACCATCAATGAGTAGAAAGTGAACGTTCTGAGGGACACAGGAACTGTATGATGACTGTCAGGGGTCATCTGGTGTCTGCAGAAAAGGTGATGCTGAATACATTTCACCATGTTGCAGTAGCAGGCAACCGTGATAGCCACTCCCAGTATCTCTGCTTCCCTTTGAATGGGAGGGGGGTTCAGGTTTCCTTAAAGTAGTTGTGATACCTGCTGTGACTGTTTATTGTTTGCTAGGGAATGACTTGGAACACACTGCCTGGAAGAAGTGGAGCTCAGGTTACACCTGGAAATGTTGATGTTACCTAAGTGGGTCTGTGTGACCATAGCTGTCCAAGAGGGGAGTGAAGGAAGTTGTAAGCCTGGAAAAAGGTCCAGGCAGCTGCCATGAAAGGAAAGGGCAGGGTGGGGAACTAGCCCCTGAAACTCACATGGTACAGGTGAATGGGACATCAGAGGAGGCCATCTCAAAGCTTACCTCGGAGGACATTGCCTCCACTGGACACCTGCCTGAATTTTCTGGATGGCAAGTAGAAAGTGGGCCCACCAGGGAAGAGTTCTCTAAGGCAGAGAAGGAATGCCCAAACCTAGAGGGTATGAGGTATCAAGCGGAAGTTTAGGCATCTGGTTATACCTCTGGAGATCACCTCACTCATTGGGAGAATGAAATCCTGTATACTGAGCCTAAAACTCCTGAGCATGGGACAAAATGTGTGTTGGTGGTCCCCCAATGCTACCAAGCCTTCCTACAGGTTCCCACTTTTTTTGGCCTGGGATGAGGATAGCCTTAGGTACTTTCTACAGAACCTGTTTCACCTTCCAGGCCAGTAGGAAAACAGAGAAAAAAACTGAAGGCTCCCCTTTATTCCGTACGTGTCACTGGCACAACCTTTTAAAGTGTGAGCATCAACAATGTTGGGCCCTTGGGTCCTAAAACTGCCTTAGGTAACAGGTGTATCCTGGTTTTGGTGGAAAATGCCACTAAATACCACTGCAGGTACAGTTACAGACCTATACTGTGTGGTAAAGGGAAGATTAAAATTAACATGTGAGTCGATCAACAATATGGCGGTCATTACAACATTGGCGGTAAAAGCCGCTTACCGCTGTGCAGAAGACCGCCAACAAACCGCCGCGGCCGCGGATTTCCGCCACAGCTATTATGACCCACATTTCGGAATCCACCAAAATTCATACACCCACACAAGTCCGCCACACCAAAGGTCAGTGATAAACTGGCGAAAACAAAACCTCCACCATCACGCCAACAGAAATACGCCCACACTATCACAACACACGAATCCACGCGGCGGTCTTTCAACCGCGGTATTCCATTGGCGGTACACCCCGCCGCGCTCATAATACACACACACATACAAAACACTACCACATTGGACAATTCGAAATACACACACCACTCCCACACACCCATTACAATATAAAACACACACCCACATCACCCACAAACCCCTGTGACAAAGAATTCCAAAGAAGGCCAGAGAGACAGCACCAGCAAGAACAACAGCATCCACAGGCACACAACACCATCACCCACAGAACTTCCACGTACCTCACACAACACCCCACTACATATCAGCACACTTATCACCACACACTCCACCCCACACATCACCTACACCACCCCATGGCACAGCAAACACACCCCAGGTTCTCGGAGGAGGAGCTCAGGGTCATGGTGGAGGAAATCATCTGGGTAGAGCCACAGCTATTCGGATCACAGGTGCAGCACCCCTCAATTGCTAGGAAGATGGAGCTATGGCGAAGAATAGTGGACAGGGTCAACGCAGTGGGACAGCACAAAAGAAATCGGGAGGACATCAGGAAGAGGTGGAACGACCTAAGGGGGAAGGTGCGTTCCGTGGTCTCAAGACACCACCTGGCGGTTCAGCGGACTGGCGGCGGACCCCCACCTCCTCACCCACAACTAACAACATGGGAGGAGCAGGTCTTGGCAATTCTGCATCCTGAGGGCCTCGCAGGAGTAGGTGGAGGAATGGACTCTGGTAAGACAAATCTTAACTATTACATCCCCCACCCTACCTGCATGCCAGCACATACCCCCACCCTCACCCTCACACCAGCACCCCAACTCCTCACATATGTCCCAACATCACAAACCACCCATCCCAACACCAAGCCCTGCATGCAACAACAAAGCATGGACACCCATCACTAAAGCATGCCCACTGCACATACCCATACAACCCCCTAAACCATCATCACACAAGGTCCCACACAGGAATGCAAGCACTGGGGTACACGGTCACCCACCCATTGCACACCATGACACACACAGATGTAATAACCATCCTTTTATACCCCTGCAGGACCCCTACCCAACGTCACCGGACAGGAGGGTCCACACATGTCCACACCACCAACAGAAGGGGCCCACAGTGATGACAGCACCTCTGTCCAACTGGATCTAGATGACCAGCCCGGCCCATCGGGGACCTCGGGACAGTCGGTTCCCCTCACCCAGTCACGGGCCACCACAGAGTTTCCCCCCTCTGGAAACACCAGCACAGCACCCACCCAGCGGGCCCATACCTCCATCCCCAGGACATGTCAATTAGCTGTGTGTCCACCACTACAGGGAACCCAGGATAACCCACCACCCCAACAACAACAGGGACCTGGGGGAAGTGGCAGTGGGCACACAGTCCAGGGGACGGAGGCCCAGGAACACAGGGGAACTGGGAGGGCTGCTCTGCAACAGGGGGCGGACAGGCCAAGGGAACCCACTCTCCACAAGGCCCTCTCCTCCATCATGGGAGCCAACACCACTCCCAGGAGATGATGGCAACCGTACTGGCCAAGTTTCAGGAGACCCAACGCCTGCAGGACGAACAGTATATGGGCTTCAGGGAGGAACTAATAGACTGGACTCTGCCATGGACATTCCTCTGCCATCACCCCTCACCATTTCACTACCTCCTCCAATATTGAGCACTTAAATAAACACCCTTGAAGCACAAAACAATCTGGAGTCTGTCTGTGATTTCGAAATAGTGTATTAGCAATTACAGTGACAAAATGCTCTTTCAATTGTAATGTCAACATACCTATGTCACACAGCTCTAGTCCATGAGGAATCTAAGCAGATGTCACACAGTGGGATCCACATCTGTGAAATCGTAAGGGAAAGTGACAACTCAGTGACCATACATTGGGTGAAAATGACAGACAGTAGAGAGGTAGTAGTGTTAAAGTACATGTAGTAGGCAGGTCTGTACTCTTACCTGTGTCTCACTGGAAATATTGCTGGATCACTGAGTCCCTGTTGTTCATGTCTTCTTCCTCTGCTTCCTCGTCTTCACTGTCCACAGGCTCCACAGCTGCCACAACACTGCCATCTGGACCATCCTCGTGCAGAAAAGGCACCTGTCGTCACAAAGCCAAGTTGTGAAGCATACAGCAGGCCACAATGATCTGGCACACCTTCTTTGGTGAGTAGAATAGGGATCCACCTGTCATGTGGAGGCACCTGAACCTGGCCTTCAGGAGGCCGAAGGTCCGCTCGATCACCCTCCTAGTTCGCCCATGGGCCTCATTGTAGCGTTCCTCTGCCCTTGTCCTGGGATTCCTCACTGGGGTCAGTAGCCATGACAGGTTGGGGTAACCAGAATCACCTGCAAATGGTGAGGGACAACTGTTAGACACGCACTAACCTGGAAGGATATCCCCGACCCAGACAACCATTCCCACTGACTTGCTTCCAGGTGCTCACCTAATAGCCACACACGGTGCCTCTGGAGTTGACCCATCACATAAGGGATGCTGCTATTCCGCTGGATGTAGGCGTCATGCACTGAGCCATGGAACATGGCATTCACATGGGAGATGTACTGGTCTGCCAAACATACCATCTGTACATTCATGGAATGATAACTCTTTCGGTTTCTGTACACCTGTTCACTCCTGTTGGGGGGACCAAAGCCACATGGGTCCCATCAATGGCACCTATGATGTTGGAGATGTGTCCCAGGGCATAGAAATCATCTTTCACTGTAGGAAAATCCTCCACCTGAGAAAAAACGATGTAGCTCCGCATGTGATTCAGAAGGGCAGACAACACTCTGGACAATACGTTGGAAAACATAGGCTGGGACATCCCTGATGCTATGGCCACTGTTGTTTGAAAAGACCCACTTGCAAGGAAATGGAGCACTGACAGCACCTGCACTTGAGGGGGGATTCCTGTGGGATGGCGGATTGCTGACATCAGGTCTGGCTCCAACTGGGTACACAGTTCCTGGATTGTGGCACGGTCAAGCCTGTATGTGATAATCACATGTCGCTCCTCCATTGTCGACAGGTCCACCAACGGTCGGTACACCAGAGGATGCCGCCATCTCCTCACATGTCCCAGCGGATGGTGCCTATGAAGGACAACAGCGAGCACAGAGTCAAACAACTCAGAGGTATGTACCCACAGTTTACACAGAACACCATTCATACACAAAAGATGGCCTGTATGTGTGTAGAGTCTAGGCCTAGGTATGTGTGACGCAGTTGAAAATGAAGCCATGTGGGCCCCTGAAATGGCGGCTGCCTGACCTGTAAAGTGTGACAATGGGATGTGAGGTAACTGCGCTGGCGTTGTACACCGTTGCGGTAGGCGGTCGAAGACCGCAGCGCAATGCGTCATTGGTTAACATTGGACCCTATGGATCCCAGGAGCCAATAACGATGTACGCCGGCGATGACGGTAAACACCGCCACAGAGGTGACCGCCATTTTCTATCTGTTCAATCACTCGATACCTGATCTTCGACAGGAGAGGACCTACACTGCAAGTGCTGCTGTGACCTCGGTCTGGAAGAGACAATGGCTCGAATGTCTGGGGAAAGGGCCCCTGCCTTCACATCGGAGGAGTTGGAAAAGCTCGTGGATGGGGTCCTCCCCCAGTACACGCTACTCTACGGTCCTCCAGACAAACAGGTAAGTACACAGGGAGCATGTTGTATGGGCTATGCCTGTGTGGAGAGGGCTGGATGTAAGAAGGAAGGGGGGAGAGTGCTGTGTGCATGAAAGACGGTGAATGTATGTGCCACATGGCAAGGGTAGGAATGGGGGCCAATCAGTTTGACAGTGCAGTTGGTAATAACTTCTCTTTTTCCCCTGTACATTTCATGTAGGTCAGCGCCCACCAGAAAAAAGATATTTGGCGTGCCATCGCCAAGGACGTCCGGACCCTTGGGGTCTACCACAGACGGAGCACCCACTGCCGGAAAAGATGGGAGGACATTCGCCGCTGGAGCAAGAAGACGTCGGAGGCTTAGCTGGTGATGCCTCCCAACGTGGGAGGGGTGCCCGTCGCACCATGACCCCCCTGATGTTCAGGATCCTGGTGGTGGCCTACCCGGAGTTGGATGGGCACTTGAGGGCATCACAGCAGCCACAAGGGGGTGAGTACACTCTCATTCTGCTGACTTTGCGCGCAGTGGAGGTGTCTGGGTTGGGGAGGTGGGCTGTGGGTTTCCCTAGGACAGGGTGAGGTCTGTAGGCAAGGCCCCTCCGTAAGGCAGGCCATGTGGCACCCCACCCCACCTCTGTAGAGTGCCAAGTACACCTAGTCATGCCCCGTGTCATCTATGTGCAGATGTTGTCCATAGCCTTGTAGGCCATTTCCCAGGAATTGAACAGTGGACCCCAAGAGCGCGGCGTAGTGCAGGGGTTTCTGTGTCTCTCGTGTCCGCCAACGGTAGCGGTAATGCATGCACTTAACATGTCTTTCTTCTGTCGTCCACCCCCTTTTTGTGGTCTCCCTGTTCTTGTGTGCATTAGCACCATCAGGCGGAGGAGAAGTGGCACCGGAGCATGAGGGAGCTACATCCCACGTGGCCCTGGAGGGCGAGACTACAGACTCAGAGTTCACCAGTGGGACGGAGGGCTAGGGGAGCTCCACGGCGGGGACAGGAGCTGACACCAGCGACACAGACTCCTCTTCTGATGGGAGCTCCTTTGTGGTGGCGGCAACATCTGTGCTCCCTGCATCTACAGGTACAGCTGCCACCCCCCCTACTAGCACCGCCCTCCCAGCAGCCCCTCAGCCTTTGCCCTGTGCCCGCTCACCCAGGAGGGTGGGCATCACCTTCGCCCCAGGCACCTCAGGCCCTGCCCCAGTCACCCCTGCTGCCCTCAGTGAGGAGGCCATTGACCTCCTCAGGTCCCTTACTTTTGGGCAGTCTACCATTTTGAATGCCATCCAGGGTGTAGAGAGGCAGTTGCAACAAACAAATGCATTCCTGGAGGGCATTCATTCTGGTCAGGCGGCCCTTCAGCGAGCTTTTCAGACTTTGGCCTCAGCACTGATGGCAGCCATTGTCCCCGTTTCTAGCCTCTCCCCTCCAGCTTACTCCACCCAAACCCAATCCCCTATACCTCAGCCTATCCCAAGCACAAGTACAGACTAGCATGCACACACATCAACACACAAAGGAAGCTCTGACAAACATAAGTACCACACATCCCACAGGCACTCACGCAAGCATCACACACATGCAGACACACCAAAATCCACTGCCTCCACTGTGTCCCCCTCCTCCTCGTCTCCCTCCTCCCTCCCGGTCTCGTCTACACTCACACCTGAATGCACTACCTCTACAGCCACTACGTCCCTCTCCAGCACACCCACCACCACACCCCGCTCACGTGCAGTCACCACCCCCACTACCATTCACACGTCCCCTGTGTCCTCTCCCAGTGTGTCTGTGACGCCCCCTCCCAAGATACACAAACGCAGGCACACACCCACCCAACAGCCATCCACCTCACGACAGCCTCCAGCGCATGCACCTTCACCCAAAGTCACCAAACGCACACCTCCTACAACCACCACCTCTTCCTCCACTCCCAAACCCCCTCCAGCTACCCGTCCCAGTGTGTCAAAAAAACTTTTCAGGTCCACCCTTGACCTCTTTCCCGCACCTCCCCCACCCCGTCCGTCTCCTTGGTCCCGAACTAGCACCTCAGCCACAACATCTCCTGGACCAGTGGTACCTGTAGTCACCAGAATCTGGAGTGCACCGGCCACCAGGGCAGCCAGTGTGGCACGGAGCCACAGCACAGACAGTCCCCCACCTGTGAAGCATCAGAAGTTGGCCAGTGCCCGGCGGGAGAGTGGGAAGACTCCAGCCACCAAAGCCGCTCCCAGGGGTCCCGGTGGGAGTGTGGAGTCAGCTGTGACACCTTCCAAGGTGGGGAATGGCCACAAGAAACCCGGCAAGTCTGGGAACAGCAGCACAGCGGAGAGGACCGCCATCATCCCCGATGCCCCGGAGCCCACCTCCAGCACAAGCCCAGCTGCCCAGGACAGGACCTCCAGCACTAGCCAACCTGCCCAGAAGGCCAGCACCAGCCCACCTGCCCAGGAGGCCACCGCCACCACCAGCCCAGCTGCCCAGGAGGCCACTGCCAGCACCATCCCACCAGCCCAGGAGGCCACCGCCAGCACCAGCCCACCTGCCCAGGAGGCCACCGCCAGCACCAGCCCACCTGCCAGGAAACAACCGCCAGCACTAGCCCCGCTGGGCCATGAAGGACCGCCAGCACAAGCCCCGCTGGGCCATGAAGGACCGCCACCACAACCCCCGCTGGGCCATGAAGGACCGCCAGCACAAGGACCGCCAGCACAAGCCCCGCTGGGCCATGAAGGACCGCCAGCACAAGCCCTGCTGGGCCATGAAGGACCGCCAACAAAAGCCCCGCTGGGCCATGAAGGACCGCCAGCAAAAGCCCCGCTGGGCCATGAAGGACCGCCAGCAAAAGCCCCGCTGGGCCATGAAGGACCGCCAGCAGCTGAGACCCTGCAATGGAGACTGACATCTCAAGCACCGCTGAACAGGGCACCGGTGCCTCAAGCACCGCTGAACAGGACACCGCCGTCTCAAGCACCGCTGCACAGGGCACCGCCGTCTCAAGCACCGCTGAACAGGGCACCGCCAACTCAAGCACCGCCATCTCAAGCACCGCTGAACAGGGCACCGCCGTCTCAAGCACCAATGAGCAGGGTACCGCCATATCAAGCACCGCTGAACGGGGCACTGCCATCTCAAGCACCGCTGGCCCATGAGCGGCAAGGGCACTGACGCAACTGAGTCCGTCATGGGGTGAATGATGCACTCTGGGCACCATGCCCCCTCCAGAACCACTGGAGACTGTCATCCACAACCTCTGTCCTTAGCAGGATAAAGCACTCTGGGCACCATGCCCCCTTCAGAACAGGTGGAGACTATCATCCACTACCTCTGTCCTTAGCAGGATGAAGCACTCTGGGCCCATGCCCCCTCCAGAACCAGTGGAGACTGTCATCCACTACCTCTGTCCTTAGCAGGATGAAGCACTCTGGGCACCATGCCCCGTTCTATTGTCTTTGCATTCTTCTGGGGAGCTTGGGGGTGTAACTGTGATGTATTGATATGCATTAGTGTGTGTGTTGTAGTGGGCGAGGGTGTTGCGTGTGTCCCTGTTTTTTGCCTCCCCTCTCCCCTGTGTCGTAGGTGCAGTACTCACCGTGGTCTTCACCGCCGGCGTTCGTGCTCCTGGTAGAGGAGCAGGAAGACTATTGCAGGGAGAATTTGGAGTTCCGGGTCCATGGCGTCCTCGTGGAGTGTGTGGAGGTGAGCGTTTTTCCTTCGGGATTCCTGTTTCTTCTGTGTTTTTATCCGCGGTGAATCCGCCCCAGAAAAGGTGGCGGATTGGCCTGTCATAATAGTGTGGGCGGTACATTGTCTCCCGCCTGTCTGTTGGCGGTGACCGCCAAGCTGTTTGTTTGTACTGCCATGGCGGTCGGAATGTTAAAGTGGCTGTCTTTGTTGGCGGTTTCCGCCACGGTCGTAATTCCAAATTTGTTACCGCCGTCCTGTTGGCGGTCTTACTGCCGCTTTAACACCGACCGCCAGGGTTGTAATGACCACCTATGTTTGCAACCTTTATACAACAGAGCCTGTATGAGCTATCAACTAAAGAGAACTTTCTTAAACACATGCTTTTCTACTTTTAGTTTTTCTTATGTTACATATTATTTTAATCTGCCCCATTCCGTATCATGGCTGTTATGTTTAATCGTCAATACACATCCCTCTTTAGGAAACACTTTAGACAGATTGTTTTATACAATTGATCATCAATTGCTTGAAACAATGAAAGGCTTCAAAGTAATCTTTGTTCATCATGTGTTATGTTATCATGTTCATGATTTATTAATGGCACTAATATTGTATGCTATTATTTATTTTAGATTTTACATTTTTTAGTTATAGCATTCTTCAGAATATCGAGAACATGGATTCCCCTACACATTAGAGAAATCCTATGAGTTAAATGTGCCCCTAATACAGCACATTTAAATGAACGAGGCAGGTATGACATAAAGCCCATACGGTCCGACTCCATTATGAGTAGGTCCTGACACCATCTTAGGTAACGAGTGTCAGCACAATCCCACTTTTATGGAGAATCATTGTTTTGTCTGCCGCTGTTGCAGATGTCATATGACCTTATCTTTTTAAGAACTGTGAAAGTGTCAAGTCATTTGTCTAATGACATAGAAATAATAACTGCTGCAAAATCAGCCTGGAACAAGTGTCTATTTTATCACCATGTCAAATTCAATTAAGAATGAATACAGATATATGGCCAAAAATTGTAGTCTGATCTAATGTCCAATGACGTCCTTTCACTGTATATGCTCATAAGGAAACATCTGAGTGCACAACTTGATGTACAAAACCTATGTTATGCATTACTAAACTTCTTTCACAAATTCCAGTCTCTGAAAAGATAATATGAATGTCACTCAAACACTTGGGAGGAGAGGTTTTTTGCCCAGATTATCCCACAAGATTCTTCCAAAAATGGTTTTACCTACTGCCAGTGCACTTCAAAGATGCTGCATCTTGTCTGGTGCTGATAAAGCAGAGTCCTGGAGCAAGAACTCTACAGCAGCACGTTTGCCCTTCGCAGGGTAAACTGTCTTCAAGTCTCTACTGATAAGAACAGCTCTTGCTATCAACAAGGTTTGCATTGTTTTTTTTTTCTCACTAAAGTTCTCTAACTGACAAGTTGTTCTACTCTTTATGCACTCCTAGTGTAGTGCATAGAAGTAGGTTTTAGGGTTTTAAGCTTTATATGGTATTTTTACTTTGTTAGAAATGTTCATTTTATTCTCTTTGTGCTCAACGTGCCTTTTTGCTGTTTTCATAGATCACTGACCATAATATTGATGACACAAATATCGTGACACACAAGTATTGTGTCAAAAATATCATTGGCACAAATATTGTTTCACTTTCTTCACAATGGTACGTGTGAAAATATCATGTATACAATATTGTTTCACACTAATATCATAAAAATAAAATGAAAATATAGCTTTTTACTATAAATATGCAGTTTAAATCTTAAATATTGTCATACATAGCAATAATATAATGGAAAATTTACAAATATATCATTTCATAATATATATATATATATATACTCATATATAAACATACAAACATAAATATGTTTTTGTATTTTTGGATACACCATATATGTGATATAACACTATTATCAGACATACTTTACATTGTATTATCTTTTTCGTGATTGTTTTTACTTTATAACTGTTATTTGTTATATTTATATAAAAAAATTTTTTACTTAAAAAGCCAAACATTACAGGGACTTTATTGTTAGGCTCACATTTTAAACATACAAAACCATATAAATTCAGCAGTTATGGTTAGAGTTAATTCAAGTAACTACAAGTCATGCCCTGAGGTATAATCACACCCCTGCCATACACAGTTTTTCTTTCAATAATTTGACTGCTAATGTTTCATTCATATTTTAATATCATTAAAGAAGTTGTAATGAGTGCTGTAATATCTGGGGTAATTTGCAGTGCATGGCAAAGGTGTGAGTTATAGTTTCCTTAGGGCTCGAGTTATAGTTACTTGAAATATCTCTAAGTATAACTGCTGAATTTCTTGTACATTAAAATGTGAGCCTAACTGTAATGTCCTTCTAGCCTTTGAGTTTTTAAGTGAATTTTTAAGTTTTTAAAATTCTATTTCCTTACTATAACATCCCTGAAACCTTTGTTTTTTTAAAGAAGTTCTATTTTTTTTTAACGTAAAGTAATTTTAATGACTATATATGAATCCAACCAGTGCCGCGCTGCCTCTAGCTGTGCACAGGGAGGAATGGCCGCAGCTAAACCCTTATAACTACCCAATACTACACCGTGCACCCCCTGTGGACGTGTGCAGAAGGAGTTGGCCAAGCCCCTACAAACACCCAACCCCGTGTCACGCATGGCCTTAGACCATATGCGGTTGGGGTTGGCAGCAGGCCCACCAGCCCCCATAACCACCCAACCCGTGGGGTTGATCACATGTCGTTCCCATGTGAGAGGTTGCATGAGTCTCTGAGTGCATCTATGCGTGAATGCATTAGTGTTGTTTTTTTTTAAAATGTCACTGAGATTCGCAAATTTATCATGATGTTACACAGGGAGCTGCACTGACGGTTGCAACAAATTCACAAATTTTACACATGGAAAAAAACCTTTCTTTTTACATATTATACACATCAGGAGTCCCTCAAAGACCCCTATATTCCACCCATTGGGACACAGTACCACTACCTTGGCCCCTTAAAGAATGTTTCATTTGAATTTTTAGCCCCGGGGAGTGTGTCCTGTTATTTAAGATGGAAGCCAAACGTTTCTGCTCAGGTAGCAGCCAGCCAATCACAGTATTCCTCTTGGCACGGTGCATTCACAAATTAGTCGCGATAATCACATATTCATCACAAAAGATCCGCAGCACTAGTTATACAATTTCTTTTCCCTTTAATATCTCAAAAATACTGAACAAATTTGCACCAAATAACAAAAAGCACAATCTGTGGAACAAAATCTAGCTTTTGACCAAATTTGGTGTAATTCTGGGCAATGGAACAGGCTGTATTCGTATTCAAAACTCCTATGGGAATTAACATGAGAAACTCACTTTTATTGCCCCCTCTTTTTCTCGGCCCCCACTTGATGAATCACCCCAAAACTTTCAATGTGCAACAAAATTCACTGGCACACTTTTTTCTGAAAATGTTGTGATGATTCATCGAATGCATCAGGAAGAAGAAGAGAGTGCAGTGCCTGTTGTACTGAAGAATAAGTGCTAGCAGTTTCCTGAAATTGAAATCAGTACCTTTCTTTCTCTGTGTTTGAAAATGGGGTTGGTCCACCTCCATCAGCTGAACCTGCCCTGCAGGGTCAGGGGCTCCGTTTTCAGAGGATGGTTGATGTTTGAGCAAGGGAACACAGAAGGGGGAGTGAATCTAATCTCAACGTATTCAGGTCTCCGTGTCTTTTAAACTGCTACTGGTTGTGTAGGCACTGCACTCAAGGAAGAATTCAGTGCATTTAAATTTTTAAATATCAGCTATTGACTATAACAATATGGATATTTTGGATGATGAACTATCAACTATCAACTATTATTACACCAGGCTGTTTCAAATTATATATGGTCATTTCAGATGTTTTACACTTTGCACTGGAAAGTGGAAGTTGTACAAGGGACTTCAGTGTTGTATAATAATGCAAATATGCTTTACTGAATATGACGTACTGCAATTTAGTGGGACTTGGTAGATTATTTCCAGTGCATTCTGGAAATGATTACTTTAGAACTACTAGTCGTGTGGCAGCCTGGCTTAAAAGAAAGTGGTAGTCTGATTTTGCAAAATTATGCCACCTGTGATTAAGAAATTGCGCTCAGTACCTTTCTATGTATATATAGCGTACAAATTAACAAATCAGTTAACTCCAGTCTGTGCAACAACAAAGAAAATGTTGGACTCTGGAAGGGTAAAATGTACTATTCTCATTCAAGTCTGTGTCACAGTAGGGAAAGCATTGCACTTCAAAGGGATAAAATGTACTATTACCACTCCACTCTATGCAACAGAAAATAATGTAGCTCATTTCAAACTCTTAACATATTTTAAGAAAATCCATAAATTCACCAAAACTATAAAACTGTTACAATAAAGATTATACATATAAATTAAAAAGTAACATTTTACATGATTATTAAAACGTATTATAACATAATAAAAATGGTATTCATTGATTATTTAATTACATTCCCACACTCTAATCCAACAAACCTAGCAGCCCAGAATTAAAATCACATTTTAAAAATTATTGCTACGTGGAAGTAGAAAGGTACATATTAAAATATGTTTAAAATATTTATTAATGAATGAATAATTCATTATTAATTATTATGTAAAACTCACCATCAATCTGCAACTAATATATAACATTATTGTTTAAAATATACTTATTAAACAATGTATATAATTATAAATCAATGTAACATGTTAATAATGATTAAGAATTAATTGATAAATAATTATTACTTAATTAACTTCCCACGCCTAAGCTTTGGCTTAAAAATATCATATTTACACAATTTAAATAATTATTATCAATTAAATTATTAGTAATACATTATTAATAATTAATCATTTAAAATTTAACTTCCCACACTATACCCCTGCAAACCCAACAACCCATACTATCATAAAATAAATCATTGCTCAATTTACATAGTAAATTATCAATTGAATAATTAATTATAACCTAATAATTAATTATTAGCTATTAATCAATTAATAAGTATTAACTTCCCACCCTATACCCCTACAAACCCAACAACCCAAACCTAAAATATAATTTACAAAACATTACACAGTTTACCTAATGTATTATCAATTAATTAATTAATATTAATTAAAAATTAAATAATTAAATATTTATTAATTATATTTCAATTTACGTTTAACCCAGTTCCCCGCAAACCTCAAAATGACACTATGAATTAGTATTAACAAGTAAATTGAAAATCATACATCTCTTAAAATTACAAACTATATCTGAAATTCTTAACAACAATTATGCAAACAATATATAACATATACAATTAAAGTATTAACAAAAATCTGAAAATAATTAAGACACAATGTTATTGATAATTATTTTATTGAAAACAATATTAACAACACAGATATTACTGAAATTGATGTTGGTTACTTAAAATAAATCAATATTCGTGTCAACGATGTTGTTGCATAACGATATTTCTGTGTCACAATATTAAAAACTCGATATAGATGTAGCTCAATATTTCTGAGTCAATATTTTGTCTAAATACTGTTTTTGTGATATTCTATGTAATTATTTTAGGTGTGCATTGTTGTGATAAATGCTTTTAGTTAAAAGTGTCCATTCTTTTTAGTGCAAGTTGTGTGTGATACTGTGAATAATGAAATAGGTTTGTTTCTGATACGACGGTGCCCTTGACCCCGTTGTAGGGATTGTTATTAACCCAAAAGCAATAATTCTGCTTCAACTATGTATTGGGTAGGGTTCTGCAGGGCTACAATAACCTGTCTTCTACATTCAGTGCTGTGCATTAAACCAAGTTCACCTGTGTCACCCCTGGGTGGGGAATGCAAATGGTGAGAGTTGCCAAAAGTGTGTCTAGTGCCACATGGCAACCAGTCCAGATCAAGTTCTTGGAAAGCTGTACCACTTGGGTGGTCTGTGCTGGCTTAAGTGTTTACATACCAGATCTCATGATAGATGATGAGGTGCATCAGTGCACCTTATGGTGATTAATCAGTAATGTGAATTCATAGACACTTGTATTATTACCTTAGTACATTGTTTTGCGTAATCTTGGCTTCCCGTGATGCTGTTTTTCCACTCCTAAGTTTCAGAAGCTTGTTTGTTTCTACAGGACTTCAAGTCCCAGCAGCACTAAGTGGCAGCCATCCTGGTCGGGGTTCCTGTATAAAGAGACCCTACCCTGAGACATGCGCTCCTTTTTCTGGCAGAATTCAGGGATTCCAGTGCTCCTAGGAACCACTCGGATGATCTCTTGCCTTCTCAGAAGACTGCTTGAATCTGAAGGCTTGTGGCAATACCGAGATCTGCCCAATCTCAGCGGTAAGCAATCAGTAGCAAAATGTCTTGTAACACTACAAAAATACAAGATTTTGTGACAATTGTGATCCACTTAATTTTGCAGACTAATGGTGTTAGACTTGGCATCCTTGGTGTAGTCTCCCTTAACTTTTTGCCTCTGCTTCCCAGGTTATTTCTGTGTGCTGGGCTCAGTTTTTTGCTGTTTTGTTTGCTCTGGACACTTTACCACTGCTGACCAGTGCTAAGGTGTAAAAGTTCCCTATATAAATTATATGTGTAAATTGGCTTATCCATGATTGGCATATTTAATTTACTAGTAAGTCCTTAGTAAAGTGCACTGTGGGTGCCCAGGGCCTGTAAATCAAGTGCTGCTAGTGGGCCTGCAGAACTGGTTGTGCCACCCACACTAGTAGCCCTGTAAACATGGCTCAGACCTGCCACTGCAGTGTCTGTGTGTGCAGGTTTAAACTGCCAATTCGACTTGGCAAGTGTACCCACTTTACAGGCCTAGATTTTCTCTTTTTATACATGCAAGGCACCTCTAAGGTAGGCCCTAGGTAGCCCCATGGGCAGGGTATGGTGGATGTTAAAGGTGGGACATGTATTTATATGTTTTACATGTCCTCACAGTGAAATACTGCCAAATTTGGTTTTCACAGTTGCAAGCCCTCTCTCTCATAGGTTAACATGGGGGCTGCCTTTCAATGTTATTAAAGTGTAGATTCCCTTTGGGAGCAGATAGAAATATGGAGTTTAGGGTATCTGAACTCACAATTTAAAAATACTTATTTTGGTAAAGGTTGTGTTTTGATTGTGTGTTTGAAAATCCCACTTTTAGAAAGTAGGCATTTTCTTGCTTAAACCATTCTGTGACTCTGCCTGTTTGTGGATTCCCTGTCTGAACACTAAGAAGTACAGGTTGTGGGTGACCATCACTGGACAGAGGGTGGAGGCTCTGAGAGACACAGGAGTCAGACCTGGTGTCTGAAGAGCAGATAGATCCCCATGTACATCACCAAGTAATTGCAGTGGACAACTCAGAATGCCTGTGCAGAGTGGCGCTGGTACCTTTGAATGGAGGGTGTCTCAGGTTCCTTGAAAGTAGCTGTGAGTCCAACCATGCCTGTAGATTGTTTGCATGGCAATGGCCTGGAGGATTCCCCTTGGAAGGAGGTGGAATGCAGGTCACACTTGGAGATGCTGGGTCTGCCTGGATCGGTGGGTGTGTCTACCCAGTCCATGGCAGCCCATCAGGGTGATCAGGAGACCCTGGAGCTTAAAAGAGTGGCCCAGGTGTCTGCCAGAAGTAGGCCTGGGAAACCGGCTCCAAAAGTTCCCACGGTCCAGGAGGAGGCTGAACCGAAGAGGGAGGCCCTGGAGCGTACAGGGGAACAGGTGTCTGAACTGGGGAAGGTCCCTGAGCTGTCACAGTTGCAGCAGGAAGGGAGGACCACCAGGGAGGCATTCTGTGAGGCACAGAAAGTATGCCTTTACTCTGGAGGGTTTCCAGTAGCAGGCTGCAGATCAGGTATCTGGCAAGAAACCTGGATCACATTTGATTTACTGGAAGGATGGCCTCCTATATAGTGCGCCTAAGGTTCCTGAGCCTGGACCATCCTGTGTGCTGGTGCTACCCCAGTGCTTATGAGCCTTCCTACTGGGTCTGGCTCATGATGTGCCTTTAGCTGGTCATTTGGGGCAGGACACAACCTTTGAGTGTCTTGTCACCCACTTCTACTGGTCCCAAATGTGCAGGCACTCAGATGTTCACTCAAGGTCTTGCCAAACTTGTCAGGCAAGTAGCAAGAGTGGGGGGAAATGCAAGGCTCCCCTCCAACCTTTTTCCTGGTTAGGACCCCCTTTGAAAGGGTTGATATTGACATTGTGGGGCATCTTGATCCCAAGACAGCCATGGGCAACAGGTTTATCTTGGTCTTGGTGGACCATGCCACCGGGTACCCAGAAGCCATTCCTTTGAGATCAATCAGTGCCCCTGTGGTTAGACGTGTACTGATGGGCGTTTTTGCCCGCCTGGGTTTCCCCAAGGAAGTGGTATCTGATAGGGGTACCAACTTCATATCAACTCATATGAAGTCTCTGTAGAGGGAGTGTGGGGTAACCTACAAGTTCACCACTCCTTGCAATCCCCAAAGCAATGGTCTTGTTGAGAGATTCGACTGGACCTTGAAAGGCATGATTATGGGCCTGTCAGAGGCCTTGAGGCATAAGTGGGACATCCTCTTGCCTTGCTATCTGTTCACCTACAGGGAGTTGCCTCAAGAAGGGCTTGGATTTAGTCCTTTTGAGTTATTGTATGGTCACCTGTCGGGTGTTGTGTAGCCATTTTAGTTATAGCTTCATACAAGCGAACTAGGGCTGCAGTTGGGCACTTTAACCTAGATATATTATATTCAGCTTTGTTTATTATTTTAACAATAGCCACATTTGCGGTCTTGTTTTATTTCTCTCTAGCCAGCTGTTTTTTGCCAGGGTCAGCACTACGTTCTTCAACAAGACATTTCTTTCACTCTCTGCTTTTCTCAAGGCTGCAGTAAGATAGGTTGCCGGTAAATGTGGTAACGCTTTGTCTCTAGTGTTCATAGATATATACACATCCTTACGTAGGGACATTTTCTCAGAACATCAGTTGCGTTATTATAAAAACTACAGACCTCTTGCTCAGGTATGAGGGATGATGTCTTCCCAGGAGAACCTGAAGGGCAGAACAAGAGCTTAACATTCTGTGCTCTAACATAGCCTAGGTAGGAATTATTTTAATGATTCTAGTGACAATATGGTAGCGTTATTTTTATGCTTTACTCTCCTTGCCACAATTTTAATCCTGTGAAGGTTCTTCGTCCTAGGTATTGCAGCACATGCTTTAATATCTAAGATAAAGTTGCGTCATTAAAACCTTATTGAAACATATACTGCCTCTGATTGTCCTTGTGAACATGAGACTAATATAACTGAGAGAAACGGGTGCGATCTGAGTGACTATGATTTCCCTAAGGAGTCAATTGTGTCATGCGCTCAGCTGCCCAATCATCCCTGCTCTTGAGAGAGATGAGGCACTGCTAGCTAGCTGGAACAAAACCCAGATTAGGATGACCTATAGTGGGGTCAGACTCAGTCCCCCATAGTGCAAGTGATTCTGCCGCCCAAGTCCAGTAGTCTCATTAAAATAAAGAGAGCCTATGAGACATGGTGCCACCAACGTTTGGCCAGGCTCTAATTTTCGGGTGCTCCTGAGTATCTCTGTCTCACTACATACAAAGACACCTCAGTACTATATACGGAGACGTCCCCGGTATTGAGGATTTTCTTCCTAGGCTAAGTAGGGAGTACCTAACTAACACTGAGGGTTGTTTAAGCTTGAACCATTGAAAGGATAATTCCCTTTTGGTGTGCTTATCTCTGAACAGAATTTACCATTCGATATGGCGAATCCGCAACAGGTAGCAATTGCAGTTAATATGCGAAAACCTCTTTCTGCACATCTATTAGGACATGGCCTAACGGCCCAGGGGGGTCCAGTCATATTTGTTGTTGAGGCTCATCCGGCCTATAGAACAGAATTTTATTTTCTTGGGTCACATTTCCAGCTGCTGATGGGAACACAAATACATTTAATCACTATACACCTGCAAATATACCTGCACAATATAGAGCATATACAGATCTAGAAATACCTCTATCTTATGAAGAACATAATAATTGGATTGGTGGAGCCCTACCCCATACAATTTAACATGTTAGGTTAGGTGCTCTAAGTAATGATGGTCCTTTATTGCCCACTTTACACCTCACCCTGCCGCAGCGAACCTAACGACAACTGAAGTCCGTCACTGATATACTGAGCTGATGGCAACATACAGACAATTAGTACAGTTTGTAATGCAAACATTAAATACAAACCCAGCACGTGCTGCCCCGGAGCAACTGCATACATTAACGCCAGGCATTAATCCTGCAACTTGTCATTCGATCATGGGTAAAGTACCCGCCAAATGAAAATAGATTCCGTTTTGGTCAGCTCAAAAAATAAATGCACTGGAAGCATTATTTCCCCATACAGGACCTCAAGATACGCATAGAATATTAACTATGTGCTTGCCATTTCTGCCTAGTTCAATGTACTAAGGGCCCACATGGCCACAGGGCAGAGTCCAAGGCCCAACTCGAATCCTGACTTCATCCAATAGAACTCTGCAGAGGCATCAGTTTGCAAGAGGGCAGGCACCTCAGGGGAATGAGGGGTGGGAGGCACCTCAGCCAAATACAGGAACAAGCTCACTGGTTCTAGAGGGGGCTCCATGCCCATTTCTCTGTCCTGGGGAGTGCAAAGCCACAGTCTCTCAGGTAAGTGACTTGCCCACTGTTCTGGAGGGGGCTCCATGCCCATTTCTCTATGCTGGGGAGTGCAAGGCCACAGTGTCTGTGGTGGGTGACTTGCCCACTGGTTCTGGAGGGGGCCCCTCTTACAGCAGCCCCTGGAGGGTGGCCTAACTGGCTTCCGCTGGTGGTGATGGCTGCACTGTGTCGTCTGGAGGTGAGGGCTGAACTGTAGTGGTAGATGAGGGTGCATCCTGGGCAGTCTCTGTTGGTGGTGAGGCCTGAACTGTGGTGGCATGTGAAGGTGCCTCCTGGGCAGCCTCTGCTGATGATGAGGGTTGAACTGTGGTGGCAGGTGAAGGTGCCTCCTGGGGAGCCTATGCTGGTGACAAGGGCTGAACTGTGGTGGCAGGTGAAGGTCCTTCCTGGGCAGCCTTTGCTGGTGGTGAGGGATGCACTTCCTCAGCTGCCGGTGGGGGCCCTGTGACCACTGGTGGTGGTGGAGGTGTCACCCTGACAGCCTCCGCTGGAGTGGAGGGATTCTTCCCCTTCATGACATGAGGCATGGAATCCTTACCCTTCCCGGCAGGGGTTGAGGGCCTCTTCCCCTTCATGGCAGGTTGTGCGTGTTCCTTAGCCTTCCGGGCAGGAGTCGAGGGCTTCCTCCCCTTCAAAGCAGGAGGTGCAGGCTCCTTCTCCTTCATTGCAGGAGGTGTAGGATCCTTCACCTTCTTCGCTGGTGGAGTGGGATCCTTCACTGACTTGCCACCATGTCTAAGTGGTGCCACCACTGTCCGTGTGGACCGTTTGGATGAGGTGCTGGGCTGGGACTGTTGAGACTCTGCTCTTACGGGGTATGGGGGAGGGAAGATGTCAAGTTGGGCAAGGAAAGCTTCTTAGAGACGGTGGAGTGGGAGGAAGGATGGGAGTGGTGGTTGAGGTAGTGGTTGTAGGAGGTGTATGTCTGCTGGATTTGGGTGCAGGTGCCTGGGCAGTATGCTGATGTGAGGTGGGTGGCTGTTGGGTGTATGACTGCTTGCATTTGTGTCTTTTAGGAGGGGGGACAGGCAGTGTGGGTGAGGACACAGGGGACTCGTGCATGGATGTTGTGGAGGTGTCTGCTAGTGAGGTGTATGCTGCTTGGTGTGGTGATGCTAGTGGTGGATGTTGATGCAGTGTATGAAGATGGGAGTGTGGATGTGACTGTGAGGGAGGTGGAGGAGGAGGAGTAGGGGAGGCAGTAGAGGCAGTGGATGTGGTTGTGTCTGCAATTGTCTGGTTTTTGCGTGAGTGCTTGTGGCTGTGTTTGCCCTGGGTGTTGTTCTGTGTGCATGCTTGTCTGTATGTCTGCATGGGATGGGTTGGGGTTGAGGAGACTGGGAAGTGGCAGTTGGTGGGGGGATGGTAGAAACAGGGACAATGGCTGCTATCAGAGAGGAGGCCAGAGCCTGCATCAATCTTTGTCAGGCCTTCAAACTACCCTGGATGCCCTCCAGGAATGTATTGCATAGCTGTATCTGGGATCCCAGCCCCTGGATTACATTCACAATGGTTGACTGCCCTACAGAGATGGATCTCAGGAAGTCAATAGCCTCCTCGCTCAGGGCAGCAGGACTCAATGGTGCAGGGCCTGAGGTGCCTGGGGCAAAGGAGATACCCACCCTCCTGGGCGAGCTGGCTCGGGCAACTCACTGAGGGGCTACTAGGAGGCCAGTTCTGGTACAGGGGTGGCGGCTCTACCTGCGGCTGGGGTGGTCACAGAGGTGTCCGCCACCACCAGGGAGCTTCCATCGGAGGAGTATCTGAGTCTGTGTTGTCCCCTCCTGTCTCCACCGTGCTACTTCCCTCACCCTCCGTCCTACTGATTCCCTCTGCATCAGTGGACTATTCCTCCTGGGTCCTGTGGGATGCAGCTCCCTCTGTCGCCGGTGCCCTTGCTCCTCCACCAGATGATGCTAATGCATGACAGAAGAAGAAAGGGAAGTGAGATAAAAAGGAAACACTGGGTCAATTACTGCACAAACACCACAGTTGGCATACACAGCACCGTCACACACAGGGATCAGGTTTGAGCACTATGCATTGCACTGCTAGTGGTTTGGCTAGATGCCACGGCAAGATGAGGGCCACACACCGCCAACTGCTCCCCTCCTGGGACCCACAAAACCCTGACTGAAATGGAATGCTAACAAGCTAGGTTACCTGCATTTGCCATAAACCCATTACCCTAGAGTTGACTCATGCTGCAATGTCTGGCCTGGCCTTAGGGGCACCCACTAACTCACATCCTCCACCTGGATCCCATCCCACCTGCCATTTTTTTTTAATGATGCCCACTGTACTCACCCCCTTGGGGCTGCTGTGGTTCCCTCAAGCGCCCATCCAGTTCTAGGTAAGCCACCACCAGAGTGCGGGTCATCAGGGGCGTCAGGTTCCAACGGGCACCCCTTCCTCATTGGGAGCCCATTCATTAGCTGGGCCTCCGCGGTCTTCTGTGCCCAGCATCTAAGGTCCTCCCACCATTTCCGACAGAGGGTGCTCCACCCGCCATAGAACCCCAGGGTCCGCACATTCCTGGCAATAGCACACCATAATCCCTTCTTTTGATGCGCACTTACCTGCAGAGGTAATACAGATAGGAGAACACATTAACCATACAATACCGACTGTCACACATATGGCCCACCAATCCCGTTTCAATCACCATTGGCACACACATCGCCCGGCCCATACCATGTAATCCACCAAAAGAGATTTCCCCCGATGACACGATGCTTGCACACACATCTCCATGCACCCTTCCCACATGCATCGTACCCAAAGTGTACTCACCTGTTGGTCTGGATGACCATACAGCAGTCCGCACTGGGGTAGAACTCCATCCACCAAACGCTTCAACTCCTCCAAAGTGAAGGCAGGGGTTCTTTCCCCGGTCACACAGGCTATGGTATGTTCCATAGGTCACAGCAGCACACGCAGGGTAGAAAATGGCGGTCACGTCCACGGTGGTGTACACCGTCACCGCTCAGCACAGATCCCCATTGGCCACTGTACTCCATAGAGCCCCATATTATCCAATGAGGAATTGCACCGCGGTATAAGACCACCTTTCGCCACGACAGCCAGTGTCGGTGGAATTACCTCACTTCCACCTGTCCCTACATACTGGACAGACAGTCGCCGTTTCATGGGGGAGAACAACTGCCATATTGAAATTAACTGCGTCACAGCCTAGATTAGCACATACCTCTCCATTCCCACTGTTCCATAACATAAATGCACTATATGCACTGAAGTTGTGGTTCCATTGTTAAAATTGTGACAGCCTACTCACTCTTGTGTCCCTTAGATACCTGCCGCTGTGGATGAATAGGAGGTGGAGACATATCCCGTGAATAGACCCCTTGTGGACTTGACTACACTGGAGGACAGGCACATTATACTCACCTATGGACTGGACAGGGCCAGAATAACTGACCTATGTGCCCAATTAGCCTGACCTGATATCTGCAATCTGTTATTTGACTGGGATCGCCCCTCTTGTGCAAGTACTATTAGTGCCCCATTTCCTGGCAACAGGTTCTTTCCAAGTGACAGTGGGCTTGGCAGCAGGAATGTCACAGCCAATGTTCTCAATCATGCTTGCAAGAGTTTTGTCTGCCCTGGTAAAGCACATGTGCAGCTACATTTTGTTTCCCCCAGTGGAAGATGGCCACAGTGTAGACCGGATTCTATGCAATGGGACATATCCCCAATATTATTGGATGGAATACATATTGTGTTTGTCCCCCTCTGTCAGAATGAACAGGTATTCAGGAATCGTAAGAGTTTCCACTCACTGAATGTGCAAATGGTGTGCCTGGCGGACCAGTACATCTCCCTCGTTAATGTTAAGTATCCTGGATCGGTACATGATTCCTTTGCTCTGAGTAATAGCAGCATCACAAATGTGATGGCCCAACTACAAATGCCAGGGTGTGGCTAATAGGTGAGCCTTGGTCCCCCCCCAACTGTATGTTAGTATATTCCTTCAGGTGTCATCCCTCTAGCATTGTGTGAGGCTAAATATTGTCCCTCAATACTTTCAGGTGACTCTGCCTACCCAAACCTATCATGGATGCTGACCTCTGTGAGGAATGCCAGGGCAGGGGCTGAGGAACGTTATAATGTGGCACATGGGCGAACCAGAAGGATCATCGTGAGGACCTTCGACCTCCTGAAGGCCAGGTTCAGCTGCCTCCATCTGATAGGTGGATCCCTGTGCTACTCACCCGGGAAGGTCTGCCAGATAGTAGTGGCTTGCTGCATGTTGCACAACCTGGCCCTCATTCGACATGTACCCTTTCTGCAGGAGGAAGAGACTGGAGATGCCACTGTGGCAGCAGCAGACCCTAAGGACAATGAGGATGAAGAGGCTGAGGATGAAGATGATGACAACAGAACATCAGTTATCCATCAATACTTCCTATGACACACATGTGAGGCAGTGCAACTGACCATTCCTATGACTATTGGTGTATTCTGTGTGGCTGTAGCATGACGGCATTAACTTCCTTTGCTTCTCAACTTACTGTCACCTACACTTTGTCATTTTACAGATGCTGGTGATGTAACAACTGTTTACTGATATGCTGACTACAGACAGCTACAGGTCCTTCATTTCTATGCTCTCACAGTGTTCATATAATTTGCACTAGATGTGACTGTTTCCATATATGCACATTTTCAAAACACAAAATACTAGTAGTCAAGTTGTGTTCAATGGTGTTTATTGTAGTGCGATGAAAGTGAGGGAAAAGTGCAATGGAATGGGGTGATGATGGCGGAAGGTCCATTGTATTGTTCCAGTCTGTTTGTAGCACGGGTCCAGTGTCCAAGGGGCCATAGGAAGGGGAGCAAAGGCAGTTCAAAGTGGACAAGGTGACAGGGTGGGACACAAGGGGGACAATCAGGAGAGTCTCATTTCCTTGTGGTGGTCTTGGCAAGTGTCTCTGGCTTCTGTCTGGTTCGCAGGGAACGTTTGTGGGGTAGTTCACCTTCAGCAGGGGGAGGGGTGCTGGTGGTCTGGTGGCCTAGCGGCCTGTGGATCCTGTGGCCTCCTGCCCACTAGCTGCAGCGGAGGTGGAGGGCTGGTTGATCAACTGGCTAGTGGTAAGGGCCCGCTGCTGTACTGTTGCCTCCCTCGTGACGTTGGCCATGTCTGCCAGCACCCCTGCTATAGAGCTCAAGGTGGTGTTAATGGTCTGCAGATCCTCCCTGATCCCCTGATACTATCCCTCCTGCAGACGCCTGTTCTCCTGCACGTTGTCAAGAATCTGGACCATTGTGTTCTAGAAATGTTGGTAGGCTCCCAGGATCTCGGAGAGTGTCTCCTGGAGAGTCGGTTCCCTGGCCTGTTCTCGCCCTGGTGCACAGCGGTTCTCCCAGTGTCCCTGCTGGCCTGTGCCTCTGTCCCCTGAACAGTGTGTCCACTGCCACTTACCCCAGGTCCCTGATTGTATTGAGTACAGGGGTCCCTGTACAGCGGGCACACTGCTGATTGATTGTTGTGTTGTAGGGACAGAGATGTGGTTACGCTGGGTTGGGTGCTGTGGTGTTGGATACTGGTGTGGGAGGCTCTGTGGTGGACTGTGAGTGGGCTGGGGTGACTGGCTGTCCAATGGTCCCTGATGGGCCAGGTTGTTGGTCCAGATCCTGAAGTTCAGAGTTACTGTCATCACTGGGGTCATCTTCTGTTGGGTGACTGGATAGTCGTGGCACCTCCTCCCCACTGACATTGGCTGGGGCACCTGTGGTGATGTAAGTGATGTTTTATGCTTCATGTCTGTGATATATTGTACATTCCTATCTTCCTTTCTATTGTTGGGGTTGCCTTGCCACCTTTTGTATGTGTATGGTGATGTATTGTGTGATTGTTACTTTCCCTATGCTGTGTATGCTTTGGTGATGGGTGTCCATGCAGGGTTGGGAGAGGTGTCCATGCATTGGTATGGCATGCAGGGCTTGGCATTGGGGTTAGTCAGATGTGTAGGTGCAGTGTGTGGGATGGAGTGGAGTGATGGGAGTGAGGGTGAGGGGGTGTGATGGCATGCAGGTATGGGGGTGATAAGTAGTAAATGTTGACTTACCAGTGTCCAGTCCTCCGGCTACTCCAGCAAGTCCCTCAGGATGCAGTAATGCCAAGACTTGCTCCTCCCATGCTGTGAGCTGTGGGGGAGGAGGTGGGGGTCCACCACCAGTCCTCTGTATGGCGAGCTGGTGCTTTGCTGCTATGGAACGTACCTTCCCCGGTAGGTGTTTCCACCTCTTCCTGATGTCGTCCCTTGTTTTTGGATGCTGTCCCACAGCGTTCACCCTGTCCACGATTCTCCGCTATAGATCCATCTTTTTGGCAATGGATTTCTGCTGTACTTGTGCTCCAAACAGCTGTGGCTCTACCCTGACTATTTCCTCTACCATGATCCTTAACTCCTCATCAGAAAAACGGGGGTGCCTTTGTGGGGACATGGGTGTTGTGTGGTGTGTATTGGTGAGAGTGTGTTGAGTAATGTGGTGGGGTGTGTGATGTGGGGTGCGTGAGGGATGTATGGGTGTAAGTGGTGTGTGTCTATTTGTCTCTGTGCTGTTTGTGTGACTCTCCTGGCAGTAATTGTTGTTTGTAAAGGGTTGTGGGTACTGTGGGTGTGTGTTTTATAGTGCTGTGGGTGGGTGGGCGTGGTATGTGTACGAATGTCAGGTGTGTGTTTTTCGTATTGACCAATGTAGTGCTGTTTTGTATGTGGGTGTCCATTTTGAGCGCGGTGGTATGTACCTTGAAATGGTTTACCGCCATTGAATGTCCGCCATGGTGATTCGTGGGTCATAATGTGGTGGGCGTTGTTCTGTTGGCGTAACGGTATGGGTGTTGGGATCGCCACTTTATCACTTACCTTTGCGCTATCGCATTTGTGTATGTGGCTCTATTCTGTCAGTTTAGTGTGTGTCATAATATGGGGAACGGATATTCGCAACCGCAGCGGTATGTTGCCGGCCGTCAGCGTGGTGGTAAGTGGGATTTACCGCCATCATAACGAGGGCCATAATCTCAGAAATAGAGATAATATAAAAACGCCTGACAGATATCAATATACTGATACACACCAATCTCGTTCCTTTCAAGACTCACCGGAAAAATGCAGTGACAGAGGTCGGCGGTCAGAGGGAAGAACTGAGTATGTGAATCTGTGACAGGAATCACAACACTCAACAGAAGTTTCTGTTAAAGAAGAAGAGAAACTTCCCCAACAAAAACCCCAAATGAAAAAGAAAAAAGTGGCAGCAGTTGCAGTTGGTCATGCCACTCAAGAAGAAAGCTCTATTGAAAAACAAGAAGTGGGCATTAGCGCTATTGGACATACGGCAGAAGTCACAATAGTTTGCTGGAATCTTCTAAAGCATCTGGAGTTGAAAGCAACTGATGACTTCCTACAAGTTGAAACTGCAGACATGCGTGTCTCCACGCCTGATAGGTTGTACAAATTAACATTACAGTTTGAAGGAGACATTGAGAGCACAATTGATGCAATCTTTTGGGACCGAGTCATAAAATGAAATGTAGGATGGGATAAAGATTCCCCCATCATGTAATTCCTATTAAAAATCAACCACAACCCCAGTATCCTATAAAACATGATGCTAAAACACCCGTGAGGGAAATCCTCACACAACTAGAGTACCAGGGAGTAATCGAACCCTGTGTCTCATCAATGAATAATCATTTATTCCCAGTAGCAAAACTGGACCATTTGTACAGAATAGTCTGAGAATACAGGCATTTAAACAATCATACAACGACATACGCTATACAAAACTCACATAGCACAGCACTCATGAACAACAAGGTGCGCAAAAAATACAAAACAACACTAGACATTTCCAATGGTATCTTCTGCCAAAATATAGCATCTGAGAGTAGAGACTTAACAAGTTTCAGCGCTCTAGGCTCCCAGAAAAAATCTATTGTTTACCCCAGGGGTATAAGAACAGTCCAGGACTGTTTGTGGCTTGGGTGACTTCAATAATGCACGACATTGACCCTGAAGCATTGTCTTATGTAGGTGATATCTTTCTCATAAATGATGAATTACTGCAACATCTAAGAGGGGTAGCCCGTATTGTTGTAGGATTTGCCAAATTTGGCTATAAATTCAATTAAAAAATAAATAAAAAATAACCTTCCTTAGCGTCCTGTTTTTGGGATATGAGCTATCAAGCGAAGGAAAGAGCCTAGTGCCACAATTCTTGGAAAAATGTGCGCAGTTACAACAGTCAAATATAATTTAAAAACTCTAATCCCTATTGGGTTTCCTAAATTTTGGCAGAATTTACATTCCAGATTACGCATCACGCGTAAAACCTTTATATGATTTAATACATCCTGACTTTTCCAGTAAATTTTGGACAGTCAAACACACATGCATTCTCAGAGCTTTGCAAACAGACATGCTTGCAGCACAACACTTACACACAAGGGACAACAAAAAACATCTTGTCATCAGAGTAATTGCTGGTGCTATTGGTTTCACCTATGTAGCTTTCGATGAAGGTGAGGCAGTCCCAATAGCATGCAAATCACATTTGTATACAGCAGCAGAACCACGCTTTGCTCCCGCTGTGAAAATTCTCACTGCTGCTCAGATGGCTGTCATTAAAGAAAGACAACTAGCCCAGGTGAAATGCATTATTGTTGTATCTCCAATCCCAGCCCTCAAGGCTGTTACAAAGCCAGCGTTCTGAACGCTAAAGCATTACATCAACTTTGGACCCAAGGGCAGCGTCTCTGACAGCCACTGATGTTGACTATATTTTTGACCCAAAATTATAAACTCAAGAATATTTGCAATATGAACTACAATATCCAGTTCCAGCAAATGCACTGCCTATTGATCAGTATCAAAGAGTCATGTACACCGATGGCTCAGCACAACCTGCAATTGGCACAAAGCATCAATACTCCACTGCTTGCGCAGTCGTAAGTGGCTACAAGGAGGGTAATACATTTTGTCCCCAGCATACATTCACACAAATCCTTGGGGATTGCACAGCACAACTGGCAGAGCTAAAGGCCCTTGTGATGGCAATGGAACACACGGATCCAGCACAGCTAAAACTGATTGTCTGTGATTCGTATTACTGTGTCCAGTCCTTCAATGAATACCTGCATTACTGGTGCCAGAATGGGTTCAGAGATTATAAAGGCAACACCATCAAACACAGACTTCTGTGGGGGAAAGTAGCGGATCTGAAGTAAATGCTACCAAACATCCATGTTGTACATACACTTGGACACCAGCGCGTTGGAATACAGGTTGCTGGAAATACACTGGCTGATGAAGCAGACAAATCAGAAGTAGCTACGGCTCTGTTGCTTCAGTAACTTGTTCTAGAATGAAACCGGATGATGACTTATGGGCTGCTGTGAAAGCTACGGCTGAAGGCGTGCCCTATCCAAAAGCATTTCCTGCCAAATATTCCTACCGAAGGGGAGGCTTCCTTGATACCGAAGTAAAGATACCAGGCATGGAAGTTTGAATAATTCCAAATAAACAAAATAAGACCAAAGTTGATTAAAGAAGCACATGAGGGGGTTGCATCTACCCATGCTGGTGTGGCGGCTACAATATCAACATTGGAAGCACATTATTGGTGGCCAGGTCTATGCTAACAGACTAAGCAGTATGTCCTTTGTTGTGACATCTGCCAACAAATTAAGAGTTCCACCGTCAAACGCCTACCGTAGACACCTCTCCTAATTTCCAACAAATCATTACAATGTGTGTACTTGGACCATTGCGGTCCTCTAACATCAGACAGTGCGCACAAATGCATCTCAGTCGCTGTCGACTTGTGCTCCAGATTTCTATGGGTGTGGCTACAATGCATGGCTGAGGCTCGGACTGTTATTAAAGATTTGCAAGTCTTTATTGGCACATATGCAGTGATGGCTTTCCACTCGGACGAGGGCCCTGCTCTTGCCTCAAGGGCATTCAGGGACACCATGGCTTCGTTAGGGGTCCAACTCTAATACTCGTCTCCATTTCATCCCGAGGAAAAATAGTGTTGTGGAGCGACGAAACCGTGATTTAAAGCAGTCCTTAACAGCCAGAGTATTAGGTACGGGTTGTAGTTGGCTTAATCACTTGTATGGAGTCCAGAGAGCACTTAACAATCTGCCTAGAAGGTCCCTGAGGGATTGTACTTCATACGAGTGCCTGTTTGGAGCTTGAATGTATGTTCCAGATCTTGATGGTCCTGGCGTGGAGGCGAGGATTTCCGATAACTTTGGCTATAATAGGTGGCATCTTGCTATTGCTACTTTTTCTGCGCAATGACTGTCCTGCCGCAACAAGGAGGACTGAAAGCGATCCCACCAGCGCAGCTATGTTGTGAACGCATGATGCAATACTTTGGAGCATTACTCTTGGAGCAATTGGAGTGTGACTGGTCTCTGTCAATCAGACCAGTTTTACATTGTGGGCAGCAGTGTTTCAGTGCCTCTGGTGCCCCCAGTAAACCCCCCCCAGGATGTATTCAATTACATGCTGGCTCTTGGAAACCAGACAGCCCGCTTCTGGGGTCTCACACAAGAGAACCTAGAGGCAAGCCTGGTAGACATGAAATGCTGGTATGACCAGAATGCCGATCTGGTTGAGTTTCAGCCTGAACAGAAAGTGTGGGGGGTGGTGCCAGTAGAGCCTAGGGTGCTCCAGGACAAGCGGACTGGGCCATTTGAGGTGGTGGAGTGCAAGAGTGAAGACACCTACTTGGTGAACTTGCGGATTCCCAGGAACCCCTTGAGGGTCCTGCATGTGAACCACCTCAAGCCACACTTTGAGTGAACTGAGTTAACAATGCTCCTAGCATCAGATGATGGGGTGGAAAAGAGAGAGAGAGCCTATTCCTGACCTCCTGTTTGCTAAGGAGAAGGATGGGTCTGTAGAGGGTGTGAACCTCTCCTCCTCCCTGACCCCCCAGAACAACAGAGAGACGGTCGCCAGGTGTTGGGTCAGTTTGCCTTCCTGTTCTCCTTGATCCCAGGGGTCACACACTTGTGTACACATGATGTGGACACTGGGGACAGTCCTCCTTTTAAACATAAAGTTTACAGAGTCACTGACAAGGTTAAGGCTAACATTAAGGATAAAGGCGGTCATTCTGACCCTGGCGGTCTTTGACCGCCAGGGCGGAGGACCGCAGGAGCACCGCCGACAGGCCGGCGGTGCTCCAATGGGGATTCCGACCGCGGCGATAAAGCCGCGGTCGGACCGGCACCACTGGCGGGCTCCCGCCAGTGTACCGCCGCCCCATTGAATCCTCCACGGCGGCGCAGCTTGCTGCACCGCCGCGGGGATTCCGACCCCCCCTACCGCCATCCAGATCCCGGCGGTCCGACCGCCGGGATCCGGATGGCGGTAGGGGGGGTCGTGGGGCCCCTGGGGGCCCCTGCAGTGCCCATGCCACTGGCATGGGCATTGCAGGGGCCCCCGTAAGAGGGCCCCTACATGTATTTCACTGTCTGCTGCGCAGACAGTGAAATACGCGACGGGTGCAACTGCACCCGTCGCACAGCTTCCACTCCGCCGGCTCGATTCCGAGCCGGCTTCATCGTGGAAGCCTCTTTCCTGCTGGGCTGGCGGGCGGTCTGAAGGTGACCGCCCGCCAGCCCAGCGGGAAAGTCAGAATTACCGCCGCGGTCTTTCGACCGCGGAACGGTAACCTGACAGCGGGACTTTGGCGGGCGGCCTCCGCCGCCCGCCAAGGTCAGAATGAGGGCCAAAGTTTCTAAGATGTTAACATTAGGGGTTAATGAGTTCTCTAGTAGCCCTTGGGCCAGCCCTGTGGTCTTTGTCCCTAAAGCTGCTGCTCCTGGTGCCACTCCAGAACTCCGGTTCTGTGTGGATTACCGGGGACTGCCAAATACCTAAGTACATTTGATCTTACCTCTGGGTATTGGCAGATTGCCCTAACTGAGGGGACTAAGGACAGGTCTGCATTCTCCACACCACACCAGATGGGCACTACCAGTTTAAGGGGGTTGCCTTTCGGGATGAAGAATGCCCCTTCTACCTTTCAGAGGTTGGTCAACTACATGTTGGCTGGACTGGATGATTTCAGTGCAGCCTGCCTGGAAGACATTGCTGTATTAGTTTCACTTGGGAGGAACATTTGTAGCACCTCTACAAAGTGTTGGAGGTTCTGCAGAAAGCAGGCCTCGCTATTAAGGCAAGCAAGGCCAAATAGGGTAGGGTCATGTGGTGTACTTGGGACACCAGGTGGGTAGTGTCCAGGTGGCATCCCTACAGCCAAAAATTGACACCATTCTGGCTTGGGAGCCTCCCAAAACCCAGACTGAAGTGAGGCCCTTTTTAGTACTCACTGGATACTAGAAGAGGTTTGTCAAGGGGTATGACACTATTGTTGCTCCCATGAATGTGTTGACTTCCAAAAAGCAGCCCAGAAATGTGAGTCTTGATAGACAGCTTTTGATGTCCTGAAGGCTACCATGTGCACAGCACCCGTGCTGAAGGCACCTGACTACTCCAAAGAGTTTGTTGTGCAAACAGACGCCTCAGAGCATGGTATAGGAGCAGTACTCTCACAGCTCAATGAAGAGGGCCTGGATCAACCTGTAGCCTTCATTAGCAGGGGGTTTCTTCCCAGGGAACATAGGTGGAGTGCAATTGAGCATAAAGCGTTTGCTGTGGTCTGGGTACTGAACATGCTAACACAATACTTGTTTGGGATTCACTTCCGGGTCAGACAGACCAAATCCCCCTCAGATGGTTAATGCAGATGAGGGGTGAGAATCCCAAACTGTTGAGGTGGTCCATCCTTTTACAGGGAATGGACTTTATGGTGGAACACCGCCCTGGCACAGATCAAGCCAATGCTGATAGTCTATCTAGATTCTTCCGTCTTAGTGATTAGAACTCCCATGAGGTTGAGTAGTTGCTCCCAACTTTCAGCTGAGGGACACGTGTTAGTCTTGGCATCTTGGCGTGGTCTCCCCTAACTTTTTGCCTCTGCTTCCCAGGTTGTTTCTGTGTTTTGCTGTTTTGTTTGCTCTGGACACTTCACCACTGCTAACCAGTGCTACAGTGTAAGTGTTCCATGTATAAATTATATGTGTAAATTGTCTTCTCCATGATTGGCATATTTGACTTACTAGTGAGTCCCTAGTAAAGTGTACTGGAGGTGCCCAGGGCCTGTAAATCAATTTTTTGTTGTGCCACCCACACTATTAGCTCTGTAAACGTGGCTCAGAACTGTCACTGCAGTGTCTGTGTGTGCAGGTCTAAACTGCCAATTCAACTTGGCAAGTGTACCCACTTTACAGGCCTAAAACATCTCTTTTTATACATGTAAGGCACCAATAAGGTAGGCCCTAGGTAGCCCCATGGTCAGGGTGCGGGTGTGTGTTAAAGGTGGGACATGTACTGATGTGTTTTACAAGTCCTAATGTCCTAACAGTGAAATGCTGCCAAATTTGTTTTTCACTGTTGCAAAGCCTCTCTCTCTCATAGGTTAACATGCAGCTGCCTTTAAATATTATTAAAGTGCAAAATCCATTTGGGAGCAGATAGAAATATGGAGTTTAGGGTCTCTGAACTCAGAATTTTAAAATACATCTTTCGATAAAGGTTGTTTTTGATTGTGTGTTTGAAAATGCCACTTTTGGAAAGTAGGCATTTTCTTGCTTAAACCATTCTGTGACTCTGCTTGTTTGTGGATTCCCTGTCTGGGTCAGTTTGACAGTTGAGATGTTTGCACCTCTCCTCTAGACAGTGACACAAAGGGAGCTGGGGTGTAGCCTGCATATCCTGATGAGCCATCTAGGCTGGAGGGGAGTGGAGGAGTGGCCACTTAGACCTGAAAGGGCGATGCCTGCTCTCACAAATACAGTCTCCAACCAAGGCAGGATCTTGTGAACAACAGAGACTTCCCTTTGAAGTAGGCCTACTTCAAAGGCAGAAAGTAGTATAAGTAGTGGATCCAAAACCCCTAAAAATCAGATTACTTCTGGAACCAAGAGAAACCTCTGAGAAGAGCTGGAGAGCTGGAGGAGGAGTACTGTCCCTTTGCCTGTGACTGTGCTTTGCTGGATTGGCCTAGAGTAGCTGCTTCTACCTGAGAGAGGACAAAGACTGACTTTTGTGTGACTTCCCACTGGTGAAAAATCTCCAAAGGCTGGAACTGAGCTTGCCTCATGGTTGTTGAAGTCACAGGGACATCGAATACTTACCTTTGCCAGCACCTGGACTCTCTGCTGAGAGTCCTGCCCTGCCAAGTGGTGTCCTAACCTGTATCTGGGCCCTTGAAAGGTGAAGCAGGTGGAAAAGAACAGAAATCGATGCAAAGACCGATGTGCGAAGAAACGTTTGACGCACCCCCCGCACCGTGGCTGGGAGATAGACACATCATTGCTGGGGAAACGACATGCAAAACCCACTAGCGGCTGCTGATAATGATGCAAGCCCCACGCAGCGTTGTGTCCTGACACCGTGTGACTGGATTTCAACACAACATCTCTGGGTGTGAAAAATCAACACAAAGCCTGCCTGGATACGAGGTGCCTGTCTGGGAATCGACGCATCACTCTCTTGCGGGAGAGAAGAACTGATGCACGCCGACCAGAGAAGGAACAACACACAGTCTAGCTTCTGAGTGTGTAATCGATGCATTGCGGCCCTTTTTCAACACATGCTCACCCTTGCAGCTTTATTTTTGACACTAACCAGTTACTTTGTATAACAACAGCAATCTCACTGTTTTTGAAAGGATTAATACTCTTATTCTTTTTTTTAATTCATATCTTGACTTGTGTATGCTGGATTTGTGCTGTTCTGGTCTTTTTTGATTTAGATAAATAACTATTTTTCTAAACTGGTGTGGTATCCATTTTGTAGTGTTTCCCTGTATTACTGTGTGTGTTCAAACAGACCATAGGTACCTCATATGATTCATGCAGATGAAGGGTGAGAAACCAAAAGTGTTGAGATGTTCAATCTTTCTACAAGGAATGGACTTCAATGAGGCACATTGCCCTGGATCAGACCACTCCAATGCTGATGGGCTGTCCAAGTGATGAGAACTACCACATGCTTGGATAGTTCTCCCCTATTTCAATTGGAGGGGACACGTGTTAGACTGGTCAGTCTTAGGGAGGTTTTCACCCTATCCTTTTCCCTTCACTCTCCTATATTGGTGAACTTGTTTTTGTTAGCTTTGGGACTCTGTGCACTTTACCACTGCTCACCAGTGCTAAACTGCTTGTGCTCACTTGCTAAAACATGGTAGCCATATTCAATTAACTAATACTTCACAAGTAAAGTTGTATATCATATAATCTGGGACAGTAAATTAAATGCTACTAGTGGGCCTGCAGCACATATTCTGACAACTTCTTGAGTAGCCCCTCAAATATGTCCCAGACCTGCCATTGCAGCCTGAATGCAGTTTAAAACTGCCAATTTAACTGTGTAATATAATCCACACCCAAACATTAAACTGCCTTTTTATTGCATATTAGTCATCTCTAAGGTAGGCCCTAGGTAGCCTATAAGGCAGAATACATTTTAATTGAAAGTCTAAACATGTACTTTTAAGCTTTTCAGTACTGGTGGTGAAAAGCTCCTCAATTAGTTTTTTACTAGTTTGAGGCTTTCCTCTCTCACAGGATAACGTTGAGTTGCCTTATTACATTCATTAAGTATTAACTTCTGATCGAGAGCAGGAAAACCTCTCATGTGTGGTGTCTGCAAAATTGCATTTCAAAATCCTCTTTAACGATAAAGTTGGATTTTAAGTTACAATTTTGAAAATGCCACTTTTGGAAGGTTTGGCATTTTCCTGCCCCAACTTTTTGGTACTTGCAGCCTTTTCCTGGGTCACAGGACTGGGTATTTTTAGCACTTGGACTTTGTTTATTCTTTCCAGACAGCCACATAACAGAGAAATTGGATGTGCCTGGATGGCCATAAATTGGCAGGATGAGGAGGTGGAGCTGGGAACAGCCCCACATGCAACTGAATACATTGTGCTCTACCTTTCCACAAAGAACTTCTCACCCCTGCATTGTTTATGCAGTCAACTTGCAGCAAGAGAAGCAGGAAACTTTAAAGGGAATTCCCTAGAAATGTCTACTTTAAAGAAGGCACCATGTATAAACATAGGACCCTCAGGCTAAGAGACTAAGGGCCTGATTACGAGTTTGGTAGTCTTGGTACCGCTGTGGTAGCAGCAGCAGATACGTTGCCACAGTTTTGGTAGTCCGACCACTGTATTACAATGCATGTGGCTGCATGGATGAAAGACTGCCATGATCCCATCTAGCAAATTCAAGCGGAGGTGGCAAGAGAGGTCAATGCATCTTTTGGAGGGTGGAATGCCAGTGTTACTGCTGGACCAATTACAAAGTGCTTTCCTGCCAACGTGGAAGTGGCGGTTCAACCACCACATCTGAGCTGGCAGAAAGGGAGGGATATAAGGTTAAAACTCACCTGTACTGAGCTTCACACATCCTGTGCCATGATGGAGCCAATTGTACACATACTTCCGCTGCATGTACTGATCGACGATGCCCAAGACACTGTCGTGGATGCAAGCAATGGTAAGCTAAACTCTTACCTATTTCCATCATTTCCACAGCAAATAGATGCCCCACTATGGACCTGGCAATGGGCTTGTGGTTCCTGGGCCAAACATGTTTTGTGGGCCCCTGTTTGTAGGAAAGTAACATCTTGCCTGGCATGTTACCCCCATTTTTACATGTATGTAAGTTTGTTTTTGCCTGTCTCACTGGGCTCCTGCTAGCCAGGACCCCAGTGCTCATAATTTGTGGCCTGAATGTGTGTACCTGTGCAGTGACTAACTGTGTCACTGAGGCTCTGCTAATCAGAACCTCGGTGCTTATGCTCTCTCTGCCTTTAAAATTGTCACTATAGGCTAGTGACCATTTTCACCAATTCTAATTGGCACACTGGAACATCCTTATAATTCCCTTGTATATGGTACCTAGGTACTCAGGGTATTGGGGTTCCAGGAGATCCATATGGGCTGCAGCATTTCTTTTACCACCCATAGGGAGCTCAGACAAATCTTACACAGTACTGCCACTGCAGCCTGAGTGAAATAATGCACATGTTATTTCACAGCCATTTTACACTGCACTTAAGTAACTTATAAGTCACCTATATGTCTAACCCTCACTTAGTGAAGGTTAGGTGCAAAGTTACTAAGTGTGAGGGCACCCTTGCACTAGCAAAGGTGCCCCCACATAGTTCAGGACAATTTCCCCTGACTTTGTGAGTGCGGGGACACCATTACACGTGTGCACTGCATATAGATCAATACCTATATATAGCTTAACAATGGTAACTTTGAATATGGCCATGTAACATGTCTAAGATCATGTAATTGTTCTTCCATGCCTAATCTGTTATTGGGGTGCCAATCCCATGCATCCCCGGGGCTCCACCATGGACCCCGAGTACTGCCAAACCAGCTCTCTGGGGTTTTCTCTGCAGCTACCGCTGCTGCCAACCCACAGACAGGGTTCTACCTCCTGGGGTCTGGGCAGCCCAGTCCCAGGAAGTCAGAACAAAGAATTTCCTCTGAGAGAGGGTGTTACATCCCCTCCCTTTGGAAATAGTTGTTAAGGGCTGGGGAGGAGTAGCCTCCCCCAGCCTCTGGAAATGCTCTGAGGGGCACAGATGGTGCCCTCCTTGCATAAGCCAGTCTACACTGGTTCAGAAAACCACCAGTCCCTGCTCTGGTGTGAAACTTGGCAATGGAAAGGGGAGTGACCACTCCCCTGTCCATCACCACCCCAGGGGTGGTGCCCACAACTCCTCCAGTGTGTCCCAGACCTCTGCCATCTTGAATCCAGAGGTGTGAGGGCACAATGGACGCCTCTGAGTGGGCAGTGCCAGCAGGTGACGTCAGAGATCCCTCCTGATAGGTGCTTGCCTGACTAGGTGGCCAATTCTCCTCTGAGGGCTATTTAGGGTCTCTCCTGTGGGCTTTGCCTCAGATAACAACTTGCAAGAATTCACTAGAGTTCACCAGAGTTCCTCTCCATCTCCCTCTTCGACTTCTGCCAAGGATCGACCGCTTACTGCTCCACGACACCTGCAAAACTGCAACAAAGTAGCAAGAAGACTACCACCGACATTGTAGCGCCTAATCCTGCCGTCTCCTCAACTGTTTCCTGGTGGTGCATGCTCTGAGGGCTGGAAGCCACAAAGGAATCTCCCGTAGGTCGACGGAATCTTCCCCCTGCCTTAGCAGGCACCAAACTTCAGCATCACCGGTACTCTGGGACCCCTCTCATCCTGACAAACATGGCCCCTGGAACACAGGTGGTGGACACAAGTGACCCACACTGTCCAGTGGTCCAACTGTCCAAATTTGGAGGAGGTATGTCCTTGCCTCCCCTCTCCAGACAGTAATCCTGTGCACCACGTGAACTGCAGCTGCTAGGGCTTCTGAGCACTTTTGCAAGGAATCCTTCATGCACAGCCTAGCTCAGGTCCCCAGCACTCCGTCCTGCATTGCTCAACTCGCTGAGTTGACCTCCGGCTTTGTGGGACCCTCTTTTGTAGTGTTGAGACGAGGTTGAGAGCCTCCTCTGTCTCCTCTCCCAAGTGGCGGCATCCTAGTCCTTCCTGGGCCCAGGTAGCACCCTTTTTCTTCAACCGTGACCTTTGCAGCCAGCACTGCTTGTTTGTGGTCTTTCTCCAAGGAAACAACGCTGCATCCTCCAGCACTCCACGGGACATCTTCTGCACAAAGGTGAAGTTCCTAGCATCTTTCGTTGTTTCAGAATCTTCAGCTTCTTCAATCCGGAAGCAGCCATCTTGCACCTTCATCCTGGGTTTAGTGGACTCCTGCCCCCCCAGACACCTTCGTGACTCTTGGACTTGGTCCCCTTCCTTTGCAGGTCCTCAGGTCCAGGAATCCGTCTTCAGTGCTTTACAGTCTGTTGTGGTCTTTGCAGAATCCTCTATCACGAGTTGAGTGTGTTTCTGTGGAAGTAATATAACTTTACTCCTACTTTTCAGGGTCTTGGGGTGGGGTATCTTGGACACCCTTAGTGGTTTCCTACACTCCCAGTGACCCTCTACACACTACACTAGCCTAGGGGTCCATTTGTGGTTCGCATTCCACTTTCAGAGTATATGGTTTGGGTTGCCCCAGGCCTATTGCATCCTGTTCTATTCTACAGTGTTTGCACTATTTTTCTAACTGTTTACTTACCTGATTTTATTTTGTGTGTATATTTTGTGTATTTTACTTACCTCCTAAGGGAGTATATCCTCTGAGATATTTTTGGCACATTGTCACTAAAATAAAGTACCTTTATTTTTAGTAACTCTGAGTATTGTGTTTCTTATGCTATAGTACCTATATGATATAAGTGGTATAGTAGGAGCTTTTCATGTCTCCTAGTTCAGCCTAAGCTGCTCTGCTATAGCTCCCACTATCAGCCTAAGCTTTTAGAACACTACTAATCTACTAATTAAGGATAACTGGACCTGGCACAAGGTGTAAGTACCATCAGGTACCGACTATAAACCAGGCCAACCTCCTACATTGGTGGTGCAACGGTGGGATAAGTACTTGCAACTGCTTTGCCACTTTGTCATTTGTGCTTTTCATAAGAAAAACATATTCCAAATACTTAAAAATATACACAGTGAACCTAAACAGTCTAACTCTCTTTCTGAAAACTTTCTGAAAAGTTTCTAAAAGTTTTGAAACGTTTGAAAAAGTTTTTCTTTTTTCTTTAAAAAGTGTCTAAACTTTTTTCTCACTATCCTAAACTCTTTCTTGCATCTATGTCTGTAGTAGAGGCCACTCCCAAAGTTGTCCAGATACCTTATGGCAATTTAAACTTTAAAAGTTTGAGGGGGTCTCTGCATAGAAAGAAGTTTAAGCATTGGTAAGAACCCTACCAAATATCTTCTACTTAGCTTTCTCCTAGAAAGTGACCAGACCCAGTCTGGCCCATCCCAGGATCAGGAGGTAGAGGAGGAGGGTACCCAGGTAGAATCAGGGGAGGGCCCTGAGGACTCTGGGGAGGGTTCATCCAAAGACCTGTCAGCTAACAGGCCACCTAGTGAAACTTGTAGTGGGAGGGGGTCACACATCAGTAGGGCACCTTTCACTCCAAAAGGCCAGGTAAATAGAGTACAGCCAGTTAGAGACAGGTCCACTTCTGCCAATTCCCACATCACCCCTGTGTCTCAGAATTCCCAAGCCTCTCACCCTGATGATAACACCCTAGACAGGGAACTCAGTAAGCTGAGGTTGGAAGAGGCCAGACTGAAGCTGAGACAGCAGCAGTTGTCCTTAGACAGGGAGTCTCTAGGTGTAGAGAGGGAAAGACAGAAATTGTGGTTAGTTCCTCATGGTGGCCTGTAAGAGAAACCGATTCAAGAAACCTGAACAAAATTGTCCCCCTTACAAGGAGGCGGATGAAATAAACAAGTGGTTTGCTGCACTTGAGAGGGCCTGTATGGTACAGTTGGTCCCTCAAAGGCAGTGGCATGCTATCTTGTGGCTATCTTTCACTGGTAAGGGTAGGGATAGGCTCCTTTCTGTCAGAGAAAGTGATACCAACAACTACAAAGTGTTTAAAGATGTACTCTTAGTTGGGTTTGGCTTAACCACTGAACAATACAGGATAAAGTTCAGAGACACCATAAAAGAGTCCTCTCAAGACTGGACAGACTTTGTAGACTGTTCAGTGAAGGCCTTGGAGGGATGGTTACATGGCAGTAAGGTGACTGACTATGAAAGCCTATATAATCTTATTTTGAGAGAGCATATTTTGAATAATTGTGTGTCTGACTTGTTGCATCAGTACTTGGTAGACTCAGATCTGACCTCTCCCCAAGAATTGGGAAAGAAGGCAGATAAATGGGTCAGAACAAGGGTGAGAAGAAAAGCTCATACCGGTGGTGACAAGGATGGCAAGAACAAGGATGGTAAGTCTTATGACAAGGGTGGGGGCAAAGATAAAAAACATTCTGAGTCTTCATCAGGCCCACAAAAATCCTCTGGGGAGGTGGGTCCAAATCCACTTCTAACAATCAAAAGAAGCCATGGTGTTATTTATGTAAAAGTAAAGGCCATTGGGCAAGTGATTCCACTTGTCCAAAGAAAAACACCAAGGCTCCCATCCCCACAACCCCAACTGCGTCCTCTAGTGCCCCTAGTAATAGCAGTGGTGGTAGGAAGAATACTACAAATAGCCAATCAAAGGGTGTAGCTGGGCTCCCCATTGGTAATGTAGTTGGGGTTGTTCTTGTTAGGGAGACCACAGAGGCTGTTTTAGTCTCTGATGGTGGTATTGACTTTGCCACCTTGGTTGCTTGCCCCCTTAATATGGGTTAGTACCAGCAACATCCCCTAATAAATGGTGCTGAGGTTGAGGCCTACAGGGACACAGGAGCCAGTGTCACTATGGTGATTGGGAAACTGGTTCGCCCTGATCAATACCTACTTGGTCAGCAGTACCAAGTGACTGATGCTCATAACAACACTCTTAGCACCCCATGGCTGTTGTGAATCTCAATTGGGGGGGTTACTGGTCCAAAGAAAGTTGTGCTAGCCACTAATTTACCTGTAGACTGCTTACTAGGTGATGATTTGGAGACATCAGCTGGGGCTGAAGTGGAGTTGGAGGCTCATGCAACAATGCTGGGCATTCCAAGGCATATCTTTGCTCTCACAAGGGCTCAGCCCCAGAAGCAAAGAGGACAGGGAAGCTTGGATCCTGGAACAATGGACCAAGTGCTTTCAAAAGCTAGAGTTAGCAAGGGTAAATCCTTGCCCACTATCCCTCCCTCTCCAGAAGAATCCCCTTTTGAGGAAGAGGAGTCCTCTCGCTGTGCAGAACTTACACCAGATGAGCTGGCAACAGACACTGCTGAGCTTTTGGGTGCAGGGGGGCCTGCTAGGGAAGAGCTGGGTGTGGCACAGCAGACCTGTCCCACACTTGTGGGTTTAAGACAGCAAGCTGTCAAACAGCAGAATGGGGATATCACTGATAACCATAAAGTCTATTGGGAAGATAACCTCCTCTACACTGAGTCAAGGGACCCTAAATCTGGAGCTGCCAATAGATTGGTCATCCCTTTGCAGTATAGGGAGTTTCTTCTTACTTTGGCACATGATATTCCCTTGGCTGGGCATTTGGGCCAGAGTAAAACTTGGGACAGACTTGTTCCATTATTTCACTGGCCTCACATATCAGAGGACACTAAGGAATTTTGTCGCTCCTGTGTGACCTGCCAAGCCAGTGGCAAGACTGGTGCCACACCTAAGGCCCCCTTAATTCCACTCCCAGTGGTAGGGGTGCCCTTTGAAAGGGTAGGGGTTGACATAGTTGCCCCCTTTGATCCTCCAACAGCTTCAGGCAATAGGTTTATCTTTGTGGTAGTGGACCATGCCCCTAGGTATCCTGAAGCTATACCCTTAAGGACCACTACAGCCCCTGGAGTGGCCAAAGCCCTCCTAGGAATATTTTCCACAGTGGGATTCCCTAAGGAAGTGGTGTCAGACAGAGGTAGTAACTTCATGTCTGCATACCTCAAAGCTATGTGGAAGGAGTGTGGTGTAACTTACAAGTTCACAACTCCTTATCATCCACTGACAAATGGTCTGGTTGAGAGGTTTAATAAAACTCTCAAAGGTATGATAATGGGTCTCCCTGAAAAACTCAGGAGGAGATGGAATGTCCTGTTGCCATGCCTACTTTTTGCTTATAGGGAGGTACCCCAAAAAGGAGTGGGCTTTAGCCCCTTTGAACTCCTCTTTGGGTACCCTGTAAGTGGTCCCCTTGCTCTCGTGAAGGAGGGTTGGGAACGACCTTTAAAAGCTCCCAAGCAAGATATTGTGGATTATGTACTTGGCCTGAGATCCAGGGTGGCTGAGTACATGAAAAATGCCAGTAAAAACCTTCAGGCCAGCTAAGATCTCCAAAAGCAGTGGTATGACCAGAAGGCTGTCCTCCCCCAGTACCACCCAGGGCAGAAGGTGTGCGTATTGGAGGCTGTGGCCCCAAGAGCACTCCAGGACATATGGAGTGGACCCCATCTCATAGTAGAAAAGAAAGGTGAGGTCACCTATTTGGTATACCTGGGCACTGTCAGGAGTCCCCTTAGGGTGCTCTATGTCAATCGCCTTAAACCGTATTATGAGAGGGCTGATTTAACCCTGCTCATGACAACTGATGAGGGGCAGGAAGAAGAGAGTGACCCTGTCCTTTACGTTTTCTCCATCACTGAAGCTGATGGCTTAGTGGAGGGAGCTGTGCTTGCAGATTGCCTTACTGCTGAGCAGGACAACTGCATAAATCTCTTAGATCAGTTTTGTGATCTCTTCTCACTGATCCCAGGTACAACTACCTGGTGTGAGCACACTATCGACACTGGAGATAGTTTACCTGTCAAAAGTAAGATTTATAGGCAGCCTGACCATGTCAGAGACTGCATAAAACAAGAGGTACAGAAAATGTTAGATCTGGGATTGATTGAGCCTTCTGAAAGCCCATGGGCTAGCCCAGTGGTGCTTGTCCCCAACCCTCATAGTAAAGATGGTAAAAAGGAAATTAGGTTTTGTGTTGACTATAGAGGTCTCAATCAAATAACCAAAACTGATGCTCACCCTATACCCTTTTGATAAATCGTACAGGGGATCCTGTACGTACAATTCCCAACCTCAAATTGAGTGAGGAAGTGATTTTGGGGAGCCTAGACCTTGTTCTTTTCTCTCCCCGGTTTTTGGTTTTAATTATGACAGTGGTTGGATTATTCAATAAAATTTGCCTAACCTCTAGTTATTTTTAATCTTTTCTCTCCAATCCTATACCCAACATTTTCTAACCGGCCATATATCTCAAAAGATCTCCGGCAAAGAGCCCCCTTGAGGGGCCCGTCAGGCATTGCAACGCCGGCCTGACATGGAGCAGAGCCCAAGGATGAAGCATGTCACCTTTGGTGAGTGAGGGCTCTTGTTCCAAAGAAATCGTTTTTCTAGGGACATTTCTTCTTTGTTCTTTCTTCTTCTTTTTCTTGGATCAGGATCCAATGTGGTTTTCCTGATTATACTTGTTTAGTGGAGCTGTGTTTACCTTGTTTTTGTAGATGCTAAACCTAAAACAGCATTTTCCACCATTGGAGGGCACTATCAGTTCACTGTTATGCCCTTTGGTTTGAAAAATGCACCTGTCACTTTTCAGAGGTTGGTGAATACAGTCCTGCAAGGATTGGAAGCTTTTAGCGCAGCATATCTTGATGATATAGCTGTCTTTAGCTCCACCTTGGATGATCACCTGGTCCACCTATGGAAAGTTTTGGAGGCCCTGCAAAAGGTAGGCCTCAGTTTCAAAGCTTAAAAGTGCCAGATAGGGCAGGGGAAAGTGGTTTATCTGGGTCACCTGGTAGGTGGGGAACAGATTGCACCACTGAAGGGGAAGATCCAAACCATAATGGAATGGGCTCCCCTACGACTGAAACCCAGGTGAGAGCCTTCCTAGGCCTCACAGGGTACTATAGGAGGTTCATTAAGAACTAGGGCTCCATTGCAGCTCCTCTTAATGACCTCACCAGCAAGAAGATGCCTAAAAAGGTATTGTGGATAGCTAGCTGTCAAAAGGCTTTTGATGAGCTCAAACAGGCCATGTGCTCTGCACCTGTCATAAAAAGCCCTTGTTACTCAAAAAATGTCATAGTCCAGACTCATGCTTCTGAATTAGTGGTAGGGGCAGTTCTATCACAGCTTAACACGGAGGTCCAGGATCAACCTGTTGCTTTTATCAGCAGGAGGTTGACCTCTATAGAAAAGCATTGGTCTGCCATAGAGAGGGAGGCCTTTGCTGTGGTCTGGGCACTGAAAAAGTTGAGAACATACCTGTTTGGTACTCACTTTATTGTTCAGACAAACCACAAACCTCTTTTATGGCTTAAACAAATGAAAGGTGAAAACCCTAAATTGTTGAGGTGGTCCATCTCCCTGCAGGAAATGGACTATACAGTGGAACATAGACCTTTGTGTACCACCTCCAACGCAGATAGACTTTCCAGATATTTCCTCTTACACAATGAAGGCTCATCTGGGCAAAGTCAGCCAATTGTCCCTCGTTTGGGGGGCGGTTGTGTAGGAAAGTACCATCTTGCCTGGCATGTTATCCCCAATTTTCCATGTATGTAAGTATGTTTTTGCCTGTCTCACTGGGATCCTGCCAGCCAGGACCCCAGTGCTCATAGTTTGTGGCCTGAGTGTGTGTACCTGTGTAGCGACTAACTGTGTCACTGAGGCTCTGCTAATCAGAACCTCAGTGCTTATGCTCTCTCTGCCTTTAAAATTGTCACTATAGGCTAGTGACCATTTCCACCAATTCTACTGTAATTGGCACACTGGAACACCCTCATAATTCCCTGGTATATCGTACCTAGGTACCCAGGGTATTGGGGTTCCAGGAGATCCCTATGGGCTGCAGCATTTCTTTTGCCACCCATAGGGAGCTCAGACAAATCTTACACAGGACTGCCATTGCAGCCTGAGTGAAAAAACGCACATGTTATTTCACAGCCATTTTACACTGCACTTAAGTAACTTATAAGTCACCTATATGTCTAACCCTCACTTAGTGAAGGTTAGGTGCAAAGTTACTAAGTGTGAGGGCACCCTACTTGCACTAGCAAAGGTGCCCCCACATAGTTCAGGGCCATTTCCCCGGACCTTGTGAGTGCGGGGACACCATTACATGTGCGCACTAAATATAGGTCAATACCTATATGTAGCTTCACAATGGTAACTCCGAATATGGCCATGTAACATGTCTAAGATCATGGAATTGTCTCCCCATGCCAAATCTGGTATTGGGGTGCCATTTCCATGCATCCCTGGGGCTCCAGCATGGACCCCGGGTACTGCCAAACCAGCTCTCTGGGGTTTTCTCTGCATCTACCGCTTCTGCCAACCCACAGACAGGGTTATGCCCTCCGGGGGTCTGGGCAGCCCAGTCCCAGTAAGGCAGAACAATGAATTTCCTCTGAGATAGGGTGTTACACCCTCTCCCTTTGGAAATAGGTGTTAAAGGCTAGGGTGGAGTAGCCTCCCCCAGCCTCTGGAAATGCTTTGAAGGGCACAGATGGTGCCCTCCTTGCATAAGCCAGTCTACACCACTTCAGGGGGCCCCAGTCCCTGCTCTGGGACGAAACTGGACAAAGGAAAGGGGAGTGACCACTCCCCTGTCCATCACCACTCCAGGGGTGGTGCCAAGAGCTCCTCCAGTGTGTCCCAGACCTCTGCCATCTTGAATCCAGAGGTGTGAGGGCACAATGGAGGCCTCTGAGTGGCCAGTGCCAGCAGGTGAGGTCAGAGACCCTCCCGATAGGTGCTTACCTCACTAGGTGGCCAATCCTCCTCTGAGGGCTATTTAGGGTCTCTCCTGTGGGCTTTTCCTCAGATAACGACTTACAAGAATTTACCAGAGTTCCTCTGCATCTTCCTCTTCAACTTCTGCCAAGGATCAACCCTCTGACTGCTCCAGGACACCTGCAAAACTGCAACAAAGTAGCAAGAAGACTACCAGCGACATTGTTGCACCTAATCCTGCCGGCTTTCTCGACTGTTTCCTGGTGGTGCATGCTCTGAGGGCTGTCTGCCTTCACCCTGCACTGGAAGCCATGAAGAAATATCCTGTGGGTCGACGGAATCTTCCCCCTGCTCCAGCAGGCACCAAACTTCAGCATCACCTGTACTCTGGGACCCCTCTCATCCTAACGAGCGTAGCCCTTGGAACACTGGTGGTGGACCCAAGTGACTTAGACTGTCCAGTGATCTAACTGTCCAAATTTGGAGGAGGTAAGTCCTTGCCTCCCCTCTCCAGACAGTAATCCTGTGCACAGTGAACTGCAGCTGCTAGGGCTTCTGTGCACTTTTGCATGAAATCCTTCACACACAGCCTAGCCCAGGTCCCCAGCACTCTGTCCTGCATTGCTCAACTCACTAAGTTGACCTCCGGCTTCGTAGGACCCTCTTTTGTAGTGTTGGGACGACCACCATGCCCAGTCTTCTTAAACCGGTGTTCAACGACTTCTGCGGGTGCTGCCTTCTTGTGCATGGGCTTTCTGTGTTGCTGAGGGCCCCCTCTGTCTCCTCTCCCAAGTGGTGATATCCTGGTCCTTCCTGGACCCAGGCAGCACCCTTTTTCTTCAACCTCAACCTTTACAGTTAGCAAGGCTTGTTTGCAGTCTTTCTCCAAGGAAACCAAGCTGCATCCTCCAGCCCTCCGTGGGACATCTTCTTCACAAAGGAGAAGTTCCTAGCATCTTTCGTTGTTGCAGAATCTTCAGCTTCTTCCATCCAGAGGCAGCCATCTTGCAACTTCTTCTGGGGCTTAGTGGGCTCCTGCCCCCCCTGGACACCTTCGTGACTCTTGGACTTGGTCCCTTTCCTTTGCAGGTCCTCAGGTCCCAGAATCCATCTTCAGTGCTTTGCAGTCTGTTGTGGTCTTTGCAGAATCCTCTATCACGAGTTTAGTGTGTTTCTGGGGAAGTAGTATCACTTTACTCCTACTTTTCAGGGTCTTGGGGTGGGGTAACTTGGACACCCTTAGTGTTTTGTTACACTCCCAGCGACCCTCTATCCACTACTCTAGCCTAGGGGTCCATTCGTGCTTTGCATTCCACTTTCAGAGTATATGGTTTGTGTTGCCCCTAGGCCTATTGCATCCTATTGTGTTCTACATTGTTTGCACTATTTTTCTAACTGTTTACCTACCTGATTTTGGTTTGTGTGTATGTTTTGTGTATTTTACTTACCTCCTAAGGGAGTATGTCCTCTGAGATATTTTTGGCACATTGTCACTAAAATAAAGTACCTTTATTTTTAGTAACTCTGAGTATTGTGTTTCTTATGCTATAGTACCTATGTGATACAAGTGGTATAGTAGGAGCTTTGCATGTCTCCTAGTTCAGCCTAAGCTGCTCTGCTGTAGCTACCTCTATCAGCCTAAGCTGCTAGAACACTACTAATCTACTAATAAGGGATAACTGTACCTGGCACAAGGTGCAAGTACCATTAGGTACCCACTATAAGCCAGGCCAGCCTCCTGCACTTTTCAGAGTTATTCTCAATGTGTGACTCAATCACAGCTCTATGATGCCCTGTTTGGCCAGGTCACTGACACTGCACAGCCACACTCTACAAAAGACAATGGGGGTCATTACAACCCTGGCGGACGGTCTTAAAGCGGCGGTAAGACCGCCAACAGGTCGGCGGTAAAAAAAATGGAAATTATGACCGTGGCGGAAACCGCCAACAAAGACAGCCACTTTAACACTCTGACCGTCACGGAGGTACAGACAAACAGCTTAGCGGTCACCGCCAACAGACAGGCGGGAGACAATGTACCGCCCACAGTATCACAACCTACCAATCCGCCACCTTTTCTGGGGTGGATTCACTGCGGATAAAAACACGGCGGAAACAGCCATTTCAAAGGGAAAACGCTCACCTCTACACACTCCACGAGGAAGGAGGGCACCATGGAGCCGGAACTCCATATTCTTCCTGCACTAGTCTTCCTGCTCCTATACGACGATCATCAACGCCGGCGGCGAAGACAACGGTGAGTGCTGCACCTACGACATAGGGGAGGGGGAGGCAAAAGACAGGGACACACACACGCAACACCCCCACCCCGACCCACACCCACTACAACACACACACCAATGCATATCCAAACATTACAGTAACACCCCCCAAACCCCCCAGAAGAATGCAAAGACAAAGGGAAATGAGTGGAACCATTGTAATATATCAAAATACAGTAACCAAATATATATCACGATTAGTAGTGCAGGTAATGCACCATTCATTTTCCGTGGACCACTGGGCCCAAAATGCATGGGCGAGGCCCACACCAGATACCTGATCAAAACGGAGAGAACACTGCCGGATTATCAGATAGAAATACAACAGGCACCTCAGGGTGAAGGGAAGTGGGAGAAACCTCAGCCGGATGAGTGCACCACGCCAGATACACGAGGGGGCTCCATGCCCATTGATGTATCCTGGGGAGTGCAAAGCCACAGTCTCTCAAGTCTCTACAGTGGGTGGTTTGGCCACTGTACCATTCTGGGGAGTGCAAAGCCACAGTCTCTCAAGTCTCTACAGTGGGTGGGTTGCCCACTGTTCAATCCTGGGGAGTGCAAAGCCACAGTCTCTCAAGTCTCTACAGTGGGTGGTTTGCCCACTGTTCAGTCCTGGGGAGTGCAAAGCCACAGTCTCTCAAGTCTCTACAGTGGGTGGTTTGCCCACTGTACCATCCTGGGGAGTGCAAAACCACAGTCTCTCAAGTGGATAACAGTCTCCACAGGTTCTGGAGGGGGACTGGTGCCCAGAGTGCTTCATCCTGTGAAGGACAGATGGAGTGGATGCATGTCTCCACAGGTTCTGGAGGGGGACGGGTGCCCAGAGTGCTTCATCCTGTGAAGGACAGATGGAGTGGATGCATGTCTCCACTGGTTCTGGAGGGGGACTGGTGCCCAGAATGCATCACTCACCCCGTGACGGTCCGAGTTGCGTCACTGCCCCTGCCGCCCATGGGCTAGCGGTGCTTGCGTAGGCGGTCTTTGCCCTGTTCAGCGGTGCTTGCCATGGCGGTCTTTGCCCTGTTCAGCGGTGCTTGAGTTTGCAGTGTCTGACCTGTTCAGCGGTGCTTTCCCTGTCCAGCGGAGCTTGCCATGGCGGTCCTTCATTGCCCAGCTGGGCTGGGGCTGGCGGTCCTTCATTGGGCAGCTGGGCTGTGGCTGCCGGGGCCCTCCTGGGAAGCTGGGCTGTGGCTGGCGGTGGCCTCCTGGGCACTGACTCTGGCGGCGGCCTCCCGGCCAGTGACAATCGGGCTGCCCTCCTGGGCACAGACTCTGGCGGTGGCCTCCTGGCCAGTGACGATCGGACTGCCCTCCTAGGCACTGACTCTGGCGGTGGCGTCCTGGCCAGTGACGATCGGGCTGCCCTCCTGGGCACTGACTCTGGCGATGGCCTCCTGGCTAGTGGCGATTGGGCTGGCGGTGGCCTCCTGGGCAGCGGGGATGATGGCGGTCTTCTCCGCGGTGCTGCTCCTCCCAGACTTTGGAAATTTCTTCTGCCCCTTCCCCACCTTGGGAGGAGTCACAGCTGAGTCGACACTCCCCCCGGGACCCTTGTGAGCGGCTTTGCTGGCTGGAGTCTTCACCCTCTCTCGCTGGGCACGGTCCAACTTCTGGTGCTTCACAGGGGGGGGACTGGCTGTGCTGTGGCTCCGTGTCACACTGGCTATCCTGGTGGCCGGTGCACTCCACATACCTGTAACAACAGGCACCACTGGTCCCGGAGATTTTTTGGCTGAGGTGCTAGTACGGCACCTATGATTTGGAGGGGGGGCGGCAAAGAGTCCAAGCTTGTTCAGGAAACGTTTCTTAGGAACACTGGGACGGGTAGCTGGAGGGGGTTTGGGAGTGGAGGAAGAGGTAGTGGTTGTATGAGGTGTACGTTTTGGTGACTTTGGATGAAGGTGCATGCGCTGGAGGCTGTCGTGATGGCTGTTGGGTGGGTGTGTGCCTGCGTTTGTGTATCTTGGGAGGGGGCGTCACAGACACAATGGGAGAGGACACGGGGACGTGTAAATGGTAGTGGGGGTGGTGAGTGCACGTGAGCGTGGTGTGGTGGTGGGTGTGCTGGTGCGAGACATAGTGGCTGTAGTGGTAGTGCATGCAGGTGAGAGTGTAGACGACACTGGGTGGGAGGAGGGAGATGACGAGGAGGGGGACACAGTGGAGGCAGTGGATGTTGCTGTGTCTGTATGTGTGTGATGCTTGCATGAGTGCCTGTGGGATGTGTGGTGCTTATGTTTGCCTGAGCTTCCCTTGTGTGTTGACGTGTGTGCATGCTGGTCTGATGGTGTGCTTGGGATAGGCTGGGGTACAGGGGATTGGGTCTGGGTGGAGGAAGTTGGAGGGGGGAGGCTAGAGACAGGGACAATGGCTGCCATCAGTGCTGAGGCCAGAGTTTGCAGGGTTAGATGAAGGGCAGCCTGACCAGAATGAATGCCCTCCAGGAATGCATTTGTGTGATGCAATTCCCTTTCTACACCCTGGATGGCATTCAGAATGGTAGACTGCCCAACAGTGAGTGACCTGAGGAGGTCAATGGCCTCCTCACTGAGGGCAGCAGAGGTGACAGGGGCAGGGGCTGAGGTGCCTGGGGCGAAGGTGATGCCCACCCTCCTGGGTGAGCGGGCACGGGGCAAAGGCTGAGGGGCTGCTGGGAGGGCGGTGCTGGTAGGGGGGGTGGGGGCTGTACCTGTAGAAGTGGGGGGCACAGATTTTGCCGCCACCACAAGGGAGCTTCCATCGGAGGACGAGTCCCTGTCGCTGGTTGCTAATCCTGTGACCGCCGTGAAGCTCCCCTCACCCTCCGTCCCACTGGTGTATTCCGAGTCCGTGGTGTGGCCTCCATGGCCATGTGGGAAGCAGCTCCCTTGTGCTACTGTGCACTGTACCTCCGCCTTATGATGCTGATGCACACAAGAACAGGGAGACAAAAAAAGGGGGGGACGACAGAAGAAAGACAGGTTGAGTGCATGGCTTACCACTAGCGTTGGCGGACAATACAGACACAGAAGCCCCCTGCACTACGCCGCGCTGTTGGGCTTTACAGATGCAATTCCTGGGATATATCCTACATGGCTATAGTCGACATCTGCTCACATAGATGACACAGGGGCATGTATACCTGTACTTGGCACTCTACAGAGGTGGGGTGTTGTACCACATGGCCTGCATTACGGAGGGGCCTAGCCTACGGAACTCGCCCTGGCCTAGGGAAACCCACAGCCCTCCTCCCCCACCCAGACACCTTCACTGCACGCAAAGTCCGCTGAATGGTTTTGTACTCACCCCCTTGTGTCTGCTGTGATGCCCTCAAGCACCCATCCAACTCAGGGTAGGCCACCGCCAGGATCCGGAACATCAGGGGGGTCATGGTTTGACGGGCACCCCTCCCACATTGGGATGTCCTCCAATCTTTTCTGGCAGTGGGTGCTTCATCTGTGGTGGACCCCCTGGGTCCGGACGTCCTTGGCGACGGCACGCCAAATATCCTTCTTCTGGTGGGCGCTGACCTACATGAAATGTACAGGGGAAGAAGAGAAGTCGAAGTGAGTGGCCAACATCCCTACCCTTGCCGTGTGGCACATGCATTCACAGTCCTTCATGCATGCAGAACTGTGCCCCCTTCCTTCTTACAACCAGCCCTCTCCACACAGGCATAGCCCATACAACGTGCTCCCTGTGTACTTACCTGTTGGTCTGGAGGACCGTAGAGTAGCGTGTACTGGGGTAGGACCCTGTCCACGAGCTTCTCCAACTCCTCTGCAGTGAAGGCAGGGGCCCTTTCCCCGGACGCACGAGCCATTGTCTCTTCCAGACCGAGGTCACAGCAGCACTTGCAGTGTAGATCCTCTCCTGTTGAAGATCAGGTATCGAGTGATTCAACAGCTAGAAAATGGCGGTCACGTCCACGGCGGTCACGTCCGCGGCGGTGTGTACCATCACCGCCGGCGTACATCGTCATTGGCTCCTGGGACCCATAGGGTCCAATGTTAACCAATGCAGCATTGCGCCGCAGTCTCCGACCACCTACTGGGACGGTGTAGAACGCCAGCGCAGTTACCTCACATCCCATTATCCCACTTTAGAGGTCAGGCAGCCGCCATTTCAAGGGCCCACATGGCCTGATTCACAACTGCATCACACAGACCTAGGCCTTGTCGCACAACACAAATACAGGCCAGATTCTGTGTATGAATGGTGTTCTATGTAGACTATGGGTACTTACCTCTGAGTTGTTTGACTCTGTGTTCGCTGTTGTCCTTCCTAGGCACCGTCCGCTGGGACATGTGAGGAGATGGCGGAATCCTCCGGTGTACCGACCGCTGGTGGACCTGTTGACAATGGAGGAGCGACATTTGATCATCACCTACAGGTTTCACCGTGCCACAATCCAGGAACTGTGTACCCAGTTGGAGCCAGACCTGATGTCAGCAATCCGCCATCCCACAGGGATCCCCCCTCAAGTGCAGGTACTATCAGTGCTCCATTTCCTTGCAAGTGGGTCATTTCAAACAACAGTGGAAATGGCATCAGGGATGTTCCAGCCTATGTTTTCCAACATGTTGTCCAGAGTGTTGTCTGCCCTTCTGAAACACATGCTTCAGGTTGTTTTCCCTCAGGTGGAGGATTTGGCTACAGTTAAAGGTGACTTCTATGCCCTTGGACATATCCCCAACATCATAGGTGCTATTGATGGGACCCATGTAGCTCTGGTCCGCCCCCCCCCACAGGAGTGAACAGGTGTACAGGAACCAGAAGAGTTATCATTCGATGAATGTACAGATGGTATGTTTGGCAGACCAGTACATCTCCCAGGTAATTGCTATGTTCCCTGGCTCTGTGCATGATGCCTACATCCTTCGGAATAGCAGCATCCCTTATGTGATGGGTCAACTCCAGAGGCACCGGGTGTGGCTATTAGGGGACTCTGGTTACCCCAACCTATCATGGCTACTGACCCCAGTGAGGAATCCCAGGACCAGGGCAGAGGAACGCTACAATGAGGCCCATGGGCGGACTAGGAGGGTGATCAAACGCACCTTCGGCCTCCTGAAGGCCAGGTTCATGTGCCTCCATATGACAGGTGGTTCCCTATTCTACTCACCAAGGAAGGTGTGCCAGATCATTGTGGCCTGCTGTATGCTTCACAATCTGGCTTTGCGACGACAGGTGCTTTTTCTGCAGGAGGATGGTCCAGATGACGGTGTTGTGGCAGCTGTGGAGCCTGTGGACAGTGATGAGGAGGAAGCAGAGGAAGAAGACATTGACAACAGGGATTCAGTTATCCAGCAATATTTCCAGTGACACACAGGTGAGAACACATTCCTGCCTACTACAAGTACTTTCACACTTCTACCTCTATCCTGTCTGTCGATTTCAACCAGTATATGGTAACTGAGTTGTACATTTCCATTACAATTTCACAGGTGTGGGTACCAACGTGTGTCATCTGCTTACATTCCTCATGGACTTGAGATGTGTGACATAGGTATGTTGACATTACATTTGAGAATGGATTTTGTCACTGTCATTGCTAATACACATTTTCAAAATCACAGACTGACTCCCGATTGTTTTGTGCTTCAAGGGTGTTTATTGAAGTGCTAAATATTGGAGGGGGGTGGTAAAATGGTGAGGGGTGATGGTGGAGGAATGTCCATGGCAGAGTCCAGTCTATTAGTCTTACAGGTGCACTGCCCATGTGGGCATAGGAAGTGGAGCTGGGGCAGTTCCACTATGGACAGGGTTACAAAGTGGGACAGTGGGATGACAATCAGGGTGGTCTCATTTCTTGGCGGGGGTCTTGGCATCGTGCTAGGTCCTGTTCCTGGATCTCAGGGACCGCTTGCGGGGTGGTTCTCTTTCTGCAGGGTGGGGGGTGCTGGTGTGGTGGTCCTGTGGCGGTGCCTCCTGTCCACTAGCGCCGGCAGAGGTGGTGGGCAGTTCATTGTCCATGCTAATGTCAGGGGCCCATTGTAGTGCCACAGTGTCCCTCCTGGTGTTGAGTATCTCCTTCAGCACCCCTACGATGGTGCCAAGGGCGGTGCTGATGGTTCTGAGTTCTTCCCTGAACCCCAAATACTGTTCGTCCTGCAGCCGCTGGGTCTCCTGAAACTTGCCCGGACCGTTGCTATTGTCTCCTGGGAGTGGTGGTATGCTCCCATGATGGAGGAGAGGGTCTCGTGGAGAGTGGGTTCCCTAGGCCTGTCCGCCTCCTGTCGCACAGCAGCCCTCCCAGTTCCCCTGTGTTCCTGGGCCTCCGTCCCCTGGACCGTGTGCCCACTGCCACTGCCCCCAGGTCCCTGTTGTTGTTGGGGTGGTGGGTTATCCTGGGTTCCCTGTAGTGGTGGACACACAGCTGATTGACGTGTCCTGGGTACGGAGGTATGGGCCCGCTGGGTGGGCGCTGTGTTGGTGTTACCAGAGGGTGGAAGGTCTGTGGTGGCCTGTGACTGGGTGTGGGGAACCGACTGTCCCGAGGCCCACGATGGTCCGGGCTGGTCATCTGGATCCAGTTGGCCAGAGCTGCTGTCATCACTGTGGGCCTCTTCTGTGGGTGGGGTAGAGATGTCTGGACCCTCCTGTCTGGTGACGTTGGGTAGTGGTCCTGCAGGGGTGTAAAAGCATGATTATTGCATCTGTGTGTGTCATGGTGTGCAATGGGTGGGTGACCGTGTACCCCAGTGCTAGCATTCCTGTGTGGGGGCTTGTGTGATGATGGTTGAGGGGGATGTTATGGGTATGTGCAGTGGGCATGCTTTAGTGATGGGTGTCCATGCTTTGTTGTGTCATGCAGGGCTTGGTGTTAAGATGGGTGGTTTGTGTTAGTAGTACATATGTGAGGAGTTGGAGTGATAGGGGAGGGGGTGGGGGTCTGTGATAGCATGCAGGTAGGGTGGGGGATATGATAGTTAAGATTTGACTTACCAGAGTCCATTCCTCCACCGACTCCTGCGAGGCCCTCAGGATGCAGAATAGTCAAGATCTGCTCCTCCCATGTTGTTAGTTGTGGGGGAGGAGGTGGGGGTCCGCCGCCAGTCCGCTGTACCGCGATGTTGTGTCTGGAGACCACGGAACGCACCTTCCCCGGTAGGTCGTTCCACCTCTTCCTGATGTCCCGATTTCTTGGGTGCTGTCCCACTGCGTTGACCGTGTCGACTCTTCTTCGCCATAGCTCCCTCTTCCTAGCTATGGAGGTGTGCTGCACCTGTGCTCCAAATAGCTGTGGCTCTACCCTTACGATTTCCTCCACCATGACCCTGAGCTCCTCCTCCGAGAACCTGGGGTGTCTTTGCCGTGCCATGGGGTGGTGTAGGTGATGTGTGGGTGTGTGGGGTGGTGTATGTGGTGATAAGTGTGGTGATTTGCAGTGGTGTGTTGTGTTTTGTGCGTGGAAGTAGTGTGGGTGATGGTGTTGTGTGCCTGTGGATGCTGTTGGTCTTGCTGGTGATGTCTCTCTCTGGCCTTCTTTCAGAATGTTTGGTCGTAGGGGTTTGTGGGTGATGTGGGTGTGTGTTTTATATAGTATTGATTGTGTGGGAGTGGTGTGTGTATGTGTATCAGGTGTGTGTATTTCAAATTGTCCAATGTGGTGGTGCTTTGGAGATGTGTGTGTATTTTGAGTGCGGCAGTGTGTACCGCCAATGGAATACCGCGGTTGAAAGACCGCCGCGTGGATTCATGGGTCGTGATAGCATGGGCGTATTTCTGTTGGCGTGATGGTGTCGGTTTTGTTTTCGCCAGTTTATCACTGACCTTTGGTGTGGTGGACTTGATTGGGTGTCTGAATTTTGGCGGATTTTGGGATGTGTGTCATAATAGCTGTGGCGGATTTCCGCGGCCACGGCGGTGTGTTGGCGGTCTTCTGCACGGCATTAAGCGGCTTTTACCGCCAATGTTGTAATGAGGGCCAATATGTGGATACATCCCATAATCAGGGACAGTGATGTTGTGATGTCGCAAACTTTCGTGGCGTCTCTCTATCAGACTGCGGTTGGGGTGGCAGTCCGCATTTCGGGATGCCGTCACTGGCGCTGCACATTTTTCGTGTGTTTGTTTTGCTGCTGTGCAGCCCAGGAGGCACATATCGTGCTTTGGGTAGTGCTGCAGCCCCTGACAGCCTCCCTGATTTCCCCCCACTCACCTCCTTGGGTCTTTCCTCTTCTTTCCTCCTTTTTTTAATCTTTTTTTTTCAGCCTTTGATTCTTCTTTCTTTTTGGTCTCCATGTTGTCTTCTTCCTTGGTGTTCTTCTTACTAGCATGCCTTTTTCCTTTTCTACTTATTCTTTTTTCTTATTCATTTCCATATGGTCTTTCCCAATCCAAGATGGTGTTCTACTTTCTTCCTGTTGTGTCACTTCCTGTTTCCTGGTATCTAAGCACTGCAGTTCCTTTCTTTCTTGCGTTGCAGACACTTCCATTTGGTGGTGATCCTCACTCCTGTTTTTCTCTTTTTTTCTGTGCTCCTGTTTCTTCCTGCAAGATTTTATTCATTTCTTTTCCCTTTTTTTCAGAGTTTTTTCCTCTGTTTCAGGAGTTCCTGTGGTAGAGGTTTTTCCCAATTTTGGGGTTTTTCCTCTGGGACTCCTTCTGGAGGGTACATTCTGCCTTGGCATCATTTCCAATCAGCAGCACCGTGGCTACTAGAAAGGGTTACCCCTATCTTGGCCAGTCCAGAACCAGTAAACAACTGGGTGTTTCTTTAAGTTCTTCAGCCTACGGTGGTAAAAGACGTGCAGACCGTGACAGATGTGTGACTAAATTGTGTCACACAACAGCACCTCCTCGTCAATATCACACCTATTAATCTACTTGTTGTGACATCAAAAATACATCTGAATGGATGTGTCATGAAACTGAAACACACCTTTGCTAAACATCTGTAATGGACTTCCACAAATCACCCACATTTCAGTGTAATGTTAGGTAAATGGGATGCAAAATAATCAATGTGAGAAACCTCCAAAGGTCACAATGTAAGGACTCTCTGCAGATTAGGTTTGCCTCTACCAGTGGACCCCTGGAAGGCTGGTACCGGGGCCACAATTCACTTTGAACATGCCTCAAAATCTCTATTTGCAGAGGGCCTGTGGCTTAAAGTATATTAGGGACAAGCAATTCTATAGCCAAGTGTCATGCATATGTTGGAAATGTGTAAGCGCATATAATGAAAGTAAGCACAGCAATAACACACGGGTCACACATTTAGATAAAGTAGTTGTAAAGTGTACACATGTAAATGGGCATGTCCATTAAAATGTATACAAAGGTATGCCAATTGAATATCCTCCATGTGTGGAGAAACAAATCCCTAGCTTATACATATCAAACAAATATCCAACCTACATCATAGGGAGAAATGTAACCCAGTAGATGTTGACACTGGCGAAGCCAAGATGAAATACTCACCATATGAAAGACCACCAAATGCAATGTCCGCCCGATTGGATCATATTCCACATATCCATTCATTGAACATTTCCCCTTGTTCTGGGTGACTTCAGCACTGGTTCCAAGGTCATATCATACCAACCACATCAAATGGATCATCAATCAGAGTGAAGCAAACGCAGCTGTGGTCATCCATCCCAAAGTATCAATGAACATCAAAATGGTAGAACTGTAATGGCAGGACTAATGTGTAGGAAAATAGCAATTTTGTTTTATTTCAAACAATCCAGCAATAAAGTAAAGTAAAGGCCAATGGTTAGTCCAAGAAGCTAATGTGTAGTTCAGCACACTGCTGTGTCTCCAAACTTGCCTCTCTTAACACTGTCATGGGAACATCCCAGGATAGAGGCATCTAGTGAGCAGTCCAAGCACCTTAATGATGTTATTTGAGAGGGGTGGGGTCAGTTTTGGGATGAGTTGTTTGGTGTTTGGAGGGGTGGGCCTGACTTTGGGAGGGGTGTCCTTGGTTTTAGAAGGGGTCTTGGTTTTCTTCAGGGGTATGGCTGGGTTTAGTAGGGGGGGTGAGGTGTCACAGGGGAGGATTCGGATGTGGAAAGGATGGGTTGGGGTATGAAAGAGGTCCCTATGGGCTTTGGAGGGGGAGTGGTTTGGACAAGGGTAAGGGCAAGGGCAAATAATAAACTCTCTTTGGGAAAATGGGTAGGGTGTCCACGAGTGATTAGGGTTTTTGTGGTTGGTGAATTGGAAGGGTAAGGTGTGTGTGTTTTTGGTGCTGTTGTCTGTGTGTCTGAACTGTAATGTTTGTGTTTTGTAGGTGGCTGTTGTGTGGGTGAATGTGAGCATTTGAATCTGTTAGTGGTATGTGATATGGATATGCTGGGTATGATGGGTATGATGAGGTGGTGGATGGGTCTGTGGGTGTGGCATCTGAGGGTATGGTGGGTGTGGTGGATGAGTCCCTGTGTGTGGTTGTGGTGTCTGGGGCTATTGTGGAGGTGGTAGATTGGTCTGCAGGGGTGGTCTCTGGGGGTATGGTGGGGTGGTAGATGAGTCTGTGGGTGTGTGCTGTTTGGAGGTCTGTTCAGGGTGGGGTATGGTCTGTGGGTGTGGTGTCTGGGGGTATTTTGCGGTGATTGTGGCTGTGAGGGGGATGAGTTGGTGGTGTGTGTTTTGTGTTGTTTCTGTTTTTGTGTGTGGCTTTGGGCTGTTGAGGTGTGTGTGTACTCGTGTGTCAGTGTGCTTGGGACAAGTATGGGAACAGGTAAATTGGATGGGCAAGAGGCAGGAGGTGGGGTGGAGGTTTGGGGTAAATGGAAGGCTGCCATGAGGGAGGAGGCCAGAGCATGAAAAGATCTCTGTAGGGCAGACATAGACTGTGGCTATCTTCCAGGTAGGCCACCAACTGTCGCAGATGGCTGCCCTGTGCCTGGATGGCATTCAGTAGTGCTGTATGACCCACAGAAATGTTTCTCAATAGGTCAATAGCCTCCTCACTTAGGGCTGTAGGGGCAACAGGGGGTGAGGTGCTGAAAAGAAGGAGACCTCTTATCTCTTAGGTGAGTGGGCCCGTCAATTGGGTGGGGATCATTAATACAGAGCAGTGAGCTAAATAGACCATTCCAATTTACCATGGCGTTTACTTAGTGACCGGAAGGAAGGCTAATGAGGGGACTTATCAGGGCGAACTAGATTGGCGTTGCTTTGAAAGTGGAGTTATTATACATGTTACAAATGGACATTGCGATTTAACCCCTTCGCTGCCAGGCCTTTTCCCCCCCTCAGGTGCCGGGTCTTTTTTTGGCTATTTGGGGCATGGCGCGCTTAGGCCCTCATAACTTTTTGTCCACATAAGCTACCCACACCAAATTTGCGTCCTAAAGGAGACCAAGAAATTAGCCAAAATACAGTCAAAATTTAGATTTTTTTAAAATAAATTGGAAAAAAGGGCTGCAGAAGAAGGCTTGTGGTTTTTTCCCTGAAATTGACACCAACAAAGGGTTTGCAGTGCTAAAATCACCAGCTTCCCAGTTTTCAGGAACAGGCAGACGTGAAACACAAAACCCAATTTTTCAACACAATTTTGCCATTTTACTGGCATTTTAACGATTTTTTGTGCTTTCAGCCTCCTTCCAGTCAGTGACAGAAATGGGTATGAATCCAATGCTGGATCCCAGAAACCTAAACATTTCTGAAAAGTAGACACAATTCTAAATTCAGCAATGGGTAATTTGTGTAGATCTTACAAGGGTTTCCTACAGAAAATAACAACTGAAATAAAAAAATATTGAAATTGAGGGGAAAAAGCAGCCATTTTTCTCTATGTTGTACTCTGTAACTTTTTCCTGCAATGTCAGATTTTTGAAAGCAATATACCGTTACGTCTGCTGGACTCTTTTGGTTGCGGGGATATATAGGGCTTGCCGTGGGGGGGCAGAAAGGGCCTAAAAATAATATGGCCCCCTAGGCAGCGACCCTTGCCCAAGGGGCCGCTCCCTTTATTAGAAAACACCCAAAAGAATCCCTGGTGTCTAGGGGGCATTTCTGCATGCTTCCAGCGTGATGGGAGGCAACCTCTGATGAGGTCAGCACGCAATCGCGTGCTGACATCATCAGATGTCACTGGGGGGGAGGATTGGGGGGGTCGGGGGTGAAAGGGGAAGCGATTCCCCTTTCATCCCTGACGGGAGGTGTGGGTGGGAGGCCCAATGGGTGGAGCGCTAGCGCTTCCCCTGTGGACCCGGTGCAGGACAAGGTGGTCTCGTCCTAGGCACACGGGAACCCTGTGCTGGGAAGAGACCACCTCGTCCAAGGCACCGAGGGGGTTAATTTACTCAACCAAAATTTATGAATCAAATATATGTGAAGATTGCAATGTTCCTTACTAATACAAATCAACATTGCCCTGAGGAAGTTCACTTATGGTGAACGAGACGCCGTTGGCTGCTTTTCGTTGTAAGAAGAAAATAAAGGCTGTGTTGGAAGAGACCTGCTAAGATTATTCAACTCTTTTGAAATTGTTGTTGGTGCTCCTCCAATTATATTATACTGGTTGTGGCGCAACAGGGAGGGTGGAGATCATAGTGGTGTGGCAGACAAGGATTGTATGGGAACTGGTCCTGTTTGTCCTGCACCACTAGGGTTTGTTCACTGGAGCTTGACTCAGATGACGAAGATGCTGAGTCTGTATTCTTTGTGGCACTCCCCTCACTCTCTTTGCCACTTGATCTCTCCTTGTCTGTGGTGTGACGACCTGAGGTACCATGGCCATCTGCTTCCCCACAGATGTCGGCCCAGTCTCCTCCACTTGCCTGGGATGATGCTGAAATGACAAATAAAAATAGGTTTTTTGCATGTGCCATAACACACTTGACCAACAGCTTTGATCACAGAACATTACTAAAATGTACAGTAGACCCCAGCTATAAGGTCCACAAAAGTGACTTCCACATAAACAAGACCACTAGCATGCATGCTACATGACCTGAAAACAGAAGCTCATAGTAAAGCCGTGATCACAGACAACTCCAAATGCATGAATAAAGTTGCCTAACCACAATACCCATGTATCAAGTAGGAGACCTCATCACCTTGAATAGTTTGACTCTTATAGCACACCTCAGTAACCTGATGTCATAAACAGTATGGCAATGCCAAATTCATTCCTACAGATTCCACACATGGCCCTGCAATCAGCAAATGTTCATACACCTAATACCACATCATGATGAAATGGTGGTTAATGGGTGTGACTAAGCAGCGAATGGAGTGTCTGGCCTCAGTAACCCCATCTTGGACTGAGAGTCTCCTGTACGGGGACATAAGGTGCTTTATTCTACCACGGAAAGTAAAAGGGACTGCCCATCGCAGCCTGAATTATGGATGCAGCTGTTTTTGCTATAATTGATAACGTGTGCTGTGCCCGCACGTCCACCTAAGATGGTGACCGTCTTCCAGGCTAGGCCATGAGTGTGGCTACTGAGGTACCTGGTCACTGTCCTGAGAGGGCAGTGCGTTCGGGAGAGTTGCTCCAATCACAGAGGCCTAGAAATAAAGTCAACCCGGTGCTGGATTCTCTGCATCAGTGGCACACCTAGCAGGAGCAACTGAAGGAAGGCCTACTCGTGGCTCTTGCAGGCCTAGGATTGCAGCTGTGGGAGAAGAGTCTTGGGTGCCATGGGAGCCCTTGCTGCCATGGGCTTTCGCAGCTCACCTGCCTTTGAGCTGATTGGGAGGGACTACACATCTGTGGGTGAGTCCTACCTACCCCCCGAACCTGATTGCACTGGAGCGGTTGGGGCCTGTGGCAGGGCGATTACCTGGAGTCCTCAATGTCAGGTCACTGCTGACCCCCACCTGCGAGGACGTACATTAGGTGGTGACTTACTTGTAGGCAGCGGTGTGCGATTCTGGAGGAAACCTGCGGTGACCCGCCCAGCCTCCGGCTAGCTCAAGGAGAGGAACCTTGATTTAGTGAATGCAGTGGCATTTGAGGTGAAGAGGCAGTGGGAGCAGCAGACAGTGCTCAAGCACTGTGTCCTGCGTAGTGGCCCCTGCTGTAAGTGTTAGTTTCTAGAGAGACACTGAGGTATCGGCGGTTATTGCTCTCCTTTCCCTGACCTCTTTGGTGGTGAAGAGAGTGAGATAAGCAGAGTTTTCATGCTGAAAATAGATGGGGCAGTTAACAAAGGGACCCCTGGGGCTAGAACAGTGATGGGATGTTCTTGGCATCCCTGCCTACCCACATTTGAGCCCTGCTCCAGGAAGTCATTGTTGATGCTTGCAGACTTTGGCACCTTGGCACACCCTGAGGAACTGGCATGCTATCTTTATGAATTTCTTACCCTTGGTGTGAGCTGCTGTGAAGAGATCCTGGTCCTGCCTCCTCATCATGAACGCAAGCCCTACTGTGGAGTCCTTTGTCCTGCCTGGAGCTCAGGGTTGGACTTATCGGAGCTGTCTCACTTTGGGAGGGCCTCTTCAGCCACAGATTTGCCTCAAACCCCTCGGTGGCACACCATGGTCAAGAGCATGAGCAAATGTAATGTGGATTTGTGGGGGGGGGCTCCCTGTCTTCTAGCGCTGACCCCGCTTGCTCAGAGCACATGATGCCACTACCTGTTGGAACAATGCCCCCTGGCTCCCATGCTCCAGGATGTGTTGCAGGCCATTTCTGCATCGAGGGGGGCTTTAGAAACCAAACTTTACATGTTGAGCACTGATTTGGGCCCTCTGCACTATGACCACTGGCTGCTGCTGGAGAGGGAACTCTCTGAGGCGACCCCTGTAACGGTGACGGCTGGTAATCGAATGAACTCTATTGAATCCTACCTGAAGGCCCTTGAGAACAGGGTGGAGGATACCAAAAATAGGGCACGCCAAAACAATATTAGAGTGGTTGAGCTACTTGAGAAAATTGAAGGCTCCGACATGGTGCACTATTTGGAAGATTGGCTCCGGTGTGAGGTGGCTTCCAAGGGCATATCAACTTTTTTTGCCTCGGAGCACGCTCACAGGGTCCTGTCTTGGCCCTTTCCTCTGGGTGCTCCTTCAAGGTCTGTAGTGGTGCACTTGCTACACTTCAAAGACCATAACTACATTCTGCAACAAGCCCACCGGAAGGAGCACCAGGCTGTGGAGAATCATAGAGTAATGATCTTTCAAGACTTTTCCCATGGGCTTCAGCACCAACGAACTGCATTCACTGAGGTGAAGAGGAACCTTTGGGAACTGGGAGTGGCATATTCCATGCAGTTTCCTGCATGACTTCAAGTAGTAGCACCGGAGGGGGTGCAGTTTGTCTCCACCTTCCAGGATGTCTGGTCCTGGACGGAGCGATGGCCTCAACCAGCTCCCAGCAGGGTGCCACGGTCGCAGAAAAGAAGACACTGACTGCATGCCCATTGATGAGGGTCCCTGACCTCAACTAAACCTCCTACTGGTGTGGAGGCATAGCAGGAGTGCGAGAGAGTGGTTGAAGTGGTTGTCTGCTTGAGCGGCTCTAAGTCCATCCCACTGGCCCCATCCCAGGGAACGGACGAGGATACAACAGATTCTGAGAACGAGTCGCTCATCTTGGAGCACCCTAGGGTGCTCCTATCGGTGGTCATTACCAGAACAGCAGATGAGCTTATTTGATAGATTGGTCTTGCTTTATGAATTGATTGAGTTAGAGGGGGCTGTGGTTACTTACCTTCCTTACTTTTACTATACTATGAGAAACGTCCCCATGGGTGGAACAATTATGGCTGTGACATGTAGTGCTACACTGTTGATTGGATGGGGACCTGGGGTGCCCAGAGCCGTGCATTGCTGATTGACTTCCCCCCAAGAGTTTGCTTCTGCTAAGAATTTATAGTTGATTTGTAGTTAGGATGGGTGAGGTGTTTCTCCCTGTCCATGGGCGTGAGAGTTGGGGTATGTTTTTATTGTTTGATGATTGAGTTTTTTTAGACTCCCCCTAAGTCAGATGATGACAGTCACCTCCTTCACTGTACATGCCTGTGAGGCTTGTGGCCCTCCCCAGTTATCTCCTACCACTACCAAATCCTCCCACCCAGGGGTATAATTGTAATCTATTATCCTGAAATGTCCAGGGAATCCACACCATGATTAAGCGGTGCAAGGTGTTATCTTCTTTACAGGGACAGGGTGTTAATATTGCCCTTTTACAGGAAACATATCTGACGGCCAAAGAGGGCTCCACTCTGCAACAGCAATGGAGGGGGCATGTCTTTCACACTAAGGGGGTCATTAGAACCCTGGTGGACGGTATTAAAGCAGCGGAAATACCGCAAACAGGCCGGCGGACAAAAAAAGGGAATTATGACCCTGGCGGAAACCGCCAACAAAGACAGACACTTTAACACTTCGCCTGCCACGGCGGTACAGACAAGCAGCGCGGCGGTCACCGCCAACAGACAGGCGGAAGACAATGTACCGCCCACAGTATTACAACCCGCCAATCCGCCACCTTTTCCGGGGCGGATTCACCGTGGATAAAAACACGGCGGAAACAGCTTTTGCTATGGGAAAACGCTCACCTGAACATATCCCACGAGGAACGAAGACTCCATGGAGCCGGAACTCCAAATACTCCCTGCCCTTGTGTTTCTGCTCCTCTACGACCAACAGCTACGTAGGCGCCGCAGACAACGGTGAGTACTGTACCTATGACATGGGGGAGGCAAAAGTTAGGGGGACACCCACCAAACACCCCCACCCTTGCATATTACAACATATACCCTAATGCATTCTCCAAAAATCACAGTAACAACCCACAATCCCCCCGGAAGAATGAATACACAAAGCGAAAATCGGTCAAACAATGTAATGTGCCAATATACATGTCATACAAAAATATACAGATATATATTTGGAAATCAGTCATAATTATATACAAGACGAGAAGTAGTGCAGATATGTACATAACAATGTCCGTGCACCAACAGTCCAAAAATGCAGGGGCGAAGCCCACTAACAATACCTGACCACAATCGGAGAGAACACTGCCGGGGTATCAGATAGAAATACTACAGACACCTCAGGGGGAAGGGAAGGGGGGGCACCTCAGCCGGATGACTGCAAAGCCAGATCCACGACAGGCCTCCATGCCCATTTATGCCATCCTGGGAAGTGCAAAGCCACAGTCTCTCAAGTCTATACAGTGGGTGGTTTCCCAACTCTGCCATCCTGGGGAGTGCAAAGCCACAGTCTCTCAAGTCTATACAGTGGGTGGTTTGCCCACTGTGCCATCCTGGTGAGTGCAAAGCCACAGTCTCTCAAGTCTATACAGTGGGTGGTTTGCCCACTGTTCAATCCTGGGGAGTGCAAAGCCACAGTCTCTCAAGTTGATGCAGGTCTCTACTGGTACTGGGGGGACTGGTGCCCAGACTGGATGAGTCTCCCCGTGAAAGGTCGTGTCCTGTCACTGTCCCAGCTGCACATGGGATAATGATGCCTGATGTGGCGGTCCTTTCATTCCTACCCGGTGCATTGCCCTGTTCAGCGGTGCTTTGCCATGGTGGTCTTTGCCCTGTTCAGCGGTGCTTTGCCATGGTGGTCTTTGCCCTATTCAGCGGTGCTTTGCCATGGCGGTTCAGGACTTTTCAGCAGTGCTTTGCCATGGCGGTTCAGGACTGTTCGGCGGTGCTTTGCCATGGCGGTCTTTGCCCTGTTCAGCAGTGCTTTGCCATGGCGGTGCAGGACTGTTCAGCGGTGCTTTGCCATGGCGGTTCAGGACTGTTTAGCGGTGCTTTGCCATGGCGGTTCAGGACTGTTCAGCGGTGCTTTGCCATGGCGGTTCAGGACTGTTCAGCGGTGCTTTGCCATGGCGGTCTTTGCCCTGTTCAGCGGTGCTTTGCCGTGGCGGTTCAGGACTGTTCAGCGGTGCTTTGCCATGGCGGTTCAGGACTGTTCAGCTGTGCTTTGCCATGGCGGTCTTTGCCCTGTTCAGCGGTGCTTTGCCCTGGCGGTTCAGGACTGTTCAGCAGTGCTTTGCCATGGCAGTTCAGGACTGGTCAGCGGTGCTTTGCCATGGCGGTTCAGGACTGTTCAGCGGTGCTTTGCCATGGCGGTCTTTGCCCTGTTCAGCGGTGCTTTGCCATGGCGGTTCAGGACTGTTCAGCGGTGCTTTGCCATGACGATTCTGATAAGGACATTGGTGTGTGGCATGACGTTCTCTACACTGGACATTGGTGTGTGGCATGACGTCTTCTACACTGGACATTGGTGTGTGGCATGACGTTTCATCATTGCCCATCGGGGCTGTGGCAGCCGGGGCCCTTCAGGGCACTGACTCCGGCGGTGGCGATGGTCTCCTGACCAGTGACGATACTTGGGCCCTCCTGGGCTCTGACTCTGGCGGTGGTCTCCTGACCAGTGACGTTACTTGGGCCCTCCTGGGCTGTGACTCTGGCGGTGGTCTCCTGACCAGTGACGATACTTGGGCCCTCCTGGGCTGTGACTCTGGCTGTGGTCTCTGGACCAGTAACGACGGTGCTGGCGGTTGTGTCTCGACCGCCGGAAATGATGGCGCACTTCTCCACCGTGACACTCACAACAGGCTGGGGAGACTTCCTCTGGCCCTTCCCCACCTTTGGTGGAGTCACAGCTGACTCACCAATCCCCTTGGAACCCATGTCAGTTGTTTTCCCACCAGGAGTCTTAACACGGTCCCGTCATCCACTCTCCAATTTTGGAGCCTTTACAGGGGGTGGGCTGCCAGTGCCTTGGCTCCGGGTCCTACTGCCTGCCCTGGTGGCCGGTGCACTCCAAAAACCTTGAACAGGCACCACTGGTATTGGAGGCTTTTTGGCTGAGGCGCTACGACGGGACTGATGAATTGGAGGGGGGTGGGGGCAAAAAGGTCAACTTTACAGAGGGACAGTTTCTGACGAACACTGGGATGGGTAGCTGGAGGGGGTCTGGGAGTGGAGGAAGAGGAGGTGGTTGTCGGAGGTGTCACTTTAGGTGTTTTGGGTGCAGGTGCAGGTACTGGAGGCTGTCGTGAGGTGGATGGATGTTGGGTGAGTGATTGCCGGCGTTTGTGTACTTTGGGAGGGGGCGTCACAGACACACTGGGAGAGGACACAGGGGACGTGTAAATAGCAGTGGAGGTGGTGAGTGCAGGTGAGCGGCTTGTGGTGCTGGGTGTCCTGGTGCGATTCATGGTGCCTGTAGATGTGGTGCATGCAGGTGTGTGTGTAGACGAGACTGGGAGGGAGAAGGGAGAAGAGGAGGAGGGGGACACAGTGGAGGCAGTGGATGTTGTTGTGTCTGTATGTGGCTGAGGCTTGCGTGAGTGCCTGTGGTGTGTGTGGTGCCTATGTTTGCTTGAGCTACTTGGGTGTGTTGACTTGTGTGCATGCTGGTCTGTAGGTGTGCTTGGGATGGGATGGGGTACAGGAGATTGGATCTGGGTGGAGGAAGTTGGAGGGGGGAGGCTAGACACAGGGACAATGGCTGCCATCAGTGCTGAGGCCAAAGATTGCAGGGTTCGCTGAAGGACAGCCTGACCAGAATGAATGCCCTCCAGGAATGCATTACTGTGTTGCAACTCTCGTTCTACACCCTGGATGGCATTCACAATGGTAGACTGCCCAACAGTGAGTGACCTGAGGAGGTCAATGGCCTCCTCACTGAGGGCAGCAGGGGTGACTGGGGCAGGGCCTGAGGTGCCTGGGGCGAAGGTGATGCCCACCCTCCTGGGCGAGCGGGCATGGGGCGAACGCTGAGGGGCTGCTGGGAGGGCGGTGCTGGTAGGGGAGGTGGCGGCTGTACTTGTAGAGGTGGGGGGCACAGATGGTGCCGCCACAACAAGGGAGCCCACATCGTCGAACGAGTCCGTGTCACTGCTTGGTGATCCGGTGGCCGACGTGAAGCTCCCCTCGCCCTCCGTCCCACTGGCGCATTCAGAGTCCATGGTGTGGCCCTCCATGGCCATGTGGGATGCAGCTCCCTCGTGCTCCGGTGCCACTGTACCTCCGCCTGTTGATGCTGATGTACAAAAGGACAGGGAGAGCAGAAAAAGGGGGGGAGACAAAAGAAAGAGGGTTTTAGTGCAGGCATACCGCTACCGTTGGCGGACAAAACAAACGCAGCTGCCCCCTGCATTACGCCGTGCTCCTGCCCTCTGCACATGCAATTTCTGGGATATGGCCTCTATGGCAATGGTGGACATCTGCGCACATGGATGCCACAGGGGCAACTATACCTCGACTTGGCACTCTGCTGAGGTGGGGTAGAGTGCCACATGGCCTACATTACGGAGGGGCCTTGCCTACCTAACTCGCCCTGGCCTAGGGACACCCACAGCCCACCACCCCCACCCAGACACCTCCACTGCACGCAAAGTCCGCAGAATGAGGTTGTACTCACCCCCTTGTGTCTGCTGTGATGCCCTCAAGCGCCCATCCAACTCCGGGTAGGCCACCTCCAGGATCCGGAACATCAGGGGGGTCATGGTGCGACGGGCACACCTCCCACGTTGGGAGGCCATCCCCAGCTGAGCCTCCGCCATCTTCTTGCTGCAGCAGCGAATGTCCTCCCATCTCTCACGGCAGTGGGTGCTCCGTCTCTGGTGGGCCCCCAGGGCCCGGACCTCCTTGGCGATGGCACACCAAATGTCCCTCTTCTGGTGGGCGCTGACCTACATGACGTGCACAAGGAAAGAGGACCAGTCATTACCAAATGCACTGTCGTTGTGAGTGCCCCCCTCCCTACTCTGGCCATGTGGCCCATTCATTCCCATGCATTAATGTTCTATGAAGTCTGTCCCCTTCCCTCTTCCAACCAGCCCTCTCCACCCAGGCCTAGCCCATACAACGTGCTCCCTGTGTACTAACCTGTTGGTCTGGAGGACCGTAGAGTAACGTGTACTGGAGGAGGACCCCGTCTACCAGTTTCTCCAACTCCTGTGCAGTGAAGGCAGGGGCCCTTTACCCAGACGCAGCAGCCATCGTCGCTTCCAGACCGAGGTCACAGCAGCACTTGCAGTGTAGGTCCTCTCCTGTCGAAGGTCAGGCATCTAGTGATTGAACAGATAGAAAATGGCGGTGACATCCGTGGCGGTGATGTCCGCGGCGGTGCGCATCATCACCGCCAGTGCACCTGTTCATTGGCTCCTGGGACCCATAGGGTCCAATGTTAACCAATGCAGCATTGCGCCACGGTCTATGACCGCCTACCGCGACGGTGTGCAACGCCAGAGCAGTTACCCCATAATCTAATTGTCCCACTTTAGAGGTCAGGCAGCCGCCATTTCAGGGGCCCACATGGCTTCATTTCCTACTGCGTCACACATAGCTAGGCCTACACTCAACACACATACAGGAAGGGTTTTGTGAGTGGTGTAGTCTTGTGTGTGACTGTGGGTACATACCTGGAGGAATAATGACTGCTTCTTCGCTGTTGTCCTTCGTAGGCACCGTCTGCTGGGACATATGAGAAGATGGCGGAATTCTCCGGTGTACCGACCGCTGGTGGACCTGTTGACAATGGAAGAGCGACATGTCATCGTAACCTACCGGTTTGACCGTGCCACAATCCAGGAACTATGTACCCAGTTGGAGCCAGACCTGATGTCACCAATCCGCCATCCGACTGGAATCCCCCCTGACGTGCAGGTGCTGTCAGTGCTTCATTTCCTTGCAAGTGGGTCTTTTCAGACAACTGTGGCCATGGCATGAGGGATGTCCCAGCCTATGTTTTCCAACGTGTTGTCCAGAGTGTTGTCTGCCCTGCTGAAACACATAAGGAGATACATCATTTTCCCTGAGGTGGAGGATTTGCCTACAGTGAAAGGTGACTTCTATGCCCTTGGACATATCCCCAACGTCATAGGTGCTATTGATGGGACCCATGTAGCTCTGGTCCCCCCCCCAAAGGAGTGAACAGGTGTACAGGAACCGGAAGAGTTATCATTCGATGAATGTCCAGATGGTCTGTTTGGCAGACCAGTACATCTCGCAGGTAAATGCTATGTTCCCTGGCTCAGTGCATGACGCCTACATCCTGCGGAATAGCAGCATCCCTGATATGATGGGTCAACTCCAGAAGCACCATGTATGGCTATTGGGGGACTCTGGTTACCCCACCCTGTCCTGGCTATTGACCCCAGTGAGGAATCCCAGGACCAGGGCAGAGGAACGCTACAATGAGGCCCATGGGCGGACTAGGAGGCTTATCGAACGCACCTTTGGCCTCCTGAAGGCCACGTTCAGGTGCCTCCATATGACAGGTGGATCCCTATTCTACTCACCGAAGAAGGTGTGCGACATCATCATCGCCTGCTCCATGCTCCATAATTTGGCTTTGCAACGCCTTTTCTGCAGGAGGATGATCCCGATAACGGTGTTGTGGCAGCTGTGGTGCCTGTGGAGCCTGTGGACAGTGATGAGGATGAAGCTGATGAAGAAGACAACAACAATAGGGAGTCAGTCATACAGCAATATTTCCAGTGAGACACAGGTGAGAACATTTTAATTTTTAGCATTACATTAACTTTCACACGTCTACCTCTATCCTGTTCTTCGATTTAAATCACTATTTGGTTACTGAGTTGTACCCTCCCATTACGGTTTCACAGGTCTGGTTACCTACGTGTCAACTGCTTGCATCCTTCAAGGGCTTGTGATGTGTGACATAGGTATGTTAGCTTTACAATGGTACACCCATTATGACACTGTCATTGATAATACATTTTTACTAAATCACAGACTGACTCCAGATTGTTTTGTGTTTCAAGGGTGTTTATTGAAGTGCTCAGAAATGGGAGGGGGTTGTAAAATGAGGATGGGTGATGGCCGAGGAATGTCCATGGCAGAGTCCAGTCTATTAGTCTCACAGGTGCACTGCCCATCTGGGCATAGGAAGTGGAGCTGGGGCAGTTTAAGAATGGACAGGATAACAAAGTGGGACAGTGGGGTGACAATCAGGGTGGTCTCATTTCCTGGCGGGGGTCTTGCCATCTTGCTCTGTCCTGTTCCTGGATCTCAGGGACCGCTTACGTGGTGGTTGTCCGTCTGCAGGGGGTGGGGTGCTGGTGTGGTGGTCCTGTGGCGGGGCGTCCTGTCCACTAGCGCTGATGGAGGTGGTGGGCAGTTCATCGTCCTGGCTAGCGTCAGGGGCCCCTTGGAGTGCCACGGTGTCCCTCAAGGTCTGCTGTATGTCCTTCAGCACCCCTACGATGGTGCCCAGGGCGGAGCTGATGGTCCTGAGCTCCTCCCTGAACCCCAAATACAGTTCGTCCTGCAGGCGCAGGGTCTCCTGCAACTTGCCCAGGACCGTCGCCATTGTCTCCTAGGAGTGGTGGTATGCTCCCATGATGGAGGAGAGGGCCTCGTGGAGAGTGGGTTCCCTTGGCCTGTCCGCCCCCTGTCGCACAGCAGCCCTCCCAGTTCCCCTGTGTTCCTGTGCCTCCGTCCCCTTGACCGTGTGCCCACTACCACTGCCCCCAGGTCCCTGTTGTTGTTGGGGTGGTGGGTTACCCTGGGTGCCCTGTAGTGGTGGACACACCGCTGATTGACCTGTCCTGGGTAGGGAGGTTTGGGCCCGCTGGGTGGGTGCTGTGCTGGTGTTACCAGAGGGTGGAAGGTCGGTGTTGGGCTGTGCCTGTGCAAGGGGAACTGACTGTCCTGAGGCTCACGATGGTCCGGGCTGGTCATCAGGATCCAGTAGGGCAGAGCTGCTATCGTCACTGTGGGCCTCTTCTGGGGGTGGAGTGGTGTTGTCTGGACCCTCTGGTGTGGTGACGGTCCCTCGGGTTCCTGCAGGGGCATAAGAGCATGATTATTGCATGTGTGTGTCTAATGGTGTGCAATGGGTGGGTGTTTGTGTGCCCCAGTGCAAGCATTCCTGTGTGTGGGTTTGTGTGGTGATGGTTGGGGGGGTGTACTTTGTATTTGCAGTGGGCATGCTTTAGTGATGGGTGTCCATGCTTAGTTGTGTCATGCAGGACTTGGTGTTGGGATGGGTAGTTGGTGTCATGGGTAGATTAGTGAGGAGTTGTAGTGATAGGGGAGGTGGTGAGGGAGGGGGTGTGTGATAGCATGCAGGTAGGGTGGGGGATATGATAGTTAAGATTTGACTTACCAGTGTCCCATCCTCCACTGACTCCTGCGAGGCCCTCAGGATTCAAGATGGTCAAGACTTGCTCCTCCCATGTTGTTAGTTGTGGGGGAGGAGGTGGGGGTCTGCCGCCAGTCCGCTGTACCGCGATGTTGCGCCTGGAGACCGTTGAACGCACCTTCCCCCGTAGGTCGTTCCACCTCTTCCTGATGTCCTCCCTATTTCTTGGGTGCTGTCCCACGGCGTTCACCCTGTCCACTATTCTGCGCCATGACTCCATCTTCCTGGCTATTGATGTGTGCTGTACCTGTGAGCCAAATAGCGGTGGCTCTACCCGGACGATTTCCTCCACCATGACCCTGAGCTCCTCCTCGGAGAAGTGGGGGTGTCTTTGGCGTGCCATGGGGTGGTGTGGGTGATGTGTGGGGTGGTGTATGTGGTGATGGTTGTGGTGAGTTTAGTGGAGTGTGGTGTTTTGTGCGTGGATGTTGTGTGGGTGATGGTGTTGTGTGCCTCTGTGTAGTGGGGTTGTCTATTCTGTGCTCTCTCTCTGTCGCCTTTGTCTCTAATTTTTGGTAGTAGGGGTTTGTGGGTGATGTGGGTGTGTGTTTTATATTGTATTGGGTGTGTGGGAGTGGTTTTTGTATGTGTGTCTGGTGTGTGTTTTTGGAATTGTCCAATGTGGCGGTGTTTTGGAGATGTGTGTATATTTTGAGCGCGGCGGTGTGTACCGCCAATGGAATACCGCGGTTGAAAGACCGCTGCGTGGATTCGTGGGTCGTAATAGCATGGGCGTGTTTCTGTTGGCGTGTAGGTGGAGGATTTGTTTCCGCCAGTTTATCACTGACCTTTGGTGTGGCGGTGTTGTGTGGGTGTCTGAATTTCGGCGGATTCCAAGATGTGTGTCATAATAGCTGTGGCGGAATTCCGCGGCCGCGGCGGTGTATTGGCGGTCTTCTGCACGGCGGTAAGCGCCTTTTACCGCCAATGTTGTAATGACCCCCTAAATGTTGAGCCTACGCTAGGGGGACCTTGATATGGGTCAGGGCTAGCCTCCCCTTCCAACCTATATGCTTAATGACAGATCCTGAGGGCAGGCATGTACCAGTGGCGGGAAAGATGAATGGACAGGACCTCTCACTTTTAAACATATATGGTCCAAATGTGAACCAACCTGCCTTATTTGAGTGGATATCGTCCCACTTATCCACAATTTTAACTGGCACTCTCATAGTTGGGGAGTCTCTCCCTGTTGTGTATTCTCTGTATTGTATTGTAATCACGTTGTCACTGTTATTCACTGTTATGTCCTAGTATCTGTATCTGTTACCTAGTAGTCTCGTTATTTTGTGTGTTGTACCGCTTCTTGCTCTCTCCCCTTGCGCGTCTCCCTCCTCCTCTGACCCCCCCGCCCTCAATCCAGCACCATCCACCCGCTTCCCTGACTCTTTTCTCCCAGCCTACACCCCCTGCCCTCCCACCTCCCCCTCCCCTCTAGCTACCTAGCGTTATTTTTTTCACCCCCCCTCCCTTCTCGCCGATCCCTCGCACATTTCCCACTGCTTCGGCCCCGCCCCCCTCCCTCCCCAGCTCCTCCTCCCTCTCTCCACCCCCTCTTAATGCAGGTCGCTGCGCGACTGCGCCGATGGCGGGCCAGAGGCAAGCCCGTCTGCGCCAGTCCGCGCCTGACCCGCGCCCAGCGCCAGGAGCCCTAGACCTCGCACCGCACACCGCCCAGGCTCAGCTACGACACCGCCTCCCTCCACGCACTCAACTACGGCCGAGATCAACACTGCTACCAAGCCGCCCAGAAGCACACCCACGGACCTTTCGCCTGCCGCAACTGCCACTTCCCCTGCGACCGAACCTCCAAACCAACGACCACCAGGCCGAACCACCTCCACCGCATACTCCTCAATACCCACTCCGCACGCAAACACGCCGTAGAACTCTGGGACATACTCGACAGCACCGCCCCGGACGTAGCCTTCCTGACCGAGACATGGTGGAACGACTCATCCACGCCAGACATCGCCATCCCAGACGGATACAAGATCTCCCGCAGGGACCGCACCAACGGCTACGGAGGAGGACTCGCCATCGTCCACAAATCCTCCCACAAGATCACCACCCACACCGACGAGCATCTCAACACCGCAGAGCTTCTACACTTCCGGATCCACACCGACCCCAACACCACCCTCAGAGGCACGCTCGTCTACAGACCTCCCGGTCCATGGGCCCAGTTCTGCGACACCATCGCCGACCTCGCAAGCACCCACGCACTCGCCTCCACGGACTACATCCTCCTCGGGGACCTCAATTTTCACCTCGAGAATAACAACGACCGCAACTCCACCACGCTGATCAGCAACCTCAAGAACCTCGGACTCAGACAACTCGTCACGTCACCAACCCACGCCGCCGGACACACACTGGACGCCATCTTCTCCACCAGCGACCACGTTACCTTCAAAGACACCACCGAACCCTACTGGACCGACCACCACTGCATCCATTTCACCTACAACAAAAACACCGCACACCACCACAGCCGCCAACTCCCCCGCCGCAACTGGGGCAAAGTCACAGAAGAACAACTTCTCAGCATCCTCTCCCAGAACCCACAGAACGAGCCCACCGACCCAGACACCGCAGCCTGCAACTTCAGACAATGGATCAACAACTGCGCCAACATCCTCGCCCCACTGAAGAAACCCCCCAGCAACCTCGCCAGCAAGAAAGCCTCCTGGTTCACCGACGAACTCCTGGCCTCGAAATGCGCCTGCAGGAAACTGGAAAAGAAATGGCTCCAAGAACGCACATCAGACAACCACGTAACCCTCAAAGACGCCACCTGCCGACACCACCACCTCATCAGGACCACCAAGAGGTCCTCCTTCAAGGACCGCCTAGACAACAACGCACACGAAGAGCTCTTCCGCATCGTAAAGGAACTGTCCACCCCCAGCGCCAACGTCAACGACATCCCGCCCTCTCAGGAACTTTGCGACTCCCTCGCCGCTTTTTTCCACAGCAAGATCGCCGACATCCACAGCAGCTTCAACACCCCGACCACGTCCACCTCCGTCACCACCTCGAACCCAAGCAGCGCCAACCCCATCACCGCCTGGTCCAACGTCGACGACAACGCAACACGCAAAATCATGAACTCCATCCACTCCGAATCACCAACTGCCCCCTGCCCCCACCACATCTTCAACAAAGCCGGCTCTATCATCGCGCCCCAACTCCGCAAGATCATCAATGCCTCCTTCGAAGCAGGCACTTTCCCGGAAAGCTGGAAGCACGCAGACATCAACACCTTCCTCAAGAAACCCAAAGCCGACCACAAGGATCTCAAGAACTTCCGCCCCATCTCCCTCCTCCCCTACCCAGAAAAAGTCGCAGAAAAGATCGTCAACCTTCAACTGACACGCCACATCGAAGACAACAACGTCCTTGACCCCTCACAAACCGGATTTAGACGCAACCACAGCACCGATACCGCCCTCATCGCCGCCACAGATGACATCAGACGCCAACTCGACCACAGCGAGACTTCCGCCCTCATCCTCCTAGACCTCTCAGCGGCCTTCGACACGGTCTGCCACCGCACCCTACTATCACGCCTCCAAGAAGCCGGCATCCAGAAAAAAGCCCTAGCCTGGACCTCATCCTTCCTCACCGGCAGAACACAGACCGTCCGCCTCCCACCCTACCGCTCAGAAGCCAACAACATCATCTGCGGCATCCCCCAGGGCTCCTCCCTGAGCACAACGCTGTTCAACATTTACATGGCCCCCCTCGCACAAGTGGCCCGCCGTCACGACCTCAACATCATCACCTACGCCGACGACACCCAGCTCATCCTCTCCCTCACCAACGACCCCGTCGCCGCCAAAGCCAACCTCCACGAAGGAATGAAAGCAGTCGCCGACTGGATGAGAAATAGCCGCCTGAAACTCAACACTGACAAGACAGAAATCCTCATCCTCGGGACATCCCCCTCCGCCTGGAACGACTCGTGGTGGCCCACCACCCTTGGAACGGCTCCGAGGCCCACCGACCACGCCCGCAACTCGGGATTCATCCTCGACTCCGCACTCTCCATGGACAGACAAGTCAGCGCCGTCACCTCCTGCTGCTACAACACCCTCCGCACCATCCGCAGGATCTACAAGTGATCCCGACTGACACAAGGAAGACGGTGACCCACGCCCTCATCAGCAGCAGATTGGACTACAGCAACGCACTCTATGCAGGAATCCCAGCAAAACACCTCCAACGGCTCCAACGCATCCAAAACGCCTCAGCCCGACTCATCACCAACGCACCCCGCCACAGCCACATCACCCCTCACCTCAAAGAGCTCCACTGGCTTCCCGTCGACAAAAGGGTCACCTTCAAGCTCCTCACCCACGCACACAAAGCACTCCACAACGCCGGCCCCACCTACCTCAACGAGAGACTCAATTTCTACACGCCGACCCGCCAACTGCGATCCGCGAGCCTCGCCACCGTCCCCCGCATCCAACGTACCACCGCTGGTGGCAGATCCTTCTCCTACCTCGCCACCAAGACCTGGAACACGCTCCCTACCTACCTCCGACAGACTCAAGACCTACTCGCCTTCTGAAGGCTCCTCAAGACCTGGCTCTTCGAGCAGTAGCAGTCTCCACCCCCCCACCCCCCCTCAGCGCCTTGGAACCCTAACGGGTAAGTAACGCGCTATATAAATGTCTGTGATTGATTGATTGATTCAATTGTGTAGCAGACCTAAACTTATACCATTCTCACCCCCCGTTGTCAGATTCCCTGGCTTACCTCTCGGCTTGAGCATTTCATGCCTGGCAAGAGGCTTGGGGTCTCCAGGATGTCTGGCATTGTAACCCCTATAATAGGGATTATTCCTTCCTTCCATTACATGAAATGCATGTGCGACATGATTTGTTCCTTTGCTCCTCTAATGTCCACTCACACACGGGGAGCTGAATATTTATCCTGCACGCTGTTGGACCACAATCCAATGTTGCTCCACCTGAACTGTACCAGGCCTCTGTCTTAGATCCCTACCTGGAAACTGAAACCTGAAGCTTTAGAGGACTCACAATTTATGGAAGTCATAGGGCGGAAATTAGTGGATTATTTTATGGACAATGAGGGAATGGCCTTGGCCAACCAGGTGGAGTGGGATCCTTTCAAAGTGGTCATACGAGGTCATTGCATAGTGAAATCCATAGGGGTACACTCCCCCCTTCTTTGGGAGCTCACAGCCACAGAGTCCCTCCTTCGGGCTGAGGAAATGGATCAGCCGGGTCGCCCTGACCTGCATCAAAACCTCTTGGCCGCCAGGGAGTGGGTTGAGGAGCATACTGAGCATCTCCGCTCTTTTGATGGCAAGGCATGCATAGACCGGTCTCACGCTGAACGGGACTGAACAGGTTGCTTGTTGACATGGTTAGCTTATCCGACTTGGAAGAGGTTACCAACATTAGAGCTGATCACCCCCGCAGCGGATTCCCTGGTATCCCAAACTAATATTAACGTCTGTTTCACCTCTTTCTATTGAACCCCTTACACCAGTAAGCTATCATCGGATGCTCTGGTTCTATTCCTGTCCCTCTGGACACCCATTATTCCTAACCTTGCTCGTAATGACTCTGATAATTTGGGGACAGCTATTACTCTGCCTGAGGTGCTTGGGGTGAATAAGAAGATGGCCCAGGGTAAGGTTCCTGGCTCAGACGGCCTATCAGCTGAGTTTTACACAACGTATGCATCCAAGTTGCTCCTCCCCAGCTGGTAAAGCTCTTTAATAGAGCAAAAACTGCTAAATATCTGCCGCCATCTCGTAGAGAGGTGCTGATTGTCCCCCTACAGAGACCGGGGAGGGCTTCCACCGAAGTCGGTGCTTATAGGCCACTTTCAATGCTCAAAGTGGACTATAAAATATTGATCAAGAAAACAGCTTCCAGGCTACTCCCACATTTGCCTACTCTGATTCATCCAGACCAGGCAGGTTTCATCCCAAGGCGCAACACTGGCATCAATATATGACAGCTGATGGCTATCTTAGAGGATAATACAAATGATAACGAGAACGCATCCATTTTGGCAGTTGATATTGAGAAGGGGTTTGATAGCCTTGAATGGGACTATTTATACGACATTATGGCACTTATGGGGCTGTGGATCAACTTTGTAGCCTGGATGCGCCTCTTGTACACCAACCCTACGGCCCAGGTACGCACAGGTCATAGCATCTCAGATAATTCTCTCTGGAGATGTGTGGACATGTGGACTACCTAATGAAATATCAAACTGCATCGGATTGAATTTGTGTGCTATGTACTGGTATCACAGGCCACACCTTTAACATAAGTGGCACTCTGACATGACATTCAACATACCATGGTTTGTTTAGTTTGATTGGTTGAATGTAATACAGCTAATGATTCACATGTAATGATCACTCCAGAATTGACCAACTATCTGCACGGTATATTTGTCACTTGTGCAATAGGCCTGTGGAGTACAAACATGACTTATGGAAACATGACAACAGACCTGTGGGAGTAAGGGGCCTGTCATTATTCAATGTCACACATTGACAATGTGGGTCAGTGGAAAGATGTATCAGGTCAGGGAGTTACCTCAGCCACCATTCAAAATGTAGTCTATGTAAAAGTATTCAGGGCTACAATCTCATTTTGGGATTCGCATCAGTTGTATTGCCATGGTAACTCTGTCTCAGCCTGGGCCATGGCCCATAATGGGGAAAACTCTTTGCCAGGCCTTGCTTTCTGCAGGCTGACCATACCAAACCTACATGAACTTTACTCTTCCATCACTTCAATACATGACAGTACTTCTTGTGGCCATCCTATGTGGGAGCTCAAGGTTGTGTGACATTCTGAAGCGGTCGATGAGGTTTAGCTAGCTCTCAGACAACAGATTGACAAGGCCTGATCTGGGCTTAGTGATATGCGGGACTGCACACATAGCTAACATCCTCCACAGCTTCTTCTAATTGTATACAACACAGCTCATGTTGTAATGCAAATACTTTTATGTTCTGGTTTACCATAATCTGATCACCAAATATGTCAGAAGGAGGATCTAGGGCTTATCACACATCACACAACACAATATTGATTTGAAATACACAAAGTACAGGGCTCCACGATCCATAATATTCTTATCCTATGTATGGACCACAAAATGTAACTGCAGTAATCTAAATATCTCTCTGGGACTCGGAGGTGCGTTGTAATCTTGAGAAAGAAAAGGATTGTGTTAAACAGAGTCAAATATCTAAATGAGGTAAGTACCTGTCATTCTGGTGAGCCATAGAGCTGAACATACAGGGTGAGGACCTCTTCAACAAGTTTCCCCAGCTCCTCTGGAGAGAAGGCAGGGGCCCTGTCACCTTCTTGGCCTGGCATGATTGCTCCCAGAGGTGGCAGGCAGCGGCTAAAGTAGAGGAGGTATTGATGGCAGCAATGTCAGGAGGTAAGTGAGTTATTTTTCAAACCACAGCATACATGTATGCTGTCATCAACATTGACGGGCGCAGCCATTGGTCCGCGACTGTCACAGCCAACAATGTTAGCCTATTGGCTGTATCAGCTGTGGACTAAACTGCCTACCGCAAGGTCAACTTCTGGCACCGCAGGCAGCTACCAAAAGTCTAATTGTTGGAGTTGAAACTAGGGCATTGGTGACTGGTAAATGAGTCACCACCACTACAAATGTGTTGTAAAATGTTTACAAATGTACTACTCCATTTATCTGTAATTTGTTCTTAACAATCATCAGTGTACTGTGTTACTGGGCATAAAATGCCATATTAGGGCGATGCATTGTACACCGCCAGTGACGGTAATTTTGGAGAACAAAACATACTTTACTACATCAAGGTAGACATGAGTAACATTTAGGTATATAATGTGCACATATATGTTGTAGATACATTTGTACACCACAATAGGGATTATAGCAGGAGTGGAGGAGACAATAACCTTGAGTGTACCATCTATTTCCAGACATTCAAACCATGGAAGAAAGGGATGTTTAAAAGAAATTTCATCTGAATAGCAAACAATACAATCTCATGGCTCAAAACACTAATACAACATGTATACCTATGAGACTCATGGCAGTATTACACTTTCTGGCCACAGGATCCTTTTAATATACAGTAGCTATATCTGGTGGTATGTCACAACCTATTTTTAGTGGTATATTAAAAGACATACTATAAGCAGTGATGAAACACATTGACAGCTATATCAGGTTCTCCAGATGTGAGGATTTAGCAAATGTGAAGGCTAATTTATATGGATTAGGTTGCCTCCCACATGTGGTGAGAGCCATTGATGGCACCCATATTGCATTAGTACCACAGCGGGAAGGTGTGACAAATCACCATGGCCTGCTACATGCTCCATAACAATGCCCTAATATTGCAGAGGAAGGAGAACCTGCAGTGATACTGGGTGAGAATCCTGGAATGCCAAATGTTTATGATACTTCTGAAGAGGAAGGAGCTGACTTGTGAGATGAGATGTCATGACTACAACACCTTTTTTTGTGTGATATGAGGAGTATTTTAGTTGAAAGTTGACGATCTGGTGAAATGAAATCTGGCAAAGGGTGTTTGGAGAGGAAGGTTTTGAGACATTCTCATTTTGTTCATGTTGCTTTGTTTAGGCCAGATTTGTTTCATGGACTGCATTCTCCAGAAGTTTGCTATGTGCATTGTGTCATATGTATAGTTTCATAGTTAAACTCTCTGTTTTTGTGTTTTTTAGGTGCCTTCACCATGGCATCTTCATTTGGACATTTCAGAGTTGTGACATTAGCAGGTATATGATGCTGTTGGGACATACAAAGTAGACATGGATTGTTCCTGGGAATGTACATCACAGACTTTCAGTGTATAAAGCCTGTGCTAAGACAGCTTGCGTAGTGATAGGACGGAAGTGAAGGAGACTCCATTGGACTTTTTCCTTGTGGTGTGGTGGCCATAATGCATTATGTTGTCATCATGTGCCAAGGCAATATATAGTTATGGGCCCAATTCACGTTTATTACCATTCACAATGGCAAAACACTATTTTTGCATGAACTGTGTTACAAATGGGTCCTTGGTTGGCAGTCAGGTTGCCCCCTGTCCAAGCAGGGACCCTCACTCTAATCAGGGTAAAGGAGAATCATCCTGAGCTAACCCTCAGCCTACGTCAGCGATGCTGCGTGTCGTTTCTCCAGTCATGTGTGTTGATCTTTCAGTCGTGCTGCTGGCAAGTATTGATTTCCAGCTGCAAAGCCGGCGGTGCGTCGTTTTTTCAGCCGCATCTCAGAGTTGCGTTGATTTTTTCCCCACACAGCAGTCTGTGTGTGGATTTCTCACTCTTGTTCTGCCAACTTCTCCTTTCAGGGTCACAGAAACTGGATGGGCACCACTTGGCAGGGTAGGAGTCTCAGCAGAGGCTCCGGGTGCTGGCAGAGAGAAGTCTTTGCTGTCCCTGAGACTTCCAACAGCAGGAGGTAAGCTCTAAATCAAGCCCTTGGAGAGTTCTTCACAAGAAGGAAGTCACACAAAGTCCAGTCTTTGTCCTCTTTCACAGGCAGAAGCAGCAACTGCAGGATAGCTCCACAAAGCACAGTCACAGGCAGGGCAGCTCTTCAGCTCTTCTCCAGGCAGAGGTTCCTCTTGGTTTTTAGAAGTGTTCTAAAGTCTGTGGTTTTGGTGCCCTTCTTATACCCATTTTGCCCTTTGAAGTAGGCTTACTTCAAAGAAAAGTCTCTCTTGTTTGTGAAATCCTGCCTTGCCCAGACCAGGCCCCAGACACACACCAGGGGGTTGGAGACTGCATTTTGTGAGGGCAGGCGCAGCCCATTCAGGTGTAAGTGACCACTCCTTCCCTCCTTCCTAGCACGGATGGCTCTTCAGGAAATGTAGACTACACCCCAGATTCCTTGGTGTCACTGTCTAGAGAAAGGTGCAAACAGCCCAACTGTCAAACTGACCCAGACAGGGAATCCACAAACAGACAGAGTCACAAAAATGGTTTAAGCAAGAAAATGCCCACTTTCTAAAAGTGGCATTTTCAAACACACAATCTTAAAATCAACTTTATTAAAGGATGTATTTTTAAATTGTGAGCTCTAAGACCCCAAACTCCACATGTCTATTCGCTCCCAAAGGGAATCTACACTTTAATCATATTTAAAGGAAACCCCCATGTTAACCTATGAGTGGGACAGGCCTTGCAACAGTGAAAAAAGAATTTAGCAGAATTTCTCTGTCAGGACATAAAACACATTATAATATGTTCTACCTTAACCATATACTGCATCCTGCCCTTGGGGCTACCTAGGGCCTACCTTAGGGGTGTCTTACATGTAAGAAAAGGGAAGGTTTAGGTCTGGCAAGTGGGTACACTTGCCAAGTCGAATTTACAGTTTAAAACTGTACACACAGTTACTGCAGTGGCAGGTCTGAGCATGTTTACAGAGCTACTAATGTGGGTGGCACAACCAGTGCTGCAGACCCACTAGTAGCATTTGATTTTCAGGCCCTGGGCACCTCTAGTGCACTGTATTAGGGACTTACTAATAAATCAAATATGCCAATCATGGATGAACCGATTACATACACATTTTGTATAGGAACACTTGCACTTTAGCACTGGTTAGCAGTGGTAAAGTGCCCAGAGTAACAAAAACAGCAAAAACAGAGCACACATCAACAACCTGGGCAACAGAGTCACAAAGTTAATGGAGACCACACCAAAGATGAAAAGTCTAACAAACTGTATGTAGCTGTTGATGTGTTTCATCATTGTAGGCCACAGTGCCTGTTACCCATCACTGACATTTTTTGTGACACACCACCAGATGCAGAAGCACTGGATTGCAATGACCGTGTGATCAGAAATTGTTATACTGCCAACTGTCTGAGTCCTGATTTACATGATGTAGGATTCCTCTTGCGAGCTAGGCGATATGGCTCCAGTTGATGACATTGACCTATTTTATTTTTGTCTATTCTACAGGACAATGTCTGCTATATTCCTACCTTCCATGTTCTTGAGGTCTGTACCTGTAATGTGATCACTTACACAGTATAATTTAGTCATGTATGATTTGCTAGGTTTCTGACATCTTGCCAGCCTATGATTGGAACACTGCAATAAAAATGTTATAAGACAAGACACTTGTTGGTGTTGGTAATATTCATGCTTACACAAGTAGCTTGTTTTGTCATTGTATAGTTCACATAGTATTACGTATCTACATTGGTAAATGTGAAATGTACTACAAAGTGGTAAAGGTAAAGACATACTTAGTGCAAAAACAAACATAAAAGTAAAGTGAAGTAGTCAGTCATGGTGAATGAAACCATAGAGGTAGATGCCAAATCATCTGAAAATCCAAGCCCAGATTACTCCTTTCATCAGAAATGGAATAGTGTCCAGAATTAGTCCACAGAGGGAATCTATGAGAAACAATGGAGGAAATTACGGTTGAGGTTTCTTGCTGTCATTGGTGGGTGTCTTGTCATCTGCACCACCTGGATATTTACATAGACATCCCTGCTCGCGAGGGTGGGGGGTTCACCTGCTGCAGAGGTAGGAGTGTCTGAAGCTGTTTCTTCCTTTCCTGTGGCTACTGCAGATGTAGATGGGCTTGATGTAGTTGTATTACAGGAAGGGGTAGATGGTTGTGTAAATGCCCTGATTAGGGTTGTATGGCTGTCCAACGGCATCCCTGTTAGGGAGCCCATATTGGAGTTATGGGCCTCCATCTGTTGGTACATGTCCCTCTGTAGTTACTTAATTTCCCAGAGTTTGGCAACTACCTAGCCCATTATGCCTTAGGACTACTGATAGATCCTCAACACTTGGACAATGGTGTCCTGGTCACAGGCGGCCCTAGTGGCCTCACTCTGCTGGCCTACAGCATCCATCCCAAGCCTGTGCTCTCCAACTGGGTCCTGATTTCTCTTTGTCTGGGCTGGTGATTTGCACTTCAGAATCCAGGACTGGGGGGCACAAGATTGTACTAACTGAGCTAGGTACATAGGTTGGGGGGGATGAAGTCAACTCAGTTCACTACTAATTACAGATAAACCATTGTCACAGCACAGGCCACATGATGAGTAATGTGAAATATGCAAACAAATTGTGCTCTTGCCTGCATAGAACACAGCTAGTCCTTTGATCGGTCAGATAGAAATGTTAAATCTCCACAGTGCAATACAAAAGGGAAACATCTCAGGACATCCAAAGAGCTGCATGAACTAAGTAAATTATTCTTATGTCCACAAATGTCTTCAAAATAAGTTTAAGACCAATTAACTATATCACAAAAGTAATCTCTACCTTTTTTCTTCTCGTTGGCTTATACTCAATATGTCACAAAAGTCCACGATGTAGTCAACACACTTACAAAAATAACTATGTTCTGTATCTCACAACAGGTCTATCGGGCAGAACACCTGGCCCGCCCATGCAGAAAGAGGAGACACCCACACTATTCTTGGGCCAAGCCTTCAGAGATAGTAACTCTTCTGGTGATCTGGATGCTGAGGATGGTCCTGGCCCATCTGGTCAGCCTGGATAGGACTCAACTGTGAGTGTCAGTGGGCCCACAACACCTTCCACACCAGCTACAACAACTCCACTAACATTATCCACAACAACCTGTGTACCTAGCACAGTGACCACCATTGTGTGCCCGCCCATGCTATATCCTGCTGTGACAATCTACACTCCAATAACAGAGGAGCCAGGAAGCAGTGGGAGTGGGCACCCTGGGCCAAAGGCACAGGCTCATGGTGGGAGGAGTCATGGGAGGGTAACTGTGGGCCCGTACAGTGATGCCACTGGAGACACTAACACCCAGGACACCATCGGTCCAAGTCTTGTGAGACTATCAGGAGTCCAAAGGCATGATGGGGTAGTTTCTCACAGAACTCAGGGAGATGAAGCAGCTGCAAAGGGACATACACCAGGAGATGGAGACCCACAACTCTAACATGGGCTCCATAATATGGTGCTGATGGCCATTCATACACAGGTGTGCAGGGCTTTCCCAGCTCCATTATCCTCTATCTGTGATCCAACTCGATCAGGACCGTCAACATTTGCAGGAGCCACAGAAAGGAGGACATACCATCAGACACCCCTGTTCCTGTAGCTGCGTACCCCTCCCCCCAACACTGGCAAGAGGGCCATCTCAGAAAATTTCCAGGAGATGAGAATGGCAATACCTCTACCTCCACCTCCAAGAAATCTCATACATAAGTTTTTCCTGTGTGTTACACAGCCATCTTGTGGACTATTTCTAGACCCATTCACATTTCTGACAGCAACAGTATTTTGGACTTAGGACTCTAAAGCTTGTGATAACAACTATGGTTTCATCCACCATGACTGACTTCTTCATTTTTCTTTTTTGTTATACACAATGTTTCAGTTATTCTGTTCACTATTATAAAAAACTAGCATTTAGCCTCACTTCCTGCTGTTGAATTTCATATATTTAGCATTTAATGCATGTACTGTCACATGAACTTGACAATTGAATAAATATGTACTATGCTAGACATATCCAAGATTTAGCTCAGGAGCACATCCATGTCTCACCTAAACATACATACGTGTGTGTATCCATATACCAGCTTAAATATATTGCAGCAAAAATATTCAGGCCCCATGTCAGACACATAAGAATTCAGACAAGACACCAATGTTCTGCACTAGTGGCCATGATTTATTGTGCAGATACCCTCCACAAGGAAGGAGGGGACACATCTGAACATTTCATTGTAAATAGGCAAACCTTAAGTGTTTTCTGTCAGCAGCTCGAGCCATGTCACCTAGTCCACAAAGGGAATTCCTCATCAATGACCCCAATAGACATACATATGGCAGTACCACATTGTCTGATCACAGGAACATTTCCAATCAACATTCCCAGTGTTTTGTGGAAAGTCAAAAACAAATCTCTGTGTTGTGCTACAAGCACCTTGCCCTACATTGATAAAACACATCAACAGCTACAAACACATCACACACAATGGAAATATAGCCAAATTTGAGGGAGAATAGCAAGTTTGGGCTCCAACACAACATCTTATTATACCACATGTTGGCACACACATTACATTACAACTATCACATGAGGTCCAATGGTTTACACCTTACCTTCAAAATATCACTGTCCAGGATGTCCTGTTCTAGAATTTGTACATCCAAAGACTGTCTCTGTCATACCACAGAACTACCATTTTCCACATCGTACATCAAAACAGCACCAAATTCCCACAAATTTCAAAACTCTAAAATGTAAAAATGATGATGCATTACTAAAGGTAACAGAATAGAATGGAAAATTCGTTGACATAGTGGTAAGACATTTAAGACAGACAAATCCTTGAGAACACAATCCATTCCAATTTGAATGAGCAAAACAAAGCAACCCAAAACTATTCACCATCTGCTATTCCGTGTTCAACAAATATCTTCATACCGGATTAATATGAGCTTGACTTCCATTATATTTCCACTCAACATACTCCTTCCATCATCACTACAACAGTAGTTGGCACAGTCCAAGTCATGACATGTCGGCAAAATACTTACATGCATGAGAAGAAGTTGCTGATGAGAGCTTGATGCGTCAGCTCCTTCCTCCTCACCACTATCATCATTATTTGGCATTCCAAAATCCTCACCCAATGGCACACCAGAGTCACCATCCTCTGTGTAAAGGATGTTCTGTCACAGGGCTAGGTTGTGGAGCATACCACAGTCCACAGTGATCTGACAGACCTTCCTTGGGGAGTAGAGGAGGGCTCCTCCAGTTTTGTCCAGACACTGCAATCTGGCCTTCAGGAGCCAAGTGCCCACTCAACTGGCCACCTTGTCCTTTCATGGGCCCTTATTGAAGCTGACTTTCCCTGGCATTGTAGGATTCCTCAGCGGAGCCACCAGCAATGGCCGGTTGAGATAGGCTGGGTTTCCTAGCTAGAAGACATTCAGAGACACATCAATAAGTTACACAGTTTGAGTTTATACTACCTCGCATCACCCCCACAAAGTAAGCTCACATCATACTTACCAACAAGCCTGGAGTTGTGACATCAGCTAGGGTATGGTGCTATTCTGCATGACAAAGGAACCATGACCAGATCCAGGAAAGCAGGTTCAGATGTTGGAAATGTACAGATCAGCCAAGTAGATAACGTGAACGTTGATAGAATGGAAGTTATTCATGTTGCTGTAACTTGTTCCTTATTGCGTGGTGGTTCTAAGACAATATGGGTACCATCAAAGGCTCCCAAAACATGTGTTATCCTTGCAACTCCACAGAATCCAGCCTTCACATTGGCTAAATTCTCTCATCTGGGGAACCGGATGTAGCTCTCCATGTGTTGCATCATTGCTGAAAGCACATCTCTCAGCACACAACAGAACATTGATTGTGACATACCACAACAGGTTGCCACAATGTACTGAAAGGAACCTATTGCCAAGAAATGCAATACAGACATCACTTTCACTATTGGCGTTACACATATGGGATTGGTGTCTTGAGGCAGGAAATGAGGTTCCAACTGATGACATAGGTCCATTATGGTTTGCCTATTTAATCGAAACTTCCGGATGATGTCCCTTTCTTCCATTGTTTGAAGGTCTTGGAATGGGCGGTATACAGGAGGCTGTCGTCCTCTCCCTCCCACTGGGTGCTTATGTGTCAATTGGAAATAGTATATGAAGGTTGGTCACAATGTCCACAGTAACGTATGTGAATAGTAAATGAAAAATCATGTGACAGTACAAAACACTTTCAGATTTATTTTCAAAAAGACATTTTCATCTAAATTGTATATTGTGCTATATCCATTCACAATCCCCCATGTTGCCTTGACATGTTGGTTACCCTTTGATGGGCAAAATGTACAGCACTGATGTTTATTTTCAAAAATCATCCTTGATGTGGTCTCCCTTAAATGTTTGCCTCTACTTCCAAAGTTGTTGTGTGCTGGACTCTCTTTTTGCTGTTTTTGTTTCTCTGCTCACTTTATCACTGCTTACCAGTGCCAAAGTGCAAGTGCTCTCCATGTAAAATTGGATGTGTAATTGGCTTTCCCATAATTGGCATATTTTATTTATTAGTAAGTGCCCTAGCAAAGTGCACTGGAGGTGCCTGAGGCCTGTAAATCAAATGCTATTAGTGGGAATGTAAGCACTGATTGTGCCACCCACATGAGTAGCCCTGTAAGCATGACTCAGACCTGCCACTGCAGTGTCTGCATGTGCCAATTTGGCTTGCTTTTTTATACATGTAAGTAACCCCTAAGGTATGCTTAGGTGGCCCCATGGGCAGAGTACAGTGTATGTTAAAGGTAGGACATGCAGTGATGTGTTTTACATGTCCTAATAGTGAAAAACTGGCAAATTTGGTTTTCACTGTTGCAAGGCCTATCTCTCTCATAGGTTAACATGGTGGTTGCATTTACGTTTCCTTAAAGTGCAGTTTCCCTTTGAGTGCAGATGGAAATGTGGAGTTTGGGGTCTCTGCACTCACAATTTAAAAATGCATATTTTAGTGAAGTTGTTTTTTGGATTGTTAGTTTGCCATTTTTAGGAAGCAGGCACGTTCTTGTTTAAACCATTCTGTGACTCTGCCTGTTTGTGGATTTCTTGTCTGGGTTAGGCTGACAGTTGGTACATCTCCACTAAACAGTGACAGAAAGGGTGCTGGGGGTAACCTGCATATCCTGATGGGCCATCTGGGCTAAGCTGCAGGAAGGAGTGGTCTCTTACTCCTGAAAAGGCTGTGCCTGCCCTCACACAAAGCAGTCTCCAACCTCCTAGTGTGTATGTGGAGCCAGACCTGGGCAAGACAGGATCTTGTAAACAACAGAAACTTTTCTTTGAAGTTGGGCAACTTCAAAGGCAGAAAGGGGTATAAGTATTGGACCCAAAACACCAGACTTTAGATCACTTCAAGGATTCAAGACAAACCTGTGCCAGGAGAAAAGCTGAAGGAGAAGTGCTGCCCCTGCCTGTGGCTGTGCTTTGTTGGGTTATCCTGCAGTTGCTGTTTCTGCCTGAGAAAGGGGACAAATACTGGACTTTGTGGAATATTCCTATTTGAGAGGTATCTCCAAGGGCTTTGACTGAACTAGCCCCCTTTTCTGAAGTCTCAGGGCCATCAAAGTCTTCCTGTGCCAGAATATGGACACTTTGTTGAGACTCCTACCCTGCCAAGTGGTACCTAATGAGACTACTGGATTTGGGTGGCAGAATAATTTGCACTCTGGGGGACTGAGTCTGAAGGCACTACAGGTAACACCTGTCAGCCTAATCCGGGTTTTTCTCCAGGCTAACTAGCAGTGCCTCATCTCCACCCAAGAGCAGGGATGATTGGGCATCTGAGCGCATGACACAATTGACTCCTCAGGGAAAATCGTGGTCACTCAAATATCATCCGTTCTCTCATTTACATTATTCTCACATATGCAAGGACAATCAGAGGCAGAGTATAATTCAATAAGATTTTATTGAAGTAACTGCATCTTAGATAATAAAACATGTAATGCAATAACTAGGACGATGAAGCATGACAGGATTAAAATTGTGACAAGGAGAGTTAAGCATAAAAATAACGCTTCCATATTGTCACTATGGTTTTTTAGAATAGTTCCTATGTATACTATGTTAGAGCACAGCATGTTAAGCTCTAATCTTGCCCTTCAGGTTCCCCTGGGAAGACACCATCCCTTATACCTGAGCAAGAGGCCTGTAGATTACATAAGCAGCTGCAGCGAAGCACTCAGCAATCAGCATACAGTCGTGGCCATCTGGCTGGAACCTCCCTCTAACGTACATGAGTCAAAGTGGCGTTTTTAGAATAAAACAGCTGATATTCCAAGAAAGGATCCTCACATAAGAGTGTGTATGTTTCTGTGAACATTTGAGACAAAGTGTGCTACTTTTGCTGACAACCTATCTTACTGCAATCTTCAGAAAAGCAAAGAGTGAAAGAAATGTCTTGTTTAAGAACGCAGTGCTGGCCTAGGCAAAGAACAGCTAGATAGAGAAAATAAAACAAGGCCGCAAATGTGTCTATTGTTAAAATAATAAAAACAAAGCTAACTAAAATATGTCTGGGTTAAAGGGCATAGTGTCAGGCCTACTTTGCTAAAATAATGTGTTTGAAGCTATAACTAAAATGGCTACAGAAAAATCCAGTCCCTGGGCCCTTGAAAGGAGAAGCTTGTGGAAAACCAATAAGAATCAAGTGCACCGACTTCGGATGACCCCAGGCTGACCCCACAGCAAGATTCCGTGCCGCCAGCAAACTGAAACTGTGGTCCTTGCTGGAGTGAGATAACAATGCAGACCCACTGCCGTAGCAGCCTCGTTAAAGTCCTGAAGTCTGTGAAACCCGCCTTCGCCGCTCCATGCCTTGGCACTACAACCGAGGCCAAGAGTATTGTCCCTTTAGATCTCTGAATCCTGGGTGAGCACTGAAAGAATTTGAACACATAGTATCGGCCAGGTTTGGGTTTACAGGGAATACATTTGGAATGGTGACTGAGGTAACCTCTTTGACCTGATGCCTCATTCCATTCAGCCACATTGCCAATGTGTCACATTTCATGTTGACAGGCCCCTTACATTTATAGGTATGGATTCAATTACCAGAAGTAATGATTTACCAAAACAGGCCTAGTGCACATGTTACAAAGTTTCAGTGCAGGTATTTTTATTTCACAAGTGGTTTCGAGTATGTATCAATAATTTGTTAACATCTATAGACACCAAAGGCAAATATGTAATGTAGATACATTCTACACACACTCCGACAGACATATTTTGACATTATATTAACTTGTCTACATTTCCACTCATCAGCATTGAGGAGGCCGTCACTGGTTATGATGGAAGGGCTGTCATGAGTGTCCAAGTCTTAGGATGTAGTCTGTACTATGCTTCCAAGCTGTATGGACCGTATGCATCAAGTCAATAGACCTGGCTGTAAAGGTGTCTGTACAATAAAGCACAAATAGTGTGCTGTTATTAAACTCAGAATAGTGTGTCATTTTTCTTTGTGGCCACCAGCACAGTATATGTCTGTGGCCCTGGGCAACATGATGGCAGTGTGTTGGCTTAGCCATTGGAAGACATGACCACAGATGAGGTTGTGCAGCAGATGACACCACAAGTGTATCTACATGTCCTGCTAGTGCTCAACCTGTGGAACGCAAGCTTGTTATGTGTTCATTATTGTTTACGGCTTGTGCTAGTTGTAGACAAATTGAGTTACAACCAATAACAATAGCCAAATGATTGTATTGACATACATGTTTTTTTAATCTCTTGTGTCCATACAGGTCAATGCCCATCAGAAGCGGACAGTATGGAAAGCCATCTCCTGGAAGGTGCAGGCCATGGGGGTCTGTCATCAGTGTAGCGTCCACTGTAGGAAGCGGTGGAAGGACTTGAGGTGCTGGACCTGAAAGATCACAGAGATCCAGCTGGGGAAGTCCCCCCAATGGTTTGGGGTGTGTGCCGGCAGCTGTCCCCCCCCTAATGGCCCTCATTCTCGTGGTGGCCTATCCAGAGCTCGATGGACAGCTGAGGGCCCAACACCACCTTCAAGGGAGTGAGTACTGGCCAGAGTTGTCCATGATACCTTACAAACTTGTTTCTTTTACAGGTAGCCATTTGCCCAAAAACATTGTGGGTGTGCCATGTCCACCACACAGGAAGAGTTCTGGAATGCGTATGTCTGTTGGTGGGTGAATGATGATGTTTTTTGTCTAATGTTGTCAAGACCAAGAGAGCAGCAGAGTCCATTCCACTGTCAATTGTTTGTTTTGAGCAGACACATGGCAGAATAAGGCCATGATCACATCATGTTGTTTGATGTTCTAGGAGAAGGTTGTACCTGAAAGCCCACCTCTCTTCATTGTGTCAGGAGAGATGCTCCCTCACTACTGTGTTTCATCTTCTGGGACCCTTATTGCATGTGCCATAGCATGCAATGCACTTTATTTGCAGTAACTGACCTGTACTTCCCATCTGTAAGTGTAGAGTTTCCAGTGACATGAGTATGCAAACAACACTGGTGGCATCAGCAGTACAGGCTACATGTTACCCCATGTACATTTACCTGGAGTTGTTTCATCCGCAATACTGTTTGAAGATGTATTTATTGACTGGTGACATGCATCAGAGAGTGACATGTGACAATGTTAGTTTTTGTGCCTGCACTCATTTTCACAGGGCCATTGGTGTTTCATATCCTAAATGGTGCAGTGTTGTGCCATCCCATCAAAACTGAAGTGTGTCCACAGCATCATGTCATTATCATTCACTGACATACAACAATCATCAAAGGTGTATGGTATTCTAGGAATGCAAGCTGAAAATTGTGTTGTCACCAGTCCCAAGCCTTATTGGTGATGTTCCTGGTGCCATATGGGCTATTATGGCAAGTGCCTTTGTAGTAGGTATCTCTCAGTGTCTAGGCCATGAATCTCTCTAGCCCACTTTCTATGCTACATGTGATAGGTAGTCAAGCTACCTCAGTCTAGCGTTCATTGTACTATCTTGAAACAGGTCATACAGAGAAGTATCGTCAGAAAAATGGAATCAGTGTGAACTGTGCATTTGCATGGGACATGATCCCTGCTTCAGTATTTATTGCATCTACCTTGCTGAATGACTTGTCCATCATCACATCATGATGTTTTCCAGGAAAATGATTATTAGGTGGAATCTGGGGCTAGGCATCATATCTTGAGCCATTTGTTCAGCAGTGCATGCTACAAAGACCAAAGTATACATGATGGGCAATTTTCGGATGATGAGGGAGTGTTCATAAGCAAAAATCTAGTTTGGGGGGGTCTAGTCACATCACTGTGCCAACTATTTTCAACTAATTCAGCATGCATGCATGTCCTACTGCTAATATTGGGTGACATGTAGTGAGTCAATCAGATGCAATAGTCTGTGCCCTCTTGTAATATTTTGTGCTTGATACTGATTGACAGGTGTTTTTACACAAATGCAATTTACCCTTCTTAATGTGTCATTCAAGGTACATCCAGGGCAAAAGAAGGAGACAATGCCAACATTGGTGGGGAAGCTTCCGGCCACAGTGGTTCTGGCTGTGAGACTCAGGGCAGCGAAGACCCAGTGGCTATGAGGGCACTGGAAGTACCACAGAGGATGGCAGCTCTAGTTCATCATTTTTTTAGACTTCTTCCAGTGGACACTCCGGAGTGGTGGCAGCAGACACCACAGAATCTGCACCATCTTTATCCCTGTCTGCCACCACCAGTTCAATTCACACCCTCCCTGTAGCTCCCCACCTAGTTAGCCAGACCCACTCTCCTAAGAGAGCACCTGTCTCCTTTGCTCCAGGCACCTCAGCCCCTACCCCTGTCCTACCTGCCGCAGAGAGTGAGGAGGCTATTGATCTCCTGAGGTCTGTCTCTGGGGGTCAGACTGCCATTCTGAATTACATCTAGGGGCAAGAAAGACATCTCCAGAAGATGATGACCTACCTGGAAGGCATTCATAGTGTTCTTTCTGGCCAACAGAGATCCTTTCAGGCTCTGGCTTCCTCCCTCTGTGTAGCCTCACATCACCCACCTAGTATCCCTCCCCCTGCCTGTCCAACAAATATACACACATTCCACTCACTCCCGTGCAGACACAAGAAAAAAAACAAGCAAGCATCCAAACACACTGAAACTACACACACCACCACTGCAGACTGTATCACATGCATTACATCCACACCCACCACACACAACTCAACATCCACTTACACACACCACTCCCCATCACATCCACCACAGCACATCAGACACTATGGACACATGCACACAACATACACCCACTACCACACTCAGTCAGTACTCACCTCACCAACATATACCCCCTCAGTCACATCCATTAACATACCACACACTACCACACTCACAGTCACCACCACAGTAACATCCACCACACACACTCCCAACAGTTCCACATCCATAAGCACCACTGACACCACATTCACCTCATACACCCCAAAAAAACACAGACTTACACAAACAAGCACCCACCACACCCCACTTTACGTTGACAAACCCATACTTGCAGCACATTCACCAGACACTCCTGCACCAATACTCCCAGGCAAATCAGTCACAGTCACTCCCTCTCCCTCCAAAACCCACCCCTTCCCAAATGCAATCCTATGTTCCCTGTAGAGGACTCATCCTTTTCCCTGGCCCTCAATCCTCCCAAGCCTCCTAACTTAACTACAAAAGAGGTTCCCACCCCTCCCACACCAAAGACTACCTCTCCTACCTCCCAGCCTATCTCTAGTGTCCAAGCATCCACCCCTTCTAGGTTCAGAGTTACCCCTTCCAAGACACTTTTCACCCCTTCTACATCCCAGCCCCCCCAAAGCATTTGCCCATCTCTTACTCTTCCAAATCCACCACTTCCTATGCTAAGTCCACCCCCCAAATCCAAACATCCCCACCCAAGTAATGACCCAGCGGAGCCCGTCCTGCCCAATGGATGCCCCTTTGTGAGGAGGACATCTGGCACTATCTGAAGAGGCAAGCACTGTGCACGTCAAATGTAAATAGGACTGACCATTGGCCTTTGATTGTTGTTTGCACACTCTTTGAGCTATGTTAGAAATGGGGTCCCTGGTTGGCTGTCAGTTTGCACTCTGTCCAAGCAGACACCCTCTCTCTAGTCAGGTTAACGGAGATACACAGCTAAGATAACCCCTGCCCACCTCCATGGTAGCTTGGCACAAGCAGTCAGGCTTATCTCAGAGGCAATGTGTAAAGCATTTGTACCACCATACACAGTAAAAACACCATAGAAGCACTCAACACCAGTTCAGAAAAATAGCCAATATTTATCTGAGTGAGACAACAAAAATCTAACTTACACAGGCAAAGTTATAAATTTTCAAAAATTAAACTTCAATGTAGGGTTTAGTAACACAAATGCTTTAATTTGGTGTTATTGTGGCATGGTGACAGAGTAATTTCCAACAATCCGACGCCAATGGCGCCGGTCATGGAGTCGCACGGACCCCCAGGTACAGTACCTTTTAAAAGTGAGGAAACAAGCCAGTGCACGGAGTTAGGGAAGCAAGACATCACTGATTGAGTGCGGTGACACTTTGGGCAACTTTAGGAGGTCGCGGTCACGACATGGGGCTATACGCGCCAGGGAGGAGTCAGGTGTCACGGATGTCGGTGACACAGCACTTCGGGACTCACAGAGTCACAGAACTTCAGAGAGGCTGCGGCAGCATCGGACAGGCGATGTCGGTCACAGTCATCACACTCCAGCTGGGACCATGGCTTTAGTTGCAGGTGACATCTCAGGGTCAGGCAGCGGCATCGGCACTAGCCTTGTCCAGAGTCAGTGCAACAGGTTTTTCTTGTTTTTCAACCAGAATTCCCTCCCAGGGGCCTAAAAACTGGAATAGACACCACCTTGCGAGTTAGGGTCCACAACAAGTGAACCCAGAGGTTGGTAGGTGAAGTCTTTGCTGTCCCTGAGACTTCTTAAGAGAAGGAAAGCTCAGTCCTAGCCCTTGGAGAAACTTCACCAGCAGGGTACACAGCAAAGTCAAGTCTATGCCCTCTTTACAGCAGAAGCCACAACTGCAGGCCAACCCAGAAAAGCATACAAAGCAAAGGAGAAGAACTCCTGCTCTTCAAATGTTCTCCTTAGCAGAGGTTCCTCTTGATCTAGATGTTTTCTAAAAATCTGAAGTTTTAGGTCCAATACTTATACCCATTTCTGTCTTTGAAGTAAGCAAACTTCAAGGGAAAATCTCTGTTGTTGACAGGATCATGCCTTGCCCAGGCCTGGCCCCAGACACACACCAGGGGGTTAGAGGCCTCATTGTGTGAAGTCAGGCATAGCCATTTCAGGTGCAGTTGTCAGCTCTACCCTCCCCACTCTAGCTCAGGAGACTCATCAGATATGCAGGACACTCCCAGCTCACTTTGTGTCACTGTCTAGAGGGAATTCACAAACAGCCCAACTGTCAGTCTGACCCAGACGATTGATTCCACAAGCAGGAAGAGGCACAGAATAGTGAAGCCAGAAAATACCTACTTTCTAAAAGTGGCATTTTCAAACTGACAATCTAAAAAACAACTTTACCAAAAGATGTATTTTTAAATTGTGAGTCTAGAGCTCCCAAGCTCCATATTTCTCTCTGATCACAATGGGAATCTGCACTTAAAAGATATTTAAAGGCAGTCCCTATGTTAACCAATGGAGGAGGTAGGCCTTGCAATAGTGAAAAACAAATTTGGCAGTATTTCACTGTCAGGACACGTAAAACCCACAAGTACATGTCCTATAATTTAAATACACTGCACCTGCCCATGGGGCTACCTAGGGTCTACCTTAGGGGTACCCTATCTGTACAAAAAGGGAAGGTTTGGGTGAATTGGCAGTTTAAAACTGAGCACACGGACACTGCAGTGGCAGGTCTGAGACATGTTTACAGGGCTACTCATGTGGGTGGCACAATCAGTGCTGCAGGCCCACTGGTAGCATTTGATTTACAGGCCCTGCGCACCTCTGGTGCACTTTACTAGGGACTTACTAGTAAATCAAATATGTCAATCATGGATAAAACAATCACCAATACAATTTAGACAGAGAGCATATGCACTTTAGTACTGGTTAGCAGTGATAAAATGCGCAGAGTCCTAAAGCCAACACAAACTGGTCTGAAAAAAGTAGGAGGAAGGAGGTGAAAAGTTTGGGGAAGTCCTTGTAAAAAGGGCCCAACAAGATACACACAGAGTTGTCTTCATCTTGAACATCTTGGTCCTTGTTTTTCTTTTCCCTAGCCACTTTTGTGACCATCAAAATATTTGAATATTGTTGATGTGAGACAATGTCATTGGGTCTCACATTATGGCAGGTTATGCTCATCATATGTGTTGGAAAATGGGTTATTGGTAAGGGCAGGTGGGTACCTACACTTAGCAATAGGCCACTAACCTCCACTAAGGTCGAGTTAGGTCTCAGTAAATTAAACCCAGCTCAACCCTTGGTAGCTTGGCAACGAGCGTCAAGGCTTAACTTAGGAGACAGAGTATAAAGCATTCAAATATCACAAAACAGTAATTAAATAAAACACAGGAAACAGTTTAAAAATCCAAAACCAACTTATAAAAAGATCATATTATCTTTAAAATGACACAAAAATGAATAAAATCAGATAAGGGGAACCGGAGATATGAATTTTTAAAGAATTATTGTTTTTTAGCGTCTTGAAACAGAAAAGCGGCAATCGGGTCATCTGGTTGCACCTCGACCGGGGCAAAGTCAAAGTTTAAGGCCGACCGCGATGGAGCCCTGCTCGGCTACAGGCCGCGGGAGGCCTCGGTTAAAAGTTTACCTTCACACTTAGGCGGTCATTCTGACCGCAGCAGTCGGTGGTCGCCGCCCGCCAAGCAGTTCCCGCCGAAAGACCGCTCCGCGGTCAAAAGACCGCGGCGGCCATTCTGGCTTTCCCGCGGGGCCGGCGGGCGACCGCCAGAAGACCGCCGGCCGGCCCAGCGGGAAAGCCCCTTCAACAATGAAGCCGGCTCGGAATGGAGCCGGCGGAGTTGCAGGGGAGCGACGGGTGCAGTGGCACCCGTCGCGATTTTCACTGTCTGCAAAGCAGACAGTGAAAATCTTTGTGGGGCCCTGTTAGGGGGCCCCTGCACTGCCCATGCCAGTGGCATGGGCGGTGCAGGGGCCCCCAGGGGCCCCACGGCACCCGTTCCCACCATCCTGGTTCTGGCGGTGGACACTGCCAGAAACAGGCTGGCGGGAAGGCGGTCGGAATCCCCATGGCGGTGCTGCAAGCAGCGCCGCCATGGCGGATACCCTGGGCCAGCGGGAAACCGGCGAGAAACCGCCGGCTCCCCTTTTCTGACCGCGGATTTACCGCCGCGGTCAGAATCGCCCAGGAAGCACCGCCAGCCTGTTGGCGGTGCTTCCGCCGCCCTCCGCCATGGCGGTCATGGACCGCCAGGTCCAGAATGACCCCCTTAGTCTCTTTTTCAAAGATTTTCTTCAGCGGGACGAACTTGCCAGTCCAATCCGACCTCCTGGAGCCCTTCTCCAGATATGCGATGCGGGAATCCTCGGTGGAGATTTTTACCTTCGGACTTAGTTGTTTTTTCGAGGTGAAAATCCTTCGATCGGGGTAAACCTGGATCTTGATCCGACGTCCCTGGAGCCCTCCTCGGATACGCTGGCTGGGAGGTCCCGGTCAACTTTTTACCTGCAGACTTAGTCTCTTTTTCGGAGATTTTCTTAACCAGGACGAACCAGCAAATCAGGCCGGGTCGTGGTTGAGGCAAGCCGGCTAGAGTTGCTGCGGCAGGTCGGTCCCTCTATGGAGCTTTTTTTCAAAATTTCTCCAAACTTCCTAAACTTCTGGGGCTTCTCCCAGATGTCCTTTCAAGGTTCTTTTGAGGTACACAGCTCACCCCAAGAGTCCAGAAGTTCTGAGATGGTCCTTGGGGGTGCGGACTACAACTCTCAGAATGTACCTGGTGCAAACTCCATTTTGGCCACTGGGCAGTGGTCAGCTGGTTGATTTCTTCAGGAGTTGGTGCAGGGGACTCTGGTTAGCAATTTTTCACCTGTAGGAAACAGGGAGTCCCTCCTTGAACCAGTTGAAGCCAGGAAAAGTCCTTCTTGTGGTGAAGCCAAAGTGTGCAGCTGGTGCAGTCCTTCTGAGTGCAGGTTCCAGGTGCAGGCCAGGGGTCCAGCAGGGCAGTCCTTCTTCTCCTTTGGTTCTTCCTTGTTGGAATCTGATGGGGATCTGAGGTGTGGGTGCAGGTCTGCCAGTTTTATCCTTGCTCCTGGGTGAAAAGCAGGGGGGTCCTGGTTCTCCAATCAGGTGCAGGGTCCTTCCCCCTGTGATGACCACTTCCTGGGAAGAGTGGAAAAAATCAATCCCAGGAGGCAACATTCTCCAAAAATCCATCATGGCTGAATCTGATTTTTGGAGGTTACATCTGGCTGAGCCCACCCACTGGTGTGGCTAAAAATCATAAACACACCCCTCTCCTGCCCTCTCCTAATCTAATCAAGGGGGCACCGAGTTGTCTAGGGTTGCAGGATTTGGGGGTATTGCTGGTTGCTCCAAATGTCCTGCTCTGCCTTTGTAGACCAGTTTGGCAGCCCTCCCCCTTCCTGCATCACCATCTGCTGAGGGGAGATTCCCTCCCACAGGCACATTCCTTTGTGTGAAGACAGGTCACTGGCCAGGCTGCTAGAGGCTGGCCAATCAGAGCACAGCAGCAAAAACAATGCAGGGCTGAAATTGGCAACTTTTCAGGTCAAGTTTAAAACTCTTTACCTGAACAAGTTATATTAAATCCAACAACTGGAAATTGTGGGGTTTAATAGAACAATCAATTTGATAACAAACTTGTGGTATCCATCATTTAAGGGAACTTTAAAAATTAAAATAAGGTCTCCCCATTCTAGCCTATGAAGGCCATTTACTACAATGAGGGAAAAACGAATTTGGCTGTTTTTACCTCACCAGGGCTTATAAAACTATTTTTATAAGGTCCCTGCTTATAGTTACATGGCACCCAGCCCTAGAGGCACATAGGGCCCAACTTAGGGGTGACGTATATGAAAAAATAAGGTAGTTTAAGACTTTGGAACTACTTTTAATTCCAAAGTCGAATTTGCATATAACTTTCATTTAAAAGCAGCCAGCAAGGCAGGCCTACCTTCAAAATGACACTGGGCACCTCAGCAGTGCACCTATGGGTGTACTACCTATGCTGTGGTCCCTAAACCTACATGCCCTACCATATACTTTGGACTTATAGGTAGGTTAACTTAGCCAATTATAATTAGCCTAATTTGCATATTGATTTTACACAGAGCACAGGCCCTGGGGCTGGTTAGCAGTACCCAGGGCACTATAAGAGTCAGGAAAACACCAGCAAAAAGTGAAAAATGGGGACAAAAAGTTAGGGAGCCACTGCAATCCGCCCTGTTTTCTCACAATATGTTTATGGTGTACTTTTTTATGTACATGCACAAATTGTGTTGGGATGTGTTTGGTATGTACCTTTCTGGGTAGGCATTAATTATGGTGGAGAACACGTGCCACATCTACTTTCTGTGCTTTGTAACATTGGGATGTGGGACTGCATGTGTGTTATTTCTCCGCTTAATGATGATCAATGTGGCCCGGTTTGTATATTTGATTTTTGTGACCAGTACAGGACCTACATAGATTAAGTGGCACTGTTGCATGGATGTATATGTGTGACGTATCCAAATTGAGCCTGACATTGCACAGCTAGTCTTGTGCATTGTCACCCTCATGTGACTTGCACATCTCCCTATGATATATATTGGATGTGTGTTGAATGTGTGCAAGTTAGTCATTTATTTCTCTACACCTGCAGGGTGGTTGGTTGTCATGGCTGTGTCCATTGCTTTGTGTGTATTTTACACCTACTTTAGTTGCATTTGAGGAATGCAATTACTGATGTGTTTGCTCAAATATATTTCACTTCCAGATTGCACACAATTACATGGGACTTTGTGATGCTATTGTATGTACTGGCTATACTCTGAGCCTGGGGGCTTGTGTACTGAGACGTTTAGGGACATAGGCAAAATGGACTGAGGCACAGAGGTTCAAAGGGGCTCCTGATAGTAATGAGCCTGTTCTAGAAGGGGTATTTCCATGGTGGGCTTGCACTAGATTTTAGGTGTATTGTTTAGGATAGCATTTTCCAAATTGATTGTTTGATGTGCCTGATGTGTGAGGGTCTAGTGCAGTACTATGGCATAGAAGGTTTGTTTGATTTTAATGCTACACCCCTACTTTGGTTTGTTGTCTATCAATACTGAATGTAGCCTGTGCAAAGTTTGAGGATGTCACAGTGATTATTTGCTGTGATGCTAGGAAAGCAAATGTAAATGGAAGAGATGAGGACTTACCATCCGTTGTGTCCACAATGGTGTGGGCTTTGGCGGTCATCAAGTAGCAGCAGCAGTAGCAGGATGTGTACTATCAGCTCCATGACGTCAGGGTACATGTGTAGGTGAGTGAAGTGAGTTTCTGCTTTTTAATACTCCGTTTCTGCCAGCTCAGGTGTGGTGATTTGGCCACCACAGTCACATCAGTGACAAGGTGCATCGTGATTGGACTGGCGGTGGAACTGGCGATCTGCCCTGAGACATACATATTGGCCTCAACCACCGCTGTCGCGGTCTGTATTTTTTGGCGGTAATGGGAGTACTGTGGCTGTCTTTCCTACACACACCTGCTTTACTCGTCATAGGGCGGGGTAACCACCGACTTGGTGGTCAGGGAGAACCATGCTGTTTCCACGGCAGTGACCTTACCGCCAAACTCATAATGGGCCCATTGTTACTGGTGCTAATGTGGAATCTATGTAAATATCTTTTGTGTCACTGTAAGTGGAGACCTAGAAAGATCTTAATAGGTAGGGTTTCCTATTGTGAGATATTTCCAGGGTATTGAATTTGTTGACGAGGTTGCAAAAATTTATTGGAATTGATCAGCTCATTAAATGTGCTTATAAGTTGCATTTTCTACAAAGAAATGAACATGATATCTAACAGACAGTTAAGCCATCACAGGGGAGAAGTAATGTGTATTTGACCAATCCAATGCCTAGATGTGTACAATACAGGCAAACAGACAGCTTTGTGGTATATGTAGCAGTAGTCATCATGTGAGCAGTGCAGAGTCAAATGGTTACCTGCCACTTCCAATTGGCTGGAGCAGCTTAATGCCTTACAACTAATTGATGTACACTCTTGATAAAGTGTCATTCATGCCATCAATAGTTTCATTTGGGGAGACCAGGACAGCATCAAGCTTGGTAGACAGGCATGTCTCTGAGTTGATCATGCTATGTAGATTGTTCAGTCCATGGTAAGTGGACATCATATGTGATATGGGAAACAAGTGGAAATGGACAAGAGCACAATAGCCTCTTGCTTGGAGTTACAGAAACAGGGCCTTGAGGTAGTTGTAGCCATGTCACTATCTCTACTTCCCAACACTTGCCAAAAAGTTGGTCTTACATACCTGTTTCTGTATTGCAGTTATGGTAGACCACACATTTACATATTGACCTGTACCACGGATCCTTGGATGATATTTTGATAGTAGAACACTCACAGACCCCCTTCCAACATATGGCATGTAATGGAGATTGATACATGTGATGTTATGTACAACAACACACATTGACAAACTAACGTCTCTGATACTTTGGGTATTGCGTATTAGGAAAGTAGATGGACAACACAATGGCAAAAGCTGAGAGGAAAGCATATAGGACACTGACGTTTATGACAGTTATTGTGGTGCAACTTACCAGACTCCACTCCCCCAGCTATTCCTGTCAATCCCTCAGGATGCAGGGTGGCCACGACCTTCTCCCCTCAGAGAAAGAGTTGTAATGGGGCGCTGGAGGACTACCACCAGTCTACTGGGTCTCCATGTCTTTCTTGGAGGCCAGGGAACACACTTTCCCCCTCAGGTTTTCCACCTCTTCCTAATATCCTCCTTTGTGCACAAGGAGGCGCCCACAGCATTCACTCTGGCGACTATCATTTGACAAATTACCATTTTCCTACTGAGAGGGGTATGTTGAGCTTGAACTCCAAACGATTGTGGCTCTACTCTTATGATTTCATCCATCATGACTCTCAATTCATCCTCAGAAAAACGTGGATTTTTAGAATGTGACATGATTGCAAATTAAAGTTGGTGACAAGGACTAAAAAAATAAGACAAGTGATATTGTGATAAAAAATGAAAATAAGTATGTGGAGTGTGTTAAATTGGGTGGGAAAAAAGGGCTGCCTTATCTTACAAAAATAAAACAATGATATGTGATCTCTGTCTTGCTGTGCTGCAGTGGAGAGGCAGAGGATCATGGTCTGGCATGGAGTGTGTTTTTATAGTGTGATTTGCAGGTGTATCCACTTGGCCAATGGATGTTAGCTGTGTTGTTTTTTAATACATCCAATGGGCACTGTTCTGGTGCTTTGCTGAGAACTTACAGCGACGGCCTACTGCCATCAGGTAACTGCCACAAGGGGACTGTCACTATGACTGTGTTTTTGTATTCCGTTTGGCGGTTAGCCATGGCCATGACAGTGACAGAATACTCACCATCAACATTGCAGTCTGCCACACCATTGGCAGGATGCACCTCGGTGACTCAGTCAGCAGTTCAGGCTGCATTTATCATAATACGGCGGGTGGGACACTGCAGGCACAGCAGTCTTCTTGGGACTGCAGCGGCGGCAAACTGTGGGTCTGACTGGCAAACTTGTATTCAGGCCCTAAATCTGAACAAAGAAATCTTTACAACTACTTTGTCCAGTGGCTCCTTGAGGATGGCACATCCTCCTCCTCGGACATGACCTTCATCCTTGGCCCAGTGAACTTCTACCTTCTCGGAGACTGTTTATCAAAATGTTTTATGTCCAAAGGTAAGCGCTAACCGGGACCAATCTAATGTTTGTATCCAACTTGCGATCCCTCGCAGTTGGCTAATTTTTTTTACTTTGACCAGGCCTCATGCGACTAGATGTCTGTGGTTGGCGATTTGATGTTTTAGGCCCTAATAATAAACTTTACAAATTAGGTTCACTAACAAAATATTGGAACTCTAAATATCTTTATAGAAAAATATTGTGACAAAATTATGGAGCACAAAATTATTTTTATCCTAAACTTATAATTCACAATACAAAAGTATCAGAAAAAAATATAATTTTACACTAATATCCAAAAATATATACAAAAATATTGTTTTTCAAAATACACATAGTTAAAAATAGTAAACATTAAATATATTAACATGCAACAGTTATACAATGTAAATTAAATGTATTTAAATAATATAAAAATATATATCAATATATACTTATTTAAACAAATACACACAAATACATATGTGTGTTTATATGTTTATTTACACATATATAATGTAAAACTATTATTTAAATAATAATTGCAATTTATCTTATAATTATATTTATTTATATTATAATTTACAATGTTTTTAAATTTAATAATATAACAAGTATATATATATTATTTTATTGGTAGAATTATGTTGAATAGGGTCATGTGACAAACATTATAGGGCAGAAAAAATGGCATCTGACAGGTTGAGAAAGGCACAGTGTACCGAAACATATTCTGTTTTTCTAAGGCTGTAATAAACTATCACTTTGGAGCTCACACAAAGTGCCTGTCTTCTGTTGACAGAAGTGTTGGGATATATATATATATAGGATCCAAAGTGCTCAAAACAAACTCATGTGGCCCAAGAGGGGTGGTGCGAGAACCGGAATGAGCAAGCCAGTAATTAATAATCCAAAGAACAAAAATAAACAAATGCTACTCGCACACTCAGGATTCAAGGAAAGCTAAATTCATTTTAATCCAAACACAACGCGTTTCGGCTGACACAGAAGCCTTGGTCACGTGATAATTACCACCAATACACCATTGCTAAATACTATATATTCATAGACATAGAAATGAGACAAAAAAAACAGATAACTGAAACTAAGACCCTCAGATCACAACCCCATTAAATATGCATAAATAATATTGATAGTAGCTAGTTAAATCTGTACCAATATTAAAACTATCCTAATATATAAACATTGGTGTATATTATCCCAATAAAAAGCGGAGGAAGGAGAAAATGTAGCATAGCAGTGTTAATAATCCACTGGACCATTTTGTAGTAATAAAATATTATCAATTATAAGCCCCAATGGAAATAAAATCACATAATAAACATTTTACATAATAGATCAACATTCTTAACCTCAGTAACATCAATGCTAATTCCCATAGATTTATAAATGCATAAATAACATAAACTTATAAACATTATTTAAAAACAAGAACAACAATTATAGAAACAATTTAAAACATAGACATTTAAAATATTATTTAACCACATAACTAAACTTTAGAAAATGCTATTTCTTACCTTAAAACATCGTTGTTTTTGTCAGCAACATTTTTTTACACAATATTTCTGTGTCACGATATTGAAAAGTCACAATTTGATCAGAACACCTAAAAATTCATAATTCAAGTTCAACTTATTTGATTTTTGTCATCTTGGTATAAAAAAATATTAAAATGTACTCTATTTTCTAAATTGATGTGTTTTGGTTTCACTTAATTACTGTTTTTCTGCTACATAAATAGTTTACACATTGCCTCTAAGTTAAGCGTGGCTGCTTTTGTGCCAAGCTACCAGAGGGTTCAGCAAAGGTTAATTTGGTGACTTTTATGGGTTCACCCTGTCAGTATTTGTGACTGTTGCTTGGGCAGGGTGAACATCTCACTCAACCATCAACTCCCTTTCTCACAAAGTCTAATTTATTAGATATTTTCTCTCTTGTTGATAGTAAAGAAGAGATTTTATTTTTGGATTGCTGATGGATCATTGTCTATCTGACACATCAGTCCCCAAGTTCCATAATAGAGGTCTTAATATTTTCCTTCATGTTGCACCCTGCCAATCAGAGAAGTTTGAGTATGCAGATTCAGCTTTGAATGAGCAAAACTAAAATGTATGGCATCATAAAAAGCTTTGTTGTCCAATCAGATTTGTTTATTTTTAGAATTGGCGTCTGCAGAAGGTCTGCGGCTCGTCGTCCATCAATCTTTATGGACTAATGGTCTAGATAATGCTAAATGTTCAACCCTTTTAGGCCCACCCAAAAACATTTTGTTGAAAACTACTAAACAGATTTACACCAAACAATGCAAAGGTATCTCCTTGAGTAAAGTTCCACTATCATGCCAAATTTGGTTTAAATCCTTTCAGATACTTTTTCCAAAGAGGAGAGAAAATATTCTTATTGTAATCAAAATGGAACACACTGCTTTTATGTATCCCCCCACATATGAAGGTGGGTGTGTGATTTTATGACATTGCCTGGATTGATGTATATTTGTGAGTTTATTGGCATATGATGGTGAATGTTTTGAGTTATTATGTTGGTTATGTGTGCACATGACTGTGGGCAATTTGTTATGAGTTGTTTATCTGTATTACGTAAGATGTGGGTGTAAGGACTTAGGATGGAGGGTTAGTGGACTTAAGATGTTTCTTATATTGCAGTCTGATGTGGGTATGCTTAAGTATTATAGTGACTGGGTGAGGCTTTGATGTTGGTTGTGTGGACTGATAGGGCTTTATTACGAGTCTGATGGTCTTTTGGCAAGACCGCCACATTGGCGGGCATCAAAAGAATGCCATGTTGGTGGTCATCTGACTGCCGAATTAGGAGTTACACTGTGAAGTCCTCAAAAAACTGAAAAATGTCTGAAACTGCAAGGACATTGGAGGTCGAAAAAGAGGTGATTCCGACCTCCCACACCGCCAGCCCAACAAAAATCCTCCCATCAAATTATGATCCACAAATCACAAAAGCGGTTCTTCTATGAAGGAAAACTATTGGCGGTGCAAACAGCGGCGGTTTCAACTCACATCACACTGAACACAACACCACATTGGATAGTTTGAATACCTTACACCTGACACAAATCCACAAACTTGACATACCTATACCCGCCACCATAAAACACACCCCTACACTACCCACAATTCTTTGCAACCAGAACGCCACTCACAGCCAGACACTAGCAAAAATAAAAGACCTGTCTAAACAAACAATAGGCACGCCTACACATTTCACTCATCACTCATCCCACACTTGCACAAAATACACAAGGCACAATTATTCAACCCACGCAATACACAACAACCGTCACCCTCTCACATCACAGCACCCACATCTCATCACTAAAATGTGTTCATCTTTTTTTCACTACCTCATTGTCTTTACTACCACTTCCATGTCCCCACAAAAATATCCACATTTCATGGATGAGAAGTTGAGGGTCATGGTGGACAAAATTGTCAGGATAGAGCCACAGCTGTTTGGAGCACAAGTCCAGCAAACATTTATAGCCAGGAAAATGGGGTTGTGGCAAAGAATAGTTGACAGGGTCAATTCTGGAGGAAGTTATCCACGCACAAGGGAGGGCATCAGAAAGAGGTGGAACGACCTCAGGAGGAAGGTACGTTCCATTGTATCCAGGCACCAGGTGGCAGTACTGAAGACTGGTGGTGGCCCCCCACCTCCGCCCCCTACTTTCACATCTTGGGAGGGGAAGGTCTTGGACATGCTGCATCCTGAGGGCCTGACTGGAATACCTGGGGGAGTGGAGTCTGGTCGGGTCCCCACAACATACATATCACCAAAATGCTTTGTCTTACATGCTCCCTTCTCACCTTACCCCACCTCAATTACCAAACCAATCACCAACCCTCTCAGCAAATACCCCTCTCTGCCAAGCCACAAGTCCACTAAACTCACCTGGCCCCACAGCCCGTGGAAATGGCACATGAAGTACTGGCTAATAAGGGCCCTACAACTCCCAGAATGCAATATCCCATCATTGTGAAAACCTGGAGAGTGCAGCAAATATTAGATGTCATGCATGTTAAACTAACTTCCTATCTAAACCATCTAGAATGTCCTAGTGTGGAACAGTATATGGCAATGACAGCAATGCATTGGCTCACTCTCACTATCATCCCAAGCAAAACACATCTATATCTGAGTGCCAATTCATAATGGCCTCAGATCAAATATTCCTAAGCTAGAAATGTACTTACCTGGGTTGGAAAGTCAAAAGGCTGAGTGGATGCACATGCAGTACATCCAGATACAGGTCAATGTCCATTGCTTACTCAAATACTTTGGCCCATATTTATACTTTTTTAGCGCCGCATTTGTGCCACTTTTAGACGCAAAAGCGGCGCAAACTTACAAAATACAATTGCATTTTGTAAGTTTGTGCCACTTTTACGTAACAAAATGACGCAAATGCAGCGCTAAAAAAGTATAAATACGGGCCTTTGTCCCTACAATGACACAAATGTGAATTGTACAGCTCTTATTTGTGCTATCTATCATGCCAGACAATTCATTAGGGAACAGAGGTGAACAGCCATGTCAATAATCAGACAACATCAGATGGCATCAGCAGTACAATCACTACCAATCTAGTCTAACTACTCTAAACATGGAGTATGGAACTGAAGTCACAGAGTTTTATGTTGGACGAAGTTATGCTGTGCAGCAGCTGTCAATGTCATTGCTCAGAATCATGTTAAGGCACTATCTGCATCTCACACAACTGTAACAATACCCCCAATTTAATCTGAACTGTGTTCCACTTCTCCTACAGGTAACCTTGCCAGTGTCACGATGGACAGGATACCAGAGGCTGTCACTACCACTCTGGATGAAGGCCTCTGTGAGGACAACTCCCCTGGATGTCTGGACACTGATGACGAACCTGGGCAGTCAACAACTTTCAGCCTTACCCTGCCCACATCAACTCCTCCCACCCTTGCTGCATCTATGATACAGGCAACCATTCGCCCCTCAACCTGTGTTCCAAGGACAGTTCCGTTCATTGTGTGCCCACCATACAGGTACCTGTGTCCCCTCTTGTCACCCTTGACAATGATGGTCCTGCATCCTCTGGGAGTGGGCACACTATGCCAGTGGCACAGGCTTTTGGCAGTAGAGTGTGAGGGACGGATGCTGTGGGCCAGAGAATGGGGAGCCTATCAAAATTCCCAGGGCATGATGGGCCAAGTAATCATCATGTTGGGGGAAATCCAGAAAGCTGCAAAGGGACATTCACCAGGAAGTCATGCAGTAGTGGCAGGCACAAAATTCTAGCTTCTATTGCTGGGGTGGTGAGGGACATCAACACTACCCTGAGTAGGTCTACATCACAACATCGTGGCTCTTACACTAGTAATGGCCTTTCAACATCTGCAGCTGCTAGTGGAATTGAGGCCCTGCCAGGGGAAGGGCATGCCTCCGACACCCTACCCTCTGTAGCTGAAGAACCCCCTGCCAACGGGGACGTCCACCCAGACATCCAGCAGGATCAGATGCCAAGACCATACCCACTGCCAGGAAGTGAACCTCTCATGACTTGCTCCCCTTGTGTGCCATAGATACACCCTGTTGACTGTGCTGTAACTAAACTCCATTTTCCCTTTTTGCAATGACACTGTACTTGTGTATCCTAATGGCGTAGAAGCTACCCTCATGATTCCAGCCACCATGACTGAACCCTTCACTGTGAATTTTGTGTTTTTGTTAGTTACTAGTCACATACATTGTTTTACTGTTCACAATAAATCACCCATGACCACCAGTCCTGTGCATGTGTCATTTATCAACTATATAAAACTCTGCTATCAATGTGTCCCTATGTATTGTACAACCTATGTAATGGATATCGCACATGGACTCTATCAGCAGGAGACTCGTTACATTAGGATTCTAACATGGACAGATTCAAAAACTGTTGTATGCTACATCTACACACATTTATTGGTAGACATGCAAACAGCACATAACTGAGTGTAATATCAGGATGTTTGCTAAGGTGTCACACAATGCTGAACCACAGGATACAGAAGTTAGGGTCATGTTAGTCTTCCTACAAGACAGGAGGCACACAGATAAGTCCTTTGTGTCACCTCGTAAAGCCTCGTCACATACCCATACCATAGCTTCCAAATATCCACATCCCATGGTACAGACAGATAGTGCGTATGCTCCCAGTCTAGGGATCTCTCACTTACATTAGTCACATACCTGTAGGCTTGTCACTCACCTATGTCAGTCCACCGTGACATGAACATTGGTCTGAAAAGTAGGAACACTCTGACAACTAGGTTCAAGTAAGAATATATACAATAGAAACCATTGTGATGGGAGTGGCTGTGGTACTACATTTACACATGAGCCAGACACATATGGAGACACAAATGACACCATGTGATGACCTCCTGTACCCTGCAGGTGAACTTGATGGGAAAACACATTAACACCCCAGTGACCTGACAGTCTAGCAATGTTAGTTGCGGCCACATACTCATGACCATTAGTACCTCGTTGCATCCATGTCCACTTCTCATGTCTGTCTGCAATTCCATACTGTCTGTCACTTGCCAAGGTTGATGAGCCAAACAGTACCTCCGCAAATCTGTGACTGACTGAGATAAGGGATGGGACATAGCAGAAAACATTCCTCAAATCAGAGAAGTCATGTCTACAAGTGTGACTGGGCATCTGCTATAACAGAACATGATACTGTAGACCACTCTGTCCTGTAAAAAATAAAAATTATCTGTCTGCGTGCACAACTCACTTATAGGCTTTTAAGCTACCTACAACCCTACAGATGATGCAATAAAGGAGGTGACATGCTACCCATCAACTTCAGGTTACAAACATGAATCACAACATTAAGGAAACATCACATACCTTTTAGTCAGTTGAAGTACTGATTGATGAGATCTGCCCTGGAATCTCCTGCTTCATCTTTCTCTGGCTCTTCATCACTTGCCAAATCTGCATTTCCACACGCATGTTCTGCTGCTTCCCCCTCATCAGGTATAATTGGTATCTGACGTCTCAGGACAAGACTGTGGAGCATGCAGCAGGCACCTATTTTTGACATACCTTGTTGGGTGAGTAGAGGAGGACTCCTCCTGAAATGTCCAAGCACCTAAATCTTGCTTTCAGGAGCCCAAAAGTTTGTTTCACGACATGACTTATCCTCCCTTGAGCCTCATTGTAGCAGACCTTCCCTTACGTGGTTGGTTACCTCACTGGTGTCAACAACCAAGGATGGTTAGGATAGCCAGAGTCACCTGTAAGCAATTTGGTAGAACAACACAAATGTATATGTGGGACATGCAACATTGTGATGGTGTTAGACATACTTTGCAAACACACATTTCAATTGTAACTTACCAACCAGCCAGGCCATCTCTGTTTGGAGTTGTGTCATCAGCAGTGGGACATTGCTGTTATGCATAGTGAAGGAATCATGGACTGATCCTGGATACTTAGCACTGACTTGTGAAATGTACTGGTCTGCTAGAAACACCACTTGAATGTTTATGAAGTGGTAGTTTTTCCTGTTCATATACACCTGTTCATTGGCACTGGGGGTAACCAAGGCTACATGGGTGCCATCAATGACTCCAACTACATGTGGAATGTGTCCCATAGCATAAAACTCTGCCTTCACATAGGCCAAATCTGCATGTTGAGGAATCCTGATATAGCTGTCCAGGTGTTGCAACAATGCACACAGTACATCCTTCAAAACCAGATTGAACATGGGCTGCAACATTCCTGCAGTTAGGGGCACTGTATTCTGAAAGAATCCAGTGGCCAGGAAGTGTAGCACTGGCATGACTTGAACGATGAGAGGTATGCTGTATGGATTGCGAATGGCAGGCATCCGATCTGGCTCCAACTGATCACAGAGATCCATGATAGTATGCTGATTAGGCCCATTTGTCTGGATAATATGCCTTTCCTCCATTGTGTAGAGGTCTACAAGTGGCCGATACTCTCGTGGTTGTCTTCCTCTTCTCATGGCAGTGTAACAATGTGAAAACATGTAAATATAGTATGTGACATGCAGCATGTACACATCATGTAAATGCCATTGTACAAGTCACAGATATCTGCTGTAGAGGTTGGTTGCAACCTCTGACATCTACAGTACAGCACATAGCTCTGCATGCGATGACACTCTTCTTGGTGCACAGAGCTCTGCATCCGATGACACTCTGCTTGCTGGACATTCCCTCAAGTACCTAATGTACTACACATACATATTAATCTGTTACAGTATTTGTTTGTTAGTACAACCGATTTGAAATGTCGTGCACATATTGTTGCACAATATCTACAATGATGATGCACATAGGATACTGAGACTAGGTGTACATTGTTATTACCACATGTCCCTCAGTTACACAACATTTACTGCTCACATGCACAAATAGACAACTAAACATGTAGGCAGTACTTACAGATATACTGTGCAATATAGGGCATAGTTTATGACGCAGATTAAAAAACTCTTCCATACATGAAAGGTGCACAAAATGGCAGCCACCTGACCTACTGTACTGGACATGTACTGGACATGTGGAAGTGACCTAAGTCTGCAGGTGAAAGTCATTATGGTAGTAGGCAATCACAACTGAGGTGCAAATTACCATTGGAACACACTGTTGCCTTTGGTGGACTTGGGTCAATGACGATGTCTGCCGGCAGTTATGGTCCTGTATGTGGCAGATGTAACCACCATCTTCTGTAGTATTGCTCACTTGACTCCTGACACTGCTGCCAGCAAGACCTCCACTACCTGAGCTGATGTGTGCTACCTCTGGGAGCTATCATGCCATGTCCTGCAGGTGATAGGGCCCCAGCCTTCCCTACTGAAGAGCTGGACAAGCTTGTGGATGAAGTCCTACCCCTGTTAGGACAGCTGCATGGTGCACCAGAGGAGCAGGTGAGACCAACGGTATACCAATGTGAGAAAGGTGTGGTGTATGATGGTGAACCTAAAATGTAAAGTAGTTAAGGCATTGATGCATGCAGATACTAAATAGTACAAAAGAGAGGATGGGAATGGTTGCCTACGTGCTGAACTGAAGAGTTCTGTTCACTTGTTTTGGGATGGTGCATGTGGACATGACATTTTCCTTTTGTCTGTATCACCCATGCAGGTCAATGCCCATCAAAAAATGGGAATCTGACATGCCATTTCCAAGCAAGTGCTGACCCTAGGGGTCCACAGTCGGTAGAACACCCACTGTAGGAAGCAGTGGGAGGACCTGAGATGCTGGGCCCAGAAGACTGCAGAGGTCCAGCTGAGGATGTCCTCCCAATGAGGGAGGAGTACCTGTCAGACCTTGACCCCTCTAATGGCCTGCATTTTGGCAGTGGCCTACCCTGAGATGAATAAGCGTTTGAGGGCAGTACAGCAGTCACAAGGGAGTAACTGACAGAACCCATTTACATGTCTCTGCCAGTTAAGTGTATGATGTCTAAGTATCTCAGCTGTGTCAATGTGGTAAGTGCTACAGGTAACGTGTCTCATAGGAAGACATAGTACTCCAGTTGTGAACAATGAAAGTTGTGAACAATGAAACACATATGTGGCCGTTATATTGTGTATAGGGACATGTTAATCACCTATGTAAACCAAATAGTATGACTGCATGTGGAGATGCACATGTGACTGTGTCATCAACTCTACCACCCACAACACCAAAGAACTCTACAAAGTCATCAAAGAATTCACCAAACCACAAGCTGGGATCACAGACATCACTTCATCACAGGATCTCTGCAACAGACTGGCCACATTCTTCTAACAGAAGATCCAAGATTTCTATGACAGTTTTGGATCACAAGACTCTCTGAGTCCTCCAACAACATCTCTGCCAGGACCAGCCAAACCCACACAACTCCTGTATGCCTAGACCCCCTTCATGACGAATGATACCAACCACATCATGGGCAGCATCCACTTAGGAGCCCAGACTGACCCCTGCCCACACTACATCTTCAACAAGGCAAACGCCTTGATCGCGCCTGAACTCTGCAAGACCATCAACTGCTCCCTAGTCAGCAATCTACCCCGCAGACTGGAAGCACGCTGAGATTCGACCACTTCTGAAATCCAGAGCCAACCCGATGGACCTCAAGAACTACTGATACATCCCACTGCTACCCTTCCCGGAAAAAGTCGCAGAGAAAGCAATCAGCACTCAGCTATATCAAGACATCGAAGACAACAACATCCTGGACATCTCCCAATTAGGATTCAGAACTATCCACAGTATTGAAACTACTCTGCTTATAGCCATAGATGACATCTACTCTTTCCTCGACCTCGGATAAACAGCAGCCTTCATCCTACTGGATCTTTCAGCCACCTTCTCTACAGTGTCCCATCGTACACTATGCACCAGACTCCTTGTGGCTGACATACGCAGCTAAGCCCTTCAATAGATACACTCCTTCCTAACAGGCAGAACACAGAAAGTGAGGCTCCCGCCACACTTACCAGAACCCACTGATATCAGCTGTGGAGTACCCCAAGGATCATTGCTGAGCCTCACGCTGTTCAATGTCTACATGGCAGAACTCGCCCCCTTTCTCAGGAACTACGGCATGAGCATTGTCTCCTATGCTGATGACACCCAGCTGATCCTCTCCTTGACCGAGAACCCCTCCATAGCCATGAAGAACTTCAGAGACGGGATGGAAGCAGTCGCCACCTGAATGAGGGAGAGCTTACTAAAGCTGAACTCCGACAAAACCGAAATCCTCCTCTTGGGACTATCCCCATCTGCTTGGGACAACTCCTGTTAGCCCTCTACACTCGGCACAGCCAAATCCCTACAGACTATGCTAGAAATCTCAGCATCATCCTCGACTCAACGCTCACCGTGACCAGGCAGGTCAACTCTGTCGCATCCTCCTGCTTCCACACCCTCCAACTCTGAAATATTTTCAGATGGATACCAACTGACTGCTGGAGATCCGTGACACATGCCCTAATCAAAAGCAGACTCGACTAAGGCAACACCCTCTATGCTAGAACTTCCAAGAAGAAAATAAACAAGCTGCAACAAATTTAGAATGCCGCCCCTAGACTCATCCTACATGTCACCCACCAAGAACAGATCACAGAACACCTGAAGAACCTCCACTGGCTCACCATCGAGAAGAGGATCAACTTTAAACTCCTTGCAATCGCCTACAGAGCCCTCCAGAACAGCGGACCCATCTATCTCAACAACTGCATCATCTGCATCATCTGGTACTCCCCTTCCAGACCTCCCTGCCCGTCCCAACAGCTGCTCACCAATGTACCCCACATTAAGAAGCCCTCAGATGGAGGAAGAGTATTCTCATACTTGGCAGCTAACGGTTGGAACACCTTATCACTGCACCTTAGACAGCCACCATCGCTGCCTCAGTTCAAGAAGGACCTTAAGACCTGGTTATGAGTTTTAATTCAGAAGGTAATATGATTTACATCTCAGGACAGTTTTTAGTGATATAGGTGTTTAGGTGATGTCATGTAGAGATTTCTAATCAACAAGTATAGTGGAATCGTATGTGGCCTTTATGCACATTGTTTGGTGTCTATTGTATTGGAGGTGTTGGTATGCTTCCTGTGGTTGTCTGTGGTTATATCCTGTGTGCTAAGTAGGGCCCTATTGCAGGACATAGAATTGTTGTCCATGTGTAAATGAGTTAGATAAGTGGGTCCAGATACTCTTAATAAATATTTTTATAGTATTTAGGTTGGTGTTTCAATGACATGCAATGTCATTTTATGAGGTACACTATTTGGGTATGACATAGATTGTGTCTTCATCTAAGGTGTTTAACACTGTGGAAGATATGGACAGATTCCAAAGTTAGTTATGTGTTTGCAAAGCAAAATGCTGTGTTGTATTTGAAGTGAGATGAATTTACTGTCATGTAACATGACTACTGGTGATTGACTGGGCAAATATAGTGTAGGGGGAGTCATGACATTGTGTTGCAAGTAAACTGCATTTCCTATGCATGACTTGTTGATACACAGTGATGATCTGTATGGGGAGAGCTTTTAGATGTAGCACATTCAACTTGCAAAAAGAACAGATGATGGCCGGAACGCTGAACAATGCAAACATTCACCCCCATTCACAAAGATCTGCATTTAATCCATCGTTTTTTTGCTCACCACGCCACCCCAGTTTGGACACAGCCATATACAAATCAGTCTTGACCCTGTTCCTCATGGGAACAGTCCAGCCTGAACTGCCAAGCCAGGTCCTCCATTGACCGGAAACAAGCATCCTAGGACCAGTTTCAGGATATCACCCTTCATCCGCTAGGCTGGCTTGAATCCAGTGGTGCAGTGAGCCCTGGACCCACGTCTAGGCATACCCTTCCAACTTGAGACGACAAATGCAAAAAGAACAGATGATGTACAGAACACTGAACAATGCAAACATTCACTCCAAGTCACAAAGATCTGGGTTTAATCCATTGTTTTTTTTGTTCACCAAACCACCCCAGTTTGGAACCAGCCATATGCAAGTCAGTCTTGACCCTGTTCCTCATGGGAACAGTCCAGCCCGAACTGCCAAGCCAGGTCCTCCCTGGACCGGAAACAAGCATCCTAGGATCAGTTTCAGGATATCACCCTTCATCAACTAGGCTAGCTTGAATCTAGTGTTGAAGTTAGTAAGGGACCCACGTCTGAGCATACCATTCCCACTTGGGGAAACAAATAAAAAAAGAATAGATGATGGATGGAATGCTGAAGAATGCAAACATTCACCCCCAGTCACAAAGATCTGGGTTTAATCCATAATTTTTTTGCTCACCACGCCACCCCAGTTTGGACCCAGCCATATGCAAATCAGTCTTGACCCTGTTCCTCATGGGAACAGTCCAGCCCGAACTGCCAAGCCAGGTCCAGGACCAGTTTCAGGATATCACCATTCATCAGCGAGGCTAGCTTGAATCCAGTGGCGCAGTGAGCACAGGACCCACGTCTGGGCATACCCTTCTCACTTGGGGTGACAATTGCAAAAAGAACAGATGATGGACAGAATGCTGAACAATTCAAACATTCACCCCAGTCACAAACAACTGGGTTTAATTTTAATGATTTGTTTTTTTTGCTCACTACGCCACCCCAGAGTGGACCCCGCCATATGCAAATCAGTCTTGACCCTGCTCCTCATGGGAACAGTCCACCCCAAGCTACCAAGCCAGGTCCTCCCTGGACTGGAAAGAAGCATCCTAGGACCAGTTTCAGGGTATCACCCTGTTGTGTAGCCATTTTAGTTATAGCTCTATGCACATTAGTTTAATACACTAGGACGCTGTGCACTTTGACCTAGATATATTTTATTCGGCTTTGCATTGTTATTTTTACAATAACCAGTTTTACGGTCTTGTTTTAATTTCTTCTATCTAACTGTTTTGCTTAGCTCAGCACCGTGTTCTCAAGACATTCTTGATCACTTTGTGCTTCAGTCAAGGCTACAGTTTGGTACATTGCCGGTGAACGTGGTAGAAGTTTAGTCTCCAACATTCGTAGAAAATACACATCCTTACGTAGGGACATTTTCTAGTCCCATTACACGTTAAGTGGGAGATTCCAGCCAGGAAGCCACGACTGTATGCTGATTGCTGAATGCTTCACTACAGATGCTAACGCAGACTACAGGCCTTTGCTCAGGTATGAGGGTCGATGTCCTCCTGGGGGAACCTGAAAGGCAGAATTATAGTTTAACATGCTGTGCTCAAGTTATAACTCAGATAGAAAGTAGTCCATTGATACTAGTGGCAATATGATAGCATTATTCTTATGCTTCACTCTCATCGTCACCATTTTAATATTGTCATGTTGTGTCGTTCTGGTTATTGCAGCTCACGCTTTGCAGTCTAAAATGCAGTTGTTTTATTCAACCAGTCTTTAAAACTTATACTGCTTTTATTGTCATTTATATATGAGACTGAATTGCAAATGAGAGAACCAGATGCAACCTGAGTGAGCACGACTTCCCTGAGAAGTATGATATGTCATGGGCTCGGCTGCCCAATCATCTCTACCGCTTAGGAGAGATGAGGCACTTCTAGTTAGCAGGAGCAAAACCAGGATTTGGAGTGACAGGTGTCACCCACAGTGGGTCAGACTCAGTCTCCCACACCGTGGACGATCTTGCTGCTCCAAATCCAGTAGTCTCCTTAGAATAATGAGAGCCTAGGCTAGCTTGAATCCAGTGGCACAGTAAGCACGGGACCCACATCTGGGCATACCCTTCCCACTTGGGGCGACAAATGCAAAAAGAACAGATGATGGATGAAATGCTCAACAATGCAAGCATTCACCCCCAATCACAAAGATCCAGGTTTAATCCATTGTTTTTTGCTCACCACGCCACTCCAGTTTGGACCCAGCCATATGCAAATCAGTCTTGACCCTGTTCCTCATGGGAACAGTCCAGGCCAAACTGCCAAGCCAGGTCCTCCCTGGACCGTCAAAAAGCATCCTACGACTGGTTTCGGGGTATCACCCTTCATCAGCTAGGATAGCTTGAATCCAGTGGCGAAGTGAACACGGGACCCATGTCTGGGCATACCCTTCCCACTTGGGGTGACAATCTTGTGCATGATCTTTTTGAGGTACTGCTGAATTGAGGGGATGGTGATGTAGTAGTTAGATGGTTGGCTTATACTGTGGGTGACACAATGGCCATACAGGAATGTTGGAAGTATGTAGTTGTAACATGTTGTAGGCTCTAAATGATTCCTACCTGGGGTTTCTAAGACATAGATGTGATGTTACATATGTAAATGTTAAGATTGTGATGAACCCCTCTCTCTCTCGCTCTCTCTCTCTCTCTCTCTCTCTCTCTCTCTCTGTTTCTCTGCATCAGCAGAGGCAGACAAAGGAGATGGGGCACAGCTGAGTTGGGAAGCTGCTGGCCACAGGACCTGGAGTGCTGATGCCACCAACACTGAGGGACCCAGTGGCCCGGAGGGTGAGGGGAGTGCCATGGGGAAGACAGGATCCACCTCATCATCATCGGAATTCTCCTCCAGTGGACACTCCCTGGCAGTGATGGATCCATCTGGGAATACCCCGACACCATCTCTGTCCATACCCCCCTTACTACCACTGCCCTCCATGTAGCTCCCTACCCAGTTGGCTGTGCCCGCTCATCCAAGAGTGTGGGTGTCTCCTTTGCCACAGGCACCTCTGCCCCTGCCAGCCCTACTGCCCTCAGTGAGGAGGCTATTGACCTACTGAGATCAATCTCTATGGGTCAGTTGACCATCCTAAATGCCATCCGGGTACTGGCAACTCAGAAACAACAGAGCAATGCATTCCTGAAGTGCATTGATGGTTCACTGGCTGGCCTACAGAGATCCTTTTAGGCTATGGCCTCCACACTATTGGCAGCCAGTCTCCCTTTGACATCAGCCCACCTACACCTTCCTCTTCCCAATCCCAATCCCAAACCCCTCTTCCCTGTCCCAACCAAAGAACACACACAGACAAGCATGGATCCACCTCAACATCCAAGGGTAGCTCTGACAAACACAAGCACCACAAGACACACCACTGGCATACACACAAACAACATACTCCTGCACATACATCGACAGTCACAATTTGCCCTGTTACCTCCACCACCCCCAGCATCACAGACACAACACCTGTAACACCTGCAGACAGCACACCAACATTAGCAGATCTAGCCACTACACCTAACTTACCCACAGATAGCAGCATAGAGGACTCTCAGACATCCACCCCATTCACCACATCTGCAGACACTACATACATGCCGACATGCAGCATATCCATCATACCTGCAGTCACCACCCCAACAGACACTCACCCACCTACCAATGCATCTTGCAGCACCTCTACCCCTTCTCCCCAGACACATAAATCCCCACACTCACCACTCACAACCATACCTCGCACAAACATGCACTCAAGACACCCCCTCCCTCTCCCGCCACACCCAAAACCTTTTGCTATGATCGTCCTCGTGTGTCTAAGAAACATCTTTAAGAGTTTGCCCTTTTCCCTACTCCTCTCCCACCCTGTGATACCCCTAAATGTGCTGTGTCCCTCACCAAGTCTGGCCCTTCCACCTACAAAACTTCCCCTGCCCTCCGCAAGTTCCCATGCCCCTCCCTCTGCTAAGAAGTCTATCCCTCCACATAAAAAACAACCCTCCCCTAAACCTGAGTCCAAACCCAAAACCCAAACCCAACCCTCTCTCTGCCCCCATAGATAACCTCTGAGGTACCTACATGCCCCATAGATACCCCTACCTTTGTAGGTTACATAACAGTCAGGAGTCAAGTTCGGGGCACACATATGTGCCTTGTGTGCATTTGGACTTTTTATAGAAGGATTGGCATATGGGCTTAGTTTTTCCATGATTATGGTTTTAGTAATAACTTATACCAACCAGTTGTTGGTTTCATTGTTACATCTTTGTCATGCAATTCTTTCCCTAGTATGTAGTTGTTCCTGGCTGACATTAGTTGTATGTTTGTATCTGTGTGTGTTCTGCTTGGGCTACATGTGTTGTTTAGGCAGTATGGGCCAGATGTAGCAAACTTTTGCGAGTCGCAAATGGCCCGATTCGCTATTTGCGACCCCGCAAAATCGGAAATGGGATGCAAAAATCCCATTTCTGACTCGCAAAATGCGATGCGAGACGTTACCGACTCGCAAAATTAGCGACCCCATTTTGCGACCCGCAAATAGGAAGTCGCAATTTGCGAGTCGCAAACCATATGCAATAGCCACTCGCAAATTGCGACTAGTCGCAAAAAGCCCATTTTGCACTTCCAATTTACCACAAACTCAGAGCAGGTGGTAACCATTACCAAAGTATAAAAGGAGACCCAGAAGGCATCTGGGTTACTCAAGATGGCGAAGACATACCTGATAGCAGTGAGGAGGAGAGCTGACGCCGCACAGCAGAGGAGGAGCCAGAGACAGGAGAAGATTTACAGAACAAGGCAGACACTCTTCCAGCAAACTGAGGAGGAAATATATGACAAATATAGACTTAGCAGCGCAGCTATACTAGATTTAATAGAATTACTTAAACCACAGCTAGAACGCCAGACTGCGCAGCTGCACCATCCCTATGCATGTGCAAGTGCTATGCTCACTCCACCTCTTGGCCTCGGGTAGCTATCAGGGGGTCATTGCTGTGGCAGGTGGGCTATCCCAAAGTGCACTATCACGGTTCTTTAGGGCATTCCTAGACGCCTTACTTACACACATGTCCGATACATATACCTACCCAGGAATCAGGCAGAAATCAATAGTACCAAGTTGGAATTTTACCGGATTGCCAACTTCCCCCATGTCATAGGGTGTGTAGACGGGACACATATTCAAATATGCCCTCCTGCAAACCTGGAATATCTGTTCCGCAATAGGAAGTGTACCCACTCACTCAATATTCAGGTGGTATGTGACGCTCATTATATCATCACTGACATGGTTGCCAAATTTCCAGGCAGTACCCATGACTCCTACATTTTTAGGCACAGTGGGATACACCAACGCCTGGAACGTGGGGAGTTTGGAAACGGATACCTTCTAGGTAGAGCTGAATACACCTTGAAGACATGCTCACAGGTCAATGTGCAAACCACCCATGCCTTGCTAACAGTGTACGTTTTGTGCCCAACAGGTGACAGTGGATATGCACTACGGCCATGGATACTGACTGCGTACTTAACACCCAGCAATGATTGCGAGAGGCGATACAACAGTGCACATAAGAGGACCAGGAACATCATCGAACGTACCTTCGGACTGCTGAAAGCAAGGTTCAAATGCCTCCACCGAAGTGGAGGTGCCCTCCAGTATACCCCAATAACGGCATTCAAAATAGTTGTTGCATGCGCTATCCTGCACAACATTGCCACCCGACGTGGGCTACCTCTCACCCCTGAAGACCCAGATTCTGAGGATGAAGAGCAAGAGCAACCACATCGCCATCATGGAGATAGGAGCATTGCAAATCAAGGCAGACTGAGACGGGAACACATTGCAAACCAATAATTTGGAAGGTACGTGCCAACTTCGACCATACTCACAAATATAACAAAGAGTGAATGTGTTAAGTGGAAAGAACAAATGATTTAATAAGTGCAAATAACCAAACTATGTACATGAGAAACAGTTCAGGGGCTTCAATAGTCCACCTGGCATGGGACACATTGACACCATGTGCCCCAATCCCAGGGACAGTGTGGAGCTCACACCCTACTGCGGGCTCGGCCAGCCTGGCTGGTACTAGGTGGGTCAGCAGTGCTCTGCCTTGTGCTTCCACTACGTAGCACCCTGGTGTCACTGGCAGAGACACTGCTGACAGTGGAGCCCTCCTCACTGTCCTGTGGCGTGTCGCCTGTGCCCCTGGCCACCTGCCGTGCCTCCATGAGGTCTATTGCATGGTTGATCCGGCACAGTCCCCGTGCCACATCACCCGCAAAGTGGCCCATGTCCACCTGGAGACTGACTGTGCGCCTAGACAGCCCAGTTGTGTTGACAGCCAGCCTAACTATAGAGGAGGCCATCCTGTCCAGGCGTTGCAGCAGCAGGCGGTCCCTGCGCCGTGCATTGTCACTCTGCGTTAGCAGTCCTGCCACTAGCTCACGCATAGACAGTGCAAGGTCACCCGTGTTGTTGCCGATCCCCTGCAATTCCGACTGCACCTGCTGCATACTGATGCCATGATTTCTTTCTAAGCGCTGCAATACCCCACTAATCGTCCTTAATTGTTGGTTTTGCAGGCACTGACCCCGTAGCAGTTGGGCCTCTGTTGGTGTTGTGGAGGCATGCCCTGACTCTGCCTGCTGCTCTGCTGTTGTCATCCTACGTCGCCTGCGCAGTGGTGGAAGCCCTGTCTTGTCTGCCGTGACACTCTGGCTTGTACCTGGTGCAGGCTCGCACACCACTGTTGCAACAGGTGTATCCAGAGAGGGCATGGTGTTGGTGGTGCAGGTAGCAGTGGTGGCTGGTCCTGTTGTCTCCTGTGTGTGCTGGCTGACCATGGGCCCCTGGCTGCTTGGGCTGGTGGGGGTGTCTTGTGGAAGACCTGTGGGACATAGGGAACAGACTGTCAGTGTCAACTATCTGTTATCCACATTCTAATAAACTGTTGCCTATGAACTGCCTACTTGACTACATTGCCCATAATGCATCATTCTGGAGTTTGCTACTCTGAAATGGAGCTATCTTGGTTGTGCATGCCCCTGTGTACAAGGAGGGTGGGGGTATGGCATTGATGGGGGTACATGCATGTCACATGGTACTCACTGGTTGATGGTCCTGGCTCAGAGGTGTCCAGATCTCCTATTCCACTGACAGCCTCAGGCTCAAGGGTCTCCTCTACCCTTTCCTCCAGGGGTGTGGGTGGTGGTACCGTCGATGGTCCCCCTCCTGTGCCTCTCATCTCCCGGAGCCGCTCTGCCACCCTCTCCTTGGTCCAGGAGCGCAGGTCATACCACCTTTTCTTAAGCTCTTCCACACTCCGGTGGCTGACCCCCAGGGAATTGACCTTGTCCTGGATCTCCTGCCAGATTCTTTTTTTTTCTGTGTCTGGCACAGTGAGGGCTGCCCTGCCAAACTGCTCGTCATGGTGCTGACAGCACTCATCTGTTAGCACCTCCAACTCCTTCTCAGCAAACTTTAGCTTCCTTTTCCTAGGATTGTCAGCCATGGTTGCTGGAGCTCTGTTTGTTAGCTGTGCAGCAGTTAAAAAGGGTGTGGTCCTCCCTCCTCCCAGGTGTATTTGTAAACTTCCTGGCTGTGATGTCATCATCATGTGCCAGGAAGTGTTTTCCAGAGTGTTCTGAAGTGTTTTCCAGAGTGTTCTGCAGCACCTGCATTCAATTTTCAGCACAGTCGCTATTTGCGACACCCACTCGCAAATTGCGAGTCCGTTTTTTGCGCGGTCGCAAAAAGCGACCTCGCAAACAGCGGACTCGCTATCTGCGGTGCGACTCGGTGTGCGAGTCGCCAATTGTCCTCGCACTTTCTACCTGCATTGCTGTTAGCGACTCGCAAATTGCGAGTCGCAAATACTCGAAATTTGCGAGTCGCTATTTTTTACCTACCTACATCTGGCCCTAAGTCTCTTTCTGGGTTGGGACTCAGAAGATTGTGAGAAATCCCAAAAACTCCAAAGTGCTGCTGGGACCAACCTATTTCAAGAATCCAGACCTACGGTTCCACAGCACCGGCTACAGTTTCACTGGAGAGGATGTTTCTTCTGAAAAACGTGACAAAGTCCCAATGTGCTTTGGCACTTACAAGAAATGTCAACATTTTCCTTCAAGAACATGACAAAGTATCTTTCTGAATTTGGACATTAAAAACCTTTTTTATTCTAGACTTTCATTAGGACCAATCCACTTGTTGTATCCTACCCGTGGTCCATCACGGTCGGCTTGAAATTGCACACTGGTCTCAGTCTCCTGCAACCATAGAGTATCATTGTCACTACATTTGTTTTGCACTTTGGGTTTTTGTTATTGTGTTTATTAAATAGGTTCTCTAGTTTGTATAAATTGAAGATGGACTTTTATTGTGTTGTATGTTTGACTTTTTAACTGTTTTGGAATTACTAAATACTTTACACATTTTCTTTCAGTTAAACATGTCTGATCTGTTCAATAGCTACCTGGGGTTGAGCTCAAGTCCAACTATTGAAACCTTTGAGTGGACCTAACAGGTTAGTAACTAACGTTATTACTTGTAGTAGACTACCATCCACCCAAACTAATAATTAACTTTCAAGAAGTAGGTCATTTGAACCTTCATGTTATTTTAACATTAAAATACATTAATGAGCAATGGTTACATATTTACGTGAATATTATACCTCTTACTTTTAGAACTATAGTTTGAGGCATGAATTAAAATGTTTTTGCAATTGTAAACTGGCTTTTCATATTCGGTGGCACCCAATCATCTTTGAATAACAGTTTGGAACAGTTTGTAAGATCAACGGTAAGGTTTCAGCCTCGCTCTTAATAATGATCAGGCACTAAGCTAGTGATTTTGGGAGTGAATTGAAGTATTGGGGGCTGACTTAAAGTGGGTCACAGAGGGTACTCTTTCACCATGGCAACAGAGTCATCTCTCCAACAAAGGAAGCTCTGCCTGCCTGATTTAGAGGTGACCAAACCTTAAGCATGCCGAGGACAGAGCCTACTCTAGCTTGGTTATCGACATACTCCTCCAATGGCCTGATAGAGCACAGGTCATCTGAGGTTAACACTACATCTGCCTTACTTAAAACGGGTGGCATCAAATGTTTTTTTGCTGTCCTTTACCAGTGAGAGGCAGTAAATAAAAAATAATGACCCCTATATCTCAGGAGAAAACTCCCATGGCATGCAGGGCATTAGTAATTTTTCAGTATCATAATCCTACTTTGAGAGTTTCTTTTTTTAAATGTAAAACTTTGTAAAAGTTTGACAAGGACATCATATTTGATGGGGCTATCCATCAAGGTTCACAACATCAAAAGGACCCAGAGTGGCAGGGATTTCTGTCAATGTTAAGAGGTTTCTGCAGGGCTGGTGGAAAACGCTGGATTTGGTGAGCAGAGTTCCCTTGGAAAGGTTGGAAGTACACTCAATCCCCCAAAATCTAAATCAGCCTCTTGGCTTTAAAACTTAATTGAATGTTGGGATAGTGTTCTTGACATTTTGTGATCATATGTGTGTAATGAGCAGAAAGTATAACTAATTGGAAGCTAAATTAATATATATATAGCAGAGAAAGAGCACTTATTTGCAACATGTTAGTTACAAAGTATGACGAGGGCTGGATGGCGTGAAGTGAGCACTGAAAGTGCTAATTAAAGGCATGGGGCCAGATGTAGGAAGCATTTTGCATGGCGCAAACTGCGAAATTCGCAGTTTGCGCCATGCAAAATGCCGTTTGCGATGCACGTTCACAATTTGCGAGTCGGTACCGACTCGCAAATAGGAAGGAGTGTTCCCTTCCTATTTGCAACTCGCATCACTATGCTAAATTGCTTTGTGACCGCGAATGCTGTCGCAAAGCAATTCGCAGTTACCACCAGTGTCACACTGGTGGTAACCCATTTGCAAAAGGGAAGGGGTCCCGTACCCCTTCCCCTTTGTGAATGTTGCCAATAAGTGTTTTTCAGAGCAGGCAGTGGTCCAATGGACCACTGCCTACTCTGAAAAACCGAAACCAAAAGGTTTCGTTATTTTTTTTATTTTGCAACTCATTTTCCTTCAAGGAAAACAGGGTGCAAAATAGAAAACAAAAACTGCTTTATTTAAAAAGCAGTCACAGACATGGAGGTCTGCTGACTTCAGCAGGCCACCATCCCTGTGAGAGCACGGACTCGCTATGGGGTCGCAAAATTCGACCCACGTCATTAATATTAATGAGGTGGTTCTTTGCGACCCCATAGTGACTCGCAGTCGGTGTCTGAGATACCGTACTGCATCCGATTTTGTGAATCGGAAATTGCGACTCGCACCAACTCGCAATTTCCGATTCGCAAAATCGGACTTTGCTACATCTGGCCCTATGTGTCAAGTGATATTGTCTGAAAGTGGTGGGGTATGTGTTGTTTAATGGATATTTGTGTGTTGAAGGAATTAGTTGTTTTGGTATTGTGTTTTGCTGGTGTTGTGATGTGCTTGTTGGTGTGTTGTGTGGTTTTGTGTGCACTGAGTGTGTGAGCGATGTGTGAAGGAAATGTTGGACACAAAATTCTTTGTACGTCGATCGGTAAGTAATATGCTTGTGTATTTGTATGTGTGTTTTGACTGTTGGTGTTGTGTTGTGAAGTCTGTGTGATGTTTCCCTGGGTAGTGTCTTCTGTTTCCATACATACCTGTGTGTATTTGTGACGTTTGTGTTTGTGTGTTGGCCATGCCATGCTTGTTGTGCATATGTGAATATGTGTGTGACTGGCTGTGAGTGTGCATGTCAGTGTGCAGTTACGTGTGAGTGTCACCCTCACTCCCTCTTCCCGAATGTATGTTGTGTGTCTGTACAAAAATTGACAATATGCAGCAGTCACAGGAAAGGGTGTGTACTTACAGTTGCTGTCATCGCTGATTCCGAAGTCCTAGTGTGAGCAGGAGCAGCGTGAAGATATGTAGTTCTGGTTCCATGGTGGCTCCAGACGACTATGGCTTCCTGAAGGTCGGCGTCTCCTTTTAAGCAGTTGGTTTCCGCCTTGGTTTCCATGGTGATGCGACTGTGGCAGAAACCTTGGTGGTGTGCCGCTTCATAATCTGTCTGGAGGAAACATGGTCCTCGCCAGCCTTCAGGTGGCTGCCATCATCCGTGGCGGCTAGACCGCTGTGGTGGTGCCAGCGACGCTTTGGCTGTATTTTGTTGGGAATCCTCCCATGGGCATAATGTGGAGGTCTTCTCCATCAGCTTGTTGGCGGTACAACCGCCACCGGCAACATAGCAGTCCTGGGACTGCCAAACTTGTAATGACCCACCCAATGCTTATTGCACTATCATGAAAAATGGTGGCTGTGCAGGCATATTATATTGGTTCTGTGGGTGTATGGTGAGTGTGTTGGTGCACGATGGTGGTTTTCTTGATCTAGGATGAGGTATGTGGATGTGTGATGTTGGTTCTGTTAATTGATGTTAAGACCTATAATGTTGCTTATGACCAGGGCACACGGGTTACTGGTAGATGTGCCACTCATCCAAACCATGTACACAATTGTTGGCTTTAGAGGACCAGATCTATTGATACTTTCTTTTTCACCCCATTGCAAATTGTGATCAGGACATATATAGCAAGTAACACACCTCTAGGACATTCTTAAGCTCCTTCAACGTTGGCTAAAGTAATGAAGATTGCTCTGAAATCTCTCCTCACCCTTGTGCAAGGTTTGGAGGGCTAGGAGATATTTTCACCCTCACCCTTAATTAAGTTGTTGGAGGTTGAGTGTAAACCTCTCCGCTCTTTCTTTTTGACAAAGGGAGTGTGTGTTCTTGATAAATCTTCTTGCTTGGCAAGGGGGAGATGTTATTCCTCCTTTGACCTCAGGCAAGGTGATGTGGGGTTTAGCATACAGCTCTCTGCAGTTGGGCAATTAAAGGATAGCGTATTTTCACCTTTCAACTTGAGCACAATGAGGTGGAGTTGAAGTCATTTCCCCTTTCACTCATCAGCAATGTGAGGAGAAGAGGGTGTAGTTTCCCCTTTATTAGCAGGCAAAGTGAAGATGTTTTCTTTAGAGCATCCCACCCATGCTATGCAATTGTGAGGGATGGATGGAATCTCCCCTCCCAAGTCTCAAGGGAATCCTGGGAGGGAATTAACTTCCTCTACTGTTGGGCACCTGCCAGCAGGAAAACACAGTGCCTGTTATTCAGCTGCAGCACTTGCTTTCCCTGCTGCAGAGTTGAAAAGAGATGAATCATGACGCCACATCAAAACAAGGTTGGCAGCTCTTGGCTCCTAGAAGGGAGCAGCAGGACAGTTCCTACTGAGTGCAGTGACATACTTTCATCCCAAACTGGTTGTGAATCCAGAGCAGTTATGTTTTTAAAAATGCAAAGAATTTTCAAGGCTGATAATTGTGTACCTTCTCACGATTAATTGTAAAAAGAAACATGCTTACATGTGCATGGTTTTGTATTTTTGACATATGTCGACTATAAACTGCAGCTTTAAGTTAAAAATGACATATAGAAAACACTCAAGTTTCCTTGATCGATGCATGAGTTTATGATTCAGTCCAAGATTATTATGTCTTTGCATTTTGGTACTTGTAATTATTCTTGCCCCCTAGAAAGAACAAGACGTCTAGTACCAGAATGTAAAACTTAATTCAATTAAGTACTCTGTTCTCTGTTTACGCAGGCTGATGTACAATACATTTTGCATGCAACCACAGACCTGTCATACTTTTATTTAGCATACAGTGTGTATGCCGAAAGCATATTCAACTTTGAACAACTTTGAGACTGATGTATGTTATTTTATGTTTTGTTATGTTATGTTATGTTATGTTATGCAGGTTTGCTGAGTGTATCATCACCTGAGAGGGTATCCTGGCACTGAGCAGGTGTGTTTCTAACTAAACCTATAGCCTAGTGGGACTACTGGAAAGCCTGTCTTTAGCTTCTTGCAGAATTCAAGAAGTGACGAGGAAGCTCTTATGTGCAGTGACAGGTCTCGCCATGCTTTAGAAGCAATTTAGGAGAAGGTGTGACTACTGGATCTGTCTTTCTGCATGCATGGGATGTGCATAAGTATGAGTTTGAATGGGGGGAGGCATTTGGAAGGTTTGTGAAACCAGGTGAGATTGTTGAGGTATGCTGGCCCAGTGAGTGTAGGAGGCTGGCCTGGTTTGTAGTGGGTTTTTGTCGTTTCTCCTGTAGTCGGGTTGGCGTGCGTTGTTTCTTCTCTCCGCAGGAGAGCGATTGTAGGAGGCTGGCCTAGTTTGTAGTGAGTACCTTGGGTACTTACACCTTACAGCAGGTCCAGTTATCCCTTGTTAGTGAATGTAGTAGTGTTCTAGCAGCTTAGGCTGATAGAGGTAGCTATAGAAGAGCAGCTTAGGTTGAACCAGGAGACATGTAAAACTCCTGCAATACCACTTATAGTTACAAAGTACTTATACACAAGTAAAGGCAATACTCAGTGTTACCAAAAATAAAGGTAGTTTATTTGGGTGACACATGACCAAAAATATCTCAGAGGCAATACTCCTCTGGAGGAAAGTATTATATAAAATATATACATTAGACATCAAAATAAGGTAAGTAATTAGGCATAGGATAGTGCAAATAACAGGAAATGCTATAGAATGCAAAGGGAGAAAATAGGACTAGGGGCTAAACAAACATATACTAAGAAAGTGGAAGGCAAATCACAAATTCCCCCCTAGACAAATGTAGTGTGTAGAGAATTGCTGGTAGAGTAAGAATACAGCAAGGGGAAATAAATTACCCCCTCAGATTCCAGGAAAGTAGGAGTAAAGTACTGCAAGTTTCCTTAGGACACACTCCAAGTCGTGATTAGAGTTATTGCAAGAACCAAGCAAGACAGCAAACAACAAATGATGGATTCCTGGACCTGAAGATCTGTAAAGGAAGGAGACCAAGTCCAGAAGTTGGGAGAAGTCGCAGGAAGGACAGGAGCCCCTGCCAACCTAGAAGAGGGTGCAAAAGAAGAATCCCCGGTTGGACGAAGACTGCAGAAATGAACCCAAGGAAGATGTCAGTGGGTTCCTGCATGATGCAATGGATGTTCCACAAAGAGATGTTGGATACAGGCAAGTTGTGGCATTGGATTCGTCCAACAATCCTTGGTTCTGGCAAAGTCGAGTTTTGCATCAAAATGGCGCTGTCTGGTCCCAGGAGGGACCTGGGGACCTCAACTCTGTGTGAGGAGGAAGAGGGGGCTCAGCACTTCAGAGAGCCCTCAGTCGACCAGACAGCACCCATGGGAGTCCCAGGACATGGGGACAAAGGAGGTACAAAATGTGGTTGGTTCAGCCCTACAAAGGAAGGTCCCACGCCGCCGGGGATCACCTCAGCGAGTTGAGCACCACAGGATACAGTGCTGGGGACCTGGGCCAGGCTGTGTATGAAGGAATTTTGCAAATAGGTAACAGAGATCTCAGGAGACGAAGAAGACGCGATGCAGAGGGGTACTGCCGTACTCAGGGAAGGCAAGCTCTTACCTCCTCCAAATTGGGACAGCAGGACCTCAGGACAGTCTGTGTCGAAGGGGTCCACCACCTGAGTTCCAAGGCGCACGCTCATCGCCAGGAGAGGCGCCCCAGAGAACCGGCTGTCGACTTAGAAGGTGCCTGCAAGAGAAGGGAAGTGACTCAGTCACTCCACTGGAGATTTCTTCAGACCTTCTGGTGCAGGGTGAAGACAGGGAGTCCCCAGGGTGTGCACATCGTGGAAACTGTTGCAGTTGCTGTCTGGAGCTGAAGTTGCACAGGAAAAGTAGCACTTCTGGATACTTTGTTGCTGTTACAGCGGTTCCTGGATCAGTGTGCTGTCGATCCGAGGTCAGAGGATGAAGTAGTAGTTGCAGAGGTTTCCTGCTGGAAATTTGCAAGTAGAATCTGAAGAGAAACCCACAGGAGAGACCCTAAGTAGCTCTGAGAGAGGGATTGGCTACCTTATCAGGTATGGACCTATCAGGAGGGGTCTCTGACGTCACCTGCTGGCACTGACCACTCAGAGGCCTCCAGAGTGTCCCCACACCTTGGAAAACAAGATGGCTGAAGTCTGGGACAAACTGGAGGAGCTCTGGGCACCACCCCTGGGGTGGTGATAGACAGGGGAGTGGTCACTCCCATTTCCTTTGTCCAGTTTCACGCCAGAGCAGGGACTAGGGGTCCCTGAACCAGTGTAGACTGGCTTATGCAAGCAAGGCACCATCTGTGCCCTTCAAAGCATTTCCAGAGGCTGAGGGGCTACCCCTTCTAAGCCTGTAACACCTATTTCCAAAGGGAGAGGGTGTAACACCCTGCTCCCAAAGGAAATGCTTTGTTCTGCCTTCCTGGGACTGAGCTGCTCAGACCCCAGGAGGACAGAACCTGGTCTGAGAGGTGGCAGCAGTGGTAGCTGCATTACAATCCTCAGAGAGAAGGTTTGGCAGTACTGGGGGACATTGGTGGAGCCCCCAGGATGCATGGAATTGGCTCGCCAATATCAGATTTGGAATGGGGGGACAATTCCATGATCTTAGACACCTTACATGGCCATATTCGGAGTTACCATTGTGAAGCTACATATAGGTATTGACCTACATGTGGTGCACATGTGTAATGGCGTCCCAGCACTCACAAAGTCCTGGGAATTGGTCCTGAACTATGTGAGGGCACCTTTGCTAGTGCTCGCACTTAGTAACTTTGCACCTAACCTTCAGTAAATGAAGGTTAGACATATAGGTGACTTATAAGTTACTTAAGTGCAGTGGAAATGGCTGTGAAACAACGTGTGCAGGCTGCAATGGCAGGCGTGTGGAAGGGTTTGTCTGAGCTCCTTATGGGTGGCAAAAGAAGTGCTGCAGCCCATAATGATCTCCTGGAACCCCAATGCCCTGGGTATCTAGGTACCATATACTAGGGACTTATAAGGGGGGCCCAGTGTGCCAATTGAAATTGGGAAATGAAATGACTAGCCTATAGTGACAAATTTAAAAGCAGAGAGAGCATAAGCTCTGAGGTTCTGGTTAGCAGAGCCTCAGTAACATAGTTAAGCACTATACACACTAACACACACACACATTAGGCCATAAACTATGAGCACTGGGCCCCTGACCAGCAGGATCCCAGTGAGACAGGCAAAAACATACTGACATTCTGGTAAAAATAGGGGTAACATGCCAAGAAGGATGGTATTTTCCTACAGTGAGTTCCTCCTCTTCCCAAAAAAAACAACAAGAGCAGCTAGACACCAAGCAAGGTTTCTATGTCATTGTGGGATTTCCACATGTGCTAGGTGCTATGGACTACACACATGTGCAACTGGTTCCCCCTGCACATACATCACACCTGTACAGGAACCAGACATGCACATACTCCATCAATGTCCAGGTCATCGTGGACCAGCTGGGGATGTTCTTTAACGTGCCGGTAAAGTACCCAGGGATTGCTTATGATGTTTACATCTTTAGGCACTCCATCATCAATGTGCACTTTCAGGATGGGTGATATGGGAATGGCCTACTTGTTGGTAAGCAAATCTGAACTACACAACAGACCTACTAATAGTAAATAATGCATGACAAAATAGCCATCTCTGTGTGTGTTGACCAAAATAGGGCCACATGTATGAGGGGTGTGCCTCATGCTTGCACCATGCATCATGGCACATGTGTATTGTAAACCCCCAAGTCACACGTTAGGACTGTCAACTCCACATTGTGTTCCTTTGAATGGCATAAAGGTCCAGAGCAATGTGCAAAATGCAGTTATTCTTCACTGTGTGCAAGGGAGGGGTTCCATGGCCATTGTTTGTGCGTCCTCATGCAGCTCCCATGGATCATGAAATGTGTCATGTATCCCACACCAGCTAAACATTTAAATGTGTCAAAACATTTACTGTACCCAGGAGATGTGTACCAAGGAAAAATAACTTAACTCATTCAAGACACTCCAGCATCCTATGTTTGCTAAATTCAGTGGCACACATACATAGACTATCAAGCCTCTGATGGTTCATCCTGTGCAGGAAGGTGGCCCCTCCTCCCACATACGACTCAGTCCCACAGGCACAATGTTTCACGTGTGCCTGTGTCTTTGCAAGGCAGCCATTGTATGCCAGTGCAGGGTGATAGGTCAGGAAAGGACTGCATGGCCTAAATACTGTGTACTACTGCACTTTCTCAGTGATGCAGTGCAGTGTTGATAGGTGACTTGCTGCAATGCACAGTGCCACATTCCAAATATCAGGGCCCTTGTGCCATATGCACATTGTGTGCCCAACACACTACAACGTGCAGACAATTATTTCCCACATTCACATGCACTCACTAATCTGTCAATGGTTGTAGCTACAAAACATTAGTGATTAGTAATATGTCATTACACCCTCTGTTTGATGAATGTAACCACATCATCTTCAATGGGTAACTAATCATGATTAAAACCATGTTGTGGGCAGAACAAGCCAATATGAGTACACAGGCAGCAAAATACAGAAGTGTAAGATAGGTGTCTACTCAATAGCACACCTACTCTTAAACCCAGTCAAGGCATGACAATTTCAGGGGAGTGAGAACTAGTATTGTGAAAATTGAGTAAGTGTGTTACACATGGTAGTATACTTGTATGAAAGTGTCAGGAGCAACACAGGAAGAAGTATTTTGGAAGGTCATGTGTGGCATGCTATGTGAATGTAAGCCCAAGACATATGTAAATGTCCTTACTCAATAACAATATGCTACCAAGAGTACAAAATAAAACATATAGCTCAGCTGTACTGCCAGTCTACGTACAGACATACACTTAGGTTTATAGCTGCATTGACAGATGTAACCAAAATGGAGGCTCGTCTGTTCTTTGGTGTACGTTGACAAATGAAAAACATATCAATCCAGCAAGGTGAAACCCACAAAGTCTAACACAATGCTGGCAAACATTGCATACATCAGTAATCAACATAGAAGAAAATGTAACCTGGACAAGGTACCACAGTGTACTCAGGATACCAATCTCAACATTTATTTGCCACAGCAATGATGACAGAATCAAGTCATACAGGTACATAGTACCCTACAAGTTACAGTAAAACATGTGTCAATCCTAGTGCACCATGAAAAATTGCCTGAAAAAAAGCAACAACTTAAGGGTGGCAATAAATTGTGCAGCTATCCAGGGAACATGTTTGAAAGGCACCCTATGTATGCACCAAAATCGCATGCTAAGATAAGTAGACAATTCAAAGACTGTGTCATTGTCAGGTAGTGGTTCCACAGAGACATATGTATGTGTGAGTGTGAAACAGGTTGGCACTGTCACAGACTACCTAGGGATGACCAAATAGGCACAAATCAGATCAGCATACTGTCACTTTGCACATGCAGTGCGTGCACGTAACCTGCAGTGGTAATGAACCTCTCAAAAGTACACACCGACTCGCAATTTCCGATTCGCAAAATCGGACTTTGCTACATCTGGCCCTATGTGTCAAGTAATATTGTCTGAAAGTGGTGGGGTATGTGTTTAATGGATATTTGTGTGTTGAAGGGATTAGTTGTTTTGGTATTGTGTGTTGCTGGAGTTGTGATGTGCTTGTTGGTGTGTTGTGTGGTTTTGTGTGCACTGAGTGTGTGAGCGATGTGTGAAGGAAATGTTGGACACAAAATTCTTTGTACGTCGATCGGTAAGTAATATGCTTGTGTATTTGTATGTGTGTTTTGACTGTTGGTGTTGTGAAGTCTGTGTGATGTGTCCCATGGTAGTGTCTCCTGTTTCCATGCATACCTGTGTGTATTTGTGACGTTTGTGTTTGTGTGTTGGCCATGCCATGCTTGTTGTGCATATGTGAATATGTGTGTGACTGGCTGTGAGTGTGCATGTCAGTGTGCAGTTACGTGTGAGTGTCACCCTCACACCCTCTTCCCGAATGTATGTTGTGTGTCTGTACAAAAATTGACAATATGCAGCAGTCACAGGAAAGTGTGTGTACTTACAGTTGCTGTCATCGCTGATTCCGAAGTCCTAGTGTGAGCAGGAGCAGCGTGAAGATGTGTAGTTCTGGTTCCATGGTGGCTCCAGACGACTATGGCTTCCTGAAGGTCGGCGTCTCCTTTTAAGCAGTTGGTTTCCGCCTGGGTTTCCATGGTGATGCGACTGTGGCAGAAACCTTGGTGGTGTGCCGCTTCATAATCTGTCTGGAGGAAACATGGTCCTCGCCAGCCTTCAGGTGGCTGCCATCATCCGTGGCGGCCAGACCGCTGTGGTGGTGCCAGCGACGCTTTGGCTGTATTTTGTTGGGAATCCTCCCATGGGCATAATGTGGAGGTCTTCTCCATCAGCTTGTTGGCGGTACAACCGCCACCGGCAACATAGCAGTCCTGGGACTGCCAAACTTGTAATGACCCACCCAATGTTTATTGCACTATCATGAAAAATGGTGGCTGTGCAGGCATATTATATTGGTTCTGTGGGTGTATGGTGAGTGTGTTGGTGCACGATGGTGGTTTTCTTGATCTAGGATGAGGTATGTGGATGTGTGATGTTGGTTCTGTTAATTGATGTTAAGACCTATAATGTTGCTTATGACCAGGGCACACGGGTTACTGGTAGATGTGCCACTCATCCAAACCATGTACACAATTGTTGGCCTTAGAGGACCAGATCTATTGATACTTTCTTTTTCACCCCATTGCAAATTGTGATCAGGACATATGTAGCAAGTAACACACCTCTAGGACATTATTAAGCTCCTTCAACGTTGGCTAAAGTAAAGAAGATTGCTCTGAAATCTCTCCTCACCCTTGTGCAAGGTTTGGAGTGCTAGGAGATATTTTCACCCTCACCCTTAATTAAGTTGTTGGAGGTTGAGTGTAAACCTCTCCGCTCTTTCTTTTTGACAAAGGGAGTGTGTGTTCTTGATAAATCTTCTTGCTTGGCAAGGGGGAGATGTTATTCCTCCTTTGACCTCAGGCAAGGTGATGTGGGATTTAGCATACAGCTCTCTGCAGTTGGGCAATTAAAGGATAGCGTATTTTCACCTTTCAACTTGAGCACAATGAGGTGGAGTTGAAGTCATTTCCCCTTTCACTCATCAGCATTGTGAGGAGACGAGGGTGTAGTTTCCCCTTTATTAGCAGGCAAAGTGAGGATGTTTTCTTTAGAGCATCCCACCCATGCTATGCAATTGTGAGGGATGGATGGAATCTCCCCTCCCAAGTCCCAAGGGAATCCTGGGAGGGAATTAACTTCCTCTACTGTTGGGCACCTGCCAGCAGGAAAACACAGTGCCTGTTATTCAGCTACAGCACTTGCTTTCCCTGCTGCAGAGGTGAAAAGAGATGAATAATGACCCCACATCAAAACAAGGTTCGCAGCTTGTGGCTCCTAGAAGGGAGCAGCAGGACAGTTCCTACTGAGTGCAGTGACATACTTTCATCCCAAACTGGTTGTGAATCCAGAGCAGTTATGTTTTTAAAAATGCAAAGAATTTGCAAGGCTGATAATTGTGTACCTTCTCACGATTAATTGTAAAAAGAAACTTGCTTACATGTGCATGGTTTTGTATTTTTGAAATATGTAGACTATAAACTGCAGCTTTAAGTTAAAAATGACATATAGAAAACACTCAAGTTTCCTTGATCAATGCATGAGTTTATGATTCAGTCCAAGATTATTATGTCTTTGCATTTTGGTACTTGTAATTATTCTTGCCCCCTAGAAAGAACAAGACGTCTAGTACCAGAATGTAAAACTTAATTCAATTAAGTACTCTGTTCTCTGTTTACGCAGGCTGATGTACAATACATTTTGCATGCAACCACAGACCTGTCATACTTTTATTTAGCATACAGTGTGTATGCCGAAAGCATATTCAACTTTGAACAACTTTGAGACTGATGTATGTTTTTTTATGTTTTGTTATTTTATGTTATGTTATGCAGGTTTTCTGAGTGTATCATCACCTGAGAGGGTATCCTGGGACTGAGCAGGTGTGTTTCTAACTAAACCTATAGCCTAGTGGGACTACTGGAAAGCCGGTCTTTAGCTTCTTGCAGAATTCAAGAAGTGACGAGGAAGCTCTTATGTGCAGTGACAGGTCTCACCATGCTTTAGAAGCTATGTAGGAGAAGGTGTGACTACTGGATCTGGCTTTCTGCATGCATGGGATGTGCATAAGTAAGAGTTTGAATGGGGGGAGGCATTAGGAAGGTTTGTGAAACCAGGTGAGATTGTTGAGGTATGCTGGCCCAGTGAGTGTAGGAGGCTGGCCTGGTTTGTAGTGGGTTTTTGTCGTTTCTCCTGTAGTCGGGTTGGCGTGCGTTGTTTCTTCTCTCCGCAGGAGAGCGATTGTAGGAGGCTGGCCTGGTTTGTAGTGGGTACCTTGGGTACTTACACCTTACACCAGGTCCAGTTATCCCTTGTTAGTGAATGTAGTAGTGTTCTAGCAGCTTAGGCTGATGGAGGTAGCTATAGAAGAGCAGCTTAGGTTGAACTAGGAGACATGTAAAGCTCCTGCAATACCACTTATAGTTACAAAGTACTTATACACAAGTAAAGGCAATACTCAGTGTTACCAAAAATAAAGGTAGTTTATTTGGGTGACACATGACCAAACATTTCTCAAAGGCAATACTCTTCTGGAGGAAAGTATTATACACAATATATACATTAGACATCAAAATAAGGTAAGTAATTAGGCATAGGATAGTGCAAATAATAGGAAATGCTATAGAATGCAAAGGGAGAAAATAGGACTAGGGGCTAAACAAACATATACTAAGAAAGTGGAAGGCAAATCACAAATTCCCCCCTAGACAAGTGTAGTGTGTAAGAATCGCTTGGAGAGTAAGAATACAGTAAAGGGAAATAAATTACCCCCCTCAGATTCCAGGAAAGTAGGAGTAAAGTACTGCAAGTTTCCTTAGGACACACTACAAGTCGTGATTAGAGTTATTGCAAGAACCCAGCAAGACAGCAAACAACAAATGATGGATTCCTGGACCTGAAGATCTGTAAAGGAAGGAGACCAAGTCCAGAAGTTGGGAGAAGTCGCAGGAAGGACAGGAGCTCCTGCCAACCTAGAAGAGGGTGCAAAAGAAGAATCCCCGGTTGGACGAAAACTGCAGAATGAACCCAAGGAAGATGTCAGTGGGTTCCTGCATGATGCAATGGATGTTCCACGAAGAGATGTTGGATACAGGCAAGTTGTGGCATTGGATTCGTCCAACAATCCTTGGTTCTGGCAAAGTCGAGTTTTGCATCAAAATGGCGCTGTCTCGTCCCAGGAGGGACCTGGGGACCTCAACTCTGTGTGAGGAGGAAGAGGGGGCTCAGCAGTTCAGAGAGCCCTCAGTCGACCAGACAGCACCCATGGGAGTCCCAGGACATGGGGACAAAGGAGGTGCAAAATGTGGTTGGTTCAGCCCTACAAAGGAAGGTCCCACGCCGCCGGGGATCAACTCAGCGAGTTGAGCGCCACAGGATACAGTGCTGGGGACCTGGGCCAGGCTGTGTATGAAGGAATTTTGCAAATAGGTAACAGAGACCTCAGGAGATGAAGAAGACGCGATGCAGAGGGGTACTGCCATACTCGGGGAAGGCAAGCTCTTACCTCCTCCAAATTGGGACAGCAGGACCTCAGGACAGTCTGTGTCGAAGGGGTCCACCACCTGAGTTCCAAGGCGCACGCTCATCGCCAGGAGAGGCGCCCCATAGAACCGGCTGTCGACTTAGAAGGTGCCTGCAAGAGAAGGGAAGTGACTCAGTCACTCCACTGGAGATTTCTTCAGTCCTTCTGGTGCAGGGTGAAGACAGGGAGTCCCCAGGGTGTGCACATCGTGGAAACTGTTGCAGTTGCTATCTGGAGCTGAAGTTGCACAGGAAAAGTAGCACTTCTGGATACTTTGTTGCTGTTACAGCGGTTCCTGGATCAGTGTGCTGTCGATCCGAGGTCAGAGGATGAAGTAGTAGTTGCAGAGGATTCCTGCTGGAAACTTGCAAGTAGAATCTGAAGAGAAACCCACAGGAGAGACCCTAAGTAGCTCTGAGAGAGGGATTGGCTACCTTATCAGGTATGGACCTATCAGGAGGGGTCTCTGACGTCACCTGCTGGCACTGACCACTCAGAGGCCTCCAGAGTGTCCCCACACCTTGGAAAACAAGATGGCTGAAGTCTGGGACAAACTGGAGGAGCTCTGGGCACCACCCCTGGGGTGGTGATAGACAGGGGAGTGGTCACTCCCATTTCCTTTGTCCAGTTTCACGCCAGAGCAGGGACTAGGGGTCCCTGAACCAGTGTAGACTGGCTTATGCAAGCAAGGTACCATCTGTGCCCTTCAAAGCATTTCCAGAGGTTGGGGGGCTACCCCTTCTAAGCCTGTAACACCTATTTCCAAAGGGTTAGGGTGTAACACCCTGCTCCCAAAGGAAATGCTTTGTTCTGCCTTCCTGGGACTGAGCTGCTCAGACCCCAGGAGGACAGAACCTGGTCTGAGAGGTGGCAGCAGTGGTAGCTGCATTACAATCCTCAGAGAGAAGGTTTGGCAGTACTGGGGGTCATTGGTGGAGCCCCCAGGATGCATGGAATTGGCTCGCCAATATCAGATTTGGAATGGGGGGGCAATTCCATGATCTTAGACACCTTACATGGCCATATTCGGAGTTACCATTGTGAAGCTACATATAGGTATTGACCTACATGTGGTGCACATGTGTAATGGCGTCCCAGCACTCACAAAGTCCTGGGAATTGGTCCTGAACTATGTGAGGGCACCTTTGCTAGTGCTCACACTTAGTAACTTTGCACCTAACCTTCATTAAATGAAGGTTAGACATATAGGTGACTTATAAGTTACTTAAGTGCAGTGGAAATGGCTGTGAAACAACGTGCGCAGGCTGCAATGGCAGGCGTGTGGAAGGGTTTGTCTGAGCTCCTTATGGGTGGCAAAAGAAGTGCTGCAGCCCTTAATGATCTCCTGGAACCCCAATGCCCTGGGTATCTAGGTACCATAGACTAGGGACTTATAAGGGGGGTCCAGTGTGCCAATTGAAATTGGGAAATGAAATGACTAGCCTATAGTGACAAATTTAAAAGCAGAGAGAGCATAAGCTCTGAGGTTCTGGTTAGCAGAGCCTCAGTAACATAGTTAAGCACTATACACACACACACACACACATTAGGCCATAAACTATGAGCACTGGGCCCCCGACCAGCAGGATCCCAGTGAGACAGGCAAAAACCTACTGACATACTGGTAAAAATAGGGGTAACATGCCAAGAAAGATGGTATTTTCCTACAGTGAGTTCCTCCTCTTCCCAAAAAAAACAACAAGAGCAGCTAGACACCAAGCAAGGTTTCTATGTCATTGTGGGATTTCCACATGTGCTAGGTGCTATGGACTACACACATGTGCAACTGGTTCCCCCTGCACATACATCACACCTGTACAGGAACCAGACATGCACATACTCCATCAATGTCCAGGTCATCGTGGACCAGCTGGGGATGTTCTTTAACGTGCCGGTAAAGTACCCAGGGATTGCTTATGATGTTTACATCTTTAGGCACTCCATCATCAATGTGCACTTTCAGGATGGGTGATATGGGAATGGCCTACTTGTTGGTAAGCAAATCTGAACTACACAACAGACCTACTAATAGTAAATAGTGCATGACAAAATAGCCATCTCTGTGTGTGTTGACCAAAATAGGGCCACATGTATGAGGGGTGTGCCTCATGCTTGCACCATGCATCATGGCACATGTGTATTGTAAACCCCCAAGTCACACGTTAGGTCTGTCAACTCCACATTGTGTTCCTTTGAATGGCATAAAGGGCCAGAGCAATGTGCAAAATGCAGTTATTCTTCACTGTGTGCAAGAGAGGGGTTCCATGGCCATTGTTTGTGCGTCCTCATGCAGCTCCCATGGATCATGAAATGTGTCATGTATCCCACACCAGCTAAACATTTAAATCTGTCAAAACATTTACTGTACCCAGGAGATGTGTACCAAGGAAAAATAACTTAAGTCATTCAAGACACTCCAGCATCCTATGTTTGCTAAATTATATGTAGTAAATATTGTCAAAGACTGTTAAAAATGTGTATGGGTCATTCACATAACAAACATATACATGAATATGGGTGTAACAATCCCCATGATCATTGATCGCTGCCTACACCATGACCTGTGGGCACTGCACGATACATCGTCCCGCTCCGCACCGCAACCCTGACACTGTCCACGCCAGTGCTCCTGACTTCATCAGCTCGGAGCTTGATCTGCAACGTGTGTGACTTTAAGGGCCGACGAACCCTGCTCCAGAACCGACACCCCGACCCCAGCGACGCCGCTCTCTGGATCTCATCGCGAGGATCACGACGCCCTGCATTTCCAAGGTACTGTTCGCGGATCTTCCAACACCGCAGCTGGCCCACGACGCCGCAGAAGGACTGTCAAGAATGCCAGGTCTAACACTGTGCATGTAATAAACACTTTGGGGGTTATTCTAACTTTGGAGGAGGTGTTAATCCGTCCCAAAAGTGACGGAAAAGTGACGGATATACCACCAGCCGTATTACGAGTCCATTATATCCTATGGAACTCGTAATACGGCTGGTGGTATATCCGTCACTTTACCGTCATTTTTGGGACGGATTAACACTCCTCCAAAGTTAGAATAACCCCATTTGTGTATTAGTCAAATTTACAAAGCAATGTACAAATTATTGTCTTGTAGGTGGACCAACACCATACACCCAGGTTGAAGTGGCAACCTTCAGGGATCCAAATTCTACCAGTAAGTGTAAATAGTACATGGTTGAAGCTCTGTAAGAATAGTCTGTGCTCTATGATAGTTGAAACATTGTGATGTGTATGGGGTAGTATCATTCATCTGTAGCAAACACAACTGAAGTTATACACAGTAAAATGTTAAATGTTCGATTAAGGATGCCAATGTGCTTCTAGGGGCAATGGTTACTGGCCCAAATGGATCATGCTTCTTTACCGACTGTGATGATGTTTGCCCAATTACTGTTTGTATGCCTACGGCGCATGTTTCATTATCTGGCACTAAATCTACATACAGACAAAACTTGGCACAAACATAGCAAAGTACTGTTCACCACATGTTGCAGCAAATTGTAATGAGCTAGGATGAACTTGTCTGGAAATGATATGCCTGAGTCCATATTTAAGCATGAGACAGGTGCTGGTGAAGTGGAACACATAACCCAAACAGATTTAACAATAGTCAGCATTACAGTCTCATGTAATCAGAATTACAGTAAATGTGTTTTCCAAAGGCATCTCATACTATTGTTGTTTAGCATCATACTATGCTCATACATGGTGCATATGTTTATCCCATCTAGGAAAATGATTTCAGTGTGACAGACTATAGGTGTGATCAGACAATCATGCAGTTCAACAACTTAAATGTTTTATGATCCATACCTGTACCACTAACTCTGTTTGAAATAAAATCTATTAATTGTTGTAACTTTTTTGACCGTTTCAGCAGGTTACTCATCACCAGCTAACAATTCTTCCTATAGTAGATGCTGGAAATGTTGTTGTGACTGGGCAAAGTTGTTCCTAATAATTGATTAGTGTCATCACAGCAGACATATGGTATCCCAACATGTGTTGCAGTAAGGGTGTTAATACATTGTCAGTAGGAATCATTTGATGTGTTACAACACTTTATCAAAAAACATCTTGAGGTATGACTGCTGCAGTCTAGCCTCAGGGGTACCGGAGCATCCCTCAGGATATTCCATATCATACATGTGAGATGGGGTGACAGAGGAATGATGATACTTATGACATGGAGGATGTAAGGATGTAGGGCAGCAAATCTATTTTAACATGTGTTGGGTGATTCATCATCAGACTGCATGTCTGATAAAAATTGCAAGTATAGATGTCCACATGGCAGGGTATGGACATCTGGCTTTGCAGGTCCTGACTGGATGTAAGGAATCCTAGGTCAATGAGGACAGTATTTGTTGGAGAACAGTGGGCACGTCACCAATCTGCAAATGCAATGCAGTTAAGTGCCTTACTCATAGCCTTGTATACCCGAATTCTCATTTCTGGGAGACATTCATACATTGTCAAGGAGATTGTGACAGGTAAGGTAATGCTCGGGGGTCTATGTTCCTATAATTGGACTACAAACAGGACTGTACACTGGGCTATGATTGAGAACAGCTGATGTTTGTTTTATTATTCACACGAATCTTTGCGTGGCTTGGAGAGTCTGTTAGGAAGACAGGATTATAATCTATTTCCATTTCTTGGTCTTCTGTTCACCTGTATATTTCTTCTCTTTTTATCCCCACAGGGAAGTCGAAACTTCACTGTTGATCACTCCCACGATGCCCGTGAGAGAAGAATTAAAACAAGAAACCTCTGACAAAGAAATACCAAAAGGAAAGAATCCAATATCCCCGATTGTCACCAGCATCACGTGTGAGGGTATGAGAATTGTACTCTCTCTAACTTAAATAGTGTTTCTCCAGTACACCTCTTTTCCACTCCCTGCTCCCCACCATTCTTCCCTAGTAATTCTGAGAATGAACCACAGAAGCGGTTCCATAGCCATGAGAGCCACGTCCCTCCGGAGACGTGGCTGCCTCCTCCGCCATTCTCCTCCTCTGCGACTGGTTTCTGGATTCTTACTTTGCCACCGCAATGGACGATCGTCGTCTTTTCTCTCTCAGGATAATCCAGTCTGGTTATCTTTCGTCTGACCCCTCTTTTCTTCGATCTTCCTCCTCTCCATCTGCCTGCCCGCCGCCTCACTTCTAATCCCTTGGCACCTGGATTCTCCCTGACATCACTGTGCTTCATCGGGCTTCTTGGAAGTATTCTCCTGCGAGTCTCTCTGGGGAACTCGGGGAGTGACTCAATCCACAGCGTATCCTGTGCCCTGTTACAGAGATGTTGATATTTATTCAATGTCTAATGGAGTACATGCAGGTCTGCATTGAGTCAGCAGTATACAGCCCATGACACTTCTCACCTACCGGTGACGTTATTTATTCTGACTAGCACCAACACTATCACCATTGACTCATGGTGCACGGTAAACTGCTAACTACAGCACAAAGGGACATATTTATAAGCCCCTAGCGCCTCCTTGCACTGCCCTAGTGTCATTTTTTTATGCTAAGGCGGGGTCAAGGAGGCCTTTTCCCTGTGCCAGATTTACAAAGAGGCGCAACGCAAGCATTGTGACACATTGTAACCCCTTTCGCCACATTATGCCTGCGCCAGGCATAATATATACAAGGGAGGTCTAGAAAAATAGTGTGGTGAAATTTACAAGATTTTTACTGCCCCATTTTTCCCATCATTTGTAATGCTTTCCTAAGGCAGGCAGGAGTTAAAGTGACACTCCCTTTGTTTTCAATGGGACTCCCCACGGATTGCTAGACTAGCGTCATAATTGTTGGTGCTAGTCGACCAATGTGCCAAAATAGCATTAACACTTTTGATGCTATTCTGCTAACATGTGCAATGGTGTGCCGTATTTACCATGGGGACATTCGTGGGCAGAAGAAAAGTGGCGCTTCATACCTGATGTGCCTTTTTCCTGTAAATATGCCCCACAGTACTAGTACAGATGAGAATTGCTACATGCAAATAATGTCACCATGGTATTGCTGCAACTGTATAACATATGCTATATGTTAGGGTTCATGGTATTTACCTGAGTCTATATTGGTGAAGTGTCCAACAGGTCTGTTTTATGGGAGGTAGCTACCCACCCTCCATCTACGTTTTGACTACCTCGCATAGAGTCAGTCAATACAGCAATGTGTGTTGCCTTGTGTAATTCCAGACGGGTAAACCAATGCAGAGACACGCTGCCTATACTTGCTTGACGTATCTCATTTTTCCTCTGTTAATGACCTAAAACAAACCCAGTTGCAGGCTGGAATCTCAACACCAAAGTGTCCACATGTGGAATGTTGTGTCCAAAATCCATCTGGACACAAAATCATGCTTGCAACTCAATCTCAGGAATGAAAGGGCTACCAGTGAGTTTGTGTTGACACTGTTATATCGTATTACAACACTGCCAGCACTTGAGTATGTTTGCCTTGTTTGATTAGGAAAAGTATATGTTTAGAAGGTATCTTATTCAAAGCTCTTTCCTAATATGTGGTTTTGGGCTCACCTGCCACATATAATGGTCTGAAACTGTTAGCCTATTATTGCAGACATCATTTACATTGTCAACTGTAGCTGATGCATATTTCCTTTACCTCCCCAGACTACATGATAAAAGAGGAGGCTGGTGCCTGCCATTTACTCACTCACCCTTGCACCATTGTATTATTCGGTCATTTTTGTTAGCTGTTTGGAAATCATAAATGTGGTCCCCACCTGCCTGGATAACCTCATTCATCCTTGGCATTGAGTACTTGCTAAGTGTAGCATTTCTTGCATGTGGCTTTGGCAGACTGCTTTCTTAGTTTGAATATCATAAGTCTCATATTTCCTTTTACCCAGGGGATGTGTAGCTTTGTTCTTGGGTCTGAGTTGTGGCTCCTAGTTAGTGATATGTGTGTATATTGTAAAATTGATGTCATGGGTGGTTACACTCACACTCAATGCATGTGATGGCTCACAGGCGCACAGGTACTAATTTATCCTACTCCTTCCGACCCAGTGTGCCTTTCAACACCATTTATTTTTTGACACAGGACCCTAAATACTTTTTACTTACATTTCATGTGTACTGGCATCCAATATGTTACACTGAGGTTTTGCATTCTTGAGTGGCATAGGTATGATACTTAATGAAAAGACATGTGGGCATTAGTATTTGCATATTGGCAGTGCATACATACCTTTGGTGATTTAGGATCTCTTAAGTGTAAGCATTGAGGCTATCATATGTGCTTTATCACATTGTCATGATCACAGAGCAAGATATATGTGGATACCTGAAACTGTGTTGGTGGCTCGCTCACAGGATTCATTTTGTTCAGGTGGGCATTTGTGTGATTATTAAGGCATTTTCACTGTGGCAGTCAAGTAACTGATGCTTATTGTCACACCATAAGGTTCAAAGGTTAAATGAGACTTAAGGCATAATACCAGATAGGTAGATGTGCGTGATGCTTGGGCATGTCCAACCAGAGCAGGTGATAATGACTGTACCCCTATTTCAATAGGACGCTAAGAAATGGCTTTTGTAGCAGCACATCCACCATCGTATAGTTAGTCCTATCTGCTATATACATAGAACAACATTGTTCATGGAAGTGTATTTATTTAAAGGTTTGTACATAGGCATTTACAAAATAACAGTTCTTGTGGCAACAAGCACAACATTGTTCAAAACCAAAGGATGCCTAAACAAAGGAGTCCACACTGCATACAAGTAACGTGACATGTTGAGGTGGGCAGAATTCCAGTGAGGAGAAGGTCCAAACTGCAACTAGGGAAGGTAGGTCTCATCAACGGTCCATACATTAATCAGAATAATAGGTGGGCATATAAAAAGGAGACAATACTAGGTGACATAAGAGGTGGGATGATGATAAAGACATGTCCAATGAGAAAGTGGCCAAGAGGCACAGACAAATTAATGGGCAGTTCTCAACCAGAAATTGGTGAAGTTCACATCTTCCTCCTCTGATGTGTGTTGTGCCTTCTCTGAGGGTGGTGGTGGTGTTTGTGCAGGAGGCATCTGAGGCACACACACAATCATAAGGGGAAGAAGATGTACCTCCACTGTCCCCAACAGCATGTGCCTGTGCCAGCAAGGAAGGCAGCCCACACTGACAAGGGCCCCATGGCTTCTCAACAAGGTCACTCAGGAGGGCACTCCTAGGTGCAATATAGGAATCTTGCTTGCACTCCATAGATTGGAGGATGATGCTTATGGCCCCTCAGCTAGGTGGCAACCTCACTTGTGTCACACTGGCAGGGTTGTTGCCTCTGCCTCTTGGCACCAGCAATGTCAAAAAGGGACTGTTCTATTCTATGAGCGAAGGATAGGTGCCTTTGATTGAATCAGAGTTGTCCTTATTGGGACTGATGTACCTATGTACGTCCTCTAAGATACCCACAATTCTCTCCATCCCTGCCCGTACTTCACCTATCATTTTCCGCTGGACTCCTACCGCTTGTCATTGGAAGACAACTTGGGGGTCCTCAGATTCCAGAGCTGGGTCAGGGCAGGCAGTTGGGGCATGTTCTGGGATAAGCAGTTCCTCTGGAGACCCAGCAATGCTGTCACCCCTTGCCGTGACTGGTGAAGGTGTTCCAATGGAGCCCAGGAGTTGCTGGAAGGTGTCATCATCTATTGGGGGGGGGCAGGATGTCACCACCAACAGATTCTTCATCCAGGACAGGCTGCTGGTCAGGATGTGTGGTTTCTTCTGCTGGAATTAAATGGGAACATTTTTAGTGTTGATCTATGCTATATGTTAACATAAGTAATGGTGCTGATATACAGACTTTACTCTCATTCACTTTCAGTTCAACATTGATGTGCAGGACATGTCACTTGAAGGTAAAGTGGCCAAGTTATACTGTAGCTGCCTTTCAGATAGCAATATCTTTCTATTTGGACACAACCTCTGTGTGACAAGAGTAACTTTTTGTGTCATGCCGCCATTTTAATACCTTTAGACAGCTTGATGGCCTGCCCTGCCTGTGAGGGTAAGTTGAGGTAAGGTGTACATCTGCCTTGGTGATTAGCTTTCTTTTTCATGATGACTATACTGATTACAGATTCAATAATTGACTTCTATGGTATCTCTTCACAGCTGCAACACAAGTCTGACACTATCAGATTCATCAGCGTGTGGCTATTATTCAGGCTACCTTGCAGCACATACACCAGAACTCACCTCCTTACAATGCAATGTCTCCCAATTCAGACACACTGCCAGTTCAATGTGATTAGCGCCACCTACAGTTCACTGCACTGCCAAGAGCTCCTCCAGGCTGACACAACATCTATTCTTCCAACAAACACTCTTGGTCCTCTGATGCATCACTTGTATTCACAACAACCCCAGTATAAATGTATACGTGGCAGGAGGTAAGGTGGTCTGTACCATGGAAGACAACACCTGTGTGCTCTAACACAGCACATCATGGGAGCTGCGTGCAATGTAGTTACATGCTAGTGACTGTGCACATGGCTTTTTGCAGGATCCTATATGGTGAGACATCACATACACCAAACCAGGACCCCCTCTCAGGTGAGGAGTTAATTGTATGGCAACCTCATTCCATTCCATTGCTCTACCGTCCAGATTTGGCTGCATGGGCCCAAGAGAGACACAGTAGCCTCATGGTCTAAGGGGGCCAGCATTGTCACAGTCAGATTAGGCAGGGTTGAAGTGTCCATGCATGATGTGCTGTTCCAGTTCAGCTATTTTTGCTTTGTATAGTGGGACTTTTAGTTCTAGTCACTCATGTTATACGTTCCACTACAAGTCCCAGATTACAAAGGTGACCCCGGACTGGTGCTGCATATCAAACATAGGCTGGACAAAATAGATGAGATAGACTTGGCTATGCAACATGTAATTGGGAAGTATGACTCACATTTATGTGATGTATGACTGAACATGTGAGTATTTCCTTCCCTTTCCCTTGTCACAGCGCAGTGCAGCACAGGAATGTAGCTTGATACACTGTACAGCATGACCTATATATGCATATTGTCCCTTGTTGCCACTTACTTTGTTGGTCTTGCTGGACCTCTACTGTAGCACTGTTGTGTCCTTCCACTCCTGCCACCAACACTGCTGAGATGACTGATGTAACCTGCTGCTCCAAGAGGTCCAGCTCCTCGTGGTCCTCAGGTCCTCCTCTGGTCCACATGGCTACCCTCAGTTAATTGGCCAATTCCACTTGGTCCTACACTTATAATCATGCCAGCGCTTCTTGCATTCTGGCCATGTCCTTTTAGTTTGCCCTACTCTGTTTATATTCTCCACTATGGACTGCCAATGGCTTCTTTCTTCCCTAATGTCAATTTGGAGGTGACAAAGAGTTGATGTTCATGTTTTGTCACCTGTTATTAGAATTTTATTCTCCTCCTCACTGAAATTAATCTTCCTCTTAATATGGGTTCAGTCTGGACATCCTGGCTGGATTTGGGGTTGTTAGTACTGTTGTCCTGACAGCTGCTGCCCCCTGCTGCCTGCTCCATTTCTCCTTTTTGAAGTGTAGGTAATATTTTTTTTTCCTGTGCGTCACATTTTAAGGGATTTTTGAGGCATGACGCACTCCAATGTGATGCAAAGGTGATTTGAAGCACATTAGCGTTTGTTTGCGACCCACAAAACAGCTTTGTGTCACTTTAGCTGTACTTGCGTCACTTTTCACTGCAGCATCAATCCCTCAGATGCGTCATTTTTTTATGTACCTTGGGACCATACGACAAGGTGTGCTGTCCTACAATTACATTGTATCCATGGCATTTGAAAATGTCATACTGCAGCACAACTTATTCGTACACATTGCTGCCTTGCCACACTGAAGCGCCAGTTCTCATAAATATGCCCCTTAGAGATCTCCATAAGGCATTAGATCTGTGTGAGTTAAGAGCCGCTGCTGGCATTCTGGCTCCCCTGACTGTTATGCTTTGCAAATCAGGCAACATGTTTGATGTACCCAGTGCATAAATGACACAGAATTTACCTCTCAGAATGTTTTGGTTATCTTGTTTCATTCCTGTTTGGGAACACCATTCGCTCCCTGGTGGTTCAGAGCAGGAAAAATTAATGTCAGTTGGGCAGTCACAAAGGGCTGACATTCTGAAATACATTGACTGATAGTTCTTTGGTGAATTAGCTTTGACTTAAAGATATCTACCAGTGAATCCAGCTGAGACTCCAGTGGCATAAACCTAGCACTTGGCCCGTCTCTACATGCGATAGGCGAAACAAGCTTAGGGAATGGGGCACTGTTGGACTTGACATCCTTGGTGTGGTCTTCACTAACTTTTTGCCTCTGTTCCCCAGGCTGTTGTTGTGTGCTGGCCTCCGTTTTTGCTGCTTTTGTTACTCAGGTTACTTTACCCCTGTTACCCAGTGCAAAAGTGCAAGTGCTCCTATGTAAAATGCATGTGTAATTGCCTTTCCATGATTGGTATATTTGATTTACAAGTAAGTCCCTAGTACAGTGTACTAGAGGTGCCAAGGGCCTGTATATCAAATGCTACTAGTGGGCCTGCGTCACTGATTGTGCCACCCACATGAGTAGCCCTGTAAACATATCTCAGACCAGCCACTGCAGTGTCTGTGTGTGCAGTCTTGCACTTCTAATTTGACTTGGCAAGTGTACCCACTTGCCAGACCTAAACCTTCCTTTTTTATACATGTTAGGCACCCCTAAGTTAGGCCCTTAGGTAGCCCCATGGGCAGGGTGTAGTGTATGTTAAAGGTGGGACATATACTTATGTGTTTTACATGTTCTGACAGTGAAATACTGCCAAATTCGTTTTTCACTGTTTCACTGCCTATCTCCTTCATAGGTTAACATCGGGGATGCATTTCAAATTTATTAAAGTGCAGATTCCCTTTGGGAGCAGATAGAAATTTGGAGTTTAGGTTCTCTGAGCTCACAATTTAAAAATACATATTTTAGTGAAGTTGGTTTTTAGATTGTGTGTTTCAAAATGTCACTTTTAGAAAGTAACACAAAAAGATAATAAACTGAGTGCTGAGACCTTTCAACCACTCACCCCCTTGAATCCAGTGGCACAGTGAGCAAGGGACCCACTCCTGGGCATACCCTTCCCATTTAGGGCAACTTTAGCAACACAAAAGGATAATAGATGGAGTGCTGAAACGTTTGCACTTTTAGAAAGTAGGCATTTTCTTGCTTAAACCATTCTGTGACTGCTTGTTTGTGGATTTCCTGCCTGAGTCAGTTTGACAGTTGGGCTGTTTGCACCTCTCTCTAGACAGTGACACAAAGGGGCCTGGGGTGTAGCCTGCATATTCTGATGGGTTATCTGTGCTGGATGGGAGGGGATGAGTGGTCACTCACACCTGAATGGGCTGTGCTTGCACTCAAACAATGCAGTCTACAACCTCCTGGTGTGTGGCTGGGGCCTGACCTGGACAAGAAAGGATCTTACAGACACTTGAGACTTTACTTTGAAGTTTGCCAGCTTCAAAGGCAAATAGGGGTCTAAGTATTGGACCCAAACCCCAGACTTTAGATTACCTTAAGGATTCAAGAGGAATTTCTGCCCGGAGAAAAGCTGAAGAGCTTTGGAGAAGTGCTGCCCTGGCCTGTGACTGTGCTGTGTTGGGCTATCCACAGTTTATGCTTCTGCCTATGCAAGGTGACAGAGACCGGACTTTGTTGTGTTCCTGTGGGATAAGTGCCAGACAACACTGTGTGACTTCGCAAATGATGCCTCTGCCCAGAACCACGATGCAGCTTGCCCCGAGGCCGTGGACCTCGCTGAGTGTGACAAATTCGACGACCCTGTGAGATTACGCCGCTATCCCGTAACTGCAATGCCACCTGCCTCGAGGCTGTGGACCTCGTGGAAGTCCGACGACCCTCTACCTGCAGCTGCTAATCCCACCCAACTTCTCTGACACCGGAGTGTCGTAAGTCCAACGTCCCTGACGATCCAACTCCATTGCAGCACCTGCGGCCCTGTGACATCATTGCAACCCCAAGAAGTTGCCCCGCAGCATCATGACTCCGCAGGACTTCTCATCTGATGGAACCAAGGGACCAACTTTGCATCTGACGCTGCTTCACCTCCACCGTCCTTTAGTGAGGACCTGATGCATGACACCCTTCTGCTGTCCTGCCCCGTTGCACCGGAACTAACTCTGCATCAGACCCAGCGAAGCTGCTCTCCCCGACTCTGTGCACAGGCCTGTTTGCTACTTGTTTACTAAGGTCTTGTACCTGGGGGACGAACGACTTCGTAAACGGCACCATTGGCGTCGCATTGTAGGAAACGACTCTGTCACAACAGTGCATAACACCAGCCTGAAGTATTTTTGCCTCAAAGCACTGTTTTCATACTTTTAAGTGCTAAATTCATATTTTTAACTGTTTATTGTGGAACTCTATTGTATTTGGTCTAGTTTATTTAGGTAAAGTATTTAGGGCTACATGTATCAAAGTATGGTTTTGCGACTCGCAAATTGTGAGTCAGAGCGACTCGCAATTTGCAAGTCGCAAAACAGTATGTTGCATAGTGTCAATGACACTATTTGCAAATCGCAAGCGGGTCGCAAAAGCCCACCTCCTGACTATTCATGAGGTAGGTTGCAATTTGTGACCTCCTTGGGAATGACAGCCCTCACAGGGATGGTGGCCTGCTGGAGGCGTTTGCGAATGGGTTAGCGAATGAGTTAGCACCAGTGTGACACTGGTGCTCACTGCAATTGTATTGGCCACAAAATAATCATACATGGGACTGTGACTCACAATTAGGAAGGGAACACCCCTTCCTAATTGCGAGTACCAATCCCTTTTTGCGATTCAGTAAATAGTTTACCAAATCGTAAAAATGGTTTGGTGCATGGCAAAGTGCATTTTGCACGTCGCAAATGGCCCGATTCGCCATTTACGATGTGCAAAAGGCTAAGTACGTGGCCCTTTCAATTTTTCTAAACCTGTGTTGTGTCATTTTTTAGTGGTTCACTGTATTACTGAGTGTGTTTGTACAAATACTTATCACATTGTCTCTGAGTTAAGCCTGCCTGCTCGTGCCAAACTACCAAGGGGGTTTGCGGGGGTTAACTAAGTGTGATTTTCCTTTGTCCTCACTAGAGTGAGGGTCCTTGCTCAGACGGGGGTAACCTGACTGCCAACCAAACAACCCATTTCTAACAGGCTCCTACTGTTTTCAGCAGATGGCCTGCATCTTTTGCTAACCTATACATTAAACTTTTAATCTTTAAGTATTGGGAGTTATGAGGGAGATAACCTTAAATCACCGTAGATATCACAAAACGCACTAAACAGCAATATACACTTGAGGAGATTCTTTAAATATCCACAGTAAAATACTGTTGGTTTCCTGGGGCATTCCATTCAGTTCTTTCAGAGAAGGCTACTGTTTCCTTAGGTTTTTTAAATATAATTTATAAGTACCGAAAGGAAAAAAGATCCTTTATTTAACTATGTTGTCACAATAAACGATCGTAAGATGTAAGAGGAAAATATATCTCTATTTGCATGCAAACTGAGCTACACCATTACACGTATAAAGAGTAAAACCTGAATTCAGCTACCATTTTACAGCCTATAATAGAAACAATCCCATTTGACCAGGTAATTACTAGAGCTGTCAAGTGGTGCCAGTCTCATTTGAGGGCGTGCTTTCAATTATGCAAACAATGCCCTCATGATTTCACAATTATTACAGTGTGAAGAGAGTCTTTAGAGAGAGAAGCAAAGACAAGGAAAAGGGAAATAGAAGCAGCGGTGGGGAAAAAAAGTTTAATTGTAAAGTTCATTTTTGACGTTGTGTTTAACATTTTTTTCAGCAGTCTTAACATTTGCAAAGCAGGAAAGGAAAAAAAAAATCTGATAAATTAATTTGAGCCACATCGCTAGGTAACATTTACTGATTTAACTTAGTCCTGCATTGTTTGACAGTTAAGCTGTGTTAGACTTGGCATACTTGGTGTGGTTCCCCCCTCAATGATTGTCTTCAGACCTCCTGTTTTTGCTGACTTTGTGTTTTGCTGGTCTGAGGATCCTGTGCACTTTACCACTGCTAACTAATGCCATCAACATATACCCAATTGATGTATTTGATTTATTTATAAGCCTCTAGTAAAGTGGCTAAATTAATGCTGCTAGTGGGCCTGCAGCACTGGTTGTATCACCCATTTAAGTAACACTTTGAAAGTGTCTCAGGACTGCCCTTGTAGACCTTGTGTGTGCAGTTTTAGCTACCATTTCGGCCTGGCAAAGTAAACCCTTTTCCAGGCCCAAGCCTTCCTTTTTAAAACATATAAGTCACCCTTAGGGTAGGTACTGGACAGCCCAAAGGGCAGAGTGCAATGTATTTAGAAAGTAGGACATGTACTTTTACGTTTTACATGTCCTCACAGTGAAAAACACTTACATTCATTTTCACTTCTGCAAGGCCCATCCCTTCCATAGGATAACATTGGAGTTGTATCATCACATTTTATACTGTATTTCAAAATGGGAAGACATGATCAGTTAATGATTGGTATTACTGGAATCACATTTGAAAATCCTAACTTATAGTGACATCAGATTTTAAATAGCATTCCTGAAAATACAATTTTAGAAAGTTGTAATTTTCTTGCATTAGCCATTTAGGGCCTGATTGTCAGTTTGGCAATCCTTACACCATCATGGTGGCTGTGGCGGTCCGACCACCATCGGCTCGGTGGTCAGACCACTGTTTTATGATCCTGGCGGGCCTGTGGAGCAAAGACCGCTGTGGTCCTGCCGGCACTGCCATGCAGCGCAGACCACTATGGTGACGAGGCAGGACAAACAGAGCGACAGAGCCAGTGTTTCTGCCAGGCACATTATGATGTTGCACACCACCAATTTGACCGTAGCAGTCTAACCACTATGTCCCAGCAGGCAGAAATGGAGAATATAAATGAAGCAACTCACCTGCAGGCAACATTACATCTCTTTTGCTGCTTTGGAGCCCATCACACATATCCTGCAGCTGCTGCTGCTGCTCATTGATGGAGCCCAAAATCCCTGCTGCTGTGGACTTAACAAATGGTAAGTATATAAACTTACCTGTGCCATCAACCTTAACAACAGATCGTCACACTGTCATCCACGTGATATGGGGCTCACGCTATGGGCACCAAGTATATATGCTATTGTGTCCATAGTTTGAGTCATTCACTCAGAAGAACACATTCACAGCCATTAGACATCCCCTTTGGGCAGGTCACTCACACTGAACCACCACACTACACAAAAACACATGTCTGCACATCCTAGGCACAGGGACAGTGAACTGTACACAACATTGTGTCACACAACAGCAACATCACATCTACCAATACAACTGACACCCTCACATTGCACACATGTCATGGACTGCCGTCATATTCTACACACATGTAGGGATGTGTCATAGAACACAAACAACACTCCCATTAAACATCCCTGTAATGGATCCTCACATCACCCACATTGCAACACAATGGAAGGACAATGGGATGCACATTAGTCAGAAAGACTAATATCTAAAGCTCACAATACAAACAATACCTGCAGAATAAGGATGACAGCATCAGTAGCACTCATGGAAAGACACTGACCTGAGACAAATATCACTTTGCACAGGCCCCTAAAACAACATTTGCACAGGAACTGGCCCTTCAGGAATCTCAGGGACAAACAATACTAGAGCCAAGTGACATGCCTATGTGCATAATGTGGAAGTACAAGTCAAGAAAGCACAAAAAAGAGCAACAGCATGGGCAATACATCTAGAAGAAATAGCTGCAAGGTACACACAGCAAAATGGACACATGCACATCCAAATGCAAAAAATGCTAGCACATTGAACATCCTCAGTGTCTGAACAAACAAAACTCAAGCTGCCACACATGAGACAAATCTACAATTCATATCAGGGGGACTAGGCTAACATTATACATGCCGACATTGGACAATACAAGATGAAATACTTACCATACCAAACAGAACATAGTGCAATTACACCACATTTGGAGTAACATCCACATATCCATACAGTCAACATCTACCTTGGTATTAAGTGACACCAGCACTGCCCACTACGTCAGATATTGCAAACAACAGCACATGGATCAGCAAGCAGATTGAAACACACACAATTGTGGGAATACAGCACAAGTTGATCAGGGACAACATAAAGGTAGAGAAGGAATTGCTGGACAATTGTGTACCCTAAAAAACAACAACATGTGTATTTAAGTAAAAATGCATAATGGCAAGGGTCATTAGTCAGTCCATTTTAAAGTCTCTGCAGACTACTGTGTCCACACTTGACTCCTATTTCTGACAGGGAACCTCCACAGAAATGGGCATCAAGTGGGCAGGCAGGCATCTCAGGGATCATCCTGGAGGTGGGGTTGATTTTAGATGGGTGGGTTTAGGATTGGGAGGGGGCTGTTTCTGAGGAGGGGTGGGCTTCTACTTGGAGTGAGGTGAGGGGTACATGTGCTTGCATGGGGGGCAGGCGTGACAAGGGAGGACTTGGGTGAGGAAGGGATGGGTTGGGATGTGGGTAGGGGGCTCTTGGATTTTGGAGGGGGTTCCTAGGTAACAGAGGAAAGTGCAATGTTGAAAAAGGAACTCTCCTTCAGAACCCAGAAAAGGTTGGGGATTTGGAGGTTGAGGGAGTGGTTGTCTGGTGAATGGGGAGTAGATGCATTGGGTGTGTGAGGTATGCTTTTGTTTAGGTTGTGTCTGTTGCATGTGTGAATGTGGGCATTTGCATGTCTTGGAGGCTGGGAGGAGGAGGTGCTGGGTGAGCTGGGAGTGGTGTATGTAGTGTCTTTTGGGGTGCTGTCTGTGTGTATGTCTGATGTTGTGGATGTTTGCATGTCTGATGGGGTGGTGTCTGCAGGTGTGGTGGATGTGGTGGATGTCTGTGTGCCTGCTAGGCTGGTATCTGGAAATGGTGGATGTTTTGGATGTTTGTGTGTCTGTTGCGGTGGTGTCTGTGGGTATGGTGGGTCTGGTGGATGTGTCACTGGCTGTTGTGGTGGCTCCTCTGGGTTTGCTGGATGTGGTGTGTGGGTAGATGGGGATAGTGGGGGAGTCTGGGGAAATGGTGGCTGATGTGGTGCTTGTGGGTGTATGTTGAGTGCCTGCATGCTGGTGTGTATTGTGGCATTTGTGTTTATGTGTGCTGCCTGTGTGTGTTGTCGTGGGTGACCACAGATGTGTCTGTGTGCTTGGGATAGGTAGAGGAATGGGGAATTTGATTGGGAAGAGTGAAGTGGAGGGAAGGAGGAATGTGGGGGGCATCAGTGAGGAGGCCAGAGCCTGAAGAGATCTCTGTCGCCCAGAAATGGCACTCTGAATGCCTTCCAGGAAAGCATTGGTCTGCTGAAGATGGCAGACCAACCCCTGGATGGCAATCACAATGGCAGTATAACCCACAGAGATGTCCTTCAGGAGGTCGATAGCCTCCTCACTCAGGGCAGCAGAGGTAGCAGGGGCAGGGGTGGACGTGCCTGCGGCATAGGAATTATCACCCTCTTCGGTGAGTGGGCAAAGTAAACTGGGTGGGGAGTAACAGGGACGGTGAAGATAGAACTGGGGGTGGCGGACAAAGATAGTACAGGAGTATGTCCCAATGGGTCCGCCATCACTGTGGAGTGGCTACTTGTGGTTGAATCCGTGATGAGGATGTAATCCGGTCTCCTCCATGGCACTCTCTTCACCCCTCTAGGCCACTGGGTCCCTTTGTGTCAGCGGTGTCTTGACTGGAGATACCACGGCCATATGCTTCCCCACTTGGTTGTGCCCTGTCTCCTTCACTTGCCTGGGATGATGCTGCAAATACAAAGAGAAAGAGGGTCACCACATGTTCCTGGACACACTTGAACAGCAGCTGTGATTAGCAAACATTACCAAGACATCAAGTAGACCCCAGTAACAAACTACATCAAAGTATATCCTACATGTACCATACTATATGCGTGCATGCCATCTGAAATGTCAACATTTGTCGACAGGAACATCAGGATCTGAGACAACTACAGTTGCATGGCTGAAGTTGTGCAATCACAGTAATCATTGAACAACTAGGAGACCACATCACCTTAAATGCTTTTCCTCATGGAGCATACCTCAGTCATCTGCTGTCAAACAATAGCAGCCCAATTCCCACAGATCCCACACATGGTCATGCAGATATCTATTTGTCACATACAGAGTAGCACTACACTGATAAATGCTCTCAGAACATGCCATGTTGCTCATAACAGTACAGTAACCTGGAGAATGTGACATTGAAATACTCATGTCACACTGGGACCATATCAACAATGCACACTTCACTAAGTGAAATGATTCCTACGGAGTCATGGAGGTACTACTAATGTTACTCAGATATGCCACACATTTGGCATTGAAATGTACACTGTAGACAAATTGTAGAAAATCCACAGCGCAATTAATCAACAAGCCCTAGAAAAATGACCACTAATGTCTGGCAACCCTTACAATGACATACTCTTATTGCATCAGTAGACACCATTAGTCCTTTGTATCTTGGGGAGGGACAGAGATTTTCAATTAACCGTAGAAGGTTGTCAACATGTTAAGCAAATGGGAAGCAACATCACTGTCCCCATTTTGGCCCTGGAAACCCAGATGTCTGTGGATGAATGGGTGGACCCAAACACATGTGATTCCAACATAACTGCAAGTCAATCCATGATGCATGCCAACAGTCATGATACAAACATTCTGTGTTACACATGGCAGTGCACTTTCCCCATGATGCCACATCATTGGAATTGAAATGCACATTGTGGCTAAAACATCTAGTCATACACATCATGTCACTGCAGTTGTATATGCCAAATGACATGCTATAACGGTTGATTGATTGTGTGAGCCAACGATCAATGTTGACACGCTCCTGTCTGAGGCACCACATGAAATGTACAGCCATTCCAAATGTCATTTTCCAAACACAGGTTGGCATGTACATATGTGTGAGGGAATACAGAAGTCATCCCATTGACACAGGTAGACCAAGCATGAACCAGCAGTGTACAAATTTTGTCAAAAGAGAAAGAAACACATGCACAAGGAATGTCATGGTACACAAATCATGCCAATGACATTCCCCACTTACCAAGGGAAAGTATTGATCTGTAGCTGATCCAAAGAACAATGCATGCTCTGTCACAAGTATGATGGTCAGCTTCACATTACAGACAGTAGTGCGGTACTAGCACCCATCACACCCTGAAGACAAGTAGCCTCTGGGTGCAGATGACAATATACTCATTTAACCATACAAATGGATGGGGACAGTGATCCATCACTTATTTTCCTTTGGCCTGTAACACTGAGAAGTAGTGATCTCAAGCATAGAATTTACACCCACAACAACAACAAACAGTACTTGATTGATGAATGTACACAGCCATGTGTTGTCTTGGAGAGAAAATTGTTTGTGGATTGTGCACAGTTGTGTCATAGGTCCCTGGGCCAATAGGCAAGGCACATCAGTATGCACCACATGACATATCTACACAAACAGTCACTCATCTACTTTGTCACACATGGCTCATCACTAATCCTCAGAAGGAGATGTCAGAACCTAACACTTTAACTTTGCAATGTGACAGGGATGAATCTGCCCAGTCACCCCCTTGTGGCTGCTGTGCTCCCCTCAAATGCCCATCAAGTTCTTGGCACGCCACAACCAGGATGCTAGATATCAGGGGTCAGGATCAGACGTGCACCCCGCCACATTGGGAGGACAGTCCCAGCTGGACCTCCACGATCTTTCGGGCCCAGCTTCTCAGGTCTTCCCACCTCTTGCAACAGTGGGTGCTCCGCCTGCTGTGGACCCACACCTTCTGGGTGATGGCTCTCCATATTTCCTTCTTCTGATGGGCATTTTCCTATATGGATGCAAGAGACAAATCAACCACAAGTTTTGGCACAAATGGTTGTGTCTCACACATGTCAGAAACACCAAGGTAAAAATGTTCAATTTGGCAACACACCACAAGTGAAACGCACACAATCATATAAGTACAGGAACATGACTACAGACATTTGTATCCATCTGCAGACACACCCACTATACTGCTCATGGCCTACCATGGATAAGCAAGCCTACTGTCATCAGGTAGCCCATGCTTCATCAACATGTAATGTGATGTGGCCACAATGAAACATTGCATACATATGTGGCTTCTGAAGGGTTAACACCTTAGGCTTGAATGGACCAACACATTCACACTCGAAATTATCTCATTTCATGCAGTCCCTACGGGCAACTTACATATTACAGACTTCACCCATACACTTGAGTGACAATGAAGGGGCTGGCATGGTGAGTACAGAAAATGTATTCCCTTTGCATTTGTGGACCTGTGACCTATCAAATGCAGGCTCATGTCAATACAGGGTGGGGGTGGTATGTACCTGTACCACAGGACACTCCTAATGACATTTTTCTATCCTACAGAGCTCTCATCCAACATACAAAGGTATGTATTGTACAGGTTCTACTATGTGACTAAACTACTAACTCAGATGTCATGGCCTCCCAGGAATCTACACACTGTCTGCACTGTGGGACTGTCATTCATGCAATAAGCCTGTACTGTACAGTTATGACATACGTGAAGGTGACAACAGAGCTGTGGGAGTAAGAGACCTATCATGAGTAAAAGGAACACATTGACAATGATGCAAAAAACACAATGGACCTGGAACTCCCTCCCCACCAACCTACGCAAGACCCAGGAACTCCTAACTTTCAGAAAGCACCTAAAAACATGGCTTTTCGAGCAGTGACCGCCCCCCCCCCTCCCAGCGATTTGAGACCCTACAGGGTGAGTATTGCGGTTAAGAAATTATTTGATTGATTGATTTAATTCTGGGAGCTACCTCAGTTCCCATTCCTATTCTAGTCTTAGTACAGAGGTTTTCAGGATACATTTTGCCACTAGAGCATCATATATTCCACATAACAGAATCTGCTGGTGTACAGGGAGTGGGCACAATGGCCCAGCTGCATAGCCACAGTGACTCTCCCTCAGCCTAGACTAGGTTCCGTACTGAGACATACATGTGACAGGCCCTCATTTGTGCAGGCCGAGCATACGGAACCTACATGACACTCACAATTTCATCACTTCCAAGCATGACAGTACATCATGTGGCCATCAGCAAAGTGGCGTGTAGTTTGTGTGGCACCCTGAAGGGCACAGTGAGTCATGATATGCCTTTCCAGACAACAGTTCTGCAAGGCAAGATGTGGGTTGAAAGATCAGTGGTACTATAAACACGATCCTCAAATGACTCAGACATGATGCATGGACAGCTCACACTGTCATGCACATACATGCTGTACAACATTTACACCCATCAGGAATGTCATTGCATGGTATAAAAGTCTCCTTGCATCTAACGCAAGGAGGATCTGGGACCCCAAAAAACATCACATAACACAATGTTCATGAACACAACATATATACTGGTCACCAATACCTGCACAATGTACATCCTATTGGTGCTACACTGACTGCAACAACAGGCACACAAGAAGTCTAATTGGCACACAGGGGCACATGTAGCCTGGGAGGAGTGAAAAGATGGTGTCAAACCAACTCAATTGTGCATATGAGGTACTGTGAGCCATAGAACTGTCCATACTGGGAAAGAACTTCATGAACAAGCCTCTCTTGCTCCCCTGGAGCAAAGGCAAAGGCCCTATCAGGATGTGGCTTGATTGCTCCCAAAGGTGGCACACAGAAGCTCTAGTAATGGATGTGTTGCTGGCAGCAGTGTCAGGAGTCAAGTGACTGATTTTGCACAACATGGCAGTCACTTCGACTACGTATGCGGTTATCACCACCCCCGGACAAAGCCATTGGGCCGCAACTGCCACAGGCAATAATATTAGCCTATAGCAGTGTCTGTGGCAGTTTGAACTGCCTACCAGACCACTTATTCCGGCATACGGTTCCTAATGTCCAGTGGAACTGGTCAGGCATCCATTTTGGTGGCCTGAAATACTGTATTTGGCTTGATAAACTGTGTCACATATCTACAATATTTGTGCTGTAGCATCAAAAACATCCTTATTCTGTCTTGTCATGCAGGTCCTTCTACACAACCACAAATGTAGTGTGTTGCAGGGCACAGATGTGGGAAAATGCAGTCACATTTCAAAAGGAAAATGTGTAGAAGATAGTTGATTTTCCACCAAATCCATGTTTTGGACACATGTGTTGACAACCATTGGGGTCACATGTGACCCTTGCGTAGTTGCCAACTGTGATGTGTACTGTGTGTCATGTCTATCCAGTCAGAAATGTTTGCCACATGATATGATTGGCATGCATCATGTGTGTTGCCATGGACACACTGACTAATGTTGCAAATTATGGGGGTCATTCTGACCCCCGCGGGCGGCGGGAGCCGCCCGCCTGGAAGGAGCCGCCATATGGCCGCTCCGCGGTCGAAAGACCGCGGAGGCCATTCTGGCTTTCCCGCTGGGCTGGCGGGCGACCGCCACAAGGCCGCCCGCCCACCAGCCCAGCGGGAAACCCCTCCCCACGAGGAAGCCGGCTCCGAATGGAGCCGGCGGAGTGGGTATGTGCGACGGGTGCAGTGGCACCCGTCGCGTATTTCAGTGTCTGCAAAGCAGACACTGAAATACAAAGTGGGGCCCTCTTACGGGGGCCCCTGCAGTGCCCATGCCATTGGCATGGGCACTGCAGGGGCCCCCAGGGGCCCCACAACACCCCATACTGCCATCCTGTTCCTGGCGGGTGACCCGCCAGGAACAGGATGGCGGTATGGGGTGTCAGAATCCCCATGGCGGCGCCAAGGATTCTGCAGGACAGCGGAAAACCATCGGGAGACCGCCGGTTTTCCTGTTCTGACCGCGGCTGAACCGTCGCGGTCAGAATGTCCTAAGGAGCACCGCCAGCCTGTTGGCGGTGCTCCCGCCGACCCTGGCCCCGGCGGTCCGTGACCGCTGGGGTCAGAATCAGGCCCTATGTCTTGTCACACATAGGTACCCTGGGAAAGTGAAGATCTGACAACTTTCGGTCTATCGTCACTGCCAGACCTTCAGACCATGGAGGAATGGCATATTATTCAACTGTACTGCCTTGATAGGCAAACAGTAGTAGACTTATCCCATTAGTTGGAGCCAGATGTAATTTCAGCTAATAGTAATCCAACCTGCATACCAACCATTGTACAAGTGTTGTCAGTATTGCACTTCCTGGTCACAGGGTCGTTCCAATATACCGTGGCATAATCTGCTGGTATGTCCCAACTATGTTCAGTCTAGTTTTGAAGTATTTCTCTCTCAGCAATGATGAAACACATTGACAGCTACATCAGGTTCCCCCACATGAGGATTTAGCCAATGTGAAGGTTGCTTTTTATGTTTTTTTCCCACCACCCATATGTGGTGGGGTTCATTGATGGCACACATGTTGGCTTGGTGCCACCACAGGCCACTGAACACATTTATTGCAACAGAAAGGACTTCCATTCTATCAACATGCAAGTTGTTTGTTTGGTGGATCCCTACATATCACACGTCTATGTCTATTATCCAGAATGAGTCCAGGATTCCTTCAAAATATGGAACAGCACCATACCCCAGCTGATGTCGCTACTGAACCCAGAGAGCACCTCGCTGATTGATAAATCACCTCTGTCCTGAATGTGTATGAGCAACGTCTGGTGCTACAATCTTGAAGTGAGGGACTCATTGGTTCACCTATGTCCCATTCCTTAACAGGAGACTCAGCATATCCAAACCATCCTTGGTTGTTGAAACTGCTGAGAAATCCAACTATGCCAGGGGAAGTCTGCTTCAGTGAGACCCATGGAAGAATGAGGCAGGCGGTTGAGTGGGCTTTTGGGCTCCTGAAGGCCAGATTTAGGTGCCTGGACAGGACTGATCGAGCCCTCCTCTATTCAGCAGGGAAAGTGTGTCAGATCACTGTGGCATGCTGCATGCTCGACAACAACACACAGTAGAGGAATAGTCCATAGATCCCAGAGGAGGGAGAGCCTGCAGTGCCACTGGGTGAGAATCCTGAAATGCCAACTGAGGATGACAATGGTGAAGAGGAAGGAACAGAATTGCGAGAAGATCTCATCCACAGCTACTTCTTATGGGTGTAAGTATGTCTTGGGATGTCATGACTGTGACTGTATGATGAACTGCAGTTGTGAGAATATTTAGAGTTGAGTGTTTTGAATATAGCTAGGGAGCTAATGCTCTGCAATAATAACCAAAGATTGCTTGATGAGACAGCTTTTGACATACCCCAACTTGATGATCCTGCTTTGTTTGTGTCAGTTTCTTTGCAATGTACTTTGTTTTCCAGATGCTTGCTATGTGACTTTTGTCAAATGTATGGTTTCAAGCCTATACTCCTTGTTTTGTTAGTTATCCAGGTAACTTCACCATGACATCTTCATGCCGGCATTTCAGAGTTGTGACATTGGCAGGTATGTGATACTGTTCTGACATAAAAATTGGACATGGATTGATCCAGGTAATGTAGGTCACAGAATTTGGGTGGGTGAGATGTGCCGAGACAGCTTGCACTGTGTTTGGGTGGAAGGTCAGAAGTGCCCATTGGACTTGTTTTGTGTGCTGCAGTGGGCCTGATGCATCATGTGGGCATGGAATATGTAGTTCTAGCTTACGACCAAGTCATTTTTCCTTCACATTGGCACTCTTTTGGTATGACCTGTATGTAGTTGTAGAGGTGTTTCATTATTGTAGGCCACAGTGCCAGTGTCACAACACTGACATATGTTTGTGGCATACCACCAGATGCATAGGCACTGGATTATGATGGCCTGTCATCAGAGACTGTTGTACTGTCATCTTTCTGTATCGTGGATTATGTGATGTTGAATTGCTGTGGTGTGACATGTGATAAGACACAAGCCTTAATATCAACAATATCAATGTTTGCCTATACTACAAGACAATGCCTGACACATCCCTTCCTTCAGTTGTCTGGAGGTTTGTACCAGTCAACATATTTATTTACTCAGTATGAGTCAATCATTTTTGATTAACAATAGTCCTGATAGATTGACAGCCCATGTGCTAAATACTATAATAACATTTTAGTTTGATCAAACACTTGTATGTATGTGTTTGTGTACGATGATTTTAATCCTGATCTGGACACTGTGTACATACAACACATCCCATCTTGAAGAAATAGCTTGGCTCATCATTGTATGGTTCACATGGTCTGACATATCTACATGGCTACATATGAAATCAAAATCAGCAGACAAAGAGTTAGTGAATGGTGATCTTATTATGCAGAACAGAAAATATATGTGCAAATACTCAACAACAAATCATCTGTGAAGGGGTCAGTCATGGTAAAAGAAATTTTGGAGTAGATGACACACCATTGGGAGACCAACATCCAGAGTACCCCTCCTATTGGAAATGATGGGTGGTTCAGGATCAATCCAGAGTAAATGTGTAACACACAAAAGAGGACCTAAAGGAAGGGGGTTATTACTGGCAGAGGTGGGTGTCTTGCCATACGCACCTCCTGGATTGTTTGCTAGATGTCCCTGCTTATGAGGAGAATCTGCTGCTACAGAGGCTGTGGTGTCTGGGCCTTGGTGTTCCTCTGGCAAAGCCTCTCTTCCAGTGGCTGGCACCAATGTTACTGGGCCTGCTGTTGATTGGCCAAAGGAAGGGGTAGACTGGTGTTGAAAAGCCCAGCTTAGGGCGGTATGAATGTCCCTCAACACCCCTGTTAGGGAGGCCATGTTGGTATTGTGGACCTCCATGAGTTTCCTTGTTTCCTGGTGTATGTCCCTCTGTAGCTGCTTGATTTCCTGGAGTTTGATCAAAACCTGGCCCATCAGTCCTTGGGACTCCTGATAGATACCCAAGACATGGCAGATGGTGTCCTGGCAAAGAGCAGCCCCAGGGGCCTCAACCCGCTGGCCCACATCATCTCTCCGATGTACCCTAGCTCCATGGTGTAGGAAAGTACCATATTGCCTGGCATGTTACCCCCATTTTTACATGTTTGTCAGTTTGTTTTTGCCTGTCTCACTGGGATCCTGCTTGCCAGGACCCCACTGCTCATAGTTTGTGGCCTGAAGAGTGTGTACCTGTGTAGTGAATAACTGTGTCACTGATGCTCTGCTAACCTGAACCTCGGTGCTCATGCTCTTGCTGCCTTTAAATTTGTTACTATAGGTTAGTGACCACTTTTACCAATCTCAATTGGCACACTGGAACACCCTTATAATTCCCTAGTATATGGTACCTAGGTACCCATGGTAGTGAGGTTCCAGGAGATCCCTATGGGCTGCAGCATTTCTTTTGCCACCCTTAGGGAGCTCAGACAAACCTTTACACAGGACTGCCACTGCAGCCTGAGTGAAAAAACACACATTATTTCACAGCCATTTTCACTGCACTTAAGTAACTCATAAGTCACTTACATGTCTAACCTTCACTTGCTGAAGGTTAGGTCCCAAGGTACTACGTGTGAGGGCACCCTTGCACTAGCAAAGGTGCCCCCACATAGTTCAGGGCCATTTCCCCGGACTTTGTGAGTGTGGGAACACCATTACACGTGTGCACTACATATAGGTCAATACCTATATGGAGCTTCACAATGGTAACTCCGAAAATGGCCATGTAACATGTCTAAGATCATGGAATTGTCCCCCATGCCATATCTGGTATTGGGGTGCCAATTCCATGCATACCCGGGGCTCCACTATGGACCCTGGGTACTGCCAAACCAGCTCTCTGGGGTTTTCTCTGCAGCTACTGCTGCTGCCACCCCACAGACAGGGTTCTGCCCTCTTTGGGTCTGGGCAGCCCGGTCCCAGGAAGGCAGAACAAAGAATTTCCTCTGAGCGAGGGTGTTACACCCTCTCCCTTTGGAAATAGGTATTAAGGGCCTGAGGGGAGTAGCCTCTCCTGGCCTCTGGAAATGCTTTGAAGGGCACAGATGGTGCCCTCCTTGCATAAGCCAGTCTACACCAGTTTAGGGAACCCCCAGTCCCTGCTGGTGTGAAACTGGACAAAGGAAAGGGGAGTGACCACTCCCCTGTCCAGCACCACCACATGGGTGGTGATCAGAGCTCCTCCAGTGTGCCCCAGACCTCTGCCATCTTGGATCCAGAGGTGTGAGGGCACTCCGGAGGCCTTTGAGTAGCCAGTGCCAGCAGGTGACTTCAGAGACCCCTCCTGATAGGTGCTTACCTGACTAGATGGCCAATCCTCCTCTGAGGGCTATTTAGGGTCTCTCCAGTGGGCTTTTCCTCAGATAACGACTTGCATGAATTCACCAGAGTTCCTCTGCACCTCTTTCTTAAACTTCTGCCAAGGATCGACAAGTGACTGCTGCAGGATACCTGCAAAACTGCAACAAAGTAGCAAGAAGACTACCAGCGACATTGTAGCACTTAATCCTGCTGGCTTTCTGGGCTGTTTCCTGGTAGTGCATGCTGTGGGGGCTGCCTGCCTTCATCCTGCATTGGAAGCCATGAAGAAATCTCCCGTGGGTCGACAGAATCTTCCTGCTGCTTCAGTAGGCACTAAGCTTCAGCATCACTGGTACTCTGAGACCCCTCTCATCCTGATGGGCATGGCCCCTGGAACACAGGTGGTAGACCTAAGTGACCCAGACTGTCCAGTGGTCTAACTGTCCAAATTTGGAGGAGGTAAGTCCTTGCCTCCCCTCTCCAGACAGTAATCCTGTGTACCACGTGAACTACAGCTTCAAGGGCTTCTGTGAACATTTCCACAAAATCCTGCATGCACAGCAAGGCCTAGGTCCCCAGCACTCTGTCCTGTGATGCTCAGCTCCCTGGGTTGATCTCTGGTATCGTGGGACCCTCTTTTGCAGTGTTGAGATGACTGCCATGTTCAGACTTCTTGAACCCATGTTCAAGGATTTCTGTGGGTGCTACCTTCTTGTGCATGGGCTCTCTACGTTGCTGAGGGTCCCTTCTGTCTCCTCTCCCAAGTGGCAACATCGTGGTTCTTCCTGGGCCCAGGCAGCACCCTTTTTCTTTAACCATGACTCTTGCAGCCAACAAGGCTTGTTTGTGTTGCCCCTAGGCCTATTGCATTCTATTTTATTCTACAGTGTTTGCACTACTTTCTGACTGTTTTACTTACCTGATTTTGGTTTGTGTGTATATTTTGTGTATTTTACTTACCTCCTAAGGGAGTATATCCACTAAGATATTTTTGGCATATTGTCACTAAAATAAAGTACCTTTATTTTTAGTAACTCTGATTATTGTCTTTCTTATGATATAGTACCTATATGATATAAGTGGTATAGTAGGAGCTTTGCATGTCTCCTAGTTCATCCTACGCTGCTCTGCTATAGCTGCCTCTATCAGCCTAAGCTGCTAGAAAACTACTAATCTACTAATAAGGGATAACTGGACCTGGCACAAGGTGTAAGTGCCATTGGTACCCACTATACGCCAGGCCAGCCTCCTACATATGGCCTCTTTCCTTGCCACAACGTGCCCCTTCCAACTTGTTCCTGGACCCTCAATGTCTGTAGTGTGGAGCTGCACCTCGGGATTCAGGACTGGGGGGCCACAAGATGGTAGACACTGTCCTAGGAACAGAGGTTGGAGGGCAAATGGTTTCCTGTGAGGTGGAAGCAACAGGGCTGGGAGGTGAAGTTGTGGGCATAGTGAGACTCACTGTTACCATCTCACTAGGTTGCCCAAATGGATCAGGACCGCCCTCCATGTCCAGACATACAGGAGAGTCATCTTCACTGAGGGCTTCATCCGGGGTGGTATTGGCTCTGTTTGCCCAGTGGCAGCTCGACCTATTGATGTAAAATATACAGTGTTACTGGTTGTATTGTGACATCTACCTTCAACAGTTTAGTGCTACAGTAAGCAGAGACCTTGTACAACGTTAAATTGTAGTTAATCCAGTTGTGGCAAGGAACTATGGTACAGGGTGATTTGATATGACATGTGCAAAGCATGCCAACCCAATTTGACTAAAGCAGCTGCTCAGATGTGCAGATCAGGTGCACTTTGGAGGACAGCCTGAAAATGGCATTTTGCTAACAGTGCGGCCAAAACAGTGGCTAGGTAAGATATGGCTTTGACCATTTCGAGGCCTAGTTGAGTGGGATGCAGACAGACCAAAAACTCTGTTGTATATGTGACTGGAGTCATCATGTACACAGTGCTGTGTCAATGTGTCTGCTGCCAATACCATTCTGGTGATGCATCTTGAGGACTTTGGAATACTTGTTGTAAACACTTGTTAAAGTGTCATTCCTGTCCTCAATAGTTTCAGCTTGAGTTGGCAAGTCTGTTGTATAGCTTTTTTTGCCTGGTTTTAGACATGTTTTAGCTAACTAGGCCTGCCACTGTGGATTTTATCCCAACTACAACATTGCTTTATTTTTCTAGCAATAGCTTCATTTGTGGTGCTGTTTTATTTTCTCTCTATCTTATTATTCTTTTGCCTAGGAAAGAATGATGTTCTTAGTAGGATATGTAGTTCACTTTGTGCTTTCTCCAAGGCTACAGTCAGATAGAATTGCCGACATACGTGGTATGCTGTGTCTCCAGCATTCACAGAAATACAATAATATGTGGAGACCATTTTTTAGAATGTCAGCTGTTTTATTATATAAACACTACTTATTCCCCGACATTTAGAGGAAGAGTCCAGCCAGAGAACCACCAATATATGCTGATTGCTGAAAGCTGCGCTATAGCTACTTGTTTAGAAGGCCGAGCCCTGAACCAGATGGGGACGGTGTCTCTTTATACCTCAGGCCTCTTTTTCAGGTATGAGGGATGATGTTCTCCCAGGGGGAAACCCTAAGGGCAGATTAGGCTTAGTATGCTGTGCTCATACTTAGCGTAGGTGGGGGGCTATAGATCCACTCCCCTGTTTAGACAGCGTGGTAGGACTGTTTTTGTGTTTTACACACTTAGGGGGTGATTCTAACATTGGCGGGCGGCGGAGGCCGCCCGCCAATGTTCCCCCTCCAAAATACCGCTCCGCGGTCAAAAGACCGCTGAGGGTATTTTGGGATTTGCCCTGGGCTGGCGGGCGGCCGCCAAAAGGCCGCCCGCCAGCCCAGGGCAAATCGACCTTCCCACGAGGACGCCGGCTCCGAATGGAGCCGGCGTAGTGGGAAGGTGCGACGGGTGCAGTTGCACCCGTCGCGTATTTCAGTGTCTGCTTTGCAGACACTGAAATACTTTGCGGGGCCCTCTTACGGGGGCCCCTGCAGTGCCCATGCCATGGTCATGGGCACTGCAGGGGCCCCCAGGGGCCCCGCGACACCCCCTACCGCCATCCTATGGCGGTAGGGGGTGTCAGAATCCCCAAGGCGGCGCAGCATGCTGCGCCGCCTTGGAGGATTCTGACGGGCAGCGGAAAACCGGCGGGAGACCGCCGGTTTTCCTGCACTGACCTCGGCCAAAGCGCCGCAGTCAGAATGCCCTGCGAGGCACCGCCGGTCTGTCGCCGGTGCTCCCGCCGACCCTGGCCCCGGCGGTCTGAGACCGCCGGGGTCAGAATGACCCCCTTAGTCACATGCCTGCTCCTATTGTCACTTAATATCCTTGTTATTGCTATGCACTTGCTTTTATCCATTATTGAAATATATCCTGCCTCCGTTGCCTTTGCTGGAGTGAGATCGTGGTAACTGAGAGAAAAGGATACAATCTGATGTACTACGATTCCCTTGGGAGTCTATCTTACCATGAGCCCAGTTGCCACAATCATCTCGGTCAGAGATGGTGCGCTGATAGTTAGCCATAAACCCCGGACACCAGCTGACAGGTGCCACCTGGTGTGGAATTGTACTCAGTACCCACAACCCAGGTGATCCTACCGCCCAAATCCAGTAGCCTCATTACCCAATGAGAACCTATGCAAAAAGTCCAGATGGAGCTATGTCGACAGACATTGTTTGAGCATGATCTCTGCTTGATTACTCCCAGGTGAGTATATTTCATTTGAGGTTTGAAAAACAGGTGTCTTTTGACAAGTGACTACTGTGCTGGTGGTTGGAATGACAGTCAAAGGGCCTGCTGAAAGTTGCAGTCAGGTCACTCCCTGTACTACACACAGTTAACAAATATAACCTCCCCAGGTGAGTAAACTTCATTTGAGAGTTGACTTACAGATGTTGTGGGGCATGTGACTACTGTGCTGGTGGTTGCAGTTTCTGAAACTTGGCCTCCTGGGTGTTGCAGTCAGGTCACTCTCTCTACTATACACTTTACAAATGTTGTCCCCTCAGATAATTAAACTTCATTTGAGTGTTGACTAACACATTTATCGGTTCAATTGAATACTATGCTGGTGGTTGAAGTTACAGACAAAGGGCCTTCTGGGAGTGTGTAGTAAGGTTACTCCCTGTACTATACACACTTGACAAATGTAACCTCCCCAAGTGAATAAACTTCATTTGAGAGTTCACTAACCGATGTATTGGTGCAAGTGACTACTGTGCTGGTGGTTGCAGTTACAGAAACATGGGCCTCCTGGGAGTTGCAGTTAGGTCACTCTTTGTACTACACACACTAGACAAATATTAGGTATTACATATCTGTATGCAGACTGCATTTAGATTTGGGCTTACATTCACACGTTGAGACATGTCATGAGTCCTGGGATGATTTATTTTGGTTTGGGAAGACTTACAAGCACCATTTGGACACATGGCATGTGATGGGCCTTGGTAGCTGTGATGCTAGTACATGAACAAGACAGTGGGTAAAGGTGAGCTGTGAGCTTGCATGAAATTGCATTTTGGTGACATTTTTTGTGTTGTGACTTACTAGACTCCCCTCCCTCAGGTATTCCTGTCAATCCCTCAGGATGCAAGATGGCCAAGACCTTCTCCTACCAGGGAAAGAATCTTAACAGGGCACTTGGAGGGCCACCTGCTCGTGCCTGGAGACCAGGGAATGGACCTTGCCTCTCATGTCATTCCAACTCTTCTTTATGTCCTCCTTAGTGCGCAGGGTGGTGCCTACAGCATCACACTTTTGATGATCCTGTCCCATATTTCCATTTCCATTTTCCTGCTGGGAGGATTATATTGGACTTGTGCTACAAACAATTGCGGCTCTACTCTTATGATTTCATCCACCATGGCTCTTAACTCATCTTCGGAAAAATGGGGATTTTAAGAACGTGACATGATGGGTGAAACCTATGAGTGACAGGGACTTACTTAACAGGGGAAGTCCAATAGGGTGTAAAAGGACTAAAGTGTGTGCAGGGTGCTCAATGGGATGGTGAAAAAAGGGGTGCCTAATCTATGTAGTCTATGAAAAATCAGGTGGTCTGGCTTCTGTGTCTTGTGGTGAAAATGCACAGGATTGTGGTCTGTGGAGGTGTGTGTTTTATAGTGTCCTTTGCAAGTGTGCCCACTGTGCTACTGTGTGTCATCTGTGTTTTTTTAAAATCCAACCAATGTACAGTTGTCTTTCACTTTGCTAACCCCGGACTGCTGTGGTCCGGACTGCCATTGATGCACCACCACAAGAGGACCGCTATGGCAACTCTGTGATTCTAATATACTCAGTGGTCGATGGCAGTGCTGAAGGCACTGGAGGTTGGACCGCTGCACTGCTGGAGGTCTGCCATTTTTGCTTGGTGGTTAGTGGTCCTACCTGTATACCTCATATTAGGGCGGTCTGGGAGATCGCCAGTATGTCAGTCTTTTCAGAACTGCCAAGATGGCAGTCTGGTGGTCCAACCACCAAAGTCATAATCAGGCCTTTAGTACCTGCAGCCTGGATCTCAGGCACATGACTGGGGAGTCCTTCTAGACAGCCATATACAATGGGAACGTAGGTGTGACTGGATGGGTCAGTGATGGCAGAATTGGAGGGAGGAGCTGGGAACAGCCCCACTTACAATTGAATAGGCTGAGTCCTGTTTCCATGTCTCCATACAAAGGGGTGCATATACCCTGTACTAGCCTGGAGCCAGGACAGGGAAGGCAGGGCATCTTTGCACTTCAAAGGCACGCCTCCTGAAGCTTCTCCTCACATCAAAGGCACAACTGTGTATAAAAGAAGGACCTTATACACAACTCCTCTGGAGCTGTGAGTACTCTGCCAGGATTAAGGACTGCTGTGCTGCTACAAGGACTTCCACTCTGCTGAACTGCTGCACTAAGGGAACTTTTGCCTTGCTCTGCCTGCTGCCCTCTTGCCTGCAGAAGAAAAACTGGACCTGCATTTCATCTTGAATCCGACACTCCAGAGTGACTCAAAGAGCTAGTCTGCTGGCCTCCTTATCTGAGCCGCAGGGATATACAAGTCTCTTCAACCAGCTCCTGGGCACAGCTGCAGTGATTTCCTGACTCCCAAATGTTGCCTCTCAGGTCCTTAACTCTTGGTGTGGCTCAGGGGCTCTTAAATACAAGATTTCTGTCTCTTTGTGACTATGAACAGGCCTGTTTGCACCAGAACCTCATTGTTCACACTGAAGTTCAGCACGAGCCACTGCCAGCCCGTCTCTTGACAAAGCAAGCATTGATTGTCAATGGAGGACTGCTACTGCAAGACTCCAGTCTGCATGTCCATGATGCTGAGCCTTGTCTTCAAGCCATGACCATTGCCTGTGATGCTCTTCTTGCACTGTGAAGCCCTCTCCAATGCGACTGGGACTGGGAAAACGTGAGAAGGTAAACCTTCAGCAGGACTAATCTGGGACTGTATCTAATCGGTGCTCTATTGCGGTCTGTCTGAACTTTTGAATTTGACCCTATTCAGCTTAACCAGAAAGCTGCAGTTGGCATTTTATGCTTTTAAGCACTATATTACAGTTAATTCTTTAAAACTGTATAAGTCCAGTTTTACTGATTTGATTGTTGTTGTTTTGATCTTATTTTAGTTAATAAATGAAGTTCTATTTTTTATAACCTGGTGTGGGATCGTTTTGTGGGGTGTTTTCACTGTTTTACTTTTTAAAGTGTTATGCAAATTGTTTACACATTGCCTCTAAGTCAAGCTTGGCTGCTTTCTGATACACTACCAGGGGTTTGAGCACAGGTTAATTTGGGGTTTGCTTGTGCCTTACCCTGATAATGAATGTCAAATCCTCCAGAAATGCAATGTATCCCATCAGGAGATCAGCTGCACCAGGTATATTTCATTCCACAATCCACAAAGCATAAAGAATCTCACATTGTGTAAAAATAATGTATTTATTGAATTAGAAAATCATCCGACAGGAAGCCAATACGTTTCAACAAACATATATACATATTCTATTACTGAAAACAAATGCTTAAACAGTATCTTTACATGTATTTTAATGTAGAAAAAAACAATATGCACACATTAATTGTATGTTACAAATGATTATACACTATGGTAATAAAATTTGTACACATACAAAAAATGTAAGTACCAAAACACTGCATCATATGTAAAATGTTATTTATTTTGCAATAATATTTTTTACAATAAAAAGATGGTCAAAATTATCCTAATAAAAATGGGTGTGCTAAAAGACATATTTAGAAAATGTGTATAGCAAAAACGTTATGCATAAGAAAAATAATTAAATAAATAGGACACCATAGTAGAAAGTAGAAAAAACACCATAAGTATTTACACTACAAAATCAGAATCAAAAATATAAAGAAATGCTAACACTATGAAGATCAGATTTACAATTCAAATTCCAAACTCAGCTGCACTGGGGAAAGAGTTCACCCTGGATTCTTAAGATTGAATACTTACACTCCAAACTTAGGGCCTCAATATAAGTTTGGTGGTCTATCGACTGCCATGGCGGCGGTGGAGGTCCAACCACTATCAGGTTGATGGTCAGACTGCAGTGTTACGAGTCAAGCAGACCTATGGAGCCAAGTCAGCACTGACAGCCATGGTCACACAGTAGCACCAGCAGCCTGGCAGAACCTGTGCTTCTGCCGGACCAATTACGAGGCTGCACACCGCCAATGTGACCATAGCGGACAAACCACCATTTCTCAGAAGGCAGAAACGGACAGTATAAAGGGAGACAATCACCTGCAGGCAGCTTCACCCATCCGATGCCACCATGGAGCCCATCGCACATATCCTGCAGCTTCTGATGATCATTGAAGGTGCATGAAACCAACATCACCGTAGATGCCACCGTCCATACATACACACACCTACCCATATCCGAATGCTTAATAACAGATCATAGTACTGTCGTCCAGATCATAGGGGGTGCACCAAGTACATGTCACATCCTATACACAGTCCAAAACATACATCAAGACGGACACATTCAGTCACACAACGCCTTGTTTCTGCAGCTATCTCACACCGCAACACTACACAAAGAAAATTGGCCACACATCTCTCCCAGAGGGACAGTGAAGTGTATACATCATTCACCAACAACACATAAACATCATATATACGAAAACAACTCACACACTCACATTCCACAAAGGCCAGGATCTGTCATAACATACAACACACAAATGTATCAATGTGTCATGGAACACTATTGCACAATTGGGAGAGGGCACTAGGAACATTCAGGGAATGAGGCTGCATGTGACACACATCACCTTGCAACTGCCCATTAAACAACATTTGCACAGGATATGGCCCTACATATGTCTCAAGCACAAACAGTACTAGACACAAATCTCATGCCCATCTGCACAATGTGGAAGTGCAAATCAACAACCACATACAACTTCAACTGCATGGGACATACTTCTAAAGGTATTAGCTGCAAGGGGCACACACCTACATGGACACATGCACAGTGAAATGCAAACAAAGCTAGCAGAACTGAACACGCTCCATGACTGCCCTAACAAAACTCAAACTGACACATATCAGATTGATACATAAACCATATCAGGGGACATGTCTAACACCATACATGCTCAAATTGGACAACACAAGATGAAATACTCACAAAAACAAACAACACACAGTGCCATGACACCCCCATTGCATTTACACACACACACACACACACACACACACATATACATACACTCAAAATATACCCTCGTCTTCGGGGACACCAGCACTGCCCACAAAGTCACACACTGCAAACAACAGCAAATGGTGCTGCAAGCTGGCACAAACACACACAAGTGTAGGCACAAAATGCAAGTTAATCAGGAACAACAGTAAGGTAGAAAAGGAATTGCAGGACAAATGTATAGCCAAGGAAACAAACTGGCGTGGTTTATTCAATAGGAATTATCAATGTCCAATGATGATTGGCCAGTCTATAGAAATGTGCCCCAAAGTAGCACATTGTTGTACCAAATATGACTCCCAACTGCCATTGAACCTCCACAGGAAGAGGAATCAAGGGGGCAGGCAAGTACCTCAAAGATTATCCGGGAGGGTGGGGGGTTGAATTTGGGACGGGCTTGGGGTTGGAATGGATGGTCTTCTTCTTGTGAGGGGTGGGCTGCTTCTAGTAGGGGCTTCTTCTTGGAGGCAGAGGTATGGGTGCTTGCAGGCGGGCAGGGGAGGCCTTGGAGATGAAAGGGACAGGCTGGGAGGTGGGCCTTTTTGGTTTGTTGTGGGGGTAGAGGAAACAGAGCGCAGGCAAAAAAATGTTTTTAGACACAGGGATGGTCATCAGAAAGAGTTTGTGATTTGGCGGATGAGGGAGTGGTTGTATGCTCTGTAGGTGTGGATGTTGTGGGTATGTGCTAATGGGAGGTATGCTTGTGTTTGGTGGGTGTCTGCTGGGTTGGTGAGTGTGGGTGTTTGTGTGTCTTGTGGGACAGGGAGGTGGAGGGGCTGGGGGATGCAGTGATTATGTTGGGGTAGTGACTGCAGGGATGGTGGATCTGTTGGATGTCAGTATGTCTGTAGTTGTAGTGTCTGTGGGTGTGGTGCTTGTAGTGGATGTCTGCTGGTCTGCTGGGGTGCCGTCTGCAGGTTTGATGGGTGTGGTAGGTGTGTCACTGACTGTTGGTGTGGTACCTGTTGGTATGATGGATGTGGTGTGTGTGGTGCTGGGGGTGGTGGGGGTGCCAAGGGAATTTGTGACTGTTGCTGTGTCTATGGGTGGATGCTGTTTGCATGTGTGCGGGTGTGCTTTGTGCTACTTGTGTTTGTGTGAGCTCCTCTTGGACGTTAAGGTGTTTGTCTGTGGACATGTCTGTGTGTTTTGGGTAGTTGTGGGAAGGGGAAGGGGAAATTTGGAGTGTGAAGAGGGAGGTGGAGGGGGGACGAAAGGTAGGGGGTTACTGGCTGCATCAGTGAGGAGGAAAGAGCCTGAATGCCTGTGAGAAAGTAGCCTCTTTCTAGCCTTGTTATCCCCACTTTTGGCCTTTTTGTGAGTATATGTCAGGGTGTTTTCACTGTCTCACCTGGAACCCGCTAGCCGGGGCCCAGTGCTCATAGTGAAAAGCCTATGTTGTAAGTGTGGTTGTTATGTGTCACTGGGATCCTGCTAGCCAGGACCCCAGTGCTCATAAGTTTGTGGCCTATATGTATGTGTTCCCTGTGTGATGCCAACTGTCTCACTGAGGCTCTGCTAACCAGAACCTCAGTGGTTATGGTCTCTCTGCTTTCCAAATTTGTCACTAACAGGCTAGTGACTAAATTTATCAATTCACATTGGCATACTGGTACACCCATATAATTCCCTAGTATATGGTACTGAGGTACCCAATGTATTGGGGTTCCAGGAGATCCCTAGGGCTGCAGCATTTCTTTTGCCACCCATAGGGAGCTCTGACAATTCTTACACAGGCCTGCCAGTGCAGCCTGAGTGAAATAACATCCACGTTATTTCATAGCCATTTACCACTGCACTTAAGTAACTTCTGAGTCACCTATATGTCTAACCTTCACCTGCTGAAGGTTGGGTGCAAAGTTACTTAGGCCCTCATTCTGACCCTGGCGGTCGGTGATAAAGCGGCGGCCAAGCCGCCAACAGGCCGGCGGTCTAAAATATGCAATTCTGACCCTGGCGGGAACCGCCAACACAGCCCGCCAACTTAACACTCCGACCGCCACGGCGGTACAAACAAACAGCGCGGCGGTTCCCGCCAACAGCCAGGCGGCAGACAATGTACCGCCCACCCTATTACGACCCACCAATCTGCCACCTTTTCCGGGGCGGGAGCACCGCCGATAAGAACACGGCGGAAACAGACTACGAACGGGAAAACGCTCACCTCTACGCACTCCACGCGAGATTCCGGCAGTATGGAACCAGAGTTGCAGGTCATCCCCGCACTCCTATTCCTGCTCATATACCAGGAGCACGCCCGGCGGCGCGGAAGACATCGGTGAGTACTGCACCTACGACACAGGGGAGGGAAAAGATTACCGGCACACACCCACCCACCCACACCCACTACAACACACACATCAATGCATTCCCACAGATCACTGTCACAACCCACAAACCACCCCCCTCCGAAATAATGCAAAGACCAAAAGAAGAGATCATAAACGGGCAGATATATTGAAATATGTACACCAGTAATCCCAATAAATAAATAAACTATGTACAAAATATACACAGCTACTAAATGTAGTCTAACCACTGTCCGTGGATCACAGGGGTCCTGTGCAAAGGGGCAAGGCCCAGTCCCACAACAAGAACTCCACGGAGAGAACACTGCAGGGGCATCAGAAAGAAAATAGGACAGGCACCTCAGGGGGAAGGGAAGGGGGGGCACCTCAGCCACTTGAGTACACAACGCCAGATCCACGAGGGGACTCCATGACCACTGGCCCATCCTGGGGAGAGCAAAGCCACAGTCCATACAGTCCATACAGTGGGTGGCCTGCCCACTGGGCCATCCTGGGGAGAGCAAAGCCACAGTCCAAACAGTCCATACAGTGGGTGGCCTGCCCACTGGGCCATCCTGGGGAGAGCAAAGCCACAGTCCATACAGTCCATACAGTGGGTGGCCTGCCCACTGGGCCATCCTGGGGAGAGCAAAGCCACAGTCCATACAGTCCATACAGTGGGTGGCCTGCCCACTGGGCCATCCTGGGGAGAGCAAAGCCACAGTCCATACAGTCCATACAGTGGGTGGCCTGCCCACTGGGCCATCCTGGGGAGAGCAAAGCCACAGTCCATACAGTCCATACAGTGGGTGGCCTGCCCACTGGGCCATCCTGGGGAGAGCAAAGCCACAGTCCATACAGTCCATACAGTGGGTGGCCTGCCCACTGGGCCATCCTGGGGAGAGCAAAGCCACAGTCCATACAGTCCATAACAGACCCCACTGCCACTGGAGGAGGCAAGTTGGCCAGAGGACATCCTGCAGCCCTGCCCGAGATAGATCCTGCCCTGCCACGTCTGCCAAAGGGCCAGCGGTTCTTGCCTTGAAGGGCCCAGTTCAGCGGTTCCTGAGACGGCGGGGCCCAGTTCAGCGGTCCTTGCCCTGAAGGGCCCAGTTCAGCGGTTCTTGAGACGGCGGGGCCCAGTTCAGCGGTTCTTGAGACGGCGGGGCCCAGCAGAGCGGTGCGTGAGACGGCGGGGCCCAGCGGAGCGGTTCTTGAGACGGCGGGGCCCAGTGGAGCGGTGCTTGAGACTGCGGGGCCCAGTTCAGCGGTCCTTGCCCTGAAGGGCCCAGTTCAGCGGTTCTTGAGACGGCGGGGCCCAGCGGAGCGGTGTGTGAGACGGCGGGGCCCAGCGGAGCGGTTCTTGAGACGGCGGGGCCCAGCGGAGCGGTGCTTGAGACTGCGGGGCCCAGTTCAGCGGTCCTTGCCCTGAAGGGCCCAGTTCAGCGGTCCTTGCCCTGAAGGGCCCAGTTCAGCAGTTCTTGAGACAGCAGGGCCCAGTTCAGCGGTCCTTGCCTTGAAGGGCCCAGTTCAGCGGTTCTTGAGACGGCGGGGCCCAGTTCAGCGGTCCTTGCCTTGAAGGGCCCAGTTCAGCGGTTCCTGAGACGGCGGGGCCCAGTTCAGCGGTCCTTGCCCTGAAGGGCCCAGTTCAGCGGTTCTTGAGACGGCGGGGCCCAGTTCAGCGGTTCTTGAGACGGCGGGGCCCAGCAGAGCGGTGCGTGAGACGGCGGGGCCCAGCGGAGCGGTTCTTGAGACGGCGGGGCCCAGCGGAGCGGTGCTTGAGACTGCGGGGCCCAGTTCAGCGGTCCTTGCCCTGAAGGGCCCAGTTCAGCGGTCCTTGCCCTGAAGGGCCCAGTTCAGCGGTTCTTGAGACGGCGGGGCCCAGCGGAGCGGTGTGTGAGACGGCGGGGCCCAGCGGAGCGGTTCTTGAGACGGCGGGGCCCAGCGGAGCGGTGCTTGAGACTGCGGGGCCCAGTTCAGCGGTCCTTGCCCTGAAGGGCCCAGTTCAGCGGTCCTTGCCCTGAAGGGCCCAGTTCAGCAGTTCTTGAGACAGCAGGGCCCAGTTCAGCGGTTCTTGAGACGGCGGGGCCCAGTTCAGCGGTCCTTGCCTTGAAGGGCCCAGTTCAGCGGTTCTTGAGACGGCGGGGCCCAGTTCAGCGGTCCTTGCCTTGAAGGGCCCAGTTCAGCGGTTCCTGAGACGGCGGGGCCCAGTTCAGCGGTCCTTGCCCTGAAGGGCCCAGTTCAGCGGTTCTTGAGACGGCGGGGCCCAGTTCAGCGGTTCTTGAGACGGCGGGGCCCAGCAGAGCGGTGCGTGAGACGGCGGGGCCCAGCGGAGCGGTTCTTGAGACGGCGGGGCCCAGCGGAGCGGTGCTTGAGACTGCGGGGCCCAGTTCAGCGGTCCTTGCCCTGAAGGGCCCAGTTCAGCGGTCCTTGCCCTGAAGGGCCCAGTTCAGCAGTTCTTGAGACAGCAGGGCCCAGTTCAGCGGTTCTTGAGACGGCGGGGCCCAGTTCAGCGGTCCTTGCCTTGAAGGGCCCAGTTCAGCGGTTCTTGAGACGGCGGGGCCCAGTGGAGCGGTGCTTGAGACTGCGGGGCCCAGTTCAGCGGTCCTTGCCCTGAAGGGCCCAGTTCAGCGGTTCTTGAGACGGCGGGGCCCAGCGGAGCGGTGTGTGAGACGGCGGGGCCCAGCGGAGCGGTTCTTGAGACGGCGGGGCCCAGCGGAGCGGTGCTTGAGACTGCGGGGCCCAGTTCAGCGGTCCTTGCCCTGAAGGGCCCAGTTCAGCGGTTCCTGAGACGGCGGGGCCCAGTTCAGCGGTTCTTGAGACGGCGGGGCCCAGCGGAGCGGTGCGTGAGACGGCGGGGCCCAGCGGAGCGGTTCTTGAGACGGCGGGGCCCAGCGGAGCGGTGCTTGAGACTGCGGGGCCCAGTTCAGCGGTCCTTGCCCTGAAGGGCCCAGTTCAGCGGTTCTTGAGACGGCGGGGCCCAGTTCAGCGGTTCTTGAGACGGCGGGGCCCAGTTCAGCGGTCCTTGCCCTGAAGGGCCCAGTTCAGCGGTTCTTGAGACGGCGGGGCCCAGCGGAGCGGTTCTTGAGACGGCGGGGCCCAGTTCAGCGGTTCTTGAGACGGCGGCCGGTCTATGGCCAACTGCTAATTGCCTGGTGGTGCCCTCCTGGGCAGCGGGGATGGTGCTCCTTCACTGCCCACCTGGGCTGTGGGTGGTGGGGCCCTCCTGGCCAGCTGGGCTGGGTCCTCCCTGGGCAGCGGCTATGGGGGTGGTGGGCTCTCCCGGGGCAGCTGTGCCGGTTCCTCCCGGGGCAGCGGCTATGGGGGTTGTGGGCTCCTCCTGGGCAGCAGGCCTGCTGCCTGACCTCTCCGACTTGCTGCCCTTGCCCTCCTTAGTCGTGGGCCTGTGGCCCTTTCCTCCCTTTGGAGCTGTGGCTGGTGACTGTCTCTGGGTGGTGTCCGGGGGGGATGTAGAAGGCGGGCTCCTGCGGCGCCCCTTCCGCCTTCTGCTCCTCTTCCCAGGGGGTGGGCTGGCTGTCCCCTTGCTGCTGGGCGAAGATCCAGACATGCGGGCTGGCGGGCTCCAATACCCCTGCACCCTTGTCAAGGGGGCTGCAGGGCTGGTGGTGGCTGAGGTGCTCTTCTTACCCCGACGAGAAGGAGGGGGGGGGCTCAGGGTCAGGAAAGAAGTTAGTAGTGGCGAGGAAGAGCTTCTTGGGACAATGGAGAGTGGTAGGTACAGTGGGAATGGGAGTGGAGGGAGAGGATGTGGTTGTAGGTGAGTCACGTTTGCTGTCTTTGGGTGCAGGTGCAGGAGGGATAGGCTGTCGTGAGGTGGATGGCTGTTGGGTGGGTGGGTGGCTGCGTTTGTGTGGTGTGGAAGAGGGGGTGACAGACACAGTGGGAGAGGACACAGGGGACGTGTAAATGGCAGTGGGGGTGGTGACTGCACGTGTGCGGACTGGAGTGGAGGGTGTGCTGGTGATGGAAACACTGGCTGATGGTGAGGTGAATGGAGGTGTGAGTGTAGACGTCACAGGGAGGGAGGAGGGAGACGAGGAGGTGGGGGTCACAGAGGTGGTAGTGACTGTTGGCATGTCTGCATCGGAATGTTGCGTGTGTGAATGTCTGCGTGATCTGTGGTGCTTATGTTTGGATGAGCTTCTCTTGGGTGTTGAGGTGTGTGCAGGCTGGTCTGATGGTGTGGGTGGGACAGGCAGAGGAACAGGAGACTGGGAGGAGGGAGTTAGTAGAGGCAGGCAGGAGACAGGGACAATGGCTGCCGTCAGTGCTGAGGCCAGAGCCTGGAACGATCGCTGATGGGCAGCCTGACCCGAATGAATGCCCTCCAGGTACGCATTGCTGCGATGAACCTCCCTCTCCACCCCCTGGATGGCATTCAAAAGGGTAGTCTGCCCAACAATGAGCGTTCGGAGGAGGTCAATGACCTCCTCACTGAGGGCAGCGGGGGTAACAGGGGCAGGGCCTGAGGTGCCTGGGGCGAAGGAGATGCCCGGCTTCCTGGCAGAGCGGGCACGGGGCGAACGCTGAGGGGCTGCTGGGAGGGCGGAGATGGTGCGCTGGGTGGCGGCTGTACCTGTAATGGCGGGGGGCACGGATGGTGCCACCCCCGCAAGGGAGCCCCCTTCCGAGGACGTGTCCGTGTCGCTGCAGGGTCCAGTCGTCCCCGTCGTGGAGCTCCCCTCGCCCTCCGTCTCACTGGTCCAGTCTGACTCTGTGGCATGGCCCTCCTGGGCCATGTGAGATGCAGCTCCCTCCTGCCCCGATGCCACTTCTCCTCCGCCTGATGATGCTGATGCACACAAGCACAGAAAGACAAACAAAAAGGGGGGGGGAGAGAGAAATAAAGGGATATTGAGTACATGGATCTCCGGTACAGTTAGCGGACATGACAGACACAGATGCCCCCTGCACTAAGTTGCGCACTTGGGGTCCGCTACGCATTCCGTGGAACATGCCCTACACGCCTAGAGTTGACAACTGCACCCATGGATGACACGGCCCAGGGATGGCTGTACTGACAAACTACTGAGGGTGGTGGCTGGGGACACAGGGGCTTACGGGGGTGCCCAGCCTACAGATATCGCCCTGGCCTAGGGGGACCCCCAGCCCTCCTCCCCCACCCAGACACCTCCACTGCGCGACAACAGAGTAGATAATGCTTGTACTCACCCCCTTGTGTCTGCTGTGCTGCCCTCACGCGCCCATCCAATTCAGGGTAGGCCACCGCCAGGATCCGGAACATCAGGGGGCTCAGTTGACGGCAGGCACCCCGCCTACGTTGGGAGGCCATCCCCAGCAGAGACTCGGCGGTCTTCTTGGTCCCGCGGCGGATGTCCTCCCACCTCTTGCGGCAGTGGGTGCCCCGTCGATGGTGGACCCCCAGGGTCCGGACTTCCTTGGCGATGGCACGCCAAATCCCGATCTTCTCATGGGCGCGGACCTATGTGACACGTACAGGGAGGGAGAAATACCACGTTCAAGTTTCTCAGCATTTTCCTTTCCAGTGGCCCAACGCCCCCCATCCCCGCCAGGCCCCCCGCCATGCCCCCCGCCAGGCCCAACATGCCCCCCATCCCCGCCAGGCCCCCCGCCATGCCCCCCGCCAGGCCCAACATGCCCCCCATCCCCGCCAGGCCCCCCGCCATGCCCCCCGCCATGCCCCTCGCCAGGCCCAACATGCCCCCCATCCCCGCCAGGCCCCCCGCCATGCCCCCCGCCAGGCCCAACATGCCCCCCATCCCCGCCAGGCCCCCCGCCAGGCCCCCCGCCAGGCCCAACATGCCCCCCATCCCCGCCAGGCCCCCCGCCATGCCCCCCGCCAGGCCCAACATGCCCCCCATCCCCGCCAGGCCCCCCGCCAGGCCCCCCGCCAGGCCCAACATGCCCCCCATCCCCGCCAGGCCCCCGCCATGCCCCCCGCCAGGCCCAACATGCCCCCCATCCCCGCCAGGCCCCCCGCCATGCCCCCCGCCAGGCCCAACATGCCCCCCATCCCCGCCAGGCCCCCCGCCATGCCCCCCGCCAGGCCCAACATGCCCCCCATCCCCGCCAGGCCCCCCGCCAGGCCCCCAAGCCAGCCAGTGGCCCCAAATCCATATTGAATTAAACTCACTTGTTGGTCTGGAGGACCGTAGAGTAGCGCATACTGGGGGAGGACCCCATCCACAAGTTTCTCCAACTCCTCTCCAGTGAAGGCAGGGGCCCTTTCCCCAGGCGCAGCAGCCATTGTCCCTTCCAGACCGAGGTCACAGCAACACTTGCAGTATAGGTCCTCTCCTGTGAAAGTTCAAGTCGCAAGTGGATAAGTAGATAGAAAATGGCGGTCACGTCCGTGGCGGTGCGTACCGCGGCGGTGCGTCCCGCCACCGCCGGCGCCCTTCGCCATTGGCTCCTGAAACCCATAGGCTTCAATGTTAACCAATGCGGCTTCGCGCCGCGGTCTTCGCCCGCCGCCCTCCGCGGTGTGCCACGCCAGCGCATTGACCTCACATCCCATTGTCACACTTCACAGGTCAGGCAGCCGCCATTTCCAGGGCCCACATGGCTCAATTTCAACTGCGTCACACAGGCCTAGGCCTTGCATAGCCACTCAGACACGCCATTCACTGCATAGAGAATCGTATACTGTGCTAGCTGTGAGTACGTACCTGTGGGTTGCTTGACTGTGTGCTCCATGTTGTCCTTCCTAGGCACCGTCCGCTGGGTTGGGCGAGGAGACGGATGAATCCTCCCGTGTACTGACCGCTGGTGGACCTGTCGACAATGGAAGAACGCCACATTATCCTGACCTACCGTCTTAACTGTGCCACTATCCATGAACTGTGTGCCCAGCTGGAGCCCGACCTGATGTCCCCCATCCGCCAACCCACAGGGATTCCCCCTCTGGTGCAGGTCATGTCAGTACTCCATTTCTTGGCAAGTGGGTCATTTCAGACAACCGTGGGAATTGCTTCTGGGATGTCTCAGCCCATGTTTTTGAAGGTGTTATCCAGAGTGTTGTCTGCCCTGATGAAATCCGTGAGGAGCTACATCATTTTCCCTGAGGTGGGCGAATTGGCTACAGTGAAGGGTGATTTCTACGCCCTTGGGCATATTCCCAACGTCATTGGTGCCATTGATGGGACCCATGTGGCTTTGGTTCCCCCAAGAGACAGGGAGCAGGTGTACAGGAACAGAAAAAATTACCATTCAATGAACATCCAGGTGGTGTGTTTGGCTGACCAGTACATCTCGCATGTAAATGCCAAATTCCCAGGGTCAGTGCATGACGCCTACATCCTCAGGAATAGCAGCATCCCTTACGTGATGGAACAGCTACAGAGACACCGTGTATGGCTAGTGGGGGACTCTGGGTACCCCAACCTGTCGTGGCTACTGACCCCAGTAAGGAATCCCCGGACCAGGGCAGAGGAACGGTACAATGAGGCCCATGGGCGTACTAGGAGGGTGATCGAACGCACCTTTGGCCTCCTAAAGGCCAGGTTTAGGTGCCTGCATATGACAGGTGGATCCCTAATGTACTCACCTAAGAAGGTGTGTCACATCATCGTGGCCTGCTGCATGCTTCACAACCTGGCTTTGCGCCGCCAGGTGCCTTTCCTGCAGGAGGATGGTCGAGACGGTGGTGTTGTGGCAGCGGTGGAACCTGAGGAGAGTGACGAGGAGGAAGACGACGGGGCTGAAACAGACAACAGGGACAGAATCATTGAACAGTACTTCCAATAGGACACAGGTAACATTTCAAAGATAATTTAGTAAATGTTAACTACTCTCCTGCATCTCTGCTGCCTGTCTATTTGCCCCAGTGTATGACGACTGAGTTTTGGCTTTTCCCTCCCTATTTCAGATCTGGGGTCCCCACTACGAGTCCTGTGCTTCGTTTCCCCATGGACTACAGCTTTGTGGCAGCTGTTTGTTGACTTCACCATGTACAAGGACATATTTGCACTGTCATGTCAATTACAATCTATTGAAATCACAGCCAGACTCCAGATATTTTGGTGCAAAATAGGTGTTTATTGAAGTGCTCAAAATGGGATGGGTGGTTTCAAGTGGGTGGGGGCTATGGTGAAGGAATGTCCATGGCAGAGTCCAGAGTAACAGTCACACAGGTGCATTGTCCAGAGGCCTGTGGAGAGATGGAGCATGGGCAGTTCAAGGATGGACAGGGTGACAATGTGGGACAGTGGGATGACATCAGGTGGTATCCATTGCTGGCGGGGGTCTTGACATCCTACTCTGTCTTCTTGCGAGATCTCAGGGCCCTCTTGCGGGGTGGTTCTTCTCCTGCAGGAGGTGGGGGTCTGGTGGGCTGCTGCTGTGCGGGGGCCTCCTGTCCACTAGCGCCGGCGGAGGTGGTTGGCTGTTCTTGGTCCAGGCTAGTGGCAGGGGCCCTTGGGTGTTGTTGAGTGTCCGCCCTGTTGTTGACGAGGTCCTGCAGCAGCCCTACCATGGTAACCAGGGTGGTGTTGATGGCTCTGATGTCCTCCCTGTACCCCCGATAGTGTTCCTCCTGCAGTACCTGGATCTCCTGGAACCGGGCCAGTACCGTCGCCATCGTCTCCTGGGAGCGGTTGTATGCTCCCATGATGGTGGTGAGGACCTCGTGGAGAGTGGGTTCCCTGGGCCTCTCCTCCCCCCCCCTGTCGCACAGCTGCCCTCCGAGTTCCCCTGTTTCCCTGGGCCTCTGCCCCCTGGCCGGTGTGCCCACTACCACTGCCCCCAGGTCCCTGTTGTTGTTGGGGTGGTGGGTTATCCTGGGTGCCCTGTAGTGGTAGACACACCGCAGATTGACGCGCCCTGGAGACAGAGGCATGGGCCCGCTGGGTGGGAGCTGAGCTGGTGTTCCCAGAGGGGTTTGGGTCTGTAGTGGCCTGGGCCTGTGTGAGGGGAACCGACTGTCCAGAGGTCCCCGATGGTCCGGGCTGGTCATCGGTGTCCAGGTCGACAGAGCTGCTGTCATCGCTGACGGCCTCTTGGGTGGGGGGTGTGGAGAATTCTGGCCCCTCCGCCGCGGTGTGTTGACGGTCGGGTCCTGCAGGGGTATAGAGGTATGGTTATAGTTTCAATGTGTGGCATATGGGTGTATCTGTGGGTTCTCGTGTCCCCAAGTGCTGGCATTCGTGTGTGGGGGCTTTGGTGAGGGTGGCTTGTGGGGGGGATGTGTATATGCATTGGGCATGCTTTGGTGATGGGTGTCCATGCTTAGTGGACGCATGCAGGCCTAGGTTTTGGGATGTGTGGGTTGTGATGGTGAGACATTGGCGGGGAATAGGTGTGCTGGGGGTGGGGGTGAGGATGGTGGTGGGGGTGAGGATGGTGGTGGGGGTGGGGGTGAGGGTGGGGTTCGAGGATGGGGGTGAGGGTGGGGTTCGAGGATGGGGGTGAGGTTTGGGGTATGATTTGGCATGCAGGTGGGGGGGAAGCAGTATTGAAGCTTCAACTTACCAGTATCCATTCCTCCGCCGACTCCTGCGAGGCCGTCAGGATGCAGGATGTTCAAGACTTCCTCCTCCCATGATGTGAATTGTGGGGGTTGAGGTGGGGGTCCTCCGCCAGTCTTCTGCACGGCGATGTTGTGCTGGATACCATGGAACGCACCTTCCCCCGTAGGTCGTTCCATCGCTTCCTGATGTCTTCCCGATTTCTGGGGTGCTGTCCCACTGCGTTGACCCTGTCGACAATCCTCTGCCATAGCTCCGTCCTCCGGGCAATGCTGGTGTATTGTATCTGTGTGCCGAACAGCTGGGGCTCTACCCGAACGATTTCCTCCACCATGACCCTGAGTTCTTCGTCTGTGAAGCGGGGTTGTCTTTGGGGTGCCATGGGGTGGTGTGTATGATGTGTGGGGTGGAGTATGTGTATTTAAGTGAGTTGAGTGTGGTGGTGTGTGTTGTTTTGTGTGTGGATAGTGTGTGGGTGATGGTGTTGAGTGGCTGTGGCTGTTATTTTTTGGATGCTGGTGTCTCGCTCTTGCCTTCTTTACGAATTTTTTAGCGTAGGGGTTTGTGGGTGATGTGGGTGGGTGTTTTATATTGTATTGTGTGTGTGGGAGTGGTGTGTGTATGTGTATCAGGTGTGTGGGATTCAAATCGTCCAATGTGGCTGAGTTTTGTTCGTTTGTGTGTATTCTGACTGCGGCGGCGTGTCCCGCCAATGGAATACCGCGTTTGAATGACCGCCGCGTGGATTCGTGGGTCGTAATGGGATGGGCGTATTTCTGTTGGCGTGGCGGTGGAGGTTTGGTCACCTCCACCTTTCCGCCGACCGCTGGTCTGGCGGTCTGTTGTGGCGGTCGGATTTTCGGAGGTTTGCCTTCTGCGGGTCAGAATGACCGTGGCGGGTTTCCGCGACCGCGGCGGGATTATGGAGGATTTCTGACCGGCGGTAGGCGCCTTTTACCGCCGAGGTCAGAATGACCACCTTAGTGTGTGGGCACCCTGGCACTAGCCAAGGTGCCCCCACATTGTTCAGGGCATGGAGAAGTGTGGCTCAATGGTTACAGCGGCAGACCCTGAAGCAGAGCTCTGGCTCAAGACCAGGGTTCAAGTCCCGCTTCGGCAGGTCTTGGGCTCAATTCCCCTTGACCAGATAATTCTAGCCTCGGTGCCTAATCTAATTCATGGGTCCAACTCTGGGCAATAGCTTGCTTAATCTCCACAACGGCCCCAACAGCGCTTGGATGCCTGGCTTCACCCTGGGGGTGCTCAGGAGTGGGCGCCTCACAGGGAAAAGCCAGGAGGGGTTCCATAGTGGTATGAGTACAGCGCCTTGAGACCCTAACGGGTGAGTAGTGCGCTATACAAGTGCTAATTTACATTTACATTTTACAGGGCAAATTCCCCTGACTTTGTGAGTGCTGGGACACCATTACACGCGTGCACTATACATAGGTCACTACCTATGTATAGCGTCACAATGGTAACTCTGAGCATGGCCATGTAACATGTCTAGAATCATGGAATTGTCCCCCCAATGCCATTCTGGCATTGGGGGGACAATTCCATGATCCCCCGGTTCTCTAGCATAGTACCCGGGTACTGCCAAACTGCCTTTCCGGGGTCTCTACTGCAGCTGCTGCTGCTGCCAACCCCTCAGACAGGTTTCTGCACTCCTGGGGTCCAGGCATCCCTGGCCCAGCAAGGCAGAACAAAGGACTTCCTCTGAGAGAGGGTGTAGCACCCTCTCCATTTGGAAATAGGTGTGAGGGCTGGGGAGGAGTAGCCTCCCCCAGCCTCTGGAAATGCTTTGATGGGCACAGATGGTGCCCATTTTTGCATAAACCAGTCTGCACCGGTTTAGGGCTCCCCCAGCCCTGCTCTGGCGCAAAATTGGACAAAGGAAAGGGGAGTGACCACTCCCCTGACCTGCACCTCCCAGGGGAGGTGCCCAGAACTCCTCCAGTGTGTCCCAGACCTCTGCCATCTGGGAAACAGAGGTGTTTGTGGCACACTGGACTGCTCTGAGTGGCCAGTGCCAGCAGGTGACGTCAGAGGCTCCTTCTGATAGGCTCTTACCTCTCTTGGTAGCCAATCCTCCTTCTTTGGTAGCCAAACCTCCTTTTCTGGCTATTTAAAGTCTCTGCTTTGGGGAATTCTTTGGATAACAAATGCAAGAGCTCACCAGAGTTCCTCTGCATCACCCTCTTCACCTTCTGCCAAAGGATCGACTGCTGACTGTTCAGGATGCCTGCAAAACCAAAACAAAGTAGCAAGACGAATACAAGCAACCTTGTATCGCTTCATCCTGCCAGCTTTCTCGACTGGTTCCAGGTGGTGCATGCTCTGGGGGTAGCCTGCCTCCTCTCTGCACCAGGAGCTCTGAAGAAATCTCCTGTCGGTCGACGGAATCTTCCCCCTGCAACCGCAGGCACCAAAAGACTGCATCACTGGTCCTCTGGGTCCCCTCTCAGCACAACGAGCGTGGTCCCTGGAACTCAGCAACTCTGTCCAAGTGACTCCCACAGTCCTGTGACTCTTCAGTCCAAATTTGGTGGAGGTAAGTCCTTGCCTCCCCACGCCAGACTGCATTGCTGGGTACCGCGCGATTTGCATCTGCTCCGGCTCCTGTGCACTCTTCCAGGATTTCCTTTGTGCACAGCCAAGCCTGGGTCCCCAACACTTTAACCTGCAGTGCACAACCTTCTGAGTTGTCCTCCCGCATCGTGGGACACCCTTTTGTGACTTCAGGTGGACTCCGGTTCACTTTACTTCCAAGTGCCTGTTCAGGTACTTCTGCGGGTGCTGCCTGCTTCTGTGAGGGCTCCCTGACTTGTTGGGTACCCCCTCTGTCTCCTCCTCCAAGTGGCGACATCCTGGTCCCTCCTGGGCTACAGCAGCACCCAAAAACCTCTACCACGACCCTTGCAGCTAGCAAGGCTTGTTTGCAGTCTTTCTGCATGGGAATACCTCTGCAAGCTTCATCGCGACGTGGGACATCCATCCTCCAAAGGAGAAGTTCCTAGCTCTCTTCTTTCTTGCAGAACTCTAAGGGCCGTATTTATACTTTTTGGCGCACAACTGCGCCAACGCAGTTGTGCGTAAAAAAATTTAACGCCGGCTAACGCCATTCCAAAGCGCCATGCGGGTGCCTTATTTATGGAATGACGTTAGCCGGCGGAGCTGCCTGGAGTGCGTAAAAAAAAATTACTTACACCAGGCAGCGCCGGCGTAGGGGAAAATGGAGCTTGGGCGTCAAAAAATGGGGCAAGTCGGTCTGAGGCAAAAAATCTGCCTCAACCCGAGTTGCGCCATTTTTTTTTTACTCCCTCCCTCCATTGACATGACTCCTGTCTTAGCAAAGACAGGAGTCATGCCCCCTTGCCCAATGGCCATGCCCAGGGGACTTGTGTCCCCTGGGCATGGTCATTGGGCATAGTGGCATGTAGGGGGGCACAAATCAGGCCCCCCTATGCCACAAAAAAATAAAATAAAAATACTTACCTGAACTTACCTTAAGTTCCCTGGGATGGGTCCCTCCATCCTTGGGTGTCCTCCTGGGGTGGGCAAGGGTGGCAGGGGGTGTCCCTGGGGGCATGGGAGGGCACCTCTGGGCTCCTTCCGAGCCCACAGGTCCCTTAACGCCTGCCCTGACCAGGCGCTAAAAAATTATGCTAAAGCGGCTGGACGTCATTTTTTTTGACCCGCCCACTCCCGGGCGTCATTTTTGCCCAGGAGTATAAATACGGCGCACATGCCTCGGAGTCATTTTTTAGACGGGAACGCCTACCTTGCATATCATTAACGCAAGGAAGGTGTCCACGCAAAAAAATGACGCAAACTCCAAGATCTTTGGCTCTAGACGTGTCTAACGCCAAAGTATAAATGTGGAGTTGTTGCATTGCTGGTGTTTGTTCTTCCTGCAGAATCCCCCTATCACGACTTCTGTGCTCTCTGGGGGTAGTAGGTGCACTTTACACCTACTTTTCAGGGTCTTGGGGTGGGCTATTTTTCTAACCCTCACTGTTTTCCTACCGTCCCAGCGACCCTCTACAAGCTCACATAGGTTTGGGGTCCATTCGTTGTTCGCATTCCACTTTTGGAGTATATGGTTTGTGTTGCCCCTATACCTATGTATTCCTATTGCAATCTACTGTAATTTTACACTGCTTGCATTACTTGTCCTGCTATTACCTGCATAATTTTGGTTTGTGTACATATATCTTGTGTATATAACTTATCCTCATACTGAGGGTACTCACTGAGATACTTTTGGCATATTGTCATAAAAATAAATTACCTTTATTTTTAGTACTTCTGTGTATTGTGTTTTCTTATGATATTGTGCATATGACACCAGTGGTATAGTAGGAGCTTTACATGTCTCCTAGTTCAGCCTAAGCTGCTTTGCCATAGCTACCTTCTATCAGCCTAAGCTGCTAGAAACACCTCTTCTACACTAATAAGGGATAACTGGACCTGGCGCAAGGTGTAATTACCTCTGTTACCCACTACAAGCCAGGCCAGCCTCCTACAATGCCTTCCAGGGATATGTTGGTTTGCTGGAGTTGTGTTGCTATTCCCTGGATAGCATTCACAATGTCTGTCTTACCCACAGAGATACTTCTCCGGAGTTCAATATCCTCCTCACTGAGGGAAGCAGGGGTAACAGGCGCTGGGGCAGAGGTGCCTGCAGCAAAGGAGACACCAACCCTCTTGGGTGAATGAGCATGGCCAATTGGGTTGGGAGCAATGGGGAGGTGGGCAAGGATGATACTAGGGGATTTGCCAATGGGTCTGCCACCAACAGGGTGTGGCCACTGGAAAAGGAATCAGATGATGAGCATGTTCCGGTCTCACGCATGGCATTCCCCTTGCCCACCAGGCCACTAAGTCCCTCTGTGTCAGTTGTGTCTTGACACAAGGTCTCGTGGTTAGGAGTTTCCCCAAATTTGCTGTGTCCCATCACATTAATTTGCCTGTGCTGATGCTGCAAAGATAAAGAGGAATAGAGTCATCACATGTCCATGAACACACTTGAACAACAGCTCTGATTAGCAAACATGATCACGATGTCAAATGGGCCCTAGCAACAAACTCCATCTAAGTGGCCCATACATGGGCCATATCATATGCATGCATGCCATCTTACTATCAACAGTTTCCCACAGGAAAATGAGGATCTCACACTACTACAATTGCATGGCTAAAATTGTGCAATCACAATAACCAGTCACCATTTGGAGACACCATCACCAACAAAGCGTTGCTCCATGTGGCAGACCTCAGTTACCTTTGGCATACAAATGTAGGCCAATGCAGAATCCATTCCCACAGATCCCACAGATCCCATACAAGGCCATGCACACTTCGATTTGTCACATACATCATGACCCTACAATATGAAATGATGCTCCAAAATTCAGTCATGTTGTTGGCAATAGTACAATAGCCTGGAGAAGGTGACATAGAAATACCCATGTCACACTGGGAAAATATCAACAAATTACACTTCACCAAGTGATTTTTGTCACAATAGAGTCAAGGAGGTAGTATCAATGTCGTACAAATAGGGCATGGAAATGAACACTGTAGAAAATATGTCCAATATGTCAGAGAAAGATGTCCCCAAAAACACAGCACAATAAATCAGCAAGCCCTTGGGTAATCACCACTAATGTCTGGCACCCCTTACAATAACATAATCTCAATGCATCAGTAGAAGCCATCAGTCCTTTGCACGTTGAAGAGACACAGAAGTGACAAGGACTTGTAGGAAGCCCACAAGATGTTGTCCATTGAGAAGTGACATCCCCATCATGGTAATGCAAACCCAGATGGCTGTCTGTAAATGTATGCCTGTCTTTAAAACATAACTGCAAGTCATTCTATGATGCATGTCAACAGTGGGGTACATACCTTAACCTTTACACATGTGCAGTGAATTTTCCACATTATTCCACATCAAGCTCAAAGATATTCACATTGTGGCTCTCAATTCTAGCCCTACCTGTCATGTCCCTCATTGCTACTGCAGAAGTACATGCCAAACAGCATGCTATGACATATGAGGGAATGTTTTAGCCAATAAACAATTGTGACACACTCTTGTATGTGCCACAACATAAAGTGTACCCCTTTGTAAATGTACCTTTCCACTGACAGTTTGCCATGCACAGATAGGTGAGGGAATACAGACATCATCCCATCAACATAGGTAGACCGTACATGAAACAGCAGCTTACAAATGTTTCCTAAAGAGAAAGAGACACATGCTGACAGGTAGGCACAAGGAATGTTGGCAACAGTACTGAAAATAATTCATGTCAATTGACATTACCCACTTACCAAGGGAAACTAGTGATCTAGAGCAATATAAGCCCTGCCACATGTATGTTGAATACCTTCACATTACAGACTGCAGTGAGGCACCAGTAACATTAATACGCTGAGAAAACAAGCTTCTAGGTTGCGGATGCCAACATACATATCTACACAGACACATGGCTGAGGACAGTGATCCATCACCTACTTATCTGTGGCCTGGAACACTGAGGAGCTGTGGTCTGTTGCATACAAATTACTCACATTGCAACAACAAACAGTAAATGCTTGATAAATGTACGCAACCATAAGTGGTCTTTTCAGAGCAAGTGGTGTGAGGATTCTACCCAGTTTTATTCCTAGGTCCCTGATCACATAGGCAAGGTAAATCAGTAAAACACACATGAGTGTGTGACGCATGGCTCGTCCAGTGCATGACACATGGCTCATCCCTAATAGTCAATGGGAACAGTCAGAACCTCACTCAATCACTTGGCAATGGGATTGGCAGGAATATGCCCTGTACTAACCCCCTTGTGACTGCTGTGCTGCTCTCAAACGCCCATCAAACTCTGGATAGGCCACTACCAGAATGCAGGCCATTAGGGGGTCATAGTCTGATGAGCACCCTCCCCCCTTGTCCTGAGGACAGCCCCAGCTGGGCTTGGCAATCTTCCGGGCCCAGAGTCTCAGGTTCTCCTACCACTATCTGTAGTGACTGCTCCACCGGCTGTCGACCCCCAGGGTCCGCACCTTCTTGGCATTGGCTCTCCATATACCTTTCTTTTGATGGGCGTCAACCTGCAGGGATGCAAAAGACAACTCAAGAGATCATGATCACAAATATCATCACAAATGGTTCAGTCACATATTTGTCAGTTACATCAAGTTGTAACTTTCCCATCTTGTCAATACTCCCCATTGTGACACATACAAGCCAATAAGCACAGGGACATGACTCAAGACATACTTTTCCCAATCTGCAGACCAACCCACCACCCTACTCAGGCCCTACAATGACTAGGCAGGCTTACTGACATCTTGTGGGACATGCACTAGGAACCTGACTGAGATGTGAGCCACTATGAGAAACATCACACCTCTGTGGCTTCTGCACGGTAGAATTCTTAGGCATGAATGGACCAACAAATTCACACTCTGTGATGATGATTCTCTGCAAACAGTACCTACAGGCTATTGCCAGAGTACAAACTCCAACATCACACATGGATAACAATGAAAGCACTGGCATTGTCGGGACAGAAAGTATCTACCCTGTCCATGTGCAGACATTTGCAATAATCAATGCAGACTCATGCTAGTTCAGGAGTTGGGATTCTGTGCTATCTACCTGTACCACAAAACATGCTATTGGACATTTGTGTCCATCCTGTAGAGATGGCATCCAAAAAGCAGAGGCATGCAGTGACGAGTTTCTGTTATGTGACCACGCTACAGGTTCACATATCATGGTCTCCCAGGAATCAACATAATTTCTACACTGTGGGACTGTTATTTATGCAATAAGCCTGCACAGGACAAATATGACCTTTATGAGGGTGACAACAGGGCTGTGAGAGTAAGGGACATGTCAGAAGTCAGAGGCACACATTGACAGTAATGTTAAGTGCACATCTATCACAGATCAATAACCCACCTCTGTATCTATTCCCAATCTGATCAAAGGAATGAAGCATTCTAGGCAGAATTTTACATATTTGCAACATGACAGGATCTGCCGGTGCACAGTGTCACAGTTGCATAGCCACAGAGGCTTCACCCCTGCCTAGACTATAACCCATACTGGGAGATACATGTGACAGACAATGGTCTCTTCTGGCTGAGCAGACAGAACCTACATGACACCCCATTCCCATCACCTCTCTGCATAACATCATGTAGCCAACTGCAAACTGGCATGTGGTGTGTGTGGCAACCTGGAGGTCAGAGAGAATGATGACATGCTTTACAAACAGCAGTCTAGCGAGGGCAGAGGTGCAAAGAAATCTCTGTGGCAACATCCACATAGCTCTCATTACTCACAAATGACACATACAAGATGCGTACTCAGCTCATGCTGTCATGCACATACATGTAGTCTCACATATGCAACATTCATGAGGAAAGAGATTTCAGTGGATTGCCGTAATGTTACCTCACCTAGTTATGTGCATCCAGCACAATGTGGATCAAAGGACACAATGAACACACATACCACAATGTGAATGAACTCAACATGTGACACTGGCAACCAATACATGTACATTGACTCGTCCATTGATGCCACACAGACCATGCCTAAAGGCACATGAGTATTCTATCTGACACACATGGCCACATTCTATCCCATGAGGAGGGAAAGGATGAAGAACTACAGAGAAAACTGTGCATATGAGAGACTTACCTGCTCTTCTGGTGCACCATAGAGATGTCCATTAAGGGGTAGAACTTCAGTCACCAGCTCTCCAGCTCCTCTAGTGAAAAGGCAGGGGCCCTATCACCTGCTGGAAGTGGCATGGATGCTTCCAGAAGTCGGACACAGCAGCTTGGTAGTGAAGGTATTGGCTGGCAGCAGTGTCAAGAGTCAAGTGAGGGATTTTGCAGAATATGGCAGTCACGTCCTCTACATGCCATTGGCCTGTGACCGTCACTGGTAACAGCATTAGCCTATGGCTGTGTCCACCGCTGTTCAAACTGCCCATCTCCATGAGGACTTCGGCCGGCGGTCACATGCCATTACGAATGTCCAGTGGAGCAGGTCAGGCAGGTGCCATTTTAGTAACATGAAATGCAGGATTGCGTTACTAACACTGCATCACATCTCAGAAAATATTATTTCTTGCACAAAGACATGTTCATTGTGTCTTGTCATGTAGATCCTACTAGTCAAACACCATTGTTGTATGTTGCTGTGCACAGATGTCAATTTACAGTGGGGCACATTTTACCCTCATTAAAGGTCATTTTTGTCCTCGGGATATCTAGTCACATTCCAAGGGACATTTGAGATGCACATTTAGGATTTAGGTCCAGAAACATGTTGTGTACACATGTGTGGCAAACCAAGGGGGTAACGTGAAACTTGTGTCATTAATAGCTGTGATGTCTACTGTTTGAAAGTCCATCCCTTATAAATTGTATTGTCACATGTTAACCTTAACATGCATCATGTATATTGTTGTGACACAATAATTTCTTGTCATATTTAGGTACCAAGGGAGAGGGAGGATGTGTGACAACCACCAGTCTACAGTCCACTGCTAGACCTTCAGGGCATGGAAGAAAGACATATTATACTCCTTTATTGTCTAAATCGGCAAATAATAGTGGATCTATGTTGTCAGTTGGAGTCAGATCTGATCCCAGCTATTAGTCATCTAAACAGCATACCACCCATTGTACAAGTCATGTAAGTGTTGCACTTCCTAGCCACAGGGTCCTTCCAACATACAGTGGTCCAAACTGGTGGTATGTCCTAACCTATGTTCAGTCTGCTTTTGAAGGATGTCCTCTCAGCAATGTTGAAAGACCTGGACAGCTACATCCAGTTTCCCTGACATGGAAAGGTAGCCCATGTCAAGGCTGACTTTTATGATTTAGTACACATCCCACATGTGGTTGGGGCTATTGATGGCCCACATGTTGGTTTGGTTGCACCAGATATTAATGAACAAGTATACCGCAACCGAAAGAACTTCCATTCCATCAATGTCCAAGTTGTATGATTGGCAGACCTCTGCATTTCATATGCCTGTGCCCATTGCCCAGGTTTAGTCCACGTTGCCTTCATTATGCGGAACAGCACTATCCACCAGCTGGTGTCACAACTGTACCTAGAGAGGTCCTGGCTGGTTGGCGAGTCACATCTGTCCTGTTTGTGTGTGTGCAATGTGTGGTGAGGATTTACTGATAAGAAGGACTTATTGTTGCACATATGTCCCATTCCTTAACAGGAGTCTCAGCATATCCAAACCGTCCTTGTTTAATGACTCCACTGAGAAATCCGACTACGCCAGGGGAAGTCTACTTCAATGAAGCCCATGTAAAAATATGGCAGGTAGTGGAGTGGGCTTTTTGGGCTCCTGAAAGCCAGATTTAGGTGTCTGGACCAGACTGGTGGAGAACTCCTCTACTCACCCAGGAAAGTGTGTCAGATCATTGTAGCCTGCTGCATGCTCCACACCATTGCCCGGAGGAGGAATATCCCATACATCCCAGAGGAGGGGCAACCTGCAGTGCCTCCTGGTGAGCCTTCTGAAATGCTAAGTGAGGATGACAGTGGTAAAGAGGAAGGAGCTGACATGCAGGAAGATCTCATCAATAACTACTTTTCTTGAGTGAGATGTAATGACTGTGCTGTAGATGTGAGGATGTGTGGAATTGAGGGTTTAAGCAACAACTAGGAAGCATGTACAGCCAAAAGTTGCATGATGAGTTAGCTTTTGACATATCTGCAACTTGATGATGTTGCTCAGTTTGTGTCAGTTTCCTTGCAATGTAACTTCATTTCCAGGTGATTGTTATGTGATTTGTCTAATAGGTATGTTTTCAAATCCATGGTCCTTGTGTTGTCTATTTCCAGGTATCTTCACTCTGACATCGTCATGTGGGCATTTCATAGTTGTGACATTGGCAGGTGTCTGATGCTGTTCCGACATAGGAAGTGGACATGGATTGTTCCAGGTAATGTGGGTCACAGATCTAGGGTGTGTGAGACCTGTGCCAAGCCAGCTTGGACAGTGTGTCGGTGAAAGGACTGAAGTGTACATTGTACTTGTCTAGTGTGATACTCTTGGCCCATTGCTTCATGTGTTCAATCATATGGCCATGAAATATTTTGTCAGCAATTGTAAGACAGGGATTCACCCTTCACATAGGCTAAACACTCTTCTTGTATGACCTGTATGTAGCTGTAGATATGTTTCATCATTGCAGGCCACAGTGCCTGTGCCACAACACTGAAATATGTTTGTATTATACCAACAGATGCATTGTCATTGGATTATGATGGACCTGTGATCAGGGATTGTTGTACTGCCCTCTGACTGTATCTTGGATTATGTGACATTAGATTGCTTGGTTTTGGTAAGTGATTTGCCTCAAGCTGGTGGCTGGCATCATGATCATGGCGAAGTATGCCTTTGACAATACAAAAAGAAAAATATCAACAATCATAATTAAATATAAGATAATCATCTGTTGTCTATGTTTCCAGCACTTTATTTGGAATAGGTATGACTTTTAAACCACTCCACTTCAGACCCATGAGAAAGGCTACAGCTGAAACACAGGGAAGCTGTTGTGATTAAAACTCTGCATCCGACCGCAAGTCTGGCGTGCTTAAGACCACCAGACTTGTAATGAGGCCCTCAATCCATTTTAAAAGATACTTTGAGGGATTAGAGGGGTGAGGGGATTAGGGTGGATGTTTAAAACTTGGTATAGTGTAGGCCTCGCCAGAGTGCACGGAGTCACTCTACGTAGAACTCCGCAAAGTGGCCCAAAATCTCGGCAGCGATAAGCGGAGTTCCGCCAGTGGACAGAGACCCACGTCATGCTTGTTTGCGTTGTGTTTTACACCAAATGCATGCAAAGTACATTCTCACATTCAAAACTACACATGAACTGCATCACGCAGTTCGCATTGGTTCGACCATCTTGTTTTTTTTACTCTGTTCATGGTGCTGGGCCTAATTTGTATCCTTCTATTATTTTTTCAATCCTCTACCACTTAATACATCTACCCCTCATTTATATTTATCGTATTAGTGTGTGTTTTTGTGTCTGAGTATTTTACTTTTTTTATTTCATAACTTTTTGTATTTTTGTTTATTTTTCCCTTTACTTCTTTATTTTCTTTCTTTCTTACCTTCCTTCATTCCTCCCTTTCTCTCTTCCTTCCTTCTCCTGTTCCTTTTTGTTTTGTTTACCCCACCCAGGCCAGTGCCCTGGCAAAGCAGGGTGGTGAGCAGGGAGTAGCGGTGCCACGCCCTCCCAAGCAGCCAGAAGCAGCAGCCGCCTACCTTGTGGGTGGCGGTGCCCACAAGGGGTGCAGCCCCGGCCCATATTTTGCAAGGTGGAGGTGGCAACACTTGTTTTCTTATGTGCAGTACCCCCTCCCCTCCATACTGAAGCAGTTGAACGGCCTGGCAGCGGGTAGCCCCTGTGGGAGAGTTGGCTGCATTGGGGGAAGGCGCACAGGTGTTTGTGGCGCACACACCAGGTACAATAAACCACCCAGCATCTGACACAACGCTAGGCAAATATCATTGACCGCGAGCAGGACCTTCTCAACCTGCTAAGTGCAGAGATTATGGGGCTCGGTGAGTTTTAACTATATTATTGTGTTTGTGCTCTACCATGCCAACTGTTGCTTCTGAATAGCATGCTGGTCTCACTCAGAGGTAAGTTACATTTAGTTTACATAAAAAATATGATTATGTGATCCAGTTAGAGTTAGGCAGGTGCTTGGCGCTACCTCATTGTACTCGTCGGCATCGCTTTGGCTGATTATTTCAGAATCCATTGCAATGCAGACTCCTCTGTCCTCCTGTCACCATGTGTATTAGTAATATCAGTGAGTTAGCATTCTCTGTGACTTTAACCTATGTAGCTCATACAGACCCAAGCAATTTCACAATGATGTGTATTACTACTAGTATGCATCTATGTATTGCGAAAAAGGGAGACTGAGTTGGTCCATCAAGGGGGTTGAGAAATGAGAAAAGAATCAAAGATCATCTATTGCAATGCATTAGTTCTAAATGTAGTTCTTGGTAAGAAAATTTGGAATAGGGATTTTAGGAGTATAGCCAACTCAACGATAGTCGATCATATTAGTACTATAGGTGATTTGAGTTTTTAGATAATTACAATGTTATTGAGTTTGCCTGTTGTAATAATTTTTGGGAGATTAACTGTGCCACTTATCTATGTTTTTATCTTCTGCTGCTTCCATCTCCTGCTCTGACAGAGCATTGCTCCACAGTATCCTGCAGCGGATAGACCACATACATCTTCAATCATCACTCAAAATATCACTACTCATTGGTGCAATAGCTAGACATTACTTCTTTCAATCCAAGCACAGTGACCTCCTCTTCTGCTCCATCTTTGGGAGGATCTACTATTGCTGCCTGCAGTTGCTGTCCGTATTGCTCTGTTTCCTGAAATGATTGGATAATACTTTGCGAAAGGGACAAATCCAAGTCAACATACATGCTTGTCGGCATCACCATGATTGTAGTGGCTGCCTCACTGACAGACATTGTCTTGGGCTTAGGTTGGGGTGGTGCTGTAGGTGCAAGAATGCTGCTCCCAGGTTCTCCGTGCGGTTGGTTACTTATGTGATAAATACCAATTTAATCAGGCAAACATTGTAAAGTTAAGCCACACCCCTGCACCATAAAATTTCATTTTAAATCAGGCAGCACGCCATGCAGTCATAGCTCTTTGCTTTATCTCCATCTGTGGTAGTCAGAGAGAGGTACATCGGTAAATTTAATAATCCTAAAAAAACTATGGTGGCAATGTGGTCCTGGGGAAATGAAATAATCTTTTAAAATGAATTATGCTGCTGATTTGTCTGCAGAGCACCACAGCCAGGGTGTCCAGGAAGTAATGAAATTATTATAGACCTAAAGAAACCGATTGCTGTAGTGCAGCTGTGCGCTTTTGGTGGATGGATGTAGGAATGGATGTAGATGGATGGATAAAGGCAAAATGCAGAATTAAATAAAACAATTTTTTTTTTCAAATGTAAAAAAAGTTAAAATTGTAAAAAAAATAGACAAAAAACAAGAATTTAAAAAAAGTTAAATTGAAAAATATTATAAAAATAAAAATGTTAATTTAAAAATCACATTAAAAAATTACAAATTAATTAACAATTAAATTTAAAAATAATAGAATAAAAAATTAAAATAAAGGATTAACATAAAACATTAAAATACAAAATGTAAAAATAGACTTAAAATAAACAAATGATCAATAATTAAAGATGTTTGCATGTTATCCTATGGCAAATATGCACTGGCTTGATGCACAAAATGGCTGCCAGCCACATGGTAAAACCACAACAGTGAGCAAGGAGGCATGGCAAACAAAGAACACCTTCAAGCCTATGGAAAATGGACACAGGCTAGATGGACAAAATGGCCACCAGACACAAGGGCAAACAACAACCACAAGGAGCAAGAAGGCATGGGGAACAAAGGAGAGAACATGCAAGCCTATGGCAAAGACGCATTGGCTGGATACATAAAATGGCTGCATGTCACATGTTAAAACAACAACAAGAAGCAAGGAGGAATGGCAAACAAAGAACACATGCAACCCTAACACAAGATGACACTGGCAGGTTGGACAAAATGGCTGCCAGCCACATGGTCAAACAACCACAACAAGGTGAAAGTAGGCATTGAGAATGAAAAAGAACCCATTCAAGCCTATGGCCAAACCACACTACCTGGATGCACAAAATGGTTGCCAGCCACTTGGTAAAACAACAATAAGGAGAAAGGAGGCATAGCAAACAAAGAGCAAACTATGTCAAAGGGACACTGGCTGGATAGACAAAATGGTCACCAGCCACAAGTTCAAATGACAACAGCAAGGAGCGAGAAAGCATGGGGAACAAAGAAGAACCCATGCAAGCCTATGACAAAGAAACACTGGCTGGATGAACAAAATGGCTGCCAGCCACATGATAAAACAAGGACCAAGGAGGCATGGCAAACAAAGAACACATGCAAGTCTATGGTAATAGGACACTGGCTGGATGGACAAAATGGCTGCCTGACACATGGTCAAACAACAACAACAAGGTGCAAGGAGGCATGCAAAAGAAAAACCCATGCAACCCTTAGCAAAGACACACTGGTTGGATGCACAGAAGGGCTACCAGTCACATGGTAAAACAATAACAAGGAGCAAGGAGGTGTGGTAAATAAAGAACACATGCAAGCCTATGACGAAGGGACACTGGATGGATGGACAAAATGACCCCCAGCCACATGGCCAAACAACAAGGAGCAAGGAGGCACAGGGAACAAACAAAGAACAAATGCTAGGCTATGGCAAAGAAACATTGGCTGCATGCAGGAAATGGCTGCCAGCCACATGGTCAAACAACAACAAGGAGCAAGGAGTACAAAGAACACATGCAAGCCTATGGCAAAGACACACTGACTGAATGCAGAAAATGGTCAAACAGCAACTGTTAACAAGGAGGCATGGAGAACAAAGAATAAATGCACGCCTATGGACATGGACTACACAAAAATTCCCCTGGCCTTACGGCATGGAGAACAAAGACACATGATAGATGATGATGAACACCCACAAACACATGCCGACACACACACACACATGCACTGGCATAGGGAGGCATTGTGGTAACAATGAAGAAAACAGTAACATTAGTTCAGCAATGCAAAACATGAAAATTAATTGTGCTATTTAAAACTTCACAACAGTACTCACATTCTCCTATGGCATCAAACATTGCCACACAACATATACAGCTTTTGCAAATAAAATGAAATGCAAATAATAGCCAACATTTTTAATATAAACCAATGCCATCCCTGCCCTAAATGAAGTTTTAAAAACATATACTACAGAGCTATTTATTTAACGCACTGATGACTTCTCATACTGGGCCTACTGGCTAGCTAGCTCTTTGGAAATCTAGGCCACATGGTAAAATAATATTGCAAATGTTACAAACATTTACAAAAGGACAGCTACCGAGCAATGCAAAAAGTTTCCTCAACAAAAGATGAAAAAATAAATGAAAATAGAAAATAAATAACTAGGGCCATTCTTAAACTCCAGGCCACCCATTACTATACATTTTTAAAATCAAATTAAAGTACAAGGAAATACTGGTGTAATCCCAAGCAAACAACCAATATCCTTATTCAGTAGTTTTACTACTAAGTAGTTAACTTGCTTGTATGTTTTTAGAAAACAAAGTCCTTAAATCCGAAGTTGTATCTAGGAGACAAAGAAAGTGATCCTTTCCCCTCAAAATACAAGTGAAAATTGACCAGGAGATGGACAAAGCACTGGGAAGATCCTACTGGGCAGGAACAGGTAGTTGGAGTCTCTGGAGCACTTCCTTCCTGTTTGAAAAAAAGAAAAAAGAATTCTCAATCTACAAAACAACTTGAAGGGTCCACTGGAGAAGAAAATCTACTCCAAAAACACTTTTTGACTAGGTTTAGATGTAGCTCAAATAAAACATCTACTCCAGGTGCATTCACACTCGCAAGCAGGACTGTTTGGATTGTGGTTGCAGTGGGAAGCAGTGCGGTAAACTCAAAATCTCGCACCAGCAGCTAGAAACAGCGCGCACAAATGCAAAGTCTTACACGTGCTCGCTTGCAGCCCTAGAGCATCGCGTTCCTCATGAGAGATGCGCCAAAACCCAAATTCGTGCATGCGAGAGAACTACGCTCTGCACAGGATTTCTGAATTCAGGAACTCCATCCTACTCCACAATAGTTCGCAGTACTCTGCGTACCGCAAAGTGCTTGAATCCTGCGAACTCCACTGGCAGAGGGAATTCTCTGCCCGGGCCTACTATAGTGTTGTTTATAAGTTTTTGGTATATTTAGATGAGTTTTTGTCAGTGTTTTACACCATTTTGCCAATTCTTATTTTTTTAAAAAATTTGTATTAATGTGTGAATCTTTTATGTCAACCCTATAAGTGCGCATGATGGCCAATTGCCATCATATACACACCTTCCTTGGTACATCTAATGACCATTGGCTGTCACTAGGGAGGGCTTCAAAGAATCCTCCAGTGTAAAGCACCAGAGAATTCTTCTTCCCTGGGTGAGACAAAGAATCACTTCTCTGTCCCTCCGTACTTCCCATCCCACCCATCTGTGACATCAGCATGGTGTGAGGTACACTGATGGCACAATCCCCCACTGGATCAACTATGGGAAAGCAGGTCAGAGTTGCTCCACATCTGGTGTTTTTTTGGGGGGTTTTAGATACTCCCCCATGTTTCTAGGAGGCATCACTGGAAAGAGGAGAGTCTCTACACAATCCATGAGCAGGAATTCCACTAGGCCACCAGGGATACCACGGGGGGTCATTCCTCATGATACCAGCCCAGAACCCCTACCAGGGGCAATTTTTTATCTTTATCTTTGCTTTTTATCCACTGTGGTGCTAGACTGTGCCTGCCAGGGGACTATTAAATATATAAAAATAGGGGATGAAATTGTCAAAGGGTCTACCCTGGTAAACATGGGCCAACCACCTGTGGAGGCTAATTTTGTTTTCTACATATATGGATTCCCTCCAGGCCGCGAATACCTCCCTGGGAAACCAAACATGTTAAAAAAAATGTGTATATATGTAAATATACAGAGAGAGAGAGAGATTCATTCTCTCTCGCTCTCTCTCTCTTTCGCTCTCTCTCTCTCTATATATATGTGTGTGTGTATATATATATATATATATATATATATATATATATATATATATATATATATATATACACACCCACACGTACACACACAGATAGAGAGTGAGTTAGAGAGACATCTCTGTGTGATATATTTCGATAGAACAATTTTTTAATACATCTGTAGAAGATTACCTGGGGGTATATATATATATTTTTTAATTAATTTATTGGAGGAAAAAAAGGTTACAGGGACGTTATAGTTAGGCTCCCATTTTAAACACACAAAACCTTAGAAATTTGCCAGTTACAGTTAGAGTTATCTCAAGTAGCTATAGCTTGTGGCTTACGGTAACCATAACTTGTGACCTCACTATTCACATTTTTTATCCAACATTTTACAGCAAATATTATATTGATAATAGCATTTCAAAGACATTTCTGCTCCTTAGCCCTGGGATCATCCAGACCATGACAGGTTGTTCAAAATTCGTCCTGTCATGAAACATTTGCCTGCCAGGTTTCTAGATATTTATACTCCTGGAAAGAATATAGCTTTGATTAGTCTGTGTTTAGGCACTACATTGCGAGCAAAAAGTTTGTTATTGCATCAAACTCTACATGCTGTGTGACAGCTCTAATGGCTATGTGTACAGCTTGTGTCACATTGTCTATGTCCTCACTTCAGGGAAACCTGACATAGTTGTCAATGTGTTTCAACATTGCTGAGGAGATATCCAGACTGAACATAGGTTGGGACATCCCAGCAGATAGCATCACTGTATGTTGGAAGAACAGTGTGGCCAGGAAGTGTAATACTGACATGACTTGTACAATGGGTGGTATGCAGGTTGGATTACTGTTAGCTGGCATCAGATCTTGCTCCAACTGATGGCATAAGTCTACTATTGTTTCCCTATTCAGATAGTATGACCGGATGACGTTGCATTCTAGTATGGTCTGAAGGTCTGACAGTGGATGGTAGACTGGAGTTTGTCGCATCCTCCCTCCCCCAGGATACAAAACATGATTTGTAACATTAGTCAGTGTGTCCACAAAACGTACATAATGCATGCCAACAATATCATGTGACAAAGCATTTCTGACTGGATAGACATGACACAAGGTATACAACCCAGCTGGCAAGTACACAAGTGTCACATGTGACCCACATGGTTGTCAACACGTGTATCCACAACATGGATTCAAGAGAAACCCAACCATCTGCTGCACAATTGCCCCTCAAAATGTGACTGTATTTTCCGACCGTCGGCAGTGGTGGCTCATGCTCCGCCATCATATGTCATCTGTGCCAAACAACACAATACATTGATGGTTGTGTAGTAGGACTTACATAAAAAACATAAAAAGACAGAATGAGGATGTTTGTGATCATCCTACACATATAGTGTAGGTGTGACACAGTTTACAGAGCCATACATTGTATTTCAGACCACCAAAATGACCTACCCCACTGGACATCAAGGGCCAAATGTTTCAAAAAAACAAATTGCATTATTTAAATAGTGAATTTTAGGAAATCGTTATTTACAAAAATGCTAAACGGTATGTATAAATTTTGGTAATAGCGATTTCTTAAAATTCGCAACTGCTATTACCGAATTGCTATTATGTTTCAAGTGTGACATTAGTATTTCGCTGTCACCTTCTCCAGGCTATGGTACTGCTGTCAGCAACATGGCAGGTTTTAGGAACATCATTTCTTACTGCTGTGTTATGGTGTATGTGACAACTAAATGTCTGCATGGCCTTGTGTCGGATATGTGGGAGTTAACCTGCCATTGGCTTACTATTGTGTGACAACAGGTAACTGAGCTAAGGTCCATGAGGCAAAGCCTTGAAGGTATTGTGGTCTCCTACTTGTTCAATGGTTACTGTGATTGCACAACTGTAATTCAAGCAATTGTACTTGCCTGGGATTTAGATTGTCCTATGAGCAACAGTTGACATTTCAGATGGCATGCATGCATATGGTATAGTACATCTAGAAGGCACTTTGATATAGCTTTTTGCTGGGGCCTACTTGACGTCATGGTAACGTTTGCTAATCACAGCTATTGTTCAAATGTGATGAGGAACATGTGGTGACCCTTTTCCTCTTTGTGTTTGCAGCATCAGCCCAGGAAAATGAGAGAGACAAAGCACAGCCAAGTGGGAAAGGATCTGGCCATGGTACCTCCAGTCATGACACCAGTGGCAAGGAAGGAACCAGTGGCCTATTGGGTGAGGGGAGTGCCACTGAGGAGACAGGATCAATGTCGTCATCATCAGATTCAACGTATAGTGGCCAATCCCTATCAGTGGCGGACTCATCATGACCGCCACCCCCAGTTCTATTGCCACCCTCCCTGTTGCTCCCCACCTAGTTGGCCGTGCCCGCTCACCTAAGAGGGTGGGAGTCTCCAATGCTGCAGGCATCTCAGTCCCAGCCCCTGCTACCCCTGGTGCCCTCGGTGAAGAGGCTTTTAACCTCTTGAGGAGTATCTCTCTGGGGCAGACTGCCATTGTGAATATCATCCAGGGGTTGGCCAGCCAACTTCAGCAGATCAATGCTTTCCTGGAAGGCATTCAGAGTGCCATGTCTGGCCACAGAGATATTTTCAGGCACTGGCCTCCTTGCCGATAGCAGCCAGTCACTCTCACATTCCTCCCCCACCTCCCTCTTCTCAATCCAAATCCCCTATTTCCCTACCTGTCCCAAACACACAGACACATCCGAATGCACCCACCTCAACAAACACAGGCAGCACATATCGACACAAACACCACAAGACACACCGGCATGCAGGCACTCAACATACAACCACAAACACTACATCAGTCACCACTTTGCCAGACACCCCCACCACCACAATGACACACACACACCACATCCAGCATGCCCACAGACATCACCACAACAGCCAAAGAAACTTCTATCACACCCACCATACATCCAGACAAAAGCACAACACCCATAGACACATCCACCACACCCAACATGCCCACAGATACCACCCTAGCACACAAAAACACAAAAAATCCACCACATCCTTCGTACCCACAGACAATACCCAAACATGCACAGAAACACTTACCACAACCAGCATACCAGCAGGCACCACCCCAACAGACACACAAACATCTATCACATCAGCATACCCACAGACAACACCCCAAAAGACACACACACATCCACTACTCCCACATCAGCCAGCACCTCCACCTCCCAGCCCCCCAAGACATGCAAACACCCACACTCACACATGCAACAGACACCAGCCAAACAGAAGCATATCACACACATGCACATACCCAAGGCATCTATACCCACACACAAGACAACCACTCCCTCAAACTCCAAATCCCCAAACCCTTCTGCAAACTGTCCCTGTTTTCCCAAGGAGAGTTTCCTTTTCGAGCTTGCCCCTTTCCCTGTTCCCTACACCCCTCCCAAACCCAGGAGGCCCCCACCTACATCCCAACCCATCCCTTCCACATCCAAGCCCTCCCCTGTCACACCTGCCCTCTGCAAGCACCCATACCCCCAAGAAAAAGCTCATTCTTCCAAAGAAAATGCCCCCCAAACCTAACCATCCCAAATCCAACCCTGCTCAACCCAAGGATGATCCCTGAGGTGCCTGCCTGCCCACTTGATGCTCCTTCCTGTTGAGGTTCCCTGGCAGTGATTGGAGTCAAGTGTGGGCACAGTAATGTGCAGGAGCTTCTAACTGGACTGGCCAATACCCTTTGCTCTAAATCATTGTGAATTAATAAACCCCAGTTGTTGTTTTTGTGGTTACACATGTGTCCTGTAATTCCTTTTTTACCTTTATGTTGTTCTTGAATAACGTGTCTTGTATACTTACAGTTGTGTGTGTTTCAGTCTGCTTCTTGGCCCATTTGCTGTTGTTTGCAATATCTGACTTTGTGGGTAGTGCTGGTGTCACCCAAGACAAAGGAAGATGTTGACTATATGGATATGTGGGTGTTAATCCAAATGGGTGTCATTGCTTTGTATTATGTTTGGTATGGTAAGTATTTCATCTTGTGTTGTCCATTGTCAGCGTGTATGGTGTTAGACTAGTCCCCCTGTTATGGATGTATATTCATGTCATGTGTGGGACCTAGAGTTTTGTTAGTCCACACATGGAGGGTGTTCAATTGTGCTATCTTCCTTTGTATTTGACTGGGGATGTGTCAATTTTGATGTGTGTATCTTGCAGTTACTTCATCTAGATGTATGGTCCATGCGGTTGCTGTTGTATTTGGTTTCTAGACTCGCACTTCCACATTATGCAAATAGGAATGTTACTTGGCTCTACTATTGTTTGTCCCTGAGATACCTGAAGTGCCAGTTCATGTGCAGATGTTGTTTAGGGGCATGTGCAAAGTGTAATGTGTTCTAGGGCAGCATCCTTCCATGAGTGTTCCTGATATCCTCATTCCTAATGTGCAAGTCTTGTTTGCACAGTGAGGTTTTTGGATATTTGTCTCTCAAAATATTGTGCATCCTATTGACCTTCCATCGTGTTGCAATGTGAGTGATGTGTGGGTCCATTGCAGGGCTGTTTCATGGGAGGGATGTTTATGTTCCATGACACATCCATATGTATATGTGTTCAATCTGATGACAGCCCATGGCCTTTGTGCAATGTGAGGGTGTCAGTTGAATAAGTAGATGTGATTTTGAGGTGGTGTTGCGGGTGTGTGACACAATGTTGTATACACTTTATTGTCTTTGTCCCTGAGATGGTCAGGCATGTGTTTTTGTGGAGTGTTGCGGTGCAGTGTTAGTGACCTGCTCCAAGATGAGGGATGACTCCGATTGTGGGCACAATCACATGTGTGCTTGGTGCTCATAGCATGACCCCCATATCATGTGGATGACCGCGCGATGATCTGTTGTTGTGCTTAGTGACACAGGTAGGTGTATGTCTATACTTACCGTCTGTTGCATCTACAGCGGTATGGAATTTGGGCACCTTCAGTGAGCAGAAGCAACAGCAGGACGTGTGTGATGGGCTCCATGGTGGTACAATACATTTAACACTGCCTGCGGGTGAGTTGCTGCCTTTACTTTCTGTGTTTCCACCTTATGGAACGTGGTGTTTGGACCACCAGGATCATATTGGCAGTGTGCAATATCATAATGTGTCCAGTAGAATCACTGGCTCCTTTGGCCTACTTGGTCTGCCTCATCATTGCAGCAGTCTGTGTTTTCTGGTGGTGCCAGCGGGACCGTGGTAGTCTTTCCTCTATGGGACCCCCAAGTCGATGGTGGTCGGACTGTTGCCACCGCCATGCAGGTGCATGAACCGCCAAACTCGTAATGAGGCTCTTAGTTCCACTAGTTGAGGAAATTATAGACTTACTTATGGCCTGCTCAATACCTTTATCTGCTGTCGGAATGTGGTAGGTGTAGATCGCTGATTGACATAGACTCAACACTGCACATACTGGTGGATAGAACATACTCCACATTGTCACAGAGTACCCTGTGTAACAAAATGATAAAGGCTTAACTGGATTTTTAAGTGCTTGTTAGGGAACTTATGTATCTTACACCAGGACCATCCTGATTGCCCACGAGGAATGGAGTAAGTGTAATAAGTCAAACAAATGTACTGTTGGGCTTAAACAAATGTACTGTTGGGCTTATTTACCAACATATCTATTTGCTTTCAAAGTGTGTAAACTCAATTATTAACTTGTAACATAACCAATGTTATTGAAAAGGGGTACAGGACACAAAGGCTCTCATTACAAGTCTGACGGTCTTAAGACCGCCAGACTCTTGGTGGCGGTCGGACCGCTGCAGTTGTGGTGGTCAAACCACCACATTACAACTGTGGCATAGCTGCAACGGTCCAACCGTCGACACCGCTAGGTTGCTGCCAGTTGACAGCCTGGCAGTCTTGGTGGTTGTTATCTGCCAGGGTGGTGCTGCATGCAGTGCCGCCATGAGGATTACGACTCCCCAATCCACCAGCCTTTTCATGGCGGTTTTGACCGCCATGGAAAGGCTGGCTAAATGGGGGCATCGGGGGTCCCCATAGACAGCCCCATCGTGTTTTCCACTGCTCGAATTATAGGCAGTGGAAAGCGCAGTGGATGCTGCTGCTCCCGCCGCACCGCCACATTGCAGCTGGCTCAATTACGAGCCTGCGTCAATGTTAAAGCCCAGCAGGAAACTTGTAATAGGTATGGATGGAAGGCATCAGTATATGTTTCACTTGGCAATTATGCAGGATTAGTCAGGACTCTGAAGACAGAGACATGAACAGGTAAAAAAAGCTTACAGTAGGTGTGTTTTCCCCAGGATACTGTATAGGTAGGTTAGGAAGATGGTAAAGGCAGTACATATGCACATGCCATGACTTTATCTTCACCTATGTATTCAAGCCCGTTGGTGCAGCACTTTCCCCGGTACTGAATTACTATGGCACATGTGGGTAAATGCTTGATCTGCTTACCATGTTCATCTTCCATCAAAACTTAGTAGACAATCAGTTTGCTGTATGATAAGTGCATTACAGTCACAGCACTGCACATAATGGTGGATGGGACATGCACTACATTCTTAAGGACTCCCCTGTGTGTCAAAAACTACCATTATTCATAGCTTCTGACATCCTCTTTAGAGAACTTTAGAAAATTCTCCAGCATGTTTGTGTTAGTTTCAAAAGTAGATATGCTCACTCAGTTCGAGGAATGGTGCCACGGGGCCATATTCAGAAAAAAACAACTTGCATCCACAAACAAGAAGAAGTTGCATTTAGCACATTGAGTGCACTAAAGGTGCATGAAAGACATGTGTTCCTGAGTCCTGTGTGGCTGTCATGGGAGCCAATAGTAAAGGTTCACCAGGCATGCGTTCTGTAATGTTCAGAAAGGAGGATGCGGTTACTTGGAAGGTGATAAAATGTAGTCCATCTGATTTTGTCCAGTAGCGTATGAATGTAATAGGTCCTTGCATGGTGGTAGTATGTTGAGAGGAGTGCACTGATCGATTGGATGCGGCCATATTCAGATGCTTGGATAATTATTTGTTTTTGAAGCCATCATTTCTGGAGGTGCTAAAATCAACCAGTGTAAATTATGGTTTCATTTTAAAAAAATGAGTGCCAGATTTATATCTGCAAGGACTACCGTTGACCCTTGTGTGATCCATTCCTGTTGCGAGCACTAGGCCTAGGCACAAAAGTGGGGTAACATGTTTACCAGGACAAGTGGGGGAATACTCAATGGTATGAAGTTTGCACACTCATGTATTTTATGTCACAGAAATGCAAGAAACAATAGTGTTTTTAGTCGATGTTTCACCTTTGCTGGGTAAGAAAACGTTTGGTGATCCACACAAGCGACACCTCTCTGGATTCCCCTTGATACCTACTATCAGAAATGTCTCAGTTTTATAGATTTCCCTAAATGGTTGCCCATCCCAGGACTAATTAGTACAGCTACCATAGTTATCAATATTGCCACATTATGTTTTGGGCTCTTCCCTGTAGCAGGCACTTGGCCCACTCACAAAAGTGAATGCTATCATTTTTATCACAAGATCCGGGGAAACTCTGAGTGGTAGGAAATTTGTGCCGGCCTTATGATCCCACAACTAGAAAATGTGACTTTTTAGCTACAGTTGATGTTTGAAGGGTATTCTGGGTAAGAAAATGTTGGGGGATCCTTGCATGGCAGTGAGTGGCGTCATAAATCTGGACTAAAGCAACATAGCGCAAATCATTGTGTTGCATTTCTCTGCCCCATGGGTGTTGCGTGGGTTTGACACTAATCCTGCAAAGCTCACTAGCGTCAAAAACATTGACGCTAGTCCCCCTAACTACTGCCATGGTGTGCCATATCTTAGATGTGGCGCACACATGGTGGCGTTAGGGGGAAGTTAAGGGGAGCAAGAAAAGTGGCACTGCACTGTGTGCAACACCACTATTCTTAAATCAGGCCCTGAGTTGTTCACAATACTTGTGTGCTTGATATTTGTTAAATTTATAGTTATGTGTACAAAGTCTTAATTTTTGTTCTTATTATTTAATGAGCATAGCTGGTTGATTGGATGAGTGAGTTTGTGCATGGCTCAATAAATGGTTGAAATTCACAAACAGATGAAGGGGGCTGGAGCAACATCTAAAAGTCCAATGTTAGTGTGTGAGATGCGTGACAATTGGGACACGTGAATTGTGCAGTTAAGGATATAATGCAACACCATTTATAGTTATGTGTACAAAGTCTTAATTTTTGTTCTTATTATCTAATGAGCATAGCTGGTTGACTGGATGAGTGAGTTTGTGCATGGCTCAATAAATGGTTGAAATTCACAAACAGATGAAGGGGGCTGGAGCAACATCTAAAAGTCAATGTTAGTGTGTGAGATGCATGCAAATTGGGGCACTTGAATTGTGCAGTTAAGGATATAATGCAACACCAATGCGAAGAGCAGTTTGAGTAAAGTGGCAATGCATGTAATGTAAATGGGCGACTGAGTACGCATTGGTGTAAGAAGTACATGGAGAAGATGAATGCTGGTATGAGTAAGTAAGAGCATCAAAGGATAGCTATATTTGTGGGTGAGTGTGGTTGAGTGCGTGAACTGAAGGGTGCAAGAGTAGTGTTGGGGAGCAGTGTGGAAAAAGGGGCAATGAATTAGTGAGTGAATAAGTCCATTCATGGAAGTATAATTGCGTTCATGTAAAGATTGCTAAATGCTTATCCGATGGCTTTTTGAATGGGTGAGTGCATGAACAAATGGACTGAAGCACATGTAATTAACCTCCTGAGATCCTGAAGAGCAAAGCACCCCAATCAAACATCCACCTTTTAGATGGAGTCACCATGAATTACAAGATGTTGAGCAAGTGCTTTGAGTGTCGAGAATGTCCTGCCGTTGAACTACTACCTTAGTAAGCACCTTTAGAGCACAAGCCTAAGCAAATACAAGTCCAAAAAATGGATGACTCTGGCCCCATACTCTAACCAGCTAGAAATTGGTCATGTGGTCTAGTGAATGACTAGCCACAAGCAGCTACGCTTTTTGAAGATCTAAGGTCAACTGAGGGCTGTAAAGAGTGTATTTGCTCTGCCTCCCAGTGTTGGAGAAGCTCCCACAGGCCCAGGGAATGCAGGTCTAATTTTGCTCTTGATTGTAAATTAGATTTTGATATTTGCCTGAAAATTCTACTTTTAAGACATCTGTCAATGGTTTTAAAAAGTGCACTTACATAACTAACGCTCGACTGATCGCTTTATATTTTAGAATATCATATGGATATAAATTCTGGTGGCTTCCCCAAGCTCTTTCTGTCTCCATGGAGTCAACCTTACTGGCTAAATTTAACATATTTAGGCAGCAGTTTAGCAGATAACCTTAAAGTGGATCTTCCCATATTTACACTTTTCGCTAATTGTTTGCCTTGCATTGCAAAGGAATAGAGGGCAAAGATAAACTGATCCATATGCTCGCTTCGACCACTACAAGACATACTATAGAAAAATAAGCACAGTGATATAATTAGGACAGGTATGTCTAAGGCACTCTCTCTTCCATGAAACCTGCTGTTAAAAATGACAGACTTATTAGTCTTGAGTGTTGCCTGGTAAAATGTAGGGGCAGGTAACCACAGATATCCTCCTCGTAACGTTTCCCTAATAATTAATTACATATTGAGGCCTCCTAGACACACACATGCCAAAGCAAAATGTATGAAAGCCCACCCATACCACTTCCTGTCTTAGATGTTTCTCATAGGCACACCGTACTGAGTGGCATCTCCAGCTTTATGTATTTATTTATTAATTACTAGAGTGATGATGTTACAAAATTCACAAGGCTCAGCATCCGCATTGCAGAGCATGCAGATCGGGAGCAGCTTTCTCGAGCGACTGTAGTTGTTGCACTTCAGTGCTTCCCTATTCCTGCCTGCGGGGTTAGAAGCAAAGGTTACGGCGTTCTCGAGGCTGCTGAGCGCCTGTGAAGTACTCCAAGAAAAGAAAAATAACCCATTCCCTGTGTTGCCCTCTTCTGTATTTTCTGCCTGGAGAGAGCAGTGAAGTGAGAGGCAAGTAGTTGGTGTCCTTAAGGGTGGTTAAGCACCTGCAGGGGACATTGGTGTAAGCTCCACTAGGAGGCGAGAGCCATTGGATGGCTCTAGTATGAAAATCATGGTAAAGTACAAATATATATATGAAAAGAGAAGGCAAAAAAGCAGTCAAGAGCTACAGATCAGTGGTACAGGCACTTATCTCTAGTTTCAGCTTCACTTTTAGGACAGGGGTTTAAGTCCTGCGATTAAGGCAAATTTAAAAATTATGAAGTTTGTCAGCATTTTAAGTTTTGGATTATTGGTTGGCATTCAAGCGAAGACATGCGCCCATGGTGAATTATGGCCCTGATTTCTAAAACAAATATATGGGCTGTTTGTTCAGGTTTGCAGAGGCTCGAGTTAAGGTGTAACTAAAAGTTCATGTTACTTGAATTATCAGTCAGACTGGCATGTGCTTGCGAAACACATGCTTAAGTGCATTCTTCATGTTTTGTTGTTTGACATATGTATTGATAAGGGGGAACAATACTGTTTCGGTGACTTTTCAACTTTTTGAACCAGCAGACACTTTGAGATACGGGACTTGCCTCCAGGAAGTTATTCAGGTGACACTATTGTCCATGATTAAGTTGTTGGGTGTTAAAGAGTTAATTGGGGCCTAGTGATATTGGTCTTACACTTACTCTGAAGATTGAAGTGTTGAAGGTTAATCCTACCCTTCTTATTGACTAATGGGCTCTAATTATGCCCTAATATTATGCTATTATTTGATTGCTATATATGTACTGTGCTTCAAGGCCTTCTAAGGTTCAGATTGAAATTAGGCACAGGTGTGCAAATTTATGGTGCTATTTAAAGTGCGTTAGCACCTGGGATCTGATTGTCGACTGTGCTAGCTGCGTTTGGTTGTGCTGAGAGTGTGAAGAGTAAATAGCCAGAACAGGCCTTTGCTAGCATCTTAGAGAAGATCTTTAGACGATAATGCTTTTTGCATAGAACAGAACTGCTGATTAGTCTTCCTGATTGAGGAAGTGGTTGCAAGGGTTTTTGCAGCCAAGACTAAGGTGACAAGGTCCAAGACCTTCAAAACAAGGATGATTCCCATGCCGGATTTGGCATCTGAGGATCCCGGTACTTTGTTGTATGGGATGTACATTGCATGAATTTTACTTGAAGGAGATCAATTTGACATGCACTGGGTTTAGGGGGAAGCAACTTGATGCATATACAATGTATTTGCTGGTGAGGCACTTTGAGTTTCTGTCATCTGCTATCTAGGAAAATATAGAGTGTTTGGCTCTTGATCTATGAATGGATCTGGAGGTGGAACTGTGAGAAGATGAGTCAGCAAGGGTCGCTGGTCACTCAGCTAAGAAAGCATAAGTGATAAAGGTTGCATCTCCTCTGGTGGAGATGTTGGGTAAGGATGGCAGTGTAATTCCACCTTATTGGAATGATTATCCAGTAATCTCATCTCTCCAGGAGGGCACAGAGACGCAGACCACATGAGTGCTTCCAATAGTACCACATCATGAACTTCTGGTAACTTGATGAAGTCTCATCTGACACCAACTCAAAGACCAAATATTCACTGGTGCACAATTTCTAACATAAACTTGGGGATTCCTACCAAGTTAAGAATCATCAAAATTCATCTTTCCAGGACTGGTCCCTAACAACTCAAAGGACAGCGGACATAAGAAAGCAAATTTGTTGGTGTATGCAATTATCAGACATTGGGTCAGGAGTTCAACCACCTCTCATTCTGAAATAGCTTCCAGTACAACAGATTAAGGGGGCCTGGATTAGGCTTCAGCAGGTCCATGGTCCCTGATCAAAGTTCCAACAAATGAGGTCATCCTATTCTAGGGTAGAGGAAGCAATCTTGCTGAAACTACTGGTGTTTGCTTATCGTTTGTTGGACTAAAATTTTCTAATCAGAAAACACTTCAATTCGTCCAGTTCCTATCTCAACAAGCAATGGGAGATATAGGGCCTCATTACGACTTTGGCGGGCTTTTGGCAAGACCGCTGTGGTAGCAGCCACCAAAAGACCGCCATGTTGGTGGTAATTCTACTGCCGTATTAAGAGTCACACTATAAAGACCGCCAAAAAACAGCCACAAATTCAACACCGCCAGTACTCAGGAGGGCGGGAAAAAGGTGGCTCCACTACTAGCACCGCCACACCGACAACATTCTACCCACCAGATTACGACCCACAAATCACCACAGCGTTTCTTCCATGGCAGAAAACCATTGGCGGCCCGAACCACTGTGCTCAGAATTCACTTCTGTCAGAACACAACACCACATTGTACAGTTAAAATACCCCACACCTGACATACATACACACACCAGGCACACGTACTCACTGCATTGTATAACAAACCAACACACAACCCACAATCCTTTGTGACTAAAATGACCACCAAATACACCAAGAAGCCACAATCTCATCACTTAATACACCATAGGCACATTTAACTTCACACACCACATGACTGCATGAACAACACTACACACACATCAAAACTACACACAAACACCACAACCTACCAGCACTAACAACCAAGCAACCCCATCCCACCAAGCACCCTTCACTGCACCCTACATGCACAGCACCCACCCCCACCCACAAGCATTCCATGCACACCCTGCACCCAAGACATCCACACTTATACATCTGACGACCTCTCCCTTTCAAACCCTTTTGCCATGATCACCTTGTGTGTCTAAGAAGCATTTCCTGTCTGAGTTTTCCCTGTTTACTACCCCTCTCCCAACCCGTGAGACTCCAAGCGCTATGTGTCCCTCCCCAAGTCCAGCCCTTCCACCTCAAAGTCCTCCTCTGCCCCATCTGCTAGTACCCATGACCCTCCCCCTGTCAAGAAGTCTACCCCTGCCAAGCCCAAGCCCAAACCCCCCTCAACTCCCCTTAATCCCTGGGGTGCCTGCCTGCCCCCTAGATGGTCTTACCCTGTCAATGTTGTTTTGCATTCAGGAGTCAAGAAGGGGCACAGTGAGGTGCCATTTGTGCCTTGGGCACCAAAGACTTTGGACTGGCCAATTTTCCTTCTATTTATATAAAGTTATTTTTTAATCGCTGATTATTTTAATACATCTGGGCCAACCTGCTGTTGTATTCGATGGTAACATACTTCTCCTGCCTTTCTTTCTACATGGCTTTTTAGTGTGTGTGGGATTTGGCTTGTGTGTGTGTGAGATGTGTGTGTGTGTGTTGTTTGTGCTAGCTTTTGTGACTGGGCTGCATGTGTGTGTGGGGCCCTGCCATTAGTCCCACTGTCATTGCTGTGTTTTGTGTGTTGGATGTTTGTGCTTGGTACCTGCATGTGTGTAGCCAAATTGTGTATAGTTTGTGTTGGCATGTGTAATGGTGGTGTTATTTGCCCTATTGTGATTGTTGTGTGTGCATCCATGTGTGTGGTGTTGACTATGTCCTATGTGTCGTATGTGGTGTGGGCGTGGTGTGACAAATGTTTTGTTGTATGGCAGTGTGACAGTGTTGATTGGTTGTGCGGTGTTTTGATGTGTATGTGCAGTGAGAATGCTTGGCAAAGTGTTTGTGTAGTTGCAGTTGTGATGTCGCTGTGTGAGTCGGTGGTGTTGTGTATGATTGTGTTGGACAGTGGCGGTGCTGTGTGTGTGCGGGTTGGTGTGTGTATGGCACTTGTGTGTTGGCCATAGTGTGTGTAGTTTGGGTGTGTGTATGTAGGTGTGTGTTCATATGGGTGTGTGTTTATATGTGTGCGTCTCTCGCAAGCCGTCTCAGATGTGTGTGTTGTGTTTGCGTGTGTACTAATGCCTTTTCCTCCAGTGTGTGCTAGGTGTGTGTACTTACGGTTGTTGTCTTCATCGCTGTCGCTGGTTCTGGAGTCATTGTGCAAGCAGGAGCAGTGGTAGAACTTCAAGTTCAGGCTCCATGGCGGCTCCGGGCAGGTATGTGCGCCTGAAGGTGAGTGGTTCCTTTTTTAGAATTGGTTTCTGCCAGGGTTGTGGTTGCGGTGCAAATGCGGGAGAAAGCTTGGCGATGTGCAGCCTCGTAATGTGTCTGGCGGAAACATGCTCCCCACCGGTCTGAAGGTGCTTACTGCCATCCGTGGCGGCCTGCCGGCACTGGCAGTACTGGCAGACCGCCATGGTCATAATTTGGCAGTCTTCATCTTCGAGCCGTTGGCGGTACGACCGAGGCTGCCAACATGGCGGTCCTGTGACTGCCAATCTCGTATTGAGGGTCATAGTCCCCAACTCTGTCAAGCATCTCAGAGCAGAGCTTCTTATGTGCATTGGACAAGATCTTAAATCTAAAATTCATTTATATTTATTGGAAATAAAGTCAGCAGGCAGGTGGCACAGAAAGATTCTTATTTCAAATGAGGATATATGCACATCAGCATGGATTGCCCTATAGTATTTGTGTGGTTGGGGAACAAAAGACTTGGACAGTGGATTCCCTTCATGCCCTTGGCTGGAGGGGGTACTCTTTCCCTCAGTCCTTCTCTCTACTTCTCATGTTTGTGATTAGGATGAGGCTGCAGACATCTGTAGTGCTCCAAATAGCCCCAGTATTTCCCAATCTGCTTAGTTCCATCGGATTTGGACAACAGAGGTCAGCGCAGATGTTTTTCTTGTGGTAGTCCATCACCCCTAATGTCTCCCTGTCTTCTGAAGAAGACCTTGAAAACCCTCAGGCTGGCTATCTGGAGTTGAAAGGGTACATCTGGTGCTGGAGAGGGTGCATTTCTCTATTCAGGATTTTTTTTGGGGGGGGGGCATGGCTTCCACACTGACTTCTTTACAAGACATTGGGCTTCATTGCAGATATAGAGGGTCATTACAACTTTGGCGTTAAAAGGCGGATACCGCTGTCAGAAGACCGCCAACATACCGCCGCGGCCGCGGTAAACCGCCACGGTCATTCTGACCCACAACACACAAACCGCCAAAATACAGACATCCACAAAAGTCCGCCACACCAAAGGCCAGCGAGAAACTGGCGATAACCAAACCGACACAGTCACGCCAACAGAAATACGCCCACACTATCACGAAACACAAATCCACGCGGCGGTCTTTCAACCGCGGTATTCTATTGGCAGTACACACCGCCGCGCTCAAAATACACACACATTTACAAACACAGCCACATTGGACAATTCAAAATGCACACACCTGATACACATACAAACACCACTCCCACACACCCAATTAAATATAAAACACACACCCACATCACCCACAAACCTCCACTCCTAGAGAATCGGGACCACGCACAGAGAAATAGAGATCCGAGCACCCAGACACGCATATTTCCATTACCCAGCAATATTACCACGCACTTCACACAACACACCAATACACACCACCCCATGGCACCGCAAAGACACCCCAGGTTTTCTGAGGATGAGCTCAGGGTCATGGTGGAGGAAATCGTACGGGTAGAGCCACAGCTCTTCAGAACACAGGTGCAGCACACCTCCATTGCCAGGAAGATGGAGCTATGGAGCAGACTAGTCAACAGGGTCAACGTGGTGGGACAGCACCCAAGAAATAGGGATGACATCAGGAAGCGGTGGAACGACCTACGGGGGAAGGTGCGTTCAATGGTATCCAGGTACAACATCGCGGTTCAGCGGACTGGCGGCGGACCACCACCTCCTCCCCCAGAATTTACAACATGGGAGGCGCAGGTCTTGGCGATCCTGCATCCTGAGGGCCTCGCAGGAGTATCTGGAGGAATGGACTCTGGTAAGTCTCATCTTCACTACTTCATCCCCCCCACCCCACCAGTATGTCAACTCATACCCCACCCTCACCCTCACCCCATCACTCCAACTCCTCACAAATGTCCCAACATCACAAACCACACATCCCAACACCAAGCCATGCATGCAACACCAAAGCATGGACACCCATCACCAAAGCATGCCCACTGCACAAACCCATACACCCCCCTAAACCATCATCACACAAGGTCCCACACAGGAATGCAAGCACAGGGGTACACGGTGACCCACCCATTGCACACCATGGCACACACAGATGTAATAAACATCCTTTTATACCCCTGCAGGACCCCTACCCAATGTCAACGGATAGGAGGGTCCACACATGTCCACACCACCAACAGAAGAGGCCCACAGTGATGACAGCAGCTCTGTCCAACTGGATCTAGATGACCAGCCCGGCCCATCGGGGACCTCGGAACAGTCGGTTCCCATCACACAGTCACAGGCCACTACAGAGCTTCCCCCCTCTGGAAACACCAGCATAGCACCCACCCAAAGGGCCCATACCTCTGTCCCCAGGATACGTCAATCAGCAGTGTGTCCACCACTACAGGGAACCCAGGCTAACCCACTACCCTAACAACAATAGGAACCTGGGGGCAGTGGCAGTGGCACACGGTCCAGGGGACGGAGGCCCAGGAACACAGAGGAACTGGGAGGGCTGCTGTGCGACAGGGGGAGGACAAGCCCAGGGAACCCACTCTCCATGAGGCCCTCTCCTCCATCATGGGAGCCTACCACCACTCCCAGGAGACAATGGCAACGGTACTGGCCAAGTTTCAGGAGACCCAGCACCTGCAGGAGGAACAGTATTTGGGCTTCAGGGAGGAACTCAGAGCCATCAATTCCATCCTGGGCACCATCGTAGGGGTGCTGAAGGAAGTACTCAACACCAGGAGGGACACTGTGGCACAACAAGGGGCCCCTGACACCAGCATGGACGATGAACTGCCCATCACCCCGCCGGCGCTAGTGGACAGGAGGCACTGCCACAGGACCATCACACCAGCACCCCACCCCCTGCAGAGGGAGAACCACCCCACAAATGGTCCCTGAGATCCAGGACAAAGACAGAGAATGATGCCAAGACCCCCGCCAAGAAATGATACCACCCTGAATGTCATCCTTCTGTCCCATTTTGTCACCCTGTCCATCCTTAAACTGCCACAGCTCCACTTCCTATGGCCATTTGGGCAGTGCACCTGTGAGACTAATAGACTGGACTCTGCCATGGACATTCCTCCAACATCACCCCTCACCATTTTGCAACCCCCTCCAATATTTTGCACTTAAATAAACACCCTTGAAGCACAAAACAATCTGGAGTCAACCTGTGATTTCGCAATAGTGTATTAGCAATTACTGTGGCAAAAAGCTCTTTCAATTGTAATGTCAACATACCTATGTCACGCAGCTCTAGTCCATGAGGAATCAAAGCAGATGTCACACAGTGGGACCCACATCTGTGAAATCGTAAGGGAAAGTGACAACTCAGTGACCATACACTGGGTGAAAACGACAGACATCAGAGATGTAGTAGTGTTAAATTACATGTAGTAGGCAGGTTTGTATTCTTACCTGTGTCTCACTGGAAATCTTGCAGGATCATCAAGTCCCTGTTGTCCATGTCCTCTTCTTCTGCTTCCTCGTCTTCACTGTCCACAGGCTCCACAGCTGCAGCAACACCACCATCTGGATTATCCTCCTGCAGAAAAGGCACCTGTTGTCGCAAAGCTAAGTTGTGAAGCATACAGCAGGCCACAATGATCTGGCACACCTTCTTTGGTGAGTAGAATAGGGATCCACCTGTCATATGGAGGCACCTGAACCTGGCCTTCAGGAGGCCGAAGGTCTGCTTGATCATCCGCTGTGTTCGCCCATGAGCCTCATTGTAGCGTTCCTCTGCCCTTGTCCTGGGATTCCTCACTGGGGTCAGTAGCCATGACAGGTTGGGGTAACCAGAGTCACCTGCAAATAGCGAGGGACAACAGTCGAGATAACCCCAGACCCAGACAACCATTCCCACTGTCTTGCTTCAAGGTGCTCACCGAATAGCCACACACGGTGCCTCTGGAGTTGACCCATCACATAAGGGATGCTGCTATTCCGCATGATGTAGGCGTTATGCACTGAGCCAGGGAACTTGGCATTCACATAGGAGATGTGCTGGTCACCTTTCACTGTAGGCAAATCCTCAACCTGAGGGAAAACTATGTAGCTCCGCATGTGTTTCAGCAGGGCAGACAACACTCTGGACAACACATTTGAAAACATAGGTTGGGACATCCCTGATGCTATGGCCTATATTGTTTGAAATGACCCAAGGAAGGAAATGGAGCACTGACAGCACCTGCACTTGAGGGGGGATCCCTGTGGGATAGCGGATAGCTGACATCAGGTCTGGCTCCAGCAGGGTACAGCTGGGTACACAGTTCCTGGATTGTGGCACTGACAAGCGTGTATGTGATGATCACATGTCCTTCCTCCATTGTCGACAGGTCCACCAGCGGTCTGTACACCGGAGTATGCCGCCATCTCCTCACATGTCCCAGCGGATGGTGCCTATGAAGGACAACAGCGAGCACAGAGTCAAACAACTCAGAGGTATGTACCCACAGCTTACACAGAACACGAATCCTAATCCGAAAAGTGGCCTGTATGTGTGTTGAGTCTAGGCCTAGGTATGTTTGACGCAGTTAAAAATGAAGCCATGTGGGCCCCTGAAATGGCAGCTTCCTGACCTCTAAAGTGGGACAATGGGATGTAAGGTAACTGTGCAGGCGTTGTACACCGCCGCGGTAGGTGGTCGAAGTCCCCGGCACAATGCTGCATTGGCTAACGTTGGACCCTATGGGTACCAGGAGCCAATGACGATGTACGCCAGCGGTGACGGTACGCACCGCCGCGGACGTGACCGCCATTTTCTATCTGTTCAATCACTCGATACCTGATCTTCGACAGGAGAGGACCTACACTGCAAGTGCAGCTGTGACCTTGGTCTGGAAGAGACAATGGCTCGAGTGTCTGGGAAAGGGCCCCTGCCTTCACATCGGAGGAGTTGGAGAAACTCGTGGACGGGGTCCTCCTCCAGTACACGCTACTCTACGGTCCTCCAGACAAACAGGTAAGTACACTGGGAGCATGCTGTATGGGCTATGCCTGTGTGGAGTGGGGTGGGGTGGATGTAAGAAGGGGGAGATTGTGGCGTGCATGAAACGATGGTGAGTGCATGTGCCACATGGCAAGGGTAGGGATGGGGGCCAATCAGTTTGAAGGTGCAGTTGGTAATAACTTCTCTTTTTCCCCTGTACATTTCATGTAGGTCAGCGCCCACCAGAAAAAAGATATTTGGCGTACCATCGCCAAGGACGTCCGGACCCTGGGGGTCTACCACAGACGGAGCACCCACTGCCGGAAAAGATGGGAGGACATTCGCCGCTGGAGCAAGAAGACGGCGGAGGCTCAGCTGGGGATGGCCTCCCAACGTGTGAGGGGTGTCTGTCGCACCATGACCCCCCTGATGTTCAGGATCCTGTCAGTGGCATACCCGGAGTTGGATGGGCGCTTGAGGGCATCACAGCAGCCTCAAGGGGGTGAGTACAATCTCATCCTGCTGATTTTGCGCGCAGTGGAGGTGTCTGGGTGGGGGAGGTGGGCTGTGGGTTTCCCTAGGCCAGGGCGAGTTTAGTAGGCAAGGTCCCTCCATAAGGCAGGCCATTTGGCACCCCACCCCACCTTTGTAGAGTGCCAAGTACACCTAGTCATGCCCCTGTGTCATCCATGTGTGCAGATGTCGTCCATAGCCTAGTAGGCCATTTCCCAGGGATTGAACAGTAGAGCCCAAGAGCGCAGCGTAGTGCAAGGGGCTTCTGTATCACCTTCGCCCCAGGCACCTCAGGCCCTGCCCCAGTCACCGTTGCTGTCCTCAGTGAGGAGGCCCAATGTACACATGAAGTAATCGCACATGTAAACAAATTATACTCAGTGTGTTTTCTTGAAAGAAAGAAAATTATATTAAAGTCCAATTTGTTAACATTTCTTACAGCAAATAATGTCATACACGTTCAAACTTATGCCAGAGTTCAATGTTCTTAATGTCCATAAATTGAATCATTGAATCATATCTCATGTGGAATCCAGGTGAAGGTCCGAACTTATCTCAAGAGTTCTTTTTGCATTCCAATTCTTCCAAGCAAACAGACCACTAACATATTTATCCGTCCGTCCATCAACACGTGTTTCATCCGGGGAGTACCCCTGGATTTCCTCAGGACCCCCTACAATAGTATATCCATATATACTGTTAACATTCTATCGTATAACACAGAATTAGTCTTAGTGCTTGGTGTTATATTATTTAGCATTGTGCATTTTTTATGTATATGGTGAGAACTACATCCAACTCCATGCTAGGTGAAAGTCACTAATATAACCATCCTTAAAGTGTCCAATATACAAACCAAGTGAGCATAACAATACAGTGACCTAGTGGTTACATCTATGTGAAATCTTGACAGTATACCAGTAATCTGAAATATAACATTTCAGTCTTATATAATTCTATACATTGCCAATTTTAAGAGTTTCGCTAGAACGCGATAACTTTTTATATTACAAGATCAGAACTTAAGCTTCTAAACAGAGAGCGATGAGAAACCAGGTAAATAGAATATTTCGAACTAGTTGAAGTCCGTTTTCTATTTTTACGCATTTCGGATCACGGACGCGAGCAAACGCAGTCCGTTGTTTATTGCAGTGACAAGACTGCAGTTTAAATACGAAGAAGCCGTAGAGCCTCGGCTTCGACAATTGGGAGCGTACTCGCTCGGCGTCAATATAAACGTTGGCAGGTGAGTTGGGAGACAAACCTTTTATCCTAAATACTTGTATTCCACAATATATAAAAACCTTATAGAATATAATTGGAATGTTAGATGACAATAAGGTATTTTTATATGTTTATCTTAGGGGATAAATAACAAATTGAAAGTAAACTCTAATACAACCTGTAAGGATTGGACAAGTGGTGAGTCATAAAATATGGATATCGACATAATATCTTCTATATTTTAGTTTGTGGATAATATGTTATCTGAATACCTAATTTTATGTCAGCAGAATTTATCGTGTGAACACCAAAGATAATTGAAATACTTTTTAAGGTAGGATATATCATGTATATTTGCATTTTCGTATAAGCTCTATATATAATATGTTTGCTAGCTATTGGAGAAGAGATCACTATTGTAATATTTTGTCATATAATATGTCAGATTACTGGTATACTGTCAAGATTTCTCACAGATGTAACCACTAGGTCACTGTATTGTTATGCTCACTTGGTTTGTATATTGGACACTTTAAGGATGGTTATATTAGTGACTTTCACCTAGCATGGAGTTGGATGTAGTTCTCACCACATATATAAAAAATGCACAATGCTAAATAATATAACACCAAGCACTAAGACTAATTCTGTGTTATACGATAGAATGTTAACAGTATATATGGATATACTATTGTAGGGGGTCCTGAGGAAATCCAGGGGTACTCCCCGGATGAAACACGTGTTGACGGACGGACGGATAAATATATTAGTGGTCTGTTTGCTTGGAAGAATTGGAATGCAAAAAGAACTCTTGAGATAAGTTCGGACCTTCACCTGGATTCCACATGAGATATGATTCAATGATTCAATTTATGGACATTAAGAACATTGAACTCTGGCATAAGTTTGAACGTGTATGACATTATTTCCTCTAAGAAATGTTAACAAATTGGACTTGAATATAATTTTCTTTCTTTCAAGAAAACACACTGAGTATAATTTGTTTACATGTGCGATTACTTCATGTGTACATTGCGGTAACAATGTGTTACTAAGCTAGGGTTATTGGAAGGTGTAACCTCAGTAATTGCACTGTACACCACGAGACATAATATATAGCTATTTATGAGGGTGGAAGCGCCTTGCACTCTGTAATCACCTCCTCTTTTTCTTTGAACTTAGATGTAGAGTGGGCAGCTCCGTACTCATATATATAACATACAATCATTAAACAAAATGGAGGATAGAATAAAAGCAGCAGAGGATCTATTTAGGAGTCTGGATAAAGGTATAACAGTGCGACAGGCTATGAGTGGTGGGAACCAAAAAAGAAAAGAAGGATTAAGAGATAAATTTATTAGGCTTGAAAAACTTAAGAAGAATGAGATGTCCAGATGGTGGGATGTAGTTACACTTAAACAATATAAAAAGTTAGATAGAATACCGCGAGGTTTACGCTCACATATATTCCCTACATATGATGACTTAGATGCGGATCTATTTAAACAATGGGAAGAGGAATTACAATCAAATTCAATGAAATTGATGGATATTTTGATAGAAAATGCTGATAGGAAAGTGGGAAGATTACAATCTGACATACACATATTAGAAAAAGAAATTATGGAATTAGATTTGAAAGAAGCCACGGAAAAGAATTATCTCATTTTAAATGAAATAATTATGAGATACCAAGATGAGATTAAACAGAGAAAAGCTAGGAAGTTGAAAAGGGATGAGTTAGACTATGCCAATGGGAGAGTCTTTACTTTCTCACGAAAATATGACCATTTAGTTAAGAGTACTGTAGCCACTGTAGAATCTAACACTTCAGCAGAATCAGCATCCACATCCAGGAGCAGTTTAGTTACTAATCTGAGTGACACTGAAGGCAATGAAGTACATATGAGACCAGATACATTGGGTGTGGGTTTTTTACAAGAGCTAAAGAGAATAAAGCAGGGCAACTGGGAAACAAATCGAAAGCTAAATCGGATAGGAAGACAAGAAGAGGTAAGAGAGGAGGGAAAAAGCGAAGTATATTCGGGCATGAGAACAAGATCACGGGACAAAAAAATATAGAATCAAACAAGGAACTTAAAAGTTATAATGTGGTCAATCTATCTGATAAGCAACTGTCCACAGATATGATCTGTCTTCTGAATAAAGGACTTGGTTTCTGCCCATCGTCAGTTGGTGATATTTGTAAATCTAAAATAGATCTATACAAATTTATTAGAAAATTGAAACTTAAGAGATATTTTGACTTACATAAGAAAGATACAGAGGTAGCTTTGAAAAAAATAATGCCAACACTGAGTGGTCTATCTATTCAGGATCTATATGACACAGTAGCCTTGATGACTATCACTGATTATGAGGAACACCCGACAACTATTTCGACTGTCTTACAAGAATTGAATTTAGCATCTAATGTACATGTCACCAGTGGTTTGAAACAGAGGTCAACTTGGACGCCTAGATCAACAGGGGATAGTAATATTGAGACTTTTTATAAAATGGTATGGAGTGATTTGAATAAAGAAGAGAAGAAAAAGACATATTTTAGACAATCAAACCTGAAAAGTGAAGAATATGTAGCATTGAAAGATCTAAAATCAGATGCTGATCTGATTATCAAGAGAGCAGACAAGGGCGGAAATATAGTGATCATGAATCGTAAAGATTACGAGCAGGAGATACTTACACAATTAGATGACACCAATTGTTATGAGAGATTGACATACAATCCGATGAATATTCTGACTAGGGAAATTAATAGCATGTTAAAGAATTGGAGGGATAGGGAACTGCTAGATGAGAACGAATATTTATATCTTCAGGTTAATCGTCCTAAGTTCCCCTGTTTGTATACGCTACCAAAAATACATAAACATCCGTATTCCCACCTGGAAGACATATTGTCTCAGGTATAGGAGGTCCTACAGAGAGACTATCTGAATTCGTAGATACATTCTTACAACCATTTGTTTGCAATTTGCCTTCCTACATTAAGGATACGAAACACATATTGAGTGTATTATCTGATATACAGTGGGAAGTTGGTATGAGAATGGTTACTTTGGATGTGGTGGCACTGTACACCAGTATACGGCATGACTGTGGAATTAAAGCGATTGAACATATTTTGAACAAAAGATCAGCCAGCCTATATGAACACACACGGATGATAATTAATATGATTGACTTTATACTCAATAACAACTATTTTCTTTTTAGAAGTGATTGGTATAAACAAAAACAGGGTGTGGCAATGGGCTCAAAATTTTCCCCCTCATACGCGAACCTGTTTATGGGATGGTTCGAGGAAATCTGGATTTGGGGCTGGGGTGCAGCTAAGTGGCATACCCATATTCTTTACTGGGGGCGATACATTGATGATTGTTTTATGTTATGGACAGGAGATGAACGCACACTGGAAGAATTTTGCATGTATCTTAATGAAAATGATGTGAACATAAAATTTACATATAAGCATAGCGAAATAAGCTTAGAGTTTCTGGACTTGGAATTATTTGTGGAGCATAATAAAATAGAAAGCAGATTATATCGGAAACCAACTGCATGCAATAACATATTGCATGCAACAAGTGCTCACCCACCACATCAAATTGAGACGATACCATTTGGTGAAATGATTAGAGCAAGGAGAAACTGCAGCAAGGACTGTGATTTTTATGAAGAGATTAACAATATGGGACGAAGATTCCGAGATAGGGGCTATTCAGAGAATACTATACAACAATCTCTAAGAAAAGTGAGAAACATATCACGTAGGCAGACATTAGACATAGGTATATGTAAGGGGGATACACATAGAAAAAACAAAGATTATAAGATTAGAATGGTTCTAGATTACACAGAGAAGTCCAAAAAACTCATCAAGATTATGAATAAGCATTGGTCTATACTAGTTCGGGATGAAACAATAAGAAAATATATTGGTGACAAACCACAGGTCGTATTTAGGAAGGGTAATACCCTTAGCAGTATTCTAAGTCCTAGTTATCCAATCGAGAGAAATGAATTAGATTGGCTTAGTAGGCGCAATCTAGGTTTCTATAAATGTGGCTCCTGCTCTGTATGTAAATGGACATGGCAGCCCAAAAAGGAATTTGAAGATATGAGAGGTAATAACATACCTATTAAATCGCACATAGATTGCAACACCAAATATGTAGTCTATATGATTGTCTGCAAATGCGGCAAAATATACATAGGCAGTACAATACGTCCGTTGAAGGTGAGAATTTTAGATCATTTGAGAGCAATTAGCCAAGAAGATGATCGCTATCCAATAGCTTCCCATATGAAGATCTGCAATACACAGGGTGATTGCAAGATACTCAGGTTTTTTGGATTTGACTACTGTGAAGCTAAGCCTCGGGGGGGTAATAGAGAACTAAGCCTAAGAAGAAGAGAGTCACAATGGATTATCAGGTTAGGAGCCGTAGAAAATGGCTTAAACACTGACTATGAAATGGAATATTTCTTGGGGGATAAGTAGAAAATATAATTCAATTATGTTTATATATAGAGAGGACTAATCTTATACAAAATTATTTAGAGGATACATGATAGACTAGTATGAAGTACTCAGGATGCTATATCGTTTTTGCACTGTTATAATAAGTTATCTATATGGGTGGTTACATCGTTTAGACTACATAGGTAGGCTAAAACTTATATGGCTAGCCATTGATATGTTTAATCTACTGAATAAAAACATTTCGGTCTTATATAATTCTATACATTGCCAATTTTAAGAGTTTCGCTAGAACGCAATAACTTTTTATATTATAAGATCAGAACTTAAGCTTCTAAACAGAGAGCGATGAGAAACCAGGTAAATAGAATATTTCGGACTAGTTGAAGTCCGTTTTCTATTTTTACGCATTTCGGATCACGGACGCGAGCAAACGCAGTCCGTTGTTTATTGCAGTGACAAGACTGCAGTTTAAATACGAAGAAGCCGTAGAGCCTCGGCTTCGACAATTGGGAGCGTACTCGCTCGGCATCAATCTAAACGTTGGCAGGTGAGTTGGGAGACAAACCTTTTATCCAAAATACTCGTATTCCACAATATATAAAAACCTTATAGAATATAATTGGAATGTTAGATGACAATAAGGTATTTTTATATGTTTATCTTAGGGGATAAATAACAAATTGAAAGTAAACTCTAATACAACCTGTAAGGATTGGACAAGTGGTGAGTCATAAAATATGGATATCGACATAATATCTTCTATATTTTAGTTTGTGGATAATATGTTATCTGAATACCTAATTTTATGTCAGCAGAATTTATCGTGTGAACACCAAAGATAATTGAAATACTTTTTAAGGTAGGATATATCATGTATATTTGCATTTTCGTATAAGCTCTATATATAATATGTTTGCTAGCTATTGGAGAAGAGATCACTATTGTAATATTTTGTCATATAATATGTCAGATTACTGGTATACTGTCAAGATTTCACATAGATGTAACCACTAGGTCACTGTATTGTTATGCTCACTTGGTTTGTATATTGGACACTTTAAGGATGGCTATATTAGTGACTTTCACCTAGCATGGAGTTGGATGTAGTTCTCACCATATATATAAAAAATGCACAATGCTAAATAATATAACACCAAGCACTAAGACTAATTCTGTGTTATACGATAGAATGTTAACAGTATATATGGATATACTATTGTAGGGGGTCCTGAGGAAATCCAGGGGTACTCCCCGGATGAAACACGTGTTGACGGACGGACGGATAAATATATTAGTGGTCTGTTTGCTTGGAAGAATTGGAATGCAAAAAGAACTCTTGAGATAAGTTCGGACCTTCACCTGGATTCCACATGAGATATGATTCAATGATTCAATTTATGGACATTAAGAACATTGAACTCTGGCATAAGTTTGAACGTGTATGACATTATTTGCTGTAAGAAATGTTAACAAATTGGACTTGAATATAATTTTCTTTCTTTCAAGAAAACACATTGAGTATAATTTGTTTACATGTGCGATTACTTCATGTGTACATTGGGGTAACAATGTGTTACTAAGCTAGGGTTATTGGAAGGTGTAACCTCAGTAATTGCACTGTACACCACGAGACATAATATATAGCTATTTATGAGGGTGGAAGCGCCTTGCACTCAGTAATCACCTCCTCTTTTTCTTTGAACTCAGTGAGGAGGCCATTGACCTCCTCAGGTCCCTCACTGTTGGGCAGTCTACCATTTTGAATGCCATCCAGGGTGTCAAAAGGCAGTTGCAACAAACCAATTCATTCCTGGAGGGCATTCATTCTCGTCAGGCGGCCCTTCAGCAAGCTTTTCAGACTCTGGCCTCAGCACTGATGGCAGCCATTGTCCCTGTCTCTAGCCTCCCCCCTCCAACTTCCTCCACCCAGACCCAAACCCCTGTACCCCAGCCTATCCCAAGCACACCTTCAGACCAGCATGCACAAACGTCAACACACAAGGGAACCTCAGGCAAACATAAGCACCACACATCCCACAGGCACTCACGCAAGCATCACACACATGCAGACACACCAACATCCACTGCCTCCACTGTGTCCCCCTCCTCCTCGTCTCCCTCCTCCCTCCGAGTATCGACTACACTCACACCTACATGCACTACATCTACAGTCACTACTGCCATCACCAGCACACCCACCACCACATCCTGCTCACGTGCAGTCACCACTACCATTCACACGTCCCCTGTGTCCTCTCCCAGTGTGTCTGTGACGCCACCTCCCAAGATACACAAACGCAGGCACACACCCACCCAATAGCCATCCACCTCACGACAGCCTCCAGCGCATGCACCTTCACCCAAAGTCACCAAACGAACACCTCCTACAACCACATCCTCTTCCTCCACTCCCAAACCCCATCCAGCTACCCGTCCCAGTGTCTCCAAAAACCTTTTCGTGTCCAACCTTGACCTCTTTCCCACACCTCCCCCACCCCGTCCGTCTCCTAGGGACCGACTCTCCAGGTCCCAACCTTGCACCTCAGCCACAACATCTCCGGGACCAGTGGTGCCTGTAGTCACCGGAATCTGGAGTGCACCGGCCACCAGGGCAGCCAGTGTGGCACGGAGCCACAGCACGGACAGTCCCCCACCTGTCAAGCATCAAAAGTTGGCCAGTGCCTGGCAGGAGAGGGGGAAGACTCCAGCCACCAAAGCTGCTCCCAGGGGTCCCAGTGGGAGTGTGGAGTCAGCTGCGACACCTTCCAAGGTGGGGAAGGGCCACAAGAAACCCGTAAAGTCTGGGAAGAGCAGCACGGCGGTCGAGACTGCCATCCTCCCCGCTGCCCAGGAGGCCACCGAAATCATCCCCGCTGCCCAGGAGGCCACCGCCATCATCCCCGCTGCCCAGGAGGCCACCGGCAGCACCTGCCCTGCTGCACAGGAGGCCACCGTCAGCGCAAGCCCCGCTGGGACAGAGAGGACCACCAGCACAAGCCCCCCTGGGACAGAGAGGACCGCCAGCACAAGCCCCTCTGGGCTAGAGAGGACTGCCAGCACAAGCTCCGCTGGGCTAGAGAGGACCGCCAGCACAAGCCCCACTGGGACAGAGAGGACCGCCAGCACAAGCCCCGCTGGGACAGAGAGGACCGCCAGCAGCTGAGTCACTGCAAAGGAGCCCGCCGCCTCAAGCACCGCTGAACAGGGCACCGCCGCCTCATGCACCACTGAACAGGGCACCGCCCGCTCAAGCACCGCTGAACAGGGCACAGCCGCCTCAAGCACCGCTGAACAGGGCACCGCCGCCTCAAACACCGCTGGCCCATGAGCGCCAAGGGCAGTGACGCTACTGAGTCCGTCACGAGCAGGATGTAGCACTCTGGACACAGAGCCCCCTCCAGAACCAGTGGATATTGCCATCCACTACTTTTGTCCTTAGCAGGAGGAAGCACTCTGGGCACCATGCCGCCTCCAGAACCAGTGGAGAGCTACATCCACTACCTCTGTCCTTAGCAGGATGAAGCACTCTGGGCACCATGCCCCCTCCAGAACCAGTGGAGAAAGGCATCCACTACCTCTGTCGTTAGCAGGATGAAGCACTCTGGGCACCATGCCCCCTCCAGAACCAGTGGAGAGATACATCCACTACCTCTGTCCTTAGCAGGATGAAGAACTCTGGGCACCATGCTCCCTCCAGAACCAGTGGAGGAAGGCATCCACTACCTCTGTCCTTAGCAGGATGAAGCACTCTGGGCACCATACCCCCTCCAGAACCAGTGGAGAAAGACATCCACTACCTCTGTCCTTAGCAGGATGAAGCACTCTGGGCACCATGCCCCCTCCAGAACCAGTGGAGACTGTCATCCACTTGAGAGACTGTGGCTTTGCACTCCCCAGGATGGCACAGTGGGCAAACCACCCACTGTAGAGACTTGAGAGACTGTGGCTTTGCACTCCCCAGGACTGAACAGTGGGCAAGCCACCCACTGTATAGACTTGAGAGACTGTGGCTTTGCACTCCCCAGGATTGAACAGTGGTCAACCCACCCACTGTATAGACTTGAGAGACTGTGGCTTTGCACTCCCCAGGATGGAACAGTGGGCAACCCACCCACTGTATAGACTTGAGAGACGTTGGCTTTGCACTTCCCAGGATTGAACAGTGGGCAAGTGGCCCCCTCGTGGATTTGGCATTGTGCACTCAACTGGCTGTGGTGGCCCCCTTTTCCTCCCCCTGAGCTGCCTGTTTTCTTGCTCTCTGATGCCCTTGCAGTATTTTCTCCGTCATGGTCGGGGATCTTGTGTGGGCCTCGTCCATACTGTGTGGGCTCAGTGTTCCACGGACTTCATTGGTGCACTACCTGGACTACTAAGCTTGGTGTATATTTTGTTTATGGTGTATATATATATATATTTTTGCGTACTTGATTTTAATATATTACAATAGTTACACTCATTTCCTTTTGTCTTTGCATTCTTCCGGGGGTATTGGGGGTTGTAACTATAATGTATAAATATGTATTAGTGTGTGTGTTGTAGTGGGAGAGGGTGGGGGTGTTGCGTGTGTGTGTCCCTGTTTTTTCCCTCCCCCCTCCCCTGTGTCGTAGGTGCAGTACTCACCGTTGTCTTCGCCGCCGGCGTTCATGCTCCTGGTAGAGGAGCAAGAAGATGAGGGCTGGCAGGATGTGCAGCTCGGGTTCCAAGGCATCCGGATTCCTCGTAGGGTGTGTAGAGGTGAGCGTTTTCCTTTCAAAGTCCGGTTTCCGCGTGTTTTTGTCCGCGGTGAATCTGCCCCGGAAAAGGTGGTGGATTGGTAGGTTGTGATACTGTGGGCGGTACTTTGTCTTCCGCCTGTCTGTTGGTGGTGACCGCCAAGCTGTTTGTCTGTACCGCCGTGGCGGTCGGAGTGTTAAAGTGGCTGTCTTTGTTGGCGGTTTCCGCCACAGTCGTAATTCCAATATTTTTACCGCCGGCCTGTTGGCGGTCTTACTGCCGCTTTAACACCGTCCGCCAGGGTCATAATGACCACCTATGTCTTTTACACTATAATGTCTATATTTTCACAATTCATAAGCGGATTTTTGGAGAAAAACAGATGAATTCCCAAAATAGATTTAAAGCTGACATTTGTATAATTGTGGCCACTAATGTAAGTTTGTCTGAGGTGGTTACGATCACATCTCTATTAATGTTAGCAGCTTATGAGTATTTCTGTTGGACACCAGTAGCTCTTGTTACAGAAACGGTTGGAGACCCCTGATCTAATATTAGGATTTTCTTTTGCAACCTGAAATCTCAGCCTTACCCAGTTGTTCCCTCTTTGAGATCTCTCTTGCTCCTTGATGTCTTAAGGTTCCTTTGAACCTTGAAAAAGGTTGGGTTTGAGGTTGTTTAGCATGAAAATATTATTCTTGATAGCAATTACTTCAGGGAGGATGTTGGGGAAATTGTTTTGTTGTCAGCAAGGTATTCCTTCTATTGGATTTCTTAGGACAGAGTCGTACTTTGGCCTGGTCCTTCAACTGTGCCCAGAATTATCTCTGCTTTCCAAAATGAACAGGGTTTATTCTCCCAGTGTTTCGTACTAATCCTTGCACTTTTGAATAGGTGGAGTTACATTCTTTGGTTGTTAGACTTATACTTCCTATATACCTGGATAGAGTTTCTCAAATCATGCTTTCTTCTTAATTGTTTGGTAATTTTGGTCCTGCAAGGAACAGGTGTAGACCTTTCATTCAGACTCTGACTAGGTAGGTCTAACCCCTATGGATTTGGCATATAAGGAGGCAGGGGCACTGTTCAGCAGGGGTAGTACAAAGATCCACAAGAGCCATTTCTACTTCTCTTTCTGTGTCACAGGGAGTGTTATTGACTGAAAGTAGTAATACTGCAATGTTGGCTACACCCCCTTTTTACCAGCCTTTACAGCGTAGTGCTTCAATCACTTACCAGTAATGCCATTACTCCAAGTATATTTTCACCATAATTAAATAACCCCCCCCCCTCCCTTGCTGTTAGGACCAGGTCAACTGTGTTATGGGTGGGATTGAGTCAACTAAAACAGGAAGTGGTGAGGGTGAGAGGGGCTTTTATATGTTTTACTTTGGTAGGTGTGTGTCTAGGAGGTGAAGCAGCTTCAATATGTAATTAATTATGGTGAAAATGTATTCTGAGTAATGCATTTACCAGTACGTAATAGAGGCATGTCAGAGAATGCAAACAAATGCCCATTAGTAAAAAAAAAAACACAATTCTACTATTTATGTGCTGGAAATTATTTCTTATTGTTGCTAGCTTTTCAATCCTAATTTAACCTCAGCTGTTTGAAAGATCAACATAGGCTGACATGTTTATTTGATTTAATAACTCTTCAACAACGTTTCCAAAAATATACTTCAAATTAGGTTTACCTGCTAGGATGGATTGGAATCAGTACCTTTATAGTTCAAGGAGAAATGTAATGTCTGCCTTCTAACAACAGAGGAAGCGCACGTTTGTTTGAAGGTAGATTTCTACAAAGGCGATCATCTGTTTACCAAGATGAATGCAATGGAAATGGGGTGGATGGTAGACACATTAATTTAAACAGATGACCCATGCAATATAAGTAACATGATTGAGGTAAGTGTGAATTGAATCTGGGGTCAAAGCTCGATGAATCAGCTTTGATAAATATGCTGTTATATATAGAGATCTCAACAGTTAGGGCCTCATTACAAGGCTGCCAATGGGACTGCCGCACTCCAGGCAGTCCGACTGTCACATTACAACCCTGGCGGTCGGACCAGCTCAAGACCCCTATCCCCACCAGGAACATTGTTCTCAATGGGCTGACTGCTGTCGGACTTGCAGTCAGCCACGGCGGCGCTGAACTTCGCGCCGCTGTGCTGATCATGACTCCACTTTCCATCACCCTTTCCGTGGCGGGCTTACCACCATGAAAAGGCTGGCGAAAAGCCAGTGCTGGGCACCACAAGGAGCCCCTGCACTGCTGATGACCATGTTGTGGGCAGTGCAGGGGCCCCCTTCCGGTCAGAATGCACACTCTTTAGTTTGCAGAGAGTGGCACGCCGAGGGTGCTAATGTGCTATGGTGTTGGCCTCAGCTCCCTTAAGACCAGTACCATAGCACTGTTCCTGCTGGTCAGCCCAGCGGGAACGTCGTAATACAATATTCTTGTAAGTCAGCCCAGTGGGAGCATTGTAATCGACAGGGAGGGACACCGACTACATAAAAGCAGTGTCCTCCCCCGCGGTACCGGGACCAGCAATGTCATAATGAAGCCATTAGTTCTCGTTTGTGTGAATCACATCATTATTTGAGCACTCCTGAACAGGGTAATTTAAGACAAGGAAATTTAAAACAGACTGATCTCATTTTGTTCAGTCATGACAAGTTTAGGTTAACCATCATTGTGTGGAAAGTGATGGCCATCTTGGAATAGAGCCCTTGTCCGTGAAATTGAAGGGAGAACAATAAATGTTACTTTTTATAATCAGGGAGTGCATAGGATTTAGATGACTAGGCAATTAACACATGGGGTACTCACACGCTGGACATATTTAGCAAATGAAAACAAAGAAAAGCTCATTAATGAACTAGCACTCCATATGAAAAGAAAAAAGCAACAATCTGAAAAAATACCCCTCACAATGATGGTGGATGGGAGGACTAAGGACATTCCCTTCGACAGCTGGAGACTCAGAAAGGAACTGACCTGGGCTGGTATTCAGCTAGGGGCACATATAAAAGGAACATTAGTCTTGATATTTCACCTGTTTAGCTTTTTTTGTTTTGTTATGTAGGTCAGCAACTTTAGGTGTGAAAGCATTTAGACTTCTAAAAAATATGATGTTTAAAATGTTAGGAAAGAGCTCAATGGATTTCTCTTTCAAAGAATTAAGTGACGGTCATGTTAATCTGTTGAGTCAAATTTAAAAAATGTTCTCAATTTATAAATGCTTAATGTATAGAAATAAATGAAAGCAGTAATATCTGCATTAAATGACAATCATCTGAAATGCCAATTTGCTCCCTTGAATATGCCTTAATAAAGTTTGTCAATCTATAATTTAAAACTTTGCTTAAAACGGGAAGTAATATTTTCTAAAAAGCGGTGCTCATTTCTATAAATGTGTGTCCTGTTTTTCAGTGCACTGTAATGGGGGTTCCGTGGGGGAGGAGGAGGAACGAGGAGTTCCCCCCCAGGGAGCTTTGGGAGAGATGGTTTCTCCCTCGACTCGGTTGGGCCCCGGGGCTGTCTGTCTTTAGGGGCGGTCCGGCAATAAAGCCAGACATTTTGTGGCCACTGTCACCATTTTGCAAAAGGTGACCTGGTGGCCAGGGTGGGCTAGTGCGTCAGGCTTCCTTTTCAGGGTTCTTTTTTGCAGTATTGCGGTGTTGTTTTGGCAGAGTGTCAGTTGGGGAGTTAAAAAAAAAGAAAAAAAAAACAGCGATAGGACAGGAAGAAAGAGTGGTCGAAGCAAATCGCGGTACACACTGTAGGTGCAGATCCGTGTGTAGCCTAGGACTGTGGGGTTGCGGCACCTACTTACTTGTTGCTGTGGCCTTCCCGGCGTCGTTGGTGTCCAGCGCTATGTCCCAGGACGAGCAGGTGCGAGTGGCCCTGGCGCTGCATCGGCAGGCCGGCCATCTTGATTTGCTGAGGGAGGAGGCCCTGGCGCTCGCCACCGCGCGCTGGAGCCGCATGTTTGAAGGTGAGGAGGAGTGGGAAAGGGGAGGGCGGCCCGAGTAGGGAGCGCGCACCCTGGGAGGGACATGGGCGGGATGGGAGGAGGACTCGTGGAGGCCGAGGCCCGAGGGCTTCCCCGGGGGCGGGGCGCCCTGGAGCAACGCAGCAGCCGCTGGGTTTGGTGCGCAAGGGGAGAGGTTCCCCGATAGCAGTGTGCTCTCCCACAAAAGTGGGAGTTTCAAAAAGTAATGCGAGGGCCGGTAGGCCCAAGGAGTTTTTGGGAGCTGGGAAGGGGAGGGGGGGGGGAGGGGAGGGCAACTTGGTGCCTCCATCAGTGGTACCCCGTGGAACTGGTGTAGGGCGGGGGCCAGTTCGAGTGAGGCAGAGGGGGATGGGGGTCAAGGATTGGGTGGAGAGAGGAGGGGCCCAAGGGACCCAAGAGTTCCTATTTCCCGGAAATGGCCGACTATGCTGCAATGGAGCAGCAGTGACGAGGAAGGGAGCCAGGAGCCCAGATGGGGGGGTCCCCAGAGTTTGTAGAAGATTTAGCAGCCAGGAATTTAAAGGGGGCTAGGAAGGTGTATGAGGGCCCGGGCAGGAAGGAAGCAGTGGGTGGTGGCAAAGCAGGTGGGGGAGCGTCCATCCTTTGGGAGACGGGGGGTATGAGGAGCTGGGGGTAGTGGAAGTGTTTTTCACCTTATGGCACACCGGACCTTATATGGCAGGACACTTTGGATTTTGATGAAGAGGACCCAGGCGAGCTTGGCGCGGCTCGGTCACCCTGGGAATAAGGGAAGGTGAGGCCTGGTGCGGCCGGCCGGATCACATCTGCAGGATGGCGAGGAGAACAGCGGGAGGCTGCAGAAGTTCCTTCAGGGCGGTGTGGCGGAGTGGGTTTTGCACCCCCCAAAGCCGGTGCCCAGGGGGAACAACGTCCGGGCCCGTCAGGTATGCGACGGCAGGCGAGAGGGGGTCGGCAAGCTGTGACATTTGCAAAGGATGCAGTAAGAGTGGTGCGGAGAGTGCGGTTGGAAAGATTGGGGCCGACTCGGATGTGAGCTTTGAAGAGGGAGAGCTGGTTGACAGTGAGACGGAGATGGAGTGGTGGGGCACGGCAAGGGGTGGGGGGACGTTAACCCTGTCCCTAAGTCGTTGCAGGTAGAGAGGAGCGGACGAGTGAAGGATCGGGCTGGAATGGAGGCGCGGTCGGTTAAGGAGCGGCCACGTTGCTCTCTCCAGGTAAGGAGTCATCGTGTTCTATGATTTCTGTGGCATCGGAGGCGAGAGAGGATTCGGTGCGCCTGGTGAAAGGTGTGTACGTGCAAGACACAGGGGTGATCACGGAGGCCGGTGCTGGCAAGGAAGGGGGGACAGATGCTGAACGGGGGAAAGGGAGTAGCGACGGACCATCGTGTAGTGATACTCAACGCATGGGGCAAATGGGGAAAGCGAAAGATGAGAAGGAAGGGGAGCTGGCTCCCAAAAGAGTTAAGTTGCCTTATATGGGCACAGCAAAGCTGTTGGGGGCGCATTTGATGCAATCCACGAAAGAGAAAATTTGGAAAGGGGAATATGTGGATGTGCTAAAACTGTTGCACTGGGAGGTGAGGGCGAAGGAGGGCTCTAAGGAAGAGGAGTGGGAGCTCTCAAAAAGGCCTAAGGTGCCGGTTAATATCGAAAATTGGACTGCCGCCTTCTTTCTTTTTTCCAGTGTATACTGTGAGCATTTTCCTGAGAGGGCGGTGGCCCTGTTTAAGTATATGGATATTATCAGGAAAGCTCACCTCAATTATGGGGGTTACGCGTGGAGGCAATACGACGAGGAGTTCTGGGCGTGCATGGCCGCGGACCCCGAGGTCCATTGGGGTGAGATTGATTCGGATCTGTAGCAGCACACCATGGGCCCGGCAAAATTTGGGAAAACAGTTTTCACGGCAAGTGGATTGCCTATAACTTATCGGCCCTTTCGAGAGTGCCCCACCCAAGTGGTGGGGTCTGGGGGCTCTAGCCGGGGAGGTCCAACACTTCTGGGTCCGGTCGATCGGGGGCATGTTGGGATTTCAACAAAGGGCTGTGCACTAGGGAATATTGTAAATTCCGGCACAAGTGCTCGAAGTGCGCAGGACGCCATCCGGTTACAAGCTGCAGTGACCAGCAGAGTGCCGCCAACACGGGTGGGGCACAGGGGCAGTACAGTAGCGGTGGGCAAACCCCAAACCATGGGGGCAGGGATGGTCAGCAACAGCGGCAAGGGGTTGTGGGAAAGGGCTCGTACTCCGGTTATTGTGGAGCGGCTCGAATCCTACTTGGCGCAGTATGACAGAGCGGGGATGCGGATTTGCTCTTGCGGGGATTTCGCGTTGGATTTCGGCTGGGGTACGAAGGGCCTTGGGAGCGTCAGTGGGCTGAGAATCTGCGTTCGGTACGCGGTAAGGAGGGGTTGGTTTGGCAGAAGTTGGTGAAAGAGGTGGCGGAGGGTCGCATGGCTGGCCCTTTTTCAGATTGTCCGATGCCGAACCTCATTGTGTCACCTATTGGAGTATTGCCCAAGAAAGAGAGCGGCCAGTTCAGGCTGATACATCACCTGTCGTGGCCGGAAGGGGCGTCGGTCAATGATTTCATACCGGAAGCGTACACTATTACGCATCCGTGGATGTGGCGGTTGCTATGGTGGAACAGCTGGCCCAAGGGGCGCTTATGGCAAAATCGGACATTAAGGGGGTTATTCTAACTTTGGAGGAGTGTTAATCCGTCCCAAAAGTGACGGTAAAGTGACGGATATACCACCAGCCGTATTACGAGTTCCATAGGATATAATGGACTCGTAATACGGCTGGTGGTAAATCCGTCACTTTTCCGTCACTTTTGGGACGGATTAACACCTCCTCCAAAGTTAGAATAACCCCCTAAGTCTGCTTTCAGGCTGCTTCCCGTTCACCCGGCAGATTTTGAGCTGTTGGGCATACAATTTCAAGGAGAGTGGTATGTGGATAAGGCGCTTCCCATGGGGTGCTCAAGCTCCTGTGCACTTTTCGAATGCTTCAGTACGGCGTTACAGTGGATTTTTGTGAACATAACGGGTCACCAAGGGGTGACACATTATTTGGATGATTTATTTTTTGCAGCACCGGCGGCCAGCCCGCGTTGTGCGGCGGTGCTAGGCCAATTTGTGGAAGTTATGGGAGACCTAGGTGTGCCCTTGGCTCCCGACAAGACAGTGGGGCCATGTACGGCACTGTCATTTTTAGGAATTGAATTGGACACGGTTGCCGGCATTGCACAGTTGCCATTGGACAAAAAACGAGACTTGGTGTGCAGAATCAATGAAATGTTGAGCAAGCGGAAGGTGACGGTGCGGGATGTCCAGGTGTTGTTGGGACATCTGAATTTTGCCTGCCGGGTGGTGAGAGCGGGACGGACGTTTTGCAGAAGGTTAGCGTTGGCGTTGTCGGGCCGGGCGTTGCCACATCATCACGTGCGGTTACAGGTGTTGGTCCGCGAGGACCTGCGAATGTGGGTCAAGTTTTTGGAGTCGTTCAACGGAATACTGTTGAGAGTGTGGAGAGGCTGTGAGTGGGATGTACAGCTGTTCTCCGATGCGGCGGGGTCGTCGGGGTTTGGGCTTTACTGGGATGGATGTTGGTGTGCAGAGCAGTGGCCGAGTGAATGGAAGAATGGGGGTCGCAGTATTGCTTTTCTGGAGCTTTTTCCTCTGGTTGTGGCGGCGTGCTTGTGGGGATCGGAGCTTAGACACTCGAGGGTTCTTTTTCGCGTGGACAACCTTGCGGTTGTACAGATGGTCAACCGGCAAACAGCCCGGGAGGCGCGAGTTTTGCAATTGATGCGCGTTTTTGTGCTGCAATGTCTGCGAAATGATATATATTTCAGAGCAAGGCACGTGCCAGGTGTTAACAATGACATTGCAGATGCTTTGTCTCGTTCCCAGTGGGACCGGTTCCATGGATTAGCCACGGGGTGGCGCTTAGCCGGATTCGCATGCCCGAGTCGATGTGGGGAGTAGGCACGGCAGGATGCTACAACTGGTTATGAATTCCTTGGCGAAGTCTACAAGGAAGGCGTATGCGCGAGCCTGGGAGGAGTTCCTAGGATCCCGGGCACGGCGACGGGTGAGGCAGGAGGAGGTCGTCGAGGATGTAGTTCAATTTATTATGGGTTTGATCGAGAAAGGTCAAACAAGAGTTACGATAGCGGGTAAGTTAGCGGCGCTGGGGTTTATGGGTAAGCTTCTGTGGGGGTACCTCCCATCTGCGGGGGAGTTGGGGCAGAAGATCCTCAACGGATGGGCAAGGGAATTAGGGGTTACTGGTCGAGTGAGACATCCAATATCGGTGGCGCTGTTAAAGCTGCTGTTCCCAGTTTTGGGGGACGTATGCCACGACGCGCGCAAAGCAATGCTTTTCCTGACTTTCATGTCATGGTTGTTTTTTGGGGCCTTCAGGGTTTCGGAGTTGCTGGGACTTCCTGGGCACTCGGGTATTCTGTGGAGCGAGGTTCAGCCGGGGGAGGAAGGTGTGGTTGTGGTTATTAGAAAGTCAAAGACGGACCAGAAAGGTGTCGGGGCAACGGTTTTGCTACGGCGATATCCTGCCCGGTCTATATGTCCGGGGCTATTGGAAAGGAGATTGCGCATGGAAAAAGGGCCTCTAGATGGTCCGGTTTTCTGTCACGCCGAAGGGTTTCGGGTTACAGCCTCCCAGCTTTTGGGCGTTTTGCGGAGGGGTTTGTCTCGCCTAGGGTTGGATGCCTCACGTTTTGGAACTCATTCTTTTCGAATAGGGGTTGCGACCGAAGCAGGGAATAAAGGTTGGGGCCGGGAGGAGTTGAAGGCTTTGGGAAGGTGGCGTTCAGATTGATTTCTGAGATATGTGAGAGGTATGGAGTCTGGTTTGTAATGGGAAACTGTCCATATCAGTGATCGCCACTCTTTTATTAAATGGGCTCAGCGCCTAGCGAGGAGAACTGCTCTTGGGGATAATTTGGGCCTGGACCCTGCGAGATACCCCATCCGTTGGTTTGGGAAAGGGGGGATGAAATGGAGCGAGCTTTTGCCGCGCTTGCAGGCGATTAAGGGGAAGGGCCATTGTCCTGATGTGGTGTGTATTCATTTAGGGGAGAACGACTTAGTGGTCAACACAGGGCGTAATCTTATAAAAGTTATGAAGAGAGAATTGCAGGTCTTGTTAGAACAGTGGAGGGGCTGTCATGTGATTTTCACAGATTTTGTTCCGAGTCGGGTTTGGAGAGGGGCCAAGAAGCCGGGAGCTATAGAAAGGGCCAGGAGGAAATTGAACAAGGAAATGAAAGGCTTTTGCGCAGAGAAAGGTTTTACCTTTTTGGAACACGCGGATTTACGCTTCGAGGACGATGGGGTTCATCTCTCATTTGTGGGGATGGAGTTGTATTTGTTTCAGCTGAAGGAGCAGTTTAAAGCACTATTTAAGGAGCCCTGCGGGGGGCAGGAAAGTCGGGGACTTTTCCTGGTGGCGGTGGCAGCTGCAGGGCAGCTATTAAAAGCTCGGGTGGAGGACAGATTTGGCAGGGCAATTTAGGTATTAGAGGGGGAAGGAGCATTACTTAGACATGACAGGCAGGGGACTGCTCATTAGAGGACAGGTTCAAAGTAGAGGGTAGGACGGGGAAATTAAACAAACAAGAGGAGAAGGGAAAGTCAGAACGAGGGTAGGTGGGAGGGCGGGGTAGGGGAGGGGGAGGGGCAGGGGTTAGGTTATTTCATTGTCTAGTGAGGTTTTAGTTTTGTAAGGCAAAGGACTAGGGGGGTAGTTGTCAGGGGCACCTGTTTCAATAAAGCGGCCTTTTGCACACAGGGAACCGAGTCGTATGTATTCATTCTCTCCCAATGATATATTGCTATAATGATAGATACCAACAGTCCTTTTTCATGCTTACTTTAGCGTGTCCTTCTATAGCGTGTATACTTCAGTTATGTCTGCTCTGGTGTATTTGCTGTCTCACACTGTGTTAATATCCATACATGTTTACTTTTGTAATGGCTCATGCCCTGCATTCTTTCTCCATGGTATCCAGCGGCAGCAAAGTCAGTTGCAACTTGAATTCCTTGGAGACTGGACGTGGGATTCTGTATTTTCTGTATTTTCTACAAATAAACGTACATTATTTGGCATTTGGAGTCAATTGAATTTATAATCATCATCTCAATATATTTTTGCGAGAGTGACAACTTCTTCAAGAGCCCAGTGTTCACTGCATATTATTTCACTTTTCACCACTCACTGCTGCCTGGTTTCCCCATGCCACTGTTTAAGCTCCAGTGCTTCATTGGATGCGGTATGGAAATTGCTCTACCGCAGATCGGCTGTTTCCGCATGCACATATTTGTATCCTGAAGCTGACAGGCGCATTGAACACTTTGGAGGAATTGATGACACGCCGTCACCAGGCACGTGTTATTTAAAATGTGACGTGTCACCCCGACACAGCGGCCATTTTGGAAAAGTTTTCAATCTATATACCGTGCCTGGCAGTGCAATTTACTAACCTCATTCTGGGAACATATGATGCTCACGGTCTATAACTAATCTGTTTCTTTAAATGCACTCAAGTTGCAGTAACACTGGGGAGTATTGGAATAATGGTAAAAGAATATATTTGAATGATTTCCTGACATCATTACCTTTATAATTGCCGCACTTATAATGGCTAATATTCAGCAGTTTGTGCTAATTCGACCATTTCTTCCAAATCCAGGAAAACCTTCAACACCATGGTTAAAATGGTTTAAAAATTCTTTAGTGGCTATTGACACTGAAATGTGTACCACAAAAAGCATGGAAGCCATACTTTACAGCAATTTAGGCTCAGAAGGTCAGCATACCTATGACAATGTACCTGCCTCAACACCTCCCAGGGACAGTGATGGATGGAATGAGTATTTGGAAGCTGTTACAAGGCTCAGAAACACGTTAACAGAGCAACCGAGTGTACGGCTTGAATGATTTAATTTTAATAAGATGAAACAGACACAGGAGGAGTCTATTGAGGAGTTTGTTTCAGCTCTCAGAATTCTTGCAGTGAAATATAATTCTGAAGCTACGTTAGACACAGTTGATAGCAATCAATTTGTTTTTGATTGTAACTCTAGGAACGCTTACTTTTGTGATCCAAATTTAAGTGAAGTATTAGATATGGCCAAAGCCATTGAGCGTTCAGTTATTTCTAGCAGATGTATTACACCTGAACCTGTTTTGCTTGCACCAAATGCATGTTTCTGAATCCATAAATGTATTGTCTGGTAAAGATAAACTTTCTAGAACTGCACATAAAAGGAGTGGGACAGACATTCCTTTAGAAGTGGGTGTAAAACACATCTTAGCATGTCCGGCTATAGGAAAAAAAAAATGCCTTAAACTGGAACATATTCAAGGGGTCTGCAGGAGTGTTGGGGTGGTTCTCGGGTGAATCCTGTGGCTGTAGCATCTGTCATAGATGAATGCCTGTGGGATTTATCAAGGACTGTCCTTACACTTGAATGGAAGAATGGAACTCAGTAGAAATTAAACCTGTGAAAGGCCCTGTTAGAAATGGGGTCTTTGGTTGGCAGTCAGGATACCCACTGTCCAAGCAAGGACCCTCACTCTAGTCCAGGCAAAGGAGAAACACACCTGGTTAATCACCACTCACCCCCTTGTCAGCTTGGCACTAGCAGAAAAGCTTAACTCAGAATCAATGTGTGAAGTACTTGTACCAACACACATAGTATTACAGTGCAAACACTCCAAAATGGACACCACATTAGTTTAGATGAATAGACAATATTTATCTAAATCTCAAATAAGACCAAAAGGACAAAAATCCAACATACACAAGTCAAGATATGAATTTTCAAAAGAATAAGGGGCATATTTATACTCCGTTTGCGCCGATTGTGCGTCAAAATTTTTTGACGTACAATCAGCGCAAACGTTGCCCCATATTTATACTCTGACGCCCGAGCCCGCGGACGACAAATTCCCGCCGTGTGCGTCATTTCTTGGATGCGGCAACCCGCCCTGCGTTAATGATATGCAGGGTAGGCGTTCCCAACCAAAAAACGAGGCAAACGGCCGTGCGTCGTATTTATGCTTCCAGGCAAAAATGGCGCTCGGCCGGGAAGCGGAGCCAGAAAATGACGCACAGCCCGATTTGCGTCAAAATTTAACGCCTGGGTCAGGGCAGGCGTTAAAATGGGGCAAACACACCTGTATTTAATCAGAACACACAGAACAAACAGCAGAGCAGCAGAGCAGCAGAGCAGCAACAGGGAGATATGGAGGTGATTCTTATCCAGCGTGCACGCAGACGCAGAGCCCAGCAGCAACAACAGCAGCTACAACAACACTAGCAGGGACCCCAAAGGCAGCGCAGAAGGCAGGAGAGGATATTCCGCCCAAGAACAACCCTTCAGGGCCTCAGGGAACATGACATCATACAGAGGTACCGGTTGAGCTGGCAGGCCATCCAGCAACTGCTGCGAAACATTGAACAGCAGTTGGCCCCCACTTTGGTGACACCCCGCACTATACCAACAGAAACAAAGCTGCTTGCCGTACTTCACCTGCTGGCAAGTGGCTCATTTCAAACAACTGGTGCCCTGGTTGGCAGAATATCACAACCATCATTCTCCGCATTTCTGCCAAAAGTACTGGATGCCATAATTCAACTGACACCCCGCCACATCTGCTTCCCTAACACATTGCAGAAGCAGCAGGAAACTAAACAGGGGTTCTACGCAATCAGTGGCTTCCCACACATCCTTGGTGCAATCGACTGCACACATGTACGCCTTGTGCCACCTGCTGCGACTGAACACCTCTACTGCAACAGGAAGCACACACATTCAATCAACGTGCAGGCCATAGTCGATCACCAGGGATTGATCATCAACATCGTGGCTAAATATCCTGGGAGTGTACATGACTCATTCATCTTCCGTCACTGCACCATCAACCAACACTTCCAGGATGGACGGTATGGCAATGGACTACTTGTTGGTAAGTATAAAAACCTACTTATATACACACTGCACAGCAACCCACTAGGACACACAACACATACACCACAACAGTAACATGTCAACAGGAACATACTGAGGTCGTGACATCACTAGCCATGTTTCTTAAGTCACCATTGAACCTGTCACACATCGGAAATTACTGTACAGCCTAATGTGAAGACATTAATGAGTGTGATTGCCTAAATGTCACCTTTCAAATTGTAAGTCTCACAATGACCTTTACATTAATACATTGCCTAAGTCTAAAGGTATGGAATGTCCAGGGTACTTCCATATGAACGTGCTAACAACACTTATAAATTAAACTCTACATTGAACTATCTACTCACCCCAAGTGAAGACACAAGGACACCTGTATCACAAGTCACAATGTTAGGGAGGGCACACTGCACTGAAAATCACAAAACATACTGATGACAGACGGTTAGCAGACAAACACGTGCTCAGCCAAGGTAAAAACACAATGCAGATGGTATAGCCTACAAGTATAGGATGTCACATCAGTACACAAAAGAGTCACAGACAACACAAGACAACTACTGCCATGGATGGTCTTTTCAATAATGCAAGCTACATCAACATGATCCCATTCTGTTTTTTTCTTTCAGCTGATCAGGGGTATGGCATCCAGCCATGGCTAATGACACCATTTGGGAACCCGAGTACTGCTGCAGAGCGGGCATACAACAACGCCCATAAGAGGACACGCAGCATTGTCGAGCGGACCTTCGGCATCCTCAAGTCAAGGTTCCGCTGCCTCGACATCTCTGGTGGTAGCCTACTATATTCCCCTGAGATGGTCTGTAGGATCATACTCACATGTGCAATATTGCACAACATTTGTGTCAAAAGGAACATTCCCCTCCTCGAACCAGACCCATACATGCCTGAAGACGACGAAGAGGAGGATGCTGGCCTGCAACAGGAGGGTGAACAACCAAACACGGCTGCTGGAGTGCATAGGCGCCAACAGATTGTAAATAATTTATTTTCATAATTATCACCATCACCACTTAATGCACTATTGTGAATAAACACTGATAACAAACACCACATTATGGTTTGGCCTATTCATTTCTGCCCACCTTTAGCTTGAAATATCAGAAGAAGAATGTTGTCTCATTGAGCAATAATGATATAACAATCAGGACACAGAAAAATACACTACAAATGTAATGGCCACCAGACAATGCTCAGATACACACACAATGTAAATTACTGACATCCTGTACAGTTCATCTTTGAAGGGCAATAGCTGAGGACCACACATATGACACACATACATGTAGGAAACATGGATCATCGCAGCAGATGGCACACAACTAAAAAACCATCACTCAACTAGGGGAAAACAGGCCTCATACATCAGGCAGTTCACATGCTTATGCTTCAGGAATGTATTACCAGACTCTTGGCAACAGTAATTCCAACTACTTACTATCTTTGCAATCACTATCTGTCACTAGAGTTACACATAAGCAGAACATACACAGCACAAGTGCTACACCTATGACAAGCATCCAGCACATCACTACCCATCTACATGTCAGCCCTTTTCTAAAAACATTACACACACCTGCGGCTGGTCACATCCCACCTGTCTGAAGAGGTCCCTGGAATGTTGATATGTGTACACTGAGATTCCCTCATCGACACACACACTCACAAGAGTCATCCAGTGTGCCACACCCTTTCCTATGCCTACCATTGTCATAGTACCATCTCACTGCATGGAACTCAGCTCATATAATACACTGGCTTGGAGTTTTTAAGGCCTGGTATCACCTGTAGATTGATTCTCGTGTGAAAGGTACTGTAGGCTAATTGTCAGCAAATCTCATCTGACAGGACTAGTGAGACACTGATGGAGGCCACACCAGTGATCCCCTCCATGCACACCACCCAAATGTACATGTCCCGTCCCTGCTGATGCCTCCTACAGCATAGGTGTTGGCATTTGGGCAATTACATCATTAAGCATTGCTACTAATGTTGCCGTGTAACACTGTATATGGTTTCATGTGTCACCTTCAAAACAACATAGGACATACACAGTGTGACATGTCAACTGTCTACTGCTCCCTCTGACCAGTCCTAGTCAGACCACTGATCATGTAATTTCCGAAAGAACTGGCTCCTGATTGACCCAGCATCCTGTCAGCCTGACTGGCACCTGTCCGTGGGTCACCCTAAAGATACCTGGGGTCCACCTATGGACCACACGTGCTGTCCAAAACCTCTTGTACCTCAGACACTAATTTGTCATTAGCCTAATCAATGTATACTCAAATACATAGTATTGCATCATCTGACTGTTATTTGTATCATATTTGTGACAGTGCCCTTGAATAGCTAAATCATGGCCCTTCCGTTGTCTGGCCCTCATTAATGCCTAAACTACAAAGTGTGACAGTGTACCTGGACCATAGCGTTTGATGGTGTAAGTGGCCTGCAGCCGAACCAGCAACCTCAGATAATGTCCATGAAAAGTCAACACATATGAGGACCCTGACAGTTCACACGCAGAGTTACATTGTTCAAATAATAAAGATGAGTCGTGTGTGCTGAATACCAGCCATTTACTTCTGCACACAGGCTATAATGTTGCCTGATACATTACCTTCCACAGAGGCCAACTTGAGTACAAATGTTGCAATGACACATGCCGGATCCAGACACCTGAGACATTCTCTCACTCAGCACACCAAGGTTGCCCAGTTGAAAGTCTTATTACACGTCTTCAGTGACAGGGTGGGACCATCCACGTGTACGTTACCATGTCCTCAATTACTTTTCTCAAATTTTGGTACAAACGATACTCATTAGATACACGATCAGCTGCCACTAACTCATGAGGAGACCTGGACGTTACAGTGACAACATACACCTTGACAGTTAATACTGGATCAATATTGGACCACACACATGTACATGTACCATCCAATCAACAAAATGGTTGCAAGCAGCCTATCACAGTAGTCTCCCAGTTGTAACCGAGCAGGAAGAATGAAACATGCCTCTAAACCAGGTAATGCATAAAGGGCCACATACATCAACAACCTATTTGCTATCATGACATAAGGAACGTTGAGATTTTGCTATAAAATCAATGCAAAATGGTATGTCAGAATTCTCCAAAGAATCAACAGGGCAAACGTCAAATGGGCAAATGGGATTACAGATTAGCAAACAGTGAATCATACCCAATTTGCTTCCATGGGCCTGCTGCCGATGGTTTAGCATTACTGAATTTGGGAAACCCTTGGATAAAGTTGCAAGTCTGGAAGAGCAAACCCCAGAGTGCTGGGGGCCTAAGTCCCCCTCTGCTGCCCCCCAAATATACATTTTTTATGCACATGTGAAGCACCCACATGCATAAGGTGCATGTGTGCCCTACATGTCAAAAGTGAAACACATTTTAGATAAATTAACTCGTAAATAGGACATGGTTACCCCCAAAAAATGTTTAGGCGACAATTGCACTTCCTAATTGGCCTTTATGCAATTTTGAATAGCTTGATACATGTGGACACAATTTTGCTAAGGAATACATCCTGGTATCTCATTCATATTTTGAAATTAGCAATCAGCAATTACCTACATATGTGTACAATTATGAGTAATATCCATTCTGGCCAATCATTACTATTGCACTGTGAATACCTTCTATACATCCTATAAGGGACATTTGCTATAGCTAACCCCAAAGTTTATCACTTAGCACTGTTTGGTCATGACAAAATTCATTTCTCAATTGGACAAATGAAAGACATATTTGTCATAATGCGTCATATTTCCACGCATACAGCTTGTGCGTCATAATTTTTGACGCACAGGAGTGCAAATAATGCAGAGTCAAAAATATATTTCATTAAAAGATATCATAATATCCTGCATAACATGGCCTCCGTTTTTTTCCATTATGCGTCATATTTCCACGCATACAGCTTGTGCGTCATTATTTTTGATGCACATGAGTGCATATAATGCTGAGTCAAATATATTTTTCATAAATAGATATCATATTTTGCTGCAGCTTAATTTTCAACTCTAGAACTGTAAAATATGCCTCAAACAAATATTATATACCAATAATGAAAAAAAAATTGACTCTGCATTATTTGCACTCCTGTGCGTCAACAAATATGACGCACAAGCTGCATGCGTGAAAATATGACGCATAGTGGGAAAAAACAGCAGCCATTTTATGCAGGATGTGATGTAATAGGATATCCTGTTTACAGAATCTGTACAGTGGGTGTACTCTCACTTTCACTTTGCAGTCTCAGATTATTCTAGACTGTGTGGCTGTGTGCAAAGTGTTGTCCTGTGTATTAGTGCTTTTGTGTCCAGTGTGCCATCTCACTTGTGCTTTTGTCATCATTGTCTTGTTGTAGAATACTGTCTGAGTCTGTGTTGTCATAATTTGTCAAGTCCAGTGTTGTATTTATTGTCTGTGCGAGTCTGTTGGGGGTACTGTAATATAGGGGATAGTTGGGCTCTTCTTCTTAAGGTTTCTTTGTAATTCCCCACTCTACCTTTCCCCATTTCCCCCTTTTCCTTTTTCTACTACTTTTTCCCCTTTTTCAGTGCTGACATGTCTGGTAGGCCACGGCTTTCCAGGATGGGTAAGGAGGAATTGGGGGGGTTTATATGGCTTGTTTGCCATTTCCTCCCACTTATGCTGGAGGCTGGGGGTAGGGTGATACAGGTGTATCACACGGAGGCCCGTAAAGTCCGGTGGGGGAAGGTGCGCCATCACTTGGTGCGTCTATATGGTAGCCAAAGGAATGACCATCAATTGAAGCACCGCTGGGCTGATCTGATCTCCAGGGAGCAAGATCTGCTGGACCACCTGAGAATCAGGATTGGTGGACATGTTGGTGAGTACAGATCATATAAATGTGCACAATTTAAAGCTGTGTTGTGACATGTGATGATTGTTACCCAATCTGCCAGATAAGTAGCTGACTGTGTGTAATGTTAGGGAAACATACAGGGTAATTGATGCACAATGTGAAGGATGACAAATGCTAGCAGTCAGGTAGCTCATGTTTTCTACACATACCGGTTGCCTGTAGCAGAATGTAATGTAGTGTCGCCTTTGTGTCAGACAAGTGACACATCAATGACGCAATTAGGACTCTACAGGTCACAATAGCCAGTGAAATATGGATGCAGAAACATCATACCTACTTATGTAGACGCTATAGCTAGACTGACATTTGTAAACCCTACATGATGCTGAAAATGAGTGCTGCCTTCACGTCAATTGAAGTTAGCAAAGTTGTCCACACATATGTCACATGTGTGTCTGGTTGGTGTGTAGGGAAAATGTTCTTGGAAGTGCCATGCCTTGTCGTGATAAATGTGCTCCTTCACATTTAATTGTTACATGCCTGATCTGAGCATAAACCATATTTGTTAAGCACTCAGGTGCCCTCAGCTAACATTTTAGACATGTATTTATTGTCACTTGTGCCCAAATCAGAATAGGGATGGCAGTGCAAAGGTATGGACTAGGGTACAAACATCAATGTTTGGTGCCAATCACCATTGTTTGGACACATCAATGTATGAAACTGTAACAACATGAGGTATTGCCAAAGTACCTGGACCTTTGTACCATGTACCTATCAGTCACATATGTGTCATGACCACATAGGCTGTTTGACAGGTCAGGCAGTCCTCAAGTAACCAGCTTTTCGATGTCTCTCTTGGATGCACAGGATGAGATGAATGCACACCTATATTGTTGCTGCATACTAATGAAGGTGCATCTTTGCCACCACATGACAGTCTGGGCCACTGCATGTGTGTAGTAGTGTGTGTAACTGTAGCAGCATCCGATGTAAATGTTGCGCATGAATAATTCCATGCAGTATGAGCATGTGTGAAAATGTTTCATTACTCATGTCATATTATCACATTGTCTTTGTATTTGCAATTGTTAGTCAGTGCACGGATTCTGAGTATATTCTTCCTTCCATGCTTTACTGGTGGACCTGCACCGTACACAGTGGGAGAGGTGGCTCATTTTGAGGACCCCGACACCTACAGTGAGTGTTGCATGTGTGGTATTTTTTATGTTTGCTGGTGATGCATGATGGACTACTGTGTGTTGAACAGATTGTAAGGTTTGATGCGCTGCCCAATCATTAGTATTGTTCCATTAGTGGGATTTCAGTTATCACTTAATTTTGAGTTGACCCATGCTTATCCATTTGTCAGAATTTGGGTCTGTAGACCATTCCTGTAGGGCCCGCTATGGGAAATGGGGTGAGTCATGTGGAATACAGTAGTTAATGTAAGAGTTGCTCTGAGACTCGTCTCGGACTGAGTCTGCATTTCAGACTGATATTCTCCCAGATAGCTTCTGCAAATGGCTTGTCTGAAATCTGCTGCTTCCCTAGTAAACGATGTACTGAGAACACTGTAGGTTGGATCTTCCGGGGGCATGTACTTCCACAGGTTGTACTAGAAGTGTGTGGGACTACAGTGCAACGGCCTAGGTGTACATGCTATTCATGATCATGGGTGTTCTTGCTCCTCTTTGTCTGTAGAAAAATATGCCTCACTGGAAGTATGTGATGTTGGCCTAGGTCAGTACATTTTGACATGTGTGTACCTTGGATAGGACAAGGTTTAGCTGACTCCGATTTGTTGATAGCCCTTCACTGGTGGTGTGTGTGTGGAGGCAAAAACATGTTGAGCTTTCTATACACTCCTGGGTGTGCATAGATTTTGGGATTGTTGGTTGTTCTTCCCACCCACCCTCAAAGACAGCCATGTGTTTGGGAATAGGATACCTAGGACTGTAGCAACCAGTATGTTACACATACTTGTGACCATTTGAAACTTTGTTTTGAACCTAGTGTACACACTCGGTTATGGCACATGGGTTCCATACTAGCAAATACAATTACAAATTGCAGATCTTGAGGGTTGTGATTGTTATCACATACACTGACATATGGAGTCCAGGCAATAGACGGAGGAGGTGCAGCATGAATGTAGGCTGCATTTGTAATTTTTATGATGAGAAGTTTAGGCTGATGTCACCCATCATGTAGATAATTGTATATGCTATGTGTGAGATGACCTTTGTATGCAGGCTTCCCATGTACTTCCTCTGAGACTTTCAATGATCTATATGGTGATATGAGCTGTTACAACTACAGTAAAAGTAATTTCCGATTGACCCATTGTGCTATTCCACACAATGCATTTCCTATAGTAAATAGTTGCCCTTTCTCTTCACAGCTGCAAACATGAGTGCCGCATAGAGGCATGAATTTGAGAGGCGGGCCATGAGGTACCGACACATCCTGCAGGTGCAGTCGGGGTTCCGACGGATGGCCCGAAAATACCAGGTGGATCGGGCCTCCGGAGCATGGTGGGCTTCACCACAGGGTGGGCCAACGTTGCCCACTACGGCCACCACCACCACAACCACCAGTTCTCCCCAAGTGGCCCCAGCAACGGCGAGGACAGTTGTCCCTGCCTCTGCAGCACGACCAGGACCCAGCATTATAAGAGCTGCAGGACAGTCCAGTGGGCTACGCTCAACACCCACACAGAGCACCTCTGCCGGGACCCAGACAGCAGCAGCACCTCCAATTGACCCTGCAGCAGTCCAGGCTTTGGACCGCAAAATGGACAAGTTCATAAGGAAGGTGGACAAGCTGAGCCAGGATGTGGCCTACATAAAGAAGCGGGTCAGGTCCATCAGGCGGACCCTCCGGAGGGCCAACCTCTAGGACTGATATGGTCTCTTTAAATTTATCCCTCCCCTCCCTCCTCTTTCCTTTTTATCATGATTAGTGGGCTTGGGGGATTAGTGTTAGGTTAGTATAGGTTGTTAGCTTAGTTAGTGTTAGGGAGGAGGGTGGGGGGTCCTTATTCTTTCTACTTTTCATTATTAAGTGTGTCAGTGGGTGGGTGGAGTAAGTTTAGCTTAGGTTAGTTAGGGACAGTTGTGGGTAATGAGTAGTCAGGTTAGATTAGTGTAGGTATGACTTTTCCCTTAGTTGCCTCTGGTGTGATTACTTATGAATAAATATATAGTTAACCCTTTGCATTATGTGTTAACTGCTACTTGATCATGGCCTTGCCATCAGTGTAGGTGATTGTTGTTCTATGACATTTGTGTCCTATGCTACAAACCAAAGAAAAAAGAGGTTTAAAATGGCAGCTACCCCTGTGCTAACTTGGTAAGTATCCACCATTTGATAGAACCACCATTTGGAGTTTACATGGATCACAAAGGATTTGTGTTGATGAGTATGTTTTCTACATCACAAAGTGTGCTTCCAGACTTGGTATTGTGGGGAATTTTTTAGGTCGGACTGCAGTGTGATGTTCAGGGACATCTTTGAAGATGAGGTGTTGTTAACACTCTTGTCTTCTTGTCTTCATTACTGACATAGATCATGTGTGCAAAAAATCAGAATGAGTACTTTTTTGGACGTTTACTTAGAAAGGTTGATTGATGCTGTGTTTAGTTGTGTTTGCTTAGATTAGACTGCATAATTCAATGTATTAGTATTGCATGGTGACCACATTTATCAGCCACCATTAGTTGACTTTGATTTCTATTGATGGAGCATTATTCTGTCCAACACAGCATGATTGTGTGTGGTTTCTCCCTTCATCAGTTATTCTCCTCAGGATGGGCAGGCTATGATGCAATCCTGGCCACTGCACAGATGTATCAGACTACATGATGTCAGGACAGTTGTATTGACAAGCTACATGGTTGTCAGACAGGCACTTTTGAGTTATCTACTGCACAGTTGATGTTTCAAATTACACAGAGACATATTAGGTGTGCAAGTGCTATTTATTGATAGGTGCTGTAGTGCAATATGCACATTGTCCAGGTTTGCTGAGTCCGTTCTAGTGAAATCTTACATGGTGATCCTACAGAAGGGGTGTGGATGATGCTCCTGACATGCTGGGGTGATGTTACAGACAGTGCAGAGGGACAGGATTTGCCAATTAGTAGGAGAGAGACATTAACTGGCAATGCTGACAAGTTATACAGTGGTTAGCAGAACAGTCATTGAGTGTAGTTGTAGTGAGACTGGCAATTGACAAAACGTAGGACCTTGGTCAAAGTAGGCAATGGTGCAGGGACTAGTGCTTCCGGGTACTCTTCCATGTGAATGTGATCTGTTCCATGTCTTCTTCTTCTGATGTGTGTGTTGCCTGCTTTGTCCTTGTTGTTGTTGGTTGTAAAGGGGCAACACACACCTCAGTGTTAGAAGACATGGAGTCAGACATCCCGGTGGCTGCTCCCTCTGAAGGTCTTAAGGGCAGTACTGCAGCAAGGAAGGCCTGCTGGTTTTTGAGAATAGCAGCTACATCACGATGGTATGCAGCCAGGTCAGCCCTGAGGGAGTCATGATTGCATTCGTGCATGCATTGGAAAGTTTGGGGTGCGAGGTGTTGTGGCAACTCCCTTACTGCAGTGGTGAATTCTTTGACAGTTTCTTGTAGTCCTTGCAGTATGGATGTTAGGGCTTGCATAGCTGCTGCCTGATCTGCAGATGACATCATGCACGAGCGCACCCCCTCAAGGCTGGCTGCCATATTTTGCATCCCCACCCGCACCTCCTTGGCCAGCTCCCGCTGTACTCCAACTACAGTTCTTTCAAAGCTGGTGCCAGTGTCATCAGAGTCCTCAGCTGTGTAGGAGCTGGCAGGTCTTGCAATTGGGGTGGTGGGTGGTTCTTTTGTGATGGCTGCTTGTTCTGTGCTCCTCCTTGTGACTGAAGGTGGGGTCTGGAGGGTTTCAAGGACCTTTTGGATGGTCTCCTGGGGAATGTTTATGGGCTCGTCATCCATGTCATCAGGGAAATCTGGGACAGGCATATCGGCAGGAGATCCATCTTCCTCTGCAATGAAACAGGGTACAATTAGTGTGTCTGTGTTGTGACAATTTTGACGTAACATGCCTGCCTTTTGATGAATTCACTTTGTGATCTTGTTTGGTATTGGTATCTGCTGTCCTTCATATGGGCATTGTTATAGGCCTATGGCCCACCTGTGTGTCACATGTATGATATTGAGTTATCAGACTTGTCTGCCTACTTGCCTCTAGGTGTTGCTTTATACCAAATAGAGAATAGCCAGCTTTTTGTCCTACTCAACCCTCCGTGTATATCCATTCTCATGGTGAGACCTTTCACTGGCTGTGGGTGTTCTGATGGTCCTGGCAGCACAATTGCCTCTCAGGACCTGCCCCAATCCCTGATTGTTCACATTGACTTAAATGTTATTGACATGTGGCATATCCTATGCATGGCAATGTTATGATGTGATATGGATGTTGACATTGTTAATGTGTCCTGCTGATGTTGGGTAATGTGTGTTACATTGGATTGCCCTGATTATCGTATCAGTGTCCTATTTGGTCCTCTGACTGTGCAGGTGTATTTCAGTGACCAGTTCCATGTGTCCCCTCCTCAATGCTGTTGTCTGAGCAGTATGACTTTTGTGATGTTGCCTTGTTTGCCAGGCACGGGAAGGACCCTGACATATGCAGCATGGGTGTGTCCTTAGTACTGTGTCGCTCCTATTGCTTTTTACTTTGGCTGATGTATGTGACAACTACGGGCATTGACATTTGAGTATACTGGGGCCTTTGTCTTGTTTCAGGAGATTGTTGCAGATGTCATCCTCACCCCCTAATTTAGGTAGGTATGTTCCATGGGGAGGTTACTGCCATTGGCTACTATAGCTGCACAGAGATCAGAGGTGGTAGTGTCAACTGTTGTTGCAGTTACATTGCACTTGTTGTTTTGGCTAGAGGATTGATGATAGGGCCCTAGTTAATGTAGGAGATATTTTGGCTGACGAGTGCCAGGATGTAAGTTTGACGTAGTGGCCTTGCCTCCTGTCGAGGCTTTCCCTTTGCTCCATTGTTGGCATGACAGGATGCCCCCATGGGACTTGTGTTGGTGTAGAGTTATGTTGTGCCCCAGCTTCTGTATGTGCAGGCCATGCCCCCCTGCGGTGCCCCTTTACCCATGCCACTCCATGTATATGATGACTTACATGCAATGAGCAGTAGGTATTTCCCCCCTGCTTACAGTCAACATTATTGTATTTTTAATCCCCATGCGACTTACCCTGCATGTGCGTTGTCTCGTGGTAGTCTACACTGTCCTGTCCTTGAATCCCTGTGACGATCTCCTCGGGGATGACGGCTGCAACCATCTCCTCCATGTGGTCCAGGGCCTCCTGGTGTGCTGGACTCCCACCTCCAGTCTGCAGTGCTGCCTTCCTGTTCCTGGCCATTTTTTCCTTTGTTCTACGTTTGCAGTCATGCCAGCGTTTCTTACACTCGGTGACTGTTCTGCGTACTTCAGCCACACTGTTGATCTTGTCAACAATTTGTTGCCATATGGCCTCTCTCCTACTGATTGGCAACTTAGAGGTGATAAACAGTTGGTGCTGGTGTTCCGTCACCTCTTTAACCAGGATTTCCTGCTCCTCTGCACTGAAGCAACACTTTCTTTTTTTTCTATATATGTCCTGGTTCTTGTATGGATCGTCCTGGCTGGTTCCTGGTCTGCTGTCATCTTCCTGGGTTCTGTAGTGGCATCTGGGATCCATTTTGGCTCTCCTCTGCTGACAGGGCAGTGTTCGCGGGTATTTTTGACGCTATTGAGTAAAAAAAAACGGAGCATATCCGGGTTGCGGTTTCGTAAATCGACTCACAGTCATTTACGCCGCGTTAACGTAGTTTTCCTTTACGACTTGACGCCACGATGTGCGTAAAAAAAAATGACTCCCACCTGTTGATTGCGCGCACGGCGCACCAAAATGGCATTAGCCGGCGGTAAAATTTTTGACGCAAAACTGCGGCGGCGCAGTTTTGCGTCGAAAAGTATAAATATGGCCCTAAGAGTCTTACTCCATAGAAAACATTGAAAAGGTTGTTTTTACACAAAGTGCCCGGTTTGTGTCAAAAATAAAGCCGCACAGGCAAGCGTGTGTCAGAATATTTCAGCAATGCATCGATTCCTTACTCACAAGTGAGGCCGTGTACCGTTTTCTTCTCCGGTCAGGTCGGCGATGCATCATTTTTCCCCCTCGCAAGAGAGCGATGCATCGATTTCTTGACAGGGCACCTCGAACCTGCTCAGGTTCACGATGACTTTGACTCCCAGCGATGTTGCGGGAGAAATCCAGTCAAACTGTGTTAGAAAACCATGCTGCATGGGGTTTGCATTATCAGCAGCTGCAAGCGGGTGTTGCATCATTTCTCCAGCTGCAATGTGTTGATTTCCCAGCTTTAATGCAGGTGGAGCGTTGGTTGCTGCCGCGAAGCGGTGGCACATCGTTTTTCAGCCGCATTGCAGATGGTGTTTAGAAAATTTCCTAGTACAGTGTTCTGTGTGTGGATTTCAGTCCTTGTTCTGCCAACTTCACCTTTCAAGCGCCCTGGGACTGGGTGGGGCACCACTTGGCAGGGATGGAGTCTCAGCAGAGAGTCCAGGTGGTGACAGAGGAAGTCTTTGATGGCCCTGAGACTTCAAAACAGGAGGCAAGCTCAGTTCAAGCCCTTGGAGATTCTTCTCAAGCAGGAATGCACACCAAAGTCCAGTCTTTGTCCACTTTCTCAGGCAGGAGCACCAGCTGCAGGATAGCCCAACAAAGCACAGTCACAGGCAGGGGCAGTACTTCTCCTCAGCTCTTCAGCTCTTCTCCTTGGCAGAGGTTCCTCTCAGTTAAAGAAGTGATCTAAAGTCTGGGGTTTTGTGTCCAATACTTATACCTCTTTCTGCCTTTGAAGTAGGCAAACTTCAAAGGAAATTCTCTGTTGTTTACGGGATCCTGCCTTGCCAAGTCCATACTCCAGACATACAGTAGGGGTAGGAGACTGCATTGTGTGAGGGCAGTCACAGTCCATTCAGGTGTAAGTGACCATTTCTCTCTCCGCTCTAGCCCAGATCACAGAATGGTTAAAGCAAGAAAATGTCTACTTCCTAAAGTGGCATTTTCAAACTAACAACCTAAAAAACAACTTCACTAACAGATGTATTTTTTAAATTGAGAGTTCAGAGACCCCAAACTCCACATTTCCATCTGCTCTCAAAGGGAAACTGCACTTTAAGGATATTTAAAGGCAGCCCCCATGTTAACCTATCAGAGAGATAGGCCTTGCAACCGTGAAAAACAAATTTTGAAGTACTTCACTGTTAGGACATGTTAAACACACCACTACATGTCCCACCTTTAACGTACACTGCACCCTGCCCATGGGGTTACTTAGGGCCTACCTTAGGGGTGCCTTACATGTATGAAAAGGAAGGGTTTGGGCCTGGCAATTGGGTACATTTGCCATGTCGAATTGGCAGTTTAAAAGTGCTCCCACAGACACTGCAGTGGCAGATCTGAACCATGTTTAAGGGGCCACTCATGTGGGTGGCACAATCAGTGCTGTAGGCCCACTAGTAGCATTTGATTTATAGGCCCTTGACACATCTTGTGTACTTTACTAGGGACTTACTAGTAAATCAAATATGACAATCAGGGAAAAGCCAATTGCACATACAATTTCACACAGGGAGCACTTGCACTTTAGCACTGGTCAGGAACAAAAACATCAAAAGTAAAGTCCAGCACATAGTCAACAACCTGGGAAGCTGAGGAAAAAGGTTAGGGGAGACCACGCCAAGGATGCCATATTGGAACAATCAAACTCAACATGATGGCAGACTTGGGCACCCATTATGATTTTTTCAGATAAGTTCTATGATTAAACTTGAGCTAATTCCAAACCTTTAAGTGCTCCTGGTGTTTCCTCTAAGGCTTATGGGAATCAAGACATTAACATGACTAGTTTCTTTATGGATAACTTAGAGTGTTTGGGCTGACAGACACAAAAGGCAAGATGGCAAGATTTAGCAAAGATGGGTTTACTGCTTGTCTCTGGTGCACCCAACCCCGTCATGGTGAATAATATGGTAGTGGCATCAGTTAGTGAAGAAGGGTGATAGCATGTGGTCAGAAATAGTCCATGAGTTTCCTGAAGTTTTTACAAATAAAATTGAACACATCCACAAATTTGAACACAAAATAAAACTTAAGAAGAATGCCAAACTAGTGCCCCATAAGGTTGTACCATTGTACATGAGGTCAGAAGTTAAAAACCTACTGAATAAACTTGTTAAGGAAGGGGTCTTTGCACATATAGGGCCATATGTAGGAAACCTTTTGCGCCTCGCAAACGGCGAAAAATGCAGTTTGCGAGGCGCAAAAGGCTGAACGCGATGCAGAATCACATTTTGCGAGTCGGTACCGACTCGCGAAATGTGATTCCGACTCGCAAATAGGAAGGGGTGTTCCCTTCCTATTTGTGACCGCATTTCGATGTAGAGTTGTAAGTGACCATGAAAGTGGTCGCAAACCAACTCGCAGTTACCATCCACTTGAAGTGGATGGTAACTCATTCGCAAAAGGGAAGGGGTCCCCATGGGAACCCTTCCCCTTTGTGAATGCAAAAAAATATATTTTTCAGAGCAGGCAGTGGTCCTATGGACCACTGCCTACTCTGAAAAAACCCAAACTAAATGGTTTCGGTAATTTTTTCTTTTTGCAGCTCATTTTCCTTTAAGGAAAACAGGCTGCAAAAAGAAATGCTTTATTTAAAAGGAGTCACAGACATGGTGGTCTGCTGTCTCCAGCAGGCCACCATCCCTGTGAGTGCCTAGACTCGCTATGGGGTCGCAAACTGCGACCCACCTCATAAATATTCATGAGGTAGGTCTTTGCGACCCCATAGCGAGTTGCAGAAGGTGTCTAAGACACCTTTCTGCATCTCGGATTGCGAGTTGCAATTTGCGAGTCGCTATGACTCGCAAATTGCAAGTCGCAATTTGTAACTTACCTACATCTGGCCCATAGATTCCTCAAAGTGGGTACGTTCCATTGTTATGGTTCACAAAAAAGATGGGGACATTAGGCTGTGTGCAGACTTGGGAACACTTAAGAACTTAGTAGTGGACTGTCACCCCTTATCAAACAAAAATTAGTAATTGGCCAACGTAAGTAGTGCAACATTTTTCACACTGTTGGAGTTGCGCTCCACATAACATCAGATTCCACTTTCATCAGATTTGCAAGACCTTACTACATTTGAGACTCCCTTTGCGACTTACAATTTTTTATGGTTAACATTTGGTCTTGCGTCTTCTGCAAGTGTGTTCCAGAAACTAATGGACTCTGTTTTATCAAAAATACCAGGTACACAAGCATACCAGGATGATGTGTTGTTGTTTTCAAAAACTGTTGTGGAACATAAACCCATACTTAACAAAGTGTTGAAGGTATTTAAGGAAGTGGGCTTCACCCTAAAGCCAGATAAATTTGTTTTTTTTAAACAGGAGTTAGACTATTTAGGTCAGCATATTTCTGGCTCTGGCATAACACCCAAATTCTCTCTAGTACAAGCTATAAAGGATCTATCTCCACTAAAAGACAAGGACACCTTGAGATAATTCCTTGGAATGTGTTAATACTATTCCAGGTTGATTCAGGGATATGCTCTATTTGTGCAACCACTTTGTAAGGTTTTGCAGAAAGGTGTACAGTCCATTTGGAATGATGCAGCTAACCAGGCCCTTCCCTAAAATTAAGTTTTTAATTATTAATTATTAATGCACCAGCTTTATCTACTTTTAGGCCTGGAAGCAAATGTGTACCTATGGTGGATGCAAGCCATGTGGGAATAGGGGCTGTTATTTCACAAAGGTATGATGATAGGGAACACACAGTGGCCTTCGCTTCCTGCTCACTAAAGAATCCGGAGACACACTATCGCATAAATGAGAGGAAGGTGTTAGACTGCTCATGGACCATTGAAAGTTTAAAACTTTTTTGGGGGGCATGAGTTTTGACTCACACCTAATACACATGATTAATGGCAATGATTCGGGAAAAGCTTCAGCAAAGCTTGTCAGACTTATTTCTCGCTTGCAGAAATACAATTTTAAAATCAACTACGTTCGTAGTTGGAAGAACTCTAGAGCTGATTTATTTTTCTAGAATGTCACTACAGGGTGGTGAAGAGTTGGAAGACCATGAGGAAGTTGAGTCTGTGGTGGCCACGTTGAATGATGTTCTGAGTTCCTACGGTTTGGTCTCTTGTGAAAAATGTCTTCCTGCTCTCGAAAATGGCAATGTATTTCCTGCTGTAATGGACTTTGTCAAGAAAGGAGGACCCAAGGAAAGATTGTTACCCACTCTCCTCAGACCGTTGTCATAGGTGAAAAGCAAACTTTCTATTGTTATGGTTTCTTACTATTTAATGAAGTCACTGTTCCTCCACTTGCCACTAGGAACAAACTCATTGAGCAGCTCACCAATGCCAGGGATGGCAGCCACATGCAAAAACTTACATTTGTTGTTTTGTTGGCCTTCATTAAATTCACAAGTGGCAAATTGGATATCTGAGTGCAACACTTGTTTACTGTCAGATGAACACTGGATTACTCACCAAACACTGTTCCATTTCCTGATTAAGTTTGGTCTAAGTATGCATGAGACTTTGCAGGACCTTTTGAAGTTTTGCTCATAGACAAATGACTCTTATTGGTCTTAGTTGATTATTTCTCAAAATTAGTTTTTTATGAATTTGTTCCCACTACTAGGACTCTTATTGTCAGAACATTTTTTAGCAAAATCTTCGAAACTGAGGGCCCACCAACGGAACTGGTCACTGATAACGGGATCACATTTTGTTTCTTCCCAAATGAAAGAATTTGTTCAGAACCATCACATCAGACATTTGAGGGTAGCTTTGTACTCACCTTAAAGGGTAAAAGGGTAAACAGGTTTCTGATGGAAGGAATACAATCTGCCGTGGCCAACAGATTTCCTGTGGAAGATTTTCTAAGGAAAAATGTTTTGAGCATACCATCTGACTCCTAATTCTACTACTGTTGTAGTTTTGTGCTTATTGAGAAAGAGAAAACCCAGATCTCAGGTATGTCCTTGGGTCAAAGAAATTAGTCCAAAAGGGAAAGATTGTCAATATAAAATTTCTAGGATGGTCAAGGAGAGTGTGGCTGCAGCACAACTAGCACATGAAAAATCATTATGATGAAATGTATGATGTGAAAAGCGTTGATTTCAAGGTGTCTGATTGGGTATTGTTCAAACGTCCAAATAAACTAAAAAAAGGTCATTCAGTTTTTGGTGGACCGCTACAAATTATTAAACTTACTAAAGCTCCAGCTTTGCTTAATCAGAAAGGGTGGTGGAGTAAATGGGCCCTTGTGAGATTAACACTTGAGCAAGCTTGCAAAATGAATTCACACACAGGTCTCATTGATCGTGAAAGAGGTCTAGATCATGCTGCTTAGCATGCATTACAACAGAATATTTCTTCTTCTAGTGCTACTCAATCTTCTTCCTCAATTTTTCTAGCAATCCTTAGATGGTTACAGGATCAGACGTCTCTGGAACAACAGTCACATTCAACTTGGAAGAACATGTGAAGCTTGGGATCTCAGGAGGTACTGATCCATCTGCACCTGAGGGTGCTGGTGCAACTGGACCTGCCGGTAATTTTAGGACTTCTCTCAGTGTTTACATACCTGTGAGATATAGAGATTTTTACATACATTGAAAATTGTTTTTGTTTGTTTGTTTATAAAGGGGAAGATGATGTAATGATAGATGCCTATAATGATAGATGCATTAGTCCTTTTTCATGCTTATTTTAGTTTGTCTTTCTATAGTGTCTATACTTCAGTTATGCCAGTTCTGGTGTATTCACCTTCTCGCACTGTGTTAATATCCATACATGTTTACTTTTGTAATGACTCATGCCCTGCATTCCTTCTCCGTGGTATCCAATGGGCAGCAAGGTCAGTTGCGGCTTGGATTCCTTGGAGGCTGAAAATGTAGAATATGGGCTCCTGCTTTTTTACAAATAAATGTACATCATGTGGCATTGGAGTCCTTGGTATTTATAATCCTCACCTCAACATTTACTTACATGCTTTATTTGTGTTATCATAGAGTCCAAAGCAAAAAACACTCTGAAAGAATAATTCAGACGTCTGATAAACAAAGGGGCTCATTTACAAGCCCCTTCAACCACTGTTGTGTCATGTTTTTAAGCTACAGAGCCACAAACAGTCTCCCATACAGCGCTGCATCTACAAACTGGCCCAATTGTACCATTGCACCAGGTTAGAAAGTCTTACACCACATTATACCTATGCCAGGTGTAATGTATGCAAGGTAGGCATTCCCCAGCAAAAAGGGCCACAGAAATGGCGCAGTGAAATTGACAAGATTTCACTGCACCATTCTGCGCCATCAAGGTGTCATTATTTTAACGCCTGCTCAGGGCAGCCACCTAAGTGATGCTGTGCTGTTTTCAATAGGGCCCACCCTAACATTACTGGACTAGCGTCAACATGTTGATGTTAATCCAGTAATGCTACAGTTTAGCGTCACAACTGCGTCAGGATTTCTGGAGCACTGAACTGTAAATACAGCACTCCCATGGTGTTGTTAGAGGGGTGCAGGGCGCAGGGCAGTGCAAGAAAATTGGTGCATCAATCACTATGCGCCACTTTCTTGTAAATAAGGCCCATAATCTACTAAAAACAAACCCTAGCTTCAGTTTCTGCATACTGGGGCATGATTGGAGGATATCGCTGATTTCAACACACCTCAGCAACAGTGGTGTAACAAAGGTCCCCGCAGCCCCCCATGGTGTGAGTGGGGGAACAGAGATCTCGGGGGGCCCTCTCAGCACAGAACACTGTTCAGGGCCGGCAGGCCCATGACTGAGTCCAGGGGGCAGGGGGTGCCACGCCACTGGTCAGCAACATACACACAGCACACGTATCAATCTGGAACACTTGCATCACAGCTGCTTCTTTATATCATGCTTCAGCAAAGTAACTAAATTGAACATTACTTTTGTCTACATACGCGCGGCTTTAATCAACACCCATTTCGTAGGAAATAGCGGTTCAAGGTCACTGTATAATGTGTAATTCGCCATGTGTTAGTATTTACATTGAGAATGAATGTGTTTTAAATGCGGGACCTCTAAATAAAGTGTATCTTTCCTTTGAAGCATTTTTTTGTTAAGTTTTAAAATGACACGTGTTCCGCCTAATATTTGACTGTAAATATTTTAAATGTACACGATTGTTATTTAAAATAATTAGGCTTTTTTAAAATTATTATTCCACTCAATCGCTGCATCCCTTCTCTGTCACAAATCAATGGCTGGTTTTCTGCTGATGTTGTTTCTTCTTAAAAATGAACGGACTATACTATTTTTTTTACACCTTATTCTGTTTTTTCTTCCCACGATCCAAGATTACTATGAAATATTTCACTCCTGCTTTTTGCATCAATGTCTAAATCTAATCTCGCATTTCTGGCTGTAAAACGAGTGCCGGTTCCACAGGAAATCACTACACGATAAAATATTTCATTTAACCCCATTACGACATTGCAAATAAAGGCAGGAAGGAACCTCCCAGAATTAGAACATGGTTTGAACGGTTAGAGATAACCTGTTAGTTCGGCAGCCCCAATGGGACAATCAAGAAACACTTGCCGTACTGCACGCATTTCAAAGTTACAAGACTCCTGTTAGGGTACTCACCATATACTAGCTCTCTATTGCCACAAACCTGGCATAGTAAACAACAAATGTTATTACGCATGAAGTCTGAAGATATGAATTTGCTTACATTGATTTCACAGGGGCTGTTCAAACATTGCACCTTTGCTTCTAAAATCCCCACGTTCGGGCAACATTTCGGTGTTGGCATGTTGTGTATGCAGCTATTTAATTCCAAAAGAAATATTATCTCACCGTTATGTTTCGGCCCTCATAATTAACTTGAAACGGAAATAATGAATTGGCAGTGGAAGCTAGATAGATGTATTGTGATGTATTTTCCCTCCCAAAAATGTAATTGCAATTGCAAATTACAAGTTGAATTTAAAAGTGCAATCACAATAAACATAGACTTGGAAGTAGCATACATTCGACAATATATACCCAAAACGAAAAGGAACAAAACATATGTCGCCACATAGCTAAACATGGTATTCATAGAATAAACCTACGCCACTGTGGTGAAATATCTAGATGCTTTCCGGTCATTATAGAACAATATTTCATAGCATAACAGAGCCATGATCATCATGTGTCAAGCATGTGTGATTGAATGGCTTCCAGGTAGCAGTCACTTGTTTCAAAATGTCAAAACGTGTTTTGGTTGATGAGGTTACATTTTACATGTTACATATACACTGCGGGTAAGTAGGGCCATTTGTAGGTAAGTAAGAAATTGTGACTTGCAATTTGCGAGTCATAGCGACTCGCAAATTGCAACTCGCAATCCGAGATGCAGAAAGGTGTCTTAGACACCTTCTGCGACTCGCTATGGGGTCGCAAAGACCCACTTCATGAATATTTATGAGGTGGGTCGCAGTTTGCGACCCCATAGCGAGTCTAGGCACTCACAGGGATGGTGGCCTGCTGGAGACAGCAGAGCACCATGTCTTTGACTCCTTTTAAATAAAGCATTTTTTTTTTCTTTTTGCAGGCCGTTTTCCTTAAAGGAAAACGAGCTGCAAAAAGAAAAAAATACCGAAACCATTTAGTTTCGTTTTTTTCTCTGAATTTTTTTTTTTTTTGCATTCACAAAGGGGAAGGGGTCTCATGGGGACCCCTTCCCTTTTGCGGATGAGTTACCATCCACTTCAAGTGGATGGTAACTGCGAGTTGGTTTGCGACCGCTTTCGCGGTCACAAAGCAACTCAACATCGCGATGCGGTCGCAAATAGGAAGGGAACACCCGTTCCTATTTGCGAGTCGGAATCACATTTTGCGAGTCAGTACCGACTCGCAACATGTGATTCTGCATCGCGTTTGGCCTTTTGCGCCTCGCAAACTGCGTTTTTTGCTGTTTGTGAGGCGCAAAAGGCATCCTAAATCTGGCCCCTAGTCACCTGCACCTATTCATTGCTATTTACATAACAAATAGCTGTTGGGCCTTTTCCCCCAGTGCTGAGCCATTTTTTGGCTATTTGGGGTAGTTCGCGCTTAGGCCTTCAGAACTTTTTGTCCGCATAAGCTATCCACGCAAATTTGTGTCCTTTTTTTCCAACCTCCTAGGGATTCTAAAGGTTCCCGGAGTTCTGGGTTCCCTGGAGGAGACCAAGAAATTAGCCAAAATACACCTAAAATGTATTTTTTTTAAAATAAATTGGAAAAACTGGCTGCCGAAGAAGGCTTGTCTTTATTTCCCTGAAAATGGCACCAACAAAGGGTTTGCAGTGCTAAAATCACCGTCTTCCAAGCTTTGAGGGACAGGCAAAGTTGAATCAGAAAACCACATTTTTCAACACAATTTTGGCATTTTACTGGGACATACTACATTTGTGCTATTTTTGGTGCTTTCAGCCTCCTTCCAGTTAGTTACAGGAATGAGTGTGAAACCAATACTGGATCCCGGAAAGCTAAGCATTTCTGAAACGTAGATAAAATTCTGATTTGAGCAAGGGATCATTTGTGTAGATCCTACAATGTTTTTCTACAGAAAATAACAGCTGAAATAAAAAAAGATTGAAATTGAGCTTACAAAAAAAAACAGCCATTTTTCTCCACGTTTTACTCTGTAACTTTTTCCTGCAATGTCAGATTTTTTAAAGCAATATACCGTTACGTGTGCTGGACTCTTCTGTTTGCAGGGATATATAGGGCTTGTAGGTTCATCAAGATCTCTAGGTACCCAGAGCCAATAAATGAGCTGCACCTTGCAATGGGTTTTTATTCTATTCCGGGTATACAGCAATTCATTTGCTGAAATATAAGGAGTGAAAATTAGGTATCAAGAAAGCCTTTGTATTTCCAAAAATGGCCACAAGATAAGGTGTTGAGAAGCAGTGGTTATTTGCACATCTCTGAATTCCAGGGTGTCCATACTAGCATGTGCATTACAGGCCATTTCTCAAATAGACGTCTTTTTTACACACTGTCTTACATTTGGAAGGGAAAAATGTAGAGAAAGACAAGGGGTAAGAACACTTAGGGCCAGATGTAGGTAGCTTGCAAATTGTGACTTGCAATTTGCGAGTCCGTGCGACTCGCAAATTGCAAGTCGCAATTTGCTATGCAGAAAGGTGTCTCAGACACCTTCTGCATCTCGCAATGGGGTCGCAATGACCCACCTCATGAATATTCATGAGGTGGGTCGCAAATTGCGGCCCCATTGCGAGTATGGGCACTCGCTAACATGGAGGCCTGCTGACGTCAGCAGGCCTCCATGTTAGCGACCTGCTTGTCAATAAAGCAGGTTTTTTTTTTTTTTAAGTGTAGCCCGTTTTCCCTAAGGGAAAACGAGCTGCACTACAAAAAAAAACCGAAACCTTTAGTTTCGGATTTTTCAGGGCAGGGAGTGGTCCCTTGGACCACTCCCTGCCCTGAAAAAATATTTTGGGGTGCAATCACAAACTGGAAGGGTTCCAATTTGCGATTGGGTTACCATCCACTTGAAGTGGATGGTAACTGCGATGCAGTCGCAAATGATATTGCATCCCAATGCGACTCGCAAATAGGAAGGGAACACCCCTTCCTATTTGCGAGTCTGAAATGCATTTTGCGAGTCGGTAACGACTCGCAAAATGCATTTCTGCATTGGGATACGCGTTTTGCGACTCGCAAACAGCAGATTTTGCCTTTTGCGAGTCGCAAAACGTTTGGTACATCTGGCCCTTGTTGTGCTATTCTGTGTTACCCCAAGTCTCCCGATAGAAATGGTACCTCACTTGCGTGGGTAGGCCTAATGCTCGAGACAGGAAAGGCAATATGGACACATCACATTTTTACACTGAAATCTGACATGTTTTTTGCAAAGTGCCTAGCTGTAGATTTTGGCCTCTAGCTCGGCCGGCACCTAGGGAAACCTACCAAACCTGCACATTTTTTAAAATTAGACACCTAGGTGAATCAAGGATGTGCTGACTTGTGGGGCTCTCACCAGGTTCTGTTACCCAGAATCCTTTGCAAACCTCAAAATGTGGCCCGAAAAACACTTTTTCCTCACATTATGGTGACAGAAAGTTCTGGAATCTGAGAGGAGCCACAAATTTCCTTCCACCCAGCGTTCCCCCAAGTCTCCCGATAGAAATGGTACCTCACTTGTGTGGGTAGGCCTAGCGCCTGCAACAGGAAATGCCACAAAACACAATGTGGACACATCACGTTTTCCTAAAAAAAAACAGAGCTGTTTTTTCAAAGTGCCTACCTGTGGATTTTGGCCTCTAGCTCAGCCGGCACCTAGGCAAACCTACCAAACCTGCACATTTTTTTAAATGACACACCTAGGGGAATCCAGGATGGGCTGACTTGTGGGGCTCTCACCAGGTTCTGTTACCCAGAATCCTTTACAAACCTCAAACTGTGGCCAAAAAGACACTTTTTCCTCACATTTCGGTGACAGAAAGTCCTCGAATCTTAGAGGAGCCACAAATTTCCTTCCACCCAGCATTCCCCCAAGTCTCCCAATAAAAATGGTACCTCACTTGTGTGGGTAGGCCTAGTGCCCGCGGCAGGAATAGATCACACAACGGTCAATGTTGGTCCTTACATGAGGCAACTGTTGTCCCTGGGGTGATCCATTCCTGATGCAGGCACTAGGTATAGGCACTCAAGTGGGGTAGTGTTTTTATCAGGACAGGTGAGGAATCGCTGGGTGGTAGGAATTTTGTGGATCCCAGCGTATTCCTGTAGTGTGTGTGAGTTTTTATTCATCATTTCAGCTTTGCAGGGTATTCTGGGTAAGAAAACTTTGGGGAATACGCATAAGTCCCACCTCTGTGGACTCCACCCGATGTCTAGTTTCCAGAAATGTTTGGATTTAGTATGTTTCCCTATATGGCCACCGAACCCAGGACCAAAAACACAGGTGCTTGCCTTACAAAACCAGTTTGTTTTGTGATAGATAATTCTTGATGTCTCCATAAAACGATTTAGGCGGTGGAATTTGGGGCTGAGCTAAATTGGGGAGCTCCCAAAAGAGCACTCTTTCTCTGTGCTTGTTGCCGCATTTACCTGCTCTCTGGGTTGGGCTAACCTACTATTTCCCCGTTGCACAGAGAGCTGCAGATCATGCCAGCCCTGCTCCTTGCCATATACCTCCACGACCGAGACTGCCGATGAAAGTACCGCAACCTACGAAACAAGGGAGGAAAGGGCACAGTTACATACCCACCCACCCTGCAACGCCCCTCTAAGCCTTCCCAGCAGCACAACCCATACACCCCACAGCAAGAGGTACTTACCCAACACAAGGCAAATCCAATTTGACCATAGTACATACAAATGCCCCACACTCACAAACAATGAAACAATAGACCAGGGTGCAACAATGTGCCGCCAAAACACGGGCCACACAGAAATATTTATTAAAGCTCACAGAGCCAACAACTCCTACAAGGCAAATGGCCAGTCCGTAGTGCTACAAGTGCCATGGGCCACAACAGACCCAACCTGACTCCCAAAAGGGCACAGTTCTCCACCTAATGGGGCAACAAAGGGGCATCCAGGCACCTCATGGAACAGAGGCAGGGGGTGGGTACTTGCGACGCTTGCAACGAGGGTGGGGCTTGGACTTGCGCTTGGCAGGTGGAGGGGGTGTGGGTTTGTCCTTTGAAGGATGGGGGGGTTTCTTTGCGCGGGTGGAGCCAGATGGACTTGGATCTGCACAGGCCTTCTTCCTCGCTGGGGAAGGGGCACAGAAATGTGAGGGGCAGACAGGGGTTTGGCTGTGAAGTGGAAGGAGTGGAAAAGCCAAAGGGTGTGCACGCTTAGGGACAAGACATGGTGGACCAGTGGGTTGGAACAGGTCAGCATAGGAGAGGATACGTTTTTTCGGAGCAATTGGGGTGGTCCTGGATGAGGGCGTAGGAGTGGAGGCAGAGGATGTGGATGTATGTGGTGTAGGGGTGCGTGTAGTGGGTGCAGGTGACTGGACAGTATGCTGTGGTGTGGTGGATATGTGATGGGTGGGTGTCTTGGTGTGGTTGTGTGTTTTTGGAGGAGGGGGGTGGACACAGTGGGAGAAGACAGGTTGCCAGTGTAGATGTATGCTGTGTGGGTGTCTGCAAGTCTGGTGAGTGTGCTGCATGTGTCAACTACAGTAGATGTGGTGAGTGCAGGTGTGGTGCCTGGGGTGCATGTATGGATGTCTGTTATTCTGGTGAGTGCAGTAAGAGGAGCAGCAACAGTGACTGAAGGTGCAGTGCATGAAGGTGTGGATGTAGAGGGGACAGACAGGGAGGCGGAAGAGGTGGGCACACTGGGGGAAGTGGATGTTGGCTGTGTGAATGCTTGTGGTGGGAGGTGTGGTGCTTGTGTTTTGAAGTGTGCTTCTTGTGTGTTGATGTGCTTGACTGCGTGTCAGATTGTGTGCTTTGGACGGGTGAAAGGAGTTGGGTGCTGAAAGGGGTAGAAGAGGTTGGAGGGGGGATGGAATGGCCAGGGAAACTGGCTGCCGTCTAAGAGGAGGACAGAGCCTGAAAAGATCTCTGTAGGACAGACACAGCACAGTGAATGCCATCCAGATAGGCATTTCTCTGCTGCACCTCTGATGCTAGCCCCTGGATGGCATTGACAATGGTTGTCTGCCCTACAGAGATGGTTCTCAGGAGGTCAATAGCCTCCTCCTTGAGGGCAGCAGGGCTGACTGGGGCAGGGGAGGAGGTACCTGGGGTGAAAGAGATGCCCACCTTTCTGGGTGAGCGGGCACGGGCAACTCAGTGGGGAGCAGAAGGGAGGGCGGAAGATGTCACAGTAGTGGTGTGGCCACTAGGGTCCGCCACCGCCGGGGAGCCCGCATCGGAGGAGGTATCGGAGTCACTGACTCCAGTGGTTGTTGCCTCCCCCATGGTACTCCCCTCGCCCTCCCACCCATTGGTCCCTTTGGCGTCGGATGTCTCTGCCTCCGAGGATCCGTTGGCCACTGCTTCCCCACTTGCTGGTGCCCCAGCTCCCTCCTCAGATGTTGCTGCTGTACAAAACCAACACAAGAGAACAGGGATAGGGAGACAAATCAGGAGAGACACTTGTAAATAGCTGAATAGAGGTACATAGTGGCCAGACATACACCCACCCAGAAGACACCCCCAACAGGCAGCACCGTTCACTATGCCCATGGCCATACCCCTGACTACTGACCAGAACCCTGCTCTACACCCATCCCCTGAACTACCTATGGACCCGACGTGTGAGAGGCCTGACAAAGACACCCCTACATCCTTTTCTGCGACCATCATGTATATGGACAACAGTCAGAGTCCCTGCCTCTAAGCAGCATGAACCCTAATGCACACACAGACATCCTTCCAGACTGGAGTTTGTGACATGAGTACTCAACCCCTTGTGACTGCTGTGCAGCCTTTAAGCGTCCATCCAGGTCTGGGTACACCACCGCCAGGATACATTGCATGAGGGGGGTCAGTGCCCGACGGGCACCCCTTCCACATTGGGAGGACTTCCCCCAGCTGGGCCTCACAGATTTTATGTGCCCAGCGCCGCAGGTCCTCCCACCTCTTCCTGCAGTGGGTGCTCCGCCGGTTCTGCACCTCCTTGGCGATGGCATGCCAAAGTGCCCTCTTCTGGTGGGTGCTGACCTAAAAGGGTGACACATAAATGGAACACAGAGATCAGGCACTTGCAAGATTGGTACAGCTGGCTATTCATCCACTATGGGACGGACAGCACTGTCAGACTTAGAGGACATACGCACTATGGCCCATGCAGGCTCAGAGGTGAACATAAATGTCCTTACAACACCAACCATTACACCTAAACAGTGCACCTCAAACCCAGACTCACCTGTACCTCTGGCCGTCCGTAGAGTTTTGCGTACAGGAGCAGGACCCCGTCCACTAGCCTCCCCAGTTCCTCCTGGGTGAAGGCCGGGGCCCTTTCCCCTGCAACACGAGCCACATCCATGACTAGAGGCACGACACAGCAGTACACACAGTGGAGTATGAGATCAGGGAGTCAAGTGAAGTAAAGATGATGAATTAGCGTATGTACTGCGGCGGTGTGCACCTCACCGCCGGCGGCGATCATGATACGCCAGGATTCCCTATTGGCATCTATGTTAACCAATGACGTTGCGAACGACGGTAAACACCGCCTTATGCTGTTACGTCAAGCGGTATGAGGTCACTTCCACAACAACAGCCCTGGATTACAGTGGGCAGACATTTTGGCAGTAACTACGCATCTATACATAAAATTGTGCATAATGCAGGCCCTACTTGCCACATGAAGCACCTATGCATGTGACCATTTCGTAATATAACACAAATGAAAAACCCTCATTGAGTTGTAGATGTAGTTCTGTCAAGAACTTGTTGCTGTTGAGTCACTACAATGAAGTATGCAGTGCACAATTGATGACAATGTGTGCCTATGTATGTGTGTTCATTACACCTTTTTGATATCCCTTGCAGGTACCGACCCTTGTGGCGAGGAAGGGCACCATCGGTGTACAGATCACTTGTGGATATGAGGACCATGGTGGAGCGTCACATCATAATCAATTACAAACTCACCCGTGCAACAATTCAGGAACCTTGTGCATTGCTGGATCCTGCACTAACTCCAGGAAATCGTAATCAGCATGCCATCCCTACTGAAGTGCAGGTGCTCTCTGCACTCCATTTCCTGGCCACGGGATCATTTCAAGTGACTGTGGGCATGAGTGCTGGATTTTCACAGCCAGTGTTCAGCATGGTACTGACCAGATTTTTAAATGCATTTGTACTACGCCTGCAGTCCTATGTGAGATTTCCCCAAAGTACTGACCTCCCTGCCATCAAGTCTGATTTCTATGCCTTTTTCAACATACCCCATGTGATAGGTGCCATTGATGGCACCCACATACCGATCATACCCCCAAGAGTGAGTGAACAGGTGTACAGAAACAGAAAAAACTTTCATTCCATGAACATCCAATTGGTATGTACTGCAGACCAGTACATCTCACATGTGAATGCCATGTTCCCAGGTTCAGTCCATGATTCCTTTGTGCTGAGGAACAGTAGTGTGCCACAGAAGATGGAACAACTACAAGAGGACAGAGGGTGGATCATAGGTAAGTGTTTCTGTCACTAACTGACATATATCAGACAGCCAGGCTGTCTGACTAAGGGGCTTGACAATGACTACTCTGTATTGCAACTTTTTCTTGGTGATTCTGACTATCCAAACTTGTGTTGGCTCCTGACACCAGTGAGGAATCCTAGGACGTATGCAGAGAGGAATTACAATGAGGCCCATGGATGTCCCAGAAGGGTGATAGAGCGGTGATAGAGCACACAATAGGTCTCCTGAAGGCTAGATTTCGTTGTCTACATATCTCTGGGAGTTCCCTGGCCTATGGGCCTGAAAAGGTGTGTAGAATAGTGTGGCCTGCTGCATGCTGCACAACGTGGCAGTGAGACATTCTATCCCCCTCTTGGAGGATTAGGGTGATGTATGTCCTGACCAGCTACCTCAGAGAGGGGACGAGAGTGATGGTGATGATGACGAAGGGGAAGATGTCAATTCCAGGACCCAACTGATAGAACTCTTCTTCCAGTAACTGTGTGAGACTTAGGGCTGACATTAGGGTTTGTGACACATACTGTCAGTGTGCCTAGTCATATAGGGTGGTTTTGAATCTGATATGTGAAACAGGGTCTAGGTCTGCATGGTACAGATTTAAATTTAGTGCATTTACTTTGGGCCCACATTTAGGCACACAAGAGTCCTTTCATGCAACGATTTGAAAATAAAATGGTTATTAGCCAGTTACATCCATACTTCACTTTGTTCACATTTTAACACAGGGGACAGAGTTACAGGTGTGATATGTGTTTTGTCGGTGGCAGGGAGTGAATAGTGCTATTTACAGTGATGGCAAGTCATAAGGGGTGGGTGTTCTCAATGCCAACATGGTGGCCGCCTTGTTGGTAGTATTGATGGGTCCATCATTTCTTACATTAGTTCATATTGCCTATTAGCAATGTGTGGTGGTTGATTGAGTGAGGGATGGTTGCTGGGCAGAATGTTGCTGAGTTACTTCTTGAAGGGGGCCTTGTTCTTTGTTGGGGTTTGAGTGCCATATCTTGGCCTGAGGGTCCGTTTGGGCGCCTGCTGTTGATCTTGAGGGGATGACATGGTTGGCCCTTGGGTTTCCTGTGAGGGTAGTTCATGGGATGTTTTTGATGATGGTGTGATTGGTAGGTCGGTGTCCGGTGCTGTAGTGGGGGCCTCCTGTCCTGTGTGGGTCTCAGACTGGGTTTGTACCAGCTGCAGCAGTGCTCCTGCTATGCTGGCCATTGTGGCGTTTTGCTGTTTCCACTGCTCCATGGCCTGTTGGTGGTGTTCCTGCTGCATCCTCTGACTGTGCTCCAGGGTGGATACTATCTGTGCCTGCCTGTCATGGGTATGCTGGTAGGCCCCCAATACCTCAGATATCACGTCCTGGGCGCTACATCCATCCTGTGGCCTCCCCCCTGGCCCACTGAAGCCCTAGCACTTGCCCTAGCCCCCTGTGCCTGTGTCCCCTGCACAGGTCTGGCAGTACCACTTGTACTGGGGCCCTCACCTTCTTGCATGTTGGGAGTGGGAGACTGTGGCCTCGATACCTGTGTTCCACCAGTCTGTGGCCTGGATACACTGGTGTGGGGAAGCTTGCCCTGGGCTGCTGTTCTTGACTGTGTGGTAGGGGTGTCAGTGGTATCCTGGGTGGGGCTGATGCATGGTGACAGTCCAGGACTATGCGAGGGGCCTGCCTGCTCACCAGTGCCCAGGGATCCTTCACCAGGTTCCTGTGAGGTGCATCTGTCTCCATGGGGGTCACTGGCACTCCTTGTCCCGTCCGTGAAGGTGGCATGGGTAGTGGTGCCTGTTGGGGGACATAGACATGTCCGTTACAAATGCATGAATGTTTGGGGTGCACAGGACTGGGCTGTTTTGTGCTGGTCTGACTTTCTGTGGCCATCCAGGGTGCCTTTCTCAGGTTTACACTGCATTTTGCTTCGGGTGTGGGGTTGCATGGGGGGGTGTAGTTCCATTGTGGATCCTTGCAGGGGTAGGTGGCTGTGCACAGGGGGAGGGATGTGGGTCTGTTAGTGGGTTTGCGGTCATGCAGGGGGGGTGGATTCAGTGGCTGTGGTCTGGGTGAAATATTGGTCCTGGTGGGTGTGGGTGGGGTGGTGCATGCATTACAGGTATGGTGTATATGGGGTAAATGTGGACGACTTACCCAAGTCCATTCCTCCAGTGAGTCCAGTGAGTCCCTCAGGATGCAGGATGGCCAGAACCTTTTCCTCCCAGTCGGTGTATTCGGGTGGCGTTGGTGGCGGTCCTCCCCCAGTCTTCTAGACTGCAATGTGGTGCCTTGATGCCATGCCCCTGACCTTCCCCCGAAGGTCATTCCATCTCATCCAGATGTCGTACCTGGTGTGTGGATGGTGTCTCACTGCATTGACCCTGTTCACAATTGTCTGCCATAGCTCCATCTTCCTTGCGATGGGTGTGTGCTGCACCTCGGCCCTGAAGATTTGTGGTTCCACCTTCAGGATCTCGTCCACCATGGTCCTTAACTCCCTTTCGGTGAAGCATGGGTGTTTGGGGAGTGACATGGTGAGTGTGGTGAATGGTGTCGGGGCTGGAAATGTGGTGAGGGTGCTCTTCTGTGGGTCGGTGTGCATCTCGTATATGGTGGCGTTCGATGTCTGCTTCTGGTGCTCTCTGTCGTCTTTGAACTGGGTTCATTGCAAAGGCTTGTGGGGTGTGTCTAGGACTGTTTTATGGCATTAGGACTGTATGTCAGGTGTGTGGGTTTCACGCTTATCCAATGTGTGCACTTCTTGCTGTTAAGTCCACTTGCCGCCCGTGGCGGTCGGCACCGCCAATGGTCGTTCGACTGCCACTGACCGCCAAGACGATTTGTGCATCATTATTTGGAGGGTGGGATGTGGGTGTGCTCAGCGGTGGCAGGGTGGGGAAGTCCAGCATTTTTTTACTAGTGTAAATATTTCTCTTTGAACGTTCTTAGAAGTGGGAATTTTTGTCTTGTCATTGTGATGATAGATTTTATTTGATACATTCTTGGCCTTATTTTTTAAATATTTTAACACAGCTAAATATCCCAAAACTTGTTACACTATCTTCATGCTGTTTCATATCTCCTGTTTGATATCTAAATAGAGCCAGTGACAACCATTTAGTAATCTCTGAATACCATAATGACTTATCTCATGCATGCAGAAAGAGTCTAAGAGTGCATTAAAGCCATTGCTGTTTTAATTCCCTAAAACAAACTCTGGCTTTGGGAGTGTGTTTTATAAAAACAAAAACGACAAGCAGAGCTTAGAAGACAATCAAGCTACTCTTCCAAAAAGCCTCAGCAATACAGATGGACGCATTGTAGGCAGTGAAATTCGCACCAGGCGAGCATGGATTGCAAAAAATGGTGAATAGTTCTCTGCCATGAGGGCTGAGGCCAAGAAGTTTACAGATCTGATGGGTTGGCAGGCTTTCACTTAATGTCCAGCTACCTACTTAATGCAAGATTCAGTCATCTCGCATGCCTCAGGATGGTTAATAGGGACTTTAATGGAACCGTCCTTATGCTCATTAATATTAAAATCAAATATTAGCAATTACAAGTTGCATATCACTAAAAATAACATCTAAGTGGCTCCTTTCAATAAGATACAATGAGAGGGGCAAACAGCCTAGTAGGTTTTTAAATCAATATAAAACAGAATAACACTAAGCATTGCAGTTAACCACACTGTCAGGTCTTCAACACCTTCAATAGTAAATAAGATTTAATAGTGGATGTCAAAATCAAATTCTTAAAAACCATAAATTTACCATCCTCCATTTTAATCACCATGTTAGACACCAAAGCTATTTGAGGCACTATGGTAAAACTTCACGAACAAGATATTTTTGCAAGATTCTGCAACAAATTGAGCCTTGATATTCTACTTGTTCATACTGGAGATTGGAATGATTTAACTTTTAGGTCTGCATCTATCTTCTGGGATTAGGCTTACATTGGCGTTAAATAGCTGTGATTTTTAATATGTTTTTTGGTAAATGCTGACATGCATACTTAAGTAAGAGGAAGAAGACTTGTGGAGTTTAAAGTGAAGTTGAAGTATATGGTCTTGTAATAGAGACTGAAGATAGTACTGCTATTCCTGCTTGAGTTAGATTGGGCTGCTTCCCTACTGTGCTTTCCCTGAAAAGAAACACACTTTTGTGGCTAGCTGGGTTAATGATTGTGCTCATCATAAGGAAGCATGTGAGCTTCCTTCCAGATGGCTGGTTGGTGCTCTATCAAAATACCAAATAAAAATATTGTGGGACAATAATATTGTTGCAATAATATAGTGATGTCAAGAATAGTAGGAACTTTAATATTGAAGGTAAGAATATTATTTTTAAGAGTTTTTTTTTAAATATTGTTTTTAATATTATTGTATAACATATCATTGGATGTTTTGTTGTTGTTTGATGCTATATATTTCTACACATTGTTTTTTATTATATTCTCTTTGAATTTGTTTACTGTTTTGGAGTGTAGGATGTAGGGTAGGTAAGAAGTATTAGGAGTAACATTCTGTTTAAAATGTTTTTTAAAATGTATGTCGTTTGTGATATATATGTGAATTTTTTATGCAGTGCTAAATTTTGTATATATTGTTATATCTATGGTATTGTGTTTTACAGTTTTGAAATGTTTTAGGAGTTAATTGTATTGTTTATTTGGGAAGTGCTTAGTATTTTATACTCCTTCTCTATATTTTATTTTAAGTTTGATTTTTTTAAACTTTTTGATTTTTTTAAATATTTGAGTTATATTTTGAATACATTATTTAAATATATTTATGTATTTATTTTTGTTTTATATTTTGCAGTGCACTATATATTTAAACTTCTGTTCATTATTTGTTATTTTTTATTGACTGATTATATATGTGTGTTACTAAGATATTATGTATTGTTTTAAAAACAGTAGCATGTATCTAATTTGTACAATTACTAATTAAGCAGTTTTTTTTGGTTTTGAAATAAATGTTTTGGGAGATTTTTAAAATGTACTACTATATTACTATATATAATTTTAAAAACAGTTTTTAAAGTGGATATGTTCTATGTGCTTTTGTAATTTGAGTCTTTATATTTATATAAGATATTGGGGGTCATTACGACCCTGGCGGTCAGAGACCGCCAGGGGTAATGTAGCGTCCGTACCACCAACAGGCTGGTTGTACGGAGGCCCTTATTACGACTGCAGCGGATGCGCCGCGGTCGCACCGCCGGGGCCGGCGGTTTCCCGCCGTTTTAGCCCCGGCGGGGATTATGACACCCCTACCGCCAGCCTGTTTCTGGCGGTTTGCACCGCCAGGAAGAGGCTGGTGGTAAGGGGTGTCCTGGGGCCCCCTAACAGGGCCCCGGCCAGCTTTTCACTGCCTGCGTAGCAGACAGTGAAAAGCGCGACGGGTGCAACTGCACCCGTCGCATGGCCGCTGTTGCGGCCTCATCCCCGGCGGCCCAGTGGGAATGTCGTAATGGGGGCCGCGGGAGTGCGGCCGCATTGACGGGCGCACGACGGTTACCGCTTGGTGGGCGGCGGTAGCCGCCCGCCAATGTAGTAATGACCCCCATTATGTTTTTGAAGTAATTGCAAGTTGTTTAAAAAAAAAATTGTATAGTTTATTTGTATCCATAAATGCTTTCCCTAGTCTGGTTAAGGGTGGAGTAGGAGTTAGTAATACACCCCTTTGAAAATCCAATGCTTTTCCTAATGTGGCTTACATTGAAGTGAGAATAGTAAATCTACCCCCTGAAAGTCTAACACTTTCCCCAATGTACCTTAAATTGCAGTGGGGATACTAAATCCTCATCCCAAGAGTTTATTGTTTCTACAAAAGTTGCTTAGATTTCCATGGGAATTGTAAATATATCCCCTCAAAATCTAATACTTTACAAAATGTGACTTTGAGCTTCATTACGAGTTTGGTGGTCAGACCATAAGACCACCATGTTGGCCATCCTGAAAAGACCACCTGCTGGTGGTCTTCAAAACTGCCCAATTATGATTTATACAGGCAGGACCATCGACAACTAAGCAAAAAAGGCAGACCACCAGCAGCGGGGTGCCTAGTTTTAGGCAGTTGGACCTCCAGTGCCATCAGTGCCGCGGCCTACCACCGACCATATCACAATCACAATCACACAAGCAATGTGGAGGTCCCCTCATGGCGGTCAGTCAATGACGATCCCGACCATAGCACTTTGCGGCCAGAAAGTAACAGACAGCTGCTTATTGGATGAATTCAGAAACACAGCTGACTAACATTGGCCAAGTAGACACACCTGCGAAGAACACTATAAAACACACCCCTTAATAGACCAGAGTCCTTTGCATTTCCACTGCAAGGCACCAAAGCCTTGGAGCACAAGTCTAGCATACTCCTCCCAGTAGGAAAATGGAAATGTGGGACAGGATCGTTGATGGTGAATGCTGTAGACACCACCCTGCACACAAAAGAGGACATTGGAAAGAGGTACGACTTCAGGGGCAAAGTCCATTCCCTGGTCTCCCGGCAGCAGCTGCAGGCCAAGAAGACTGGTGGTGTCCCTCCCAGTGTCCCATTGATACTCTTTTCATGTGAGGAGAAGGTCTTGTCGACCCTGCATCCAAAGGGCTAGACAGGACTACCTGGGGGAGTACAGTTTGGTAAGTCACAACACAAATACTATCACAAAAATGTAATGACATGCATGCTCACAGCTCACCTTTTCCCACTATCTTGTTCATGTACTTAACCAAAATTCAATACCCAGAGCATCTAATTGTGAACTCTGTCAATATGTATTGTTGGACGCAACATCACAACTACCAAGGGCCATCACATGTCGGGCCATCACATGCCACCTGTCCAATTGGTGCCTGTACGTCTTTCAATATCACAAAATCATCCAGGACTCATGGTATTTCTCAACATGTAAATGTATGCAATGTTTAAATAGGTTTAGACATACTTAAACATTGCCATTTTTATAAAACAATTGTGAAAAATTCTGAGGGGGGCAATGATTTTTATTTTTTAACTGGGGGGGCGGCATTAAAACTTTTTGAGACCACTGCTCTAGTGGGTGGTCTGCCCACTGGTTGGTCCTGGGGAGTGCAAAGCCACAGTCTCTCAAGTGGGTGGTTTGCCCACTTCTTGGTCCTGGGGAGTGCAAGGCCACAGTCTCTCAAGTGGGTGGTCTGCCCACTGCTTGGTCCTGGGGAGTGCAAAGCCACAGTCTCTCAAGTGTGTGGTTTGCCTACTGTTTGGTCCTGGGGAGTGCAAAGCCACAGTTTCTCAAGTGGGTGGTTTGCCCACTGCTTGGTCCTGGGGAGTCCAATGCCATAGTCTCTCAAGTGGATCCCTTCTTCCACTGGTCCTGGAGGGGGCTTTGTGCCCAGTGTGCTTCATCCTGCCAAGGATAGGGTGAGTGGATGCCTTCTTCCACTGGTTATGGAGGGGGCTTTGTGCCCTGTGATTCAGATCTGGGGGAGTGCCAAGGTCACATTTACTCACCTGGGTGTCAGACCCCCACGATTTTCTGTGGTCAGGATGCATGACACTCCATGGAAGCAGGACTACAGTCCATCTGCCGGCGGGGACGGCTGTGCAGTGGTGGCAGTGCCAGTGCTGGTGTTGGTGCTGCCAGTGGTGGTGGGAGGCTCCAGCCCTTCCCCTGCAGCCTCAGACGGCTGCCCACTGGGGCTGCTGCTGCTGCTAGTGGTGCTACTTGCAGTGGTGCAGGTGGCGGTGCTGGCTGCGATGCAGGTATTGGTGCTGTCAGTGGTGGGGGGAGGCTCCAGCCCTTCCCCTGCAGCCTCAGATGGCTGCCCACTGGGGCTGCTGCTGCTGGCAGTGGTGCTACTTGCGGCGGTGCAGGTGGCAGTGCTTGTAGTGGTGCTTGCGGTGGTGCAGGTGGCGGTGCTGGCCGAGGTGAAGGTGGAGGTTCTGGCGGTTGTGTTGGTAGCCACCAGGCCTTCACCTGCAGCCTCAGATGGCTGAAGTGCCCTGGCTTGTGTTCTGTGCCCCTTACTGCCCTTGGCAGATGGTGGTGCCTCCTTGGTTCTGCCAGCTGGAGTCTTTGACTTGGACTTGCTGGCTGGTTGTGGTTCCTTCTCCTTGCTGGATGCTGTCCCCTTCTTGCCCTTGCCAGGTAGCGAAACCTTCTTGGTCTTGGCAGGTGTTGGTGGCACTGGCTGGGCTGACAGGTGCTTCCTTAGAGCCTCTCACAGCTGCAGAAACCACAGCAGATGTGGACTTGGTGCTGAGGGCTGGGTTCTAGCCACCCTGGCCTGTGGTGAAGGACGGGTGGTAGGGAAGAGGTCAATGTTGGCTAGAAAAATCTTCTTAGGGACATTGAGGTGGGAAGAGGGTGAAGGTTTGGGAGTGGAAGAAGAGGGAGTGCATGTAGGAGGTGTCTGTCTGCTGTGTTTGGGTGCAGGTGCCTGGGCTGGATGCTGTTATGAGGTGGATAGCTGTTGGGTGAGTGTGTGCTTGCGTTTGTGTACTTTGCGAGGAGGGGTCACAGACACAGTGGGAGAGGACACAGTGGACGTGTGTCTGCATGGGGATGGTGCTTGTGTGAGTGCCTGTGAGATGAAGTGTGGTGCTTGTGATTTCCTGAGTCACTTCTGTGTGTTGATTTGGGTTCAGGTGTGCGTGGAATAGGTTGGGGTTGAGGGGATTAGGACTGGGTAGAGGAAGTTTGAGGGGGGAGGCTGGAGACAGGGACAATGGCTGCCATCAGTGCAGAGGCCAGAGCCTGAAATGCTCTCTGTTGGGCCGCCACGCCAGGGTGAATGCCCTCCAGGTATGGATTTGTTTGTTGCAAATTCCTTTCGACACCCGGGATGGCATTCAGTATGGTTGACTGCCCAACAGTGAGGGATCGCAGGAGGTCAATAGCCTCCTCACTGAGGGCAGCAGGGCTGACTGGGGCAGGGCCTGAGGAGCCTGGGGCACAGGAGATGCCCACCCTCCAGGTTGAGCGGGCACAGGAAACACGCTGAGGGGCTGCTGGGAGGCCGGTGCTGGTACGGGGTTGGCAGCTATACCTGTTGTTGGGGTGGGCACAAAGGTGTCTGCCACCACCAGGGAGCTTCCATCGGAGGAGGAGTCGCTGTCTGTGGTGTCCCCTCCTGTCTCCGTCGTGGTGCTCCCCTCGCCCTCTGTCCCACTGGTGTCCTCACCGTTGGTGGATCTGGCCTCACGGCCCATGTAGGATGCAGCTCCCTCCGTCGCCGGTGCCTCTGCTCCTCTGCCAGATGATGCTAATGCACACAAGGACAGGGTGACAAAACAGGAAGGGGGAGAGACAGAGGACACACTTGATCAATGCCAGCAAAAACACTACAGTTGGTGTACACAACACACAGGGCTCAGCCCTATGCACTAGGCCATGCACTACCAGTTACAAAGCTAGTCACCAGCCCATGGGGTACAAAGCCTAACGCCATTAGCTGTACACCTGAAACCAACAGGACCCTGCCCAATAGTAGATGCCCACTAACACTATTGGGGTTTGGAGTTCTTCAGAGCCTGACCAATAAGGGACCTACCCTGCCATTTTGCCCTGGCCTTCGGGCACCAACAGCCCACATCCCCGACCCAGGTTCAACCTTAACACGCAAAAAGTCATGCTTCACAATCTGTACTCACCCCTTGTGGCTGCTTGATGCTTTCAAGCGCCCATCCAACTCCGGATAGGCCACCGCCAGGATGCGGAACATCAGGGGGGTCAGGTTACAACGGGCACCACTTTGTTGTTGGGAGGCCAGCCCCAGCTGGGCCTCCGCCGTCTTCCTTGCCCAGCGGCGCAGGTCCTCCCACCGTTTGCGGCAGTGGGTGCTCCTCCTGTCAAAGACCACCAGTGACTGCACCTCCTTGGCGATGGCACTCCAAATACCCTTTTTCTGATGGGTGCTGATCTGCAGGAAAAAAACAGCAGAAAAGGGATTAGTCACCGTTGGGACTGTCATACTTATGGCCCACCATATCCCTCCCATCCCCTTATGCACATACATTGACCACCTTACATGCAGCACTCTGCCCAGGACCCCTCAGCCCTCCCCTACATTCAGCTTACACACACAGCACTCCATACATACATGGCCCACGCATCATGCTCACAGTGTACTCACCTGTTTGTCTGGAGGACCATAGAGTAAAGTGTACTGGGGTAGGACCCCATCCACCAGTCTCTCCAACTCCTCCGAAGTGAAGGCAGGGGCCCTTGCCCCAGACACTCGAGCCATTGTCGCTTCCAGACACAGGTCACAGCAGCACTTGCAGTGTAGGTCTACTCCTGTTTAAGGTCAGGTAACAAGTGAGTGAACAGATAGAAAATGGCAGTCACGTCCGCGGCGTTGCATACCATCACTGCCGGCGTACATCGCCATTGGGTTCTGGAACCCATAGGGCCCAATGATAACCAATGCAAAGTTGCGCGGTGGTCATCGACCGCCGACCGCAATGCTGCACAACGACAGTGGAATTATCTCATTTCCACTTGTCTCTCCTCAGAGGTCAGGCAGGTGCCATTTCAGGGGGCACAGGCCAAGGCACCTAACTGTGTCCCAGCAGACATTGGCACATCAACTGACTTTCAAATTCACATACTGTTTCTGTAAAGGAAGAAATGCATTTCTATTATAACATATGTGTGAATATGACCCTCTGCTCACCGTTTTTCTCCCTAGACTTCAACCGCTGAGAATGAATAGGAGATGGAGACATCCCCCTATGTACAGACCCCTGGTGAACCTGGCAACAATGGAGGACAGGCACATTATCCTGACCTACAGACTTGATAGGGCCACAATCCAAGAAGTGTGTGCCCAATTGGAGCCAGACCTAATTTCAGCTATCCGCCAGCCCACAGGTATAACCCCTCTTGTGCAGGTCCTGTCAGTGCTCCATTTCCTGGCAAGTGGTTCATTCCAAGCGACAGTGGCAATGGCATCAGGGATGTCTCAGCCAATGTTCCCAAACGTGTTGACCAGAGTGTTGTCTGCCCCGCTGAAACACATGAGCAGCTATATCGTATTCCCCCAGGTGGATGATTTGGCCACAGTAAAGGCTGACTTTTATGCCACGGGACATATCCCCAACATCATTGGTGCCATTGATGGTTCACATATAGCATTTGCCCCCCCCCCCGGAGGAATGAACAAGTGTTCAGGAATAGAAAAAGCTTTCACTCTCCGAATGTACAGATGGTGTGATTGGCGGACCAGTACATCTCCTATGTGGGTGCTAAGTATCCTGGCTCTGTGCATGATGCCTTTATCTTGAGGAATAGCAGCATTCCATATGTGATGTCTCAACTCCAGAGGCACCAGGTGTGGCCAATAGATCATCGTTGCATGTTGCATGTTTCATAACCTGACCTTGAGACACCTTTTCTGCAGGAAGATGAGGCTGGAGATGGTCTTGTGGCAGCGGTGGAGCCTGTGGACAGTGAGGAAGAGGAGGCAGAGGAAGAAGATGTGGACAACAGAAGTTCACTCATTCAACAGTACTTCCAGTGACACACAGGTAAGAAACGTTAACTTCACTTTCCATTGCAGTTTTGTGCTGGACATTGTACAGTGCAGCCTGATTTTCCAAATTCTATGGCCGCTTACTGTACCCTTTGGCATCTCTATTTTCAGATATCTGTGCCCCACTCTTGTGTTTACTGCTGCCCACTACAGGTCATACATGTATACATGACTGTACAGTTGAATTGCAATGCTTACAGCTTGTTAAACAAATACATATTTGAATCAATTGGCAGACTCCATACTTGTATTTGTTCCAAGGGTGTTCATTTCTGTGCTAATAAGTGGAGGGGGTATTGCATTGGGCTGGGTTGCTGATGGAGGAAAGTCCAGGGTAGAGCCCAGTCTATATGTGTCACAGGTGCATTATCCAAGGGGGCATAGGAAGTGGAGCAATGACAGTTCAAGGTGGACAGGATGAAATAGTGGGACACAATGGTGACAATCAGGAGAGTCCTATTTCCTAGCGGGGGTCTTGGCAATGTTCTCTGGCTTCTGCCTGGATCAATCAATCAATCAATCAATCATTACATTTATAAAGCGCACTATGTACCCGTCAGGGTTTCGAGGCGCTGGGGGGGGGGGAGGGTGGGTGAGCTGTTAGCGGTCGAAAAGCCAGGTCTTGAGGAGTCTCCTGAAGGTGAGGAGGTCCTGGGTCTGGCGTAGTGAGGTGGGGAGAGAGTTCCAGGTCTTGGCGGCGAGGAAGGAGAAGGATCTGCCGCCGGAGGTCTTGCGCTGGATCCTGGGGACGATGGCGAGGGCGAGATTGGCAGAGCGGAGTTGATGAGTGGGGGCGTAAAAGTTGAGTCTGGAGTTGAGGTAGGTAGGTCCGGTATTGTGTAGAGCCTTGTGAGCGTGGGTGAGGAGTTTAAAGGTGATCCTCTTGTCCACGGGGAGCCAGTGGAGGTCCTTCAGGTGAGGAGAGATGTGACATCGGCGGGGTATGTCGAGGATCAGGCGGGCGGATGCATTTTGGATATGCTGGAGTCGTTTGATGTCTTTTGTCGGGATGCCTGTGTAGAGTGCGTTGCCGTAGTCAAGTCTGCTACTGACGAGGGCTTGGGTCACCGTCTTTCTGGTTCCTGTTGGGATCCACTTGAAAATTCTGCGGAGCATTCGAAGGGTGTTGAAGCAGGAAGAGGAGACGGCGCTGACCTGTTTGGACATGGTGAGGGCGGAGTCCAGGATGAAGCCGAGGTTTCTTGCATGGCTGGCTGGGGTGGGTGGGGGGCCGAAGTCGGTGGGCCACCAGGAGTCGTTCCAGGCCGAAGGGGTGCGCCCGAGGATGAGGACTTCCGTCTTGTCGGAGTTGAGCTTCAGGCGGCTGTCGTTCATCCACTCGGCGATGGCTTTTAGTCCCTCGTGGAGGTTGGTTTTGGCGGTGAGTGGGTCTTTGGTCAGGGAGAGGACGAGCTGGGTGTCGTCGGCGTAGGAGATGATGCTGAGGTGATGTTGGCGGGCCAGTTTAGCGAGGGGGGCCATGTAGACGTTGAACAATGTAGGGCTGAGGGAGGAGCCTTGGGGGACGCCGCAGATGAGGTTGGTGGCTTTGGAGCGGAAAGGGGAGAGTCGTACTCTCTGGGTTCTGTCGGAGAGGAAGGATGAGATCCAGTTGAGGGCTTTATCTTGGATGCCGGCTTCATGGAGGTGGGTCAGTAGGGTGCGGTGGCAGACTGTGTCAAAAGTGGCAGATAGGTCGAAGAGGATGAGGGCCGAGGTTTCGCCTTGTCCATTTGACTTCTGATGTCATCTGTGGCGGCGAGGAGTGCAGTCTCGGTGCTGTGGTTTCGTCTGAAACCGGATTGAGAGGGGTCTAGGATGGAGTTGTCTTCGAGGAAGAGGGCGAGCTGTGTGTTGACGATCTTCTCAATGACTTTTGCTGGAAAAGGGAGGAGAGAGATCGGTCGGAAGTTTTTGAGGTCGTTGGGGTCAGCCTTGGGTTTCTTGAGAAGGGGTTGGATTTCTGCGTGTTTCCAGCTGTCTGGGAAGGTGGCGGAGTCGAAGGAGAGGTTGAAGATCTTGCGGAGTTTGGGGGCGATGATGGCATTGGCTTTGTTGAACACGTGATGTGGGCATGGGTCCGTGGGGGAGCCTGAGTGGATGGTGTTCATGGTTGTCATTGTTTCGGTGTCGTCCACGTGGGTCCAGGCGGTGAGGCGGCAGGCGTCTGTGGAGATGTCAGGGGTGGGGTCTGGCGGCGGAGTGGTGTTGAAGCTGTTGTGGATGGTTGTGATTTTCTGGTGGAGAGGTTGTCGCAGAGTTTCAGGGAGGGCGGGATGTCGTTGGAGTTTGCGTTGGGGTTTGAGAGTTCCTTTATGATGCCGAAGGGTTCTTTGCAGTCGTGGGCGTTGTTGTTGATGCGTTCAGTGAAGTGGGCGCGCTTGGCGACTCGGATCCGTTGGTGGTGTTCATGGTTGGCATCTTTGAGGGAGGCGAGGTTGTCGGGTGTGCGCTCTAAGATCCACTTCTTCTTGAGCTTCTGGCAGTGGCTTTTGGAGGCGGTCAGTTCGTCTGTGAACCAGGCTGGTTTTTTCTTTCCTTGGTTGGCGGTGGGTTTCTTGAGTGGGGCTAAGGTGTTGGCGCAGTTGAGGATCCATTGATGGAGGTTGATGGCGGCAGTGCTCGGGTGGGTTGAGTCGGGTGGTGGGTTTTTGACGAGGGTGCTGGTTAGTTGGTCTTGGGTGATTTTTCCCCAGCGGCGGTGAGGAGGTAAGGGGATGCGGTGGTGTTCGGTGATTTTCGTATAGGAAAAGTGGACGCAGTGATGGTCGGTCCAGTGGAGTTCGGAGGTGTGGCTGAAAGAGATGTGGTTGCTTGAGGTGAAGAGGGGGTCAAGAGTGTGTCCGGCGATGTGGGTGGGAGTGTTGACCAGTTGACGGAGTCCGAGGTTGAGGAGGTTGGAGGTCAGTGATGCGGTGTTGACTTCGTTGTTATTTTCCAGATGGTAGTTTAGATCTCCCAGGAGGATGTAGTCTGGGGAAGTGAGGGCGTGGGTGCTCGCGAGGTCGGCGATGGTGTCGCTGAAGGGGGCTCTTGGTCCTGGAGGGCGGTATATGAGGGTTCCTCTGAGGGTCGTGTTGGGGTCCGTGTGGATCTGGAAGTGGAGGTGTTCGGCTGTCTTGAGGGTGTCGTCCGTGTGGGTGTGGATTTTGAGTGTAGATTTGTGGGTGATGGCTATTCCGCCGCCGATTCCGTTGGTTCGATCTCTTCTGGTGATTTTGTATCCCTCCGGTATGGCGATTGCGATGTCCGGGGCCGAGGAGTCGTTCCTCCAGGTTTCGGTCAGGAAGGCCACGTCAGGGGCGGTGGTGTCGAGTAAGTCCCAGAGTTCGATGGCGTGTTTTCGTGCGGAGCGTGTGTTGATGAGGATGCAGTTCAGGTGGTTGGTGTTGGAAGTTCTTGTTGTTGGCTTCGCCGTTCTGTCGCAGGAGAAGTTGCAGGTGCGGCAGGAGAAGGGTCCTTTTGTGTGCTTCGGGGTTGCAAGGAAGCACTCTGCGGAGGGGCCGGGGTTGAGTGCGCGGAGTTCGTTGGTTGAGTAGCGGACGCAGGGTCTGCGGGGGGTGCGGGGACCAGGGGGGGTGGCGCTGGGCGCGGTCCAGGCGCGGACAGGCGCAGAGGGACCGTCTGCGTGGTGATTCTCCTTCTGCAGGGGGTGGGGTGCTGGTGGCGTAGTTGTTCCTGTCCACTAGCGCTGGCGGAGGTGGAGGGCTGTTCTTCAGTTTGGCTAGTGTCAGGGGCCCGTTGGTGTGCCACTGCCTCCCTCAAGGTGTTGGCCATGTCTGCCAGCACCCATGCAATGGTGACCAGGGTGGTGTGGATGTCTTTCAGGTCCTCCCTGATCCCCAGGTACTGTCCCTCCTGCAGCCACTGGGTCTCCTGCAACTTGCACATTATCTGGCCCATGGTCTGCTGGGAACGGTGGTATGCTTCCAGGATCCCTGCAAGTGCCTCATGGACAGTGGGTTCCCTGGGCCTGTTCTTCCCCTGTCACACAGCAGTCCTCTCAGCTTCCCTGTTGCCTGTGCCTCTGTCCCCAGAACCGTGTGCCCACTGACCCCAGGTCTCTGATTGTCTTGGGTTTGTGGGGTTGCCTGGGGTCCATGTAGCAGTGGACACACTACTGATTGACATGTCCTTGGGACCGAGGTATGGGCCCACTGGGTGGGTGCTGTGCTGGTGTTTCCTGAGGGGGGAGGCTCTGTGGAGGATTGGGACTGTGACAGGGTATCCGACTGTCCAGAGGTCCCTGATGGGCCAGGTTGGTTATCGTGATCCAGGCATGCAGAGCTGCTTTCATCACTGTGGGCCTCTTCTGTGGGGGGACTGGATGTTAGTGGCACCTCTTCTCTGGTGACGTTGAGTGGGGGTCCTGTGGGGATTACATGCACTGTTATCGTATCTGCGTGTGCCATCTTGTGCATGGGTATGTTTGGCCCTATGGTTGTTATTACCAAGGCAGCTTTGGCTTGTGTGAGTTGTGATTCAGTTGGCTAAGTGATTATCACTAGTGTGCATGCTGTGGTGATGGGTGTCCATGCAGGTCTGTGATGGGTATCCATGCATTGTTGTTGCATGCAGTGCTTGGTATTGGGATGGGTGGGTTGTGATAGTGGGGGTATATGTGCTGTGGTGAAGTGATGGGGGTGAGAGAAGAGGTAGGAGTTGGTGATGGTATGCAGGTGGGGGGGTGAAAGTAGTCCTCCTGCAAGGCCCTCAGCATGCATTATTGCCAATACTTGCTCCTCCCATGTTGTTAGTTGTGGGGGAGAAGGTGGGGTCCACCGCCAGTCCTCTGTACAGCTACCTGGTGTCTTGCAACCACGGAGCGTACCTTCCACCATAGGTCGTTCCACCTCTTCCTGATGTCATCCCTTGTTCTGGGGTGCTGTCCCATGGCGTTGACCCTGTCCACGACTCTCAGCCATAGCTCCATCTTCCTTGCAATGGACGTCTGCTGCACCTGTAATCCGAATAGCTGTGGCTCTACCCGGATGATTTCCTCCACATGACCCTTATCTCCTCCTCTGAAAACCTGGGGTGTCTTGGGTGTAGTGTGAGTGGTATGTGTGAGGGTGTGTGGGGTGATGTGTTGGGGTGTGTGCTGTGAGGCACGTGGATGGTATGTGGGTGATGGTGTTATGTGGCTCAGATTAAGTGGGTGCTCCTGGCTTGCCTCTCTCTCTCTCAGTTGGCAATATATTTATTTAATCGTAAAGGGTTGTGGGTAATGTGGGTGTGTGTTTTATATTGGATTGGGTGTGTGGGTGTGATGTGTGTATGTGTGTCTGGTGTGTATAGTTTGAATTGTTGAATGTGGTGTAGTTTTGTTAGTGTGTGTGTATTTTGAGTGCAGCGGTGTGTACCGGCAATGGTTTACCGCGGTTGAAGGACCGCCGTGGTGATTAGGGCATCCCGATGCTGTCGGCCTATTTCTGTTGGCGTAATGGTGTGGGTTTTGGTACCGCCAGTTTATCACTGACCTTTGGGCTGGCGGACTTGTGTGGGTGTCTGTATATTGGCGGATTTCTCTGTGTGGGTCATAATACCCGTAACGGTATACTGCTGCGGTCACAGTATGTTGGCGGCCATCAGCACGGCGGTCTGCGGCATTTACCACCAGGGTTGTAATGAAGGCCTTTGTGTCTATAACTCCAAACACAAACCCAGGGCTCACTTGCAGAATTACCCTTGTTTATTAACACACAATTGAAGTGAACTCACCTGAAAGGATATCATTTCTACAGTGTGTGAAGTAGGAGAAGTGACATGGCTGCAACTCACAGGGGGCCTTGTTTCTGTTACTTCAACCATCTGCCTAGTGTTTGCTTGTCCAAACACCCCTGTTTGTTAACTCCTAAATAAAGTGTACTCACCTGGGAGGATATCATTTGTCAAGTGTTGGGAAGTAGAGGGACTGACCTGACTGCAACTCCCAGGAGGCCTTTTGTCTGTCACTCCAAACACCAACCTAGGGTTCACTTGCACAATTGCCCTTGTCTATTAACACACAATTGAAGTCTTCTCACCTGGGAGGATACCATGTGTACAGTGTGTGTAGTAGAGGGACTGACATGCTTACAACTACCAGAATTCCTTGTTTCTGTTTCTCCAACCACCAGCCCAGCATTCACTTGTCCAAATGTCCCTGCTTGTCAACTCCCAAACGAGGTTCACTCACCTGGGAGGATACCATTTGTCAAGTGTTGGGAAGTAGAGGGACTGGTCTGACTGCAACTTCCAAGAGGCCATGTGTCTGTAACTCTAAACATCATCCCAGGGTTCACTTGCACACTTACCCTTGTTTGTTAGCACACAATTGAAGTGTATTCACCTGGGAGCATGCCATTTGTACAGTATGTGTAGTAGAGGGAGTGACATGACTGCAACTCCCAGAAGGCCTTGTTTCTGTTACTCCAACAACCAGCCCAGGGTTCACTTGTCGAAATGCTCCTATTTGTCAACTCGGAAATGAAGCTTAGCCACATGGAAGGATACTATTTGTCAAGTGTTGGGAAGTAGAGGGCCTGACCTGACTGCAAAGCCCAATAGGCCATGTTTCTCTAACTCCAACCATCAGCCCAGTGTTCACTTGCCCAAATACATCTGCAAGTAAACTCTCAGATGAAGTTTACTCACCTGGGGGGAAGTATTTGTCAAGTATTTGGGAGTAGAGAGGGTGACCTGACAGCAGCAAATCCCATTAGGTCCTGTTTCTGTAACTTCAAACTCCAGCACAGTGTTTCTTGTCAACTCACAATTCGAAGTGTACTTACCTGAGAGTGATGAAGCACAGATCACGCTCAAATCAGAGACGTATCTGTCTACATAGCTCAATCTTGATTTGCGATGCCAAGATGAAACTATTGAGGACAAGAATGCACATTACCCAGTGTGTACAACAAATATTCATAAGGCCTCAAGATCCATCACCAGATTGGCAGCAGAGTCAGACACATTGACCCAGCACTGTGCACATGATGACTCCAGTCACATATACAAAAAGGTTTTGGGTCGTCTGCATCCAACTCAACTAGGCCCCAAAATGGCAACGTCATATCTTGACTCTACACTGTGTTGGCTGCACTGGTGGCAAGCTGGCATTTTCATTCCATCCTGAAAACTGTAACTCGTCTGCACATCTCAGAAGCTGCTTGGTCCAAATTGAGTTGGCAATCCTCACACACATTATGTCAAATCACCCAGTACCATGGTTACTTGCCACAATTAGATTAAATACAAATTAACTTTGTCCAAGGTCTCTGCTTTCTGTAACAATAAACTGTTGGAGTTAGATGTCCCAAAAACAACTAGTAACAATGTACATAGTACATTAACATGTGGATCTGCCGCTGGGCCCACAGAGGCCACAGAACAAACTGCCACTTACTCCCTGGATAAAACCCTCAGTGACAATGACACTCATGGATGTCTGTACGTGGAGTATGGTTCTGGCCCACTTGGGCTTCCTGGTCAGACGGCAGCAGTGAGTGTCACTGATCCCAAAAAGTCACCTCTTAGCCCTATTGCTTCAACATCCCAGGCAACCATTCACCCTAACCGGTGTCCCTAGCACAGTTTCCACCAACTCCTGCCCCTCAGCCCTTGATCTTGAGGTTCAGCACAACACTTCGGATAATGACGGCCTAGAAACAAGCTAGAGAGGGCACCCTGCGGCAAGGGGAAATACCCGTGGGGGTAGGGTGCATGAGAAGAATGCTGTGGGCCTGCAAGGTGAGGCCACTGGTGCTGCTCTTGGCCAGGACACCATCAGCCATTAATTGAGTGTCTATCAGGAGTCCCAAGACATGATGAACCAGTTGTTGACCGAACTCCGGGAAATCAAGGAGCTACAGTGGGACATGCAAAGCGAAATGTGGGAACAGACCCACAATACCAATATGGCTTCCATAACGGGTGTTGAGGGACATAAACACCACCCCTGAGAGGACTTTTCAACACCAGTCTACCGCTTCCTTTGGTGCATCAACAGCAGGCTCATCAACATCGGTGCCAGCCATTCGAAGGAAGGTCCTGCCAGAGGAACAGCAAGCCCCAGACTTCCCTGCCACTGTAGCAGCAGATCTCCCCCGACGCAAGCAGGGACATCCAGCAAAGAATCAAAGAGGTGCAGATGACAAGACACCCACCACATCCAGTAATAACCCTCTTCCTTGAGGACCTCCTTTGTGTGTTACACATTCACTCTGGACTGACCCTGAACCACATTTCAGTTCCAGTGGCAGGTATACTCTGGATGTTGGACTCCCAATGGTATAGCATCTACTCTAATGATTTCAGTCACCATGACTGACCCCTTCACATTTGAATTGTTTACATGTATATTTTATGTTAATTATAGCTGCACAATAATTTCACCCTTTAATGACTCATTGTCTGCTGATTTTGATTTCATATTTAACCATGTAGCTAGGCCAGACCATGTGAACTGTACAATGATGATCCAAGGTACTTGTTCAAGGTGGGATATATATTGCATGTACACAGTGTCCAGCTCAGGATTAGAACCCTCCCACACAAACACATACATACAAGCTGCCCAAAGTAAAAATGTTATTACAATGTTCAGCACATAGGCTGTCAACATGTCATTACTATTGGAAATCATGAATAATTGCCTCATACTTAGTAAATGGAACAAATTCACAGGTAAGGGGCTCCCAGTCAAGTAAGGACCCCCAGACAATTGAAGGAAGGGATTTATCATTCATTGTCCTGTATAATAGACACACATTGATGTGGTTGATGTCATCAGCTTGGCTTTATCACATCCCACAGCATAGTAATTCAACATCACATAAGCCAAGCTACAGACAGATGACAGTACAACAGTCCCTATCACAGAGCCATCATAATCCAATGCTCGTGCATCTGGTGGTATGGCACAAACATATATCAGTATTGTGGCACAGGCACTGAGGCCTACAGTGATGAAAGACATCTACAACTACATAGAGTGTTCAGCCAATGTGAAGTAAAAATGACGTGGTCGTGGTCTAGGACTACATTTGTCATGCCCACATGATGACACATGATGCACCAGGCCCACCACAGGACACAAAACAATTCCAGTAGGCACTTCTGACCTTCTAGCCAAACACTGTGCAAGCTGTCTTGGCACAGGCCTCATACACCCAAACTCTGTGACCTACATTACCTGGAATAATCCATGTCCACTTCGTATGTCAAAGCAGCATCACGTAACTGCCAATGTCACATCCCTGAAATCCCCACATGAAGCTGTCATGGTGAAGGTACCTGTACAACAAACAGAACAAGGAGTATAGGCTTGAAATCATGTATAAGACACAAGTCACATAGAAAACATCTGGAAAACAAAGTACATTGCAAGGAAACTGGCACAAACAAAGCAACATCATCAAGGTGGGGATGTGTCAAAATCTATCTTATCAAGCAGCCTTTGGCTGACTATTGCAAAGTATTAGCTCCCTAGCTGTATACAAAACACTCAATTCAAAACATTCTCACAACTACACTTCATTGTACAGTGACAGTAATGACACCACATGACATACTTACACTCATGAAAAGTAGCGTGGATGAGATCTTCTCACAAGTCAGCTCCTTCGTCTTCACCACTGTCATCCTCAGTTGGCATTTCTGGATTCCCACCCTGTGGCACTGCAGGCTCACCCTCTTCTTGGATATACAAGATATTCCTCTGCAGGGCAATGTTGTGGTGCAGGCAGTATGCAACCCTGAACTGATACTCTTTCCTGTGTGAGTAAAGGAGGGCTCCACCAGTCCTGTCCAGACACCTAAATCTGGCCTTCAGGAGCCCAAAAGCCCACTCCACTGCCCGTTGTGTTCTTGCATGGACATCATTGAAGCAGACTCCCCCTGGCATAGTTGAATTCCTCAGTGCTGTCAACAACCAAGTATGGTTTGGATGTGCTGAATTTGCTGTTAAGTAATGGGACATATGTGCAACAATGAGTCACTCACTTCATGATTGTAGCACCTGACATTGCTCACACACAATCTGGACAGAAGTGACTTACCAACCAGCCAGGCCCTCTTTGGGAGCAGTTGTGACATCAGCTGGGGTATGGTGCTATTCCTCACTAAGAAGGAATCATGGGCTGATACAGGATAATGGACACACATATTTGAAATGTAGAGATCTGCCTAACATACAACTTGCATGTTGATGGAATGGAAGTTATTTCTGTTGCAATAGACTTGTTCAGTGGCCTGTGGTGTCACCGAGTCAACATGTGTGCCATCAATGGCCCCCACCATATGCGGGAGGTGGGCAAAACCATAAACGTCAGACTTCACATTGGCTAAATTCTCACATCGTGGGAACCAGATATAGCTGTCAATGTTTTTGAGCATTACTGAGAGGAAATTCTTCAACACCGGATGAACATAGGTTGGGACGAACCAGCAAGTAGGGCCACTGTATGTTGGAGGGACCCTGTGGCCAGGGAGTGCAATACTGACATGACATGCAATGAATGGTATTCAGTTTGGATTATTGTCAGTTGGCATCAGATAGTGCTCCAACTGCCGGCCTAAGTCCACCATTGTTTGCACATCCAGGTGGTATAACTGGATAATGTGGTATTGCTCCATGGTCTGAAGGTCTGGCTATGGATGGTAGACAGAAAGTTGTTGCATCCTCCCTCTCCCAGGGTACCTATGTGTGACAAGACATGATTTCTAACATTAGTCAGTGTGCCCACAGCAACATACATGATGCGTGCCAACAACATCATGTGACAAAACATTTCTGACTGGATAGACATGTCACACAGTACACATCCCAGCTGGCAACTAAACAAGGGTCACATGTGACCCCCATTGTTGTCAACATGTGTCCACATCATGGATTCGGGCGAAGCCCAACTATCTGATACACAATTGCCCCTCAAAATGTGACTGCATTTTCTAACTGTCAAAAATACCTTCAGCGGTGGTGGGCCATGCACCGCCGTCAAATGGCATTGTGCCCTGCAAACCACTATACAGGTTGTTGTGTAGTAGGACCTACATAACAAGACAAAATAAGGATGCTACTACATATATATTGTAGCTGTGACATAATTTACAAAGCCATGTACAGTATTTCAGGCCACCAAAATGGCAGATGCCTGACTTATTCTACTGTACATTGGGAACCGCCCGCAAACGCCGACAGAAGTCATCTGCACAGTAGGAAGTTCCAACCACAACAGACACAGCCATAGGCTAACATTGTTGCCTGTGGTGGTCGTGGCCCAGTGGCTGTGGCCGCCGGTGTTGATGACTGCATATGTGGAGTACGTGACTGCAATGTTGGTCAAATTCACTCACTTGACTCCTGACACTGCTGCTACCAACACCTCCAGTACTTGAGCTGCTGTGTACCACCTCAGGAAGCAATCATGTCACGTCCAGCAGGTGATACAGCCCCTGCCTTCTCTCCAGTGGAGCTGAGGAGGCTTGTGAATGAGATCCTTCCCCTGCATGGACAGCTCTATGGCTCACCAGAGGAGCAGGCCAGTATCTCATGTGCACAACTGACTTTGTTCAACTCCATCCTTTTCCTCCTCACAGGCATCCCTGTGTGCCAGTTAGACTTCTTGTGTACCTGTTGTTACAGTATGTGCAGCATTGCTGGGATGTACATAGTGCAGGTTTGGTAGCCAGTACTATAGGTTGTGTACCTTAACATTGTGTTGTGTGATGATTTGGGGGTCCTAGATCCTCCTTGTGTTTCATACATGTAACTAGGCAAGGAGACTTTACCACCTTCCAATTACATTTCTTTCTTTATGATGGTTGTAAATGTTAGACAACATGTATGTGCATGACAGCATGAGCTGGGTATGCATCTTGACTGGGGCATTTGAGCATCTTGTAAGCAATGTGTGTAGTGCCCTGAATGCCTCAGTCCAATGATTAGATTAGGAATGGGGACATAGGTACATCCCAGAAGTAGTCCATATGTATATTTTGCATCATTGTCAATGTGTGTGTTTAATTCATGACAGGTTCCTTGCTCCCACAGCTCTTATGTCACTCTCACATAAGTCATTATTGTCATGTATAGGCTTATTGCATGAATGACCAACCCACAGTGCAGACAGCATGAGGATTCCTGGGAGGCCATAACATGTGAATCAGTAGCTTGGTCATATAGAAAATCTTTTACAATGAATATCTTTGTATGTTGGATGCCATCTCTCTAGTTTAGACACATATGTCCAAAGGAGTGTTCTGTGGTACAGGTACTTACCACAGAACCCTCCTCCGAAGTGGCATGAGTCTGCATTTGGTAGGCCACATGTCCACACAGGCATAGGGAACACACTTTCTCTACCTGTCATGCCATCCCCTTCATTGTCACTCAAGTAATGGTGAAGTCTGTACTGTAGATGTTCCCTGTAGGGAATCTATGCAGTGAGTCAACCTCGCTGAGTGTGAATATATTGGTCCATTCAGACCTAAGCATTACCCTTCAGAAGCTTCATATGTGTGTAGTGTTTCATTGTGGCTCACATCACACTGCATGTTGCTAGAACAAGGGCTACCTGATGTGAGTAGGTTTGCTTTGTCATTATAGGCCATTAGCAGGGTAGTGGGTTAGTCCACATATGGATACAAATGTCAGAAGTCATGTCCCTGTACTTATTGGCTTGTGTACTTTACGCTTATGGTGAGTTGACATATTGATCATTTTTTGATTGGTGTTTCTGACATGTGTGTGACACCACTATTTATGCAAAAACTTGTGATTGTAATCAATTGATTTCTCTTGCATCCTCATAGGTAAAGGCCTATCGGAAGAAGGAGACATAGAAACCTATCACCTGGAAGGTGCAGACCCTGGGGGTCCACAGCCGGCAGACACTCACTGTTACAAGAGGTGGAAGGACGTGAGACGCTGGGACCGAAGATGGCAGAGATCCAGCTGATTCTGTCCTCCCAATGTGTGTGGCATGCACATCAGACCGTGACCCGCCTAATGGCCCACATTCTGGTGGTCGAGTACCCCTACCTTGATGGGCATTTGAGAGGAGTGCAACAGTCACAACTGGTTGAATACAGGGCATACTCCTGCCTGTCACATTGCCAGGTTAATGTGTTAGGTTCTGACATCTCCTCCTGAGGATTAGGGATGAGCCATGTGTGACACAGAACATGAGTAACTGTTTGTGTAGATAGGTAATGTGGTGCATACTGATTTGGCTTGCCTATTGGAACAGGTACCTAGGACACAACTGGGTACAATCCACAAACAATTTGTTCTCCAGGGACAACACGTGGCTGCGTACATTGGTTTATCAAGTACTGTTTGTTGTTGTGGGTATAATTTCTATGCTGCAGTGTTACAAGCCAAAGAAAAAGAAGTGATGGATCACTGCCCTTATCCATGTGTCTGGGCAAATAAGTAAATTGGCATCTACCTCCCAGAGGACACTTCTCTTCAGGGTGTGACAAGTGCAGGTTTTAGGAGCATCATTTCTTATTGTTGTGTTATTGTGTATGTGACAAATACATGTGTGCATGACCTTGTATTGGATCTGTGGGAATGAAGTTGGCATTGGCTTACTATTGTATGACAACAGGTAACTGAGATATTCTCCATGAAGCAAAGCATTGAACGTGACTTGGCCTCCTACTTGTTTAATTGTTACTGTGGTTTCCTGCGGACAATTGTTGACAGATGGCGTGCATGCATATGGTATGGTACATGTAGGAGGCACTTTGAAGCAGTTTGTTTCTGGGGCCTACTTGACCTCATGGTAGTGTTTGCTAATCACAGCTGTTGCTCAAGTGTGATCAGGAACATGTGGTAACCCTTTTCCTGTTTGTATTTGCAGCATCAACCCAGGCAAGCAAAGGAGACAGGACGCAACCAAGTGGGGAAGCATCTGGCCACGGTACCTCCGATCATGACACCACTGAAACAGAGGGACCCAGTGGCCTGGAGGGTGAGGTGGGAGTGAGGGGAATACCATGGAGGAGACAGGACTCAACGTCATCATCATTATTGGATTATACTTCCAGTGGCCCCCTCCCTAGTGGTGGCAGACCCACCAGGACCTCCTGTACCATCTTTTTTCTGTACCATCAGTTCTATCGCCACCCCCCATTGCTCCCCACTGAGCTGGCTGTGTTCTCTGACCCAAGAGGTTGGGCATCTCCTTTGCCACAGCCTTTCATACATGTGACAGAGAAACTTTGTTCTCTAGGTCACCTACAGATCAATACTTTCCCTTGGTAAGTGGGGAATGTCCATTGACATGACTTTTGTGCCATCACTGTTGCCAACATTCCTTGTGTCTACATGTTACAATTGTCCCTTTCTCTTTAGACAAAATGTGTACACTGCTGTTTCATGCATGTTCTACCTGTGTTCATGGGATGATGTCAGTATTCCCTCACATATGTGCATGCCAACCTGTGTTTATAAAAGGACATTTGCAATGGGGCTACATTTCATGTGGTGCCACAGACAGGAGTGTGTCACCATTGATTGTTGGCTGGCCCATACTCTCACCCATCATACATGTAATTTGGCTTGTATAACTGCAGTAACAATGAAGGACATGACAGGTAGAACTGGAGTTTTTACCCACAATGTGCAGTTCCATTACATTAATGTGGCATCATGTGGAAACATGCACTACACATTTGTACTGGGGAAGGTTTGTTACCTGTCTGTTGGCATGCATCATGGACTGACATGCAGTTATGTTGGAATCATATATGGTTGAAGATAAGCACAGACATCTGGGTTTGTAGGACCACAATAGAGACAGTGATGTAGCTTCCCATTGCCAAAACATATTGAGGGCCTTGTACATGTATATGTAAATCTGTGAGCCTCTCCAGCAAACAATGTACTAATGGTGTCTACTGATGCAATCGGAGGATGTAATTGTAGGGGGTGCCAGACATTAGTGGTATTTTCCCCTGGGCTTGATGATTCATTGTGTGATTGATTTTAGAGACATTTCTCCGTGACATTCAGCACATTTTGCCGACAGTGTACATTTCCATGCCAAATGTGTAGCATACCTGAGCAACATTAAGACTACCTCCATGACTCCATTAGGACAAATTTCACATGGTGAAGTCTGCATTGTTGATATGTTTCCAGTGTGACATGACTATTTCCATGTCACCTTTTCCAGGCTACTGTACTGTTGTCAGCAACATGGCTGGTTTTAGGAGTGTCACTTCTTATTGTTGTGAAATTGTGCTTATGACAAATAGATGTCTGCATGACCTTGTGTGGGATTTGTGAGAATGAAGTGGGCATCGGCCTAGTATTGTATGGTAACAAGTTACTGATGTATGCACCATGAGGCAAAGCATTGAAGGTGATGCGGTCTCCTACCTCTTCAATGGTTGCTGTTATTGACCAACTTCTGCCATGCAATTGTAATTGTCTAAGATCCTGATTTTCCTGTGGGTAATTGTTGACAGATGGCATTTATGTATATCGTTTGGTATATGTAGGAGACACTTTGATGTAGTTTGTTTCTGGAGCCTACTTGACATCATGGTAATGTTAACTAATCACATTGGTTGTTCAAGTGTGATCAGGAACATGTGGTAACTCTTTTCCTGTTATATTTTCAGATTAACCCAGGCAAGTGAAGGAGATAGGAAACAGCCAAGTGGGGAAGCATCTGGCCATGGCACCTCCGCTCATGACACCAACAACACGGAGGGACCCAGCAGCCCGGAGGGTGAGGAGAGTGCCACTGGGGAGACAGGACTCAACATCGTTATCATAGGATTCTACCTCCATTGGCCCCTCCCTAGTAGTAGCAGACCCATTAGGACCTACTCCTGAACTATTTTTGTCCACTACCCCCAGTTCTATCGCCACCCTCCCTGTTGCTCCCCATTGAGCTGGCTGTGCCCTCTCACCCAAGAGGGTGGGCGATTCCTTTGCCGTAGGCACCTCCACCCCAGCCCTTGCTACCCCTGCTGCTGTGAGTGAAGAGGCTATTGACCTCCTGAGGAACATCACTGTGGGGCATACTGATATTCTGAATGCCATCCAGGGATTGGTCAGCCAACATTAGGGGACCATAATGCCATGTCTGGCTTACAGAGATTTTTTCAGGCTCTGGCCTCCTCACTGATGGCAGCCAGTCACCCCTTACATTCTTCACACCCTACACCTCCCTCTTACCAATCCCAATCCCCTATTTTCCCACCTCTCCTAAGCACATAGACATATCTGCATGCACCCACCTAAACACACCCAGCAGCACACATCAACACAAACACCACAAGACACACCGGCCTGCAGGCTCCCAACATACACCTGCAAACAAGACATCAGCCACCACTTCACCAGGCACCTCACTACCCCCACTGCTCCACACACCACTACCAGCATGCCCATAGGCACACCACAGTAGCCAGTGACACATCCACTACATCTGCCATATACCCAGACACCAGTACAACACACACTGACATCCACCAAATCTACCATACCTACAAACACTACCACAGCACCCAGAGACATATAAACCACATCCAGCATACCGACCGACACCACCTAAACAGACACCCACCACATCCAACATATCCGAGGACACCACCCCAACAGACACACAAACATCCACAATATCGTGCCTACCCACAGACACCACCCCAACAGACACATACACATCCACTACTCCATCACCCAGCACCTCCACCTACCAGCCCTCAAGACACGCAAATGCCCACACTCCCACATGCAACAGACACCACCCAAACAGAAGCATACCTCACACACACACACACACCGAAGATATCTATAACTGCACACCAGACAACCACTCCCACAATCTCCAAATCCCCAACCCTTTCTGCAGACCATCCCTGTTTCCCCTTTTTGAGATTGCCTTTGTCCCTATTTTCTCCACACCCTCCCAAGACCAAGAGGGCCCCACCCACATCTATCTCAACCCATTCCTTCCACATCTAAGTCCTCTCCTGGAACACCTTCCTCCTGCAAGCACCCGAACCCCTCCCCCAAGAAGAAGCCCACCCTCCCAAGAAAAAGTTTCCTTTCCAAACCCTAAACCATCCATCCCAATTCTGACCTCACCCCATCCAAGGATCATCCCTGAGGTGCCTGCCTGCCCACTTGATTCCTCTTCCTCTGGAGGTTCCCTGGCAGTGATTGCAGTCACGTGTTGGCATAGTGATGTGCATAGACATATCTATATGGAATGGCCAATGGCCTTTGCTCTTATGCATTTTGAGTTGATAAACCCAAGTAGTTGTTTTTGTCTGGCACACATTTGTCCTGCAATTAATTTTCTACCTTTATGTTGTTCCTGAGTAACTTCTGTTGAATGCCTACAGTTGTGTGTGTTTCATTCTGATTGCTGATCCATTTGCTGTTGTTGGTAATATCTGACTTTGTGGGCAGTGGTGGTGCGCCCAAGACAAAGGAAGATGTTGACTGTATGGTTATGTGGGTGTTGATCCAAATGGGGTGTCATTGCATTGTGTTCTGTTTGGTATGGTAAGGATTTCATCTTGTGTGGTCCACTGTAAGTATGTATGGTGTTAGGCTTGTTCCCCTGATATGGACTGTACATTCATCACATGCGGGGAGATTGAGTCGTGTTTGTCCAGACATGGGTGTTCAGTTGTGCTAGCTTCCTTTGCATTTGAATGCACATCAGTCCATTTTGATGTGTGTACCTTGCAGCTACTTCATCTATATGTATGGTCCATGCTTTTGCAGCTGTATTTGCTTTCTTGACTTGTATTTCCACTTTATGCACATAGGCTTGTAACGTGGCTCTACTAGTATTTGTCCCAGAGATACCTAAAGGGCCAGTTCCTAAGCAAATTATTTTTAGGGGCATGTGCAAAGTGTAATGTGTCCCAGGACAGCATTTCTCCATGAGTGCTATTGATACCCCCATCCCTATTATGCAGGTAGTGTTTGCATGGCAAGCTTTAGATATTTGCCTCTTAAACTATTGTGCATCCCATTGTCCTACCATTGTGCTGCAATCTGGCCATATATGGATCCATTGCAAGGTTGTTTCATGGGAGGGGTGTTTGTGTTCTATGACACATTCATACATATGTGTGTTCAACGTGACAATCCATGAGATGTGTGCAATGTGAGGGTGTAAGTTGTATTGCTAGATGTGACATTGATGTGTTGCTGCTGTTGTGTGACACAATGTTGTGTATACTACGCTGTCCCTTAGATGATCAGATGTTTGTTTTTGTGTAGTGTGGTGGTGCAGTGTCAGTGACCTGCCCAAAGGGGGCAATTAATGGCTGTGAATGACTCCAGCTGTGAACACAATGGCGCATGTACTTGGTGCCCATAGCATGGGCCCCATATCATGTTGATGAAGGCGTGATGATCTGTTGTCAAGGATATTGTCACATTTTGGTGTGTGTACTTACCATTGGTTGTGTCCACGCTGGTGTGGACTTTCGGCACCTTAGATGAACAGCAGCAGTGGCAGGACGTGTGTGATGGGTTCCATGGCAGCACAGGATGTGTAGCGCTGCCTGCACACAAGTTGCTTCCTTTATGCTCTCCATTTCCTTCAGCTTGGACGTGGTGGTTGGACTGCAACGGTCACGTTGATGGTGTGCAACATCATAATGAGTCTGGACTGTTTGTTCTGCCTCATCACCGCGGCGGTCTCCCCTGCCTGGCGGTGCCAGCTGGACCACGGCCCTCTTTGCTCCGTAGGGCCACCAACATTGTAATATAGTGGTCCGACCGCCCAGCCGATGGTGGTCGGACCGCCACCACTGCAATGGCAGTGCATGGACCACCAAACTGGTAGGCAGGCCCTTAGCTATGAGTAGAAGTAGTAAATTAACCTTCTTCACAGTGTTTTAGATTAGAATGGAAATAGTTAATGTACACTCTTCAATGATTACAATGTTATAATATGTATTTTTAGCCTGGATTTGGAAAATGTAATTTACAATCTTGTAAGCTGAACAATTTGTTCTTTAAGATTAGTTATCAAGAACTATTTAGTTAGCATTGTTAATTTAGTTTGTTTATGATTTTATATGTGAAGTAGTGTTTATATGTAAATATAACTTTTTTTTAACTTCATTTGCTTTGCAGGGAAAAAAAAAAGTTACACTGTTTTTGGCGAGGTAAGTGTTATTCATTGTACGTGTTTATTTTGCACCATGCAAATGTGTATTTCTTTACTTTTTTATATATAATTTATATTTATTTTCATTTCAGCATATATTGTTATATATGTTTTTCATTGACATGCACATATACTTATTTGTTAATGAAAAATTTTAAACATATTTCATTGTAGTGCATTTTACCAAACATTGTTTCAAACATAAGGGGGATATTTGACATACATATATATTTCACATGGTTTGTTCACTCATACAATACACATATTGTATTGAGTACATTGTCTATTCAGACGTACTTTGAAATATTAAAAATACTATAGGATTTTTTTAGTTTTTTCTAGGCCTTTTAATTTTTTTCAAAATTCGGTACATTTACATTTTCAACAGTTTTTAACATTTTAAGTTTTTACAATGTTTTTACATCATAAAGAAATAAGACTTTTTTGTTTTGTATTGTTTTCTTTGGGGTGTGAGTCTTGTTTATGTTTATTTAGTGGCCATTTATACCGCTCAGTTTATTTTGTAGTCTATCTTCTTTGTTTTGGCTGTTCCTGTTTCCTTTCATGTTTAGCTCCAATCCTGTTTTATCAGTCAGGTATGGGGTTATTTTGGCTAGTTTTTTGTATTTTATTGTTTAGAGTTAGAACGTGGTTGGAGTTTAGGTAGTCAAGTGCAGTAGGCCTAATTATATTGTAGTCACTGCTTTTTTGTGTTTTAAAGTTATGTGTTGATTTTATGTGTTTTTCTTTAAAGTGATTTGTGGCTGGGTGCTTTGTGTTTCTTTTACAGGTTTCTTATATGGGTCATCGCAGGTGCTGGTCACTTTTATAATGAATGTAATTTAAAATACCCTTCCTTTTTCCAGTTTCTTGTGAGCTTTAACATAATTTGTAAATCTTTTTGTGTTTTAAATGGTATCAGTGAATAGTTATCACTTCTTTGGAATTGTATTTTTGTCTCTGATATTTATGTATTTTGGGGGGATTTTAAATTTTTAATTAGACTAATATCATTAAATTCAATTTTTGTTTGTTTATAGGTTTCTCTAGGGTTGTTTTTGGCATTTTAGGATAGGGCTGGCTTTTGCTATTGAGTCTAGGTATGGTAGGCCTTGATTGTTTGCAAAGAGCTAGACATTGCTCCATAACATGTACATTTCTTTGATTTATTTTCAGGCTTTTAGTTTTAGTTTTGTTAGTGAATGTTCCATTCTTAATTTCTAATAGCTGTGTTATTTTTTTTACATTTCTAAAAATAGTGAGGGTGGCTTCAGCCTAGAGTTCCTTAGAAAGAAATGTGCCACACTGCCACTACATTATTGTTTTTTGCTTGTTTTACAGCAAACTTTGTAAATGTTTCACCATAATATATAGTACTTGGGTTGGCATCTGTGTCCAGAGCAGTGGGAGTCCACCAACCCAAATATTTTCAAATTAGTTTATTAAGGGAGTTAAGTTTTGTTCTTCTCTCTGATAGTAAAGAAATATTTGGTAATTGTTGTTATATTTGATCATGGTGTTAGAGCTTTTTTTGGTTTATTTTTAGTTGTATTTATTTTTGTAATAAGTTATTACATATTTATTTTATGATGTATAGCGTTTTTACTGTCAGAATTAAAATATAGCTGTCAATATTTTTGTTATATTTTCGTTCTGTGTAGTAAGTTTTAATTTGGTGATAATATTTAGTATTTCTATATTTTTGAGAAAGATAGTTGGTTTTTTGGATATTTTTGATGGCAATATTTTTGTAGTTGTTATTGGTGTTTTCTCTTTTTAAGTTATATTTGGATAATCACCATTTTGTAGCAATATTTGTGGAGTTTGATATTGGTTTCCTCAATAATGTGTCTTTCAGCTGGCAGGTTAATCTGACAGAATAGCTCCAGACCTCTTGAAATGTTATGCTTGCACAAAATCTTTTGAAAATAACAATAGACACCAACTATTAGTGTCTATTGAGTGGAAAGGTAGGCTAGTTCGCATTGTTTCTGGTGTGAGCACAATTCAACATGTATGGATGTTACATAAATTGCCTTTCTTAAATATCCATTAGACATTTTATAGTTTACCAATGTGAAAGATATAAATTACTGTTAGACCAGGCATCCATGGCCTGGTCTCCACTGTCTTTTTTGCCTCTGCTTCCCATGTTTTGACTGTGTGCTGGACTCTGTTTTTGCTGTTTTTTGGTACTCTGGGCACTTTACCACTGCTGACCAGTGCTAAAGTGCAAGTGTTCCTGTTTAAAATTGTATTGGTGATTGGCTTTTTCATGATTGGCATATTTGATTTACTAGTAAGTCCCTAGTAAAGTGCACTAAAGGTGCCCTCGGGCCTGTAAATCAAATGCTACTAGTGGGTCTGCAGCACTGGTTGTGATACCCACATTGGTAGCCCTGTAAACATAGCTCAGACCTGCCACTGCAGCGTCTGTGTGTGCAGTTTTAAACTGCTAATTGGACTTGGCAAGTGTACCCACTTGCTAGGCCTAAACCTTCCCTTTTTATACATGTAAGGTACCCCTACGGTAGGCTCTAGGTAACCCCATGGACAGGTTGCAGTGTATGTGAAAGGTGGGACATGTGCTTATGTGATTTTACATGTCCTACTACTAAATCTGATTTTCACTTGTGTAAGGCCTATCTCTCCCATAGGTTAACGTGGGGGCTGCCTTTAAATATCTTTAAAGTGCAGATTCCCTTTGAGAGCAGATGCACATTCAGTGTTTAGGGTCTCTGAACTCATAATTTAAAAATACATCTGTTGGTGAAGTTGGTATTTAGGTTGTTAGTTTGAATATGCCACTTCTAGAAAGTAGGAATTTTCTTCTTTTACCATTCTGTGACTCTGCCTGTTTGTGGATTCCCTGTCTGGGTCACTTTGACAGTTGGGATGTTTGTGAAACCCCTCTAGACAGTGAGAGAAAGGGTACTGGAGTATAGCCTGCATAACCAGATGAGCCATCTGTGCTAGAGTGGAGGTAGGAGTGGTCACTTACACCTGAATGGGCTGTGCCGGCCCTCTCACAATGCAGTCTCCAACTTCCTGGTGTGTGTCTGGGGCCTCTTATGGGCAAAGCATGATCCTGTAAATAACAGAGACTTTCCTTTGAAGTTTGCCAACTTCAAAGGCAGAAAGGGGTATAAGTATTGGACCCAAAACCCCAGACTTTTAGATCACTTCTGAATTCAAGAGGAACCTCTGCCAAGGAGAAGAGCTGAGGAGAAGTGCTGCCTCAAGAGGAACCTCTGCCAAGGAGAAGAGCTGAGGAGAAGTGCTGCCCCTGCCTGTGACTGTGCTATGTTGGGCTATCCTGCAGTTGCTGCTTCTGCCTGTGGAAGGGAACAAAGACTGGACTTTGTTGTGCAATCCTGCTTGAGAAGAATCTCCAAGGACTTGAACTGAGCTTGCCTCCTGTTTTGAAGTCAAAGACTTCTTCTGCCAGCACCTGTACTCTCCGCTTAGACTCCTGCCCTGCCAAGTGGTGCACTATCCAGTCCCTGGGCCACTGAAAGGTGAAGTTGGCGAAACAAGAGCTGAAATCCGCACACAGAACGCCATGCGGGGAAATTTTCAACGCACCATCTGCAAAGCAGCTGATAAACGAAGTGCGGCCTGCTTCGTGGCTGAAATTGATGCTCCACCTTCATCATTCCTGGGAGATCGACGCATCGCGGCTGGTGAAACAACGTGCAACACCTGCTTGCGGCTGCTGATAATGACACAAGCACCACTCAGCATGGTTTTCTCACACTGTGCAACTGGATTTCTCACGCATCGCCCCAGGGTGTCAAAGTCATCCTGACCCTGCATGAATCCGAGGTGCCCCGACCGGAAATCGACGCATCACTCTTGTGCGAAGGAAAAGATTAATGCATCGCCGACCTGACCGGAGAAGAAACAATGCACAGCCTCCCTTGAGAGGATGGGATTCGACTCATCGCTGCCTTTTCTGATGCACGCTCACCCATGCAGCTTTATTTTTTTTACACTAACCAGGTACTTTGTGCAAAATCAACATTTCCATTGTTTTCTTTGGAGTGAGACTCTTATTCTTTTGAAACTTCATATTTTGACTTATGTACTTTGGATTTTTGTCATTTTTATTTTTTTTAATTAGATACATATTGCCTGTTTTTCTGAACTGGTATGGTGTCCATTTTGTATTATTTTCACTGTATTACTGTGTGTGTTGGTACAAATACTTTGTACATTGCTTCTGGGATAAGCCTGCCTCCTCATGCCAAGCTCCCAAGGAAGTGAGTGGGGTTAACCTGGTGCGTTCCTCCTTTGCCTGACTAGAGTGAGGGTTCTTGCTTGGACAGGGGTTAGCTTGACTGCCAACCAATGACGCCCATTTCTAACAAATACCATAGATTAATTCTGAACAGCCTCAGTGACTTGGGAAAACTGCTGGGTAGCATCTTAGATCATGTCTTGGATGAAAAGACTCATGAAATGTAGAACTTCTCTCATCTGACTCTATCCCTGAGCTTAGGTTGTTGAGGGTAGGAACACTTTAGTCACACTTTATATATGCTTTCTCTACTAGTGTTACTGGTGGAAGACTTACAATGATCTTGGCTGTCTATCTTGAAAGGGTACGTGCTAACTCAGTTCTCAGTCCACCCCACTGATAAATGGATATGATAGATATATAGGGCCCCATTATGAGTTTGAAAACTTTGCCCGCCAAACATCCAACGGGGTGGGTGCCACATCTGTTCTCCTCCAGCCTTTTCATGGCAGAGACCGAGGTCCAAGCAGCACTACCCTGACTGATTAGGACCTCCGCCACCTCCAGACCGCCGGGATCTAAGATCCTAGCAGAGCAGGTGGTTCCCTGGGGATCTGATTGCCAAGGTTGTAATGTAGCGGTCGGACCGCCACATTGGTGACAGACCATACCGTCACCCTCGTAAGGAGGCCCATAATGTGTCATCACATGTACTCAAGTTAGTCCTTGCTTATCATAGTTAGATCTAGGTCAGTTTGTACCTAATTCTGATCAAGAAATTACGTGGTCTGTCATATGATTAATAGGCAAGCACTGTAGTAAAATATAATTATTCTAAGAGGGGTATAAGAACATAAGTAAGAAATACCATGTTTGTCTAGATTGCAATGACACAGCATAATAGAGGTAATTTGGAGAAATAAGTAAACACAAATAAAACCCCCCAAAACATCAATAAGGCAGTCATTCAAGGAGAAGCGTGGCTTTTTGCTTTTCTAATCTTTCTCATTGAAGATTCTCTCTGAGTATGCCATGAAGATATAGGCTAAGTGTTTGTGGAGATTATGTTGTTTTATTAATTGAACAAGCATTTGCAGGATGGCATTGAAACTGGTGCCAGCTGTCTGGTGCTGCTTGGTCGAGGAAGGAAAGGATGGGACATCACCTATTTTTGTTCAAAACATATTTTCTGGGAAAGACAGGAGTTTCTAATTCTCCTTTTCTTTTTCTAATCCCTTATGATAATAACTGAGTATTGGATATTTGTAAAAATAAATAGCTGTGGAGCTGCTTGATTAGAATGACCAAGAAAAAAACACTTTTTTTTCCCACCTGTCAACACTCTGTCACCTCAAACTCTTTTCATAGAAGATTGAACTTTATCTAACAAGGTTTCTAGAAGAACACTTTAGTTTTATGTGTTAGAAATGTGTTGCCAATGAGTAGCTGCTTTCAAAATAATTACCTGAAAGTGAGGTATTTTTTTTCCCATTTGCGGTCTGCAAAGTAATCAACGGATTATTGCCCTGAAGGGTCTATAAGCATTTTAGATCTTTAGCTGTTTATGATGGAAACTAAATATTTCTTTAACCTGTGAGATGTACTAACTCATAATTATGTTCAACCTCTTCCTTAACAATGAGAACCAGGCCAGAGAAATCTGTATCAACCACATAATCTACATTAGAATTAGAGGAATTTGAAGGTGCCTATCTGATATTCTTGTTCTAGAAGCATCCAATGTTCTCGTAAATAAACATTTTGAAGAATTTATCTTCTTAACTGCAATCTTCATTTGAGACTGAGGTACCAAAAGGTCACTTTTACTATTAGTAGGGTAAAGGGCACTTACTTCCTTTAACCCTAAGTAAAAAAGATCTACACTTTCCTTAAATAATAGAGTCTTCGGATTCGATGTGACCAGTGAATCAAGATTAATTTTCACTCTCTGGTGAACCCACTGTCTGTCTTCCTATGAAGAAAAATGAAATGTATTTTGCTTAAGATTTTGCTCATGGAAATAGAGTAGTTCAATTATTTTTAATTGCATCAATTTCTACAATTTCAGCCATGGTCAATGGAGTGTTCCTATCCTTAAAAGCACATATCTGAGCTGAATCCATTTTAGAAACAACATGTGTTTGTAAGCCACAAAACACAGGGTGTCAAGTAATTAAATAGTAATTAAATAGTAGACCAAAGGAGAAGCCACTATGCATCAAATATATATCTGCCAAAGAGCTGGTGGTAGCAGGACAAAGGTGAATTAATGACAGGCAGAAATAGAAAAGAGAATGGTTAGAAGCACTGGGAAGTGTCACAGATGAATGCAACATAACAGAATGTGGGCAGAGTCAGGGGCATCTATTTCATGAGGCTAAAGAAAATTCACCTCTGGAAAAAGTTTTATGAGGTTTATTCCCTCTTTGAAGAATGACAAAATGTGTCCTACTTTGCACACTGTTGATATCTGTTTGAGACATGGGTCTAGCTGCTCAAGTTGAGACTAATAAGGCCCAATTCACAAAGTTGAATGTACATGTGTATATTTACTTAGGTGCATACTTACTCTTATGCTTTGGTGTAACTCTGCACTTTTTTAACATTCACCATTTAAGACTGGAGATTTACATTGTAGTGTAGATTCACATATTTTCACTCTCTCAAATGGGAAGTTGGAGCCTCCGATGAAAGAATTTATAAGTGTTAAGCTACTGCTTGGACTTTGTTGGAGTTGTAGGTCTCCCTATTGGAAACTGAATGAAGTTTATTATTAAACCAAAATATTTAAAATATTTTAATGTACCATATAAATATTAATTAATTTAAAATATAAAAAAACTGAAAATGATAAATGACTTATTACATCAGGTGAATCATCAAATAAATGTGTGGAAGATAATGAAATAGCTGAAATATATGAATTAATTTATTTGTTTTAAACAATACCATTTCAGAAATTAATGAATCAAATGATTATTGTTCAGTAGTAGTAGTAGCTTCACCCGTCTCCTAGTTCAGCCTAAGCTGCTCTGCTAAGCTACCATTATCTATCAGCCTAAGCTGCTAGACACCCTATACACTAATAAGGGATAACTGGGCCTGGTGCAAGGTGCAAGTACCCCTTACTACAAGCCAGTCCAGCCTCCTACACTGAGTCCATGAGTAGTGACCCCCCCCCCAACATATACAGTCAATAAGGGTTGCCTACCTTCATGTCCAATGATGAGGGGTTGTGTTTTCTCTGTGGTCCCGTGGCTGCAGCAACAGAGAGTTCTGGTCAGTCATGTGCAGCCAGAAACAGAAGTTGATTGGGGAGAAAAGGTGAGGTTTCACTCCCTTTCACCTCCAATCTGCCAAGTAAAAAGTGGAGGTTTTTGGCCACTTTTTGCTTGGTGGTAAGACACATCGAAATCTGCTCTGCAGGAATTGTGGCTGATGCCCCGCAGTCAGACAGTCTTTCCAATAGCGCTGTTGCGACAGATGGGATGCCTTGGTGAAGTCAGCAGAACTCAGACTGGTTATATACTATGTGACTGCAAACTTCTAAATATGGTGGGTAGACGTTGGCGGGTGGGTTTCCAGTAAAAAAGTTGATGGTGGGACCGTTACCACCAACATCTAAATCAGGCCATAATACCAAGGTAAACTTTCTGGTAAACATGGTTTGGGCATCCGACCCAGGCCCCATCCCAGTGAGCCTGAAATCATGCCTATTCCCAGTCTACCATGACCATAGACTGTCACTGGTACTTAGTGGTATTCACCATTTTTTTAACATATATCCTCTCAAATTCATATTGTTGGTTCCTGTTTTTGTACTTTTGTCATTCAGGTGTGATTTTGCCTATTAAATATTATTCTATTTTTAAATTGGAATGGGAATCTTTTGTGTGTATGATGTTTTAACTAGTTTACTACTTATACATTCTTAACACATTTCCTTTAAGTTAAGCATGTCTGCTCTTTGCTACAGCTATCCGGTGAAGCACAGGTCAAATTTACTGAAACATTTGACTGTACCAGTGACTTTATTACTTGTGATGGACTACCATCTAGTCCAATTAATAATTCAAATTCTTACCATGACAAAACCAAAACTACCTATCCCAGAATGCAGTGCGATAAAAAGCCAGCACCGCCAAATATGATATTGAGATGCTTGCCAACGGGTGTTTTTAGCTATCCCCAAAACACAGTTCTAGTATTCTTTTTTTTGTTGTTTAATAGATAGTTAAATTACTTAGTCAAAAGAAATCCTGCTGAAAATGTATAAAGAAACGAAGCATAAAATTATGATGAAACACAGTAGGAAGGAATTGGTCATTAGGTCTCTGATCGTCTCCCGCCTTGAACACATAAGTTAAAAAGAGTAGGCAAACATTATTGACAAACATATTTTATTCTCGCCAAATAAGCATTTAGGTAATTTATGTGTGCTAGATAGAATAAGAACTTCGTACGATTTGTAAAGCAGCATACTTGGGCCCATGTTTATACTTTTTGACGCAAAACTGCGCTAACGCAGTTTTGCGTCAAAAAAATTAGCGCCGGCTAACGCCATTCTGAAGCGCCATGCGGGCGCCGTATTTATCGAATGACGTTAGCCGGCGTTAGCCGCCGGCGCCGTCTGGTGTGCGTTAAAAAAAACGACGTACACCAGGCAGCGCCGGCGTAGGGGGATATGGGGCTTGGGCGTCAAGAAATGGGGCAAGTCAGGTTGAGGCAAATTTTTCGCCTCAACCCGATTTGCGCCATTTTTTTTTCACTCCCAAACCCCATAGAAATGACTCCTGTCTTAGCAAAGACAGGAGTCATGCCCCCTTGCCCAATGGCCATGCCCAGGGGACTTCTGTCCCCTGGGCATGGTCATTGGGCATAGTGGCATGTAGGGGGGCACAAATCAGGCCCCCCTATGCCACAAAAAAAAATATAAAAAAATACTTACCTGAACTTACCTTAATGTCCCTGGGATGGGTCCCTCCAGCCTTGGGTGTCCTCCTGGGGTGGGCAAGGGTGACAGGGGGTGTCCCTGGGGGCATGGGAGGGCACCTCTGGGCTCCTTCAGAGCCCACAGGTCCCTTAACGCCTGCCTTTTGCAGGCGCTAAAAAACAGCGCAAAAGCGGCCTACGTCATTTTTTTTGACCCGCCCACTCCCGGGCGTGAATTTTGCCCGGGAGTATAAATCCGACGCAGTCGATTTTTTAGACGGGAACGCCTACCTTGCATATAATTAACGCAAAGTAGGTGTCCACGCAAAAAAATGACGCTAACTCCATGGACTTTGGCGCTAGACGCGTCTAACGCCAAAGTATAAATATGGAGTTAGTTTTGCGTCGGAATTGCGTAAAAAAAAACGATGCAATTCCGGCGCAAACGGAGTATAAATATGCCCCTTGATGTGCAAGTGGACAGCTTTACAACCTCTTTGGTTTAACCAAACCGTAACTGTTTTGACTTGTTTGCTTTTGTGCCTTTTATTCCCGATATATATTAAAAGGCCGAAATCCAAAAATGGGAAGAGACAAGAGACTTCTCATTGCCATGTAAGTACTGATGAGAACACTTCCAGTGATGTCACTTTCATCAATGTCACAAAGGTCGAAAGTCATGCCTCATGACTCTCCCCCGCATCCACTACCCCTGGCTAATTTGGAAGCTGGTTGAGTTTAGGTGAACACCTACAAGCATACTAGTCTGATGACAGGGTGTTAGAATGAAGCTTGATGATTGACATCAAAAGTGTGAACTGCCACCAGGAATAAGGCAGAGAAAAATCCAACGCTGAAAACGTGAATGGCGGTCACTCTGCATTTCACATTCAAGCCTCTCCTATCAGTGAGCATGTTAAGGGAGGAAAAGCAAACTGAACTTAGCTGGCGAACAACAAGCAACAAAAGAGCATGGCTTGGGATAACGATATTAGTGCTAAAGAAGTTCTGAGTGAGGTTTAGACAGATTGCTACCAGCTCTTGTGCCTAAGTGCGGAGATAGATGGTCTCTGTTACGTTTTACTTTCTTCTTCCCGTGCCACATCAAAGGTCTGTACCACTGACTTTCACAGTAACTATGAAGGGCAAAACTGTAGACTCAAAACGTTTTCTTTAAATATTAACTAATGTGTTTTGAGCTAGTAAATCGGATCTAAAATGTCAATGATACTGTTCATATTAAGTTAATAACGATTTTCAACCAACAAATTCCAAATTAATTCTTTAAAAGAACAAGTTTTACACAGTTTTATTCTCTTCAAGTTGATGTCACTTAAAGGTACTTTACTGGCAGGCAACAAAGAACTAGACAGAAAGGGCGAAAGACGTTCCGTTACAGGCATGCAGGAAAACATAAGTCCCAATCAAAAGGCAAGCTGAACTAGACATAAGGAAGCACTTCACTGAAAAGCAATGAGGGCTCCCGGGGATGGCACCTCTAGGTGTCCACCCCCGGGCAGCTTCGGGCGTTTGGTGAAGCCCAGGCCCGCAGAGCTTCCTGATTGGTTGCTCGTGTCTGTTTAGTCTCTGAATATAACAGTAGTTTTTATCCGTTATATTGAAGTGCGTCATTACGACGCTGTGACCAGATAGAGTAGGGTAAGAATAATTTTGGCCCCGCCCTCCCTCCCTCTTTCATACATTATTTTCGGTTACCAGGCCTGTGTTTTTGCTTTTGTGGGCACAGGCTTTCAGTTTTGAATCACTATGTTGTGCTGGACAGGTGGCAGTGCAGAAGGGCCCAGTAAACAGGAAAGATTGGGGTCATTACAGAGTAGGGGTTGGCAGAGGGGACACCAGGGGGCGATTGGGGAGTCACGGGGAAGGTCAGGGGAAGAAAGAAAAGGAATGGGGAAGATTGAAGCCTGGAAGACTGCTCTGAAGTTTTGGGTTGTTTTGGGGGGGGAGGGGTTTAAGGGTGGGGTGATAGTATGTTATGTATTAGTGAGGCCATTGGGTTATAATTTGTAAAATGTGTTAAAAGTTTCAGAACTGCTTGCCTGTCCAATAAAGCAGCCTTTTACTCTCTTGATTTGAGGTCTGGTTAATTCACCATCTCGCCCAATACATGTTTTAGAGCAGTGGTTCTTAACCTTTTGACTTCTGTTAACCATCACTTGTTTATAATTGGTACCCGGGGAATCCCACGCAATCATTATTGGAATTTTGGGACCCGTGACTGGTCTAAGCAATTTCAGTGGTTTGAACCACAAAACAATGCAGAAAATTACAGAACCAAGGGGCATATTTATACTCCGTTTGCGCCGAATTTGCGTCGTTTTTATCGACGCAAATTCGGCGCAAAACTAACGCCATATTTATACTTTGGCGTTAGACGCGTCTAGCGCCAAAGTATTGGCAAAGAGCGTCATTTTTTAGCGTGAACGCCTTCCTTGCGTTAATGAGATGCAAGGAAGGCGTTCCCGTCTAAAAAAATGACGGCGACGCAAATGCGTCGTATTTATACTCCCGGGCAAAAATCACGCCCGGGAGGTGGCGGGTCAAAAAAACCCGCATTTGCGCCACATTTTAACGCCTGGGTCAGGGTAGGCGTTAAGGGGCCTGTGGGCTCAAAATGAGCCCACAGGTGCCCTCCCCTGCCCCCAGGGACCCCCCCTGCCACCCCTGCCCACCCCAGGAGGACACCCAAGGATGGAGGGACCCACCCCAGGGACATTCAGGTAAGTTCACGTAAGTATAATTTTTGTTATTTTTCAATTTTTTTTGGGTGGCATAGGGGGGCCTTATTTGTGCCCCCCTACATGCCACTATGCCCAATGACCATGCCCAGGGGACAGAAGTCCCCTGGGCATGGCCATTGGGCAAGGGGGCATGACTCCTGTCTTTACTAAGACAGGAGTCATTTAAATGGCGTCTGGGCGTCGAAAAAATGGCGCTAATCGGGTTAAGACGATTTTTTAGCGTCAACCCGACTTGCGCCATTTTAAGACGCCCTAGCGCCATTTTCCCCCTACGCCGGCGCTGCCTGGTCTACGTGGTTTTTTTCCACGCACACCAGGCAGCGCCGGTCTGCTTGCGCCGGCTAACGCCATTCCATAAATACGGCGCCCGCATGGCGCTTCGGAATGGCGTTAGACGGCGCTAAATTTTTTGACGCTAAACTGCGTTAGCGCAGTTTAGCGTCAAAAAGTATAAATACGGGCCTATATTTTCACTCTGTTAATAGTGGTACATTTTCTAGGCAGTCTCTGACCCCCTGACTAAGCATCGCGGACCCTCAGGGGTCCCCGGGCCGCATGGTGAGAAGTGCTGTTTCAGAGCATGAAGACAGTCATAAACTTAGGAATCCTGTTGTCTGTTTCTGTATTACCGATGTGGAAGATGCTAATTAAAACAGGAAGTTTTGTTTTGTTTATGTCCCTTCACCTTTGGTCTATGATGCATTGATGAAAAAGAGAAAATCAGTTTGTGCAACGTTTCAATTATACAGTCACTACAGGTTAATGAAATCATTAAGTTAGAGATGAATGAATCAAGGTAAGGTCGCACACAGCAAATTCACACTGAGAGTTGTGTTGATCACACGCTTCAACATGTAAATGTATCTATTTAAAATATTTTCTGCATGAGTGTGCAATCAAAATATTGACAACGTAGGCAGACTGCTGTTGCCTAAGGTGTGCTTTGTGGAGATATGAGAATGTAATTATGTTTTTCACCTACCTGAATATAAAGCATTATTCACATTGCTTGGTACAAAGGTTAAATTATTCGCTGGCACAGAATCCAATAACATCATGATAAAGTTACTTTTGTTGTTCGGACCTGTCACAGACTATGAAGCAATTACATTTTTTGCACTCTCTGTAATGCATCTATTATTTCATATTCTGCCTCACAGTATTTTGAAACTCAGTGAAAGGTATCATATCGAACCGAACGTCGCCCTTTCATAGTTCTTTTGAGAATGTGCGGTAATACCACTAGTTGGTAAGCACATTGCCACAATAATAATGTTGTCATTACCGCAAATCTAGCTTTGTATGAGGATTAACATGTGGAAACTGTTTCTGTAAGTTTTTTCCACATTTCAAGTGGAGGAGTTTGCAGTAATTGTTTCATGGTGCTAACCATATGCACGTTCCATGACGCAAAGTGGTGCTTCTGAATTACACGTACAGTTACGCAGCCATACCATATCACTTTAAATAACTAAATGGTGAAATGTGAGGTAAAAGGCTTATTAAACAATTAACTCTACCTTTAGGCCGATTAGACCCAACGACATGGCAAGGGAGTCTTGAGTCCAAATGCAAGCAAAGAGGAGGGGACCCGATCTACAGCAGGTGGGTAGTAAACTACAGAAATAATTGTGGAACAGAGGTCTCCTCGGAACCCCATGCACCAGTGCAACTGTAACTGCTGCATCATTGATAGTTACACACAAGAACGATCCTGTGGTAAATGAGTACCAAAGTATCACCTTCACATGAGCATGTCTGCAGTCATGATGAACAACTTAGGGACTTATTTACAAGGAAATGAAGTAGCGCGGTGCCACAAGCAATCTTGCTACACTGTGCTGCGTCATGTCTAGGATACTGGGATGCACCGTATTTACAAGAATATGGCACATCTCTGTGCTCTCCCCTGTGACAGTGCTAAATTAGCTGCCTAGTACCAACGCAGGCATCCTTGCCCCATGATGCAACGGTGCCTGCATTGCGGGGGTGACTATTTTTGTGCAGGAAAGGACATCTTCCTGCACCAAAAATTCACTAATGGCGATTTGCGTCATGTGTGCTGCAGATTGCAGCACATATTGAAAGAGCAAAAGATAAGGAGCGGCTGACCACCACCTTGCAAATGTGGCATAGGGCATTATGCCCCAGAGCATTGCAAAAAGTGACGCTCTACTTGGGCAAGGGGCTTGTAACTATGCCCCTTAAAATTTAAGACACCTGTGACTAGGTTGTTTAATTGCTGACTGATAAGAGAACATATGCTTTCTAGTCAGTCAACCAGAGCAATGTGCTGACTAAATGAAGTCCTTTTTATTATTGTTTAGATCAGTCTTGTTCGGGATACCACGATTTTGGGAACACAAGAAAATGGAGTTTGGAGCACTGGAATTGCCGATGTAACTTTTCATGAAACTTACAACCGTCTCTCACTACCACCAGAATCCAAGTGGTTCCCCTTACTAAAAGAGGCAAGGGAGTCACTGGGCTCGTAAATGCAGCATCTTTTGATTTTTGGGTGCTGTCCCTCCTATGCTAATCCCAAAGTGTGGTACTTAATTGTGAAATACTCAGGAAGTCCCAATAGTAGGTCATGCTTACTAATAGAAACACATTTTCTGATTCACAAAGCAAATTTCCTTGAGTAAGCATCACTTAGGTGTGGAAATATACCTGTAAGTGACAACTATTGTTGAAGTAAGATCCAAATGGTCACAGAAAATCTGATATGAGTGTGGCATTAAACAACGTGCTTCTTTTCGCTTTCTGTCTTCGGGGCCCTTTAAGGCTGCTGACCATTCAGGGCAATATTTTAATCACTGAGAATAATGTTAAAGGTTTAACATACAGTGGATGTTTATTCGATTCTACTTTTTCCCATCTTAATGGTCTTTCCATTGTGTCTTAACATTCTCTGACTGCTTTGCAGTGTTTGTTGTTTAGCCCCTTTAACAAGTTATGAAAATCAAGCTTCACACTGTTTTTGCCATGCTGATGCTTTATGAAATACAATAACTCTTTAACATGTGTCGTACGGACCTTTGTGTCCTGTTATGTGACATGTAACACAAGCCTTGCTGTATGTTATCATGGTCACTCTTCATTGATTGTTTTGGTGTGCATGGTGGATGAATAATACCTGTTTTTCAGGACTGCTCATTCCTAAAAAGCAGGAACTTTAAAAAGCAGCACTTTAGTTTATGTAGACTTCGTTTGCTTAATTGCAAAGTTTTTCCAAAACTCATGTATCTAATTCTCACATTTTTCTAATGCTCAATTTAACAAGATGAGGAAGGGAATTTTCCATTTTCTGGGGCTTTTTAATACATACACACAAGAGCAGAAATGTAGCCAAGAGGAGAAATAATCTTGTAATTTCTGACTTGAAGGAAGGAAAGGCGATCATAGTAATAGGCTTGGTTGTACTTCCTACAATCTGTACACCTCTACACCCTTCAGTTTCAACATATGCGAGCAAGCTGCTTCCCGTCATAGGAAAGCTGATAGTAAGTTGTGTAGTTGCTCAATCTTCTCTCACAATCCAGGAAAACAAGGACCTGTATAATTTCCAATCAGGATTCAGACAGGGCTAAAACACAAAGACTGTCCTTCTGCAAATTGCTGTTGACTCACCCAGCATTATTAACTCTGTCAACTCTTGCCTAGTTGTGCTCCTAGAACTCTAATTAACATTCTGAAAGAATAGATGGGTGTTGGGGTGGTAATCCTAGATTGGTTCACCTCCTACTTGTCGAACTATTAACAAGTAGTTAAAAATTGAGCTTTATTCATCAAAGTCAGCCTAGAACAAGTGGTCACTCAGGTCTCAACCCTATCACTCTTGAAACTTTACCTAGGAACACTTGTATAGATTCTCAGTAACTTTGGGATTCTTTGCCATCTATGTGCAGATGACCACCAGATCTTTCTAAATGTCTCATTCTCGAATGAAATTTCCTATTCTGCAACACCTTCGTGAGGATTCACAGTGGATGTCAAATCACCTTCTAAGCTCAACCCAACTAAAACTTAAGGTGCCATGCAGATAATAAAATAGGTTAAATGGTGTTGATTTAATGCAGGATAAAATTTTGTGCAGGTGAAAGAGCCCTTATTAGCTGCAGTCAGAAGGAAGCATGTTGAATTTTGAAGTGATAGAAAAGGACAAAGTCAGGCCTCTGATTGATTATGTCTTGAAAATGCATGATGCAGCAAGTGTGGGGAAGGGGCAGTTGGTTAGGCATGGCATTGCATGGCCATGTCTGGCATGCTATGTTATGCTGTGCCTCTGACAGTGAAACCAAGACTGGGACTTTAGACATCCCAGTTTTAGCAAGCAGCCTTTACAGTAAGCCCACAAACGCCCAGCCTAGAACAAGTGGTTACTCAGGTCTCAACCCTATCACTCTTCAAACTTTACCTAGGAACACTTGTATAGATTCTCAGTAACTTTGGGATTCTTTGCCATCTATGTGCAGATGACCACCAGATCTTTCTAAATATCTCCTTCTCGAATGAAATTTCCTATTCTGCAACACCTTCGTGAGGATTCACAGTGGATGTCAAATCACCTTCTAAGCTCAACCCAACTAAAACTTAATTCCCATTCATCTCAGCAAAGAAGTCCACCCATGCTGTACATGGGTGGCTGGACTCCTGTTAACCTCTACATTGAAAACTGACCATTATGGAGAATACCAAATCCTTGAGCTTTGCCACTGATGTCTGACTTAACCTTGGAGGCAAATCTGTGCTATGGTAAATAATGCTCCAACAAACTAAAAGTTGGCTAGGGCGTTACACAGTTCATCCCAGAACAGAGTTGAATATTTGGAGTCTGGTTTGCCAAGAAAATTGAAGACAGCATATCCTCATTCAACACAGCAGATAAAATGTTTGAAAATGAATATCTCCCTTGCAATGGGAATCTCCTCCAGAAGACCTGAATATGAAATTGGTAGACAACATTGATACGATAGCTGAAATGATTCTGGGTAACAATATAAAAAGTGAAGCAACAATTGTGGTAAAAATAAGCAGCATTACTGAAATTCATTTTTCAAGATTATGCCTCCATAGGGAGAGCTATCCCAAGAACTAAAGCACAAAAACCCCAATTAAAACCTTAGTTTAAAGTGATTAAAACCTAAAGTTTGAGGTGAAGGAAATACCATAGAAAAGAAACGTGATACACAAAGATCCCATGGGCACAGTTGAAAAATGAGGCGAATTTCAGAAAACTAAATTTTATAAAACAGAATATTGTAGAGATAAAGAGTATGGAGGGCATTTCCTGAGAGATAGTAATATAAGGGCCTTAACTACCCCATTGGTTTACTATTTAAAATCAATGTGAAATCAATTGATTTTGAGTTGAGTTTGAGCATGTTTGTAGTTTGTAAAGAATTCTTAACATTAGACTTGTTAACCTAAAATAGATTCTTAATGTTGCCAAAGTCGTGGCATTTCCAGGATGTCCACCTGCTTTCAAATCATGAAGCTACTTCATAGCCAGTTATCTTAACTACACCAACAGTTAAATATATAGCTTTTACTTGATAGAAAACTCAGTCTGTTCCTTCTCTGTTTTCTTGCTCTTTTAACCAATTTTCTTTGTCTATAGATTGACATTCTGTACCTACATCTCTCAGAAATTACTTCAAATCCATTAGAGGTAAAGAATGATGATGCAAACCTGTTGAGGACCAAATGAGTAGGATGTCTGTCAACTGATTTTCACCTTCCATCTTCTCTTGTCATTGCAGAGTGTCAAGATGGGAGTATTGTTTATCACTAAATCGTGGAAAGAAAAGACTAGTTGCTTGAGAGTAAGTGCTCTGGTTGATTTCAGGAACTGGAAGTTCCTATGATCAGCATAGACAATTCTTTTAAGTGTGGACATCTTTCTTTTCTAACCTTTTTACATATTAGCTATCTTTTGGTTTATTGTGGTTAATTCTGAAGACGCCTTATAATCTGACTCTCTAAATTGACCTCTTTTTGTAATTTACTTACAACCTCTAAGATTGGAGACAGAGTTACATCTGAATCTAGTGCTCAGGTTGGCCTAAGCAATCTGTCACGATGCAAACACTTTGTCCTCTGACTCCACTGGGAGGGATGCACTCTTCCCTCTCTCTCTGTGTCATGGCTGTTGGATAACTGAATACGTGTTAGACCTGACAGCCTTAGCGTGGTCATCCTCAACTTTTTGCCTGCCTCCCTCCACTTTTCTGACACTGTTTTTGCTGGTTTTAGGACACTGCACACTTTACCACTGCTACCCAGTGCTAGAGTGCATATGCTTTCTCCCTTAAACATGGTAACATTGTTTCACCCCCAACTGGCATATTTGATTTACTTATAAGTACCTAGTGAAGTGCACTACATGTGCCCAGGGTCTGTAAATTAAAAGCTACTAGTGGGTTTGAAGGATTGATTGTGCTACCCACATAAGCAGCCCCTAACCATGTCTCAGGCCTGCCATTGAAAGGCCTGTGTGTGCAGTTTCACTGCCACATCGACTTGGCATTTCAAAGTACTTGCCAAGCCTTGAATTTCCCTTTTTTTCTACATATAAGTCACCCCTAAGGTAGGCCCTAGGTAACCCATAGGGTAGGGTGCTATGTAGGTAAAAGGCAGGACATTTACAGGTGTTTTATATGTCCTGGTAGTGAAAAACTACTAAATTCGTTTTCCACTACTGTGAGGCATGCTCCTTTCATAGGCTAGCATTAGGACTGCCCTCATATACTTTTTGAGTGGTAGATTCTGATCTGAAAGGGGTAACCAGGTCATACTTAGTATGGCCAGAATGGTCATAGAAACTACTGCTTATTGGTGAGGTTGGATTTATATAACTATTTTAGAAATGCCACTTTTAGAAAGTGAGAATTTCTCTGCACTAAAAGAACTGTGCCTTACAGCCTGTCTCCAATCAACATCTGGGCTGGTTGACAGCTCCCTTGTGCATTTCACCCAGACAACCACAAACACAGGGCACTCTGTCACACCTGCACTCTTCTGCATATTGAATGGGTCTTCCTGGGCTGGAAGGGTGGAGGGCCTGACACTCACATTTCAAAGGCTAGTGGCCTGTCCTCACACAATGGACTGCCAAACCCCCTACTGGACTCCCGGCAGACAGGACGGCACTGAAAGAGGACCTTGTGCACTTCAAAACCACTCTTTGAAGTCTCCCCCACTTCAAAATATTTTTTGGGTATATAAACGTGGTCCCTGACCCCACCAACTCAGATACTTCTAGACCTACACCTGCACCCTGGACCCTGTCTAGAGGAACTGCCTGGCAGCCTAAAGGACTCTTCTGGACTGCTTTGCTAAGAAGGACTGCTACCCTGCTGTTGCCATCCTGCCCTGCTGGCTTCTGACTGTGCTGAGAAGGACTCTGCCTTCCCCAAAAGTGCTCTCCAAGGGCTTGGATTGAGCTTGCCTCCTGTAGAAAATTGATGCACCGCCTGCTGGAATCAACGCAAAGCCTACATTGTGACAGAGAAATCACTGCACAGCCAATCGGAACAACACAGCCCCAACTTCCCAACCAGAAATTTTAAGCAGCGCCTGCCTTGTGATGGAAAATTCAACACATTGCCTACTGGATCAACGCAGCGTCCGTGTCTACTTCCAGCACATCAATGATTTTTTCCAGATTGTCCATGGGCGTCAAAAGATCCCCACATCACAGTGAGGAACCAAGACTGTGTGCAAAAAAATGTAGCAAACCCCTTGCAGTGTGGAAAGAAACGACACATCGTCAGTGTGCGACGGAAAATCCAACTCAACACTCATTTTTCCATGCATCTCCTCCTCTGAAGTCTCTGTTCGCAATACTTTTGATGCATACCAGGTACTGTGTGTAACAAAGAGACAACTGTTCATTTCCAAGGATTAAGACTCTTTTAATACTTTTAAAAGTGATATTTTAACTTTGTTTGATGTTTGTTGTTTTTACCTTATTTTATTCAGCTAAATATTATCTATTTTTCTAAACCTGTGTGATGTATTTTTGTGGTGTTTTCACTGTGTTATTGTATGATTTATTGCACAAATACTTTACATATTGCCTTCTAATTTAAGCATGGCTGCTCAGTGCCAAGCTAGCAGAGGGTGGGCACAGGATAATTTGGTTTGTGTGTGACTCACCCTGACTAGGATTGTGGTCCCTATTGGACAAAGGTGATTACCTCTGCCAAATAGAGAACCCATTTCTAACAATGCTTAATTGTGAATGCACCAGGTACCCTTATGAGTTAAGCCACAGCTTATACCGAATCTCAGAACAGTGAAGGAAACACATATCTAAGGGGAAAAGATGGTGTCCCTGCAGACTGAGAGGTGGAAGACCTGGACTGGACTCTCAGAATACAGATATCACATCATCATACATTTGCTCAGATGTAGGAATACAAATAGACAGAATAAAGTAAGTAGCACACAAATGTAAAATCAAAGTACATAAACACCGGTGAGACAGGATGTAATGGCTTATCCCACAAGCAGAGCAGTTTCACTGTAATAAGCCCCTAGGCAAACCAGGACCATCACCTGAAAATCGAAGATGATCATACTCTATCACTTCTGGAAAATGGTGAGTGGTGCTGAAGTGCAAAATAGGATGGCAGAAAAGGCTTTATGGCTAGGCACAAACCAAAGCAGAGCTGGAGGATAGTACAGTCAGAGTCAATGTGGAGACTTTAACAGAAGGGACTGTGGAGAACTAAGGAGGAGGAAAATGTATAGGTAAGGGAATAAGGTCAGTCCAAATTAATACAAAACAAGAGAGTCATGACAACAGCTGTTGTCAAACACATCTTTTCTAATTTCATGAAACATTATAGGGTTCTACCTATTGTGACGTGGAATGGTTGGCATGCCCTACTAGCTGCATAGAGGCTGCATGAGTGAAGCCCCCTGGGCCCTTTCCGTTGAGTTATTCTCTGAGTACTCACACACCACCTCCACAAATGACTGCAAACACACAGATATGATGGGCTTTTGTAGAAAAAAGGACAGGGAAATGGGATAAGAAAACAAATAAAGACATTTGACTTCACCACTCTGACTCATCAGTTTTGTTGGTCAATGATGTCTGCAGGATGCAGCGGATAACTAAAAGGTATGAAAAATCTTCGGTAACTTGCCATAAAAGTACTGCACTTAACTGTAATAGCTGGCTATCCCTTAGAAGTACATCTGTGTAACCAACTCATAAGTAATTCTTGGTCTTTAGCACAGGAATCTACCAGCTATATTGTCCTATGATTGCCTTGCAAAGCTGTCATGGCTATGATGGAGGTTATACCTAGATATAACAGTCACATGTTCCCTACACAATGTAAGAAATCATGGGCACCACAAAGAGGACCAATGAGCAAATGTGCTAGGAAATGTAGTTTGCTGCCAGCGCTCCGGTGCGTAGCCCATTCAAAACACATACATAGCCTCACCTTTTTCTCAGCCCATGGACACTGATGAGCCATCATAGCAGTAATGGGCTGTAAGGAACTTTGGGGCCCTCCCTTCTTTCCCAGCTCCTGACAGTGTTCTGGACTACAGTCTTCCTGCAGCAGCTCTCGTCAACCCTCAAGGCAGAGTTGTATCCTATATGCAGTCCATAGTAAACCTGGTTGTAGCAAATGGGTACTACCCATTTAATGCCCCTTGATGTTTTGCTGCTTACTATCCAGTGTTTGGACTTTCACTCTGAGCGAGTCTCACTACCTAAGTCTCACTCATGGTAAATTCATGGCATATAGACTAAGGCCTATATTTATGGGCTTTGTGGTGCAGGGCAATAAGTGACTTTGCTGCTCTGCCCTGTATCACACGGTAAGGGCAGGAATGTGCCATATTTATCCAATACTGTGCATTCCTGTCCCTTCCCCTGTGCTGGCATCCTTTTGACAGCCTAGCACCAACACAGGCACCCTTGCACCATGTTGCAAGGTGCCTGAATTGCATGCAGGATTGTTTTTGTTTAGGAAGAGACACCTTCCTGCACAAAAACATCCTGAGAGGTATTTTTCTCTTTCTATGTGTGCTGCAGAGGGCAGCACACATAGAAAGAGGAAATAACAAGGAACAATAAAGGTATTTCTCTTCATTACACCTCTCCTGGGGAGGTGTATCTTTTTAGTGCATTCCAGGATTCGCAAGCATTGAAAGAGATGTAGTAATGGTATCAACGATCACACCACCAAATAAACCAAGTCATTTTGGGTAAAGAAATATTCTCAATTAATATGTTAGGGTGGTGATATTCGGTAAACTGTATCCTACTACCAAAAGGAATAAATAATGAAAACTTCACTATATGAAAGATACTGCAGCACTCAAAGAGAAGTCTACAATTAAAGTAAAGTCCTCAAAAATAAGGGTCTGTAGAGAACACTTCACTTTTCAGCTCATTTCTAGGCTTCCATAACCATCCGTTCTTCACAAAACATATGTGACATCGGCAGCCAACAAGTGTTTCATCACCCTTGTGACTTTTTCAAAGCTAATGGTTTCAACAATTGGTCTCAGTATAGGTGGTAATGCTGCAAAATCGTCCAAGACATTAAAAGCAAATGTAGTGGTAAAAACATGGTTGGTTATGTGGTATCTTAATGATCCTCAAGTTGTATCCTCATAGGAAATAGCAATAGAACCAAAGGTAAATCTCCAAAAGCCTGTCAAAAAATGCTGTCAAAGTGATCACAGGTAGCTGATGTACGGTGGGCAGTCACTAGAGCCTGTACTTGTAAATCCGGGAATGCGTCAAAATCCGTGGATGTTATGTGGTAACACACACCCAACACCAATGGAAACAACTCCCTGGCTCAGATCAATGTAACACAGTGATTTGTACTGTGTCTCATTACTCAAGATTTATGAAGCCACACAAGGCCATGCAAGGTGGCCTTGCGTGGCTTCATAAATCTCACTTAAGGCTTGTGTTGGTCTTTCACCATGTTGCGTGGTGCAAGAGTGATGAAAAGCATGCCATACACATGGGCCTAAGACTGCTAATTGTCAGTGTCTGCCTTCTAAGATTAGGCTGCTGATGCCCAGCTAGGTTGAGGGGCTTTGGACTGGTTACACATGAACACAGGAGCACAATCACTGGCAGGCTGCATGTGTGAGACTACCATCTGGCGCAGCCCAATATCTGCGGTTCTAGTCCCGACTGCTCCCAATTCAAGACCGCTGCTTGGAGGTCTGCTGGGTTTTACCATTGAACCTCCTATTTTTTACTTTAATTCCTTTACCTTTAATTTTGTCTTTCTAGATTGTGTTGTTTACCTTATTGTGGGCAATCTGTTATTGCTATCTGTTACTGTTAGTAGTGGTTAGTATTAGCTCTTCTGTTGTGGGCTATCGGAGACTGTAGCTTTGCTGCTTTCACTCCTCTCGTCCCTTCCATATTTTTCCTGCTCCTCCACTGTTTCCGCACCCCACCCTTAACCCTCACTGTCAGTGCCCTCCCACTTCCGAGGGCTACATGTGGAGGCCACTGCATGCCTCAAGTGACTAGCCTTTAAGCCCTGGTTGTGTTAGTTGCTCCCCCACTGCCTGCCAGCTCCACAAGACTGGGACTGAGTTTCTAGTCTCGACTGCCTCCAGTTCAAAACCACTGTTTCGAGGTCCACTGGGTATGACCTTTGAGCCACTTAGCTTTAACCTTAACTTCTTTAACTATAACTTTGTATTGCTAAATTGTGTTGTTTCACTTATTTTGGGCAATCTATTATTGTTGTCTGTTATTGTTAGCATTGGTTAGTATTAACTTTTCTGTTGTGGGACCATACTTTTGCTGCTTTCACTCCACTCGTTCCTGCTGTTTTTTCCTGCTCCACCACTGTTCCCGCTCCCCGCCCTCCCCCTTCCCTGTCAGCCCTTCCCACTCCAAGGACTACTTATGGAGGCTGCTGTGTGACAGTGGGCAGTCCCCCGGTGTGCCAAAGGCAAGCCTGTCTGTGCCCTTCCACACCTAGACTGTACCCAGCACCAGGACCCTTGGTCCTCCCACCATCGGCCGCTAAACATCCAAGGAGCTCCTGGCCCTGGACACCACTTCAACATCCTCTGCATCCTCTGCGTGATCAATCAAAGGACACTTAACCTGCTGTCACTGCTGCTTCTCCTGCTCCATAGGACCACCAGCCCACACTGGATCCCCGACCATGTCAACTCACAAGACGACACACAATCCTGGACAAGCTCCAACAAATCCTGCTCAATGCCCGTTGCCTCTACAAACACACCACAGACATCTAAGACACCATCACCACCATCTCCTCTGAAATCACTTTCATTACCGAAACGTGGCTCAACACCTCCTCAAACCCCAACATCGCCACTGACACCCTTCACTGTTACAAGATGAGACAACGCCAACAAACAAGGTGGGGACATTGCCATCATCTTCAAGAAAACCATACTATGCCACGCCTCTCATGGAGCATCTCAACTTCCAACTGCAGACTGATGCCAAGACCACCTTTTAGAGGCACGTCCACTTACAGACTCACTGGTACCCTGACCTGCTTTCTGCAACACCATCTCCAACCTCATCGCCCCCCAGGCATCGACTCCCAATGCTACGTCCTACTCAGCGATCTAAGTTTGTACGTTGATGACCCCAACAAACCATCTCTCTCCTGCAGAACCTGAACAAAATCGGCCTCACCCAACTGGTCACCAAATCCACACACAAGGCCGAACATACACACCATTTTCTCCTCCAGTGATGGAGTCAAATTCACCCATGTTACTAATCTCACCTGGACCGACCATGCCATCATCCAGTTCACCATCTCTCTCACTCCCAGCAGACCACAGCTCTTCCCACTGCTGCTGGGGCAAGGTGACCGGTGGCTCAGTGGACACAGTCCCTCAGTACCCCCATCCCAAAGATTCAGCAGACCTGAACCAAGCCATCCAGAACTTTGTAGCATGGCTCACCAACTGCGGTGACAGAGTCGCTGTTGGACCTGGCTTTTTGACAGGGACATCCCCAAACTTTTTGCCTCCTTCCTCCTATTTTTTCTGACCTGTTGTTGTTGGCTTTTGACCTCTGGGCACTTTACCACTGCTAACCAGTGCTAAAGTGCATATGCTCTCTGTGTAAATTGTACTAGTGATTGGTTTATCCATGATTGACTATTTAATTTACTTGTAAGTCCCTGGTAGAGTGCACTACATGTGCCTAGGGCAGGTAGATTAAATGCTACTAGTGGGCATGCAGCACTGGTTGTGCCACCCACCTCAGTAGCCCCTTAACCTTGTCTCAGGCCTGCCATTGCAAGGCCTGTGTGTGCAGTTTCACTGCCACTTCGACTTGGCATTTAAAGGTACTTGCCAAGCCTAGAACTCCCCTTTTTCTATACATAAGTCACCCCTAAAGTGTGCCCTAGGTAACCCCTAGAGCAGGGTGCTGTGTGGGTAAAAGGCAAGACATGTACTTGTGTGGTTATATGTCCTAGTAGTGTACAACTCCTAAATTCGTTTTTACACTACTGTGAGGCCTGCTCCCTTCATAGGCTAACATTGGGGCTGCTCTCATACATTGTTGAAGTGGCAGCTGCTGATCTGAAAGGAGCAGGAAGGTCATATTTAGTATGGCCAGAATGGTAATATAAAATCCTGCTGACTGGTGAAGTCGGATTTAATATTACTATTCTAGAAATGCCACTTTTAGAAAGTGAGCATTTCTTTGCACTGAAACCTTGTTGTGCCCTTCAATCCACGTCTGGCTAGGTTTAGTTGACAGCTCCTTGTGCATTCACTCAGACACACCCCAAACACAGGGTACTCAGCCTCACTTGCATACATCTGCATTTTGAATGGGTCTTCCTGGGCTGGGAGGGTGGAGGGCCTGCCCTCACACAAAGGACTGCCACACCCCCTACTGGGACTCTGGCAGACAGGATTGAACTGAAAGGGGGCTTGGTGCATTTCTTAGACACTCTTTGAAGTCACCCCCACTTCAAAGGCACAACTTAGTATAAAACAGGGCCTCTGCCCTTCCTCATGAGACACTTGCTGGAGAAGAAACCTGAACCAGAAACTACATCCTGCCAAGAAGAACTGCCTGGCTGCTCAAAGGACTCACCTTTCTGCTTTTCTACAAAGGACTGCTGCCTTGCTGTTGGCCTGCTGCCTTGCTGAACACTTGCCTGGCTGTAAAAGTGCTCTCCAAGGGCTTGGATAGAGCTTGCCTCCTGTTCCCTGAAGTCTCAGGACCAAAAAGACTTCACTCTTCCTCTTGGACGCTCCGTGCGCAGAACTTTTCGACGCACAGCTTGTTCCGCGGCAAGAGAAACGCCGCATACCGGCGCTGATCAACGTGACGCCTTCGGGACGACAGAAACTTTGACGCACTGCCTCGCAAGGACAACGCCGCCCGACTTCCCGGGAGAAATCGACGCAACGCCTGCCGTGAGATCAAAACTTTGACGCACAGCCTCGCAAGGACAACGCCGCCCGACTTCCCAGGAGAAATCGACGCAACGCCTGCCGTGAGATCAAAACTTTGACGCACGGCCTTGCAAGGACAACGCTGCCCGACTCCGCAGGAGAAATCGATGCGACGCCTGCCGTGAGATCAAAACTTTGACGCACGGCCTCGCAAGGACAACGCCGCCCGACTCCGCAGGAGAAATCGACGCGACGCCTGCCGTGAGATCGAAACTTCGACGCGCAGCCCCGCAGAACGACGCGCAGCTGGAAAACAAGCAGGAAAATCCACGCACAGACCCGGGACATCTGGTAATCCCCGCGACCCACAGAAAGAGACTGTCCGCGCGCCGGAAAACGACGCACGACTTCCCCGCGTGGAAAATAACTACGCAAGTCTGTGTGTGCTGGGGAGAAATCGACGCACACACCCTTTTTCCATGCACCTCTTCCTTTGTGTCCCTCTGAGGAGATTTTCCACCAGAAACCAGGTACTTTGTGTTTGAAAGAGACTCTGTTTACTTTCTAAAGACTTAAGACACTTTGGGCCTCATTATGACCCTGGCGGTAGAGAACCGCCAGGGCCAACGGGGCGGGAGCACCACCGACAGGCCGGCGGTGCTCCCTTGGGCATTCTGACCGCGGCGCTTTGGCCGCGGTCAGAAAGGGAAAACCGGCGGTCTCCCGCCGGTTTTCCACTGCCCCTAAGAATCCTCCAAGGCTGCGCAGCTCGCTGCGCCGCCGAGGGGATTCTGACAATCCTTACCGCCATCCTGTTCCTGGCGGCTCGCCCGCCAGGAACAGGATGGCGGTAAGGATTGTCGTGGGGCCCCTGGGGGCCCCTGCAGTGCCCATGCCAATGGCATGGGCACTGCAGGGGCCTCCGTAAGAGGGCCCCGCTAGTATTTCACTGTCTGCGTAGCAGACAGTGAAATACGCGACGGGTGCAGTAGCACCCGTCGCACCTTCCCACTCCGCCGGCTCGATTACGAGCCGGCATCCTCGTGGGAAGGGAGTTTTTCCCTGGGCTGGCGGGCGGTCTTTTGGAGACTGCCCGCCAGCCCAGGGAAAAACTCATAATACCCTCCGCGGTCTTCTGACCGCGGAGCGGTATTATGGAGGGCGGCATCCTGGCGGGCGGCCTCCGCCGCCCGCCAGGGTCGTAATGAGGCCCTTTATATCACTTTTCAGTGATATCTTTACAAATTCATGTTGCAACTTTGATCGTTTTGACCTGAAGATACCCAGATAAATATTATATATTTTTCTAAACACTGTATGGTGTATTTTTGTGGTGTTATGCTATGGTGTTGTATGATTTATTGCACAAATGCTTTACACATTGCCTTCTAAGCTAAGCCTGACTGCTCGTGCCAAGCTACTGGAGGGTGAGCACAGGCTGATTTTGGATTGTGTGTGACTTACCCTGACTAGAGTGAGGGTTCTTGCTTGGACAGAGGGCAACCTGACTGCCAACCAAAAACCCCATTTCTAACATTGGTGATCAGCGGTGAGGATAGGACTTGTGTTTGTGCAGTGACATACAATAGCTAAGTATTTCACTACCTACCCACAGTTGAAGGTCAACTTGATTTTTCATCTTTTTTTTTGGCTGTTGGTTCTCTGATGTCCTCCTGGATATACTATTGATATTTTGGACTTTGAATTTTGGTTTTTGCTGATAAGATCTTATCAGAATGGGATTGTGTACCTACTCATTCTTTGTTCGTACTGACCACCTCACTAAGGCTGACCTACGGAAGCTTTGCAGAAAATGGGGCCTTCCTGTAGCAAGGAGATCTACTAAAGCAGAGATGCTCCATCACTACATAGTCTGGGGGGAGGAAAGATGGGCAGAGAGAGAGGCAGCAAGAAACCAAATGACTAAGTACCCCTCAGATGAGGAGGAGGACTACGCACCTGAGGAGGAAGACTACTCAGATTTGGACAGTGACCCAGAAATAGATGAATGGCTCCGAGGTCAAAGGCGACAGGAGCAACAATTAGAGGAGTATCTTGCAGAGGTTGAGGCAAAAAGACTCTTAGCCCTGGAAGAAGAAAAGATTGCAGCTCAAGAGCTGAGCTGTAAAGAGCTGAAACTGGAGGCCGGAAGGGCTGAGTCCAGTTCAGATGGTGGCAGCAAAAATCTTGCATCTAGTACTGCTGAAGGAGGGCACAAGCCCAGAGATGTGGTGCCCAACTTGAAGAAGGGAGTTGACACACCCCAGGCGGTTTAAGGGTATGAGGTAGTTTCCGTTATGCACAGGGTCCCTGAGAAGGATTGGGGGACTGGCACAGGGAGTCATATTCCTACTGGGGGGAGGGACACTTTACTGACTCTAGCAGAGAGTGACAGAGAAAAGGGTTCCCCCCTGGTGGACGTCCTGGATATAGAGTGTAGAGACATCCCAGAAGAGTATGGGTTGAGTGTCAGGGACAGACAGATACTGTCTCACCAGTCTCAGGAGGGTGAAGTAGAGTGCTTTTCCAAGGTTGAGTTACTGGGTGGTTGGGTGAAGGGTACTGTGGTTAATACATGTGAAGGGCAGAGTGATGTAATTGCTGGAGAGCACATGTCTGGTCCTTATTTTCCAGAGCTACGCCAACACCAGGTGGAGTGTGAGTTCTCTGACCCCAGGGAACTTACAATGGAGGCAGACTTCTGGGTGAGTACCAGAGAGTCTGAAGAGGCATTTGGGGGTGCTCCTGAAGGGAGTGGTCTAGGTGGTTCCCAACCGAGTGTGCTGGGAAAGGATTGTAGTGTCCCAGGTAGGTCCCAGGTCCTAGAGGGTTCCATGAGGTAACACCAGGAGGGAAGCCCCGCAGTGTCAGAAGAACTTGGGGGGGGGGTGACTGTAGCCAGCATCCCAACAGTTCTGGTGTCTGGCAGTACCCCTCCTAGGGAGGGGCTGCAGAAGTCCAGACATAGGGTTGAGAGGGGGTTGCAGACCCCAGTGGAGGACCTTGAGAGTCAGGGGACAGCTCTGAGAGCAGAGCCCCCCAGGAATGACCCAGGTGAAACCGTTTCTGGTTTGGGGGAAACCCAGACTCTGCCGGATGGGCAGAGGTCGGGAGACCTGCGCCAACCAGACTCTTGTGTGGCCCTTGGGGACGGTGTGTCCCTTGTGGGGGGTGAGAGTGCCCCCCAGGAAGTCCTGGCATGCCAGGCAAAGATTCAACCTCAGGGTGGTGACTCTGGGTTGGATACCCAGGTTCAGAGGTTAAACTCTGACCTGGTGGGAGGTAGATGTGCCACCCAAGAAGTCCTGCTGTGCCAGGCAATTGTCCAACCTCAGGGTGTTGACTCTGGGTTGGATGACCAGGTTCAGAGGTTAAACTCTGACCTGGTGGGGGGTAGGTGTGCCCCCCAGAAAGTCCTGGCATGCCAGGCAATTGTCCAACCTCAGGGTGGTGACTCTGGGTTGGGGAACCAGGCTCAGAGGTTAAACTCTGACCTGGTGGGACGTGGGTGGGCCTCCCTGGAAGTCCTGGCCTGCCAGGCAATGGATCAACCTCAGGGTGGTGACTCTGGGTTGGCTAACCAGGTTCAGGGGATAAACTCTGACCTGTTGGGGGGTAGGTGTGCCCCCCAGAAAGTCCTGGTGTACCAGGCAGTGATCCAACCTCAGAGTGCTGACTCTGGGTTGGATAACCGGGTTCAGAGGTTAAACTCTGACCTGGTGGGGGGTAGGTGTACCCCCCAGAAAGTCCTGGCGTGCCAGGCAATTGTTCAACCTCAGGGTGGTGACCCTGGGTTGGATACCCAGTTTCAGAGGTTAAACTATGACCTGGTGGGAGGTAGGTGTGCCTCCCAAGAAGTCCTGCTGTGCCAGGCAATTGTCCAACCTCAGGGTGTTGACTCTGGGTTGGATGACCAGGTGCAGAGGGTAAACTCTGACCTGGTGGGGGGTAGGTGTGCCCCCCAGAAAGTCCTGGCGTGCCAGGCAACTGCCCACCCTCAGGGTGGTGACCCTGGGTTGGGGAACCAGGCTCAGAGGTTAAACTCTGACCTGGTGGGAGGTAGGTGTGCCTCCCAGAAAGTCCTGGTGCGCCAGGCAATTGTTCAACTTCAGGGTGGTGACTCTGAGTTGAATGGCCCAGTTCAGAGGTTAAACTCTGACCTGGTGGAGGGTCAGTGTGCCCTCCAGGAAGTCCTGGCGTGCCAGGCAATTGTTCAACTTCAGGGTGGTGACTCTTAGTTGAATGGCCAAGTTCAGAGGTTAAACTCTGACCTGGTGGAGGGTCAGTGTGCCCTCCAGGAAGTCCTGGCATGCCAGGCAATTGTTCAACTTCAGGGTGGTGACTCTGAGTTGAATGGTCAGGTGCAGAGGTTAAACTCTGACCTGGTGGGGGGTAGGTGTGCCTCCCAGGAAGTCCTGGTTTGCCAGGCAGTGATCCAGTCTGAGGGTACAGACCCTGGGCTGGAAGACCAAGTTCAGGGTGTCCCCCCAGACCTGGAGGGAGGGGCTACTGATAACAGTGCCCCTACCATGTTGTCTTCTGAGGAGGCCACTCCTAGTTGGAGGGGGCTGGACCCCAGAATGGAGGGCAGGGGAGGGAAGCCTCACCCCGGGCCCTAGTCCAACCTGAAGGTACAGGCCCCAGGTTGGAGGGCCAGTTGCAGGTTAACAGCCCTGCACTGGTGGAGAAATGGTACAGGGCGACTTCTGTAAGCACCCTGACCATGTTGGACTCTGGGGGTACCGCTCCAGGAGGGAGGGTACAGAGCCCCAGAGGGGAGGACCAGGTTCAGGCTGTCATCCCTGACCTGGTGGAAGGGAGAGTGGTTAAAGGGTGCCCAGCACCTTGGGCTACCGCCCCCCACTCTCCACTGCCACAGTGGTTGGAGAGCTTTGAGAGGCCTGGGGCCTGGCTCTCATCCCTGGCAGCTGTCAGTAATCACTGTGGCTTGCTGTCCAGGTGGACAGAGTTATCCCTGGGGAGGGGACAAGTGTTACACCCCGGGGGTAGAGTGGGAAACACCACTGTGTTGATCATGGAGCCGAACTTTGGGGCCATTGTAATCTGGCGAATCTGGCTAGCGCGGAAAACCAGTTTTTAAAAATGATGCTAAAGGTTCCATCGAGTACCTCATCTTTGCCCATTCACCTGGACCTAAATCTTTTCTCAATCTCACAGATTGCGGCCCTAAGGCCCCTGCTGTTTTGGATTCGGCTGTGGACAACTGATGCCCTAACACCTTTTCGGTGTGGCCTCCTAAAAGTGGTGGGCCGTGATTTTAGTATTAAACCTAAATGGTGTGTATTCGTTGAACAATTTTTTTCCCATCTGGGGTTAGGTTCCTATTGGCATGATCCTATTTCTATTCCTAAAAATGCTGCACAGCTGTTAAAGGATGCTTATTGGCATAATGTTCAGGTTGGACAATTTGCTGGTTCTATTCCATTGTCCATGTCCGACAATTTTTTACTTGTTAAATGCCATTACGAATTTGAGCCCTTTTTGGATGCAAAGTTATCTCCATTTGCTCGTGCCCTTTTTATCAGGTTTAGGATTGGGTCCCTCCCCCTGTGCTGCCTTACGTACAAATGGTCCAGTTCAACTAATAGATCTAAAGGTTGCCCGATGGGTTGTAAAAGTGCAGAAACTGTTTCACACGTTTTCTTCCACTGTCAAGCATATCACAAACAAAGAGCACTTTGGCTCATCCCGCTTTTTAAACAATTAGGAGTTAGATCCTGTCCCCATGCTGAGAGAATTTTAAAAAGCGACCCGTCCGTCAAGATAGCTCTACCAGTGGCAAGTTTTCTCGAGTCTATCTGGAGGTTGAGATTAGCAAGTTTAAGGGATAAAATGGTGTAGTTATTGTTTAGTACTATTTATGTATATTTATCTGACTTGGATGTATGATTGTAGCTTCTTTTTATACAGGGCATGGATTTTGGCTTGGGTCCTTATGGATTATTTATAGACCTATGGAACTGTTCCCTTATTTTATGCCGTGAGAATTTTAAAGCGAAAACAATCCACCCAGACAGTTTTCTTAATGGGGGGAAAAAGGGGAAAATTCTTGTATTATTATGATATCTGAGTTCAGCAACTTCAAGGAGCAAGAGTGGGGAACTCATTTTTAGACTTATCTATTTATATTTTTCAAATTGGATGCGTGATTGCTCCACAGTATTCAGATATTGGTGTATTATATTTTTTACTAGTGCTGATTTAGGGAATTATTTTCATTTTTGAGTATTGCCTTCCATTATATTAAGTGATGTTTATTTGACTGTTTATTTCCTGTTTGTTTTTTAAAACCTGTCTTGTTCCTTTTAATTGTACTTTTACCTTATTTTTTTTATCACCTCCGTGCTTTTAGAAGTCCTCTCTTTCTTTGTTGTGTACTGTACTTTAATGGTTTGTTTTTACTCACTGAAATAAAGTTAAATGATGATGATGATGATCATGGTGGTACTATCCTGCTCCTGGGATACAACTGTGAGCAAAGTAAGGTTAGGTGCTGCACAGATGGGATCCGCAGGTAAGGAGAAAGGTTCCCCATGGGTTGGCTTAGTAGGCCCTGAGAGTATGGACAGAGGGATCCAATTGGAGTCAGGAAGGCGAAGAACTGGAGCATGCCCCTGCTGTTGTGGGCCTGGGTCCTTGTTCTGTCGCCTCAAACAGGGAAGTACATCAGGATAGTGATTATTCTCCCCTGGCTTTAGGCTGGTGGGGGGTCATGTTGGACCTGGCTTTTTGACAGGGACATCCCCAAACTTTTTGCCTCCTTCCTCCTATTTTTTCTGACCTGTTGTTGTTGGCTTTTGACCTCTGGGCACTTCACCACTGCTAACCAGTGCTAAAGTGCATATGCTCTCTGTGTAAATTGTACTAGTGATTGGTTTATCCATGATTGACTATTTAATTTACTTGTAAGTCCCTGGTAGAGTGCACTACATGTGCCTAGGGCAGGTAGATTAAATGCTACTAGTGGGCCTGCAGCACTGGTTGTGCCACCCACCTCAGTAGCCCCTTAACCTTGTCTCAGGCCTGCCATTGCAAGGCCTGTGTATGCAGTTTCACTGCCACTTCCACTTGGCATTTAAAGGTACTTGCCAAGCCTAGAACTCCCCTTTTTCTATACATAAGTCACCCCTAATGTGTGCCCTAGGTAACCCCTAGAGCAGGGTGCTGTGTGGGTAAAAGGCAGGACATGTACTTGTGTGGTTATATGTCCTAGTAGTGTAAAACTCCTAAATTCGTTTTTACACTACTGTGAGGCCTGCTCCCTTCATAGGCTAACATTGGGGCTGCTCTCATACATTGTTGAAGTGGCAGCTGCTGATCTGAAAGGAGCAGGAAGGTCATATTTAGTATGGCCAGAATGGTAATATAAAATCCTGCTGACTGGTGAAGTCGGATTTAATATTACTATTCTAGAAATGCCACTTTTAGAAAGTGAGCATTTCTTTGCACTGAAACCTTGTTGTGCCCTTCAATCCACGTCTGGCTAGGTTTAGTTGACAGCTCCTTGTGCATTCACTCAGACACACCCCAAACACAGGGTACTCAGCCTCACTTGCATACATCTGCATTTTGAATGGGTCTTCCTGGGCTGGGAGGGTGGAGGGCCTGCCCTCACACAAAGGACTGCCACATCCCCTACTGGGACTCTGGCAGACAGGATTGAACTGAAAGGGGGCTTGGTGCATTTCTTAGACACTCTTTGAAGTCACCCCCACTTCAAAGGCACAACTTAGTATAAAACAGGGCATCTGCCCTACCTCATGAGACACTTGCTGGAGAAGAAACCTGAACCAGAAACTACATCCTGCCAAGAAGAACTGCCTGGCTGCTCAAAGGACTCACCTGTCTGCTTTTCTACAAAGGACTGCTGCCTTGCTGTTGGCCTGCTGCCTTGCTGAACTCTTGCCTGGCTGTAAAAGTGCTCTCCAAGGGCTTGGATAGAGCTTGCCTCCTGTTCCCTGAAGTCTCAGGACCAAAAAGACTTCACTCTTCCTCTTGGACGTTCCGTGCGCCAAACTTTTCGACGCACAGCTTGTTCCGCGGCAAGAAAAACGCCGCACACCGACGCTGATCAACGCGACGCCTTCGGGACGACCAAAACTTTGACGCACTGCCTCGCAAGGACAACGCCGCCCGACTTCCCGGGAGAAATCGACGCGACGCCTGCCGTGAGATCAAAACTTTGACTCACGGCCTCGCAAGGACAACGCCGCCCGACTTCCCGGGAGAAATCGACGCGACGCCTGCCGTGAGATCAAAACTTTGACGCACGCCTCGCAAGGACAACGCTGCCCGACTCCGCAGGAGAAATCGACGCGACGCCTGCCGTGAGATCAAAACTTTGACGCGTGGCCTCGCAAGGACAACGCCGCCCGACTCCGCAGGAGAAATCGACGCGACGCCTGCCGTGAGATCCAAACTTCGACGCGCAGCCCCGCAGAACGACGCGCAGCCGGTAAACAAGCAGGAAAATCCACGCACAGACCCGGGACATCTGGTATACCCCGCGACCCACAGAAAGAGACTGTCCGCGCGCCGGAAAACAACGCACGACTTCCCCGCGTGGAAAATAACGACGCATGTCCGTGTGTGCTGGGGAGAAATCGACGCACACACCCTTTTTCCATGCACCTCTTCCTTTGTGGCCCTCTGAGGAGATTTTCCACCAGAAACCAGGTACTTTGTGTTTGAAAGAGACTCTGTTTACTTGCTAAAGACTTAAGACACTTTATATCACTTTTCAGTGATATCTTTACAAATTCATATTGCAACTTTGATCGTTTTGACCTGAAGATACCCAGATAAATATTATATATTTTTCTAAACACTGTGTGGTGTATTTTTGTGGTGTTATGCTATGGTGTTGTATGATTTATTGCACAAATGCTTTACACATTGCCTTCTAAGTTAAGCCTGACTGCTCGTGCCAAGCTACCGGACGGTGAGCACAGGCTGATTTTGGATTGTGTGTGACTTACCCTGACTAGAGTGAGGGTTCTTGCTTGGACAGAGGGCAACCTGACTGCCAACCAAAAACCCAATTTCTAACAGTCGCCCTGTTGAAATAATCAAAATCTAAAAACACACCAGCTGGGACACCTTAGAGCTCAGAACCATCAAGCACAACTGCTACCAACTAGAGAAGAGGTGGCAAATCACTAGGATCCACTCCAACAGAACAACTCACACAGCAGTCCTTAACAACTACCACCTATGCATCCAGGGAGCCAAGAGAGCAGCCATCACTGCTCACATCAATACCGCAGCCAATCAACCAAAAGAGCTCTTCAAAATAGTCAAGGAATTCTCCAACCCAACTGCCACTGAGAACTCGACCACCCCTCAAAGAACTCTGCAACACCCTCTTGGACTACTTCCACAGCAAGATCGCCATCATATATAACAACTTCAACCCTCAACATGTTACTCTCAGCTTCAACAACCTCAACCAACCACCAAACACCAGCCATACAATCATCACCTGGTCTCCTCTCACCGCTCATGTCACCGCAACCATCATGTCTTCCATCCACTCCAGTGCACCCATCGACTCCTGCCCCCCACATCTCTTTGAACTCAGAACTAACCCAATCAGCATGGAATTCACCAGTATATTCAACACCTCCATCTCTACAGAAACCTTCCTAGATAGATGGAAACATACACCGAGGTCAGACCCCTTTCATAGAAACCTTCCACCTACCCCAACGATCTCAAAAACTACTGACCCATCTCCCTCCTCCCTAACCCAGCCAAAGTTCTTGAGAAGGCCATCAACCAGCAGTTCACCGAACACCTTGAATATAACCACCTTTGCTACATCTCACAATCAGGATTCTGTACAAACCACAGCACTGAAACCACACTGATCACTGCCACAGAAAACATTCAAAATCTCCTCAACCACAGATATACTGTGACCTTGATCCTCCTCGACCTCTCTGCCTCATTCAACACTGTCTCCCACCACACCCTCATTGACAGACTTTACCACACCGGTATTCAAGAAAACGTTCTCATGTGGACTGCTTAATTTCTTACAGGGTAAACACAGAGCATATAGCTGGCTACCTTCACATCCGTGCCCAAGGACATCATATGAAGTGTACCCCAAGGATCATCCCTCAGCCACACCCCGTTCAACGTCTAAATTACCTCCCTTGCAGACATTATTAGATCCTACAGACTAAACATAATCTCCTGCACCAACAACACTCAGCTAATCCTCTCACTCTCCGGACCCCTTCAACACCAAACTCAACTTCTGCAGCATCATGACCAGCGTAGCCAAATGGATGAAAGACAATTGCCTCAAACTCAACTATGACAAAACAGAGGTACTGAACTGGGAAGCACACTTCCATATGGGGCCAATGCTGGTGGCCAGAAGAATTTAGATCTACAGCCACACCAACAGACCATGCACGTAACCTGGGCATCCTCAAGAGCAGCTAACCATGAAATGACAAGTAAATGCAGTAGCCTCCTCCTGCTTCCACACCCATCATATGCTCTACAGGATATTCAGATGGATCCAATCAACTCCAGAAAGACCATCATGCAGGCCCTTGTAACCAGCTGCCTCGCAACCAGACTCATTCTAGACCTCCCCTAGTGGACCCTCATCACCCACCACCTCAAAACCTCCACTGGCTCCCCATCAAGAAGAGATGCCAGATCAAAATCCTCACACTCACCTGCAAAGCTGTATGCAACCAAGGACCTTCCTAAATCAACCATCGAATCAGCCGGCAAGACACCTTTGCACCTCCTCATTCACCATCACACACACACCACTCAGGCCTCGCATCTGCTGCAGGAGCCACTCCTTCTCCTACATCGCTGCCAAGTTCTGGAATGATCTGTTTCTCCACCTCCAATCAGCAACCTCTCTGAAAGACTTCAGAAAGAAGCTCAAGACCTGGATTTTTGACTGAGACACGGCACCCTCAGCATGCAGATACCCATAGGGGCAACAGTGTTGCGCCATACAAATTCTGATTCACTGATTGATTAATTGATTGATAGGTAACCTGTTGAAGAATAGACCCTTCAAGGAGTGGTACTGATTGGATGTAGCCCTTATAATGTTGCTCTACTTAGGGCTGCAGGGTTCAGTGAGGTATCAATTTAGGGCTAAACATGCACCCTGAGTGTAAATACAAAGCCCCTTACATCATATCTACACTCATTAGGACACTTTATGTATTTTCATACTTTACTGGCTCAGTTCATAATCAGATGGCAGGCCTTGACCCCCCGCCAACCCCACCAGACTGGGCCAAGTTAATTACCCTGCTCTCCAGCAGAAGTAGTGAAGGCTTCCCCACACACTGCAGCCAATAAGATTTACTGACCTAGTTAATGGAAACGGAAGAGGTGGGGAGGAAATCTACATCTGTCAATTAGTTTGGCACACTGTACCTGTACTGGGACAGTCCAGGCTGACAGAAACAAAATAGGTGGGGAGCTCTGGAACCACTACTGTAGGGGCTCACTTCTGAGATTTTAGTGCAAAGGCATAAGTCAGCAGTGTCAACTACTGGTACAGCAGAGGCTCTCAGGAAAGGACTTTCCACTGACAACTTGAAATCGCCATGTTGGAATGTCCCTGAATGTTTTGCGAAAGGGTTGAGTTATGATGTAGCACCCTATGATTGGCCAGGGCTGCCTGGCTTCTAAAACATTCCACCCCTGCTTACAAACCCTGCACAAGGGAGAGACCGATGAGAAGATACTAGACTTGGGACCAGCAACAATGTAAGAATGGCCTGCTGAAAAGAAAAGCCACCTAATGCCACTGCAAGGATGGACTGAAATACTCTAGCTGGTCCCCCAGAACTAGGAAGGGCCTCTCCGGGGCTAGAGGCACTGCATCCTTATGCCTCCTGAGGGACAATTGGAGGAAATGACCAGCTGGGGTGTATTCCCTGGGGCTTTTGTAGACTGGCCCTTGTCTCCCCTTCTGACATACAGGTGCCCAGCAAGATAACCACCAAGCCATGGAGTGGGGAGTACAGCACAGTTGTTGTACTGCTTGCTGTCTGTGGCAGATGCCCTTTAAAGAGGGGTGAGCCTCCAGCACATACAGAGATAAGTTCTAGCTGGGGCAATTAACACTTAAAATAAAGCTCCCCATGAAAATCACAGTTTTAGAGGCCAGGAGTCCTGAAGAAAAGTTTGTTAGGGCCAGCCACCAGGAGCAAAATAAGCCCACAATTTTAAAAATCATCCTACAGGGACTGAGATACAGCCTGCTGCCTTGGTGGGACTAGGCAGAGAACAAAGAGCATAGAGAATCAATGTCTTTTCTGAAAATAACCAAGGGAGGGCCAAGCTCCAGGGGGTAGCCCCAACAGGACTTATCTTATAACAGGGAAGAAAACATGCATGAGGCGCCCTCCACTGAGCACATTAATGTCCCAGGGCCCGACTGCGAAGTAACATGTTGCCTGTCACCTGTCTCTGCCTTCCTCTTCCCTACCGCCAGGAGAAACTGTGCTGCTTTCACCTGTGGCCAAGAGCCAGGAGAAGACTGTTCACACAACCATAGACAGAAGACAGCAGAAGACAATAGATGTCTGCTCCCACTTGGCACACAGGTAGTGTGGCACATGCATGTACAGCCAGCTAGGGTCAAAGTGTCCTTGGAGGTCATCTGCGAGCTGTCATTGGAACATGAGACTGTGGGTGCCCTCATTGCGAATGGGGCACCACTAAACAATTGATAAATGTGACGCAAGGTAGTTCACTCACAATGGAGAACACCTCAGAGGCTGTAGCTTGGCCACTCACATGGTATTCATGTCCTGGGTCTTCAGAGTACCACACAAGCCCTTGCAAAGTGCTAACATTTGCTCATTGGTCCTCTTTGTGGTGCCCTACGTTGGGCAGGGGACACCACGAACAATGATTTGACTGCCTGTTTGAGGGCTGCAGAAGATACAGCAGCCCACCCAAAGATGTTTCCGCGAGCCATCCTTAAGTATCCAGGGGGTGATAGGTATTGCAAAAGAAGAGGTCTTGCTTCACTCTAAAGCTCTCTGGGAGTCTATGCTTTTGCACTGTGGGCCTGAAAATGGAGATGCCTATTGCTTGTTTCCAAACTGTAGGTACAGTGTAATGAAAGTAAAAGAGAAACCCAGGGCCACATGTTATTCTATTCAGTTCATATTTACAGTGTCGTTGGCTAACAATACAATGTTAGACATTATAATGAATGATATTGAATTTTGGTATGAACCCCCTTGAATTCACTGAGGAGGGCATAGTGTATTGTTTGTGGGTCTGTCCACATTCCTTCAAATGATGCTGCAGTGATGAAATATAACATGTCATTTTTTACTGAAGTGGTGACACATTGACAAAGTCAGTTGGCCTGCCTTATTGATCTCACGTAGTTATATTGTGATACTGCATCTAGAATAGGTAGGATGTATTGTGGTTATAGCGTTTAGGACCCACAGCGGATGTAATGTGTCACCAGGGTATCACCAAAGGTATTCCCATCCACTTGAATGTATCTATTGGTAATTTAACGCATAGTATTTAATAGTGTGTGTTTATGATAAATGCACTGTCCATTTCAAAAGAAACAGCATTGACTGGAAAATGTATTGAGTGTTGTTGCTGCATACCACTGAGTTTGGTTAATTAGCTCACAACACCTCCCCTGAGTAAGACTTGGGCAGCTGTGCTTAGCTAACTTGACAGAGTCAGGTGCTACAGTGGGATGTTTCGTTCATAATAAAAAGACAAATGCAGACTTATTTATTCTGAAGAACTCACATCCTCTGCCAGTAATAGCCTAATTTCATATATAGGTCAACTGGAAGTGGAGAGTTCAAGAATGTAAAAGTCCATACCTAATACAGGGGTCCCACATCACCCTTATATCTTTGAATGGCATATCCTGTGAGCATCCCAATGGCTGGCCAAGAACTATGCTTAGCATTCAAGATATTTACAAAACTACAAGTACACCTAGGTTAATTCAACGTTTTCCTTTCAGCCTATCTCCTCCCAGCCAGAAATGGTTCCTTGCCTCCAAGACTCCAAAGAGAATTTCTCAAATGACCTATGTCAGAATTATATCTGCTTTCTCTTTGTCCACTGTGGGGACAAAATGCCCAGGCATGTTCAAGAGGCAACTAACTACCTTCTGTAGATTTTGGCCCACCTTTTATCTTTCAGGGAAAAGCAAAACCCTCCAAATAGATCTATTATTCAGAGGGAGTGTGGCAGAGTGATTAAGTAGCCCAACAATTAAATCTAAAATCTGAATCATAGTAAGACAAAATCAGGAAAATTATTTCTATGTTTCAATACAAACAAAAAAGGCATATAGGTCAATACTGATACTAAAATTATACTGAAGACCAAAGTAATTGTAGAAAAAGTAATGTCAAGTACTTTTCTATGTTTTGCTAAACCAAAACCAAAACAAGATGTCACGGGAACACATTCAAAGGGAAGGAGACTTCATCCATGAGTTATAGGGCTCTATCTTAGTTTAACATAATTTCCATCCAACTTGATTGTGTGGAAACATTACCTCAAAACCTTAGTATAGAAAACACGGTACTGTACAAAGTGCGAATTTCCGTAATACATGTATTATATTCATATATATACAATCTCGTGTGAAATGTGTGAATATAGTGCAGACGCAGTGCTCACAAGGTGATCACCCTATAATGAAGAGAAGTTTAGTTTCCACTTGACTCTTGCACGCCTAGACCAGAAATGAACAAGAATTAATATTCTATGGTAAATATTGTCAGAAACATATATATGATTTTCTAAGAACTTCTGTACATTATGCAATAATTACATATTCATACCATTAGTAGACAAAATTGTAATTTAACAATGTTTAAACCCAAATGTTCAAAATAGTTAAAAGTTTGTTTCTCCGGTCAACTTGATTTTCACAATTCTTCCCTGTAATCGTAAAAATGTTCTTCAACAAACTCTCAAGGAAGCAACTGTTCCATTCACAAAAAGACCTGGAATCCAAGCAGCAATGTCCGCACTGGAGCAACACTCTAGCACAATTGCCTAATAAAGACACTGTGAAACCTGTAGAAATGTTTTACTGGTGACCCAAGATGGTGTCATCTTCAAACAATGGAAGAGTCTAATGATTGTTGGAAAATTTCATTTTTTATTGTGTTCTCTACATATATGAAGGCGTATAATCAGTAGCACTGACAGTGAACGCCAATATTTCCTTTTCTGAAATGGAGGGGGAATGAGCACAGTTGGGTTATTGCACTCCCACACCCACCAGACTAAAAGCAGTAAGTCACGACTTCTGACATGCTTCCTGACACTACCCCCCTCCTCAAGGGCCACCGTCTTGAAAGCTGATCTAATGTTTTGACAGGATGTCTCACACAAAATTCATGTAATAAATACGGGGCATTCAGATCAAAAGCTGAATCAACCCCCTTTCAACAGAATAGGTATTACAACTGTTTTATGCATCCTATGTTCCTCATATTCATTTTTAGCATCCACCTCAACTGGCATAGGATTTGGAGCAAGACCTGTTTTTGCAGAACACGATTTCAACAAACATACATGGAACTGATGACGCAGAAATGAAGGTTTTACATTTATTAGTGCATAAACGTAGTGCCGCAATAATCAAGTGTGACTTTAACCGAACTAATAAAGATTGTACGGGGACAAAATGTGCCCTCAGAGTAGTTTGCCAACATTTATAAGCGTGCTTTATATAACGTGATGTATTAGAATTGCACTAATCCGACATAATCGTAAACGTGTGCTATGATTTGCTTGTTTGAAATGTCTTAGCTTAGCATAACTTTAGTGGAGGCTTTGGCCTAGTTGCCTTGTCTCACGATTTAGATGCTCGTATTTTTCCAATGTGCTAATAAACGTGTATTCTTGCTTGAAGCTGTACTTTTCCAGTGAGATCGGTTCACATGCTTATCTTAAGGTTTCGTGCCAGCCTGGCATCTTCTTCTTTGCTCCAAGGTCAATCTGCAGGTGCGGACAATGGAAGCTCTGAAAGTGAGTTAATTGGTAAAATATGTTGCAACTTACGTTCCCGACTCCAAGGATAATGTATGCTTAGGTAAAAGCTTGAGAACTGTTGTTTTTGATTGTACAATTTGAAGCCAACCTATGAACCCTCCAATGGAAGACCCTACTGGATTTGAACTGTTGTCTATTTAAACCAGGTGCACAAGGAGAAAGCAGCCATTTTTTTATAGCCATTTTTGCTATTACAGCCATTACCCGGACATCATTGCCATTACTCCCCTATACCCGCCATTTTGCAGGACATTGGCCATTATGGCCCATCTTGCTGACTTCGTCATTTTGCCGTCTTCTAGAGACTTTTAAGTAATTCTCGCCCTAGAGACTTTAACTTTGATTTGCCCTTTGCATGAAGTAGTATTTTTATCTTGCCGCCGTGAGGCAATTCCCCGTCCACCCTGCCCCCTTTGCCCCGTCCCATGCTGATTGAATCCGGTACCTGTGAGACGAAGACTTCCTTGAATGCTGATTGAATTTGGTAAATATGAAAGGAAATTGTACAATTGCATTGTGTCTTCTTTTTAGGTAACCAACTGCTGATGATTTTGATAAGAGCCCTAGTTAGGAGTTTTCTAAATTAATGTTGCTAAATTGTTTTTGCATGAAGACCCACATGCTGATGCTAATTTGAGGTTAGATGAGGATTCATTTGATGCACGATGCAATTTGAGACCTTGTTATGCTGACTAAATGTATGCAATTAGCTCATTACAGATTATAGTTTTAGTGGTTTGTGTTGCTATTATCGAAGGCATTATTATTCAAATGCTGCATAGATTGCATCTGTTTCGCCGTTATGGACAGCTATTAATGTTCATTTACATATATCACTTGGTGTTGAGACACATTTATATTGTGCTAGCTTTGTTAATATAGGGAAATAAATGCATGAACTTTGAATAAACTGGTGTGGTTATTCATGACCGAAAGGTCATGGTTTCGCCGAAATGTTTTCTGGATTGATTGTTAAGTGTTATGTTGATCAGGGTATTGCTTATGTTCGTTATTGATTATTGATTGTTGATTTGATTGATTACTCTCGGGTGAAGAGTGCCCCACTTGGTCAAAAGATTCATCGACCTAAGAGCGTCCAGATACATGTAAATTATTAGGTACGGAACGCTTTATCAGTAGATGGTAGCAGAGGACGGTTTCGACTTTTGGGACCCCGCTCGAGACATACATGGTGTTGAATTAGCGGTTACGACTTTTGAGATCCCACTCGAGAAGTTAAATTAGATTTTTCTTGGGTAAAACAGATTGAGAGAATGATGATGGGCTAAGTCCCTCGCGACTTTCCCGGGATCTCGGAGCTTGCGAATGGAAAGAATGGAGGTGTAGAATCAGCGTTGGTGGTACTAGTGACGGTATGAGTGAAGTTAGGATTTTGCGCTTGCACAGCTTATTGCCGCAGATTGTGTGAAAAGGTTGCGAGGATTTTAGAGAATAGCGGAGGTGCGACTCCGAGTGTAGGAGTAGGGAAGTCGTCGAACTTCATAGAAAATAGCGGAGGTGCGACTCCGAGTGTGAGAGTAGGGAAGTCGTCGAACTTCACGTGTATGTGGCGCTTTGTGCAGAAAAAGGTCCACGTGGTTGTTGTTGTTGAGACGGGCCCTGCGAGGTCAAGAGACTCCGGAGTATGTTGAAAAGTGTATGAGACACTTGTTTTATGTTGTGGTCTGGTCGGTTTAGTAGGTTGATCGGGCGTGGTCAACGAGTCGGTACGTGTGTTAAGGGAGTGAAAGAAACTTCGACTTCGGGCTTTGACAAATTCTAAGTGCACTAGAATAGATCATTGACAAGTTGAGAGCAGAGTCTGCGGGTCAGATTTGCTTGCGAAAGTGGGGACCGAGAAAGATGGAATAACTGCCGAGGCTAGTGAAAAATCCCTAAGGTCCTAAAGCGATTGTGTTACCCCTCCTGTAGTAAACCGACAGATCTGTTTTATATTTTTGGGTTGCTCGCGATATATGCTAGAAGTTGTTACGAGAGGAACTGAGTGAAGGAGGACAAGCCGCGAGGCTTTGTCAGCCGCAGTGTGTGTGAGTGTGACGTCACTAGGAGCCGCGCTGGGATAGGTTGGTTGCAGAGAAGGGTCGCGCACGGATTGGACGCAGTCCGTGGGGCTCGATTGGAAGGGGAAAGGCAAGCGAAAAGTATTCCGGGAATTAAAGTCACCTATTGATTACAAATTTTGTGAAATAAAAGACGAGAAAATGAAATTTTTTAAAGCGTTAAAGAGTGCGATGAAGGGAGAGTCTTACATTAAAGCGAGAGTAGGAGAGGAGACGCCACCCGAAGGTACACCAGCTTACATTGTAATGGAGGAAAAAGGGGTAGCTCCGTGCCTTTGGCTAAAGCAATGGCACAAGCTGACAGAGAAACATGGGAGCGTAGCGTTCCCGATCCATGGGACATTCAATATAAGGATCCTAGAGAATTTGAGATTCGCGATGTACGACATGAAGGTACCTCCAAGGCCAGCACAGTTTGAGGCTCTAGCAATTTGGGAACTAATGGCTAGACAGCAACAGCAAAAGAAGTTCGAGACCAGGATGAGAAAGGTAGAAAAGACACTAGCGGACGCTAGGTGGGATAATGCACAGAAGGTGTGGAGGTCAGATGTATTGCAGGGGATAAAATTGTTCCCCGCAATTGCTAAGGAAGAAGAGGAGACAGGCAAGAAAGCTACCTGTAAGACAAACAGGAGGTGTTCCAAAGATAGAGAAGAAGAGTCAGAGGATGAGGAGTTCATCATCCAATTGCTGAACGACCGTCCACCACCCTATGCATCGAGTGGACAAGGTCCAAGTACCAGTTCTGCCCCTCCGGCACCGGTACAGAATAATGAAACTCCGAATTCAGAAATGCCATCGGGATCTAAGGACCCGAGTTTACTGTTTACCCCGCAAATACCGCAGGTTAGGAGAATATATCCAGATGTGCCTATATTGAAACCAGCAGAAAATTATCAGCCGCAGGTCCCAAGGTCCTACAGCAGTGACAACAGTACGGGAATGATTCTAGATCCAACTGTAATGGGAGTACTGAATGGTCGTAACCCAACATTGGCACAAGTGGAGTCAACCCAGTTTTTGATGCCTCAGAAGCAGATGCAGGGGGGAACCGCACATGCTCAGATGACGGGGAGTCAGATGGGCATGCCGGCAATGATGACCCATAGTGTGGGAATGAACATGCCTCAGAACATGGGGAATGGACAGAACCCAGATGCGATAACTCTACCCATTACTGTAGGTCCACCGGTACCTTTGTACACCCAGCCTAACTTAGGTGTGAGCGGTCAAGGATCAATGGTGCAGAGTGGGACGGAGAGGAGGCGCATAGAAAACACTCCAGAGACAACTCCAATAGCGGCTCTGCCAACTGGATCTGGGTCCTTGATGGAGTTTAGTCCCATATGTGCTCAGTCGACAGTGGTGAGGTCTAGTCCCCCACTGATGATACCGCTAACATCGAACACTGAAAAGTTGCCGCAACCATCAATGGCAGTCGATGTAAATGCTACACTGATGGGGTTGAATGCGCAACAGCTGACACAGTGGTTCAACAGTCTGAATTCCACACAAAGCTCAGCCAGTGGGAGGGGAGAAGACTATCTGAATAGAGTCAGGTTGAACATGGAAGCACAAGAATTGGTGGAAGGGACTATGGGTTTGAACAGGTTAGAGTCTTACTCGGAAGAAGAGCTGAGGTATCTATGTCCCAGGATTACGAGAGAAGTGAACAAGGTACATAGAAGGTTGCAAGAAATAGCTGACAAAAACGGGGTTGAGATAGACAAGACAAAACACTTGAGCAGGAGCTATAGATTGGATTTCGGGACCACAGACTTTGAACACATGAGGTCAGCAGGCATGAAAACGCACCTTAGAGAATTGCTGCAGAGTGCACAAGTGTGGAGGTGCTTAGACAAATGGGAAAGTAGATGGGCAAAGAAAAAGGAAAAGAAGAAAGATAGTGTCCTAGAGCATAAGGAGAAAAGACCACAGAGTAGTGATGCAATAACCATGTTACCAATGAGGGAAACAGCAGGGGGAAAATTAATACATGTACTGTGGCACAGAAGCGACATTCAGTCTTTTACGGATGATTTTCCCAAACTAAGAGAGAAACCGATTGAATGGTATCAACAGACTGATAGGTTTGTGAAGCTTGCAAAATGTCTTTGGGAAGACCTGAACACCCTCTTTGAGATTGTGGTTCCGGCAGATTTGTGGGAAGACTGCAAAAGGGCTGTAGGTTGGCCGACAAGTGAACCAGAGAGGGACAGGGATACGGGTGCACCATCACCTATGGTAATGAGCTTGTACTATAAGGTGATTGAGCATTTGAAGACGAAGGTTGCCGCGAAAAATGTGGATTGGCAGAAGATTGATCGAACTACCCAAGAGGCTAAAGAGTCGATTCATGGTTATTATGAGAGGTTGTTGAAGGCGTTCAAGAACTACAGTGGTACGGAAACAATAGAGGCGAAGGACATGCTTCATTTTGTGTTTAGGTTTGTGGAAGGGCTGAGACCAGAGATAAGCCAGATGATAAAGACGCATTTGATTTGTTGGCAGTCAAAACCGATTGATGAGGTGTTGAATTATGCGAAATACTGTAGCGACGAAATTGAAGTGAAACAGAAAAGGTTGAAAGAGAAGGTGATGATGATGCAGCTTAAAGCAGCTCAGACAGGTTTGCAAGGGTTGCAAGGGTTCCAACAGCAGATACCGCAGCCGCAGCCGCAGGGAAATATGGTGTTTCAGCCACAGGCGAGAGGCAGAGGTAGAGGAGGCTTTGGGAGTAATGGTCCGGATTTGAACACTGTTGCGATTCCGAATGGTGTGCAGGCAATGAAAAGGGTGATGCCGTGTCACGTGTGCGGAATCGTCGGACATTGGAAACGCGAGTGCCCGATGGTGGTGCAGGAAGGTGCAGGTGTTGGTCAGCAAAACAATGATGTCAATGCATTCCAGACAATGAGGGGACCGAAAATGAGAGGTCCAAACCCAAATTTTCAGACCATAAATCAGCTGCAAGGATTACAGCCTATGCAGCTGCAGCAGATGCAGATGCCCCGTATGCAGATGACGCAAATGCAGCCGATGCAACAGCAGTTCCCCATGGTACCTAATCAGCAAATGCAAATACCTTTGGCACCAATGAATCAGCAGCAAGTGATGGTTCCTCCACAGGTCTCGAGTCAGGTGATGAATACAAATGGCACAGTACAACAGTTCCAATTACACAGTGAGAGTGGAATAAACAATGTATGGGAGAGTGAAAGTTCAGGAGAGGAGGGAAATTGTGTGCTTGCAGCATCCTTGGAAGTTGATCAAAAGGGTCCGTATGTGGAGGGAAGAGTCATGGGTCATCGTGTTTCATTCTTAGTTGACACAGGAGCCACACGTTCAACTGTTAGGAGCATTGAAGTACCACATTTGCCACTCTCAGGGAGAACAGTTCAAGTAGTGGGAGTAGCAAACAGGCACCTGACGAACCCAATAACAGACCCAGTATCAGTCAGTATTGGTAACTATCAAGGGTTACATAATTTTGTGGTTTGTGACTCAAGCCCGATAGCACTGTTAGGGAGAGACCTATTGTGCAAATTGGGATGTTCGATTATGTGTTCGGACGATGGAATTAGAATTCAGACGAGCAGTGATGGGGAAGAAGAGGAAAGTGTAGAAGGGGATGAGATGGAAACTGTTGATGAAGAATACCCTCTGATTAACCTTTTTCCGATGATAACTGAAGAAGATATTCCAGCTGAATTACGGGAAACAGTCGGAAAGGAAGTGTGGGATATGACAGGAAAAGAAGTGGGATTGGTGAAAGGAGTGGAACCAGTGAAAGTGACAGTAAAACCCAATGCAATATTTCCCCAGACCCCACAATACCACATGGCACAAGACACCCTCATGAAAGTCGCCCAACTCATTGACGAGTTTGTAAAACAGGGAGTGCTGAAAGAAGTGTTAAGCAGTCCATGTAATTCACCAATCATGGGACTAATAAAGCCGAGTGGAAAGGTCCGAATAGTGCAGGACTTGAGGAAAATAAATGACATCGTAATTAAATGCTGCCCTGTAGTACCGAATCCAGCTGTGATAATGTTTCAAATCCCTTGCGATGCCGAGTGGTTCTCAGTCATTGACTTGTCACAGGCATTCTTTTCGGTGCCTCTTCATGAGGACAGCCAATTTCTCTTTTGTTTCAAATTCTTAGACAGAGTTTACAGTTGGTGTCGAATTCCTCAAGGGTTTTCTGAGTCACCGTCAATATTCAATCAGATTCTAAAGAAAGACTTGGAAGCGTTAGAATTGCCATTCGAGTCAACCCTAGTGCAGTACATTGATGACTTACTGATTGCATCTAAGACAGAAAGTGGCTGCACAGCCGACACCATTGCTCTACTGAACCATTTGGGAAGGAATGGACACAAGGTGTCTCCTTCAAAGTTGCAGTTCTGTCAGAAGAAAGTGAAATACTTGGGTCATCAAATAGAGAAAGGGTCACGGAGAATAATGAAGGAAAGAATAACGAGTGTACTTCAAATGAGTCCACCAAAGACAAGGAGGGAGGTGAGGAAGTTTTTGGGGATGGTGAGCTACTGTCGCCAGTGGATTCCCAACTTCTCAACTCTAGCAAAGCCTTTACTGAAACTGACCCAGAAGGATGCCTTGGATGAAATTGAGCTGAAAGGAGATGAGATGGATGCTTTTATTGAGTTGAAGGAATGCATGTGCAGGGCTCCAGCTTTAGGTATGCCTGATTACACAAAGCCTTTCACATTGTTTTGTCATGAACGTGATGCATGTTCTTTGTCTGTCTTGACCCAAGCCCATGGTGGCGTAAACAGACCAGTAGCATATTTTTCGGCTACTTTGGATCCGGTCGCAGCAGCACTGCCAGGGTGTTTGCGCGCCGTAGCAGCAGTTGGTATCAGCCTCACTCAGAGTGAAGGAATAGTGATGGGACATCCAGTAACAGTCATGGTCCCTCACTCAGTTGAAATACTTTTGACCCGCTCCCGAACGCAACACATGACTGGAGCAAGACTCACAAGGTATGAAACAATAATTCTGGGCTCACCGAATGTGCAGCTGAAAAGGTGCACTACGTTGAATCCAGCAACCTTGCTTCCCGGAGAAAATGCTGAAATTGAGAACGCTGAAGACGTCGAACATGACTGCCTTCAGGTGACTGAATTTTGCACAAAACCCCGACCTGACATTAAGGATACTAAGCTTGATGAAAATGACCAAATTATTTTTGTTGATGGGTCATGTTTAAGAGATGCATTGGGAATTTTGAAAGCAGGATATGCTGTATGTACTGTAACAGGTGTCTTGGAAGCGTCATGGCTTCAAGGAGTCTATTCTGCACAAGTAGCAGAGCTTGTAGCCCTTACAAGAGCATGCCAACTGTCTACATTGATGAAGGTTACCATTTACACTGACAGTCAGTACGGGTTTGGAATTGTGCACGACTTTGGGCAATTATGGTCACAGAGAGGTTTCCTGACTTCTTCAGGGTCCCCAGTGAAAAACGGGGAGAGGATAAGGGAATTGTTACACGCCATTCAAATGCCAGCCGAAATTGCAGTGGTAAAGTGTAGTGCTCATACAAAAGGACAAGACTATGTTGCCCTGGGAAATGCATATGCGGATCAAGTCGCAAGATTTTGTGCCTTGAACTGTATATTGCTCAGGGATGAATGGAATTCGATAAGTGAGCCAGAGCTTGAACCAGCTGAAGCATTTGCCTTAAAGGTCGTGGATACAATGGATGAACTAAAAGCATTACAGAATAGCGTCAGGGAGGATGAAAGAGTTTCCTGGATTAAGTCACAATGCACCAAGAGACCAGATGAGTTATGGGTTTCAAATGAGGGAAAATATGTTTTACCAAATTGTCTCTTATCGCAGCTAGCGCGGTTCTATCATGGGCAGGCTCACCTAGGGAGAGATGCCATGATAAGATTGTTCAAAACTGATTGGTTTAACCCCAGATTTCGTCAAGCTGCAGAAGCAGTTTGCCATCGTTGTGTCATTTGCCAGCAGATGAACCCAGGAAAGGGAACAGTTGTGAACGCGAGCCACATTGGCAGGGCGAGTGGCCCGTTCAGCAGAATGCAGATGGACTTCATTGAGATGCCTGTGCATGGAGGTCTGAAGTATGTGTTGGTGATTGTGTGCATTTTTAGTCACTGGATTGAAGCATACCCTACACGTAGAAATGACAGCCTTACAGTTGCAAAACTATTGTTGAGGGAGTTGATACCACGTTTCGGATTCCCGATCTCTTTAGAATCAGATAGGGGAAGGCACTTCAATAACGAAGTGATAAAGTTACTTTGCGCAGCGCTGAACATTGAGCAAAAACTGCATTGTAGCTATCGCCCTGAAGCCTCAGGACTGGTGGAGCAAATGAATGGTACACTGAAATCAAGAATGGCGAAAATATGTGCATCGACAAATTTGAAATGGCCTGACGCATTGCCTTTGGTGTTAATGTCAATGAGAAACACCCCTGACAGAAAGACTGGATTGTCCCCGCACGAAATTCTCATGGGCAGGGCCATGAGACTTCCTGCAGTTCCTGCAAACGCGCTTTTGAATATTACAGATGATATGGTGTTAGACTACTGCAAAGGTCTGGCTGAGGTGGTTCGCTCTTTCTCTCACCAGGTGGAAGCAACCACCTTGCCACCGATCCAAGGTCCAGGACACACACTGAAAGCAGGTGACTGGGTCGTGATAAAGAAGCACGTGAGGAAGTCGTGTCTGGAACCCCGTTGGAAAGGCCCTTTCCAAGTGATCCTGACGACAACTACCGCTGTGAAGTGTGCGGGGGTTCCCAACTGGATTCACGCCAGTCACACAAAGAAAGTGTTGTGTCCCACAGATGAGGAAGTTGAAGCGCTGAAACTGCCAGTACCTGATAATAAAGTGCCGAGCGCTGAGACAGAGCAAAACAGAACGAGAAGCGAACAGACAGAAATAGAGGAGAGAGAAATATTCTCTGAGGACGAAGAAACTGATTCACTTGGGGAAGACCAAGGAGAAACCTCAGACAGCGATGAAGCAGCTGAAAGTGACACAGAGCCTGAAGAGAGTAACGGTGACAAAGGGCTCGAAAGAGGTGAAAAAGCAGGAGAGCCTGATCAGAGGAGGGCTTTCCCAGAAGCAGACGGTATAGAAAAAGAAAAGGAAAACGTGATTGACTCCCCAGAAGTAGGGGATAAGGCAGAACAGAACGAAATTGTTCAAGCTTCCTCAGAGGAGATCGCAGGTCCATCAAGTGGACACGGTGCAAAGAGAAGACCAAGTATATCGCCAGTAAAACTAAGAACTAGAGAAAAGTTGAACGACAGTGAAGGGCCAAAAGTGAAAGAGAAAAGAAAAGGAGTGTCTGTCGTGGTACCAACGTCAAGTGAAGAAAAAGACTTGGCCAAAGAGGAAAGTACCAGTGAGGCAGAATCAAAGAGAGATGCAAAATTGAAAAGGAAAAGGATACCAAACAGGAGGTATTCCGGTCCAGAATGGGCATATGTAGTGAATGACGATTGGACCGACGAATTTGTATCTCTTAGCCTCGAGAACGAAGAAGAAGAGATACCAATAGAAAAGAAAAGTTTTATGGACACTATTGATTGAAAAAAAAAAAAAAAAAAAAAATGATAAATGACATTGCTTGCTATAATCTAACGTGACACAACCAGCTGAGACATTGCTAAACCGGATGAGACATTTGCTAACCTGATAAGACTTTGATAACATGATTGACTCTTAAACCCGATTTGAGACAACATTGCTAACTGAAAGAGACTGAGTTCTGAGTTATTGCCGAATTGAGACAAATGCTGCTAACCGATAAGTGACTGGGCTTCTGAAGAAGACTGTGTGAACATTGCGCTCGCTCAGCTTTGTAACTGATTGCTCGCTCGTTTCTTTTTACAGGTGCTTCTAGCTCTCTGATTCTATACAGATCATGACTAGGTACTCTACACAAAACAGTAGAATGAAATATTGTAAATATGTGTGTATAGGCTTGATAACTGCATGTGTACTAATAATAATGATAATAGTGCTTGCAATGCATGGTAAGAGTGAGAATGAGAGAATTGATGCTTCTACTTCTGCTCCTGTTACTGTCACTGAACTAACCGCATTGAAAAGACTAGAATTAGATGAGAGACACTTGCATGATAAGAAGGAACTTTCGTATAATGTTTTCTATCGCTTACTAACAGAATATGTTGAGACTGTGGATGCGAAAGATTGTTATGTGTGTACACAGATACCGACATCGGTAACTGAAGGGGTGACTTATCATCACATGGGATTACATGTAGTATAGTAACTTCTAGATTTTATGGTCAGACTAACATACAGTATTTTAACTCAAATTATGATGTTACCTTTGCATATGTTCCTATAATCACGCAGCTAAGCCAGATTGCTAAAGATTGGGATGCTAAAATAATGAGGGAATTTTTCGAGCCAATGCAACCTTTTGAAACAGCTCACGCTCATAGGGAAAATCTTACCTGCTCGCTCTCTGCAGTAGAAATAAGCTTTTTAGATCGCACAGATGATAGAAGGGCACAAATGAATGCGAAATTAGAAACGGAGCTACATAAGAGGACTTCAGTAGATAATTATGCTTTTGCTGCAATAAAGACACAAGGGAGAATAGCTTTAGATGCTTGGCATGTAGGGAAATTTTGTATATATCGAGGTGAATCTTATTATGATAACATTTTTGTAGGAGCGAGTGAATGTAAACATACGTTTATCTTTAAGGCCAAATGGACATTCATGCTGAACGGACTTGATCCTGTCATACCAGGTGTATATTACATTTGTGGGCATAATGCCTATTATCGTCTTCCAAAGGGATGGTGGGGGAGATGTTATTTGGGTATAGTGTTCCCAAAGGTTTATCAACTGGATGACCTATCGATGATTCCAAAGACATCTGGATCCCATCGTATCCAGAAAAGAGAGACCGCAGCTGCTGTGGTAGGTGATATATTTGGAGCCATGATTCCTTCATTGGGAGTTGTGTTGAATTCCATCAAAATAAGAAAGTTGTCTACTATAGTGGATAACATGTTGACAAAGTTTTCAGGTGCTATAATCCTGATAGATGCTGAACTTGCAGCGGAAAGAGCTATGACTCTTCAAAACAGGCTTGCCTTAGACATTCTTTTAGCAAAGGATGGCGGCGTTTGCAAAATGCTTGGTGCGCGCCACTGTTGTACGTATATTCCAGACAACAGTGCAAAGATTAAAAAAATGCTTGCTAATCTAACAAAAGAGAGTGCAGATTTGAAGGAATTGAAAGAACCAGGAGTGTGGGAGAAGGTTGGAAAGGGACTTGCTTCAGTGGGAAATTGGCTTGGTGGCGTTTGGAATGGAATATTGCTAAAAATAATACAGGGAATATTAATAGTACTAATTTGCATCTTTGGAATTTGGGGAATAAAAAGAGGAATATTAATGATCATGGCAAAAATTAAAAGAAGGAAGGAAGAGAAAATGATGAAAAGAATGGCAGAAGAATACAAAGCAAGGTCAAGGGGAACTAAAAGGCAAAGAGAACTGACAGAATTTTAATGGAATAAAATTTGTGGGATTAGTTTTGTGTGATGACAAGTAGTCATCAGAGGAGGGATTGATGACGCAGAAATGAAGGTTTTACATTTATTAGTGCATAAACGTAGTGCCGCAATAATCAAGTGTGACTTTAACCGAACTAATAAAGATTGTACGGGGACAAAATGTGCCCTCAGAGTAGTTTGCCAACCTTTATAAGCGTGCTTTATTTAACGTGATGTATTAGAATTGCACTAATCCGACATAATCGTAAACGTGTGCTATGATTTGCTTGTTTGAAATGTCTTAGCTTAGCATAACTTTAGTGGAGGCTTTGGCCTAGTTGCCTTGTCTCACGATTTAGATGCTCGTATTTTTCCAATGTGCTAATAAACGTGTATTCTTGCTTGAAGCTGTACTTTTCCAGTGAGATCGGTTCACATGCTTATCTTAAGGTTTCGTGCCAGCCTGGCATCTTCTTCTTTGCTCCAAGGTCAATCTGCAGGTGCGGACAATGGAAGCTCTGAAAGTGAGTTAATTGGTAAAATATGTTGCAACTTACGTTCCCGACTCCAAGGATAATGTATGCTTAGGTAAAAGCTTGAGAACTGTTGTTTTTGATTGGACAATTTGAAGCCAACCTATGAACCCTCCAATGGAAGACCCTACTGGATTTGAACTGTTGTCTATTTAAACCAGGTGCACAAGGAGAAAGCAGCCATTTTTTTATAGCCATTTTTGCTATTACAGCCATTACCCGGACATCATTGCCATTACTCCCCTATACCCGCCATTTTGCAGGACATTGGCCATTATGGCCCATCTTGCTGACTTCGTCATTTTGCCGTCTTCTAGAGACTTTTAAGTAATTCTCGCCCTAGAGACTTTAACTTTGATTTGCCCTTTGCATGAAGTAGTAGTTTTATCTTGCCGCCGTGAGGCAATTGCCCCGTCCACCCTGCCCCCTTTGCCCCGTCCCATGCTGATTGAATCCGGTACCTGTGAGACGAAGACTTCCTTGAATGCTGATTGAATTTGGTAAATATGAAAGGAAATTGTACAATTGCATTGTGTCTTCTTTTTAGGTAACCAACTGCTGATGATTTTGATAAGAGCCCTAGTTAGGAGTTTTCTAAATTAATGTTGCTAAATTGTTTTTGCATGAAGACCCACATGCTGATGCTAATTTGAGGTTAGATGAGGATTCATTTGATGCACGATGCAATTTGAGACCTTGTTATGCTGACTAAATGTATGCAATTAGCTCATTACAGATTATAGTTTTAGTGGTTTGTGTTGCTATTATCGAAGGCATTATTATTCAAATGCTGCATAGATTGCATCTGTTTCGCCGTTATGGACAGCTATTAATGTTCATTTACATATATCACTTGGTGTTGAGACACATTTATATTGTGCTAGCTTTGTTAATATAGGGAAATAAATGCATGAACTTTGAATAAACTGGTGTGGTTATTCATGACCGAAAGGTCATGGTTTCGCCGAAATGTTTTCTGGATTGATTGTTAAGTGTTATGTTGATCAGGGTATTGCTTATGTTCGTTATTGATTATTGATTGTTGATTTGATTGATTACTCTCGGGTGAAGAGTGCCCCACTTGGTCAAAAGATTCATCGACCTAAGAGCGTCCAGATACAGGTAAATTATTAGGTACGGAACGCTCTATCAGAACTCAGGAAGAAGTTTCATGGACTGAGGCAATTTGAACAGCCCGGTAAATAGGTTCACAATTTGTTCATTAGTAAATGGTCCTACAAATATGGGTTGCAGCTTAGAAATATATTCATTTTCTGTAAGTAACTATACATTTTTACCTACAATATATCAGGGCGCTGAACCTCTCTTTTGGTCAGCATACAACTAATAAGACTTTCTCTGCTGATTCCTGAATTTATACTAATTCAATTATTCACTCTGTCCAGTTATGATGCTCATCTGATTGCGAAGCACCGGAAGTTTAGTCACAGATCATGAGAGTAGAATAACAGAAGCTTTCCATGATGTAAACTCTCATTGCTCGATAGACCAACATGTACAGGAGCAGTAGAAATAATACACAGAGTTATTCAGGTTGCTGGAGGGATGCTAAAATGTGAAGTTCCGACTTCAGGCCTGATGTGGGGTGGGGGGAGGTCACTACACAACTCACCATGAAAATAATTAATACATCTAATAAGTTAATTAGCTAGTTATAGTTTAGTTGGGGATTAGACTCATTTTCTAGGCATGTGTGATAAAGTATCACTGCTTGTGTGTGGACTGATTTCAAGATTCAGGGTGGGACTCCATTAGAGTACCTGCAGATAAGAGAACCTCTGGCAAGTTTTATTTTTATTTTTACTCCTAGCACCCTTTCCGTCTTGAGTAGTGCTCAGCTGGGAGAGATGAGAGACATCTGCTAGTTTCTCTTTTCTCAAAAAAGGTCACAGTATTCTTTGGGGGTTTAGGAAATCTGGTGGTAAAACGTAAGGTTCACATTGGCTTTTGCTCTGTTGATGTTTAGGAAACAGGATACCACTTGCACATTAACCCATAAATATAACTTCAAATAGAAGTGTGACATGATGCTTGTCTCTCTAATTGATTAAATAGTAACACATTCATGAGGAAATCAATGGAATAGCAGATCGTCTGCTATTTCCTGTATGTAATAAAACAGATTTGGAAGAGTGTATGGATTTTGACATGCAAATGGATGGCTCACAAGTGTATGGTACAACCTTGTAAATTTCTGGGCATTCATAAACATTTTGTTCCACCCTGGTAGAAACACTTGAAAATTAGCCCCTGAAAAGGTTTGCGTAACAGTTTTCATGGTAAAAATATGTAATCAGTGACCCTACATTTCATGGAGGTATGAGGGAAGTTGTTTCACAGGGAAATGTATTTTCTTCATGGAGAAAACTGGAAAAGGAAGCAACATGTATTTATGTGTATTTTGACTCACTTGCTCATTAGTATTTTACATTTAGTCAAACCATGCAAGAGTAAATGTTGGCCCAGAAGAGTACTTCTGGAATTCATCGGAAATATCTACTCCTACTTTCAAAGTTCGTTTTTGAAAAAGAAAAAAAATGCAACCATGGCGTGCCACCCAAACAATACACTAGCTGAACAAATCTCTCTGCCCTTAGAGAAACAGCTGCACCGGAGGCTGATAGAAAGGCTTTGGAGCTCACCACCGCCAAGTGGTGAACTCAGTCTATGGCATCCGGTTCTCTGCCGTATGATCTACCCATCATATCTCCAAAACGGTCTTGGGTAAAACAAAATAAAAGGATAAAACATTGTGAGCACTTAGACTCATGAAATAACCAAATCCATGTTTATAAACTAACAACCAGGTAGCTAACTAAAAGGAATAGATCATTAATACAGGCCAGCATAAGTTGAAACATAGCAACTGTGATAAACCATTGTAGAGAGCTCGGAGGTTTTAGCTGGAAAATGTCAGCATATTTTCTTCATATGAACCTATGCATCTCGCATGTCTCTGTGTTCTACAAAGCATAGGGCGTGTGCATGGCAAGGAGTAATGCCAAAGTATGAGAGAACACGGGCTTTGAAATTAATCAAACTGGTACGCTTGTTATTATTTTTCTTGCTCAATTGTCGCTGATCAGTTTCCTTCCATTTTTAAAACTTGGTCAACTGGAACATTCTTCGCTGCAGGAATGCTCTTATGTTGAACTTATAAGGAGAACATTTGCAAAATGTTTCTCGTGAAAATGTGAAAAAAAGTCACGTGCTCAGTTTTTCGTAAATAGTTTAGAAACATCTTCAATAAAAAGTCAGTCGGACACTTGAGGGCATTACTCAGCTGGAGGCCCCTGCCAAACTCGGTGAGCCAAAAATCGGGAATATTTCATTCAAAGCACTCTTGCCAAAAACACACATATTAACAGATACGAGTCCTCCCACCCACTAATTCAGTTTGTTTTGAAGTCTACTTTGAAACCAGTAGACGCTTCGGCTCCGTGATGCTTATACTGCTTCTTAGTTGATAACTTGCAAACTGTTTAACATTTTAAAAATATTTAAGTTCTAAACATGTCCCAAAAAGTCTGTTTTCAGGCAAGTTCACGTTTGTTTTCATGAATGTACTATGCTCTTTTGCTAACTTATGTAATGATGTAATAATATATTTGCTCATATTTAAGGGACTGTGAAAACACACACACGCAATCGTCCATTCAACAAAATGGACTTTCAGTCAAAAGGAGAATTATTAAATACCTTGTGGCAGATCCAAGAGCACCGAGTACCTCCTCATTAGTGTAATTTTTTTGACGCTAATATGGCCCAACGAGGCTAAAATCGCCATGCCAAATGCATGCATTGTGCCACTTTGTAACCCTTTGTGCTACATAATGCATGCACCACACATAATGTATGCAAAGGGGGCGTTCCCCCATTAGAGGGGCCAAAAAAATGGCACAAAGAAATCTATGAGTTTGCTTTGTGTAATTTTTTTCTGCACTTTTAATGCCTGATCAGAGCAGGTGTTAAAAGGAGACCCACCATTGTTTACTCTGGGCCTCAATAGGCTTTGCAGGATTAGCATAAATTTGTTTTACATCAATCCTGCAAAGCTCCGAACTAGCATCGAAAATTCTGATGCTAGTTCGCTAACTACTGCTGTGATGTGCCATCTCTTAGATATGGTGCAGACATGGTGGCATTAGGAGGGCGCTATGGGGTGCAAGAAAAGTGACCCTAATATTTTACCACCAGCTCTAAAGAAGTGGTAACCCCTTCGTCAAGTGTGAGGGGTCCCAAAGGAATGTTTCCCTTTTGTGAATGGTGAAAAAACTATTTTTAAGAGCAGACAGTTGTCTCATGGACCACTGCCCATTTAAAAAAAAAAGGTTTTCAAACATATTCATTTCATTTAAAAAAAAACATTTTTTCTTTTAGAAAAATGGCTGTTTAAAAAAAATGCTTATTTAAAAGCAGTCAATGACATGGTGGTCTGTGACTGTACTCCATTGTAGTGGGTCTCAATATGCAACCTACTTCAATAATTTTAATGAGGAAGGTCCAATTCTGACAAGGGGTGGGCAGAACTGATGGAATTTGACTCTGCAGAATTCTGTGGAGTTACAAAACACTGTGTGATATTCTGCGGAGTTCCACCAGCAGATGGAAATAGGCATGTTTCCCTGCTTGTGCTGTAACTTAGAGCGAGGAGAGCATTCCATGCTAAAACATCAGCCCGAAAGTCACCACACAGCACGCCGGAGGGCACAGGTACTCAAACTGATTTTGCTGACACTTAAGTAGATTTTCTACTCAAGCAGCAGCCTTCTGACCAGGAACGGTTACGACCTCCCATGACTGCCCGCACTGGAAAAATCTCACCGGATATCTTCCTAAAAACTGAAAATCATGCTAGGGGACATCAAATCTCTCTCCCAACCTAATGTTTTGGTGCTACCATGAAAAAATATTCTGTCATGTGGAGATTGGTGGAATTTGACCGGAACTCAGTTACAACAGTAACGCAGAGTCACCAAAATTCCACCAATTTAGCTGGTGGAACACAATATTTTACCCACTCCTAATGGTGACCCACTACGATTCTATATTTTGTGACTGGATCTATAAATACATAGGTTGCTTCACAAGATAAGAATGTACTTGATATAAGTTGATGGTCAAATTGCAATCCCTTTCACCTAGTACATTTTTTGCACATGAGGCTCCATATTATTTTATTATGAAGTGCTGTGATAAATGCCTGGGTACTCAGGCACATTGCTTGTTGACCAGTCAACACAAACCAGGAAACCATGACCATAATTCAGAAATTCATGATGTGATTCATCTCTGTTGAACATCCATTTTAAGTAATTTATCTTTGCTGTTTCAACAAAAAGAATACTTTGTATGTTTTCTTCTACCTTTCCACTCTTTCGAAGTAATATTTGCTAATTTAATTTTCTTGTAGGTGACATAGCCAGGTCACTTGTTTGCTGCTTTCCTTTTTCTTTTGATGATGTAATTGATTAGCTTATATACTTCTGCATGTCACAGGTTTACTGAGGGGATTTGTTGGGCAGTGCATAATCCCTCGATGAATGGGTAGTTGTCACTCCAAATGTACTGCCTACCAATAATATATTGATTCTCCTCTGTGTCCAAAATCATTAGGATTGGTGTTGATGATCATGTTCTGATGATTTCCTAACTGTACTACAATGCATTTTTCACACATTTGAAAGTTAACAGTTGCATAATGGTTCCCCTGGTATACTTACCAGCCCTACTAAAAAGAACAATTCAACCGGTTAGTAAGTACAAGTTTCCAATTTTATAGGGTCATGTTCGTGCACCTTTATCTGGAGTTTGCACCTATGGCTGTGGGCCTCATTTAGGGGCATATTTAAGAGCTCCTTGTGTCTCCTTGAGACACAGAAGTGTAATTTGTTTTATGCTAACGTTGCCCAGCGAGGCCAAACTCTGCACGCCATATTTACATTTAATGCATGCATTGCGCCACTTTGTAACCCTTTGTGCTACATTATGCCTGTGCCAGGCCTAATGTATCCAAAGGGGGTGGTCCCCCATTAGGGAAGCTGAACAATTCGGTGCAAAGAAATCTAATAGATTTAGTTACGTCATTTTTCTCGGCACTTTTAGCGTCTGCTCAGAGCACTGCAGTGCCACTTTTCTTAAATATGTCCCTTAGTGTTTGCCTAGCAGGGTGGTGTAATAGCATGTCTGTCACACTAATCATCTACCTGATGTATTTGATGGGCAGACCATCATGTTTTAGCCCGCAGTGCCTCTGGAGGCTGCACTGGTGGAAATCATCCATCAACGGCTCCATGGACATTGAGCTGTTGGGGTAAGTATCCCAGATCATCTGCGCTATTTAGGGAATACATTCTGAGGTACTTTTTTCTGTTCAGGTACTCCAGGAAAAGCTTGACAGCCATGAAAGAAAATAAAAATTATCCCCATATCATGGGAGAGAGCTCTGAATGTGTGCCAGGTTAATTTGTTGTTTTTGTTTAACAAAAAGAAACTCCCAATATGGGAGTTTGTTTTTCTAAAAACGTTTGATGAGCAGCTGCATGATTCATAGTGGCTGCTAAAGAAACCTCCCATGCCTTCAGAGGCACAGTCATGGTGGCGGCTCCTCTGAAGACACAGAGATCTCTGTCAGGCAAGTGGAGATCTGTAAATAGGGCAGGTTGTCTGTCCACCAGGGCAGTGGAATACATTTGTCCACTGTCATCGTGGAATGAAGTACAACTCACCATGCTCTAAATGATCCCCTTTATCTTTTAGGAACAAATCCAAAGAGTAGTGGAGCACTACAGACCCAGCAAACTTAAAAAATTCGGCAAGACTGTCTACAGAAGACAGGGGGAGAATAAATTCTATTTTGCATTCGGCCTGGGTAGACAGTAAGAGCTTTGAGATTAATATTTGATAATGCAGGAGGTAAGGCACTCTGACAAAGGGTGTGTCTTCTTATTTTCTGACTTGTAGATTCGATGGGGCAATCCTGATTTTTATTCAAGATTCCAGGGCCCAGATTTAAGAGGGCCTAGCGCCTCCTTGCACCACACTAGCATCATTTCTTGTTACGCTAATGTGGCCCAACGAGGCCAAAATCGCTGTGCCAGATATACAAAGTGGAGCAATGCATGCATTGTGCTAGTTTGTAACCCCACATTATGACTATGCCAGGCATAATGTATGCAAAAGGCCATTCCCCCATTAGGGGGGGGCAAAAATTGCATCATTTTCTTTGGCATTTTTAGAGCCTGGTCAGAGCAGGTGTCACAGGGGGGCACACCATTGGTTACAATAGGCCCCTATGTACCATTCGACTTAGCTCTAAAACTTTGTACCTGGCTGATGAAGGGTGATACCCTGAAACCGGTCCCAAGGATGCTTGTTTCCGGTCCAGTGAGAACCTGACCCGGCAGTTCAGGTTGGACTGTTCCCAGAGGGAACAGGGTCAAGACTGATTTGCATATGGCTGGGTCCAAACTGGGGTAGCATGGTGAGCAAAAGATGATGGATTAAACCCAGATCTGTGACTGGGGTGAATGTTTGATTGGTTCCACATTCAGTCCATCATTTGTGTTTGCTTGCTTTTGTGCCCTAAGTGCGCCAGATATGACCGGACGTTGGCCCGGGCTCAATTTGCCACTGGATTGAAGCTAGCCTGGCTGATGAAAGGTGATACACTGAAACCGGTCCTAAGATACTTGTTTCCGGTCCAGGGACGAGCTGGCCCAGCAGTTCGGGCTAGACTGTTCCCATGGGGAACAGGCTCATGACTGATTTGCATATGGCAGGGTCCAAACTGGGGTGGCATGGTGAGCAAAATAATTGATGGATTAAACCCAGATCTGTAACTGTAGGTGAATGTTAGATTTGTTCCTCATTTTGTCCATCATTTGTTTGCACTGGATGCAGCTCCACTTTTCTTAAATCTGCCCCTAGGTGCTTAGCTGAACATAACTCATCTCTGGATTGTTTTCATTCCTTGACTGACAATAGATAATGGTGTCATTTTCAAGGATTTCATCTTTGGAATTTATCCCAAGTGACTCTGTCCCCTCAAGTTGAAGCCACTGGGCTTAGTTAAAGAGAGGGTGATGTTTAAACAAGATTGGGTGCAAGGGTTGTAAATAATGATTGATGTTCTTGACTATTGGTACCTGACTTGTGTTTGCTACTCTATTTGACTTTTCCTTTTCACACCCCCTGCTTCATTATAAGTATAGTCTACATATTTTAAGCCAAGTTTGTAATTTATCTAAGGGTTTTCCCTTACAAGACCTTATGATTTTTGAATCTGCATGTCTGGTCATCCCTAATTTCTGTTTCATGACCTTCTTATTTACTGTTGATAGCATAGGAGAGGGCAAGAAATGGACACTGCAGAAAGTAAACAGTTTTGTTCTTTATTTTCTTCTGACCCCTTGATACTTTGAGCTAACCTCAACCGGTGCTTCCCAATTGATATTTGTATAGATTTTTTTACACCTGTCAGCCTTTGGGTGGTCTTTCCCCCAACTTTTTGCCTTCGCACCTCCTATTTTTGCTGATCTCATGTTTGGTAACCTTACGACCTGGTGCACTTTACCGCAATTACCAGTGCTAAACTGATTGTGCTCTCTCCCTTAAAAATTTTACAATTGCTCTATACCAAATTGGCACATATTGTTAACTTGTAAGTCCCTGGCAAAGTGGTACCACTTGTACCCAGGCCCTGTACATTAAATGCTACTAGTGGCCGTGCAGCACTGACTGTGCAACCTTCTTAAATAGCCCTCTAAAACATGTCTCAGGCCTGCCATTGCAGCTCATGTGTGCAGTTTTAAAACAGCCATTTTGACCTGACAAAATAAACCTTTTGCCAGGTCCAAACCGTCCTTTTTAATATATATATCACCCCTAAGATAGGCCCTGAACAGCCCAGAGGGCAGAGTGCAGTATATTTAAAAAGCTACACATATAACTTTATGTACCATGTTCTGGTAGTGAAAAACTCTTAAATTTGTTTTTCACTACTGCAGGACCTATCCCTCTCACAAGATAGCATTGAGTTATCTTATTACATTCAATACGTGCTAAGTTTCAATTGGGAGCAGGTAGGCAGGTAGGGTTTGGTGTTCAAGGAATTTTATTTAAAGCTCTCTGTAATGATAAAGTGGTTTTGTAGTCACAATTATGAAAATGCCACATGTTGAAAGTTGTCAATTTCTTGTTCTAATAATTTGATACCTGTAGTCTGTCCCTGGATCAGATGACTAGGTGTAACTGGAAGCTGTTCTTTATTTATTGCTCCCAGACATGAGACAAAGGGAAGCTTGCACCCCCTCCCATGTTCTTTAAGAACTTCCTATCCAGTGCAACCCTCTCCTCCAGTCAACACCCAGAGCAACACCCATTGCACACCCCTTCCACGCAAAGTGCTGCATTTGAAGTGGCTATATTTACAAGATGCATAACGCCACCAGAGCATCACTAAAAGTGACACTTCGTTGGCGATAGGGCCTTGTAAATCCGGCCCTTGGTATTTAATTGACTTAAGTTCACTTCTTAACTTTGTCATGGACTACTCTGTAGGACCTAAGTCTGACCACCTTCACTGACTCAGACAATGAGGAAATAGGCGGGCAATGATGCCAGTACTTAACAAGCGTTAGACCTGCTGGAAAAAGAGTGTGAAAATATATAAAATAGAACCCCAACTTACAAAATGAGGTGGGTAGGTTAAACAAATGAAGTCTTCACAAAAATTATAGCTTCTTTTAACCCCTTCGCTGCCAGGCCTTTTCCCCCTCCTGTGCCGGACCTTTTTTTGCCTATTTGGGGCAGTTCGCGCTTAGGCCCTCATAACTTTTTGTCCACATAAGCTAACCAAGCCAAATTTGCGTCCTTTGTTTCCAACATCCTAGGGATTCTAGAGGTACCCAGACTTTGTGGGTTCCCTTGAAGGAGGCCAAGAAATTGGCCAAAATACAGTGAAAATTTCGTTTTTTTCAAAAAAATTGGAAAAAGTGGCTGCAGAAGAAGGCTTGTGGTTTTTCCCCTGAAAATGGCATCAACAAAGGGTTTGCGGTGCTAAACTCAGCAGCTTCCCAGCTTTCAGGAACAGGCAGACTTGAATCAGAAAACCCAATTTTTCAACACAATTTTGGCATTTTACTGGGGCATACCCCATTTGTGCAATTTTTTGTGCTTTCAGCCTCCTTCCAGTCAGTGACAGGAATGGTCATGAAACCAATGCTGGATCCCAGAAACCTAAACATTTCTGAAAAGTAGACAGAATTCCGAATTCAGCAAGGGGTCATTTGTGTAGATCCTACAAGGGTTTCCTACAGAAAATAACAGCTGAAAAAGAAAAATATTGAAATTGAGGTGAAAAAACCATCAATTTTTCTCTACGTTTTACTCTGTAACTTTTCCCTGCAATGTCAGATTATCGAAAGCAATATACCGTTACGTCTGCTGGACTCCTCTGGTTGCGGGGATATATAGGGCTTGTAGGTTCATCAAGAACCCGAGGAACCCAGAGCCAATAAATGAGCTGCACCCTGCAGTGCGTTTTCATTCTATACCGGGTATACAGCAATTCATTTGCTGAAATATAAGGAGTAAAAAATTGCTATCAAGAAAACCTTTGCATTTCCAAAAAGGGCACAAGATAAGGTGTTGAGGAGCAGTGGTTATTTGCACATCTCTGAATTCCGGGGTGACCATAGTAGCACGTGAATTACAGGGAATTTCTCAAATAGATGTCTTTTTTACACACACTCCTATGTTTGGTAGGAAAAAATGTAGAGAAAGACAAGGGGCAATAGTACTTGTTTTGCTAATCTATGTTCCCCCAAGTCTCCCGATAAAAATGGTACCTCACTTGTGTGGGTAGGCCTAGCACCCGCGACAGGATATGCCCCAAAACACAACGTGGACACTTCACAGAAAACAGAGCTGTTTTTAGCAAAGTGACTACCTGTAGATTTTGGCCTCTAGCTCAGCCGCCACCTAGGGAAACCTACCAAACCTGTGCTTTTCTGAAAACTAGAGACCTAGGGGAATCCAAGGAGGGGTGACTTGTGTGGTTCGGACCAGGTTCTGTTACCCAGAATCCTTTGCAAACCTCAAAATTTGGCTAAAAAAACACATGTTCCTCACATTTCTGTGGCAGAAAGTTATGGAATCTGAGAGGAGCCACAAATTTCCTTCCACCCAGCGTTCCCCCATGTCTCCCGATAAAAATGATACCTCACTTGTGTGGGTAGGCCTAGCACCCGCGACAGGATATGCCCCAAAACACAACGTGGACACATCACAGAAAACAGAGCTGTTTTTAGCAAAGTGACTACCTGTAGATTTTGGCCTCTAGCTCAGCCGCCACCTAGGGAAACCTACCAAACCTGTGCATTTCTGAAAACTAGAGACCTAGGGGAATCCAAGGAGGGGTGACTTGTGTGGCTCGGACCAGGTTCTGTTACCCAGAATCCTTTGCAAACCTCAAAATTTGGCTAAAAAAACACATGTTCCTCACATTTCTGTGGCAGAAAGTTCTGGAATCTGAGAGGAGCCACAAATTTCCTTCCACCAAGCGTTCCCCCACGTCTCCCGATAAAAATGATACCTCACTTGTGTGGGTAGGCCTAGCGCCCGCGACAGGATATACCCCAAAACACAACGTGGACATATCACAGAAAACAGAGCTGTTTTTAGCAAAGTGACTACCTGTAGATTTTGGCCTCTAGCTCAGCCGCCACCTAGGGAAACCTACCAAACCTGTGCATTTCTGAAAACTAGAGACCTAGGGGAATCCAAGGAGGGGTGACGTGCGGGGCTCGGACCAGGTTCTGTTACCCAGAATCCTTTGCAAACCTCAAAATTTCGCTAAAAAAACACATGTTCCTCACATTTCTGTGGCAGAAAGTTCTGGAATCTGAGAGGAGCCACAAATTTCCTTCCACCCAGCGTTCCCCCACGTCTCCCGATAAAAATGATACCTCACTTGTGTGGGTAGGCCTAGCGCCCGCGACAGGATATGCCCCAAAACACAACGTGGACATATCACAGAAAACAGAGCTGTTTTTAGCAAAGTGACTACCTGTAGATTTTGGCCTCTAGCTCAGCCGCCACCTAGGGAAACCTACCAAACCTGTGCATTTCTGAAAACTAGAGACCTAGGGGAATCCAAGGAGGGGTGACTTGCGGGGCTCGGACCAGGTTCTGTTACCCAGAATCCTTTGCAAATCTCAAAATTTGGCTAAAAAAACACATGTTCCTCACATTTCTGTGGCAGAAAGTTATGGAATCTGAGAGGAGCCACAAATTTCCTTCCACCCAGCGTTCCCCCACGTCTCCCGATAAAAATGATACCTCACTTGTGTGGGTAGGCCTAGCGCCCGCGACAGGATATGCCCCAAAACACAACGTGGACATATCACAGAAAACAGAGCTGTTTTTAGCAAAGTGACTACCTGTAGATTTTGGCCTCTAGCTCAGCCGCCACCTAGGGAAACCTACCAAACCTGTGCATTTCTGAAAACTAGAGACATAGGGGAATCCAAGGAGGGGTGACTTGCGGGGCTCGGACCAGGTTCTGTTACCCAGAATCCTTTGCAAACCTCAAAATTTGGCTAAAAAAACACATGTTCCTCACATTTCTGTGGCAGAAAGTTCTGGAATCTGAGAGGAGCCACAAATTTCCGTCCACCCAGCGTTCCCCCACGTCTCCCGATAAAAATGATACCTCACTTGTGTGGGTAGGCCTAGCGCCCGCGACAGGATATGCCCCAAAACACAACGTGGACATATCACAGAAAACAGAGCTGTTTTTAGCAAAGTGACTACCTGTAGATTTTGGCCTCTAGCTCAGCCGCCACCTAGGGAAACCTACCAAACCTGTGCATTTCTGAAAACTAGAGACCTAGGGCAATCCAAGGAGGGGTGACTTGCGGGGCTCGGACCAGGTTCTGTTACCCAGAATCCTTTGCAAATCTCAAAATTTGGCTAAAAAAACACATGTTCCTCACATTTCTGTGGCAGAAAGTTCTGGAATCTGAGAGGAGCCACAAATTTCCTTCCACCCAGCGTTCCCCCACGTCTCCCGATAAAAATGATACCTCACTTGTGTGGGTAGGCCTAGCGCCCGCGACAGGATATGCCCCAAAACACAACGTGGACATATCACAGAAAACAGAGCTGTTTTTAGCAAAGTGACTACCTGTAGATTTTGGCCTCTAGCTCAGCCGCCACCTAGGGAAACCTACCAAACCTGTACATTTCTGAAAACTAGAGACATAGGGGAATCCAAGGAGGGGTGACTTGCGGGGCTCGGACCAGGTTCTGTTACCCAGAATCCTTTGCAAACCTCAAAATTTGGCTAAAAAAACACATGTTCCTCACATTTCTGTGGCAGAAAGTTCTGGAATCTGAGAGGAGCCACAAATTTCCTTCCACCCAGCGTTCCCCCACGTCTCCCGATAAAAATGATACCTCACTTGTGTGGGTAGGCCTAGCGCCCGCGACAGGATATGCCCCAAAACACAACGTGGACATATCACAGAAAACAGAGCTGTTTTTAGCAAAGTGACTACCTGTAGATTTTGGCCTCTAGCTCAGCCGGCACCTAGGGAAACCTACCAAACCTGTACATTTCTGAAAACTAGAGACCTAGGGGAATCCAAGGAGGGGTGACTTGTGTGGCTCGGACCAGGTTCTGTTACCCAGAATCCTTTGCAAACCTCAAAATTTGGCTAAAAAAACACATGTTCCTCACATTTCTGTGGCAGAAAGTTCTGGAATCTGAGAGGAGCCACAAATTTCCTTCCACCCAGCGTTCCCCCACGTCTCCCGATAAAAATGATACCTCACTTGTGTGGGTAGGCCTAGCGCCCGCGACAGGATATGCCCCAAAACACAACGTGGACATATCACAGAAAACAGAGCTGTTTTTAGCAAAGTGACTACCTGTAGATTTTGGCCTCTAGCTCAGCCGGCACCTAGGGAAACCTACCAAACCTGTACATTTCTGAAAACTAGAGACCTAGGGGAATCCAAGGAGGGGTGACTTGTGTGGCTCGGACCAGGTTCTGTTACCCAGAATCCTTTGCAAACCTCAAAATTTGGCTAAAAAAACACATGTTCCTCACATTTCTGTGGCAGAAAGTTCTGGAATCTGAGAGGAGCCACAAATTTCCTTCCACCCAGCGTTCCCCCACGTCTCCCGATAAAAATGATACCTCACTTGTGTGGGTAGGCCTAGCGCCCGCGACAGGATATGCCCCAAAACACAACGTGGACACATCACAGAAAACAGAGCTGTTTTTAGCAAAGTGACTACCTGGAGATTTTGGCCTCTAGCTCAGCCGCCACCTAGGGAAACCTACCAAACCTGTACATTTCTGAAAACTAGAGACCTAGGGGAATCCAAGGAGGGGTGACTTGTGTGGCTCGGGCCAGGTTCTGTTACCCAGAATCCTTTGCAAACCTCAAAATTTGGCTAAAAAAACACATGTCCCTCACATTTCTGTGGCAGAAAGTTCTGGAATCTGAGAGGAGCTACGAATTTCCTTCCACCCAGCGTTCCCCCAAGTCTCCCGATAAAAATGATACCTCACTTGCGTGGGTAGGCCTAGCGCCCGCGACAGGAAACACCCCAAAGCGCAACGTGGACACATCCTAAATTTTGGAAAAAAACAGAGGTGTTTTTTGCAAAGTGCCTACCTGTAGATTTTGGCCTCTAGCTCAGCCGGCACCTAGGGAAACCTACCAAACCTGTGCATTTCTGAAAACTAGAGACCTAGGGGAATCCAAGGAGGGGTGACTTGCGGGGCTCGGACCAGGTTCTGTTACCCAGAATCCTTTGCAAACCTCAGAATTTGGCTAAAAATACACATGTTACTCACATTTCTGTGGAAGAAAGTTCTGGAATCTGAGAGGAGCCACAAATTTCCTTCTACCCAGCGTTCCCCCAAGTCTCCCGATAAAAATGATACCTCACTTGCGTGGGTAGGCCTAGCGCCGGCGACAGGAAACACCCCAAAGCGCAACGTGGACACATCCTAAATTTTGGAAAAAAACAGAGGTGTTTTTTGCGAAGTGCCTACCTGTAGATTTTGGCCTCTAGCTCAGCCGGCACCTAGGGAAACCTACCAAACCTGTGCATTTCTGAAAACTAGAGACCTAGGGGAATCCAAGGTGGGATGACTTGCGGGGCTCGGACCAGGTTCTGTTACCCAGAATCCTTTGCAAACCTCAAAATTTGGCTAAAAAAACACATGTCCATCACATTTCTGTGGCAGAAAGTTCTGGAATCTGAGAGGAGCTACAAATTTCCTTCCACCCAGCGTTCCCCCAAGTCTCCCGATAAAAATGATACCTCACTTGCGTGGGTAGGCCTAGCGCCGGCGACAGGAAACACCCCAAAGCGCAACATGGACACATCCTAAATTTTGGAAAAAAACAGAGGTGTTTTTTGCGAAGTGCCTACCTGTAGATTTTGGCCTCTAGCTCAGCCGGCACCTAGGGAAACCTACCAAACCTGTGCATTTCTGAAAACTAGAGACCTAGGGGAATCCAAGGAGGGGTGACTTGCGGGGCTCGGACCAGGTTCTGTTACCCAGAATCCTTTGCAAACCTCAAAATTTGGCTAAAAATACACATGTTACTCACATTTCTGTGGCAGAAAGTTCTGGAATCTGAGAGGAGCCACAAATTTCCTTCTACCCAGCGTTCCCCCAAGTCTCCCGATAAAAATGATACCTCACTTGTGTGGGTAGGACTAGCGCCCACGAAAAGAAAGGGCCCAAAACACAACGTGGACACATCACATTTTTTTATAAAAAGCAGTGCCTACCTGTGGATTTTGGCCTGTAGCTCAGCCGACACCTGAGGAAACCTAGCAAACCAGTGCATTTTTGAAAACTAGAAACCCAGGGGAATCCAAGATGGGGTGACTTGCGGGGCTCTGACCAGGTTATGTTACCCAGAATCCTTTGCAAACATCTAAATTTGGCCCAAAAAACACTTTTTCCTCTCATTTCGGTGACAGAAAGTTCTGGAATCTGAGAGGAGCCACAAATTTCCTTCCACCCAGCGTTCCCCTAAGTCTCTCGATAAAAATGGTACATCACTTCTGTGGGTAGGCCTAGCGCCCACAAAAGGAAATGGCCCAAAACACAACGTGGACACAACATATTTTTTCACAGAAAACAGAGGTGTTTTTTGCAAGGTGCCTACCTGTGGAGTTTGGCCTGTAGCTCAGCCGGCCCCAGGGGGGGGGGGGGCAGAAATGCCCTAAAATAAATTTGCCCCCCCAACCCCCACCCTCCCCCGCCGGGAGCGACCCTTGCCTACGGGGTCGCTCCCCCTGCGTGACATTGGCACCAAAAAACAAATCCCCGGTGCCTAGTGGTTTCTGCCCCCTTGGGAAATGGCCTAAATACAATTTGTCCCCCAGGGGAGCGACTTTTGCCTGATGGGTCGCTCCCCCATCTCTAAAAAAAAAAAACAAAGAAAAAAAAGAAAAATTCCCCTGGCGCCTAGAGGTTTCTGCCCCCCCCCCCCCCGGGGGCAGTTCGGCCTAATAATAGGCCGATCTGTCCCCCGGGGGGGCCGAAATGGCCTAAAATAAATTTGCCCCCCCAACCCCCATCCCCCCCCCGGGAGCGACCCTTGCCTACGGGGTCGCTCCCCCTGCGTGACATTGGCGCCAAAAAACAAATCCCCGGTGCCTAGTGGTTTCTGCCCCCTTGGGGGCAGATTGACCTAAAATTTGCCAATCTGCCCCCAGGGGGGCAGAAATGGTCTAAATACAATTTGCCCCCCCAGGGGAGCGACCCTTGCCTGATGGGTCGCTCCCCATCTCTAAAAAAAGAAACAACAAAAAAAAAAAAACACAAAAAAAAAATTGCCCTGGTGCCTAGAGTGTTCTGCCCCCCCCCAGGGGCAGTTCGGCCTAATAATAGGCCGATCTGTCCCCCGGGGGGGCAGAAATGGCCTAAAATAAATTTGCCCCCCCAACCCCCATCCCCCCCCCCCGGGAGCGACCCTTGCCTACGGGGTCGCTCCCCCTGCGTGACATTGGCGCCAAAAAACAAATCCCCGGTGCCTAGTGGTTTCTGCCCCCTTGGGGGCAGATTGACCTAAAATTGGCCAATCTGCCCCCAGGGGGGCAGAAATGGTCTAAATACAATTTGCCCCCCAGGGGAGCGACCCTTGCCTGATGGGTCGCTCCCCATCTCTAAAAAAAGAAACAACAAAAAAAAAACCACACAAAAAAAAAATTGCCCTGGTGCCTAGAGTGTTCTGCCCCCCCCCCCCCCCCCGGGGGCAGTTCGGCCTAATAATAGGCCGATCTGTCCCCCGGGGGGGCAGAAATGGCCTAAAATAAATTTGCCCCCCCCAACCCCCATCCCCCCCCGGGAGCGACCCTTGCCTACGGGGTCGCTCCCCCTGCCTGACATTGGCGCCAAAAAACAAATCCCCGGTGCCTAGTGGTTTCTGCCCCCTTGGGGGCAGATTGACCTAAAATTTGCCAATCTGCCCCCAGGGGGGCAGAAATGGTCTAAATACAATTTGCCCCCCCAGGGGAGCGACCCTTGCCTGATGGGTCGCTCCCCATCTCTAAAAAAAGAAACAACAAAAAAAAAAAAACACAAAAAAAAAATTGCCCTGGTGCCTAGAGTGTTCTGCCCCCCCCCAGGGGCAGTTCGGCCTAATAATAGGCCGATCTTTCCCCCGGTGGGGCAGAAATGGCCTAAAATAAATTTGCCCCCCCAACCCCCATCCCCCCCCCCCGGGAGCGACCCTTGCCTACGGGGTCACTCCCCCTGCGTGACATTGGCGCCAAAAAACAAATCCCCGGTGCCTAGTGGTTTCTGCCCCCTTGGGGGCAGATTGACCTAAAATTGGCCAATCTGCCCCCAGGGGGGCAGAAATGGTCTAAATACAATTTGCCCCCCCAGGGGAGCGACCCTTGCCTGATGGGTCGCTCCCCATCTCTAAAAAAAGAAACAAAAAAAAAAAAAACACACAAAAAAAAAATTGCCCTGGTGCCTAGAGTGTTCTGCCCCCCCCCCCGGGGGCAGTTCGGCCTAATAATAGGCCGATCTGTCCCCCGGGGGGGCAGAAATGGCCTAAAATAAATTTGCCCCCCCAACCCCCATCCCCCCCCCCGGGAGCGACCCTTGCCTACGGGGTCGCTCCCCCTGCGTGACATTGGCGCCAAAAAACAAATCCCCGGTGCCTAGTGGTTTCTGCCCCCTTGGGGGCAGATTGACTTAAAATTGGCCAATCTGCCCCCAGGGGGGCAGAAATGGTCTAAATACAATTTGCCCCCCCCCAGGGGAGCGACCCTTGCCTGATGGGTCGCTCCCCATCTCTAAAAAAAGAAACAACAAAAAAAAAAAACACAAAAAAAAAATTGCCCTGGCGCCTAGAGTGTTCTGCCCCCCCCCGGGGGCAGTTCGGCCTAATAATAGGCCGATCTGTCCCCCGGGGGGGCAGAAATGGCCTAAAATAAATTTGCCCCCCCAACCTCCACCCCCCCCCGGGAGCGACCCTTGCCTACGGGGTCGCTCCCCCTGCGTGACATTGGCACCAAAAAACAAATCCCCGGTGCCTAGTGGTTTCTGCCCCCTAGGGGGCAGATTGACCTAAAATTGGCCAATCTGCCCCCAGGGGGGCAGAAATGGTCTAAATACAATTTGCCCCCCCCAGGGGAGCGACCCTTGCCTGATGGGTCGCTCCCCATCTCTAAAAAAAGAAACAACAAAAAAAAACACAAAAAAAAAATTGCCCTGGCGCCTAGAGTGTTCTGCCCCCCCCCCGGGGGCAGTTCGGCCTAAAAATAGGCCGATCTGTCCCCCGGGGGGGCAGAAATGGCCTAAAATAAATTTGCCCCCCCAACCCCCACACCCCCCCCCCGGAGCGACCCTTGCCTACGGGGTCGCTCCCCCTGCGTGACATTGGCGCCAAAAAACAAATCCCCGGTGCCTTGTGGTTTCTGCCCCCTTGGGGGCAGATTGACCTAAAATTGGCCAATCTGCCCCCAGGGGGGCAGAAATGGTCTAAATACAATTTGCCCCCCAGGAGAGCGACCCTTGCCTGATGGGTCGCTCCCCATCTCTAAAAAAAAAAAAAGAAAAAAAAAAAAAAACACAAAAAAAAAAATTGCCCTGGCGCCTAGAGGTTTCTTCCCCCCCTGGGGGCAGATCGGCCTAATAATAGGCCGATCTGCCCCCAGGGGGGGCAGAAAAGGCCTTCCCTAAAAATTGCCCCCCCTGGGAGCGACCCTTGCCAAAGGGGTCGCTTTGTTGCGTGACATTCGCGCGCAAAAACAAACTCCCTGGTGTCTAATGGTTTCTGCCCCCCTTGGGGGCAGATTGGCCTTATCAAAATAGGCCAATCTGCCCCCAAGGGGGGCAGAAATGGCCTAAATATATATTGCCCCGTAGGGGAGCGACCCTTGCCTAAGGGATCGCTCCCCACCTAAAAAAAAAGAATTCATCACAAAAAAAAAAAAAAAAAAAAAATGGTCCCTGGTGCCTAGAGGTTTCTGCCCCCCCTGGGGGCAAATCGGCCTAATAATAGGCCAATCTGCCCCCAGGGGGGGCAGAAAAGGCCTTCCTAAAAAAATGCCCCCCTGGGAGCGACCCTTGCCCAAGGGGTCGCTCCCTTTTGCCAATTTCAAGAAAAAAAAAAAAATCCCTGGTGTCTAGTGGGGTTTCAAAAGCCGGATTGCAAGCAATCCAGCTTTTGAAACCTGTGAGAGACTTCAAAGGGAAGGAAATACATTTCCTTCCCTTTGAAGCCTCTCGGGGCCTCCCCCATGGGATTGAAAAAGAAATGCAAAAGCATTTTTTTTTCAATCGCGCTGGAAGCTCTGCTTCCAGCGCGATGGGGGAGACCCTGTGACTAATCAGCGCGCGCTCGCGCGCTGACGTCACAGGGGGGGTTGGGGGGGGGTCGGGGGTGGGAGGGGAAGGGCTTCCCCTTCCATCCCTGACTTGGGGGGGTGGGGGGGAACCCCACAGAGGGAGCGAGAGCGCTCCCTCTGGGCTGTGTGCCGAGGACGTAGTGGTTACGTCCTCGGCACAGCAGCACTGTGCCGCAGGACGTAACCACTACGTCCGCGGCACAGAAGGGGTTAATGTGTGTCCGTGCTCTTACTGGCAAGCTGCCACTCTGCTGATTAATTCTGCTGGCAGAGCGGTAGAATTAATTTAGCAATCCTGCATTACAAAAGTAATGCAGAATTAGTAAATTCCTCTGACCACCCATAGATTTAAGGCACTTTTTGTTCCCTGACCTACCTGGGATCCTGTAGCCAGCCCACACTCTGTCAAAGTTGGCATGAACTTGTGACTTTGTCCCAGTTCAGCACAACCCGTTAGAATTGCTGCTTTGGACTTTTTGTCACCATTTTCAGCTAAATCTTTAAAATTGCATAACTCTGCTTCTAATGGTTGAATATTGTCATTTTGGTCTTAACTTATGTATTCATTTTTACTCTATTATTCTAAATTGATGTGAGTTTCGTTCTTAAATAAGCCTGCCTGGTTTTGTGTCAAGTGTCCAGAGTGTTAAAAACAAGTTAATTTTGGGTTTGCTTGTGACTTCACCCTGAAAAGGATAGTGGTTGGCATAGGCTGAAATCTATATGTTTATTTTAGATCTTTGGGTGCATCCACAATGTAGATTGAGAACAGTTTGTATTTGTTGGGGAAATAGACCCATTCTCCTCTAGTTGTATCTTTGTCCACTAGTCTTTATGTAGCTCGATTGCAAGCATCAACAAATGTATTGGAGCACTTAAAGGTGCATATTTATCAAAGGTTTGTGCCCCACAAAGGGGCACAAGGGTGACGTAAAACCTGAGTCCGATTTATCAAGCCATCCAAGGGGCCTTGCAGGGCCCTAAGTGGCTTGATAAATCTGGAGTAAATCGACACAGCACAAATCATTACATTGCGTTCCTCTTCCCCAAGGAGGCTTTCCATGGGTGGACTGTGAATGTTCCCACACATCCACCAGTGGATTTTGATGCATTCCCATATTTCCCATTACTGGTAGACCTGGAAATGCTCAGGATGTTAGGCCTCCCTAGGTGAGGCGTAACAAGAAGGAATAGCTTTATTTCTCTTTGTTTTTTTCCTCTTTTAATGTGTGCTGCATTCTGCAGCACACATAGAAAGTGGAAAATGCCTCTGAGGATTGTTTTTGTGCAGGAAGGTGCCCCTTCCTGCACAAAAAAACGTTCTGTCTGCAATGTAGACACCCTTGCACCATGGTGCAAGGGTGCCTGCATTGGTGTTAGGCAGCCAAATGGACACCACAGCAAGGAAAGGATAGAAATGTGCTATATAATGTTAAACACTGTGCATTTCTGCCCTTTCCCTTTCACACAGCTCAGCAAAGTGGCATGCTGTACTGCACTGGGTGAAAATTTGGAGTACTTTTCTGCAATAGTTTTTTCTGCAAGTTCCCAGTACTCGCTACACAATCCTCCCAACTTTTCAGCAAATGTTTGGCTAAGATCATCACCTGAAATATCCAGAGGAGAAATCAATCTATAGCTTTATAGTTTAGATCAATCCCCTTTTATGAAAATATATACTCTAGTGTACTTATCCAAGAGTCTGGATTTCTATTACATGTCATGATTGAAATGAAGTGCAGTTCTGATAGTGATGGATACAAATTTACTTAATTTCTTTTATTATACTAGAGGTGATCCCTTTTTTGTCCTTGAAGAGTCCTCTACCCTGTTGTAGAAGGGAGCTCTGATACTTTGCACCTAAAATGTGTTCATGTTCTGTTGTGCTCTTTCCAAAAAGAGTTTTTTGAACCATTCATTGACTTTATGTATGTCTAGTATATGATTTACCCAGAGCTCTACACCCATTGGAGTATCTGTTAGTCTCCTCCCTAGATAATTACTGACCATTTCCCAAAATTATGTAGTCCTTGTATACTTTAAGGCAGCTATTATTTCTGCTCAGAATTTTTAATGTTTAATTTTCATTGCTGAGGACAGCTCCAGGCCGACCTGGCACCCACCCATGTTGGGAGCACTGGCGCTCTCCCACAGGGCCACTCTGACAATCCTCCATTGGGGTTAGCAGCGGAAGCGCTTCTGCTGACGCCTCCAATCCCCCTTGGTGATCTGATGGCATCAGCGCATGAACGCCATGCCAATGTCATCAGATGGTGTCGGAGACCCACTGGAACCCATTTGCTTTCAGCGTGATTGGAGTGAAGATGGCTTACAGGTGAGCCCTTTTCTGGGGGAGGGGGGTTTAGTGGCAAAAAAGACACAAGGGGAAAGGAAGAAGTTTCACCTTCCCCCCGTGTCTGTATGTAGTGGATTTCTGCTCAACGTTTGCAGTTGGGGCCACTATCATGGAGCAGTAATTCAATCTTCAATTCTAGGCCACCAGGGTTTTTTGTTGTTGTTTGAGGTGCGGCCCCTTGGGCAAGGGTCACTCCCTTTAGGAGCAATATATTTTATCCATGTATGGGCCCTTTCAGAGGCTTGACCTTTAATTTTGGGCAATCTGCCCCCCCTTATAGGGGTCAAAACCCACTAGACGCAAAGGATTATTTTTGGTATGAAACTGCGGGGCGCAATCCCTTGGCCAAGGTTCACTCCCCTTGGGGGATTTTTTTTTTTGTATCCAGCCCCAGAAGGCAGATCTGTCATTTTTAGGCCCACTAGACATCAGGGAATAATGTTTTGAAGAGGTGCCTCCTCTTGAGCAGGGGTTGATTTCCTTGGGGGGAGATATTTTTTTATTTTAGCCCCCAAGGGCAGATCGGAAATTTTTAGGCCAATCTGCCCTCGAGGCAGTGGAAGCCCTTTAGACACCAGGGATTATGTTAGAAAGGGAAGTGATCCTTTAGGCAAGCGTCGCTCCCCTTGGGGATAATTATTTTTTTGTCTTCTGCCCCCCACGGAGGGCATATTGGCTGTTTTTTAGGCTGATCTGCCCTCCGTGGGGGCGGAAGCTCCCCTAAGGGAATTTTTATTTTGGTATTCGGATATCCCAGAGGGTAGATCAGTCATATTTAGGCCAATCTGTCCTCTAAACACCAGGGAATTATGTTTTGAATGGGAACAATGCCTTGTGATAGGGTCAATGCCCTCTGGGGGCCATATTTCTGTCACTCCGCCATTTCCTCCTGAGGGCAGATTGGCCATTTTTAGGCCGATCTGCCCTCTGGGGTGCAGAAAAACACTAGACGCCAGGGATAGTGTGTAAAGGGTTCCTCACCTTGGGCTCTTTATATTTTTTTGTATTCCACCTACCTCCCCCAAAAGGCACATCAGCCATTTTTAAGGTCTCCAGGTGGGTGGTAACATTACCTGGAAATAAGGTTATGTATGTGGTGGGGGATCTGCTTCTGTGGTAAGGTTTGCTTCCATCGGGTGGTGTCTTTTTTGCCTTTGTCGTGCCTCATTTTGGGGTAATATCTGTTTCCTTTGATAGATATTTCATCATTTTTATTTGTGTTTTAATTTTCTTTTTTTTATTGTATAGCCAAGTGCTTCCTTTGTCTTGGTGGTGAATCATGTTCAGGGGTGCAGCTTTGGCAGATCTGGAGTTTGTGGAGTTGTGGTAGGTAAGCAATTCATTTTGTAATCTTTTCATCTAATGCGTACCCTTGGCCTGTTTGTATAAGTTTTTTTGGACTGCTATACTAATGTGTGAATATTTAGCTGTTCGTGATATTGTCTTTCACAGTAACATATTGACTTGTGCAAGGTCTATACTGCGTTGTGATATGTCTAATGTGTTTTTTCTCCTTTCCAGTGGGACTTCTTTGGTGCTTTCTGTGTTTGTGCAGAGTAGTTGTAAATGATCTTCATTCTGGCTGTCTCTGGCAAGTGAGAGGTATAATTTTTGAGTATATAGGTCTGTGTGTGCTTTGTATTGATTATTGTTTATTCCAGATTACTGAACGCCAGTAGTGTTATTTTCTGTTTGATAAAGCCACAGTTTATTTATTTCTTATTTAACCTAGTGTTGGTTATTATTGAATTATTTATTGTGTTACATTTATTAATAAGGATTATGTCTAACCATCAGATTATCTCTCAGCAGGGTGTTAGTTTGCTTTTTGAATCTTTTTCTGACCGTGTTTCTGAGCCTGACTCTCCATCTTAGGCAGAAGACGAAGTCCAAGATTCTGGCAGTAAATTTTCTGTCCAAGAGGAATCATCTGGTGATGAAGGTACTATCAGTGCAGAGGAAGTGCCTTTTAAAGAACCCTGATACACTGATAGTGCAGCAAGAGGAATCTAGATTGCAGCGTGAGATTGGATGGCTTCCCATTGGAAGTGCTGAACTCTGGGTTCCCCAAAAAATGGTGCAGCCTGTCTTTAGTGGTGTCACAGGCTGAAGAACCAACAGTGAATTTTTGTTTTCTTTCAGTTGTTTATTGGCGATTTATTTTTGGATGAGATTGCTGACCGGACTAATTAGTATGCTGAACAGTAGTTGGTGGACAACAGTGCCAGTCTTAAGTCCCACTCTAGAGCTGGCCAGTGGATTCCCACAAATCTAGATGAGTTGAAGAAGTTCTTGAGTTTAACTTTTTTGATGGAAATGTTAAAGAGGGAGTCGCTGTCTTCGTATTGGTCTACTAGTCCTTTGATGGCAACTACTATGTTTTCTGCAACCAAGAGTCATGAAGGGTGTTAGAAATTGAGTTTCTGGTTGTAAGAGTATGCACTTTGCACAAGCACGAACCACAATTGTAGTCAGGGTAAGTCAGATACACACTGAAAGATAACCTAAGCTCACCCTCCGGTAGCTTGGCGCAGAGCAGTCAAGCTTAGCTATGGAGCAATGTGTAATGTATTTGTGCAACACAGTACACAGTACCACAATGAAAACATGACAAAAGGACTCCACACCAGGTTAGAAAAATAGGCAATCATTTTATAAATAAATCAAGACCAAACAAAACAGCAGAATGAATTTCTAAAAAATAAAAAGACTTCTAATGCTTAGAAGCAATAAGTGCTAATGGGTTTTATCTGGTCGCGCTGGACTGGGGCAAAGTAACAATTCAGGCTGAACGCAATGGAGAGCAGGCTGTGGGCAATGCAGACCAGATGAATAGAGTATCTTGATCCTGGTCACAACAGCAAAATGCTTGAGAGCTGATGAATGATGCGTCAATCGATGCATTCATGCTGGGCCCGCAGTCGAGGTGATGCATTGATTTTCTTCATGTAGTGATGGTGATGCGTCAGTTCCAAGGATAAAGCACAGCGATGTATTGGTTCCGAAGTGTGATGCACTGGGTTTCTCTGCACAGTAGAGGAGATGTGCTAATCACTCCGAGCTACTTCTAAGTGTGGTTCCAAGTGTTGGACTCTCAATGTGATGTGTTGGTACAGAGAGTGATGTGCCTGTACTATTCCCACAACAGGGTTGATGTGCAGGTTCTTCTTCAAGCAGACTTAAGATGGATTCCTTTCTCTGCTGGAAGTATCTGAGTCAACTTCCAGTGAACCAGGCACAGGAGCAGGGATAAAGACTTTGATATCCCTAAGTCTCAAGCAACAGGAAGCAAGTTGACAAGCCCTTTACGATGAATTCAGTTGCAAGGCAGAGCCCAGCTCTCCCTCAGCAGTGTCAGAAAGCAGCAGGCTGACAGGCAGCTCAGCAGAAAAGGTGTCCTTCCTGGTCAGCAACCCAGCAGAGTAACAGTTATTGATGTAGCACAGCAGTTCTTCTGACAGAGTCCAGTTGTAGGTCCAGAAGTGTCTGACTTGGTCAAGTCAGAGACCCAGTACTTATTCCCAGCTGTGTCTTTGAAGTAGGATTAACTTAAAATGTGGGTTTTTGAAGCGCATAGAAGTCCTTTCTTCCTAGCCCTAGCTCAGGACTATCAGTAGGGGGTAATCAGCTGTTTGTGTGGGGATAGGCACTGCCTATTCAGGTGTGTCAATCTCTCCAGCCCTTAATGCCCAGGAAGAGCTATCAGAAAGCTGACGACCGCTCGCTTACAGGTCGATTTGAATTTCCTATTTGGTAGTTCTGTCTTTCTCTCACAATTCATATGCACATACTTTTCACCATGCTAACCCTTTAGAATTTTATGTTGTGACCTTTTTAAATGTGTTTTCAACCATTCGATAATGTACTGAGAAATCATTGTATATGCAGCTTGTTTCTTGTAAGCATGGCTGCAATCCAGTCTGTACACTCTGTCCAAGGCTAAGCACACAGACTGTGATGCACTATTATTGTAATTGTCTATGGAGACAGCTCTACACGTATAGACATGTCATCACATCGACCCATCATTGCATTAACTCTGCACCTCTGACACAGTGTGACCCGAATAGTGCTTGTATTGCAAAAACTGCCTCAGCATTACACTCAGCAGAGGAACACTTCGGCTAGAATTATCCTGGAATGCCGCACACAGTGACTGAGAGGCAGTTTTGCTGAGTCCGATGCGGACTATGACCTCTACCCTGGTCAGGACAATAGCCTTCACTACATCAGAGTGGCTTCCTGGCTTCCTGGTACATTCCCAGTATATCTTACTCAGGTATGGGGGGGTTAGGCTACCCAATTGATCTGGCAGAGGGTACTACAACAATGCTTTTGATACCAACATAATAAAACTGCTATGGTTGAGCTGCTTATATTTTTCACCATTTTTGTAATGCTGATTATCATACTTTGTCTTGTTTGCCTAATAATCACAGCTCAAGTTTTCTTCCTCAAGGGATATCTAAGTCATCAAATAGTGGCTGCAAAATGTTGTCACCATGCAATACTAATACACATAACAGTGCACATTAATCTAAGCAAACACTACAAAAACTGCATGAATGAAGGTGTCTGAGTTTCCATACAAATAGGTAATCATGCTGAACTGTGTCACAAATGACGTATGTGAGTCATGAAGACAAGAATACTAGAGTGCCTACGAGAACTCATCTTATAAGGGTGTCCTTGATCCTCACACTGCAGTCAGACCTAAAACTGTTCCCCCAATACAAAGTCTGGAAGCACTGTTTGTGACGTAAAAGACAAACTTATCAACAGAAACACATTGTCATCTATATTAACTGTGATTGGTGGTTGCAACGAAGGGTGGAAACTTTGCAAGGTAGCTCTGGGGTAGCTGCCAATCTTGAAGCTCTGTTGGGATTTGTTTGTAGCATAGGACACAAATGTAATAGTACAAAATTCATGTACACTGATTCCAAGCCCAGGATCAAGTACCATTTAACACATACTGTTAAGGGTTAACCAAATATGTTATAAATGCTAATCACAGAAGAGGAAATTGAGGGAAAATTTTTACCTACCCTAATCTACCCAGACTACTCATTACCCACAACTGTCACTAACTAACCTAAGCTACACTCACTTATCACATGTAACGAAACGTTCTAAACATCCACCCCCGCCCCCATTATGAGACGGGACACATGGAGGACAACACATACTAACCTAAACACATACTATACTATCCTAAACAAATATGTTTTTTTGTATTTTTTTATTATTATTATTATTATTTTTTATTAAACACACAAGAACCCCAACATAGCCCCCCACCCACCCACCCACACATGTAATAAGAAAAAATAGAAACAATCAGGACCCCCTAACCCCCACCAACTAACACTAACTAAACTAACAGCCTATACTAATCTAACACTAAGCCCCCTAAGCCCACTAAGTATAAGAACAAGGAAAGAGGAGGGAGGGGATGGAATCATGTCCATATCAAAAACAGAGGGAGGTTGGCCCTGCGGAGGGTCCTCTTGATCGACTTCACACGCCGGTTAATGTGGCGCACATTCCGGCTCAGGTGGCTTAACTTGCGCAGCACACGGTCCATCTTCCGTTCCATGTTGTGGAAGGCTGCAGGGTCAACGGATGGAGCTGGGGTAGTCTGGGTACTGGTGGAGGAGGCCTGTGTGTGTGTGGAGCCAAGGCCAGTGGGCTGTCCTACACCTGTAGCAATGGTGGGGCCTGGAAGTCCGGCAGATGTAGGCACAACAGTCCCAGCTGCGGGTGGGGCCACCTGGCCTTAAGTGGTGGTTGTGCTGGTGGTGGCTGTGGTGGGCAAAGTAGGGCCACCCTGTGAGAAGGTCCTCCATGCCCCAGAGGCCCGTTCATGGCGATATCAACGGGCCATCCTCCTGAAACCCGACTCCACCAGCAGGATGTGCTGGTATCTCATGGCCCGCTGCTGGAATTCACGGACCTGGTCTGGAGTCATGTTTGCAGCTGTGAAGACAAATATTCTACATTAGTAATTGCATTGTGTGAAATGGCACAAGAAGTTAATCAGACAATACATCTACTGTACTTGTAACAGCTCATATCACAATACAGATCATTGAATGTCCCTGAGGAAGTACAGGCCAGCCTACAAAGGTCACATCACACATAGCACATCCATAACCTACAAGATGGGTAACAACTGGCTTTGACTTGCCATCTGAGTTCTTCCAGTTATCAGCTAACAATCATGCTGCATATCCTCCGCCAAGACCTGGGCTACAAATGTCAGTGTACGGAATGCAAAACTAAAGCCACATGGTCTGCAAGTTGTAACTGGACTTGCCTGTATAGTACCAAGTGCCAAACCTGAGTGTGTATAATAGGTTCCAACCAAACAGTCACTTATTCACATGTATGTGTAACATACTGGTAGCATTAGTACTAGGTGCCCCATTCACAAACCCATGCCTGTGTTTGAGGGTGGGGGGGGGAGGATAAACAACTATCAATTTCCAACAACATGTACACCGAGGAGTGTATAGAAAACTCCACAGATGTTTGGCTCTACACACAAACCACAGGTAAGGTCTATGAACAATTAGGAGTCAGCAAACCCTAGACCAATCATAGGGCCACACATGTCAGGAAATGCAGAACTTGGTACACAACATATACTTCCAGTAAGGCCTGACTTACATCAGACACAGAGTTGCAAGAACACCCATGATCATGATTAGCATGCACACCTAGGCCATTGCACTCAAGTTTCACATACTTCTAGCACTACATGCTGCTAGGAGGTTCTAGCTACAGTTTAATAAGTACCTTGGTAAATAGGGAAGCAGAAATCTATTGGAAAGCAATTTGTTGTACCAATCTTGCAGAATGTGGGTCTGACAGGCTGACTAAATCTGAGCTGACTTCCAGTGCGACTCTTGTTGATACAAGTGTCATCCACATGACTCACCCCAGTACTCACTGTGGTGCCTACAGGAATGGCCTACAATCCCTAGATAATACCTTTGGATACGCATTGGCCAACTCAAAACATTTAAGAAACTGAAATCCCACTCATGGAACAAGACAAATGATTGCCCAACGCATCACACCTTGCTATGCGTTCAACACACAGGAGTCCAAAACCAGCAAACTCAACACATAACAGACATATCAACACTTACTGGAGTGGTCGGGGTCCTCAAATGTAGCCACCTCTCCCACAGTGTAGGGTGCCGGTCCACCTGTAAGGCATGGAAGGAAGAAATGTGTTCAAAATCTGTGCACAGACCAACAATTTTATTAACATATACAATTTGTAGGCTGAATAGGGAAATGGCAGCCATTCAGACATGATGATACTGCATCTGATATATCACGGCCAACTTGTACATAGCATGGGTCTCCTGTGACAGTTACACACATATCTGCACACATGGATTGGCGCAAACTATCATGTGGTGGCAAACATGCCCCGTCATTGGTGACCTGAAAAAAATATGGAGTGTAATCGTCTCATCATGTGCATCCAAGAGAGACATCCAAAGCCTTGTTACTTGAGGACTGCATTACCAGTCAAACATGCTTTGTGGCCATGACACATTTATGACACATAGGTACAATGTACAGAGGGACAGGGACTTTTGTAAGCCCTCATGTTTTTACAGTTTACTCATTTGATGTGGCCCAGCTATGGTGATTTGCACCAACCATGGAGATGTGAACCCATGTGCATATCTTTGGACTGCCATCCCTAATTGGAATGTGGCACAACTAACTCCAACAAACATTCTAAGATGTTAGCTGAGGGCACCCTACACCTTTTGACGATGTTTCCAAATCCAGATCTGACATGTATCCAAAAAGATAAAGGACCACAATAATCCCAAACATTCATAGTACTTCCGTGAACGCTTTCCTTCCACACTCACCAGACTCACATGAGACATATGTCTGAGCCACTTTGCTATAATCAATTGACTTGAAGCCAACACTCATTTTCTGCATCATGTAGTGATTCTAAAGTCAGTCTAGCTATTGCGTCAACAGAGTTAGCCAATATGTTGGTACATCTTTACTTCTCTGGCAAAAGTGCCCAATATAGACATGATTGTCTCCTATTTGGTGTGGTTGTATGACACAAAGGCCGCACCAATTTACTTCACAGAAAGGTATCCTGTAAGTTTTCTGAGCACGTGCTACCTGACAGCTAGCAATTGTGATCCTTCCCATAGTGCAACAATTATCCCTGTATGTTTCCCCAGCATCACACACAGTCAGCAAGTTAGCTGGCAGACATAGTACAAATCATCTGATGTCACTACAGAGCATTTAATTGTGCACATTTACATGATTAGTACTCACCAACAGGGCCAACAATCACGATTCCCAGGTGGTCCAAGAGATCCTGCTCCTTGGTGATGAGGTCAGCCCACCGGTGCTTCAGCTGGTGGTCACTCCTCTGGCTGGCATACACACGCTGCAGGTGATGCAGCACCTTTCCCCACCGGATTCTGCGCGTCTCTGTGTGATACCCCTATATCACCCTGCCTTGATCATCAGTGGCAAGAAATGGCACACAAGCCATATGAAGGCCCCGAACTCCTCTTCACCCATCCTGCCAAGACGTGGCCTACCAGACATTGTAGAAATGTGAAAGGGAATAGGGGTTAAAGAAATAGAAAGGGAAAAGGAGGAAAGTAGGGGTACAAATACAGAAGAAATGTAAACTTAACCACTAAAAGAGCCCAACTATCCCCAAACTACCACTACCCACAACAGACTCGCAAAAACAACAAAAACACTAGATAAATGGAAAATAGAACACAAAACACAGTAGGACACTATACACCAACAATATTTATTTCACAAATTGACAATAGAGACAGCACACAGGACAAAACAGCACAAAATCTTAGGACACCACTCTCTACACAGCCACACAGTCTAGAAGAATCATAGACTGCAAAGTGAAAGTGAAAGTACACCCACTGTACATGATCTGTAAACAGGATATCCTATTACATCACTTCCTGTATAAAATGTCTGCCCTTTTTGATGTTATGCGTCACTTTTGTCCACTAATACTGTATTTGCGTCATTTTTTTTTAACGCACAGGAGTGAAAATTAGCCTGCATCCAAATAATAGTACATGGCCTGTACAAATATCTGGATGCGGCCTAATGTTCACTCCTGTGCGTCAAAACAAATGACGCAAATACAGTATTGGTGGACAAAAAATGACGCATAACGCTAGGAACGTCAAAATTTCAGTGCATGAACTGGTTTGGGGCATTTTTTCTGTTTTTATGTTATGTTACATTTGGGACACATCAGAGATAGGCTGATGGCACCCACTATGGTGTTGATGGTGTATGTTCACATGTGTGACATCATACTGCAACGGACCATGATCCACTACTTCCTTCACAGTATTTTTACAATTGGCTGACACACTAGATGGCCATATGTGTGACCTACATATATGTGTTGTACAAATTGGCATGTTTGGCATAAGGAGAGGATAGCAATGTGACGCACATATGTACAATACCACCTAAATGCCTTTGGCTCAATGTGTGTGATTTGGCAACTAATGTATTTGTTGACCAAGTGTGTGTGTATCACATGATGCATTATTGCACATGTGCTTGTATGAATGTTACGTCCATCTGTCCAATCCTTAGATGCAAGTCATTGTGGAAATGAGAGAGGACATGTGTTAGTCATACATTTAGCAACATCTGTAATGTGGATTTCAAAGATTTAGGGTAACGCAGACAGCACATGTGACAAAGCATGCACCAGATAGATGGCAGACGCTTGTTCATGTCAGTGGTCCACATTTTCAACATCCTATGTCCTAGAGTTTTGGTAACAGCTTCCTAGGCACTAGTTGGTGAATCCCACAGTGAGTCATACACATGCATTGAGGAAATGGGTTTGCCCAGACAGACAAAGGTGAATCACAAATGTATGATGACACCACAGTTGAGGTCATAGAAGTGAGCCACAACTCTCAAGTGGCTGTGGTGGACCAGCAGACGAGGCAGCACGTGTCCACATATTTCCAGTGATCAATTGCACATAGGTGTCTTGTTCATGTGTGTGGTCCAATGATGATCCTGTATATTTTTTGGGGTGTAATTTGTCACAGTTCGGTCCAGGACTCATGAGTCAGTGCAGCTATTCCTGTATCTACTGAGTATCCTTTGTTGATCAATGTGAGTAAAGTGGATGTGGACACGAGAACCTACATGGGGATGGTCCCTCCCTGTCACTAAAGACGTGTAATGAGACAGTCAACAGGGCAACCTTGGTGTGCTGAGTGAGATAATGTCTCAGGTTTCATGTTCCGGCAGGTGCCATTACAACATTTGTACACAGGTTAGCCTCTGCAATTCCCACTGCATCTGGGAACATCATAGCCTCTGTGCTGATTATTCTCGCAGCTATTCACCACACACGGCCCATCAATATGTTGTGAGCACTGTGATTCTGTGTGTGAACTGTCAGGGTCCTGATATATGTGGATTTTTCATGGACATTATCAGAGGTTGCTGGTTCTGCTGAAGGCCCGTACCCAATCCCTGCATAAGGCCCTGGGACACTGTCACACTTTGTCATTCATGCCTAAATGAGACCCAGTCAAGGGATGGGCCATGAATTCTGCTTTTCACAGAGGATTTAACTCATATGGTACAGTTAAAAGGCAGATGATGCTATACAATGTATTTGGGTATGCATTGAAGAAGCCCATGCCCAAATACCCCCTGATGAATGAGAGGTTTGCTAACGCAAGTGTGGTACAAATGTAGACACAGGGATACTTTAGTGTGACGCACAGACAGATGCCAGTCAGGCTGACAGAATGCAGGGTGAATCAGGACCCAGCAATTTGACAAGTTACATAATCAGTGGTCTGACTAAGACTGTTTGGAGGACGAACTAGAGAGTTGACATGTCAAACTGTGTATGTCCTGCGTTTTTGAAGGTGACAAATGAACCCAAGGGCTGTGTTACACGGCTTAATTAGTATCAATGCTCAACGGTGTATTTGACAAAATGATAACTCCTATGCTGTTCCAGGCATCAGCAGGGGCAGTGCTTGTTGAAATGGGTGGTGTGCATGGAGGTGATCAGAGTGTGGGCTGCATCTGTTTCTCACAAGTCCTGTAGGTGAGATTTGCATTCTAATGGCCAACAGACTTTTTCACACGGGAAGCAATCTACAGGTGCTAATAGGGCTTATAAACTAGAAGCCAGTGTATTAATTGACCTGACGTCCATGCAGTCAGATGTTCTATGACAATGGCATACCATAGTAAAGGGTGTAGCACACTGGATTGCTATTGACAGGCTGTGTGTGTAGAGGAGGAAATATCAGGGTACACATCTTAGTATTCCAGGGACCTCTTCAGACAGGTGGGTTGTGACCAGGTGCATTGGTGTGTCAGGAGTTAGGAAATGGGCTGACATGTACATGGAATGTCATGTGCGCAATGCTGCTCATATGTGTGGCACTTGTGCTGTCTATGTACAGCTTCTATGGAACTCTGGTCACAGATAGTCCTTGCAAATATTGGATGCAGTTGGAATAACTGCTGTCAAGGGTCTGGTCAGACATTCCTGTTACTGATGCAAAAGCACATCGACTACCTCATGTATGAGGCTTGCTTTCCCCTTATTGAGTGATGGTGTCTTAGTTGTTTGCCATATGCTTTGTTGGACCTTGATTTCAACATGTATGTGTGAAATAGGTGTGGTCCTCTGCTTTTGGCCTTCAAAGGAGAAATGTACATGATATATGTCATTTACAGTGTGTGTGTATGTGACCATTTTATGTTACGCATCACATTAGCTCTGGGATTTTCAGTGTCCTAATCAGCAATGCTCCATGAGGCAACACTCTTATTCTGATAGTTAGAGATGAAGTTCATTAAAGTGGTGATGATGATTATATTTAAAAGAAATTGTTCACGATATGTTGCCGCCTGCGTATACCAGAGCCCGTGTTATGTAGTTCCCCATCATGTTGCAGGCCAGCATCCTCCTCTTCCTCCTCTTCAGGCATGTGTGGCTCTGGTTCCAGGAGGGGAATGTTACTTTTGTGCAAATGTTGTGCAATATTGCACATGTTAGGATGATCTTACAGACCATCTCCGGGGAATATAGGAGGCTACCACCAGTGATGTTGAGGCAATGGAACCTTGACTTGAGGATGCCGAAGGTCCTCTCGACTATGGTGCGTGTCCTCCTATGTGCCTCGTTGTAGGCACGCTCTGCTGCAGTACTCGGGTTGCCAATAGGTGTCATTATCCATGGCTGGATGCCATACCCCTGATCAGCTGCAAGAGAAAATGAATGGGATCATGTTGATGTAGCTAGCCCCATTGAAATCACCTTTCATGGCAGTAGTTGTCTTGTGTTGTCTGTGCCTCTTTTGTGTTATAATGTCGCATCCTAGGCTTGTAGGATGTACCATCTGCATTGGGTTGTTTCCTTGGCTGAATGGGTGTTTGGCTGCTGATCATTTGTCAGCAGTGTTTTGGGATTTGCAGTACAGTGTGCCCTCCCTAGCATTGTGACTTGTGATACAGGTGTACGTGTGTCTTCACTGGGGGTGAGATGATAGTTCCATACACAGAATCATTTTGACAGTGTTGTTAACACATTTATATCAATGTACCCTGGACATTCCATACCTTTAGACTTATGCAATGGATTAATGTAAACGTCATTTGGACACTTACAATTTGCATGGTGACATTTAGGAACCCACTCCACACATTGTGATAATTGACGTCTTAACATTAGGCTGTACAGGAATTTCAGATGTGTGACAGGTTCAATGGTGACCTAAGAAACATGGCTAGTGGTGTGACAACCTCAGTGTGTTACTGTCCACATGTTGCTGTTGTGGTGTATGTGTTGTGTGTCCTAGAGGGTTGCTGTGCAGTGTGTATATAAGTAGGTTTTTGTACTTACAACAAGTAGTCCATTGCCATACCTTCCACCCTGCAAGTGTTCATTGATGGTGCAGTGACGGAAGATGAATGAGTCATGGACACTCCCAGGATATTTAGCCACGATGTTGGTGATCAATCCTTGGTGATCGACTATGGCCTGCACATTAATGGAATGTGTGTGCTTCCTGTTGCGGTAGAGGTGTTCAGTTGCGGCAGGTGGCACAAGGCGTATATGTGTGCAGTCGATTGCACCAAGGACGTGTGGGAAGCCACTAATGAGGTAGAACCCCTGTTTTGTTTCCTGCTGCTTCTGCAGTGTGTTTGGGAAGCGGATGTGGTGGGGTGTAAGTCCAATGATGGCATCCAGTACTTTGGGCAAAAAGGCAGAGAATGACGGCTGTGATATTCCGGCAACCAGGGCACCAGTTGTTTGAAAAGAGCCACTTGCCAGCATGTGAAGTACGGCAAGCAGCTTGGTTTCTGTTGGGATGGTGCGGGGTGTCAGCAAAGTGGGTGCCAACTGCGGTTCAATATTTCGCAGCGGCTGCTGAATGGCCTGCCAGTTCAACCTGCACCTCTGGATGATGTCTTGTTCCCTGAGGCCATTAAGGGTTGTTCTGGGGAAGAATATCCTCGCCTGCCTTCTGCGCTGCCTTTGGGGTCCCTGCTGGTGTTGTTGTAGCTGCTGTTGTAGCTGCTGGGCTCTGTGTCTGCGTGCACGCTGGATAATAATCACCTCCATGTCTCCCTTTTGCTACTCTGCTGCTCTGCTGTTGCTTCTGTGTGTTCTGATTAAATACAGGTGTGCTTGCCCCATTTTAACGCCTGCCCTGACCCAGGCATAAAATTTTGACGCAAATCGAGATGTGCGTCATTTTCTGGCTCTGCCTCACGGCCGTGCGTCATTTTTGCCCAAAAGCATTAATACGACGCACGGCCGTTTAAGTCATTTTTTGGACGGGAACGCCTACCTTGCATATCATTAACGCAAGGCGGGTTGCCGCATCCAAAAAATGACGCACACAGCGGAATTTTGTCGTCCGCGGGCGTCAAAGTTTAAATTCGGGGCAACGTTTGAGCTGAATGTGCGTCAAAATGTTTGACGCACATTTGGCGCATACGGAGTATAAATATGCCCCCTAGTGTTTTTAGAGGTTCAGATGGGGCACTGTGCGATAGCTAGGAATTGTGTCAGAATTTTCTGTTGATATAGGCAGATTGTCTCCCTATATACAATGATGTTGACCAGATACACAGTCCCACTTGATTATTAGAAGCTGTATAACACCATCTTAGAATAAGTCCATTGGGACTTTTTTCTTGTGCCATGTAAGGTAAAGGAGCCTGGTCAGTGAGGAGACACAAGGTCACCCTTCCAAACTATGGCCCTGATTTCAACTTTTTGATGCAAAACTGCACTAATGCAGTTTTGCACCAAAAAGTTTAGCACCGGCCTGCACCTTTTCTGAGCACCAGACGGGCACCATATTTATGGAATGGTGCAAGCCGGTGCAAAGGGTAGGCTAGCGTAAAAACAAAATGGCATTAGCTGGGTGGGTCTTGCAGTATGGAAGAAGGGGGGTTTGCATCTAAAAATGATGTTAGGCAGGTTAGACTAAAAAAAATGATTCTAACCAGCCTAACGTAATTTTCTGATGCAAAACCATCCATACCACATGACTCCTCATCTCCCCATGTGTGATTTTAGCACTGGGGATAAATATGGTGCTAAGGCTATAGAGTCATTTTTTGCACTGGAACGCCTACTTTGCATCTTATTGACACAAAGTAGGTTTCCACATCTAAAAAAATGACTTTAACTCCATAACTTTGGCACTAGATAGATCTAGCACCAAAGTATAAATATGGAGTTAGTTTTGCACCAAATTTGGGTAAAAACAAATTTATACAAATTTGGCGCAAAACAAGTATAAATATGCCTCTATATATTTGGGCCTTCATCAGTGATGAGTCTGGCTGACTTCCCTTCTTTTCCTCCCCACTCTCGCTGAGGTTGAAGGTTGCAGTCCTACCTTCTAGCTTCCTTGCCTACATTGTAGTAGTGTGCAGCTTCCTTCTGTGTGTACTCCTAACTCCTCATTGTCCTCTTTCGTTGGCACCCATGCAACTTCACTTTCCTACTCCCAATAAAATCGTTCCTTATTTTTGTCTTTTCTAGACCATAACTATTATTTTCTCCTCCCACTGTGTACTTTTCTTCTCCTCTTTCTTCCAGTCTTCTCTTGCCTTACTTCTGTATCTGCTGTGCTTTTTGTTGGTCCTTTTTCACATTCGTTTTTTATTTGCATGTCTTCCACATAGCTGCACATGCCCAGCTCCTCTGCTCTGCCTCCACTGTTATCAGCAGATAACTATCTTTTTTAGTTACAAACTATCTATCATTCTACAGTAACTAGTCTCAACCCCTGACATGCATCTCCGGAGAATACTTTTTTCAATAATTGTTCTATTTTTCTCAGAAGATTGCCTGGATTGCTAGAGATTCATGTTATTGTGATTGCAAAAGATAGATTTTTGCAGTAATCAGACCTTTCATGAGTGCATTAAATAACAATATTTAGGAGTCAATTCAGAAGAGTTCTTGTTAATGGCAACATTATCAGATGAAGTATGAACTGAGCATTTGAAGAAGGGTATCTTTAGGTCTTCAGGTAGTATGAAAGTGACAAATGTAGGACAAATCTAAGTAGACATTTAATTCCCCAACTCCATAATATGACAGCTTCTATGACCTGAATATAGAGGATCTTGTATACGAGAATATGTGATGTTGATTCTTAGTTCTGAAACTGAATAAATAATTGAATCTATTAAGTTAGGTACCATGAGGAATTATTAGGGTAAGACAACTTCTCAGAGGATGAGATGGTTATTTATGTGGAGTAGTAGACAAACCAGCAGTTGGGTGAAATAAGAACGATAATTAGATGAAATTAAGGCCCATATTTATACTTTTTGATGCCAAACTGCGCTAACGCAGTTTTGCGTCAAAAAAATTAGCGCCGGCTAACGCCATTCTGAAGTGCCATGCGGGCGCCGTATTTATTGAATGACGTTAGCCGGCGTTAGCCGCCGGCGCCGTCTGGTGTGCGTTAAAATAAACGACGTACACCAGGCAGCGCCGGCGTAGGGGGATATGGGGCTTGGGCGTCAAGAAATGGGGCAAGTCAGGTTGAGGCAATTTTTTCACCTCAACCCGATTTGCGCCATTTTTTTTCACTCCCAACCCCCATAGAAATGACTCCTGTCTTAGTAAAGACAGGAGTCATGCCCCCTTGCCCAATGGCCATGCCCTGGGGACTTCTGTCCCCTGGGCATGGTCATTGGGCATAGTGGCATGTAGGGGGGACACAAATCAGGCCCCCCTATGCCACAATTTTATTTTTTTTAAAACACTTACCTGAACTTACCTTAATGTCCCTGGGATGGGTCCCTCCAGCCTTGGGTGTCCTCCTGGGGTGGGCAAGGGTGACAGTGGGTGTCCCTGGGGGCATGGGAGGGCACCACTGGGCTCCTTCAGAGCCCACAGGTCCCTTAACGCCTGCCTTTTGCAGGCGCTAAAAAACGGCGCAAAAGCTGCCGTATGTCATTTTTTTTGACCCGCCCACTCACGGGCGTGATTTTTGCCCGGGAGTATAAGTCCGACGTACATGCCTCGGCGTCGATTTTTTAGACGGGAACGCCTACCTTGCATATAATTAACGCAAAGTAGGTGTCCACGCTAAAAAATGATGCTAACTCCATGGACTTTGGCGCTAGACGCGTCTAACGCCAAAGTATAAATATGGAGTTAGTTTTGCGTCGAAATTGCGTCAAAAAAAACGACGCAATTCCGGCGCAAACAGAGTATAAATATGCCCCTAAATGAGAAGTGTTAATGGAGGGTAAACACTAGGAATGGGTGAAGAATATTTCACAGTTAAAACAGAAGTTTCAAGCAAAATTAGGTAATGAGTACCAACAAAATTTAGAGTTAGATCTTTATCAGATAGAAATAGTGAGATGCCCTTTTATGGAATGTGTGCCTGAAATGGTCAATTTGTGGATTTCGGAATTTAAAGACGCTGGAAACACTTTGTATGACATGTTTAAATTATTCTGTTGTATTTTTCATTTTGCATACATCTGATATAGCTTATTTAAATACATGAATAGCAGAAAACCTTTTTAGAGCAGAGAACCAAAAACGTAAAATAGACTAAAAGCAGACTGAGATACTTCAAAGTAAACAGGAAAGATTACAAAATCATACACACTAATAACTAGATGCCTTCAACTTGATTGTTCACTTAGCTTGTAGTCTGATTACAACATTAAGGTCCTCATTATGACATTGGCGGTAAATCACGCCGACCGCCATGCTGATGGCTGCCAACTTACAGCCGCGGTGGGGGATATCCATTCACCATATTATGACACACACACACCAAACCGACAGACAGCCACATACACAAATCCGCCAGCCCAAAGGTTAGTGCAAAAGTGGCGGTCCCAAAACCCACAGCGTTACGGCAACAGAACAACGCCCATCAGATCATGACTAACGAATCACCACGGCAGACATTAAATGGCAGTAAACCATTGGCAGTACATACCACCGCCCTCACAATGGACACCCAGAAACAAAACAACACACACCTGACACCTATACACACACCACACCCACACACCCACACCACTATAAAACACACACCCACATTACCCACAACCCCTTACGAATACAAATCATTGGCACAAGACTGACACCAAGACCACTGCGACAACGAGAGCCACACATCACTCACACCCATACATCCCTCATGCACCATGCTTCACACATTCCAACACATTACCCATCACACCCTCACCAATACACACCACAGAACATCCATGGCACCATGTTTCACTGAGGAGGAGTTAAGGGTCATGGTGGAGTAAATAGTCAGGGTAGAGCCACAGCTATTTGGAGCACAGGTGCAGCAAATGTCATTAGCCAGGAAGATGGGACACCACCTAAGAACAAGGGACGACTTCAGGAAGAGGCGGAACGACCTATGGGGGAAGATTCGTTCCATAGCAGCAAGACACCACCTCGCTATCCAGAGGATTGGTGGTGGACCCCCACTTCCTCTCTCCCAACGCACAGCATCGGAGGAGCAAGTCTTGGTAATACTGCATCCTGAGGGCCTGGCCAGAGTCGGAGAAGGACTGGACTCTGGTAAGTCAAATTCCATCAATTATCACCCCCCATGCCTGCATGCCATCACATACCCTCACTCCCATCACTCCACTACATCCGACACACTCCACCATCACATCCCTCTAATCCCAATGCCAAGCCCTGCATGCTGTACCAATGCATGGACACCCCTCACTAAAGCATGCACAGCATAGGGAAACTAACAATCCCACCATACACCAACATGCACAAGTAAAAGCTGGCAGTACAACACCAACCATAGAGGGGAAGCCAGGGATGTTCAATATATCATACACATTAACCAGAACAAATTATTTACATCCCACAGGTACCCCTGCCAATGTCACTTGAGAGGAGGTACCATACATTATCAAGTCCCCCAACAGAAGAGGCCCACAATGATGATAGTAGCTCTGATCAGCCGGTTACCCCAGCCCAGTCACTGACCACCACAGAGCCTCCCCCATCAGGAAACAACACCACAGCAGTCACCCAGCTTACCCAAACCTCTGTCCCAGGACACGTCAATCAGCAGTGTTCCTACCTGTACAGAGACCCCGGGCTACACCTCGACCCCAAAACAATCAGGGACCTGAGGTCAGTGGCAGTGGGCACACGGTTCAGAGGACAGAGGCACAGGCCAACAGGGAAACTGGGAGTAGTGCTGCGCGCCAGGGGGAGGACAGGACCAGGGAACCGACTCTTCAGGAAGCGCACTCAGAGATCCTGGGAGCCTATCAACATTCCCAGGGCACGATGGGCCAGGTCCTAGACAACGTGCAGGAGAACAGGCGGTTGCAGGAGGGACAGTATCAGGGGAACAGGGAGGACTTGCAGGCCATCAACAACACCCTGATCTCCATAACAGGGGGGCTGGCAGACATGGCCAACATCATGAGGGAGGCAGTGTCACACCAGTGGGCCCCTGCACTAGCCAGTCATCTGAACAGCCTTCCACTTCCGCTGCCGCAAGTGGCAGTAGGCCCTGCCACAGGACCCACAGGCCACCAGCACCCCTCCCCTGCAGAAGGTGAACAACCCCTCAAACATTCCCTGCGATCCAGACAGAAGCCAGAGACACATGCCAAGACCCCACCAGGAAATTAGACTCTCCTGATTGTCCCCCTTGTGTCCCACTAAGTTACCCTGTCAAGCTTGAACTGCCATTGCTCCCCTTTCTATGTCCCCTTGGACAATGCACCTGAGCTACAAACAGACTGGAACAATACACTGGACTTTCCTCCATTATCACCCCATCCCATTTCACTTTCCCCTATATATATATTAGCACTGCAATAAACACCCTTTGATATTAATTGATTTTGAGTATGTCATGTATTTCAAATATGTATTGATTGAAACAGGTACAACCATCGCAAATGAACTGTACATAGAATGAGCATAGAATCAATGACCTTTAGCTGGCTGGTGTGATCACACCAGGAGTATTTGTCAAATCACCAACATCTGCAAAATGAATAACCAGAGGTAACAGTAAGTGGGCATAGAAGTGGGAAATACCAGCATACAGAATACAATCAACGTCATAGAAATGTAAAGTTACACTGTCTCACCTATGTGTCATTGGAAGTACTGATAGATCATAGATGTTCTGTTGTCCACATCCTGATCCTCTGCCTCCTCATCCTCACTGTCCACAGGATCCACTGCTGCCACAGGGGCATCTCCACTCTCCTCCTCCTGCAGAAAAGGCACATGTCGTCTGAGGGCCAGGTTGTGCAACATGCAGCATGCCACTACTATGTGGCAGACCTTCTTGGGTGAGTAGCACAGGGATCGACCTGTTAGATGGAGGCACAGGAACCTGGCCTTCAGGAGGTCAAAGGTCCTTTCAATGATCCTTCTGGTTCGCCCATGTGCCTCATTATAACGTTCTTCTGCCCTTGTCCTGGCATTCCTCACAGGTGTCAGCAGCCATGATAGGTTAGGGTAACCAGAGCCACCTGCAAATATTGAGGGACAACATTTAGCTGCACACTATTCCATATGGCCAACACTATAGGCATACAACAACATATACTGGGTGGGAACCAGAGCTCACCTATTAGCCACACCCTGTGCCTCTGTAGTTGGGCCATCACATTTGGGATGCTGCTATTCCTTAGGATAAAGGCACCATGCACCGACCCAGGATACTTAGCATTGACGTGGCAGATTTACTGGTCCGCCAAGCACACCATCTGCATATTCATGGAGTGGAAACTCTTACGATTCCGGAACACCTGTTCATTCTGACGGGCGGGACAAATGCTAAATGTGTTCCGTCAATCGGCCCAAATATATTGGGGATATGTCCAATTGCATAAAACCTGGCCTTTACAGTGGCCAAATACTCAACCTGGGGAAATGCAGTGTAGCTGCACATGTGTTTTATCAGGACAGACAACACTCTTGTCAGCACTATTGAGAACATTGGCTGTCACATTCCTGCTGCCAAGCCCACTGTCACTTGGAATGAACCAGTTGCCAGGAAATGGAGAACTGATAGCACTTGCACGAGAGGGGGGATCCCAGTGGGATGACGGATAGCAGAGATCAGGTCAGGCTCCAATTGGTCACACAGCTCTGTGATTGTGGCCCTGTCCAGTGAGGATAATGTGCTTGCCCTCCAGTGTTGCCAAGTCCACCAGGGGTCTGTACACAGGGGTATGTCTCCATCTCTTATTCATCCGCAGCGGTAGGTATCTAAGGGACAAAAGAAAGAGGAGGTTGTCACAAACTGAACAATGGAGCCACAACAGTAGCCCGCAATCTGTAAACATGTAATGGGACAGTGCAATTTGTCATGTATGTGCCTATTTAACCTGTGATGCAGTATTATTCCATAGGCCTGTTCCCCCCCCTGAAATGGCGTCTGCCTGTCCTGTGCGGAGGCACAGGTGGAAGTGAGGTAATGCCGCTGACGTGTGCCATGGCGGTAGGCGGTCGGGAACCGTCATGCAACTCCACATTGGTTATTATTGGGTCCAATGGGGTACAGTGGCCAATGGCGATCTACTCCAGCAGTGATGGTATGCACCACAACGGACGTGACCACCATTTTCTATCTGATTACTCACTTGTTTCCTGACCTTCCATAGGAGAGGACCTACACTGCATGTGCTGCTGTGACCTGTGTCTGGAACCTACCATGGCCCGTGTGACCGGGGAAAGGGCTCCAGCCTTCACTTCTGAGGAGTTGGAGCGACTGGTGGATGGGGTCCTAACCCAGTACGGACAGATGTATGGGTCTCCAGACCAACAGGTGAGTACACTTTGGGCACGATGCATGTGGCATGAATGCATTGAGTTGTGTGTGAAGGCATCGTGTAAGGGGGAGGGATGTCCTCTTGGCTGGGCATATGTTGTGTGCTGGGCTATGTGTGTACCAATGGTGATTTAAACAGGTATGGTGGGCCATTCGTGTTACTGGCTGGACTGTTTGTCTAATGGGGTTCTTCTGTCTGTATTGCCTCTGCAGGTCATTGCCCATCAAAAGAAGGGTACATGGTGTGCCATCGCCAAGGAGATGCAGACCCTGGGGGTCTATGACAGGCAGAGCACCCACTGTCGCAAACAGTGGGAAGACCTGAGACGCTGGGCATGGAAGACCGCGGAGGCCCAGCTGGGGATGGCCTCAAAATGAGGAAGGGGTAAGCGTCAGACCGGGACCCCCCAATGGCCCGCATACTGGCGGTGGCCTATCCAGAGTTGGATGGGCACTTGACGGAATCACAGCATCCACAAGGGGGTGAGTTCAGTGGCCATAATTGAAGCTCACGGCTGGAGGGGTGGTATCCGGGTGGTGGTTGTGTGTCACTGAGTGCCCCTCGGCCAGGCCAGACATAGCAGCATAGGTCCTCTGGTGGCTAGGGTCTGAAAGGGAAATACTGCCTACCTAGCTTGTTAGTATCCACTACTGGTCAGGGTTGCGTGGGTCCCAGGAGTTCTGCAGTTGGCGGTGTGTGCTCCTCCTCATGCCTTGGTGGCTAGCAATATCACTGGTAGCGCAATGCATAGTGGGTAGGCCTGTACCCTGTGTGTGAGGGTGCTGTGAACGACAACAGTGGTGTTGGTGCATTCATTGACCCAGTGTATCCTTTTTCTCTCTCCCCCCTTTCTTGTTTTGTCATCCTGTCCTTATGTGCATTAGCATCATCTGGTGGAGGAGCAGAGGCCCCAACTACAGAGGGAGGTGCATCCCACAGGACCCTGAAGGCAGAGTCCACCGACACCGAGGGCACCAGTGGGACGGAGGTGAGCACCACGGCAGAGACTGGAGGGAACAACTTAGACTCTGATACCTCCTCCAATGGGAAATCCATGGTGGTGGCAGACACTTCTGTGACCAACCCAGCTACAGGTACAGCCACCACCCCGTACCAGCACTGCCCTCCCAGCAGCCCCTCATGGAGTTGCCCGTGCCCGCTCACCCAGGAGCGTGGGCATCTCCTTCGCCCCAGGCACCTCAGGCCCAGCCCCAGTGAGCCTTGCTGTCCTGATTGAGGAGGCTATTGACAGCCTGAGATCCATCTCTGTAGGGCAGTCAACCATTGTGAATGCCATCCAGGGGCTGGCAGCCCAGATGCTGCAATCTAATGCATTCCCGGAGGTCATTCATGGTGGATTGGCGGCCCAACAGAGATCGATTCAGGCTCTAGCCCCCTTTCTGATGGCAGCCATTGTCCCTGTTTCTGCTTCCCCCACTCCAACTACCACTTCCCAGTCCCATACTCCTCAACCCCAACCTATCCCAAGCACATAGGCAGACGAGCATGCACACAAGACAACACCCAAGAGTGTCACACGCAAACACAAGCACCACACTTCATCCCACAGGCACTTACACAAACACCATCCAGTTGCACACACAACAACATCCACTATTTCCACTGTCTCACCCTCCTACTCCTCCTCCACCTCCCACCCAGTTATGTCCACACTCACACCTGCAGGCACTACATCTACATCCATCCATCAGCATCACCACACCAAGCAGAACACACACCTCACTGGCAGACACCTCCACAATATCCATGCACACGTCTCCTGTGTCCACTCCCACCATGTCTGTACCCCCCTCCTAAAGTACACAAATGCAAGCACTCAGACACCCAACAGCCATCCACCTCAGAACAGCGTACAACCCATGCACCTGCACCCAAATCCAGCGGACAAACACCTCCAACAGCCACTCCCTCATCCTCCACTCTTCCCACCCCAATGTCCCTAAAAAGCTTTTCCTTTCCCAGATTGACCTCTTCCCTACCCCTTTCCCCGTCCTGCATGTATGGCCAGGGTATCAAGGACCCAGCCAAGCACCTCAGCCAAACAGTCGACAGGCCCAGTTTCTGCGGCACCTACTCGTGGTAGAAAGGATTGCAGGCTACAAATACTGAAGGGGAAGGAGCCTGCACCAGCCACCAGGAAGGGGAAGGAGCCTGCACCAGCCACAAGAAGGGGAAGGAGCCTGCACCAGCCACCAGGAAGGGGAAGGAGCCTGAATCAACCACCAAGAAGGGGAAGGAGACTGCACCAGCCACCAAGAAGGGGAAGGAGCCTGCACCAGCAGCTGTCACAGAGCCCCAACAGCCAAAAGTGGTTGTGTAGCCATCAGAGAATGTATGGGCTGAGCAGGAGCCTCCCACAACCACCACCACAGTGCAGCCATAGTAGGGTGCAGGGGCTGAGCAGGAGCCTCCCACAACCACCACCACAGTGCAGCCATCAGAGGGTGCAGGGGCTGCGCAGGAGCCTCCCCCAACCACCACCACAGTGCAGCCATCAGAGGGTGCAGGGGCTGAGCAGGAGCCTCCCACAACCACCACCACAGTGCAGCCGTCACCACTGGTGGATGCCATCTAGTCCAGCCTCCTTGGGCTGCTGTGCGGCCTGCCCCCACCAGAACCACTGGGCAAGTCAACCACCTGAGAAATTGTGGGCTTGCACTTCCCAAGACAAAGTGCACAGGGCATGTTGCCCCCTCCAGAACCATTGGGGTATCCACCCACTCGAGATACTGTGGCCTTGCACTCCCAGGACAAAGTGCACAGGGCATGTTGCCCCCTCCAGAGCCAGCGGGCAAGTCACCCACATGAGAGACTGTGGCCTTGCACTCCCCAGGACAAAGCACTGGGCATGTTGCCCCCTCCAAAATCAGTGGGCAAGTCACCCACCTGAGAGACTGTGGCCTTGCACTCCTGAGGACAAAGCAAAGGGCATGTTGCCCCCTCCAGAACCAGTGGGCAAGTCACCCACCTGAGAGACTGTGGCCTTGCACTCCCCAGGACAAAGAGCACAGGGCATGTTGCCCCCTCCAGAACCAGTGGGCAAGTCACCCACCTGAGAGACTGTGGCCTCGCATTCCCCAGGACAAAGCAAAGGGCATGTTGCCCCCTCCAGAATGAGTGGGCAAGTCACCCACCTGAGAGACTGTGGCCTTGCACTCCTGAGGACAAAGCAAAGGGCATGTTGCCCCCTCCAGAACCAGTGGGCAAGTCACCCACCTGAGAGACTGTGGCCTTGCACTCCCCAGGACAAAGAGCACAGGGCATGTTGCCCCCTCCAGAACCAGTGGGCAAGTCACCCACCTGAGAGACTGTGGACTTGCACTCCTCAGGAAAAATCAATGAGCACGATGCCCCTCCAAAACCTCTGGGCAATACACCCACTCCAGAGACTGTGGCCTTGTTTCCGCATCTGGCTGAGGTGCACCCCTCCCCTGAGATGCCTGCCTATTTCCCAATTGATGCCCCTGCAGTATTCTCTCTGTATTGGTGCAGGAATCAACTGTGGCCTTGGACTTTGCCCTGTGGTCATGTGGCCCCTGTAAACTATGAACTGGGCAATGTCCCTTTTTTGTATATTTGTACATATCTGTAGCATTGCCACATCGACTTATGATTTTTGATGTTGATCTTATTACAATCACTGTAGTCATTTCTTGTTGTCCTTGCATTATTTTTCAGATTATCATGGACAAATTGATTATCTTATGCAGCTGGTTGTGTGCATGGGGTGTGTGTGTGGGGTGTGTGTTGTGCATGTGTGTGTCACTGTCGTTTTCCTCCCCCTCTTCCTTGTGTGCTAGGCAGCTGTACTCACCATCGTCGTCTTCACCGGTGTTGGTGTTCGTGGTGGAGCATGATCTAGAAGATCATCGGGAAGACATGCAGTTCTGATTCCATGATCGCGTGGTTCTTCCCTATGTCTCAATGGTCAGTCCTTTGACTTTTGTGTTCTGTTTCTGCCAGGCTTTTGATGGCATTTTAATTGTTATATTTTTGACTATTTTATAAAAATCTGAGTATGGTTTTTAGTGTGATTTGTAATAGTGTAAAAAGTGGAACCAAAGTTATGATATATAAATATAATGTCAGAAAGCCCAGATCACCAATGGTAGCTTGTGTCATTGGTAGACCAAGACGTAGGTGGGATTTGAGAACATCGGCGATGGAGTCCTGGTTAAAAATACAACGTGGACTGCTCCTGGTGAAAGTTTGTGTTAGACCTGGTATCCTTGACATTGTCTCCCCTGTCTTTTTTGCCTCTGCTTCCCATGTTTTGACTGTGTGCTGGACTCTGTTTTTGCTGTTTTTGGTACTTGGTGACCAGTGCTAAAGTGCAGTGCTCACTGTGTAAATTGTATGTGTAACTGGCTTCTCGATGATTGGCACATTTGATTTACTAGTAAGTCCCTAGTAAAGTGCACTAGAGGTGTGCAGGACCGGTAAATCAAATGCCACTAGTGGGCATGTAGCAATGGTTGTGCCACCCAGATGGGTAGCCCTGCAAACATGGCTCAGGCCTGCCACTGCAGTGTCTATAGTTTTAAAATGCCATTTGAACCTGGCAAGCGTACCCACTTACCAGGTCTAAACCTTCCTTTTTTGTACATGTAAGGCACCCCGAAGGTAGACCCTAGCTAGCTCCATGAGCAGGGTACAGTATATGTTAAAGGTGGGACATGTACTTAGGTGTTTTACATGTCCTAAAAGTGAAATACTGCCACAGTCAGTTTTCACTGTTGCACGGCCTATCTCTCTCATAGGGGGCTGCCTTTTAATATTATTAAAGTGCAGATTTACTTTGGAGATGACGGTCTCTAAACTCACAATTTTAAAATACATCTCTTGGTAAAGTTGGTGTTTAAATTGTCAGTTTGAATATGCTACTTTTAGAAGCAGGATGTTTCTTGCTTAAACCACTCTATGACTCTGCCTGCTTGTGTATTCCATAACTGGGTCAGACTGACAGTTGAGCTGTTTGTGAATCCCCTCTATACAGTAACACAAAGGGAGCTGGGATGTAGCCTGCATATCCTGGTGAGTCATCTGGGCTAGAGCAGATGGAGGAGTGGTAACCTACACATGAATGGGCTGTGCCTGCCTTCACACAATACAGTCTCCAACCCCCTGGTGTGTGTCTGGGGCCATGCCTAGGCAAGGCAGGATCTTGTGAACAACAGAGACTTTCCTTGGAGGTTTGCCTACTTCAAAGGCAGAAAGGAGTATAAGTAGTGGACCTAAAACCCCAGATTTCCAGATTACTTCTGGAACCAAGAGGAACCTCTGCCAAGGAGAAGAGCTGAAGACCTGAGGAGGAGTACTGCCCCTTTGCCTGTGACTGTGCTTTGCTGGGTTGGACTACATTTGCTGTTTCTGCCTGAAAGAAGACAAAGACTGGACTTTGTGGTATATGTCTGCTTGTGAAGAATCTCCAAGGGATTGGACTGAGCTTGCCTCCTGTTTAAAGTCTCATGGCCATCAAAGACTTCCTCTGCTAGCACCTGGACTCCCTGCTGAGACTCCTGCCCTGCCAAGTGGTATCCTATCCAGTCCCTGGGCCCTTGAAAGGTGAAGCTGGTAGAACAAGGACTGAAATCCACGCACAGGAAGCCGTGCGGGGAACATTTTGATGCACCACCTGCAACGTGACTGTAAAAATGAAGCATCACCAGCGTTGTGGCTGAAATCGATGCATCACCTGCATCGCAGTTGGGAAATCGATGCATGTTGGACTTTTGCTTTTGCAGGGTCATCCCCAGACTTTTTTGCTTCCTGCCTCCTATATTTTTCTGACATGTTGCTGTTGGCTTTTCAACTCTGAGCACTTTACCACTGCTAACCAGTGCTAAAGTGCATATGCTCTCCTGTTTAAATTGTATGTAAGTGGTTTATCCATGATTGGCATATTTGATTTACTAGTAAGTCCCTAGTAAGGTGCACTAGAGGTGCCAGGGCCTGTAAATCAAATGCTACTAGTGGGCCTGCAGCACTGGTTGTGCCACCCACATAAGTAGCTCGGTAATCATGTCTCAGACCTGCCACTGCAGTGTCTGTATGTGTATTTTTACACTGTAAATTCGACTTGGCAAGTGTACCCACTTGCCAGGCCTAAACCTTCCCTTTCCTTACATGTAAGGCACCCCTAAGGTAGGCCCTAGGTAGCCCCAAGGGCAGGGTGCAGTGTATGGATAAGGTAGGACATATAGTAATGTGGTTTATATGTCCTGACAGTGAAATACTGCCAATTTCGTTTTCACTGTTGCAAGGTCTGTCTCTCTCATAGGATAATATGGGGGCTACCTTTAAATATGATTAAAGTGTAGATTCCCCTAGAGAAGAGATGGACATGTGGAGTTTGGGATCCCTGAACTCACAATTTAAAAACACATCTTTTAGTAAAGTTGATTTTAAGATTGTGAGTTTGAAAATGCCACTTTTAGAAAGTGAGCATTTTCTTGCTTAAACCATTCTGTGACTCTGCCTTGTTTGTGGATTCCCTGTCTGGGTCAGGTTGACAGTTGGGTTGTTTTTCCCCTCACACCAGACAGTGACACAAAGGGAGCTGGGGTGTGATCTGCATTTCCTGATTAGCCATCTCTGCTAGGAGGGAGGGGTGGAGTGGTCACTCTCATCTGAAAGGACTGTGCCTGCCTCTGACAATGCTGTCTCCAGCCCCCTGGTGTGTGTCTGAGGCCTTGCCTGGGCAAGGCAGGATTTCACAAGGAGGTGTGAGTCCCCTTTGAAGGAAGGTGACTTCAAAGACTAAAATGGGTATAAGAAGGGCACCCAAACTTACAAACTTTAGAAACACTTCTGGAATCAAGGGGAACCTCTGCCTGGAGAAGAGCTGATCGCTGAGGAACAAGTGCTGCCCTGCCTGTGACTGTGCTTTGTGGAGCTTTCCTGCAGTGCTGCTTCTGCCAGAGTAAGAGGGCAAAGACTGGACTTTGTGTGCCTTCCATCTTGAAGAAGAAATCTCCAAGGGCTTGATGTAGAGCTTGCCTCCTGTTATTGAAGTCTCAGGGATAGCAAAGACTTCTTCCTGCCAGCACCTGGAGTCTCTGGAGAGACCCCTACTCTGCTCTGTGGTGCCCTTCCAGTTCCTGGGACCCTGAAAGGAGAGGCTGGCAGCCTAAGGACAAAAATACACGCACCGCGCACCGTGCGGGGAAAAGATCGACGCGAATCCGATCGCGGCTGAGAAAACGACGCGACGCCGGCTCCGCAGCTGAGAAACGACGCCGCTGGAAAAGCGACCGGAGAATCGACGCCCGGAGCAGGAGAAACGACGCGCAGCATCGCTGACGAAGGCTGAGAGATCGCAACCAGCGCCGCGGGACTTCGGACCGTCGCGTGGCTGGCTTTTTCGACGCGCCTCGCCGAGCCGAGCTGTTTTCAACGCATATACCCGTGCCGGGTTATTTTCGACGCACACCGCCCATGCGGGGTTATTTTTGCCGCAAACCAGGTACATTTTCACGCTAGCAGCGCTAGTGGGTTGTTACAACTACCTAAAGACTCTTTTTATTTTAAACCTTTAAAAAATCATAACTTGACTTGTGTATGTTGGATTTTTGTCGTTTTGGTCTTGTTTTGTCTAGATAAATATTTCCTATTTTTCTAAACTGGTGTTGTGTCATTTTGTAGTGTTTTCATTGAGTTACTGTGTGTGTTGGTACAAATACTTTACGCCCAGCACTCTGAGGTTAAGCCTACTGCTCTGCCAAGCTACCAAGGGGGTAAGCAGGGGTTAGCTGAGGGTGATTCTCTTTTATCCTAACTAGAGTGAGGGTCCTTGCTTGAACAGGGGGTAACCTGACTGTCAACCAAAAGACCCCATTTCTAACAATGCATCACATGTAATATGGCTGAAGAAACTACGTAACACCTGCTTGTGGCTGCTGTAAAAAATGCAAACCCCTGGCTGTGCAGTTTTTCCATCACCATGTGGACAGATTTCTCACGCAACATCGCTGGCCGTCAAAGACATTGTGAACCTGCACGGATCTTAGGCATCCCGTCTGGAAATCGATGAATTGCTCTCTTGTGGGAGAGAAAAATTACTCATCCCTGACCCAACTGGCGAAGAAACGATGCACGACCTCACTTGCGAGTAAGGAATTGAAGCAGTGCTGACTTTTCCAATGCACGCCTGCCCATGCGGCTTTATTTTTTATGAAAAACCAGGTACTTTGTGTAAAAACAACATTTCCATTGTTTTCTATGGTATAAGACTCTTTGTATTTTAAAAATTCATATCTTGACTTGTGTATGTTGGAGTTTTGTTGTTTTGGTCTGATTTGATTTAGATAAATATTGCATATTTTTATAAACTGGTGTGGTGTCCATTTTGTAGTGTTTCCACTGTATTACTGTGTGTGTTGGTACAAATACTTTACACAATGCCTTTGAGACAAGCACTGCCAAGGGGGTGAGCAGGGGATATTTAAGTGTGTATCTCCATTACCCTGCCTAGAGCTAGGTTTCCTGCTCGGACAGAGTGCAAACTGACTGCCAACAAGAGACCCCATTTCTAACAATATGGAAGTCAAAACAATCTAAAAAATAGCTAAGTGCCAATGCTGAAATGAACATTCAAGAACTTTCAGTATCTGTTGACATTTGCCCTGTTCTGCATTTTGACTTTGGCCCATATTTACAAGTGGCTTTTTGTGACACACCAGCAGCACAGGCTATTTATCTATATCTACATGGCCACGCAAAGCCTCTTTGCGTGACTTTTCATGGCCTTGTAGATATGGAGTAAGGCAATACAGCGCAAGTCACTGTGTTCCCATGCAACTTTCATAGATTTAGATGCATTCACAGATTTACAAGGTTTTGTAAATCTGGGAATGCGTCAAAAACCTAAGCCACCCCAGAGGTGGTGTAAGTGTGATGCAACAGGGAGAAATATATTTTTCTCCCTGTTTTTTCCTGCAGCGTATGTAGAAGGAGGAAATTGCCTCCTGTGATTGTTTTTGTGCAGAAAGGTGTTCCTTCCTGAACAAAAACATTGAGCCCCAAAATGCAGGCACCCTTGCACCATGGTGCAAGGGTGCCTGGGGTTGGCGCATGGCAGCAATTTGTGCACCAGCACAGGGGAGAGGACAGAAATGCACCATATCTTGTATATACAGTGCATTTTTGCCCTTTCCTGGTGGCACAGGGCGGCGCAGAAAGGCATTTGTTTTGCCGCCCTACAATAGGGTCCATGTAAATATGGCCCCTTGTTTTAAATATATAATAAGAGCTCCACAACTTCAGGTGGACCTGCTGAAAACAACATTTGGCTGTCAGTTCCTTGATATGGGATTCTTTCATATATTTGTCCAGTTTAAAGCTCCCCACAACTTAAAAATGACAAAGTCCTATTCTGTGTTGGCACTTAAAACATTTTTCTTTACATAACCTAAAAATTCCAGACTTTCTGCAGATGAATTAACTTTGTATATCCATCAGGGCTCCATTGTGCTGAGTTTAGATTTTGTAGTGGTCCCTTTCTAATCATCATTTTGACCTTTCAGTCATTATATCTATTTACAGGCTTAGAAAAATAGTATCTCCAGTTCTGCTTATTCTATTTTTGGAAATCTGTCTCATTTTATTCATTAAAGAATGCTGTATAGTCATAAATTGATATAGTATTTTTCTATATTGCAGTTTAACTTTATTTCTCATTTATTACTCCATAAATACTTTACACATTGCCTTCAAATCCCATGCCTATAAAGGGGCATAGCTCTGTTGAATATTTTAAGTCTAAGGGTTCACCATGATAAGAGAAGTTATTATTTCTTGAGATTGACAGTCACCGACTGCGAACATGAATTAAAAATCACACAACTGTTTAAATGTATTTAATAAACTTTTTAACAAACATCAACTTCACTATTTACTGCTGTGGAATTTACTTGATAAAATCCATTTGCAGGACAGGATTGGTTAAAAATATTATTATTATATTACATTTGTTTTAGTGGCTATAAAGATTTTGCAAATCCATTGCAAACAAATTGCTGGGACAGAAGACAAAAAAAAAACTGTCTTACTAGAGATCATACATACTTGCATCCCTAAGGTGTGTAATTACATTTCAAATTATAACACTCTCCATGGCATATTTAGACTTTGGGGGGCTATTTATCATTCTTTCATGCAGTGCAACACAGCAAACTATCTTGTTGTGCTGTGCTGTGCTGCGCAGCTTGAAAGGGCAGGGATGCACCACATTCAACATTATACTGCACATTCCTTTCCTTTCCCTGTGCTGGATCACTTTTGGCTCTCTACCAACAGAGCAGACAGCATTGCACCACGGTACGGTGAAATGGTGTCCGCATTGTAGGCAGGATTGTTTTTGTGCAGGTTCAGGCACATGCTTGGGAACACCCAATCTCCACTCATGGAAAGCCTCCCTTGATTTGTGCTGCCTTGTGTTAGTCACGATTTATTAAGCCATGCAGGGCTATACAAGGTGGCCTTTCACGGCTTGATAAATTGACTTTAGTGTTGCGTCACCCTTGCAGCCCTTGTGAGGTTCAGAGGCAATGCAACACCATGATAAATATGCCCTCAAATGTTATCTTGTTGGATGGCTTTGTGTCTGCAAACATGAGGGATATCCCTTCTGCATTAGTAAAAGGCTATTTTAGACTATGTCTCTAGCAAAATTGTGACTGGGAAATATGTGATATTTTTGAAGGAGTAACCCATTGCCGAGCAGGAAATCACTCTATATGATTACATATTGAGTGTGTTTATTACAATCAGGCAAAAATATATCAGTAAAGATACTCAATGTGATTAGCTGTGAATGTGTTTTGTTGGAGATGTATTAAATGTCTGGAAACTCTAAATCATCCTTTAAATGTTATGTAGTTTTGGAAATACTTTTTTAAATAAAAGAGTATCATTTATTCAATTTTGTGTTAGGTCCACCATTCAGATAATAATCAATAACATCAAACTTGGTGGCCACTCTGCCTCCAACAAACACCATCTATAGTCTTCAGTGAGATCAGCTCTCCTGCCAATGAAGAACAGCTGGGTCCATTGAGTTTGTGTTGCCAGTGCCTTATCTCCACCCACCCTTCTCCAATCAAGACTTTAAACATAATGTTGACAGCAGAGCCTTGTCACAGTAGAAACACCTGGGCTCTCACATGACCTGGAAGGCCCCACACCACCATCAACTACAGCCATCCCTGTCCTAGCCTCTGTGACAAACACAGCCAGTACAAATGCTGTGCAGCCAAGACATCATTGGCTACCCGGTCAAGGATGCAGGGTTGGTTTGACGTGGCTGAGGCAGGACCTACAGCAAGGAGGGCAGCTCAAGTTGCAGCTACAAATGCTACCAGCATGGGACAAAAACTAATGGTGCTGCTACATGACAGGAAGAATAGCAAGGTTAGATTATAGCAATTATAAGGGCTAAGGATGATCTCTTGAGCGCCCCTAGGGAGATCCAGATGGCTCAAAATGATCTATTGGAGCAGCATGTCAGTGTCTATACTTTACATTTTGCAGTAGTGCTGAATGGGATTAGGTCATTATCTGCAGCAGTGCTCTTTTCAAGATCAAGCAACATCTGCCTGCTGGGTTCCCAGAGTATCTCCAGCTGACAGCTTCACAGAAACAGTGTCACTGTTGACTGTGGAGTCGCCTGTCACCACCTCTCCAGTAGCAACTCGGACTGCTTCAGAGGCTCATAGGAGGGGTTGATCATCTGGCCCAGTAAGGACAACAGCCAACAAACACCACCAAGTGACACAAAAAGATGAACTCCCTCCATTGCCTGGACTATTTATTCTAACACCCAATTTGTAATCCACTAATGGACTGTCGCCTGTAAAAGGACTCTAATTAGTTGTAGACTCATCTTTCATTTCTCATTAAACATATTTGTTTACTCATTTATTTAAAGGAAAATGTGTTTTTGATCTTTTTAATTTAATATAAATGAGATTAATAAACATAATGTGTTTTGATATCATTATAATATTAGGAGGTGATGTCTTTACTAATACTTAAAACACACCTAATCTATTATAAAGTTGTGATTTGAAACACACTTATATTGCCTACACACAATACACCTTTCAACACAGATAACACATCATATATATACACTCGAATTTCATTTGTTTTCTGTTCACCAATATTGATTTATTATTTAAAATATATAGTATTAATGGTTACAAATTCACCAGCAAATGAGAATTATTCATCTGTCGCCCAAATGGAAATCATGCAAATGAGACACAGCTTTAGGAAGTATTAAAAAAAGAAAATATTTGGACCCTCATGTACAAAGATTACTGTTAAGAAATTGTAAATTGCTACATAGAACAGTCTGCAATTTGAAATTTCTGGTCAAGAATGCACTAAATATGAATTTGGTGAAAGCACACTGGATTTTACTGAATGCATTTATATTTCGTGAACCGATTTATGTACTAATAGATTGGTTCCAGATACAGAATCATAGTGGGTGGCAAATTAAGACTCAGTATGATTTGCTTCATTTACAGGCATTGTAGCCTGCTAGAGTGAGTTGGTCCCTTGGAGATCCCTTCTAGTTTGCAAATGGTTTAGGACCTCCTTTGAGGCGGTGGAAAAATATAAATGTTTTGCAACTAGATTTCAGTTGCAAAAAATGAATACATCCCGAAAAGGATCCGTATCTGAAAGAGATGCCCTTAACACACACCTCCCACATACCTATTAGGTATCTATTCCCAAACCCTAATTGCAATTCTATAAGATTGTATAACATCTTACTAAATAAGTGTTTGGGATTTGGTAATAAAAAAATGCAACTTTGGGGTTGGAACTGCTCTGATTTTATGAATTAGAGTCTTGGCAACTGAAAATAGATTAGTACGTGAGGGCCTTCAATGTGGAATCAAACTGAAAAAGGTGGACAATAGAAAGTTGAAAAGAAACCCATCTATTGCCTTCATCCTCCCTTGGACTCATAATATGCACAGATGTCATCATAAAATACATTGCATTTCTACAGATATGCTACAGATGAACATCTCAAGAATCAGATCTAGAGTTAGTGATGGACACAACATGTGTTAGTTACCTTAGAATAAACTCGCGAACATTGGCATCACCCCATAACTAAGAGGAAGCATACAGATGGTAATCAAAAACACTTCACTCCAATGTTCAGATAACTTGCAAAGCAGATCTCTCTATAATCAGTTTCTGTGCTAAACTAAAACATACCCATGAACTACTTGCTATCACTGCAGTAGATGACATTATGAGATTACCTAAAAAGGATTAAGCAGCCATATTAATATGCTTGTGAAAAGACCTTGCCTTTTAAAATTCAAAGAGTGATGTATTTAAATATCCATCAGCAAGATCTAACATGTATAAAATCTCATATAAGTTCCAATTTTTATATGTCTCAATTCGAGTACATCATGTCTTTATGACAATAGAACTACAAATTTATTTCATGTATGTACCACAAATTTGTAACATAAACTGCTATACAAAATAGCACAAGTAGTAAAAAAATGTCTAAAAGGTGCGTGCACATTGGGCCTGATTCAAACAAGTAACTTACACTTTTGAGTAAGTTTACACTTTTGATTAAGTTTACTGTTTTTCAAAATTCATAAACCTTAAATATCTGTTACTACTAAAAGCAAAAGCAGTGTTAAGTCCAGCACTACACATGGCCAACCACTGGTACTGCAACATCCACCCCTAGAAAGTAATGGAGTTAGGGACTTAAAATAAAGTCCTAGTGGAAAGATTATTTTCTACTTTTAAATTCATATATCAAATTAATGTACATTAATTTTAACACAAAAATATTTTTTCCTCAGCAAGGAAAACAGTCTCATTACCTCACTGTGCCTAGGCCTTCTTCGCCAACTGATTAGGAAACTTCAGGTAGCACAAAATGCATCAGTCAATCTTTTGCTCAACCTTCACAAAAATTGTTCACTCTCTTCTAAACTTATGGATCCACACTGGCTACTGATAGGAAAGATAACCAAATTTAAAATTCCCTTTCTGATATAGATGCATTGAAAAAACTGTTACTAGCAGTGTTAAAAAATGGATCCCACATACACTCCTAAAATAATCCAAGAATCCTGAGATCCTCTAACTCTGGGTGTCTTCTTGCCCTTAAATGCTATCCTAACCGGGGAGGAGGCCATTCCTTTACAGTCTTAGGTGCTAAATTTTGAGATTAATTACCACTCAAACTTAGAACCATAAAATGCATACTAGTTTTGTAAAAGAAATGAAAACATGGCTTAAAATAGAACGTTAGCTTTGGATACTTATTTTCTGTATCTATCAAGTTCTAGTGCCAGGAGTCCATTTTCTTGGGTAGTGTTGAAACCAACTGTCCATGGGGCCTTCAGGGATTCAGAAAGTATAACCAGAACAGCACCAATTAGGGCAGGCCTCAATGGGCCATGGGAAAGGTCAACAGAAGAGGTTGTTCTATAGGCTAGCATCATCCAAACCAGTTCAGGGGGTCAAATGTTTCTTTAGGAGATTAGAGGTAGGTAAAACGTTTTTTTGATGGATGTTTATTTTTTCCATCAGTTGCCTAAGAATTAGGTCATAAATGATAGAAGAGGAGAAAGGCAGGGTTAAATATTAGTGAGAATAAGTCTTTATGCTTTGCTGCCAGCCACATTCTATTTTAAAACACTGTTGGACAAATATCTGTTTTTCAATCCCTTTTTACAATTGCCTGTATATTATAGAGCACAGTAGTACTCAGACTTTTACGGAGTGATGTAGGATGCAGGTTCAGTTCTTAAATCAGCATTTATTGTTGTATTTTGAGTGCTAAGGTGTGGAAAAGCTTTGATCAGATATCTATTTATCAACCAGCTCAAAGACCATTGCTTCACCCTAAAAAACGAAAGGCATTATATAGAGATCAGGGTAAAGTTAGTGTCTTGCTTTCTCTCTCTCTCTCTCTCTCTCTATATATTTTTTTTTTCAGGTCGAACATTGCAGCGCGCATGCGCTGCTTTTCTGACGTGTTGGTGTGTATCTGGGCTTTTACAACTCCCTCCTCACGCCCATCACTACCACTCGTTCATGGGCTTGCCCTTCAAAAATCCTTTGAATACATTGGTAAATGGTTTACCTTTGTCCCTCCTTGGGGAGGTTTTGTTACCACCTTGGCCATCGCCCCTGGTACATGGCTAATTGCACTTTTGCCGTTAAGTTTAACTGCGAGCGAACTTCTTTTCCTTTTGTGTATCTCTTCACCTGATGCTCATGGCGGACGTGGCGCTGTGAATCGGCTCCCTTATGTGAAAGTGTTTAACTTTCAATTTTCAATTTATGTGGCAAGAAAAGTCGGGTTAGGAGTTTATAACGCTAATAGCTCTAACTCGAGCAGATGCAAGACCCATTGCATTCCAAATGCTTGTTTTTCTTTTGTGTGTTGTTTTCTGGGAGCCACAATTGTCCCCCTAGGGAAACCACACTTATACATAAAAGTTATATATATATATATATATATATATATATATATATATATATATATATAATAATGCCAAACAGTTTCACCGCACTCCACGAGGACCGTGATCAAGACTCCTTGGTGAGTCAAAACGCGTTTGTGGTTGTTTACTGCAATAAAATACATGTTTATTTGTACCTCGTGGAGTGCGCTGAAATTTTTCGGCATTACATAATTTCGAGATTGGTCTTCTCTGTCACTGGGCACCGGCAGTGGAGTGCGCCGCCCAGCAACCTTTTGACCACTTTGTTTCTATATGTATATACAGTATATGCAACACAATTTGGTTAAAACATTGTTGATTGTTGCCGGTGCTCGGTGATGGAGGAGAGCAACCTCGAAAATATTTTGTGAACAAGAATCTCACCGCTCTCCACGAGGTTCAAATTGACATGTTTTATTGCAAGTATAAAAAATGAAAGAAAAGAGGGACTCATTTACCGTGATCAAGACTCCTTGCGAGTCGAAACGTGTAGGTGGCTGTTGCTTGCAATAAAACATGCCAATTTGAACCTCGTGGAGTGCGGTGAGATTCTTGTTCACAAAATATATATATATATATGCATGCATGTGTGTCTTTTCTGTAGTGGCAGTTGCCATAAAGTAGCGCAGATGGTTTATTGTCCTGCTGCAAAGGATGTACATCTATATGTATTTAGCGAAGTGGATTAGTAAAGGCAAGCGTTACCTGCGCTTTAAAACAAATGTTATGCCAGGGGGACTATGGAGATATACTGATTGGTACAGAGGGAATTATAAGAGGAGGAAATGGGAGGCAGAGCACCAAAAATGACTGTCGCACTGGGTGCCACCAGCACTGAAGGCTGTGATGATGGGTATGTGGTAGGGTGAAGTAATACATTATTTTTTGTTTTTTTCAGTGTTTTCAGAGAATCTGCAGAATTGGAGAAAAAGCGAAGGTAAGGTGATGACATTTCCTATCGTACACAACATACATACCCACAAGCACATTTGTGACTATCTGCCTTCTACTTAGGCTAGTAATTTAGAGGGACAGTTTTAGCCAGTAGCAGAGATGGCGTCTCGTTGGACCCTAACTCGGGTTATGGAGGACAGTTCTGATGTAGGCTCAGAGACTGAGACAGCAGATACTGAGACAGCATCTGAGGGAGAGGACAATGGGGCAGAATCTGGGAGTGATTTTTCAGTCAGCGGAGTCCATTCCGACGACACCTCTTCCAGTGAGTCTGAAGGAGACAATGACAGCAGCCGTGCTGCCCCTTCGCAAGCACATTCTGTGCAGCGGGACCACATTGGGTTAGCCGAACCCAGAGAGCACGTACTTGCGGCCGCAAGCACAGAGAGAGTGCTCTCTTGGCAGCCCCCCTGTTTAGTTCAGCCCCAAATTCCACCTTTTACTGGTGACGCTGGATGTAAAGTCGATACAGCTCACTTTTTGCCAGTCGACTACATCCATCTATTTTTGGATGTTGACTTCCTTCAGAAAATTGTGCAGCAAACAAATTTGTGTGGAGACCAATTTCTGAGGGAGCGTGGAGGCACTCTAGGGCCCCGTTCTAGGGAACGCCAGTGGACTCCCACTTCGCTGGTGGAGTTGAAGATATTTTTGGGCCTTACGCTCAAAATGGGGTTAGTGCAGAAACCCACCTTGCAGTCCTACTGGACGACTCACACAGTTTGGGTAGCTCCCATCTTCGCACCATACATGAGCAGAGATCGTTTTTTACTACTGCAGCGCATGCTGCATTTCAATGACAATTCTGCTGCATTGCCCCGGGACCATCCAGACCATGACAGGTTGTTCAAAATTCGGCCTGTCGTGGAACATTTGTCTGCCAGGTTTCCAGAGATCTATGCTCCTGGAAAGAATATAGCAGTCGATGAGTCCTTGATCCTGTACAAAGGACAGCTGCTTTTCAGACAGTACATTGCGAGCAAAAGAGCTCGCTATGGCATAAAGCTGTACATGCTGTGTGAGAGCTCTTCTGGCTATGTGTACAGTTTGAGAGTGTACTGTATACGTGGAAGGATTCTACCCTAAACCCTGTAGGTTGCCCTCCCGCGTTAGGGGTCACAGGTAAGATTGTATGGGAACTTGTCCAGCCACTTCTTTACAAAGGTTATAACCTTTATGTGGACAATTTCTATACAGGAGTAGAGCTGTTCAGTGAGCTCTACAAAGCTGGCACTGTGGCCTGCGGTACAATTCATTGTAACCGCAAAGGATTCCCGCAGGAGCTTGTTTTTAAGAAGCTCCAGAAATCAGAGAGTACTGCATTGCATTCTAACGAACTGCTCGCAGTCAAGCTCTTAGATAGGTGTGATGTATACGTGCTCACTACAATTCATGATAAGAGCACTTCTCCCATCACGGTTTGGGGTCAGATGGCCGAAGTCCACAAGACCAACTGTATACTTGATTACAATAAGTACATGGGCGGAGTGGACAAGAACGACGACCAGGTTCTTCAACCATACAATGCGTGTCGTAAAACTCGCACTTGGTACAAGAAACTGCTTACCCACCTGATTCAGATGGCAACATATAATGCGTATGTTGTTTACCGTCAGAAAACCACAGGAAGACTCATGACTTTCCTTGACTTCCAGTTGTCTGTAATTGAAAGCCTCACTGCTGTTACAGAAGCAGCAGCAGCCTCCACCTCATATGTTCTGGAGGATATGGCAAGGCTGCAGGAGCGACACTTTGCTGATCGCATTCCTTAAACACCCAAAAAGGATCGTCCATGTCGTCGCTGTAAAGTGTGCTCGAAGCATGGAAAGCGGCAGGAGAGTCGGTATTACTTTCCCCAGTGTCCATCACAACCAGGCCTTTGTATCCCTACTTGCTTTACGTTGTATCATACTAAAGCAAAGTTCTGGGAAATCGACTGAGGTTGAGCTGCCGTTGGGTAATCCTTTCAGTGGCAGTGCATGGATACCGAACATCCATGGGCCACTGCTTCGTTAGGCAAGGAGCCACAGAATTTTACTTCATCTAATTCATCATGGACTTCCTTTTGGACTGCTTGAGAGCTAAATCCACCGTCAGAACGTGGTTGGTGTTCTGTTCAATTAACATGCATTATATTCCCCCTACTGCATATACAAGTGGACAGAACATAAGCCACATTGTCACGGAGTACCCTTTCTTCACCAGCATGTCTACCTTACTTTCAACCGTAGATATGCTCGCTCAGTTCGAGGAATTGCTTTGTATGGCATACTCGGACACCCCCAACTTGCATCCACAAACTGGAAGGAGTTGGATTTAGCACAGAGAGTGCGTTAAAGGTGCATGAAAAACATGTCTTCGTGAGCCTCAGGTGGATGTCACAGGAGTCATTAGTAAAGGTTCGTTACGCATGCATTTGGTAATGTTAAGGAAGAAGGAGGCAGTTACGCGGTAAAATGTAGTCAAACGTATTCCGTTCTGTGGCATGTGAATGTGATGGGCAGGGTGCAGCTCATTTATTGGCTCTGGGTACCTAGGGTTCTTGATGAACCTACAAGCCCTACATATTCCCGCAACCAGAAGAGTCCAGCAGACATAACGCTATATTGCTTTAAAAAATCTGACATCGCAGGAAAAAGTTACAGAGTAAAACATAAAGAAAAATGGCTGTTGTTTTCAGCTCAATTTCAATAATTTTTTATTTCAGCTGTTATTTTCTATAGGAAAACCTTGTAGGATCTACACAAATGAACCTTTGCTGAATTCAGAATTTTGCTTGTTTTAAAAAAATAAGTTAACTTTCCGGGATCCAGCATTGGTTTCACACCCATTTCTGTCACTAACTGGAAGGAGGCTGAAAGCACAAAAAATAGTAAAAACGGGGTATGTCTCAGAAAAATGCCAAAATTGTGTTGAAAAATGTGGTTTTCTGATTCAAGTCTGCCTTTTCCTGAAAGCTGGGAAGCTAGTGATTTTAGCACCGCAAACCCCTTGTTGATGCCATTTTCAGGGGAAAAACCACAAACCTTCTTCTGCAGCCCTTTTTTCAATTTAAAAAAAAAAAAACTAAATGTTTGCTCTATTTTGGCTAATTTCTTGGTCTCCTCCAGGGGAAACCAAAAACTCTGGGTACCTTTAGAATCCCTAGGATGTTGATAAAAAAGGACACAGCTAAGAGGTTAAATGTCTCAAATACTGGTTTGATATTGGTTTGACTTAGTGCATATCCTGAATCTTTCCCTCGTTCATTTGTATTTTCTGCCATCATCTTTTAATATAAGCTAGACACTTTTTTACACCTGAGTTCTACAACCTTAACCCATGCATCCCCTCAGCCTCTGGATGATTTAAAACAGTGCACATTGCATACATCCGTAAATTCATCAGTGCATTCTCAATATTTTATAATGGCACGCCAGGGAAAAATCAAGAAAGTATGACAGCTCCATGAAGAACTTCCATTGTCATTGAAATAAGAAATCTGAATGTTGTAGGGTTCACTATTCACGCTGTATTTGGCCCAGCAAATCCTGGGATTGTTAGATAGCTTTATCTCTTATGCATGCTGTAGAGATTAGGCAAATGTAGTGAGCATACAACTTAAATACACCTATTTCAGAAAATCTTAAAATTATATAACATCAGCGACTGGAAATCTATTTCGGCTGCATACCTTTATAATTGTGAAATTATTTACTTGCATTGTAATTTTTTGCTCCTGTCAAGTGTTTACTGTTTGTAAATATTCTCAGACAAAAGGATCTGAAATGGTCCAAACTAGACCTTAAAAAAATCAATTTTGAGAGTTGAAGTTAGGGCTGATTATGACGCAACCAGCATGTTAAATGTACTATATTGCATAAATAGTTTGCATTTGTTAGTTGCCGGTTGTCCCACATCATTTAATTGTGACCTTTTCGAAGGCTCATTTCATGTATTGTTACGAACATTTAGATCCCTCGTGGATGATTACATTATATACCCTAAAGTGATATGATTTATGATATAAGATTCGATTTATTGTTTCAGTTAATTAAAACCACAATTGTGCGTCTTACCTATTAATTAAATACATTTTGCTACAATTAAAATTCCTTTATAAAAATATATATATTAACTTCTCTGCTATGCTTTTAAAACAGAGTGTTCACAGCAAATTTACCTTTTAACTGTCTGCAGACCTTCTAGGCTCTAGAGGCCAAAAGTGCAAGAGCTTGGCTATGATCACCCATTCATTACTTGCCTACAGATTAAAACAGTCCAAAAATTACTCTTAAAACTTCTAAAAGTTTAACCAGGCTAATATGCTTGATTTACTTATCACTCCGACATCTGTAATACAACACATCACGTTTTCAGATTATTAAACATTAAGGGCCTCATTCTGACCCTGGCGGACCTAAACCGCCAGGGCCGCGGGCAACGGAAGCACCGCCAACAGGCTAGCGGTGCTTCAGTGCCCATTCTGACCGCGGCAGTAAAGCCGCGGTCAGAAAAGGGGATCCGGCGGTTTTCCGCCGGAATACCCCTGGCAGGGCTGAACCTCCATGGCAGCGCTGCAAGCAGCGGCGCCATGGGGATTCCGACCCCCTTCCCGCCATCCTGTTCTGGTGTTTTTTACCGCCAGGAACAGGATGGCGGGGAGCGGGTGTCATGGGGCCCCTGGGGGCCCCTGCACTGCCCATGCCACTGGCATGGGCAGTGCAGGGGCCCCCTAACAGGGCCCCAGCAGGATTTTCACTGTCTGCATAGCAGACAGTGAAAATTGTGACGGGTGCAACTGCACCCGTCGCACCCCTGCAACACCGCCGGCTCCATTCGGAGCCGGCCTCTGTGTTGCAGGGCCTTTCCCGCTGGGCCGGCGGGCGCTCCTTTGGCGGGCACCCGCCGGCCCAGCGGGAAAGCCAGAATGGCCGGCGCGGTCTTTTGACTGCGGAGCGGCCAAATGGCGGTGACGGCATGGCGGGCGGCAAGTCAAGCTGAAGTTATTTTGGTGCACTATGCACCCAACAGCCGTAATAGTCCCCTAGTATCATTAGTAAATACTAACAAAGATAGCGGCTAATAGTTCAAAGGGATTAAGTATTGAACTATTTTAATAAACACACCACTGGGCTTAGAAAATGTGCAACAGTTTTAACGCAGCGTTGAAGCTATGAACTTAACAAACTTGCCATTGAACTGCAGATTCAGACAAGCTACTATGGCTGCTCTACAAGTTCAGACACCTCTATCATTAAACATTCTCTTAAGAAGCCTCCCCCGAAGGTCGTACAGACCTGGACAAACACAAGTTATATGAATGCGGTCTTCTTGTGGCGTGTGCAATGCCTGCATTGCTCCCGACTTGGATTCCTCCATACTGGAAGGTTTTCTGTAGTTGGCAAATTGCCCAATCAGATTATCATTAGCTGGTGTTTCGTTAATGGCGAGTAGGGCATGAAGAGATATGCAGCAGGCTCTAGTTTGACATAGTGCCTTATGATCATCTGCTCATGGGAGCGGGCGTTGAATTTAGTTTTATCTTGACAAAGACAAGGATTTACTAGCCTTATTAGCGCCTCTTTTGAATGAATCATATAAAGGTGCTGCCTGCTACAGCTCCTGCAGATGTAGTTGGCTGATAGATAACTGTAGAGTTTTATTGTAAGCTGACTGCCCATCGGTTTCCAAAGCCAACCAAAGGGCGCTGTTTAATTTATCAGCTGAGCAACTGATTTTATACCTAGGGGCATATTTATACTCCGTCTGCGCCGAATGTGCATCAATGTTTTTTACGCACATTCAGCGCAAAAGTTGCCCCGTATTTAAACTTTGACGCCCGAGCCTGCGGACGACAAAATTCCGCCATGTGCGTCATTTTTGGGATGCGGCAACCCACCTTGCGTTAATGATATTCAAGGTAGGTGTTCCCGTCCAAAAAATGACTTAAACGGCCGTGCGTCGTATTTATGCTTTCAGGCAAAAATGACGCATGGCCGGGAGACGGAGCCAGAAAATGACGCACAGCCCGATTTGCATAAAAAATTAACGCCTGGGTCAGGGCAGGCGTTAAAATGGGGCAAACACACCTGTATTTAATCAGAACACACAGAAGCAACAGCAGAGCAGCAGAGCAGCAAAAGGGAGACATGGAGGTGATTCTTATCCAGCGTGCACGCAGACGCAGAGCCCAGTAGCAACAACAGCAGCTACAACAACACCAGCAGGGACCCCAAAGGCAGCGCAGAAGGCAGGAGAGGATATTCCACCCCAGAACAACCCTTCATGGCCTCAGGGAACACAACATCATCCAGAGTTACAGGTTGAACTGGCAGGCCATTCAGCAGCGGCTGCGAAACATTGAACCGCAGTTGGCACCCACTTTGCTGACACCCCGCACCACCCCAACAGAAACCAAGCTGCTTGCCGTACTTCACAGGCTGGCAAGTGGCTCTTTTCAAACAACTGGTGCCCTGGTTGCCGGAATATCACAACCATCATTCTCTGCCTTTTTGCCCAAAGTACTGAATGCCATCATTGGACTTACACCCGCCACATCTGCTTCCCTAACACACTGCAGAAGCAGCAGGAAACAAAACAGGGTTTCTACCTCATTAGTGGCTTCCCACATGTCCTTGGTGCAATCGACTGCACACATGTACGCCTTGTGCCACCTGCTGCAACTGAACACCTCTACCGCAACAGGAAGCACACACATTCCATCAATGTGCAGGCCATTGTCGATCACCAGGGATTGATCACCAACATCGGGGCTAAATATCCTGGGAGTGTCCATGACTCCTTCATCTTCCGTCACTGCACCATCAATGAACACTTCCAGGATGGACGGTATGGCAATGGACTACTTGTTGGTAAGTACAAAAACCTACTTATATATAGCCTGCACAGCAACCCTCTAGGACACACAACACATACACCAAAACAGCAACATGTGAACAGGAACACACTGAGGTCTTGACATCGCTAGCCATGTTTCTTAGGTCTGCAGTGAACCTGTCACACATCTGAAATTAGTGTACAGTCTAATGTTAAGAGGTCAATGATCACAACGTGTGGAGTGGGCTGCCTAAATGTCACCTTGCAAAATGTAAGTGTCCCAATGATGTTTACATTAATCCATTGCATAAGTCTAAAGGTATGGGATGTCCAGGGTACATTTATATGAACGTGTTAACAACACTGTCAATTTTAACCTGTGTATGGAATTATCATCTCACCCCCAGTGAAGACACAGGGACACCTGTATCACAAGTCACAATGCTGGGGAGGGCACACTGTACTGCAAATCCCAAAACATACTGCTGACAAACGGTCAGCAGACAAACACTCGTTCAGCCAAGGAAACAATACAATGCAGATGGTACATCCTACAAGCTGAGGATGCAACATTATAACACAAAAGAGTCACAGACAACACAAGACAACTACTGCCATGAAAGGTCATTTCAATAGGGCCAGCTACATCAACATGATCCTATTCATTGCTCTTGCAGCTGATCAGGGGTATGGCATCCAGCCATGGATAATGACACCTATTGGCAACCCGAGTACTGCAGCAGAGCGTGCCTACAATGACGCACATAGGAGGACACACACCATAGTCGAGAGGGCTTTAGGCATCCTCAAGTCAAGGTTCCGGTGCCTCTACATCACTGGTGGTAGCCTCCTATATTCCCCGGAGATGGTCTGTAAGATCATCCTAACATGTGCAATATTGCACAACATTTGCATCAAAAGGAACATTCCCCTCCTGGAACCAGAGCCACACATGCCTGAAGAGGAGGAAGAGGAGGATGGTGGCCTGCATCATGAGGTGGAACTACAGAACACGGCCGCTGGTGACGCAGGCGGCAACATATCGTCAACAATTTCTTTTAAACATAATCACCATCACCACTTTAATGAACTAATTTAAATAAACACCTATAATAATCACCATACATGGTCTGGCTAATCATTTGTGCACACCTTCATCTCTACTTATCCGAATAAGAGTGTTGCCTCATGGAGCATTGCTGATATACTGATTAGGACACTGAAAATCCCAGACCTATTGTGATGCGTAACATACAATGGTCACATACCCACACACTGTAAATGACATATCTCATGTAAATTTCTCCTTTGAAGGCCAATAACAGAGGACGACACCTATTTCACACATAGATGTTGAAATCAAGGTCCAACGCAGCATATGGCACACAACTAAGACACCATCACTCAATAAGGGGAAAACAAGCCTCATACATGAGGCAGTCGATGTGCTTTTGCATCAGTAACAGGAATGTCTGACCAGACCCTTGACAGCAGTAAGTTCAACTGCATCCAATATTTTCAAGGACCATCTGTGACTAGAGTTCCATAGAAGCAGAACATAGACAGCACAAGTGCCACTCATATGAGCAGCATTGCGCACTTGACATTCCATGTACATGTCAGCCCATTTCCTAACTCCTGACACACCAATGCACCTGGTCACAACCCACCTGTCTGAAGAGGTCCCTGGAATACTAAGATGTGTACCCTGATATTTCCTCCTCTACACACACAGCCTGTCAATAGCAATCCAGTGTGCTACACCCTTTCCTATGGTATGCCATTGTCATAGAACATCTGACTGCATGGACGTCAGGTCAATTAATACACTGTCTTCTAGTTTCTAAGCCCTGTTAGCACCTGCACATTGTTTCCCGTGTGAAAAAGTATGTTGGGCATTAGAATGCAAATCTCACCTGCAGGACTTGTGAGAAACAGATGCAGCCCACACCTGTGATCACCTCCAAGCACACCACCCATTTCAACAAGCACTGCCCCTGCTGATGCCTGGAACAGCATAGGAGTTGCCATTATGTCAAATACAGCATTGAGCATTGATACTAATTAAGCCGTGTAACACAGTCCTTGGATTCATTTGTCACCTTCAAAAACATAGGACGTACACAGTTTGACATGTCAACTGTCTAGTTCGTCCTCCAAACAGTCTGAGTCAGACCACTGATTATGTAACTTGTCAAATTGCTGGATCCCGAATCACCCTGCATTCTGTCAGCCTGACTGGCATCTGTCTGTGCGTCACACTAAAGTATACCTGTGTCTACATATGTACCACACTTGCGTTAGCAAACCTCTCATTCATCAGGGGGTATTTGGGCATGGGTTTCTTCAATGCATACCCAAATACATTGTATAGCATCATCTGCCTTTTAACTGTACTATTTGAGTTAAATCCTCTGTGAAAAGCAAAATTCATGGCCCATCCCTTGTATGGGTCCCATTTATGCATGAATGACAAAGTGTAACAGTGTCCCAGGGCTGGATGCAGGGATTGGGTACGGGGCCTTCAGCAGAACCAGCAACCTCTGATAATGTCCATGAAAAATCCACACATGTCAGGACCCTGACAGTTCACACACAGAATCACAGTGCTCACAACATATTGATGGGCCGTGTGTGGTTAATAGCTGCAAGAATAATCAGCACAGAGGCTATGATGTTCCCAGATGCAGTGGGAATTGCAGAGGCTAACCTGTGTACAAATGTTGTAATGACACCTGCCGGAACATGACACCTGAGACATTATCTCACTCAGCACACCAAGGTTGCCCTGTTGACTGTCTCATTACACGTCTTTAGTGACAGGGTGGGACCATCCCCATGTAGGATCTCATGTCCTCATCCACTTTACTCACATTGATCAACCATGGATACTCGGTAGATACAGGAATAGCTGCCACTGACTCATGATGAGTCCTGGACCAAACTGTGACAAATTACACCCCAAACAATATACAGGATCATCATTGGACCACACACATGAACAAGACACCTATGTGCAATTGATCACTGGAAATATGTGGACACGTGCTGCCTCGTCTGCTGGTCCACCACAGCCACTTGAGAGTTGTGGCTCACTTCTATGACCTCAACTGTGGTGTCATCATACATTTGTGATTCACCTTTGTCTGTCTGGGCAAACCCACTTCCTCAATGCATGTGTATGACTCACTGTGGGATTCACCAACTAGTGCCTAGGAAGCTGTTACCAAAACTCTAGGACATAGGATGTTGAAAATGTGGACCATTGACATGAACAAGCGTCTGCCATCTATCTGGTGCATGCTTTGTCACATGTGGTGTCTACGTTATCCTAAATCTTGGAAGTCCACATTACGGACGTTGCTACATGTATGACTAACACATGCCCTCTCTCAGTTCCACAATGACTTGCATCTAAGGATTGGACACATGGACGTCACATTCACACAAGCATATGTGCAATAATGCTTCATGTGATGCACACACACTTGGTCAACAAATACATTAGTTGCGAAAGCACACACTTTGAGCCAAAGGCATTTAGGTATTGTACATATGTGCGTCACATTGCTATCCTCTCCTTATGCCAAACATGCCCAATTTGTGCAACACATATATGTAGGCCACACTTATGACCATCTATTGCGTCAGCCAACCGTAAAAATACTGTGAAGGGAGTAGTGGATCATGGTCCGCTGCAATATGATGTCACACATGTGAACATACACCATCAACACCATAGTGGGTGCAATCAGCCTATCTCTGATGTGTCCCAAATGTAACATAACATAAAAAACAGATAAAATGCCCAAAACCAGTTCATGCACTGAAACGTTCCTAGCGTTATGTGCCATTTTTTGCCCACCAATACTCTATTTGCGTCATTTGTTTTGACGCACAGGAGTGAACATTAGGCCGCATCCAGATATTTGTACAGGCCATGTACTATTATTTGGATGCGGGCTAATTTTCACTCCTGTGCGTCAAAACAAATGACGCAAATACAGTATTGGTGGACAAAAAATGACGCATAACGCAAAAAAGGGCGGACATGTCATACAAGAAGTGAGGTAATAGGATATCCTGTTTACAGATCATGTACAGTGGGTGTACTTTCACTTTCACTTTGCAGTCTATGATTCTTCTAGACTGTGTGGCTGTGTAGAGAGTGGTGTCCTAATATTTTGTGCTTTTTTGTCCTGTGTGCTGTCTCTATTGTCAATTTGTGAAATAAATATTGTTGGTGTATACTGTCCTACTGTGTTTTGTGTCCATTTGTCCATTTACCTATTATTTTTTGTCATTTGTGGGAGTCTGTTGTGAGTAGTGGTAGTTTGAGGATAGTGGTTAATTTTACTTTTCTTCTGTATTTGTACCCCTACTTTCCCCCTTTTCCCCTTTCTATTTCTTTAACCCCTATTCCCTTTCACATTTCTAATATGTCTGGTAGGCCACGTCTTGGCAGGATGGGTGAAGAGGAGTTGGGGGGCTTCATCTGTCTTGTGTGCCATTTCTTGCCACTGATGATCGAGGCAGGGGGCAGGGTGATACAGGGGTATCACACAGAGGCGCGCAGAATCTGGTGGGGAAAGGTGCTGCATCACCTGCAGTGTGTGTATGCCAGCCAGAGGAGTGACCACCAGCTGAAGCACCGGTGAGCTGACCTCATCATCAGGGAGCAGGATCTCTTGGACCACCTGGGAATCGTGATTTCACATTTACATGATTAGTACTCACCAACCATGTAAATGTGCACGATTAAATGCTCTGTAGTGACATCAGATGATTTGTACTATGTCTGCCAGCTAACTTGCTGACTGTGTGTAATGCTGGGGAAACATACAGGGATAATTGATGCACTATGGGAAGGATCACAATTGCTAACTGTCAGGTAGCACGTGCTCAGCAAACGTTCAGGATACTTTTCCATGAAGTAAATTGGTGCAGCCTTTGTGTCAGACAACCAAACAAAATAGGAGCCAATCATGTCTATATAGGGCACTTTTGCCAGAGAAGTAAAGATGTACCAACATATTGGCCAACTTTGTTGACGTTATAGCTAGACTGACTTTAGAATCACTACATGATGCAGAAAATGAGTGCTGGCTTCACTTCAATTGATAGCAAAGTGGCTCAGACACATATCTCATGTGAGTCTGGTGAGTGTGGAAGGAAAGCGTTCACGGAAGTACTATGAATGTTTGGAATTATTGTGGTCCTTTATCTTTTTGGATACATGTGAGATCTGGATTTGAAAACATCGTGAAAAGGTGTAAGGTGCCCTCAGCTAACATCTTAGAATGTTTGTTGGAGTTAGTTGTGCCACATTCCAAATATGGATGGCAGCCCAAAGGTATGCACAGGGGTTCACATCTCCATGGTTGGTGCAAATCACCATAGCTGGGCCACATCAATTGAATAAAATGTAACAACAGAGGACTTACAAAAGTCCCTGCCCCTCCCTCTGTACATTGTACCTATGTGTCATAAATGTGTCATGGCCACATAGCATGTTTGACTGGTAATGCAGTCCTCAAGTAACAAGGCTTTGGATGTCTCTCTTGGATGCACATGATGAGACGATTACACTCCATATTTTTTTCTGGTCACCAATGACGGGGCATGTTTGCCACCACATGATAGTTAGGGCCAATGTATGTGTGCAGATATGTGTGTAACTGTCACAGGAGACCCATGCTATGTACAAGTTGGCTGTGATATATCAGATGCAGAATCATCATATCTGAATGGCTGCCATTTACTTATTCAGCCTACACATTGTATATGTTAATGAAATTGTTGCTCTGTCCACAGATTTTGAGCACATTTCTTCCTTCCATGCCTTACAGGTGCACCGACACCCTACACTGTGGGAGAGGTGGCAACATTTGAGGACCCCGACCACTCCAGTAAGTGTTGATATGTCTGTTATGTGTTGTGTTTTCTGGTTATGGACTTGTGTGTGTTGAACGCATAGCAAGGTGTGATGCGTTGGGCAATCATTCCTCTTGTTCCATGAGAGGGATTTCAGTTTATCAAATGTTTTGAGTTGGCCAATGCGTATCCAATGGTATTATCTAGGGATTGTAGGCCATTCCTGTAGGCCCCACAGTGAGTACTGGGGTGAGTCATGTGGATGACACTTGTATCAACAAGAGTCGCACTGGAACTCATCTCAGATTTAGTCTGCCTGTCAGACCCACATTCTCCAAGATTGGTACAGCAAATTGCTTTCCAATAGACTTCTGCTTCCCTATTTACCAAGGTACTCATTAAACTGTAGTTTGAACCTCCTAGCAGCATGTACTTCCACATGTAGTGCTACAAGTATGTGGAACTTGAGTTCAATGGCCTAGGTGTGCATGCTAATCATAATCATGGGTGTTCTTGCAACTCTGTGTCTGATGTAAGTCAGGCCTTACTGGAAGTATATGTTGTGTACCAAGTTCTGCATTTCCTGACATGTGTGGCCCTATGATTGGTCTAGGGTTGCTGACTCCTCATTGTTGATAGACCTTACCAGTGATGTGTGTGTAGAGCCAAACACGTGTGGAGTTTTCTATACACTCCTCGGTGTACATGTTGTTGGAAATTGATAGTTGTTTATCAACCCCCCCACCCTCAAACACAGGCATGGGTTTGTGAATGGGGTACCTAGTACTGATGCTACCAGTATGTTACACATACATGTGAATAAATGACTGTTTGGTAGGAACCTAGTATACACACTCAGGTTTGGCACTCGGTACTGTACTGGCAAGTCCAGTTACAACTTGCAGACCATGTGGCTTTAGTTTTGCATTCCGTACAATGACATTTGTAGCCCAGGTCTTGGCGGAGGATATGCAGCATGATTGTTAGCTGATAACTGGCAGCACTCAGATGGCAAGTCAAAGCCAGTTGTTACCCATCTTGTAGGTTATGGATGTGCTATGTGTGCTGTGACCTTTGTAGGCTGGCCTGCCATGTACTTCCTCAGGGACATTCAATGATCTGTAATATGATATGACCTGTTACAAGTACAGTAGATGCATTGTCTGATTAACTTCTTGTGCCATTTCACACAATGCAGTTACTAATGTAGAATATTTGCATTTGTCTTCACAGCTGCAAACATGACTCCAGACCAGGTCCGTGAATTCCAGCGGCGGGCCATGAGATACCAGCACATCCTGCTGGTGGAGTCGGGGTTCAGGAGGATGGCCCGTCGATATCGCCATGAACGGGCATCCGAGGCATGGAGGGACTTCCCACAGGGTGGCCCTACTTTGCCCACCACAGCCACCACCAGCACAACCACCACTTCAAGCCAGGTGGCCCCACCACAGCTGGGACTGTTGTCCCTACATCTGCTGGACTTCCAGGCCCCAACATTAGTACAAGTGAAGGACAGCCCACTGGCCTTAGCTCCACACACACACACAGACCTCCTCCACCGGTACCCAAACTGCCCCAGCTCCATCTGTTGACCCTTCAGCCTTCTACAACATGGAACGGAAGATGGACCGTGTGCTGCGCAAGTTAAGCCACCTGAGCCGGGATGTGCGCCACATTAACCGGTGTGTGAAGTCAATCAAGAGGACCCTCCGCAGGGCCAACCTCTAGACTGTTTTTGAAATGGACAAGATTCCCTCCCGTCCCTCCTCTTTCCTTGTTCTTATAGTTAGTGGGCTTAGGGGGCTTAGTGTTAGGTTAGTATAGGATGTTAGTTTAGTTAGTGTTAGTGGGTGGGGGGTCCTCATTCTTTCTATTTTTACTTATTAAGTGTGTGGGTGGGGGGCTATGTTGGGGTTCCTGTGTGTTTAATAAAAAATAAAAAATAAATTACATTTTTTTTTAACAAAAATATAAATTTGTTTAGGATAGTATAGTATGTGTTTAGGTTAGTATGTGTTGTCCTCCATGTGTCCCGTCTCATAGGGGGGGGAGGGTGGATGTTTAGAACATTTCGTTACATGTGATAAGTAAGTGTAGCTTAGGTTAGTTAGGGACAGTTGTGGGTAATGAGTAGTCAGAGTAGAATAGGGTAGGAAAGATTTTTCCCTCAGTTTCTTCTTCTGTGATTAGCATTTAATAAATATTTGGTTAACCCTTAACAGTATGTGTTAAATGGTACTTGATCCTGTGTTTGGAATCAGTGTACATGAATTTTGTACTATTACATTTGTGTCCTATGCTACAAACAAATCCCAACTGAGCTGTACGATTGGCAGCTACCCCAGAGCTACCTTGCAAAGTTTCCACCCTTCGTTGCAACCACCAATCACAGTTAATATGGATGACAATGTGTTTCTGTTGATAAGTGTGTTTTCTACGTCACAAACAGTGCTTCCAGACTTGGTATTGGGGGAACAGTTTTAGGTCTGACTGCAGTGTGATGATCAAGGACACCCTTATAAGATGAGTTCTCGAAGGCACTCTTGTTTTCTTGTCTTCATGACTCATACGTCATTTGTGACACAGTTCAGCATGATTACCTATTTGGATGTAAACTCAGACATCTTAATTTATGCAGTTTTTGTACTGTTTGCTTAGATTAGTGTGCACTGTTATATGTTTTAGTATTGCATGGTGACAACATTTTGCGGCCACTATTTGATGACTTATATATCCCTTGAGGAAGCATTCTTCTGTCCAACACAGCATGATGGTGTATGGTTTCTCACTTCATCAGATATGTCCCTCAGGATGGGCAGAGTATGATGCAATCATGGGCACTGTGCAGATTTATCTGACTACATTATATCAGGACAGTTGTATTGACAAGCTACGTAATTTGACAGTAGGCACATTTCAGTTATCTACTGCACAGTTGATATGTCACATTACCCAGAGACAGATTTGTTGTGTAAGTGCTATTTAATTAAAAGTGCTGCAGTGCTATCTGTACATTGTCTATGATTGTCCATTATACTGACATCTTGCATTGTGATTGTGCACAAGTGGTTATGGAAATGCTTTTGACATGCTGGGGTTGATGTTTCAGACAGTGCAGAGGGACAGGATTTGCCAATGAGTAGGAGAGAGACAATCACTGGGCAGGCTGACAAGATATACAGTGGTAAGTAGAACAGTCATTAAGTAGAGTTTTTGCAAGACTGGCATGTTACAAAGCGCAGGACCTTGGTAATAGTTGGCCATGTGGCAGGGACTAGTGCTTCCGGGTACTTTTCCTTTTGAATGTGATCTGTTCCATGTCTTCTTCTTCTGATGTGTGTGTTGCCTCCTCTGTCCTTGTTCTTGGTGGTTGTGAAGGGGAAAAACACACTTCAGTGTTAGAAGACGTGGAGTCAGACATCCCGGTCACTGCTATCTGTGAAGGTCTTAAGGGCAGTACTGCAGCAAGGAGGATCTGCTGGTTGAAAATAGCAGCCACATCACTATGGTAGGCAGCCAGGTCAGCCTTGAGGGGTTCAATGTTGCATTCATGCACGCGTTGACAGGATTGCTGTTGTAGGTGTTGGGTCAACTTTATTACAGCTGTGCTGATTTCCTTCTGGGTTTTTTGCTGTTCCTGCAAGATAGATGTTAGGGCTTGCATAGCTGCTGCCTGATCTGCAGATGACATCATGCACAAACACACCCCCTCAAGGCTGGCTGCCATAGCTTGCATCCCCACCCGCACCTCCTTGGCCAGCTCCCGCTGTACTCCAACTGCAGTTCTCTCAAAGCTGGTGCCAGTGTCGTCTGAGTCCTCAGCTGTATTGGAGCTGGCAGGTCTTGCAATTGGGGTGGTGGGTGGATCCTCTGCGATGGCTGCTTGTTCTGTGCTCCTCCTTGTGACTGAAAGTGGGGTCTGGAGGGTTTCAAGGACCTTTTGGATAGTCTCCTGGGTAATGTTTATCGGCTCGTCATCCATGTCATCAGGGAAATCTGGGACAGGCATATCGGCAGGAGATCCATTTTCCTCTGCAATGAAACAATTAGTGTGTCTGTGTTGTGGCATGAGTGATGTGACATGCCTGCCTTGTGATGAATTCACATTGTGATGTTGTTTCGTGTTCATTGCTCCAGTCCTTCAGATGGACATTCTCCCAGGCCTATGGCCCACCTGCATGTCACATGTATGTTACTGAGTTATTAGACTTGTCGGCATCATCTCTTCTAGATGTTGGTTTTGGCCAAATAGAGAATTGCCACCTTCTTGTCCTACTCAAGCCTCCGTCTACATAGATTCTCATGGTGAGACCTTTCACTGGGCTGTGGGTGCTCTGATGGCACTGGCAGCACACTTAACAATCTAGACCTGCCCCAATCTCTGATCTTTCCCATCCACTTAAATGTATTTGACATGTGGCATATCCTATGCATAGCAATGTTATGACACAATATGGATGTTGGCATTGGTAATGTGTACTGCTGATGTTGGGGAATGTGTGGTACGTTGGATTGACCTGATTGTCGTATCAGTGTCCTATTTCCTCTTCTGACTGTGCAGGTGTATTTCAGTGACCAGTTACATGTGGCCCCCCCTCAATGCTGTTGTCTGAGCAGTATGACATTTGGAATGTTACATTGTGACCCAGGCACAGGATGGACCCTGACAAATGCAGCATGGGTATGTCCTTAGTGCTGTGTAGCTCCTATTGTTGTTTACATTGGCTGATGTTTGCAACAACTATGGGCATTAACATTTGACAGTACTGGGGCCTTTGTCCTGTTTCAGGGGATTGTTGAAGTTGTCATCCTCAACCCCCTAATTTTGGTGTGTGTGATCCATGGGGAGGTTACTGCCTTTGGTTACTTGAGCTGCACACAGAATGGAAGTGGTAGTGGCAACTGTTGTCGCAGTTACATTCCAGTTGTCGGTATGGCTAGAGGTTGTTAAGAGGGCCCTAGTTACTGTAGGGGGTATGTTGGCTGACGTGTTCCCGGGATGTCAGTTTGACGTTGTGGCCTTCCCTCCTGGCGTGGATTTCCCTTTGCTCCATCGTTGGCATGGCAGAATGCCCCCATGGGACTGTTGTTGGTGTAGTGTAATGGTGTGTTCCAGCTTCTGTTTGTGCAGTCCATGTGCAGGCCATGCCCCCATGCCATCCCCCTTTACCCATGCCACTCCATGTATATGATGACTTCCATGCATTTTGTAGTCGGTATCACTCCCCCGGTTGTAGATGACATTATTGCATTTTAATTCCCCATGCGACTTACCCTGCATGTGCGTTGTCTCCTGGTAGTCTGCGCTGTCCTTGAATCCCTGTGACGATCTCCTCAGGGATGACGGCTGCGACCATCTCCTCCATGTGGTCCAGGGCCTCCTGGTGTGCTGGACTCCCACCTCCAGTCTGCAGTGCTGCCTTCCTGTTCCTGGCCATCTTTTCCTTGGTCCTGCGCTTGCAGTCATGCCAGCGTTTCTTGCACTCGATGACTGTTCTGCGTGCTTCAGCCATACTGTTAATCTTGTCAACAATGTGTTGCCATATAGCCTCTCTCCTACTGATTGGCAACTTTGAGGTGACAAACAGTTGGTGCTGGTGTTCCGTCACCTCTTTAACCAGAATTTCCTGCTCCTCAGCACTGAAGCGACACTTTCTTTTTTTCTTATAAGTGTCCTGGTTCTTGTGTGGGTCCTCCTGGCTGTTTCCTGGTCTGTTGTCATCTTCCTGGGGTCTGTAGTGGCATCTTGGATCCATTTTGGCTCTCCTCTGGTGAAATGGCAGTGTTTGCGTTTTTTTTTTACGCTAGTGCATCAAAAAACTGCGCTTATCCGGTTTGCGAGGTCGTAAATCGACCCACAGTCATTTCCGCCATGTTAACGTTGTTTTGCTTTACGACTTGACGCTGCGGTGTGCATCAAAAATAATGACTCCCACCTCTGGTTTGCGTCGCCGTGCGCCAAAGTATAAATTTGACGCCCGTACGGCGCACCAAAATGGCGTTAGCCGGCGGTAATATTTTTGACGCAAAACTGCACCGGTGCAGTTTTGCATCAAAAACTATAAATATGGCCCCAAGTCTTTACCGCTTCAGCTTTTGCTGCTAGATCTTGCAGAACTAACTCAAATCCCAAACAAAGCTGCACTGGCAAGGCAATTGTGGTAATTTGAAAACTCGCCTGTATACCTTAAGCTGCATTTTGTCTATAAGTGTTGCTTCCAAACCGCGGATTGCCACTATGGCATAGATTAGTGTAGGGAGCAAGCTTGAAGAAATAACAGTTAACAACAAATGCAATGAGGGACCCTCTAGCCATTTTGCCAAACTAGGAAAGACATAAATTAAAGCTGTTGCTTTTTGATCTGTATATTTTCTCTGTTGACTGAAGGTGCCTTGAGCATCTAAATATACTCCCAGAACTCCCAACAAAACAATATTTAAAGCCATCCTAGCTGTAGGAATCTACCAACAACCTGCCAACAGTATTTTAGATTTTAACACATTGATTTCTTGTTGATTAGAGTTTGCGTAGTTGGCCAGAATATTTAAGGATCTTTGAAGGCCCACCTTTGTACAACTAAACAGGAGCAGGTTGTTTTGCATTTAGTAGAGGTGGGTACGGAATCACTCCCAGGTGGGGAGGATGAACATTTCCAGCATCCAGGGCCAGGGAGAGATCTGCCATGAATAAATTAAATAAGTGTGGAGCAAGCAAACAGCCTTGTTTCAAATCAGAGGTTGGAATAATTTTTCTCAAAAGAAAGCCTTGTGCCAATTTTTATTCGCACCTATGTGTCAGAATATAATCAAATTATTGCATTCAAGAGAAGCCCCAGGATACCCCATTGCTTTAAGTTACTCCAGAGCAGATGTCTACTCACTTGGTCAAAGGCGGCCTTGAAGTTTATAAAACTGAGGTATAACCTTCTGTGTCGCCGTCTACTCTGCTCTGTGAGGAAGGAAATTATCATTATATTAGTCATGGTGCCAACCCGTTTTCTAAAGCCTGTTTGATTAAGGGGGATGATGTTTATCAGACCAGCCTGTGACTTCAGCAAGAAGCAGAGAGGTGTAATTTTTTTGCCTGTGCATCAAGAAGGGCAATTCACTTGTAAAATGCTGTTTTCACTAAGTTTATGATTTTTTGAAAATTTTTTATTTCATCCAGTTGTTCTCAGTAATATTTGAATTATTGATCAAATTTCCTCGAATTTTAAATGATTACAAATTTCCCAGAATATCCTGGGATTTTTCTCTTTTGCAGTGTGTATTAGTTTTGACGTGAAGTTTCTTACCTTCAGCTTTTTCCTTCCATGCTTGCCTTTTGTATTCCTTTTTAGCACTCTTCAGCTGTTCCCTAAGATGTTGACTGCCTAGACATGCCTTCAGACATCTTGCCAGTTTCCGTTAGACTTTCCTAGGAGAATTACATAGTTTCGAATGACGGGCCAGGATGATTTGACTGGCATGTTGGAGAGGCCGAGATAGAATAGGAGTGGAATACTGATCACACATTTTCTATCAAAAATTTTCCCAGGCTTCCAGTATATGAATGTGAGTGTTAAGGATATCCTGCATAATCAAATTAGCAAATGATGCTAAGGCCACTATTGAATCCGATGACCAACTTAGCCTCTTTAGATTTATTGTTTCTTTGAGACCCACCTGCACGGGAGCTCGAGGGTGAACAGGTGAAAAAGACCCTAAGGTGAGTATTTGACAGTAGTGATCACTACATGTGCTATATTTTATTCCAAATTGTCGTACCAGAGGGATTAAAGGTAATGTGACTAAGGTAGAGTCTGTAATAGACCATGATTTTGGGCCGTAATATGTGTGGCTTGGTGGAGAGTGGCCTGGAAATCTTTCATTTAGGGTCCGCAGTTCAAGACATTCCAAAGCAGTTTTTAACTGTTCTCCCTGCTGTTCTAGCCGTTTAATAGTGAGTGTTGTCTGTGTCGGAACATTCCAGCATGAGTTGTCAACGCTTAACATTTTGTCATCCTCTTGGGCCTTAATTTGGTTTCAATTAAAGTCTCCAGTCAAGATACTATCCCAGTCAAGTTGAAGTTGGGGGTAACTAGTCATGATTGCCAGTAACCTTTTTATTGTATCCCGCTTACATGAATAACTAGGGTGAATGTATGTGTTAACCAGCAGCAATGGTGGTCTATCAGTTAAGGCCCAATTATTAAGTTTTACAACTTGGCAGTCCAAGACCCGAAAGTTCTAATTAACACGCTGGTGCTCATTAGCACCATATTACATGTTTTCAGGGTGAACTATTTTCTGTCTTCCTTTTACATCAATCGTTGTAGTTTGGCTGCAGAAAAAATCACTGCTATTTTTTTGTAGAAGTAACAAAACACTCAGCAGTAGACAGGTAGCCCCTTACGTTTGCTTTTGTATGGGAGGATGTGTACATTTTGAAGCTGAAATGTGCTAAATTATGCAATAAGATACAGGAATCGGATCTTAGAATTAAGGATCATTACAGACGTTCTTTGAAGGAAGCATATGCATGATGTGGGCAGAGGCTGCTCCACCGCAAAGGCGGAGTAGCATCGCCCCACTGGCTAAAATTCAGAAGTAGAAAAATATAACAATATTTGAATATTGTTTTCTTTTTCTGCTGCTGGCTCAGCCAGCAGGGGCAAGAAGAGGCAGGCTGGGCCTCGGGAGGTGGGAGGTGGGAGGGGGAATGAGAAATGGTGAGCACTAAGGACACATGTGTGTTTGAACAGCCTAAGACGACCATCCAAACACACATGCGCACTTAAGTTTCTCCAGCCCGACTGTGTACAAGGGGCTGGAGAAATTGCACAGGCCCCAGGGTTGTGTCTGAGTGGCAGTCACTGCCGCTCAGACCAATCCTGGTGCTGCTTACATGCAATGTTTAGCATGTAAGCAGCACCAGGATTGCTGGAGAACCTCTTGTGGTGTCCCAGCATTTGCTGGGACACCAGACCAAGAAAGGAGGACGAGCGAGGTGGCAGGAGAGGGCGGCGGCGACGGACTGTAAGTTTAAAAAAAAATTAATTTATTCCCCCGTCACCCTCACCCTCCCACCCCTTCCCTTGATATCTGCGCAGCCGCCACTGGATGTGCATGATCCAATGTCTCACTGTGCCACTATATTCAAGCTAGCCTGGATGATGAGGTGTGATATCCTGAAACCAGTCCTAGGCTGCTCATTTCTGGTCCAGGGCGGACCTGGTCTGGCAGGTCGGCTGTACTGTTCCCATGGTTAGTAGGGTCATGACAGATTTGCAAATGGTTGGGTCCAAACTGGGAGGGCATGGTGAGCCAAAGAACAATAGATTAAACCCAGATCTGTGTCTGGGGGTGAGTGCTTGAAAAGTTTCAACATTCTGTCCATCATCCTTTTGTGTTGCTGAAGTTACTACAGCCATAGAAGGACCCACAACAGTAGTAACTGTACTCCAGCTTGACTTCTGAGTAAGTCCTGCATTCCACAAGTCCAACCACTGGTACCAGAACACCTTTACATAGAAGATAATGGACTCAGGCACATAAAATAAAAACCCATAAGCAGTAAGAGGGACAACTATTGAAATATATTGGACAATATTCTAAAGGCTATTTGAACACCCCAATTATTGAAAGTTTGTACTAAATTCTCTGTGAAGTACTGATAATTTGTATTTCCTTCATCCACCAATATGTGAACATTTTTAGAAACAAGTACTGTAGAATTATGTATAAAAGGGAAAATATTTTAAGTTAACATCTTGAAGTATTTTCCACAAAAACCTTAACATATTTATTTTTTTCACTTAAAAGGAAATTAAGTAGGTATACATAGCAAGTCAGTGCCAGACAACAACAGAAGAAAGGAACCCACACACAAAACCTCTTTTACTGCCATTACAATGTTCATGATTGTGTTCATTGTTTTGACCCTAATTTTGAAGAATAATTATTTGAGGAGGAGAGAGAAGATTTACAGGCAAAGGATCTTTGGCATGACCAGAGAATCCACAGACTCTTTCATTACTATAAACTCACCTGATGACATTTTGACATGGTTTCAGACTGGGAGCAGGAGCTTGATTTGCATGCAGCCCACTCCCATGATATCCCTATCTGTGTCAAAATACTGCCTGCACTCCACTTCAGCAATGGATCTTTTCGGAGGGTCACCTCTGACAACATTGTAATCTCATAGGCAAGTCAGTGTCAATGCATGCATCATGTACTGAGTTACATCAACATTAGAGTCTACTATTTTATTGACAGCCACAGTCATTAGCAGAAAGGCAAAGGGTGACAAGGGAATAATGGCATTTGCTCACTTCTCTCATGTAGTAGGTGCCATTGACTGCACCCACGTGGCACTTCACCACCTTACCACACAGCACACCTTTTCTGCAATATACAACACTGCCGTTCAAACAACGTGCAAACTGTCAGTGAATTCAGGGGCTGCTGCACCGGTATGCAGGCTACCTTTCCTGGAAGCAGAGACACAGGGGCATATTTATACTCTGGTTGCGCCGGAATTGCGTTGTTTTTTTTTACGCAAATCCGACGCAAAACTAACTCCATATTTATACTTTGGCGTTAGACCCGTCTAGCGCCAAAGATCTTGGAGTTTGCGTCATTTTTTTGCGTGGACACCTTCCTTGCGTTAATGATATGCAAGGTAGGCGTTCCCTTCTAAAAAATGACTCCGAGGCATGTGCGCCGTATTTATACTCCCGGGCAAAAATGAGGCCCGGGAGTGGGCGGGTCAAAAAAAATTACGTCCAGCCGCTTTAGCGTCATTTTTTAGCGCCTGGTCAGGGCAGGCCTTAAGGGACCTGTGGGCTCGGAAGGAGCCCAGAGGTGCCCTCCCATGCCCTCAGGGACACCCCCTGCCACCCTTGCCCACCCCAGGAGGACACCCAAGGATGGAGGGACCCATCCCAGGGAACTTAAGGTAAGTTCAGGTAAGTATTATTATTATTATTTTTTTGTGGCATAGGGGGGCCTGATTTGTGCCCTCCTACATGCCACTATGCCCAATGACCATGCCCAGGGGACAGAAGTCAATGGCCATTGGGCAAGGGGGCATGACTCCTGTCCTTGCTAAGACAGGAGTCATGTCAATGGAGGGTGTGAGTCAAAATAAAATGGCGCATCTTGGGTTGAGGCAGATTTTTTGCCTCAGACCGACTTGCCCCATTTTTTGACGCCCAAGCTCCATTTTCCCCTACGCCGGCGCTGCCTGGTGTAAGTCATTTTTTTTTACGCACACCAGGCAGCTCCGCCGGTTAACATCATTCCATAAATAAGGCGCCCACATGGTGCATTGGAATGGCGTTCGCCAGCGTTAAATTTTTTGATGCACAACTGCGCCAAAAAGTATAAATACGGCCCACAGTTACATCTTCAAGCAGTAACCTCTTGCAAGTCACTTAGGCCCTGATTTATACTTTTTGGTGCAAAATTACACAAACTCAGTTTTCCACCAAAAAATTTAGCACCGGCTTGCACCATTTCTGTGCACCAGCCGAGCACCATATTTATGGAATGGTGCAAGCCAGTGCAAAGGGTAGGCTAGCGGCAAAAAAAAAGACTTTAGTCAGGTTGGGCTGGCAGTATGGAAGAAGGGTTTTTTGCACCAAAAAATGACGTTAGGCAGGTTAGAGTAAAAAAATGACTCTAACCTGCCTAGAGCCATTTTCTGACGCAAAACCATCCATACCACATGACTCCTGTCTTTGAAAAGACAGGAGCCATGCCCACTAACCCAATGGCCAGCACAAGGGACCAGGGTCACTTGGGCGTGGCCAATGCACCCAGTGCATGTAGGGGGGCTCATTTCAGAGCCCCCAATGGCACTTAAGAAAAAAATAAAATACCTGTACTTACCTGGGATGGGGTCCCCCATCCTCCGCTGTCACTCTGGTGTGGGTGGGGGTGTCCCTGGGGCCTAAGGATGGCATCTGTGGGCTTATTGCAGTGTCTTCCACCATGGAAATAGGCCCACAGGTCCCCTAAAGCCTGCCCTGAGCCAGGTGTTAAAAAATGGTGCAAAGCAGGCTTTGCACCATTTTTTGACCCCTCCTCCCTCCTGTGCACCATTTGTGGCCACAATATGGCATTAAGGCTATAGAGTAATTTTTTGCACAAGAACGCCTACCTTGCATCTCATTAAGGTTTCCACTTCCAAAAAATGACTTTAACTCTATAAATTTGGTGCTAGACGGAGTTAGTTTTGCACCGAATTAGACTTTAAAAAAATGGCTCTAATTTGGTGAAAACAGAGTATCAATATGCCCCTTAGTTGCTGGTGATTTCAGTGATGTGGCTCATTGGTAATTAGCAAAACTTCCCACTGGGGCTACATGTGCACTTTGAACTGCCATATGTAACATAATCATCACTAAAACACAAAACATACACATTAACTAACATCCACTACATGCTTTTACAATAGGGGACCATTCACATGTCTTTGTTACAAACAATGGTGGGTTAGCTCTCTGCTCATGTCCTCATGGCCTACAGATGGCTAAGCACGCTACCCCGAAAGAAGTGCATTAGGACACACACACATCCACAAGTTATTATGGAATGCACTTTTGGTATTCTTAGGTGGTGATTCTGATGGCTTGACTGCACTGTAGAGGGTGCTGGAGTACTCCCCAGAAGCTGAGTGCAATATTTTAGTAACATTTGCATGTGGCACAGCATCACCATAAAACAGGGTTTGCATGCAGACTTTGGGGCATATTTATACTCCGTTTGCGCCAAATATGCGTCGTTTTTTTCGACGCAAATTCGGCGCAAAACTAACGCCATATTTATACTTTGGCGATAGACGCGTCTAGCGCCAAAGTATGAGTAAAGAGCGTCATTTTTTTGCGTGAACGCCTTCCTTGCGTTAATGAGATGCAAGGTAGGCGTTCCCGTCCAAAAAAATGACTGCGACGCAAATGCGTCGTATTTATACTCCCGGGCAAAAATCACGCCCGGGAGTGGTCGGGTCAAAAAACCCCGCATTTGCGCCTCTTTTTAACGCCTGGGTCAGGGCAGGCGTTAAGGGACCTGTGGGCTCAAAATGAGCCCACAGCTGCCCTCCCATGCCCCCAGGGACCCCCCCTGCCACCCTTGCCCACCCCAGGAGGACACCCAAGGCTGGAGGGACCCACCCCAGGGACATTCAGGTAAGTTCAGGTAAGTATAATTTTTTTTTTTTTTATATTTTTTTTTGGCATAGGGGGGCCTGATTTGTGCCCCCTACATGCCACAATGCCCAATGACCATGCCCAGGGGACATAAGTCCCCTGGGCATGGCCATTGGGCAAGGGGGCATGACTCCTGTCTTTACTAAGACAGGAGTCATGTAAATGGCGTCTGGGCGTCGTTAAAAATGGCGCAAATCGGGTGGAGGCGATTTTTTGCGTCAACCTGACTTGCACCATTTTTAAGACGCCCTAGCGCCATTTTTCCCAACGCCGGCGCTGCCTGGTGTACGTGTTTTTTTCCACGCACACCAGGCAGCGCCGGTCTGCTTGCGCCGGCTAACGCCATTCAATAAATATGGCGCCCGCATGGCGCTTCAGAATGGCATTAGCCGGCGCAAACATTTTTTACGCTAAACTGCGTTAGCGCAGTTTAGCGTCAAAAAGTATAAATACGGGCCTTTGATCCTCATCTAGGCCCACATTCATGTACCTAGAGTGGATTAAAAGATAGAAAGCAAGGTAAACAGGTGCAGAAATGGCTAGTTACCTCTTATATTCTTGAGCTGCCAGTTTGGTTGTTATTTTAATGTGGTAAGACAGACTCTTGTCAATTATGAATTGTGGAAGACTAACACTCTGTCAAATCTACTGTTATTTTGGGAGGTTTCTACTATTACCTGGCCTACAGAATGAAGAGGATGAGAATGATTGAGACTGTGCTTGTGTTTTGGGTGGGTGGGTTATTGGTGGTTCAATTGGTGGTGTTGGGGGCTTAGGTGGTAAGGTGGTGATGGTGGTACAGATGTCTTGACAGTGTTGAGAGGTTGGCAGCTGTTCTAACCTTCCTATTTTGAGGGGCCTCTCTAAAATCTTTTGCATCCATTGGTTGTAAAGATTTACATTGACATTTTTGACCATTGCCTTTTTCATCTTTATGGCTAAGTCATTTTTCTACTCTGTTTTCTAAACTTTTACAAATGCTCTTGGTGTATTTTTGCTTTGTCTTGGTAACATTTTCAACGTTATCCAAAACACGAGTCTTGCTGCCAGTTGCCTGAGAGGGTACTTTAAAAGCAACAGCTATCTCACAGAGAGTAGCAACCAAGCATGAATATCTTCCCTCACATTAGGATGCTCTTAGTAAAACTGATCCTCCCTGTAAGCAGTTGTTGGACCATGATCACTGCCCCTCAAACATGCATGGTCATCTGACATGGGCAGTAGATTGTCGAGCATGTGAAGGGGTACTGCCTGGGTGATTATGAGGGGAGAGAATGATGAATGGGGGATGCCTGCTCCTCATTTGTGGGGTTCTCACTTTCTGATGATTTAGAAAATCCAGAAGATGCACCTTCAAGGGAGGAGTGTGTAGGAGATTGTAGAGAGGTATCCGTTATCTAAGGGCTTTGTGGAGATTATTAATGCATTCGCAGAACAACATCTCTGGCTGCTTAGCTAATACCTGGGGACTGGCAGAACTGATTTGGGGGGGGCACTCCTACCTGGAAGTGAAGTGGCTTTTTTGACGATATTTGTGTGTGGACAACAATGTCCTCCTCCACTTCCATGTTGTATAAAATTGGGTTATTGACTGAGGTGGACGGAACCCCCACTAAGGGGACACTCACAATCCTTGTCAGGCTGAATCACAAAAGTCATTATATTAAACTGTTCTTAACACTCTGGTAGCTTGGCAAAAACACACTCATGCTTAACTTAGAGGCAATGTGTAAAGTATTTATGCAGCACAGAAACAGTAAAAAAAGTGAGAATAAAAATGCTATTTAGAAGAATAATGTACATTTTATTAACAAAAATGACACTGAAATTAACTACACTCAAATTGCATAACTAGAATTAAAGATTTTTTAAAGTTTTTGGGCCTGTGGGGTACAACTGGGAAGATAAGGACTAGGGGTGGGAAGAGCTTGTGGAAAATTCCACAAAGTGGTTAAAAAAACACAGCAGAATTCTGCCAGCTGGTTCACTTTTTTCACATTCGGGAGCATGATTTGGTTTCTAACATTGCACATCTTGCGTTAATGGCATCAGGTGGTTCGCGTGGGCGCAGCCATTTTGTTTGTCTCTGTGCATTGTGCTGGGCCTAACTTTTTAATCTGCTCTTAATCTTTACAATCCCACCTTTCCTAAATGATCCACCCCTCATTTTCCTATATTTAATCACTGTGCATCTTAATGTTTGTGTATTTTACATTCCTGTACATTTTTTGGTGTGTTTTTGTGACTTTTGAATACTTTATTTTTGTTTTGCCTTTCCCTTTATCTTTTTATATTCTTTTCTTTCTTCCTTCCTTCTATTTCTTCCCCTTTCTTATTCCAACCCAGCACCATGGCAAAGGGCGGCAGAGGGAGTGGGGCACCGATGCGGCTGCTTGTCACTTACCTTGTTGGCCTCAGCGCCACCAAGAATTGCAGTCCCACCCCTTTTTCATGAGGCGAAGGTGGCAGCACATTTCTCTTTTTTGCAGCATCACCTCCCCTCAGTGCTGGCAGGAGGACTAGGTGTGGTTATGCCCTTCAATAGTATCAACTCCTGTGTGGGAGGGTGCACCGTTTGTTTAATTGGCACACTGGGGTCCAGCGCACCCAGCAGCAGTTAATGCACCCTTTGGCGGACATCATCAACCGTGAACATGGCCTGCTCAACCTCCTGGACATTGTGGTGACAGGGCTTGGTGAGTAATAGTTATTTATTTGTTCTCTGTGTTCAACAATGCTATTTTTGGTTATGCTTATTTATTATGTGATCCAGTTTCAGCAAGCAAGCTGTGCCAGCACTTCCTAATTCTACTTGTGGGTGCGGGTTTGGGCTGATTATTTAAGAAGCCATGCAGACAGAGAGACTCTTCTTGTCACCAACAATAAGATAGTCGTAGTAGTAATAAGCAATATTGGTGAGTTAGCCTTCCCTTCTCTGTGTCTTTCTTTATGTAGCTTATGGCAATCTCCTGGTGATTTGTAGTATGATATCATCACAGTATGTATACATCTATGCATTGAAAACAATTGGAGACTGAGTCGCCCCATCAAAGGTGGTTGAGAGAAGCAAAGATAATTCATTTCAATATGAATGCATTCCTAAAGGCATGTAGTTGTTAATCTAGGGCCATATATATTTACAAGATGGTTTGCACCGCCGGAAGTCACGCTTAGTGGTGGTCAGGTGGAGCACACTGCAGGACCATAATTCCAAGGCCACATAAAGCCATCCTGTGTAGCTGTTCATGGCATTGTAAATGTGGGCTGAGTCTAAGTAGCGCAAGTCACTGCATTAACTCTCCCCGCAACAGGGAGGCATGCCATGGTGTGCCGGTAAGTGTTCCCACACAACACCAATGGCATTTCACACATTCCTAGATTTACAAGTTTTTGTAAACCTGGGGACGTGTCAAAGGCCTATACCTCCTCAGGGGAGGCATAAGGGAGACGCAACGAAGAAAAATACCTTTATTTCTCCTTGTTTTTTCCATTTTCTATGTATGCTGCAACATGCAGCAAATATAGAAAAAGGGCAACTCTTCTTGTGATTTTTTTTTGAAGGAATGTGTAACTTCCTGCACAAAAACAATCATTCCCCCCACACAAGCACCTTTGCAGTATGGTGTAAGGGTGCCAGAACTGGCTCTTGGTAGCCCACTGTACGCCAGCACTAGGGAAAAGGACAGGAATATGCCATATTTGTTGTAGATTCAGCATATTTCTGCCCTTTTTTTTTACTCCAGGCAGCACTGCAAGAAGGCTTGCGGCACTGTCCTGTGTCAAAAGTTTTTATATATGGCCCATAGTTTAGGAAATTCGGAGTAGGGCCTAGGTGTAGGAATTAAGAAAGTAAAAGTAATAGGTCAACTCGAGTTGAGTCCATCATACTAGGCAATCTGATTTAGAAAAGTATAGCCTCACTATGTTTGCCTCTGCTTGTCAAAATATTTTTGGGGAGATTAACTGTACCAATAATCTTTTTTTTATCTTCTTTATTTCTTACCTCAGCACCCAACAGGAAAAAGAGGGCAACATTGGCATCGGCTCCAGGAGGAGACGAGGGTGCCGTTGCCACCACCAGTGCGGATCTGCTGGCCCCAGTAAGTCTTCCTGTTTCATTAGTTTTATTTCCCTAATTATCACCTCTCCTAATTTTTAATAATTTTTACTGTGCCTGTCTACCATTCTATGTAAGCTTTGTTAAATTCTTGTTATCTCTGCGTTTATTTATTTTTCATGTTTCTAAACCTGATGTCCTCTAGTCTGTACTAGCTTTCTTCTGCTGTGTTACTGAGCTTAGGTTTCCCTTCTCCTCCTATTTATCTTGCGAACTGGTACTTAATTCTAAGAGGACAGATTTTTAGGACTCCACCAACAAGATTGCGTGCCCAAGTCAGCTTTTCTTTGCATGTTTGTGAAGGTTTTCTTTGCCTTGCTCATGCCAATTGAGTTTTCCAATCAAGACCTCACCATAGGTTCTCCTGGATTGACCAAAGTATACCACTCCTTTATTGTGCTTCAGTGACTTAGCTCTGCCCCTATATTACGAACCTTTTGTGGTTGATTTGTCTACCTGGCTTGCTAACAACCAATACAATTCCTAAAGTGAATGATAGAAGAAGATAGAACTGTAATGATCTATTGTGGTTGCATTTTTTTGGAACTAAAATGTCAAACATTTTTTCCAGCCCCTCTAAACACCAGTGCAGGGGCCAGCGGTAGCACCAGTAAGCTAGACAGTGGTTGGCGGGGGAGAACCGGCGGCATCAGGGATGGGCACTGGTAAGTCATACTGCTCTTGCTCGTTGACAATTACTAATATACTCCTTGCAAGGCATTGCTTGTGAAGCCAATAGTTTAGCAGCTGCAGTCGGGTTGAGTTCTTAACAGCCTTTTCTCTCTGAAAATCAGCATACAAAAGCTCATAATGATCAGACACTACAAATGATGGCTTGATGGAAAAGTGCAGGAAGGATGGACATCTAAAAGAAAGAATGGGTGAAGAGGTATATGGATGAAAGGATGTGTGGGTGAAATGAAAATATGCGTAGGTGATTGATAGGAGATGCATGGGTGGGTGAAAGCATGGATGAAAGAGGTGAAAAGATGCTTAGTGGGTGAATGGTGGATGGGTAAAAGCTGATACTCGGATGAGGAATGAGTGGATGGTAACAAACAATACGTGGGTAAATGGATGAATAGGTGAATGCAGGGTGTTTGAAAAAGTTGATACTGGATAGGTGAGTGGATGGATAGATGGGTGGATAAATATGGATGGCTGGATTGGAATAGTGAAAGACTGGACGAAAGAGTGTAAAGCCTTAGGGCCATATTTATACTTTTTGACGCAAAACTGCGCTAACGCAGTTTTGCGTCAAAAAAATTAGCGCCGGCTAACGCCATTCTGAAGCGCCATGCGGGCGCCGTATTTATTCAATGACGTTAGCCGCCGGCGCTGCCTGGTGTGCGTGAAAAAAACCGACGTACACCAGGCAGCGCCGGCGTAGGGGGATATGGAGCTTGGGCGCCAAAAAATGGGGCAAGTCAGGCTGAGGCAAATTTTTCGCCTCAACCCGATTTGCGCCATTTCTTTCGACTCCCAACCCCCATTGAAATGACTCCTGTCTTAGCAAAGACAGGAGTCATGCCCCCTTGCCCAATGGCCATGCCCAGGGGACTTATGTCCCCTGAGCATGGTCATTGGGCATAGTGGCATGTAGGGGGGCACAAATCAGGCCCCCCTATGCCACAAAAAAATAAAAAAAATAAACTTACCTGAACTTACCTTAATGTCCCTGGGATGGGTCCCTCCAGCCTTGGGTGTCCTCCTGGGGTGGGCAAGGGTGGCAGGGGGTGTCCCTGGGGGCTTGGGAGGGCACCTCTGGGCTCCTTCCGAGCCCACAGGTCCCTTAACGCCTGCCCTGACCAGGCGCTAAAAAACGGCGCAAAAGCGGGCGGATGTCATTTTTTTGGACCCGCCCACTCCCGGGCGTGAATTTTGCCCGGGAGTGTAAATACGGCCCACATGCTTCGGAGTCAATTTTTTAGACGGGAACACCTACCTTGCATATCATTAACGCAAAATAGGTGTCCACGCTAAAAAATGACGCAAACTCCATGGACTTTGGCGCTAGACGCGTCTAACGTCAAAGTATAAATATGGAGTTAGTTTTGCGTCGGAATTGCGTAAAAAAAAAACAATGCAATTCCGGCGCAAACAGAGTATAAATATGCCCCTAAATGGTTAGTATCAAAGGGTGAATAGAATATATGAATGAAAAGATGAATGTATAATTGTTTGGATCAAGAAATAAGGGAGCTGTTGTGGAGAGGAGCTTGTCTGCGGTTCACCTGCTTTGCTTGGTGGTTTTTAAACCTTTGGTTCAAAGTGGGGGTATTTTCATTTTGTCTTCTCCCTTAACTCACTGTAGTTGAAGCAAAACAGATATGTATCCTTAAACTCATCATCATACCACCCTCCCAATCAGTCACCAATGCTATTATGACATAACTGCAGCGTGGTTCAATACGGCAGTACAATAGTATTTTCTGTGCAATGTGCATCTGCTTCAGTTAATGCAGCATTTACAAAGTTGTCAATGCATTGCAAACTTAAAAGATGTGTTTCCTTTCCCTCCCAGTGCTCATTCTCTCACCTCCCAGTACTTTGGTTGTTTGTTCTTTCCAAAGTTCTGTCCCAGCCACCCAAAAAAAAAATTGAAGAATCCCTTTTGGCATGGGCCACATTTATGTATAATTGACTGATATTCAATGGCTTCCATAACGAATTCATGCCAGTTCAAATTTTACCCTTTTGACATTTGTCAACTACAGTGAGGCATGTGTGGGTAAAAAAAGGCCTTGTTATGCATCATGATCAGCTTTATCAAATTCCAATGACCTTGGGGGACCAGCAATTTACTGCTACTGTGCCATTCTACTTTTAAAAAAAATTATTTGGACAGAGCATGATTTATAAGTTATCATTTCCCTTTTTCTTTCCTGCTATAGCTACTACTGGTGGATATCATCCAAATTGCCAGGAGACAGCAGCCTGGCTCTGGCAGCAGAGGCTGGAGGGCATCTACAATGAATATCGGCTGGTCACCCTTCAAGAGAACGAGGAGGATGAGGCTAAGCCAGCAGTCAACATGGACACCATCCGTAGCTCCTTCAACCGGCCACCAGCGCCTCCAGCCTCCCAGCAGCACCACTATCGCAGCTGTCAGCTGGCATTAGTCATTCCCGTTCCACTACTGCTGTCCCCCCTCGCGCTCAGACCACATCTTCCAATGCCGCATTCTGCAACACCTTGCGCACCTGCACCACAGGGTGGCACACATAGAGGCAAACGTTGACGATCTCTGGTTCCATGTCGCAAACACCCTCTCCTGACTCTTTTTTAAATTGTTTGTTTTGGTGGGAGGGGCACTTGTTGTGGGTGGAGAGGATAGGGAGGGAGTTGGGATAGATTGTTTTCAAGAATTTTACATTTTGGACTTTCCTTGGACTTTATGGGAACAGGGCTATTTGTTAGGGGATAGGGGTGGGTCTGTTTTTGGTGGAAAAGGAGGGTTTTGTATTTGTTTAAAATAAAGAGGATAATTTAGTTTACTTGATTTATGCCTCATATATTTATTTTGGTATTTTAGTGTAGGAGGCTGACTCTCTATGTAGTGTGCAAAGCTAAGCACACTGTGCAGGCGGTCCAGGCAACCACACATTGGCTTACAGAGGTAAGAACTAGATCACCGAATGCTCTAATTTTTAAGGTAGCTAGGTTGAGTAGTCTTGGAGAAGTACAAAGCATATGTTGTACTCACAGTATTAATCATGCAACTCACACATTCAAAGGAATAACTCAAGACCAATTTATAAAAATATTTTTATGTAATTTTTTAAGACCAAGATTATCAAAATTGGTTAAGTACTTTTTGAGATATGGATTTTTGAAGTTTAAGAACAATAGACTTTTTGTGTGTAATTACGCATCATAGGAACCAATAAAAGAATCACCTTTAAAAATACATATAAAATCACACAGTTGCTTTACCAAGTTCTTCTTTTGCAGGTTGGTCAAGGTCATTGGGGGACAAACTATGCCAGCTGGAGAAGTTTGGGGGGCTCCCAGTTCCGGCAGAAGCACTGTTGAAAAGTCTCTGGAGCTGGTACAGGCCCACTGCAGGGGATCACTTGGAAAAGGTCTGTGCAGTGTCGCAGTCACAAGGGTTGAGGGACCCTTAGGGCATAGCTGGTTCTTCGTTGCAGGGCACAGGGCGTCCGGGTGTTCCTGAAGTCCCTCTACTGTTTCTTCCTTCTATTTCTTTTCCAGCCCCGAGCAGGCTGGTTTTCCTGGTGTCCGATGTCAGCTGACTAGTACTCAGTGTATTAGTATGTTTTGGCCACTGGAGAGCGCAGTGCCACAAAACCTTGCACAGTGTGTTGTTGAGTCCAGCTGCATCTTCCGGTTAGGGAGTTAGCAGCCTGTCAGTGAAGTGACCCTCCCTGGGTTGCTGGTTTCTTCTTTGTTGCAGAGTGGTAGCTCCACTCTGGAGGGAGTTTTTGGGTGATTGGCAAAGACTTGAGGTCCTCTAGGTTTATTGAGGTCAGTCCAGTGTCCAGCAGCTCTCCAGCAGCAATTGTCAGGTCCTGGGTGCAGCAGGCAGGGTTTGGCACCTTTTCTTTGTGCAGCAGGTTTACAGTTCTTGTGCTTTGGATCTTCTTGGTGCTGATCTTCTTTGTGTCCTTCAAATATGAATATCTGATCTAGGGGGGCCCACTCAATACTGTATTTAGTGAGTGTTTTAGGAGGAACCTGGCAGTGTCCAATAGGACACTTACCTTTGGGTGACTACAATCACTATAGTGACCACTCCCTGTGGGAAGGGTCACTTTCCTATCCCTGATTGGCTATTTTCCTTCCAACTAAGATGGAGGAAATGAAATAGAAGGTCCACCTCGCAGGCAACTCCCTAGGGGTGGTGGATACTAGGTGGGGCTGCCCCCCTACTCTTTATGTTGTTTCCTGCCTTTGCTCCTACAAGAAGTGGGGGTTTGCAAAGGGGCTGACCATCTGCTGCTAGCAGCAGGCCTAGGGGTCAAGTTCCAAATGCGGTAAGCCCTTTAAAGCTCGCCACCAGAGAGGTGCACATTTCTGAGAGAGGGGGTGTTAGGACTTCCAAACAGGAAGGGCATTGTTCTACAAAGCAGAGAGACAGGGTTCTCCCCCCAAGGTTTGTAGAGTGTGGGTGTGGAGGTGGCAGGCTGGATAGAACCAATCAGTACCCATGCAAGGATAGTTAGTTTTTACAGAGGGCACCTCTAAGGTAACTGGAACATTTAGGGATAAATCCAATACTGGTAACAGTTTGGCTTTATCATTCTGAGTTGTTTGATACCAAACAACTCAGGGTTCAGAGTGGCCGTCATATCCCTGGGAAACCCGTGTTGGCCAGTGTACAGCATATGTATTAAAATGGGTGCTCTGTTCACTTAATATGACCCAGGTTTGGCGTGGACACAATGGGGGAATATTGCTCATGTAGCTATGCCCTCACATATAAAATGGTACACCGTGCCTTAGGGCTGTAAGGCCTGACAGAGGCATGTCTTACCCAAAGTAAATGTAGTGTATGGTGGACAGGGCAGACAGGCAGTGTGCCATGTCAAGTTTGTGTTTTAGGTTTGCACAAGGACACTCAGCCTGCAATGGCAGTGCTTGGTGCATCTGGTTAAATGGCCCTACAGGGTGACTCATCAGTGCTGCTGCCCTCAGGGGCCTACCCATAACACCCCATACCCTGGGCACCTAAGTACCCTTTTACTAGCAAATTTGAGTGGTAATCAAGGGTATATTCAATTGTGCCAATACATAACAACAGTTTAAGGGAAAGAGCTCTGGCCCAGGGAACCTGGTTAGCAGGGGCCCTGGGCATTAAAATTTCTAGGCTACATAATACATCAGGCAAAAAGTGGGGGTTAATCATGTCGAAAAGAGGCCAGTTCTCACATTTCGTTTGCAATGATGTCTTGAGGTGTAGGCTGTAAAAAAAAGTGTATGTCGTTAACTTGTACCCTTGCTCTATTGCCCTCTGCAACTGGATTGACCAGTAGGGGACAGTTGCCATTGCCTATTTTGCCTAAAAATACACAGATACACATAGACAAGTAAGACAGCATCTTCTTTAGTAGGAGTTATACTAACTAAACTAAAACTCTGGCACAGATCTACTCTTTGGATAAGATAATGTCAACCTTGCATTACAAGTCAAGCAATATCTTAGGCTCTCAACCAAGGCATGCGCTTCTGGGTATTCATTCACACCTACAAGTGCAAACCTTTCAGATACCTTCTTAATCTTGTCTGTAGCTGATGCAACAATGGGATTGCTTGGCCCATCGTACTGTCATCCATGCTAATGTCCCGCGAGAAAACCTTAAAAGGTAGCAGCATCTGCGTCAGGCATTTGTCTAGGCCTCATTTGTCTGCATCCATGGTCATAGCTTTCCCAATTGCATCCCCTCCTCTTAGAATGACATATAATAGGTTGAGTTCTAATGTGTTGGCACCTCCTGTATCAGGGCTTTGACTGGTACTTTGTTACCACGCCGAATAATACGCAACTGTTTTGGTGCTTTAAAAGAATGGTTGAAAGGAGTGCAGATTGGTCTGCAGGTGGTAAGTATGATGCTGACTAAGGGCCTCATTATGGCCCTGGCGGCCGGCAGGACACCGGCGGTAACACCGCCAACAGGCTGGCGGTGTACCAGCGGTGTATTATGACCGTGGTACAATAGCTACGGCCATACCTCCGGTCCCTTCCTCAAGCGGGCTCGATGGCTGGGGCGGCCCTGATCCTCAGCACAGCAGTCCCGGATGGCAGGGAGCATGGCTCACAGCACAGGCACCAGTCCTTGGTGAGCGCTGCTCATGGCACAGGCACTGGTTGTTGGTGAGCCTGCCTCACAGTGGGATGCCCAGGTTGCAGGGAGAGCTACTTATGGCACAGGCACCTTTCAGGGGTGAGTGCAACTCACAGTTGAATGCTCAGGTGGTAGGGAGGGCTGCTGACATCACAGGCACCAGACTTTGCAAAGTGTGCCTCATAATAACAGTGACTAGGGACAACTCAGGAGGTGCCTGGTTAGGGGTAATACATCTGATGGCAGCACAGAGTTTTCTTCACAAGTTTCCTGCTGAAGATCTCGGGGTGTCGGCAGCACTTTGTCTGAGCATATGTAAGACTTTGATGGCCCTCATTACTCCACAACAGAAGGCCAGTTTAATAGGCCCTTGGAGTTCTATTGGGGTAATTGAGTATAGATGGCAGGATGCTTCCTCCCTCACTGCAGAGGCAGTAGGCCAACACAGCAGAACACAGTGCAAAGTGGCAGTCCATCCTGACAACATAGCAATCAGCTTGTAGCAGGCCAACACAGCAAATCAATGGCACAGTGGCAGTCCCTCCAGGTGGCATAGCTCTGCTTGGTTGCAGAGTCTCCTCAGGACTGAAACTTGGACTGATGTGCTGGGATTTGGGGTGCTGTACCTATAACCAAAAAGGCCTATGATGTGGGGAAAACTTCAAAGGAGATCTCTGAGGTGCACAAGAGTCCCTAACATCCTAGCCCTGTCTGCCAGGCTATCTGTGGGGTGTAATCGGTCTTTTGTGTGGAGACAGACACCACCTATTGAAGTTTAAGTGTCAAGCCCTCCCCTTCCCTCTACACATGAAGACCCATCAGTATGTAGATGGATGCAGATGCAGCTGAGTGTCCTGTGTTTGTGATTGTCTAGAGGTAACTCACAAAGTGTAGCTGCCACCCAGCCCAACTCAGATACAGGTTAAGGCACAGAATGGTTTAAGGTAAGAAAACGCTAAGGCCCATATTTATACTTTTTGACGCAAACCAGCGCTGGTGCTGGTTTGCGTCAAAAACTTTACCACCGGCTAACGCCATTCCTACGTGCCATGTGGGCACCTTATTTAAGGAATGACGTTGGCCGGCGCTGCGGACTGGTCTGAGTAAAAAAATGACTCAAACCAGGCAGCGCCGGCATAGGGGAAAATGGGGGTTGTGCGTCAAAAAATGTTGCAAGTCAGGTTTGAGGCAAAAATCATGCCTCAAACCGGACTTGCGCAATTTTTTAACACACAACCCCCATTGAAATGATTTCTGTCTTAGCAAAGACAGGAGTCATGACCCCTTGCCCAATGGCCATGCCCAGGGGACTTCTGTCCCCTGGGCATGGTCATTGGGCACAGTGACATTTAGAGGGCCCAAATTAGGCCCCCCTATGCCACTTTTAAAAAAATAAAAAAATACTTACCTCATCTTACCTGTACTTACCTGGGATGGGTCCCTCCATCCATGGGTGTCCTCCAGGGGTGGGCGAGGGTGGCAGGGGGTGTTCCTGGGGGCAGGGAAGGGCACCTCTGGACTCCTTCCGTGGTCAGAGACCATGGAAGTGAGCCCACAGGTCCCTTAACGCCTGCCCTCACCCAGGCGTTAAAAAATGGCGCACATCAGGCTGTGCGCCGTTTTTTAAGGCCTGCCCTCTCCTGTGCGTCAAAATGACGCTGGAGTATAAATAAGGTGCACAGGCCTTAAAGTCATTTTTTGGGCGGGAACGCCTACCTTGCATGTCATTAATGCAAGGCAGTTTCCCGCATCCAAAAAATTACACAAACAGAGTATAAATATGCCCCGTACTTTCTTAAAGTGTTATTTTTAGGCCTGCAGACTTTCAGACTTGCAATTTAAAATCTGACTTCACCATAACTTGTGATTTCAAATTGTAAGTCCAGAGACACCAAGCTCCATATGTCTATTCCATGCCAATTGGACATTACACTTAAAGGATGTTTTATTCTAATCCTAATGCTGTCAAATGAGAGAGATAGTTCTTCCAATAGTGAAAATGAATTTATGAGTTTTTCACTATCTGGACATGTTAAGCCTCAAAGTACATGTCCAGCTTTTTGAACACACTGCACTTTGCCCTGGGGGCTGACCAGGGCCTACCTTAGGGATGACTTACATGTAATAAAAAGAAAGGTTTGGGCCTGGCAAGTGGATACACTTGCCAGGCCGAAATGGCAGTTTAAAACTTCACACAGGCTCTGCAGTGGCAGGCCTGAAACATGTTTGAAAAGCACACTGTACTGGGTGGCACAATCAGTGCTTCATGCCCACTAGTAGCATGTATGTATTTTACAGGCCCTGGGCACATATAATTCACTTTGCTAGGGACTTAGAGATACATTAAATAGGCCAATTGTAGAGAAGCAAGTGTTAGTATGTTTCAAAGTGTAGAACGCCTGCACTTTAGAATGGGATAGCAGTGGTAATGTGGACAGATGTCAAAAAGCCAGCATAAATGAGTCAGAAAAACAGGAGTTCAAAGGGACAAAGGTTAGGGGAAACAACACCAAGGATGCCAGGCCTAACAGTCAATACAGTCTCATGTCTACATTTCATCACAGTACTTTACTAAATATTGATTTGCAAATAAAAAAAATAATTAATACCACGTACGCATTGGAATTATTTTAACTCAACAATGTGAACTCTCCTGCTCCAGCCACAGACAGTTAATTTTTGGAGATCCCTGTGCAGCCAGACCCTGCAGCGAATATTGAAGCAAGGATCGCAAGAGAGCATAATATTTCTAGCCTAAGGGTTTCGGGGAAGTAGAAATATTTAAGATAATTGTGTATAAGTTCTCTTGGAAATAAATTGAAGTTGATTGCAACATTAGCCCAGTGGTGCAGAATTGGGCTGTCCAACACAAAAGAGATAGAATAATGGAAATATACTACTGAGGGTTTTTGATGATGGATTAAATGATATATGATACACTGTTTTAAAAACCAAATTGGTTGGTGACTAGCATTCCCCGAGGGATAACATTTCCACGCTAATGATTCTAATCGAATTTTTCTTGGTGGTCTAGTTATCATAATTGAAGATGCAAAAGAATAAAAGAGATATGATAAATTTAAAAGGCTAAATAAAATGATGAAATGCGCAAATAATATATGCGCGAGTCAATTGTGATGTTAAAAAATGGCTGACATGTTTTCCGATACTTAGAACACTGTTTGTGAATGCCAGTTGTTTATGTTTATGTAGTACTTGAGTATCACAGATGTTATTTATTTGAAAAAGAAATAGTGTAACCAGACACGTGAACAAGGATTGAGCTGATTTTTTAGCTGCAGGAGATTAATAAAATAAGTTGTGCAGATTGGAGCTACGGTATATATATATATATATATATATATATATATATATATATATATATATACCGTATACATATTTACTTAGAAACCAAAGGTTACAGGGACATTATAGTTAGGTTCTGAATTCACAAAACCATCGAAATTCACATTTTATAGTTAGAGCTATCTAAAGTAACTATAACTTGTGCCTTAAGGTAACTATAACTCACGCCCCCACGTTAAGCTGTGAGTGGTGGCAGTTGGCCATGCCAGTCCGTAAGTTAAACCCCCTATAAGCACCCAAGCTTGCACCATGTGCGGGCTTCACTCGTGTGCAGCAGGGGTTGCCTGCAAGGTCTGGGCTGTAGCCAATCTGTGCAGCCAACCCACTTAAGCACCCAATCCTACTCTGCACATGGCCCTTTGGTCCTGCATGGCAGGAGTTGGCTGGAGCCTATCTCTCTGGGTGTGAGAATAGGTGTGAGAGTCTCTGTCTGGGTGTGAGAGTGCAGGCATCAGTGTCTTAATGGGTGTGTCAGTCCACCCAGGTCTGTGAGTTGGTGCATGAGGTTGTCAGTGGGTCTGTGAGTGGGTGTGTGAGAGTCTAAGTGGGTCTGTGAGTGGGTGCATGAGCATCTAAGTGGGGCTGTGAGTGCCTAAGGGTCTGAGTGGGTCTGTAAGTGAGTGCATGAGTGTCTTAGTGTGTATGTGAGTGGGTGCATAATGGTCTGAGTGGGTGTGTGAGTGGGAGAAAGATTAAAAGAGGGAGAAAAAGAGAGTGAGAGGGACATAGATAGACAGTTTTTAGGTTTTGATGGATGCCATACTTAGAATTAGATAGTGATGCACAAATTGATTTTTTTTTATTTGTCAATTAAAAAGAGTAATATCACCTTTCAGTATCACCTTTGCACTTGAAAAAAAAATAAAGGAGGGAAATGACCAGGGCTACACCTGGACTTGAACGCTCAATGTGAAGGTCTGTGACCTTCACACTTGAGCTATTTATTTTTTCTACACATATATTTTTTTGCCCTTTTTGGGCTATCTGGGACTGTGGGGAGAACCTCAAAGCCTCCTCCGTGGTCCCTGACAACTCTTTAAAAAATTTATTAATTGCCCTTCATGGGCTTTTTGGGACTGTGCGAGAGCCTCAAGGCCTCCCCTGCAATCCCAGCGTTCCAGCAAGGAGGCAGCAGCTTTTAACAGCAGCTCCCTGGTTGCTGGAACAATGCTTTCATCTCTGTTCCCTGCATGCATATGTGCATGCAGGGAACAGAGTTGAAAGCTATGCTTTTTGACAGCGGGACCTTTTTGACACAGTGTTTCCTGTGACTTGGATTCAGCTGTCAAAGCTGGAGCCAAGCCACAGAAAACAGCTAAGTCCTGGGGTGTGCACCCGGGACATAACAGGAGCTGGCCCTGGGCTTAGCTGGTGGTGTTGGTCATCGAGGCTAATGGGGTCTGAAATGGACCCTCTATGATTATTTTTAGTATAGCCCTGGGGAGGTGGTCCCGGGCTTGTGGGGGAAGCCGATGGGCCTCTCTCACAGAATTAATACATTTTGCCCCGGGATGGTGGTGGTGGCCCCTGGGCACAGGTGGGCATGCAGCCTCCACACACATATTTACAGTTTCTCCCCAGGGAGATGATGGTCCCTTGGGTACGGGGGTGAGCACAGCCCCCGCATTAAATTTAGCAAATTCCCTGAGGAGTTGGTGGTCCCCGGGTCTGTGGGGCAGGGACAGGAGGCCCCCTCTTTAAAAAAAAAAACAATGCCGCTGGGACCTTACCCATCCAGGGTTTTTTTAAAAACAAGTGCTGAAGCTGCACTTGTTTTTTTAAAATGTTTACTTTGAATTTGCAATGTTGTTGCAAATTCACAGTAAAAAATCTTTCAAAAAATGCCTTTAGCTCTGGGGGAGTCTCCCTGGGACCACAGCTCAGGGGTCAGGGTGACTCTACCGTGGCCCCTTGTCTTTTGTTTTACACTTTTTTTCTGGGACTCAGTTCAAGCCGGGTCCCAAGATGGCTGCTAACACTTCCTGATTTGAAGTGTTGGCAGCTAATCAAAGCTTTGCATTTCCCTATACGAGCTTGTCTTTTTTTCGCAAAGTCTTCGCGATCACAGATATACAAATTTGGATTGCCCTTACCTTCTCAAAAACTGTTGAATGGATTTACACCAAATAAGCAAAACCAAAATCTGTGACTGAAAGCAAGTTTTTCTGCCGAATTTGGTGTAATTCCATCCAGTGGTTCGGGCTCTAGTTGTGCTTAAAGGTCATTTGGGAATTAAAATGAGAAATGCAACTTTTTTACCCTTCCCTTTTCCCTGGCCCCGCTTGATGGATCACCCAGAAAGTTTCTGTGCGAAACAAGAATCACCGGGGCACATTTTTTGGAAAGTTTTGTGATGATACGTCAAACGGTGCCAAAGATGTAGGCAAGTCAAAAAACGCAGCTTTTTCTATGGAAACATATTCCTAACTATACCTACTTCCTGGTGACTGTTTGAGTTATGTGTTTCTGCCTCCTCCACACTACTTCCATGACAGTTAAAAGGGTGCACAAGGCCCATACTGCAGAGCCATAGTATAATAGACTCCAGGCCCAGGAGGAAACAATTGCAACCACAAAAGGTGTGCTCGGTAGCCCCTGTCTGCTTCGTTGCCCACCCAACTGCGTTATGACAAGGATTGATGTAGGCAAACAGCAAATAAACACACTAAACAAATGCCACTGCAACTTCAATGGCTAGAATGAGCCTCGTTATAACTTCTACCCTATTTGACCTAATTAACTAATTTACCAATGCAAGATTGGACAAGCAATAGCTAAGTCGATGATCTGTTGGTCAGTATTCTGACCTACCACCATCGAGAAAGAAACATCTAGAAATAGTGGAAAGGGGAGACCGATCTAAACAGACATGTCCGTACAAACCCTCACTATACTTGATTCAAGTGAAAAAAAAACATAACCCACAGAAGAACACAATAAAATGGATTCTAATCCTCTGCAGCAATCATTATTGCATGGAAAATTACTAAAACATCTGCAACAAAGTTCGTTTTAGCGAGTAGCTGGGTGACTGCACACATTTCGCCTATAAACGTATGATTACATTTGATGCTGAGGGAAATGTGAATTCCCTTCAACATGTGCTGATTAAAGTGATAAAAAACTCCTTTCTGCTCAGTCCTTTAAGAAATGCTGATTTAATTCCATTTAGCTAAAGATATTATGCAAGGTAACAGCTTCGGATTCAGTTTTTTCTTTTATCAATTCTCCCGATCCTTAATTTAGGGACAGATATTTGGTTCATAATCACAAACAAGCAGTGAATCACATTTAGCAATATTCATGATTCTCTAAAGAGGCAGATGGGCCATTTTTACACTGATGACAACAAGCTCCACGTTCAAATAGACAATGTGCATTTTTTAAATAGTGGGATGTGCAGAAGTCTTGCAGGTGAAACTTGTATAAGAGACATTAGGTTTCAAATATGTGTGTATGACACTTTTCCTTTAGAGCCATTAGCCAAAAGCTCAGTGTGTCAAATAATCCTGTTTTGGCCTGATGGCAGCCTTTAGTAACCTAGTTAATAGATGCAATTATGTATGTCTTTGTGTCAGTTAATTATACAAAGTAATGTGAGGAGAACCACGGTCCCTTAGTGAATATATATGTCTGATGTCTACTCCAAATAGTGTTGAAATTGTACAGGTCTGATTTTGAGTTTGGTGGCAATAGAAAATTCGGTTGATTCTGAAAGAATGGCGAAAATCGGAGGAATTTGCCAACGAAATTCCTATAGCATAAAAGATCACTGGTGGAGGTGCTGTCCCGTCATCAGAGAACTCAAATAGAGGTTCTAGGAGTACTATAAAGGTTTGAGCGGCAGATTGAATAGCCCTTTGCGCCACTTTAACGCTGCCTTAGCATCATTTTTTTTATGCTAAGACGCTAAGGTGGCCTTTTCCCCGCGCCATATTTACAAAGTGGAGCAATGCATGCATTGCTCCACTTTATAACCCCTTTTGCCAGATTGTGCCTGCGCCAGGCATAATGTATGCAAGGGGGGCGTTCCCCCTTAGGAGGCCTGAAAAAATGGCACAGTGAAATTGAAAAGATTTCACTGCCCCATTTTTTCTGTTATTTTTAACGTCTGCTCAGAGCAGGGGTTAAAATGACGCTTCCATTTAAATCCATGGGCCTCCTTCCACTTTGCTACACTAGCATCAACATTTTTGACGGTAGTGTAGCAAAGCTCCACAATACTGCCATGGTGCGCCGTATCATAAACCTGGCGCTCATATGGGGGTGTTAGGGGGAGGTGCAAGAAAAGTGGAGATGCATTGGAAGCACCACCACTTTTCTTAAATTTGGCCCCGAGTCTCACAGATCCTTTCATAATACCGTTTTGCATTCTGAATATGATTCTTGTATGTTATGGGCCTGATTTAATGTTGAGTCATGAAAGAAAATCTGTGATTTATGGTTGGAATACTATTGGATTTACATTGAGGGGCATATTTATCAAGGTTTTGCGTAGCTTTTGTGAACAAGGGGGCCCAAGGGAGATGAAAAACCTGTGTGAGATTTATCAAGCCACTCAAGATCACCTTGTGTGCCACTGCATGGCTTGATAAATCTAGAGTAACTCAAGGCAGCGCAAATCACTGCCTTGCATTACTCTGCAGCTGGGAGGTGTTCTACGGGATCAACCTATGGATTTCAGAGCATTCCCAGATTTACCATTAGTGGTAGACCTGGGAACGTGCCAAAATGCTAAGCCTCCCCAGATGAAGCATAACAAGGCAAAATATCTTTATTTCTCCTCTGTTTCCTCTTTTTACATGTGTTGCATTCGGCATCACACACAGAAAGTGAAAAAAGCCCCTTGGGATTGTTTTTATGTAGGAAGGTGTCCTTTCCTGCATACAAACAACCCTGCTTACAACTCAGGCACCCTTCCAACATGATACAAGGGTGTTTGAGTTGTTGCAAGGTAGCCAAAATTATGTTAGCTCTAGGAAAGGACAGGAATGCACCAAATGTTAAATATGAAGCATTCCTGCACTTTCCCATTAATGCAGTGTGGTGCAGCAAGGCATGGAAGATTGATAAGTATATCTCCAAGGCTGTTGGGCTTGCCCCATAAGCCTGCCTGAGCAGGGGTAGTTGTGCACAATCCCAGACACAGGAAGCTCAACAAAATTAATATTGCTTGCCCTGCTGTTTTGTCACCCTCAAAGAGACTTTTGCTCCAATAGCAGGTGTTCTTTAGTGGAATAAACAGGGGCAGCAAGTCCACCATGCAATGGCAGCATTGTGGACCTGCTCTCACTCAAAACTACTGAACTATACAAAAAAGTTATAAATGGAGTACTTGAATTAAACTCAGTCATAGGAAATTACTCGTGCCTGCATCCCAGTACATCTTTGTTTTGCACCTCTGCTCCTTCAGTTTGGACCGAACAATATGCAAATAAGTCATAACCATACACCAATTGGAAGAGTCGAGCCCGAACTGCCAAGACAGGTCCTCCTTGAACCAGACCATAAGCAACCCAGGACCCATTTCAACTGAGTTATGGGATCATCAGCCAGATACAGCTTGGTCCCAGGGACACACGCCTGGTCATACTTGTCCTACTAAGGGTGACACACTAAAGTATGCAAAAAAGTGATGGACGGAATGCTTGAATTAATCTCAGCCGCTGGTAATTACATGCGGTTGCATCCCAGTCCATCATTACTTTGGATACCATGCCACCTCAGTTTGGACTTAGCTGTATGAAAATCACTCTTGACCCTGCTTCAGTTGGAACAGTTCAGCCCAAACTGCCAAGCCAGGTTTTCCCTGGGCTAGAACATAAGCAATGGAGGACTGGTTTTGCCTTAGTTATGGGCTCATCAGACAAGTACAGCTTGGTTCCAGTGACACAGTGTGCATGGAACCCACATCAGGGCATACCCATACCACTTAGAGCGACACACTAAAGTATGCAAAAAAGTGATGGATAGAATGCTTGAATCAATCTCTGCAGTTGGTAATTACTTGAGGCCACCTCCCCATCTACTGTTGTTTTGCACATGATGTCACCTCAGTTTGGACCAAGTTGTATGCAAATCAGTCTTGACCCTGCTTCAATTGCATGCCAATGCAGATGGCCTTTCCAGATTTTCCACTTAGACAATGATAACTATCAGGGTGTAGGTAAGTTGCTCATCCTCTTTCGTCTGGGGGGATCATGTTGGAAAGTGCCTCTTAATGTATGATCACCCTCCACATTTTGACCCCAATACTGATGTGTATGACTCTGTTAGTGCACTGGAAGCCTGCTAACCAGGCCCCAGTGCCTGTGCTCTCTCCCTAACTTGATTTGTCAACATGGTTATTTCCTGATTGTCAAGACTTTACCCCCTTATAAGCCCCTAGTAAATGGTACCCAGGTCATGGTGGGAAATGGGTCCCCAGGGCTGCAGCACCTTCTTACATCCACTCTCTAACCCAGACAGACTCTCTCTTACACCCAGACAGACCCTCTCAACCTACTCTCACACCCAGACAGACCCTTTCACACCCACATCCAGACACTCTCACACCCACTCACACACCCAGACAGACAGTCACACAGTCTTGTCTGGTCGCAACCTGCATGGAGAAGCTGCAGACACCATTTTGTTGTATCGGGAAAGGGTCACATGACTGAAATGTGGGCTGCAATGCATATGAAGGGGTCAGAGTAAAAGTTCCCTGAACCCACAAAGATGATATACATGTGGCAGAATAGTTAGTAATGGGCAGGAAAATGCCTAAAAACAAATTTTTTAAAATATTTTCGAGATCCACAGATTCACCCACAGGGCTCAGCATGGCCCCCGGTATAATAAATATGTCAAAGGTAAAAGGATTGGTTCTGAAAAGAGCTTTGTGTTTATGATGTGTAGATGATAACTAAACATGAAACAACATGCAGGCCCTCATTATGAACATGGCGGGAAAGACCGCTTTGCCGGCGATGGCGGTAACTGCCGGCAACAGTCAGGCGGTCTGGGCCTCCAAATAATGAACCACCTGAAAAACAGGCAGCCTGAAAACCACTCTCAGCCAGCAGAGGAGTGCTGACAATGACAGCAGAGGCCGCCCACAGGCCGATGGAAAGGCCATACTCACCCATCAAATAATGAAGCACTAGACCACCATCAGTTCCGGGGCGGGAACCACCGCCACGTAAAGCCAGGCGGAAACAAACCAAATATAAGGAAACACTCACTGGAGGCTCACACATCATGCCGAAGCAGACATGGAGAGAGAGTTGCAAATCATGCCAGTCCTGCTCCTTGCCATATACCTCCACGACCGAGACCACTGACAAAGACGACAACGGTAAGTACTGCATTCTACTAAACAAGGGAAGAAAGGGCACAGTTACATATCCTCCCACTCCACCCCCCCCACAAAGCACCCACAACCCCTCACAACAGCACATGCCATATACCCTAGAGCAAGAGGTACTTACCTAACACAAGCCCAAAACAACCTGCCCAAAGTACACACATGTGCACAACACTCCCCCACAAAGAAACGATGAACCACGGATCCAGAGTGTGCCAAAACTAACACTGGCCACACAAACTTTTTATTAGGCTCCAGGAGCAACAAAAGTTCAACAGAAGGCCAATGGCCAGTCCATAGCTCAAAGTACGATGGGCCCAAATGGCTCCAACTTGACTCCCACAAGTGCAAATGGTACTCAACCTTAAAGGGGCAACAATGGGGCATCCAGGAACTTCAGAGTACAGAGGCAGGGGGTGGTGGTGGTGGGACTTACGACTGGGAAGGGGGGCTTGACTTTACGTTTGGGACATGGAGGGGGCTTGGGTCTGGTCTTTGGAGCTGGAGGAGCAGCCTTGGACTGGGATGTGGCAGATGTACCTGGGCCAGCACGGGGTTTCTTGCTCAAAGGGGAGGTAGCACAGGAATGGGAAGGGCGGACAGGGGTGGGCTGTGACGTGGGAGGAGTGGACAGGGGAAGGAGGTGGGTACGTTTAGGGACAAGATGGGGTGGGCCAGTGGGTTCAAATAGGTCAACACGGGATAGGAAACGTTTTTTAGGGTCAATCGGGGTGGACCTGGAGGAAGGCGTGGGAGTGGAGGTAGAGGGAGTGGTCGTGACCGGTGTACGTGTGCGTGCCCTGGGTGTAGGTGACTGTACAGTATGTTGAGGTGTGGTGGATGTGTGTTGGGTGGGTGTTTTGGAACATTTGAGTGCCTTGGGAGGAGGGGGTGGACACATGTGGACAAGACAGGCTGCCAGTGTAAATGTATGTTGTCTGTGTGTCTGCAAGTTTGGTGAGTGTGCTGCATGTGTCAACCAAAGTCGTTGTGGTGAGTGCAGGTGTGATGTATGGGGTGCTGATTTTGTGGTGAGTGCCAGACTGGGGTCAGCAACAATGAATGAGGGTGCAGTGCCTGTGAGTGTGCATGTAGAGGTGACAGACAGGGAGGCAGAAGAGGTGGACACACTGGGGGAAGTGGATGTTGCTGCGTGTGCCTTTGTATGTTGGCTGTGTGGATGCCTGTGGTGGGAAGTGTGGTGCTTGTGTTTTTTAGTGTGCTTCTTTTGTGTTGAGGTGTGTGCATGGCCGTCAGAATGTGTGCTAGGGACGGGTGAAGGGAGTGGGGTGCTGGAAGGGATAGATGAGGTTGGAAGGGGGACGGAATGACCAGGGACACTGGCTGCCGTCAAAGAGGAAGCCAGAGCCTGAAAAGATATCTGTTATGCCAGACACGGCACCGTAAATGGCATCCAGGTAGGCATTGGTCTGCTGCACCTCTCATGCTAGCCCCAGGATGGCATTGACGATGGTTGTCTGACGTACAGAGATGGTCCTCAGGAGGTCAATAGCCTCCTCCGTGAGGGCAGCAGGGCTGTCTGGGACAGGGGATGAGGTGCCTGGGGCGAACAAGACACCCACTCTTCTGGGTGAGCGGGCACAGGCATCTCGGTGGGGAGCAAATGGGAGGGCGGTGATGGTATCGGGGTTGCGGAAGATGACACAAAATGGGTGGGCCCACTAGGGTCCGCCACCGCCATGGAGCTCCCATCAGAGGAGGTATCAGAGTCACTACCTCCAGTGGTTATTGCCTCCCCCGTGGTACTCCCCTCGCCCTCTAACCCACTGGTCCCCTTGGCGTTGCTTGACTCTGCGTCCGTGGAACCGTGGGCCGCTGTATTCCAACTCGCAGGTGCCACAGCTCGCTTGCCAGATGATGCTGAAGTACACAGACAACACAAGAGAACAGGGATGGGGAGACAAAACAGGAGAGACATTTGTAAATAGCTGAATGGAGGTACATAACTGGTTCACACATACACCCACGCTGCAAATATACCACCATGCAGCACCTACTGCTATACACATGGATATGCCCTTGACTAGTGGCCACAACCCTGCTCTACAGCCATTTCCTACATCACAGAGGGACCTGAAGTACTGTAGACCTGTCCCTTACAACCTTACTTCTCATGGGGGCCATTATGTAAAATGACATCATTCAGAGTCTCTGTCAATAGGCAGCATACATACTACAGCACACTCACACATCCATCAAGGAGGCATACAATGGTTTCTGTACTCACCCACTTCTCTCTGCTATGCAACCTTCAAGTGCCCATCCAGGTCTGGATAGGCCACCGCCAGAATGCAGCACATTGGGGGGTCAGGGCCTGATGGGCACCCCTTCCTCATTTGGGAAGACTTCCCCAGCTGGGCCTCGCAGGTCTTCCTCGCCCAGCGCCGCAGGTCCTCCCACCGCTTCCTGCAATGGGTGCCATGCCCGTTGTAGACCCCCAAGGTCAGCACCTCCCTGGCGATGGCATGCCAGAGTCCCCTCTTCTGAGGGGCACAGACCTATATGGGACACACAGAAAAAGTAACACAGAGGTCAGGCAATGCCCATTAGATACAGCTGGCTATACATCCCCTATGGGACGGACACTCACAATAGCAGAACAGGACCTCACACACGCAGCATGTCATGAATCCCATGACTGTACAGTGTCAAACATGCACACATGTTTACAGCCATCTACCACCATTACACACATCCATGCCTCCCAATTCACCTACTCACCTGTACCTCTGGTCGACCATAGAGCTTGGCGTGCAGGGGTAGGACCCCGTCCACAAGCTTGTCCAGTTCCTTGCTGGTGAAGGCCGGGGCCCTTTCCCCTGCCACTCATGCCATTTCCAGGACCAGAATTAGGACACAGCAGCACACTCAGTGGAGTACCTGCATGCACGTAATCCGGGAGTCAAGTGAAGTTGGGGTGACGAGATGGCATACGCTCCGTGGCGGTGTGCACCGTCACCACCAGCGGTGATCATGATACTCCCCATTGACAACCATGTTAAACAATGAATGGTCGCACGGTGGTGAACACCGCCTTACTCTATTATGACAACCGCTAGCAGTATGAGGTCACTTCCACTACAACATTTCTGGATTACAGGGGGCTGACATTTTGGCCATTACTACACAGTTATTATTTTCTCATTTGCCCCATGCAGGCCCTATTGTCCCCAACCCCCATAGGCATGAACAAATATACATTTACTCACCACAACAGTCCTGATGTATCACTCAGGACATGTCACTCCAGTTTAACATCCTACTATGCATATGTGTCATCGACTTGTATGCCAGCAGTGCTGCATATTCAACATGTTGGGCAGATGTATGTGTGTTCCTCACATGTGTTCTCAACTCCTCCCTGGTACAGACCCATGTGATGAGGGAGAGCCCCATCGGTGTACAGGCTACTTGTTGATTTAGGGACCATGGTGGAGCATCACATCATTATCAATTACAGACTCAACCGTGCTACCTTTCATGAACTTTGTGCATTACTGGATCCAGCGCTGAGACCGGCTAATCAGAATCAGCATGCCATCCATACTGAAGTGCAAATGCTCTCTGCACTCCATTTCCTGGCCCCAGGCTCATTTCAAGTGACAGTGGGCATGGGTGCAGGTTTTTCACAGCCAGTGTTTTGCATTATACTGTCCAGATTCCTGTATGCATTTGTACAACACCTGCAGTCCTATGTGAGGTTTCCCCAAAGTGCTGAGCTCCCTGTCATCAAGTCAGACTTCTATGCCTTTGCCAACATTCTCAATGTGATAGGTGCCATGGATGGAACCCACATAGCTCTCATCCCTGGATCAGTCCATGATTCCTTTGTGCTGAGGAACAGCATTGTGCCACACATGATGGGACAACTACAAGGGGACAGAGGATGGATCATAGGTAAGTGTGGCTGTGAGGGAATCTATTCCCCTCTTGGAGGAGGAGGGGGCTGTATATCCAGGCCAGCTTCCTCAGAGAGGGGATGAGAGTGATGGTGATGATGAGGAGGGGGAAGATGTATACTCCAGGAACCAACTGATCCAACTGTACTTCCAGCAACTAAGTGGTATTGTTTGATGCTGTTGCTGTCTGTGCAGCATACTGTTGGTATGCCTTATCCTCAATGGGGGTTTTGGGTCTATAGACATTGTCACTGTGACCAGGTTTGCGTTTGAAATGTGACATTATGGACAACTTGTTTGACATTTCTGTTGGCACAACCCCATGTTATGCCTGGGGTGCCATTCCTGCAATTAAGACATGAATAAATGATTTCAATGACAATTGCATGCACACTTCCATTTGATTCAACATAATGACAGGGGACATTTACATTGGTGAACAGGTGTTTTATTTGGTGTCAGGGATGCCATGGTGCTCTTTACAGTGATGAGAGTGGGCTACTGGTGGATGTCCATATTGGCTACATGGTCTCAGCGATTGTTGGCAGTGGTAATATGTCCAGCTGTTATTTACAGTTTTTGGCGTTGTTATTGCATGGTGTGGACGGTGGTTCAGTGCACACTTGGAGGATAGTTCTTGTCAGAGTCACTTCTTAGAGGGGGCCTTGGTCTTGGCAGGTGTTCCGGTGCCATATCTGGGCCTGAGGGACCATTTGGGTGCCTGGTGTTGGCCTGTACGGGTTGAGGTCCAGGTCTCCTGTGTGTCCTCAGATGGTGGCACAAGTCCAGTAGCTGCTGCTGCTGTTGTTGGCTGGGCTATATTTTGTCCTGTAGTAGGGGCTTTCTTGTCTGTGGGGGTCTCAGGCTGGGTTGGGACAAGGTGCAGCAGCGCACCTGCTATGGTGGCCATGGTGGTATTGTACAGTTTCCACTGCTCCATGGTCTCTTGGTGTTGGGCTCTCTGCAGCCTTTGACTCTCCTCCAGGGTGGCCACAATCTGGGCCAATCTGTCCTGGATATGGTGATATGCTCGCAGGACCTCAGAGATAACATCCTGGGCCGCATAATCCATCCTGTGGCCTCCCCTCTGGGCTACTGATGCCCTCCCACTGGGTCTAGCCCACTGTGCTGTGTCCACTGGCTGGGGCCATCGTCTTCCTGCCTGTTGGTAGGTTGTGACTGTGGCCTCTGTCCTTGCGTTCCACCAGTCTGCGGCCTAGATATACAGGTGTGGGTCCGGTTGCCCTGGCCTGATGTTAGTAGGTGTGTGGTAGGGGTGTCAGTGGTGTCCTGGGTGGGGCTGCTGGATGGTGACAGTCCAGGACTGTGTGAGGAGCCAGGGTATTCCTCACTGTCCAGGGGTCCCTCTCCAGTGTCCTGGGTGGTGCCTCTGTCTCCATGTGGGGCACTGCCACTCCTTGTCCTGTCCATCAGGATGGCATGGGTGGTGGTGCCTGTTGGGGGGAATGGACATGTCTGTTACAATTGCATAATAGGATGGGGTGCACATGGCTGGGCTGTTTTGTGCAGGTTTTCCACTTTTGGGCCATACACAGTGCCTTTGTGAGGTTACCATTGCATTTTGCTTAGGATGTGGAGGTGCATTGTGGGTGGTGTAGTGCCTTTGTGATTACTTGCAGGGGTAGGTGGCTGTGCACAGGGGGAGGTATGTGGGCCTGTTGGTGGAATTGTGGGCATGCAGGGTGACTGGATGTTGTGAATGTGGCCTGGGTGGGGTAGTGGTCCTGGTGGATGTTGGAGGGGTGGGGTGGTACACATATTACAGGTGTGATGGATATGGGGTAATTGTAGATGACTTACCCACGTCCATTGCTCCAGTGAGTCCAGGGAGGCCCTCAGGGTGCAGGATGACCAGTACCTTTTCCTCCCAGTCAGTGGTCGGGTGGTGCTGGTGGAGGTCCACCCCCAGTCTTCTGGACTGCAATTGCAATGTTGTGTCGGGATGCCATGGACTTCACCTTCCCACACAGGTCATTCCTTCTCTTGTGGATGTCGTCCCTCGTGCGTGGATGGTGTCCCACTGCATTGACCTTGTTGACAATGGTCTGCCATAACTCCATCTTCCTAGTGATGAGTGTGTGCTGGACCTGTGCCCCGAATAATTGTAGCTCAGCCTTCAGTATCTCATCCACCAGGGTCCGTAGCTCCCTTTCCATAAAGCCTGGGTGCTTGTGAGTGCCCTGGTGTGGGTTGTGAGTGCTGTGGATCAGGGTGAAGGTGTTGTTGTGTGGTTGGGTGTGTGATTTGTGTGTTGTGGCGTTCAGTGTCAGCTTGTAGAGTTCTCAATCTCTGTTGTCCTATTGGCGATGCAAAGGATTGTAGAGTGTGTATGTGAGTGTTTTATAGTGTTGTGGATGGTTCTCAGGTGTGTGGGTTTCAAACTTGCCAATGTGTGCAATTCTTACTGTTGGGTTCTATTGCTGGTCGTGGCGGTCTGTACCGCCAATGGTCGTTTGACTTCCACTGTTCGCTGTGGTGATTTGTACGTCATTATTCGGAGGGCAGGGAGTTTGTGTGCTTGGCGGTGGCGGGGTGGGATGTCCTGCATTTTCGTTGACAAGGTCCTGGCGGTGACTGGTGGCTGGGAAAGTTTTGACGGATTCTGATTTTTGCATCTTTATATGGTGGGTTTCTGTTCACCGCCAATGGCGGGTCTCTGTTGCCACGGCAGGGAACGGTGTTTACCGCCATGTTCATAATGACTCTCGCAGTATTTCAAGTTCTGGAGGAACACTATGTTGCCTCAGTCTGTCAGGTGAAGTCCATCTTTTCTATACAAACCATACATATTGAAGCGTAAGTTATTGTGGTATATAGTCCATGTTAGAGTCTCTGAGGAATGCAGAAACATGTTTTCTGAATTTGGCTATTTGTGAACAAAATGCACTTGACCACTTCTGTTCTGCCTTTGGCAAATGCTAGAAAAAACAGAGCATTGTGTGGGAAAGGTGCCATTTACTTTCCAAAGGTATTTTTCATTAGGATTTCTAATCCTACCCCAGTAACTGTGCTCAGGTCATTGCCACCACAGTGCACAATCATGACGTTTGGATGTTGGCAAACCCTAATGCTTTCAACCAAATGGAGCAATTGATGCCACTTTAACCCTCTCTGGCCAACCCAAGGAATTTCCACATTAGATGAACCCAGGTCCCTGTCAATGCCACTCTTTCTTGCACTCTCTCTGGCCCAAAACACAAAGCTATGACTCACAATCCACACTGAGAGCATTTTGGAAGAAAGCTGGAGTACTACACAGGACAAGGCTGCAGCTGAATGAAGCAGTTTTTAAATGAAATGCCGTTAAAATGGAGGCTACTAATTCGAATTTGAAGGAACACATTTGGTTGATTGTTGTAAATATGTTGGTGCTTAAAAGTAGGTATTGATATTGTAAGAAAAGTAGGTAGATGTCTGATTGGCTTTGTAGAAATAACAAAAAGTACTGGTGATAAGTTGATAAATTCAAACATTTAACCACACCTGTTACCTTTTGTTTAGAAGTGAGCATGTTGCTCTCAGAAACTGTTGTGAATTTGTGACCTACTGGTATCAGAGAATGTTTTTAAATTGGTTACCATGGTTACAGACCTGCAGGACCATGGAGGAGGGGAGGTAAAATGACTAGACTGCAAATGTGAAGTATCAGTGCTAGAACAATAAATGTTGAATAAGCAGTGCGTAGATGAAAATGTATACATTTATACAAAGTGGAATGTAAATGACTGAGAAAAGATAGCACAAATGATTTTTATACTCCCATGTGGATCCTCCACAAAGCTACACTTGGGCTGCACTGAGCGCAGTGGAGGATCCATAGATCCTGCCAAAACCCCTATCAAACTGGGCTTTCTTTGGAGGAGTGTTAGAAAGGGTTAAATATAGTAACCAGCCAGAAGTGGTATTACAAAAAGTAAAAAATGAAAGGGTGACTGTAATTGGTTTTGTGATTGAGTATTTCACAACAGAAGGGACTGAAGGTATTTAAAGGTCCAGCATACATGCCCCCAACTAACTACAACTAAACATAAGTATGCAATTCCTACAAAAACCAAAAGCACTGCATGCAGGTCAGAACCCCACACTGGGGTAGCCCCTTTCAGGAGCAAGAGCCCTCACGCACCCCAAGGGGTGTCATGCTTCATCATCGGACAGCTCCACATTGGGCTTGCGCTGCAATACCCAATGGGCCCCACTGGAGGGCTCTTTACCGGAGATCTTTTCTGGTTGCCGATGTGAATGGTGGGGTGCAGTAGAGGTGTGGTATTCTGAGAGTGAGTAGATTGGCGTCTCCTACTGCTCTACACCTCCAATCATTAACTCCTCATTTTCCCTACACTTCTCTTCAGGACCAAAAAAAAAAACTGAACATCTTCACATATGTTTTCTACCTCTCCGAGTATCAGGCAAATACAGCTCTGTTCATCTCTCCTAAACATAAAGCTAGAGTTTTCACATAGTAAAGTCGCCTTACTAAATTTCGGCTTTTAAAGTGATGTACAGCTAACATTCTAAAGTGCTGAAAAGTGATTCTACACACTTCCTTTGGTAGATAGGCTAGTGAATGCCCTTGTAAGTTTATATATTTTCTAACATTGCCTGGATCTTATCCTTGCAACATTACAATTTTCTGTTTCAGGCTTCTCCATGAAAATTGTCATAGGTAAGTTCTCAATTTATCAATTGATTCCTGATTAACACTGCAAATACTGCTACAATTCCATTTGTATACAAACACCTCTTTACACCTTCCTTGTACCTCTTCAGCTATCCCTTTCTCTACATTTCTAACAACTATCTCTTCTTTTTGAATGAGACTACCATCTTTAATGTCATAGCAATGACCAGTTGTCTCAATTGTCTCAATTGCAATGTTTTTCTTGTATGTATCTCTCTTCATTAAAAAGTCTCTGTACTAGACGTATGTTTCCATTCACCTTTAAGAATTTTACAAAAATTACTTTTATTAATAAGCCCTTTTCTTATTGTTCTTTTCCACATATACAATACTGTTTTGTCAAGTGTCTTCATTCTGTTCAATATTAAGATAACATGTTTCATCTTCACAGCAAATGCTTTTTCAACTATAGTCTCAAAATGTTGCTTTTGCTTAAGGGTAGCACTGCTCCTCTTCTACTTCTTCATCTTCTTTAGCAAATTGTGTATTATTCTAGTTTGAAACTTTTTCATCTTATCTCCTGAAGCTGTTTCTGTCTCCAAGTCAAACTTTCTTTTCTTACTTTTAAGAGTATGTACTCCTTGCTGTTTATCAGTTGATTTCAAAAGTCTGTTTTTACTGGACAATTTTCTTTCGTTTTGAAATTTGACATTACTCCTTAGTGCTCCTACCAGCTGTTCTTTTTTTCTTGTCCTCATTCTCCACCTTATCTGTCTTTTTACTCTCAATTCGAATTAGGTAGTATTGTTCCCTCTGTTTCTTTCTTCTTTTTCTCTTATTTTGCATTCTGATTCTTCTTTTTTAATTGCAAGTGACTATCTGCAAATCAAATAAAGGATACATTTAGTTTTACAGAAAATAGTATTAAGTTAGATACTATAACAATTAGGCCTGTCAGTGTGTTCATTAGCATGTACATGTGTGTGTCACTGACTGCAATAGTGTTTGTTGGATGTGTCAGTATATGTCTTCATTTCATTTTTTCTCTAAATTCCTGTATCAATGTGTGCATGCATGTGTCAATGTCTATACCAGCATTTCCTTCCTTTCGTCACTACTAACATTGATATGCTACTGCATGAGTGTATACCTCGGTTGCTCAGTGTATGCATAACTGTATGTTTAGGTGTGTTATTGAATGTGTTAGTGATTGGGGGGTTTGAGTGCCGGCACTGATGTATGCCTGGGTATGTCAGTGTATGCATCAGTATGTGCCTGAATGTATCACTGAAAGCATCAGTGTCTGCCTGGGTGTGTTTCTGTATGAATCAGTGTGTGCTTGGGTATGTCAGTGTGTTTGTAAGTGTGTGAATTGCTATGGCAGTTTATGCATGAGTATGTGTTTTGGTATGTTAGTGTATATATTAGTGTGTAGCTGGGTGTGTACATGTGTGTATGAGTTTGTGACTGGGTGTGTTAGTGTATGCATCAGTTATATACCTGGGTATCTTAGTGTATACATATGTGTGTGCTTGGATGTGTTATGTTATGCATTAGTGTCTCCCTGGATCTGTTAGTCTATATGTCACTTTATACCTGTATTGTAGAGTATTCATAAGTATCTGCCTGGGTGTGTCATTGTCTGTATCATGCATGTAAGTGATTGTACATCTAACTTTCTGGCTGTGTTGGTGGGAATTAGGGTATGTGACTGTGTGTGTCAATATATCTGATACTGTGGATGCATAGCTATTGTCTTGGTGTGTGTATGAATGTATAACTGTCTCTTTCACTGTCTGACCGGGTCTGTGAGTAGCTGTATGCTTTTGAAAATAGGTATCTGAGTAGCAGTATGGGAGGGAGACTGGATGTATACTTGGGCGTAGGGTTCTGCAAGTGCACACGTAACTCAGAGAATCTCAAAAGGACATGTCAAACCTTTTAAACAGTGCCACTATTTGACTAAATATGTCAGTGAGGATATCAGTCGCTTTATGGGTGTGCCACCAGATGTTTAACTAAGTGTGCCGGTATAAGACTGGCTCTTTTAGTAACTCTATGGGTTTCTAAACATTTATATAGGTGTACTTATTTCCTGGTGTTAGTGAGTACCGGGGTGTGTAATGTGTGTCTTCCTTGTTGTTATTGTCTGTATCTTGTATGTAAGTGACTGTATATCTTACTTGCTGGCTCCGTTGGTGTGTGTTGGACCTGGCCATTTTTGCAGGGTTACCCCCCAACTTTTTGCCTCCTTCCTCCTGTTTTTCCTGACCTGCTTATGTTGGCTTTAGAACTCTGAGCACTTTACCACTGCTAACCAGTGCTAAAGGGAATATGCTCTCTGTGTAAATTGTGCTGTTGATTGGTTTTTCCATGATTGGCATAATTGATTTACTGGTAAGTCACTAGTAAAGTGCACTAGAGGTGCTCAGGGCCTGTAAATCAAATGCTACTAGTGGGCCTGCAGCACTGCTTGTGCCACCCACATAAGTAGCCCTGTAATCATGTCTCAGACCTGCCACTGCAGTGTCTGTGTGTGCAGTTATGAACTGTAAATCCAACTTGGCAAGTGTCCCCACTTGCAAGGCCTAACCCTTTCCTTTTCCTACAAATAAGAAACCCCAAAAGTAGGCCCTAGGTAGCCTCATGAGCAGGGTGCAGTGTATGGTTAAGGTAGGACATATACTAATGTGTTTTACATGTCTGACAGTGAAATACTGCCAAATTTTGTTTTCACTGTTGCAAGGCCTATATTTCTCATAGGATAACCTGGTGGCTGCCTTTAAATATGATTAACGCGTAGATTCCCTTTCGGGGCAGATAGACATGTGGAGTTTGGGACCTCTGAACTCACAATTTAAAAATACATCTTTCATTAAAGTTGGTTTTAAGTTTGTGTGTTTGAAAAAGCCACTTTTAGAAAGTGGGCATTTTTGTGACTCTGCCTGTTTGTGGATTCTCTTTCTGGGTTAGTTTGACAATTGGGCTGTTTGCACCTCTCTCCAGACAGTGGCACAAAGGGTGCTGGGTTGTAGCCTGCATATTCTAATGAGCCATCTGTGCTAGGAGGGAGGGGAGGAGTGGTCACTCGCACCTGGAAGGGCTGTGCCTGCCCTCACACAATGCAGTCTCCAGCCCCCTGGTGTGTGTCTGAGGCCTTGCCTGGGCAAGGCAGAATTTCACAAACAAGTGAGCCTTTCATTGAAGTAAGCCTACTTCAAAGGCCAAAATGGGTATAAGAAGAGGACCCAAAACCACAGACTTTAGACACTTCTTGGGGTAGACACTCTACCTCACAGACACTTCTGGACAAGAAACCTGCTGGTGAAGAATCCGTGAACCAGAGCTGCCAAGGGGAACTGCCTGGCTTTCCAAAGGGCTCACTGGCACTGCTTTTCTGAGAAGGACTGCTGCCTTGCTGTTGCCCTGCTGTATTGCTGATCTCTGGCTGTGCTGAGAAGTGCTCTCCAAGGGCTTGGATAGAGCTTGCCTCCTGTTCCCTGAAGTTCCCAGGACCAAAAAGACTTCACTCCTGCAACTAGACTCCTTGTGCAGCAAATATTTGATGCACAGCCTGCTAAAAACGACGCACAGCTTGCCCCGTGATGAGAAATCCATTGCACGCTGAACCGAAACGACGCAGCCCGACTTCACAAGGAGAAGATCAATGCAGCACCTGCGTTGCCACCGTATGTGTCTGGACACACACAGTAATACAGTGAAAACACTACAAAATGGAGACCACATCAGTTTAGAACAATAGGCAACATTTCTGTCAATCAAACAAGCTCAAAATGACAAAAATCCAACATACACAAGGAAAGTTATGAATATTTAAAGTAAAAAGAGTCTTACTCCATAGAAAAGAATGGAAACGTTGTTTTTAAACAAAGTACCTGGTTTGCGTCAAAAATAAAGCTGCGAGGGTGAACGTGCGTCAGAAAAGTCAGCGATTCACCGATTCCTTGCTCCTTTGCCGGTCAGGTAGGCGATGCATCATTTTTCTCTCTAAAGAGAGTGATGCGTTGATTTCCAGACAGGGCACCTCAGATCCACGCAGGTTCACCATGATTTTGAGGCCCAGCAATGATGCTTGTGAAATCCGGCTGCACGGTGATGGAAAACTGTGCTGCTTGGGGTTTGCGTCATTTTCTGTAGCCGCAAGATGTGGTTGGGTCATTTCTCCAGCCACGATGCAAGTGACGCATCGATTTCCCAGCCCCAATGCAGGTGGTACATCAGTTTCAGCCCCAAGGCGGATGATGTGTCATTTTTACAGATGCATTGCAGGTGGTGCATCAAACGTTTCCCCGCGCAGCTTCGTATGCGTGGATCTCAGTCCTTGTTCTACCAGCCTCACCTTTCAAAAGCCCAGGGACTGGATAGGGCATCACTTGGCAGGGCAGGAGCCTCAGCAGATAGTTCAGGTGCTGGCAGAGGAAGTCTTTGGTGGCTCGGAGACTTCAAAACAGGAGGCAAGCTCAATCCAGGCCCTTGGAAATTCTTCGCAGGCAAGAAAATAAAACATAGTCCAGTCTTGTCCCCTTCCTCAGGCAGAACCAGCAACTGCAGGATAGCCCAACAAAGCACAGGCATAGGCAGGGGCTGCAGTTCTCCTCAGTTCTTCTCCTTGGCAGAGGTTCCTCTTGGTTCCAGAAATAAATCTGAAAATCTGGGGTTTTGGGTCCACTACTTACACCACTTTCTGCCTTTGAAGCAGGCACACTTCAAATGAAAGTCTCTGTTGTGTACAAGATCCTGCCTTGCCAGGCCTCGCCCCAGACACACACCTGCGGGTTGGAGACTGCATTGTGGGAGGGCTGGCACAGCCCTTTCAGGTGTAGGTGGCCACTCCTCCCTCCACTCTAGCACATCAGGATATGCAGGCTACATCCAGCTCCCTTTGTGTCACTGTCTAGTGGAGATTCACAAACATCCCAACTGTCAGTCTGACCCAGAAAGGGAATACAGAAGCAGACGGAGTCACAGAATGGTTTAAGCAAGAAACTAAATTTCTCTATCTGCCCCCGAAGGGAAACTGCACTTAAAAGTTATTTAAAGGCAGCCCCCACATTAACCTATGAGAGAGATAGGCTTTGCAATAGTATTTCACTGTTAGGGTATGTGAAGCACCTCAGTAAATGTCCCACCTTTAACATACACTGCACTTTGCCCATGGGGCTACCTAGGGCATACCTTAGGGATGCCTTACATGTATAAAAAGGGAAGGTTTGGACCTGGCAAGTGGTTACACTTGCTAGGTCGAATTGGCAGTTTAAAACTACACACTAAGATACTGCAGTGGCAGGTGTGAGCCATGTTTACAGGGCTACCCATGTGAGTGGCACAATCAGTAATGCAGCCCCACTTGTAGCATTTGACCTATTGGTCCTGGGCACCTCTAGTACACTTATACCTTGATGCACTTCACTTATTGGGGCGATAGAACATGGACCATGACCCGCAACAGCAGGGACATGTTCCAGTTCTATACCTTCCTGAACCCAGTTGGATCCCTCAGTCCATACTCTCAGGGCACACTAAGCTAACCCATGAGGAACCCTTCTCCTCACCTGTGGATACCATCTGTGCAGCATCTAACCTTACTTTGCTCACAAATGTATCCCAGTGGGCAGACAGTACTATCATGTCTAACACAGTGGTGTGGGCCACTCATCCCCTGGGGAGTGACTTCTGCCTCCCCAGGGGCAACTCTGTCTACCAGGACAGCAAGTCACAGTGGCCACTGACAGTTGTCAGGGATGAGAGCCAAGTGCCAGGCCTTTCAGGACTCCCCAATAACTGTGACTGTGGAGAGTGAGGGACATTAGCCCCTGGTGCCTGGCACCCTTTGTCCACTCTCCATTCTACCAGGTCTGGGCTGGTAGCCTGACACTGGTCCTCTCCTCTGGGGCTCTGTACCATCCCCCTTGAATCGGCACCCTCAGAGTCCACAATTGTCAGAATTAGTCCTGCACAATTCTCCCACCAGTGCAGGGATGGTAACCTGCCACTGGTCCCCCTGTCCAGGGTCTGCACCCTTAGGCTGGGTAGGAATCAGGGGCAAGGCAGCCCTCCCCCTCTTTGTAAGGCTCTACACCCTCCCTCCCTGAGCAGTACCGCCAGAAGACAACATTGTAGGGGCACTATTAGCAGTTGCCCCTCCCTTCAGGTCAGTGGGGGGACACCCTGAACCTGGCCCTTCATCCCAGGGTCTCTACCCTTGAATTCAACCAGGGTCAGGGGTGAGTCTTTCCCTCCCCTGCCCCTACTCCTAGGGATCTGCACCCCACTGCAATGGAGAGTACCCCTTGAAGTCACACTGGGGGGGGTGATTCGGCAAACCACCCCCCAATCATATCAAAGTTCACCCAATGCACCTGACCCTCCAGCCTAGGGTCTGTACCCTCAGACTGGACCACTGCCTGGCAATCCATGACTTCCATAGGAGCACACTTGCCCACCACAACGGAAACACCTTCCCTAAGGGTTGCACTAGAGTCTGGCTGGCCCAGGTCTCTTGACCTCTGCCCATCTGGCAGAGGCTGGATCCCCCAGCTCAGGATTAGTATCACCGAGGTCATTCCTGGGGGCTCTGACCTCAGAGCTGACCCCTGACCCTCCTGCTTCTCCACTGGGTGCCGCAACTCCCTCTCAACCCTCTGTCTGGACTTCTGTACCCCTTATTAGGAATGGTACTGCCAGATACCAGAACTGGTGGGACGCAGGCAACAGCCGCCTCCCAAGTTCTCCTGACACTATGGGGTCCGTCTCGGCAGATGGCCCTATGGTAAAGGCTAGACAACCCTCCTGGTGTTTACTCATGGAACCCTCCAGGTTCTGGGACTGGTTCTTGGGTATCATGGGACTCAGCCCACCCCTATTCCCTCTCCTCTGAGACTGGACATGGGATCCCTCACTGATCCTACTACACTGGGACATACCTGGGACACTGCAAGCCTTCCCTACCGCACCTGGTTGGGAAATACCTAAGCTACTCCCTTCAGGAGCACCCCCAAATGCCTCTTCAGACATTCTGACACTCACCCAGAGGTCTGCCTCCAGTGCAAGCTCCCTCGGGTCAGAGAACTCACATTCCTCATGGTGTTGGCGTAGCTCTGGAAAACAAGGACTAGACATATGCTCTCCAGCAATCACATCACACAGCCCCTCACATGAGTTAACCAAACTACTCTTCACCCAACCATCCAGTACCTCAGCCTTGAAGAAGTACCCCATATCACCCTCCTGAGACTGGTGAGACAGTACCTGACTGTCCCTGACTCTCAAACCATACTCTTCTGGGTGTCTCCACACTCCAAAACCAGGACCTTTACCTGGGACAACCCCGCTCCCTGTCACTCTCACCTAGAGCCAGTAGAGTGTCCTTCCCATTACAAGGAATATGCCTCCCCATGCCAGTTCCCCAATTCACCTCAGAGATCCTGCGCACCACTGAAGCTACCTCATACCCCTGAACCTCCTGGTGTATGCGAACCCCCTCCTTCAAGTTGGGCACTTGTTCAGTACTGGACATAAGACTTTTGCTATCACCATCTGAATGGGACTCAGCCCTCATGGCTTCAGCTCTTCACATCTCAGTTCATGAGCTACAAACATTTATTTTTCCTTGGCTAAGGCTCTCTCTGCCTCAGCTCTCTTGAGCTGTTCATCCAGCTCTCTCATCCACTGCTCCTGAGCTAGGAGCCATCCCTCTCTCTCTGGTTGCCTTTCAGGGCCACTGCCCTCCCCATCATGGTAGCCCTCCTCCTCAGGATCATCCAGTATGGTTGCTTCCCGCATGCACTTTAGCACTGGTTAGCAGTGGTAAAGTGCCCAGAGTCCTAAAGCCAACGAAAACTTGTCAGAGAAAATAGGAGGAAGGAGACAAAAAGTTTGGGGATGACCCTGCAAAAAGGGCCAGGTCCAGCATGCGCCATCCTGAAAGACAATGATGACAAAGTACTTCTAGGAGATTTCTGCAGAAAAGTCTCTAACCAAGAAGTTGTACAGGTTCAGATTGAAAATGCTTTCCCATAGAGGGATAAGTTCCAATGAGTGCTGTGACAGGTTGAGCTCAGCCTGTTTGTACTCAAGGTCCAGGGGAATCGTTGGGTCAGTTCAGGAAATTCAGTACCCAGGAAGGTTTGATCCAGAGAGTGCAGATAATGTAAAAACAAATATGTTAGGGCCTTATTTACAAAGATTTGGCATCGGGCAGCACTGCAAGCCTTTTTGCTGCTCTGCCCTATGCCAAATAAAAAGGGCAGGGATGCACTGTATCAATGAGATTAGTGCATTCCTGTCCTTTCAGCCAGCGCTGGCACAGAAATAGATGCAAGCACGAACACAGGCACCTTTGCACCATGGTGCAAGGATGTCTGTATTGTTGGCAGGATTGTCTTGTGCAGTAAGGGACACCTTCCTGCACAAAAACAATCCATGGAGGCATTTTCCTCATTCAATGTGTGCTGCAGAATGCTGCACATTTGGAAAGAGGGAAAAATAAGGAGAAATTAAAACACGCCAACCCTGGGAAGGTGTAATTTGTTGGCGCTACCCTGAGTTTATGTGATTTTGTAAATCTGGGGCAGAGTCAAACTCCATGGGTGTTGTGTGAGAACACTCACTGGAACACCCATGGAATGCCTCCTTGAAGCAGAGCGAGGCAATGCAGCACTTTGGGCTGCCTTGCCTTACTCCATATCCATGAGGCCATTCAAAGCCACGAAGGGTGGCTTTGTGTCGCCTCATAGATATGATTGACAGTCCTGCAACACCGGAGCGTCTAAAAAAAGTGATATTCTGGTGACTCTGAACTCTTGTAAAGAAGCTCCTTACTATTCCAGAAGAAGTCTACACCTCAAAAACATGTGTCTTTACAAAACCCTGCAACACCAAAAGTACAGAAACAATGTAACAGAAAAAGTAGATGAGAGGCAATGTGCTGTACTTGATTGTGAAGGTTGTTTGATTCAACATACAAAAGTTAGTTTAATAAACCAAAACTCCTGAGAAAAAAGGGTGCCACTACTTAGCACTTCTGAAACTGATCAAGCCTTGGCATTCTGAAATGGAGTTACTTGGACAACATGACTTCTAAGAAGATTCTTTCAATGCTGTAAAAGGCAGCATTGAGTGTGTAGTCTTTCCCAGCTACCTGAAAATGTTAAATGATGAGGATGAACATGGGGAAATAATTGCTACTGAGATAACAAAGAACAGTTCACAAAGCAGTCAAAGTTCAGGACCTCTAAGTCAACATCCTCTTGGACAGCCAATAATTGAAAATGAAGCTGCCATAGCCATGAATGAGGTGGAGCTGGCAATGCAACAAGCAAGGGAAGAAACAGTTGATTTGAAACATTTAGTTGGACAACTGACTAGCGAGTAGAAAGAAATATATGTAGAAGTAAAAGAAAAAATAGAGCATGAATTCCTCCACTAAAATAATGAATCTAAACATTCAGCATTCAAGCCAATTCTATTAAACGTCAGCGGTCAAGCTGGCACTGGGGAAAGCTTCTTAATTCAAGTTCTCACTGCTTACCTAGAGAAGGACTACAGGCTCTGTTTTTTCCTGTGTAGTAACAGCATCAACTGGATTAGCTGAATACAACAGTAAAGGAATACATCAACTACGTATGCTACCTGTAGAACATGACAATAACAATAACATGACAATAAAAGGTTATCAGGTGAAGCTTGTCATGACGTTTCCAGAATAAAAAAAAAACTGTAACTTTTAATCATTGATGAAGTGAGCATGGTGTAAAACCTAATGCTCACCTTTATCCGCTTGAGAATACAACAGATACTTAAAACCGAGGCCCAGATTTATGTTAAAGTGGAGCAGTGCGATGCTGCACCAAAAATAGTAGCGCACCGCTGCACCACTTTAGAAACACAGAGGTGCACCGTATTTAGAGGAATACGACACATCCCTCAGTTTGCCTCTGCCCTGGCGCTGAATTAAGCTGCCTTGCGCCAACACAGGACTGCTTGCACCATAGTTCAAGGGTTTCTGCATTTAGGGCATATTTTGTTTATGTGCAGAAAGGAGTCCAGTGGCGCTAACCTCTGCTCCATATTTACAAGGAGGTGTTATGCTACTTTTTGTGGTGTTTCCTTGTAAATATGGGCCCCTCCAACGCAGTTATCTGTGTCAGAGGGGCGTGCAATGGGTGTTGCTGTGGGTGTGCCTCCGCAACACCCATTGCATTTTGACGCTGCCTCAGATTTACAAGATTTAATAAGCCTGAGGCAGCACCAAAATTTAAGGTAAAACAAGGAAGAATGCTTTTATTTCTCTTAGTGTTTTGCTCATAGAAAGAGCAAAATGCCAGAAATGATTGTTTATTTGCGGGAAGGTGTCCCTTCCTGCACATAAACAATCATTTGAAAATGTAGCTTTGGCACTTGAGTGTATGCTGCATTCTGCAGCACACACAGAAGTGACAAAGCACCATTTGTGATTGTTTATGTGCAGGAAGGGACACCTTCCCGTACATAAACAATCACACCCCTTAACGCAGACATCATTGCACAATGGTGCAAGGATGCCTGCGTTGGCGCTGGCAGCTAAATTTAGCGCCAGTGCAGGGGACAACACAGGGGTGCGCCATATTCACTTAAATACGTGCATCCCTGCATTGGGAAAATGACAGAGCGCGGCGCTGCCAATTTTGGCGCAGCATCATGCTCTGTCATTTTCCCATAAATATGGCGTCGGTTTCCATAGCTCTCTGGAATGAGGCACACTGTCTAGTACATAATGACTTGTAGTTGCACCGGGATCCCTGGTCACAAACTTCAACACAAGTTCAGTTGTGCCATACGAGGGCAAGTGCAACACACCTCAGGCTGTACCCCCTCCTGCAAGGGTTGCAACCAATGAACAGGGCACCGCATACAATGATCATGCAGACAAGGCTCACATGAGAGAAATGTGACACACTCAACGATAGCAGCCCCTATGGGGTCCTGCACCAGGTGATTCTGCTCACACCAGCAAGACATTTCTCCCCCACTCTGAAGGGTCACTCACTTGAAGTGTGGACAGCCCTTAGCAATCTTCGCACTAGGCAATTCCAGTCTCCAAATACAATACTTTGGCCACTCAAATGCCGCTGCTGCCATATGAAGTCCAGCATACAATGTAGACGCAACAGAGGGCAGCGTTCTCCAGTTATTAATGGTCATCAATGTAAGCCCCTCTCAGGAGGTCTTTAATGTCCCAAAGACCTCCTCAGAGAACAGGGGGCAAGCCCACCCGCCCTTGGAGAGTTTCCCTTCAGGATGCTATAGCAGCAAGAAATCAGCCCTAGGCCAGTCTCTAAGCAGGAAGGAGAGCACAGATGCCATCCTCTGACAGTTATCCTCCTGGACACAATATATTCCTCTTGTAGTGTGCCCACATGGTCCAGCAGCTCTGGTCCTGCATTGCCATAAAGGTTACTCTGCCTTGCAGACGTTGAGTACCCCTAGTTATACTAGATGGCTCCTTTGAAATTGGGGAGGCTCAAATTTTTCTCCTTTGAACCACAGATGTCTCCCCCAAATGTCCTCCCTGTCGGCCCTGAGGCTCTGGAATGTAGATCTTTATTTCTAGTGGGGGCCATGCTGTGGCTTTAAGAGCCCAAGTGACAAAACCCTCTCCCCCCAATCTATCTATCCAGGCCCCAAATAGAAGGGATATGTTGTTCTTGATGACCCAGTTTTAGAGCAGTCACCTGGGGAAAGCACAGATGTGTTCTACTCCCTTGACCTGTAGAATGAAGCCTAAGTTACAAGGCACCAGAACCATTTCTGCACCTATAAATTCCCACTTTCTAGAAGTGTCATTGCCAGGGCATCGATGAAAAAACCACCTTTACCATCCAAAGAGTTTATCATTTCAAATTCAATGATACCAAACATCATAAGGCAGCTTCCCTGCAACTCACTATTGCAGCCAGAATAATAAGACTGATTCTCTCATATTTCCTATGGGTAGAGCAGCACTTGTAGGTAGTGCAAGCACGCATAGGTGTTCAGTACTCCCTAGGCATATATGCCCTGGTGCCCACCCATGCTCGCTGCGGCATGTGGGACACTTTTGTTAAATGCACCACAAAGTTGCAAGCACATCAATATCAGGCTCAGTTTCTATCTCAGATTACCTGTGCACAAATGTGCATACCCTGGCAAGTAATGCCATCTTCAGTACCACTATAGGAAAACCACCAGGGTGCAAATTGCACACCCAGGCAAGTGTTACTAGTCACCTCTCACACATGGCAACACCCTTGCGCAGGTAGGCACACACTGACAAGTTGTGCCGGACTCATTTAAGCGTATGTCACCCTGGTGCAAGGAGGTACCTCGAGGCCAGCAATGCCAAGCCCCCCCATATATCTGAGCTTCCACATGCACATGGGCACACAGAGGCCCCCTGAGCGTGGTTCACGGTCTGATCTGGCACCCCTTGACAAGGGCCCCCTATTGGCAAGTTGTGTCAGGCACAATGTACATGAAATTCCCCATTGTGCAAGTGTGCACCCACTGGCCTGGTATGCCAGGCTCAGTACCTCTGAAGGCCCAATGCACACACACTTCCCTACTTGCAATACAGATGGACAGGGCCCATGGCCCACGGCCACTTGTAGAGGTCCGGCCTACCTTTATGTATGTGTCGAACCCCCTCTTTAGGTGGGGGACACCCACATGGGGTTGCTCCCCCACCCAAATAAGGTACATCTTCCTATCCCTGCCTTGCCCTCCATACACCACCAGCCCCACCATCGGGGCCCTCCGAAGAAGGTGTAGGGCATCTCAGAGGTGGCCCCCAATTGGGACAGCCATCCTGAGCACAAGAGTGCTAGCAACCCAACAGGCATCTTCTATAAACCTGGGACATGGTTGACGAGGTCTTCTAGGGAGTGGCAAGCCCAGTGCACATTACCCTAGTAGCCAGGGCCCCACCCACTCTGGGTATGTGGTATATCTGTTTCAAAGTGCCCTCCTGGATACATCTCCTCTACCATATCTATACCCACCCCTTTCTATAATAGGTAGGACGGTCTTGCCCACTGATACCTCTGCCAGAAAGTGAGGAAGTCCCAGACAGAGTCCTAAGGTCACTCACAGAGAGTCAGGAAAGACTGGGAGAAAAGAGCACAACATTTCAGGAAAATTCCCTCAGCAGAGTCATGTCCAACAACTTAACTCTACCAGACTGTGTAACTGGCAATTTTGACAAGTTGTTTAAAGAAGCATCACAGTACCAGTACAAATTGTCAATCATATCTTCTATCAACTTTGAATATAAGAATAACTAATAAGTATATCATCCTCATGCTACAGTGATACACAGCAGATGCAAGTAAATTAGAAGCTCACATTTAAAGCTGTACATATTTCTATTGCTGGTAAAACATATACCTGTATATCTATTAAACTACCACATTCCTACCTTCTGTTCTTGAACCGACATTCTAAGGAGGATTACTACTAAATAAAATGAAAAAGTACATTTGTGGGACTTCTAATATAATGAGTTAAGGCATCGTACAGCCTACCAAGGGTGATGTCTACCAAAGAGATTCCAAATACTGATATGCACTTACCCCTGTAACAAAAGAACAGATATCACTAAGTGGAAACAGACATCACAAACATCACAAACTAAAAACTAGGATAAACAAGTATTTCATGGAGAAACCAATATTGCTTGAGTTATTAAAGCTAAACTTATTTCTGGAACAACATCACAATCAAATAGATATTGAAACAAGAGCTATGAAATTATAAAAAAGTATTAGAATTGGAACACTAATATACTCTAATCCTAGTTGATGGATATTAGACTTGGCATCCTTGGCGTGGCCTCCACTAACTTTTTGCCTCTCTTCTGCAGGTTGTTGATGTGTGCTGGACTCTGTTTTTGCTGTTTTTGATACTCTGGGCACTTTACCACCACTATCCAGTGCTAAAGTGCAAGTGCTCCTATGTAAAATGTATATGCTATTGACTTTCCTTGATTGGCATGTTTGACTTTACTAGTAAGTCCCTAGTACAGTGCACTAAAGGTGCCCAGAGCCTGTAAACCAAATGCTACTAGTGGGCCTGCAGCACTGATTGTGCCACCCCCATAAGTAGCCCTGTAAACATGTCTCAGACCTGCCACTGCAGTATCTGTGTGTGCAGTCCTGCACTGCCAATTTGACTTGGCAAGTGTACACATTTGCCAGGCCTAAACCTTCCCTTTTTATACATGTAAGGCACCCCTAAGGTAAGCCATTGGTAGCCCCACTGCAGGGTGCAGTGTATGCTAAAGGTGGGATATGTATTATGTGTTTTACATGTCCTGACTGAAATACTGCAAAATTCCATTTTCACTGTTGCAAGGCCTATCTCTCTCATAGGTTAACTTGGGGGCTGCCTTGAAATGTCATTAAAGCACAGATACCCTTTGGGAGCAGATAGAGTTGAGCTCACAATTTAGAAATACATCTTTTATTGAAGTTGTTTTTTAGATTGTGTGTTCGAAAATGCCACTTTTAGAAAGTAAGCATTTTCTTGCTTAAACCATTGTGTGGCTCTTCCTGTTTGTGGATTCCCTGTCTGGGTCAGTTTGACAGTTGAGCTGTTTGCACCTCCCTCTAGACAGTTACACAAAGGGGGCTGGGGTGTAGCCCGCTTATCCTGATGAGCCATCTGTGCTAGAGGTGAGGGGACGAGTAGTCATTCACTCTGAATAGGCTGTGCCTGCCCTCACACAATCCAGTCTCCAACCTCCTGGTGTGTGGCTAGGGCCTGGACAAGAAAGGAGCTTGCAGACACTTGGGACTTTGCTTTGAAGTTTGCCAACTTCAAAGGCATAAAGGGGTATAAGTATTGGACCCAAACTTCAGACTTTAGATTACTTCAAGGATTCAAGAGGAACCTTTGCCTGGAGAAGAGCTGAGAAGTGCTGCCCTCGCCTGTGACTAGGTGTGTTGGGCTAGTCTGCAGTTGCTGCTTCTACCTGTGCAAGGGGACAAAGACTGGACTTTGCTGTGCATTCCTGCTTGAGAAGTGACTCCAAGGGCTTGGAGTAGACCTTGCCTCCTGTTTTGAAGCCTCAGGGACAGCAAAGGCTTCACCAACCAGACCTGTGTCTACTTACTGTGGACTCTAGCTTGCCAGAGGGTGCCATTCCAGTTCCTGGACCCCTGGAAGTGAATTCCTGGAGACAAAACAATATAACGACACTGGACGAGGCCATGAGACTTTGCAAAGGACGCCGCTGTCCGGAACTACGATGCTGCTTGCCCCGAGGCTGTAGACCTCACTGAGTGCGACGAATCCGATGACCCTGTGAGCTGATCCCGCTACTCCGGAACTGCGATGCTTCCTGCCTCGAGGCTGTGGACCTCGTAGAAGTCGGATGGCCCTGTAGGCCTCGCGACGCTGCAGACGCTGTTTCCACCCGACTTCGCTGACACCGGAGTGTCGTAAGGCCAACGTCCAAGATGACCCGATACCATCACAGCGCCTGTGGCTCTGTGATATTATCTCGACCCCGTGAGGTTGCCCCGCAGCATCATGACTCCATCGGACTTCGCATCTGCCAGAACCAAGGGACCAACTTCGCATCTGATGTTGCCTCACCTCCACTGCCCTGTAGTGATGACCCGACGCAGCTGCCCGATGCCGCTGTCTTCCTGCCCTGTGGCACCAGAACCAACACCGCATCAGACCCACTGAAGCTGCTCTCCCCGACTCCGTGCACCGGCCTGTTTTCTACTTGTTTCTTAAGGTACTGTACCTGGGAGTCAAACGACTCCGTAAACGGCTCCATTGGCATCGCATTTTAGGAAACGACTCCGTCACCACGCCTCATAATACCAACTTGCAGCATTTGTGCCTCACTGCATTGTTCTAATACTTTTAAGTGCTAAAGTCATTTTATTAGCTGCATATTGTGGATTTTTATCATATTTGGTCTTGTTTATCTAGATAAAATATTTACTATTTTTCTAAACCTGTGTTGTGTCATTTTGTAGTGGTTCACTGTAATACTGTGTCTGTTTGTATAAATACTTAACACGTTGTCTCTGACTTAAGCCTGCCTGCTCATGGCAAGCTACCAAGGGGGTGAGTGGGGGTTAACTGAGTGTGATTCTCCTTTACCACTGTTTAATAATGAGTCTCTATACAACACATCATTTATGGTGTAAAAGTATGGAAGTGGAGAACAGTGAAAAAGGGAAAATAAAATGTTTAAATTATAAGTCTGATTGCTTCACAGTGATACCAATTTGTTGTGCTTTATTATTAACACATTTTTCAATGCAGAATGTGAAACTGTAATGATCAAATTTATACATTGAAAGTTTAACTTCTATTTATGTTTTCTCTCTTATTACACAGAATAATGGACCCATTTATTGCAGTAATGTAGGTAACTAATGATGCCTTTCTTCATCCATAGACCATCTATGAATATACACACGCAGACATTGGTACTTAGAATGATACACTAATGCAGTCTCATGAAAATACTGATATATCCACATGCATACTTGTACATGCACTAACTCATTCAAGCACACACTCATGCTTATACTGCCACACTTAGGCACAAACTGGTAGCTACACTAACACACCCAATTAAACAGTCATGCGTACACTGACATACTCAGGCACATGCTGAAGCAAATACTGACACACCCAGGGACACATTGATACATACACTCATAAGCCCAGGCACCCAGTAATGCATACAATAGCACACCCAGACACACACAGAAAAACACTGATTCACACAGTGACGAACTCAGGTATCCATTGACACATATACTAACATGCCCATGCTCACATTGATCCAGACACACACATATACCTATGCTGGTACACCCAGGCACACTCTCATACATACACTGACATACCCAAGCATACACTTATAAACCCGGCACACACTGACACATACACTAACACATCCAGACACACTTAAAACATACATTAACATACCCAGACACTCACTGATACAAACACTCACAAACAAGGCGTAGGCAATTCTACACAAAATGGCTATTGTGTAGAACATCAGCCTTCATAAAATGCATCCACATATTCCTGATAAATGCTTTCGTGGCTCAAGGGATGAGGCAGACAGTTGGTCTCATATTATGCGGGGCTCTTTAAAAAAAAGGCGATAGTCGGAAGAAATCACAAAGTATTGTTCTTGTACGTTTGGTGTGGAGCAGCCTCTTGATGTTCAGATAGAGGTGCTCGGATATTCATCCAAAATTACCATCAGTTCCCTGCAAGAAAAATGCCACTTTATTATTGCCTTAATAGCCAAATCGTTATGTCTTCAAAACTGGTGCACGGAAACAGTTCGACATTTCAAAAATGGAGGTCTAAATTGGGAAAAATTAAGAAGCTTGAAAAGAAATTTGTTTTAAGATCCGCACCCTATGATAGATTTTTGAACTTGTGGGAGGGTCTCGGGTGAGGACGCCAAATCTCAAATTAGATATTTCTCTATTAGCAACAAACAGAGTATAATGGGCTGTTTGCAATGATATATCTTCAAGGCTGTGATGTGATTCTTTTCATGGAGACCGATGAGTATCGCATTTTTGATTGTAATGTATGTGAAATTATAATAGCTTGATTTTCTTTGAATTAACATTTGAATGTATTGTTTATTGAACTCTCTCAATAAAAGAGTAAAAAAAGCAAAAAGTTTAGCAGCCCTGGGAAATGAGATCCCCAGGGCCTTTAGCGGCTCGAGGAATTGAGTCTCGTAGCCACCATCATCCATCAGAATGAGTTCTTGGGGCCAAAAGCAAGCCAGGGAGGGGGGCTGCAAGCAGCCCTCCCCCTCAAAAATACATCATGCCATGGGGGATGGGGTCAGCAAACTGAAAACGGCCCAAGGAAGAGGGAAGCATGGCCCCTCCCTCTAAAAAATACTTCAGGCCCTGGGAGATGCGGTCTTGGTGGCCAGAAACAGACTGGGAAGCGTAGGCTATACACACCTGTCCCTAACAAATAAAAAAAATCATTCCCCCCGGCCCTAGCTCACCCCGGGTGGATTGTAAAAGACGCACAGGAGACCACACTTCTTTTTTTAAACTGTTGCCATGGTTTTTGTGGATCGTTTGTGAATGTGCAGCAACATTTTCTTTTAAAGTTTTTGGTCCCAGGCGGGTTCCTTCTGCAACCCCACCACCAGGCCTAAGCAGTGAGAGTATCTGTACCCTGCCCCCTTGAGTCTCTTTTTCAATTTCTTTAGGGTTCCGGAACGATTCCAGAGCCTTAAGATGGCTGCCACCACTTCTTAGTTGAGGAGATGGCAGTCAATCAGATTTCACTTTGAGATCTGCTGGCCCTACAAATTCTCTGTGTCATGAAATATACAATTATTGGAATCCATAGTTCTCCAAAACTACTGCACTGATTTACACCAAAACACCAAAAGCATTCTTTCTTGACTAGGGTCTAGCTTTCTGTCACATTTGGTGTAAATCGGTTCAGTGGTTTGGGCTTTACTGGTGGCTAAAGTTTCTTTGAAAAATGAATGTGGAAAACATATGATGGTACTCCCCTTTTTTTTCTCGGGCCCCGCGTGACAGATCAGCCCAAAACTTTCCATGCATCAACTAGGCAAAAACTATCTTTTCTTTTTGAAAAGTATTGGCTACTGTTGGCAGTCCTCAGTAGGTTGTTATATTTATGAACATGTTTCCATAGGAAAACATTTTTTTGACTTGCCTATATCTTTGGCACAGTGTGACAGATCTTCACAAAGTTTTCCAAAAAAAACTGTGCTGGTAATTCTTGTCGTGCATGAAAGTTTTCGGTGTGATCCATCATGCGGGGGATAAGAAAAAGGGCGTAAAAAAGTGTGTTTCCCATGTTAATTCCCTTATGTGTTTTGAACACAACTACAGCCCAAACTGCTGGACGAAATTACACCGAATTTGGCAGAAAGCTAGATTTTGTTCTGCAGATTGTGCTTGTTGGTGTAAATCCATTAAGCAGCTGTCAAGATATTAAAGGGAAAAGAATTTGTATATCTAAGGCTGAGGATCCTTTGCGTTGATTTAGTGATTTTCATGGCAAATTTGCGAATATGTGTGCCAACAGAAACGTTGTGTGCCTGGGTGTGTTAGTGTATGCATTAGTGTGTACCAGGGTGTGTCAGTGTCTCTATCAGTGTGTGCCTGGGTCTATTAATATATTTTTGAAGGTGTGCCTGGGTGTGTAAGTGTAGGCATGAGTATGTACCTAGATGTATGACTGTATGTATGAGTGTGTGTTTGGGTGTCTCAATGTATGTATGAGAGTGTGCCTTGGTATGTCAGTTTATGGATGAATATGTGCCTGGGTGTGTCAATCTATGCGGCAGTGTATGCCTGGGTGTGTCAGTGTGTTGCTAGGTCTAATAGTATATATTTAAGTGTGTGCCTGGGTGTGCTGGTGTATGCATCAGGGTGTGCCTGGGTGAGTAATTGTATGTGTCATTGTGTATTTGTGTGTGGATATCAGTGTATGCTGGGTCTGTTAGTGTATATTTTAGTGTGTGCCTGGGTGTGCCAGTGCATGTGTCAGTTTGTGCCTGGGTGTATAAGTATATGTGTCAGTGTGTGCTTGAGTGTGTTAGTGCATGAGTCAGTGTGTGTTAGGGTGTGTCAGTGTATATATGAGTATGTGCATGGGTGTTAGTGTGTGCAACAGTGTGTGCCTTTGATTGTAAATATATGCCCCAGTGTGTGCTTGGGTGTGTCAGTTTGTCCATGTGTGTGCCTGAGTGTGTAAATGTGTGCATATGTGTGTCTGTGTGTGTTAGGGTATGCATCAGTGTGTGTCTGGGTGTCTAAGTGTAAGTGTCAGTGTCCGCTTTGGTGAGTCAGTATACGAGTCAGTATACAAGTTTGTGCCTGGGTGTGTCAGTGTAGGTATATGTGTGTGTCTTGGTGTGTCAGTGTATCCATCAGTGTGTCCCTGGGTGTGTCAGTATATGCGTCAGTGTGTGCCTGAGTGTCAGTTTATGCATATGTGTGTGCCTTGGTATGTCAGTGTATGGATACGTGTGTAAGTCTGTGCCTTGGTGTGTTAGTGTCTGTATCAGTGTGTGCCTGGGTGTGTCAGTGTCTGTATGAATGTGTGCTTGGGTGTTTCAGTGTATATATGAGTGTGTCCCTGGGCATGTTAGTGTATGCAAGATTGCGTGCCTGGGTGTGTTAGTGAATATTGAATGTGTGCATTCAACAGCCTGTGAGGAGGCAATTTGTGGCAGGGGACCAACTGTAGTAAAACCATCCGGCGAAGTGCTAGCACCAGTAGGCTCAGACAGTATCTCTAAAGTGCCATCTGCTGCTAACCTGCCCATACCCAGCCTCAAACAATACTACCAGATTTACAAGGAGGTTGAGCCACATGTGCACCTTTTTTCTATGCAAATGCGTCACAAACTGAGCGCCATAATGCCAAAGTGGTGCTAGACATGTCTAGTGCCAGATTTACAAGGCTTGCGTCATTTTATAAGAGTGTTTCCTCACCTTACATCATTTACCGATAATGATATGCAAGGTAGGCTTTCCCTCCTAAATAATGACGCTAACCTTCTGGCGTCATATTTACAAGCCTTATAAAAAAGACATCCTAAGGAAAAATGATGCTAGCCTGCATTAGAGTCAAAATCAGACCAGTCGTTAAAATGATGCACAGGCACATGTGTATGAGGAGAACACTCAGAAAACACTATGGCAATCCACAGGACACCATGGAATTGCTGCTGCTCCAACTTGGAACCCACAGACAACAGCAGCGACAACTCCAGGCACCAACAGCACTACCGCATCACTCACCATGACCGCCACATGAACCAGAAAGCCAGCGCAGTAGGAGAGAGTACATATATCGACAAAAGGCAAACATTATTGGGGTCAGAGAAGAAAACATCACACAATATTACCAGTTTAAGTGGGAGGCAGTCATTCGGCTGCTCCAAGGAATTGCACCTGCCATTACGGCACCAACAGGAAGGCAAACCAACATTCCACCCCTCACAAAGCTCCTCGCTGAGCTCCACATGCTGGCCTGTGGCTCATTCCTTTTCACACATCCTGCCACCAACAGTATTGGATGTCATCATCAGCCTAACTCCCCTCCAAATCCTCTTCCCCAACAGCCAACAACTCCAGAAGGATACCAAAGAAGGGATTTCCTCATGTTTTGGGTGCCAAGGACTGCACACATGTGCAATTTGTCCCTCCTGGTGCTATGGAACACCTGTCCTGCAACAGGAAGCATACACATTCAATAAGCATGCAGGCCATTGTGGACCATTGTGACCTTTTTACAAATGTCTTAGCAAAATATCTTGGAAGCGTTCATGATGCCTTCACCTTCAGGCACTCAATCATCAATTAACGTTTCCAGGATGGACTATATGGAAATGGCCTGCTTGTAGGTAAGCCAGCAGACACTATACAACACATAAGACTCATGGAACAAACAATGCACAAAACACACTCTGCACACATTGATTGTCACTCATACATTACTGGTCATCAACACATATGCAGAATACAACACTCCAGACATTCAATGCACATCACACACAATTAGAACCTTATGTAAAAGACCCCGGCACCACTAGATCATCATTCATACTGATGCTCTGGTGGTTCAATGCCCACTCTGCATTAACAAGGCAGCTTCAAGCCATCTTTTTTGCCGTAACGATCTCCTGTAAATGCCACACTTTCACACACAACACTAAGGGGCATGTTGTAATACCACCGGTGCTGTCTTGACTGCAACGTTAGAGTCATGTCTATTATGCCAACGTGGCGGTAAGGTGCCCATACACCAGTGTCATGTAACTAAGTTGCAATATGTATGCATTGTGCACCTAGCAAACTATTGTGCAATATCTTGCCTGTGTCTGGCATAGTGAATTCAAGGGTGGCATTCCCATGCATGGATGACATAACAAATTGGCACAGGGAAAATCACTACATCTCACTGTGGTATTGTTTACCCTAAGTACAAATGCCTGCTCAGTGCAGGTGTAAAAATAAAGTCCCAACCAAAATCTATGGGTCTTCCTGACCTTACCTGCACTAACATAAACATCATATTTTGCACAAGTCTAGCTAAAGCACCATAAGTGCATCAAAGAAATTGACCCTGTTTGGCAATGACATTCATGTAGTGCCAATTAGATAATACTCCATAATCCTGGTGTTGTTTGGAGGGGCAAGGGCCATGCATTAAAACAGGTGCATTGGTAGAAATGCACAACGCCCCAACAACATGGCCCTTAGTGTGGAAGGTGTGTCCAATGGGTGTTGCTGTGTGCATTCCATTCACAACACCAATTGCAGTCATATTTTTGCACAGCCCCACATTTATGGAGAACTGCCAACCCAATGCTGCATGTAAAAGGTTTTTTTACTCAACTCTATGGGTGGCATTACCATGGTGCTACCAACATAATTTCCTGATGTCACTAAAGTAATACAATCTTCCTATGTAAAATGCAGTCTGCAGCACACCTAGGAAAAACAAATATCCATAATTGCTTGGTCATGGGCAGAATTACCATTTCACAACACATAATCAATCACAGTCACAACACATGCATCTGTGCACCATGGTGCAATGGTGCCCATGTATCAACTTAGCACTTGACTCTGTGCCAGTGCAGGGGCAGACAACTGAAATTTTCTGTGTCAAGGGAGTTAAGGTGCATCACTGGTCTGTCATGGTGGTGTTGGGTAGCGCATGAATGCATTTCCTGCCCTACACTATGCCACAGGGCCTTATAAAGCAGCTGCAGACATCACAATATATCAGAATCCGCTATGACACACTTTGCACGATGTCTACACATGCACGTCTGACAAACATTATTGATGACAGCTCTGTGTGCAGAGAAGGTGTACAATGTCACCGGGGGAGGGTGCTTGCAGGACACAGGACACAGCACCTGTTCCATTGGCACACATAGCACAAATTAGGAGTAAAGTCACACATCATGGCTCATTGTCAGGTCCCATGTTATTGGACATATTTTCAAGTAACAGCATCATCACACACACCCTGCATGGGTAATCTGTCATGACACACAATTCACACTAACACCAAGCCCCCTAAGCCTCTGTCTGTGACTGGAAATAATGATTCATACAATGGCAGAAGCAAGTTTTCATCTCTACATCACAATCATATACAAAGCAATGACAGCCCGTACAAAACACAGGGAGACTTCTGACACTGTCTCTCATCTTCCACTGCAGTTGATCAAGGTATGCCATTCAGCCCTTCGTGATGACATCATATGTAAATCCCCAGAGTGACAGTGAAAAGGCCTAAAATGTGGCACATGTCCACACCAGAACATAGTTGAGGGAACATTCTGCATGCTCGAACCAAGATTTCCGATGTCTTAGTGTCTCAGGGGGAAGGCTGCTGTACTCACCTCAACTAGTGTGTAAGATGGCTGATGTCTGTGCAATTTTGCACAACATATGTGTGCGGACTAATGTCCCCTGGGCGGAACAGGTGGAGCACCCCAGGAAGAAGGATGAGGACAATGATGACCCACCTCAAGATGGGGTTGGCCCTCATACCAGTGCGGAGCACGTAGGCGTGCACAAATTGTAGATCATTTTTTCTCCTGAAAACTATTTTTTGATATGTCATTTCCAATCTACTTATTAATAAATGATTTAATCACACAAGTGTCTCAGAGTGTCTGTCACATGCAAAAGCAAAAGAAGTTCATATATATTTTGGAAAGTGAGACTATGCCAAAACAGTGGGAAAAGAAGTAGGAACACACTCAGGACCGCTCAGCTACACACATAGCAATGTGAATGAAATTTGTGTGTCATGTTTGCTATGCCACTTTGATATACATGTTATATTAAAACAGATATGTTACACATGCCTGCTACCTTGAAATATGATGGCAGTCACGATGGTACTCCTTGTGCTGAACGTTAACCAAATTTCATGCCCTGGTAGGACAAGAGCAGTCATTGCCCACAACAGTTATTTCTTTATTTCCCAATTACTTGTGAAATTCATAAGATATCCGTCAGTGACACACACATACATCAAAAGGTCTATACAAAGCACCAGTAGTTCTAGGCCTGACCCACTCAAACAACTGGTCATCTCTCATGTATGTATGAAAATGTTTTGCATCCCTCATTTCCTTGAGAAATTGCATGTGTCAAACTGGACACAGACCTATGTACAAATGCATGTGTATCATAGAGTACACATACAATCCATCCACACTCACAAAGGATGTACACAGCAGCTGGGTGTGAGTGTCCATTTTAAACACACTCATAAAAAAGGACAGTTGAGCCACTCCTGAAGTAAACTGGCACAGTCACTTTGTGGAGGTGACTTACAGACATCATAGTGCTGTGGCAGGAGTCCAAAGATGTGTGGAAGTCAGTCGTCTGCCATCCTGCATACAATGGATCATCAACAGTTAATATCGCTTCCCCTGTAGCAAACTCTAGTGTCATTGCCTAATATCACATGGAAAATATACAGTGACATTTATTTAGGATTGGACAGTGAGATTGAGGAAGATGCGTGCCTAATACCACTTGTTAAACACTGCCAGCTATTTGGCAAATGAGGTCTAAACTACGCTATGAGGTTTCAAAAGGTGGGAATGGCTACACAATACCAATATAACATTCAACACTGCAACGTTATAGATATAGAAGACCATAAACATAACTACACATATTGTGTAGGCTACTGGATATCCCAGTCATAGTGTCTGCAAGTCCACCTGTGTGTTTGCCCAGCAAAAGCAAGTATGATTGACTCATGTTGAAACTGACAACATATGTCTACTGGGTCTACTCACATGTCCCTGTCTAAATATCTCCCAATGGAGAACATTTTGCAGCACACATAGTAACAGGCAAATGGCTCTTGTCAATGTTTTGTGGAGGAAGGTGTAAATTCCTGGAAAAAAGACAATCATCTAGACAATGCAGACATCCTTGCAACATGGAGCAACGGTATGTGCACTGGTGCTAGGCATATATTTGTGTGGTAGGGCAGAGGACATGCATGCACAGTTTCTTTTTTTTAAATGTCACATTTCTCTTCTTTCCTGGTGGCACAGGGTGGCACACACTTGCTGCGGGGCCATGTGCCATCTGGGCTTGTAAATCAGGACACGAGTTGGGTAAATCAGGATAAGTACAGTATGGTTGCTAATGTTTGTAGCCTGTGCTTCCCATGAACTGATTGCACTGGTGGCAACATATGTAGCTAAGAGCATGGGAATGATGGACATGATACATGAGTCCCATATCAGTGATGATAACATAGTAATGTGGCAGAAGTTAAGGGTCCAACACGTGTGTGGGTTAGAAAGATTTGGTTGACAATACAAGTAACTGATCTGTGTGCCACACATTTCACCATTTAACTTAGCTAATGGTGTGATGCATTGCCAAGTTCACTGTAACTTATTATCATCAGTTCAGTGGTCAACAATTCACACTTGGGTGCGTAGTTAGAAGCCACTTGCACCACCAGTGCATCAATTTTTATATAGAAACATCGTGATGCACCAGTGGCCCAAGGGTCTTGTCTGTTTGTCTCTTTATCTGGCCAATTTACCAACACCATTGTGGTGTCATGCCCCATTACCTGAGTCATAGTTTAGCACATTTAAATCCTATGCCATCCTTATAGTTCCTATCATGTATGTTTGGTCAGAGGGATATCAATACCATGTGACAAACCATGAACAATTGCATTGTGATGCAGATATTGTCCAGGATGTGAATATAACTGACACTCAATGTATTGCATTATCCTGTAGGGTTTCAAGATCCCTGTGTAGATGTGGTGTGGGACATGCATACACCCACATATGAGGTAGTGGTGGTGCTGAGTGCTGTGAAGGAACACTATGATCATAGTTTAGGATACATATACTACCAATGGGCTATTTAGTGAGTTGAAGCAGGTTACTTTGGGACTATGCATAAAGTCATGGCACAGCTCTTCAGGTACAGAGCTGTATCACTATCGGAGTAGTGTCATCATTCTCTGTGTGACATGACTGACTGCACCACCCTACAATGTCACATATTATTGCTTGCACAATCTTTTTTTTAAAGAAGCTATGTGTCCTCACATCTGTCCTTTCCATATGTGGCTCTGTAGTGAGACCTCATTTTCCTTGCAGTCCTTCCTCAGAGGAGTTAGGTACATGTCAAAGGATCTGAGGTTTGTTAAACATGCATGAGGGACATTGATGAGCAACACGCCATAATGAGTATGAGGTTGCATAGTCACATGGCTGATGTGTGTGCCAATCATAGTCAATAGTGACATGGTCCTTCAAATAGTCTCAAAGATGGGTCAAAGTAACTGTGCTACAATAGCTAGTCTTGCTGCCATAGACATGTCCAATGTGGAGTTGATGGTTGGTATGTAGAAGTATGCCCCCCGCCCTTCAGAATGTTAAGTAGATTTGTGCTGGCCAGCGTGTTACTAAAGCAGATGGTGGATCCAATGCATGCGTATTGTTCATTTCGCTTTAAAATGCAAATTACTGACATGCATAAATCATGTAGCAGCAGCTAACAAGAATGCATCCCAGAAGCGTGAGTTTGCAAAGAGAACTGAGAGGTACCGCCACATAAAGCAAGTCTCCAAAGGGTATCGGAGGATGCAGAGGAGGTGCAGCAGGGAGCATGCTTCGGGGCCTGGTAGGACTTCCCTCAAAGGGGGCCAGAAAAGGAGTCCACCACCACCCATGCAGCAACAAGGCCTGTGGCTAGAGCCAGTGCCACTTCTTCAGGGGCAGGACTTTCCACCTTGGCCCCAACAACGGGATCTGTGACTGCTACACCTGCAGCACATCCCTACGTGGAGCCCACCTTGGCACAGGAGTTCAGAGATGAGTTGGCATGTCAGAAATTTTGGATCTCAAGACTGGATCTCAATATCAGTACCTAAAAATGGACAGATATTGTCACTTTTTAGGAAATTGAAGGCGCATATAATGAGCCACTGAAGGGACATGTGCACACTGAATTTGGATGTCCCTTCCATTTTACAATGTGCTTGTATAAAGTTGGGGTATGTAGTTAGTTAGTGTTGGGTAAGTTAAGATAGAATAGGTTAGTTAGTAGTACATAGCGGTGGGGGGTTTAGGCTTTATATTTTAGTTTTTTGGGGGCACGGGGTGATGTTTGGGTATGTGTTGATATATTTAAAAAAAATCTGCAAAAATATATATATTTGTTTAGGCCATATGTTTAGGTAGTCAATGTGTAGCTTTAGTAACTGTTGTCCTTGTCTTTAGATGTGTAATTATGGGGTGGTGGGCTGATGTTTATCATATAGAATCATATGTTTAAGATAGGTAATGATAAGTGTAGTTAGACATAAGTTTAAGTTAGGCTAAGATAGTGTAGTGTAAATTAGTTTAGGGTAGTTAGTTAGTTTAGGATGTTTAGGCTTAGTTTTATTGTTTAATAAATATCTTTTTTATTTCTAATATATGGTCTCTATTTAGATTTTTGGCATAGTTGGTAGCTTGTATTCACAGTTCATGTTACACACTTGCTTTTGAAATTAATGGTCATTTTCAATTTGTGATTACATGTATCCCCTATAGTCTAGTTCCTGTCAGGTTGGCAATGGTATGACATCTGCAAACCAGAGATTTGTCAGCAATGTACGTGATACTCTTGATGTGCATGGAGACACTTTCCCAGAAGGAAGTATTCATACAGCATGTCTCTGTATTTTCACATATTGTGACTTGTATTGTCATTATGGCCCTCATTACGACACTGGGGGTTGGTGATAAAGTGGCAGTAATGCAGCCAATAGGCTGGTGGTAACAACTGCCAAATTATGACCATGGTGGAAAGTTGTCCGAAAGACAGCCAATGTACCACACCGACCGCCAGGGCAGAAACAACAGGCACCATGGTGGTAGCCACCTACAGCCAGGTGGATGTCAAAGTTCCGCCCACCATATTATGACAACACAATCCACCACCTTTTCCGGGGCGGTGCCAAGGACATCAAAAGCCTGGTAGAAACAGAGCTCAGAAGTGAAAGGACTCACCTTTGGAGACACAGGGAAGAACCACGCCGCCATGAAGCCCGAACTGCATGTCTTTCCGATGATATTCTACGTTCTGCTCCACCATGAAGACCAATGCCAGCGAAGACTACGAAGGTGAGTACAGCCACCTAGCACACAAGGGAGGGGGGGAGGAAAACGAGAGTGACACACACAAACCATACACACTCCACACCACACACACCATACACACAACCAGCTGCACAGGAAAACAAGTTAACCCCCCTAAATCGGCTGAATAATGCTGGTTCTGTTGGCGTAACGGTGTGGGTTTTGATACCACCACTTTTTCACTGACCTTTGGTCTGACGGATGTGTGTGTGTGTGGTTGAATTCAGTTGGATTGGTGTGTGTGTGTCATAATATGGTGAACGGATTTCGGCCGCCGGGCGGTAAGTTGCCAGCCATCAGCGTGGCGGTAAGTGGGATTTACCACCAATGTCATAATGAGGGCCTATGTTTTTATATCGGCACTCCCCCTAAAACTTTGTGTTATTAGTGATTCATGGCTGTCCATCACATTCTTACACCTGCATCATTTATCTGTAATGTCAATGGTTTTCCTATTGCTACCATCCTTGCTGTCAGCTATCACAATACATGCATTACCACTGTCGAATGCCATGCTTAGGATACTCAGGCTGAACTTGATTTTTCACATAGCTATCATCAGTCATCCATGTTGCAGTCAGTTTGTGTATGACTTTGTGTAGGTCTCACATACTAATTAGCCAAGTACTCAGGGGCATGTACACATGACTCTAGCACCACCACAACATCTTATTATTATTTTTAACCAGTGGCACTGTGCCATTTCACCATATTTTAAGGTGGCATTCAACCGCTTTGTGTGTATTTACACTGCACAGTATACATGTCTCCCCCAGCTCATGATTTCTGTTGTAGAGGAACTTCAATGTGTGTTGTTGGTGACATACCCATGCTACACTTATAGCACTGGGTACTGCCTCAGATTTGCGATGAAATGTAGACCTGAGGCAATGCCACCACTATGAAGTCAACATAGGGGTGTGGTTTGCATGGCACAACAGGGAAATATACAAATATTTAGGCAAGTTTGTCTAAATGGTTGTGTGCACCCACGATATAGGGTGCAAGTGTGCCTCAATTGGCAGTAGGCAGCTGCATATGCACTAGTGTTTGTCAAAATTACATTTTTGTACATTAACCTATTACATACAGTACTTGCCTACTTTTTTGTTATGTAGCATCTCAGCCCAGCTACATTGCATGCAGCACCATGTATAGGCTTCCGACAATGCATAAAGTTTACAAAGTTACTGACTGAGAAACAGAATAAGGAAATTTGATATTTTGAGTGAATGTATTAGAATGATAAATAATGATATAGGTTGTACATTACAGTACACAGGAGATTAACCTCATTAGAGGTCCCAAATCATCAGAAGTCCAGACAGGGTCCAAGGGAAGGAGACCCTGTCATGAGACATGTGTAGGAGAGGAGTTAATCAGTGAGGAGGTGATCACAGTGCCAATAGGTAGGAATTGGCTAGTATGACAGTTCACAATGTGTGGTTGGTCAGCAGTGGAAAGGCCAAGAGGGGATGTTAATAGTTGTTGCTACACTGGCATGATCATCAGCACAGAGCAAAAGAGTAACTGTACATGTGCCACAGACTATAGCTACCAGGTGGTATTTCAGTAGAAAGATGTTCCTTCCACAGCTTCATCCTCTGATGTGTGCCTTGCCTCCTGTGCCATGCGTGGTGCTGCTGTTGAAGCTGAGGGAGGCACACACACACACGTCAGGGGCTAGAGATGTGGGAATAAAGGTCCTGGTAGCTTTCATCTGTGGAAAGATGAAAGGTTTCACTGCAGCAAGGAGAAGTTGCTGGTTTTGTAACACAGCAGGTACATCACGGTGGTAGGAAACCAGGTTGTCACTAAGGGAGCCCAGCATCTCCTGCATGGACTCCAGTATAGTTTTTATATTCCCTAGTCTGTTGTTAATCATGCTGATGCCACTTTGAGAGGGAAGTTGTTCGAACCTCATCCTCAGGGCACCATCTATGTAAGCTATGGACATAGCGGAGAGTGTATGTCTCAAAAAGCAGCCGGATTGTCCTTATTAGGACTGAGACACTTCTGGGCTCCAGCTAGGTTGCTCGCCATGGTCTCCATCCACACACCACATGCTGTACCAGCTCCCGCTGGACAACTACCACTGTATTTTGAAAGATGATGTCTGGGTCCTGGGAGTCGATGGCTGGGGATGAGGTGGCAGATAGTGTGTTTTGTGTGTTAGGTGGTTCATTTGGAGACCCCGCAATGCTTGGTGTCCTCCTTGCAACTGGAGATGATGTGTGGATGGTACCCAGAATCTGCTGGAGAGTGCCAGAATTGATGCTTTGCAGCAGGTCATAACCATCATCAGAGAAGTCCAGGACGGGCAGCTGGCTGTGAGATAAGGCTTCTTCCTCTGCAAAGAGATGAAGATATTTCAATGTTTATCAGTGTTAGTGGTTCACATGAGTCAATGGTTGGTAAACATGGTGCTTCATTGACATGAGGCAGAGCCACGTAACAGATTCCCTCATTTAAGTGCCCCTAACAGCACAAAATGCCATCAGGGTGTTCATTGTTTTCAAACAGACTGTTGGCACAACATGTTGGGCACCATATCTAAGTCCTATCTCAGACATGTAGTGTGTTATTTTTTGCACAACTGCATGCAGACCCCTTTCATGTATTATACTGTGTGGCATTTGCATGGCACGGGTATGGCTTATTTTGTTCTCATGCAACACCAAAAGAAACTTACAGGTTTAGTTGTAGATAAGTTACTTTTATTGTGTGGCACCATCTTTAGCCAACCTATGTGTGTTGTAACAGTGATGTAAGGGGGGACAACTGTCCACATGCATTCTCCTTGTCACCTCTTTGCCTCTTCCTGCATGACAACACTAATCTCTGCAACACACTAGCACTTGCACCCATGCTGCAAGATGGCCTGTGCATGTTGGCAGTTGTCTCCCCTTACATCACTGTCACAACACCCATGGGTTGCTATGATGAGTTACATTGTCAAACATGTCAATGTTTGAATGCATCAGGTTGCACCACCATCTAAGGGGTGGCATTGTAGTAGTGCTGCTTATGACTGACATTGTTGTGGGCCCTTATATTCCATCTTTCGCATGTGTGTTGCAATTAACGACAAGCATTGGAAGTAGCATAAACCGTTCCTGATTGTTGATGTAGCAGGATGTGTCCATTCATGTGCATATGCAGTAATACCATGCAACACAGGTACCCCTACACCATGCTGAATATGTGCCAGTGTTAGTGTTAGGCAGCAGTAAGTGCCCCACAACAAAGGTTAGTAAAGGGATGCAGTTTATATTTGTGACAACTACATATTCTATTACATTCATGATGTTGCAGCACAGCAGAGTGATGTTCTAGACACCGACTGCACACTGCTTTACCTGAGCATCCTTTTGATGTTACACTCCAGTTGGGCAGAGTGCCAGTCCATATTTTCTTGGCCAAGGAAGGCACCTTGTGTGACTTTTGATGGCCTGGTATTATGTGGGCCTTTCATACCTCACAATGCGTGTAGGTGTTATTCCATGTGTATTGCTGGGGTTGTTCCCACAAAACACACATGTAACCCACTCAACTTCTGTAACCTTCCCAGATATTCCTGTCTGTAAATGCTGCATTTTGATTCACCACCTCAGGGTTTGCACAATGGTAACATGGGGATGAGTGAAATAATTATTTTTCCTAGTTAAGATTCGATACTCTGGGAATGCGTGAGATTCCTACGCCACCTCAGAAGTGCATTCTTCTGCATACACAAAAAGAGGTAAATCTCTCTCTTGATTGCTTTTGTGCAGGAAGGTGTCCCTTAATGCCCAACAGTGCTTATCCCCAAATAACAGGCACCATTTCAGCATGGTGCTGGTGCGCCTGCATAGGCACATGCCAGTTAAATTTGCACCAGCGCAAACAGTAATGACAGAAATGTCCCGTATGTTGAGTTAATGTTACATTTGTGACCTATCCAAGTGGTGAAGGAAGGCATATCTCCTCCATTGCTGGCCCACCCTGTGCAACAGGCCTGGTTCATGATGGCTAATGAAAGTTCAACATGACCAGATGATTCGGTTGATATGGTGAAGTGAATTGTGTGATGGTTGTGATGTTGTGTGTACATATGTTGGGGGGTCAGTGCACATTACATGTGTTTGGTGTTTCACCATTGTTGTGCCCCCATGCAAACCTTTTCACATGCATAGTGTGACTCCTATGTGCTTCCCCTTGTACCATTGGTTATCACAGACACTCCACCCACTACAACTTACCCTGTTTTTGTTGTTGCTCATCACATGCTCTGGTGTCCTGTCCAGAGACTCCGGTGGCAACCTGCTCCAGGATGACTGCTGCCACCCTCTCCTCCAGCTCATCCAGCTCCTCCTGGAGTGCGAGTCTTCCCCCTCTGGTCTGCAGTGCTGCCTTTCTGTTGCTGGCCAGTTTCTCTTTAGTTCTGCACTTCCAGTGCTTCTTACAATTGGTGACAGTCCTCTTCACCTCTGCCACACTGTTGACTTTATTGACTAAGGACTGCCATATGACACTTCCTACTTATTGACACTTTAGAGGTGACAAAGAGCAAGTGTCGATGCTCTGTCATCTCTTTGACCAAGATGTTATTCTCCTCCTGACTGTAGCAACACCTCTTCTTTCTTTTCCCCTTCTCCAGTGAGACTGTTCGTCCATCCTAGCTTGTACGGGGCTGATTGGGGTATCTCTGGGGTCCCTCCTATTCTGATTTCTCTATTTTAATTCCTTGCGGCTCCTGTTTTAAGTTTTTGCAGGTTTTTTTTACGCTTCTGGAGAAAAAGTGGTGCTGGCACGATTAGCGTAAAAAAACAAGTTGCAAATCATGCCACCGCCACTTTTCCACCAGTAACATTATTTCTTTTGCAACATGTCGCAAGGGTTAGCATAATTTTTTTTACGTTAACCGTTTCTTACCACCATGTTGTGAGAAGGTAGCCTCTTTCTAGCCTTGTTACCCCCACTTTTGGCCTGTTTGTGAGTGTATGTCAGGGTGTTTGTCACTGTTTTCACTGTCTCACTGGGATCCTGATAGCCAGGCCTCAGTGCTCATAGTGAAAACACTATGTTTTCAGTATGTTTGTTATGTGTCACTGGGATCCTGCTGGTCAGGACCCCAGTGCTCATAGGTTTGTGGCCTATATGTATGTGTCACTGGGACCCTGTCACACAGGGCCCCAGTGCTCATAGGTGTGCATGTATATGTTCCCTGTGTGGTGCCTAACTGTCTCACTGAGGCTCTGCTAACCAGAACCTCAGTGGTTATGCTCTCTCATTACTTTCAAATTGTCACTAACAGGCTAGTGACCAATTTTACCAATTTACATTGGCTTACTGGAACACCCTTATAATTCCCTAGTATATGGTACTGAGGTACCCAGGGTATTGGGGTTCCAGGAGATCCCTATGGGCTGCAGCATTTCTTTTGCCACCCATAGGGAGCTCTGACAATTCTTACACAGGCCTGCCACTGCAGCCTGAGTGAAATAACGTCCACGTTATTTCACAGCCATTTTACACTGCACTTAAGTAACTTATAAGTCACCTATATGTCTAACCTTTACCTGGTAAAGGTTAGGTGCAAAGTTACTTAGTGTGAGGGCACCCTGGCACTAGCCAAGGTGCCCCCACATTGTTCAGAGCCAATTCCCTGAACTTTGTGAGTGCGGGGACACCATTACACGCGTGCACTACATATAGGTCACTACCTATATGTAGCTTCACAATGGTAACTCCGAATATGGCCATGTAACATGTCTATGATCATGGAATTGCCCCCTCTATGCCATCCTGGCATAGTTGGCACAATCCCATGATCCCAGTGGTCTGTAGCACAGACCCTGGTACTGCCAAACTGCCCTTCCTGGGGTTTCACTGCAGCTGCTGCTGCTGCCAACCCCTCAGACAGGCAGCTGCCCTCCTGGGGTCCAGCCAGGCCTGGCCCAGGATGGCAGAACAAAGAACTTCCTCTGAGAGAGGGTGTGACACCCTCTCCCTTTGGAAAATGGTGTGAAGGCAGGGGAGGAGTAGCCTCCCCCAGCCTCTGGAAATGCTTTGTTGGGCACAGATGTGCCCAATTCTGCATAAGCCAGTCTACACCGGTTCAGGGACCCCTTAGCCCCTGCTCTGGCGCGAAACTGGACAAAGGAAAGGGGAGTGACCACTCCCCTGACCTGCACCTCCCCTGGGAGGTGTCCAGAGCTCCTCCAGTGTGCTCCAGACCTCTGCCATCTTGGAAACAGAGGTGCTGCTGGCACACTGGACTGCTCTGAGTGGCCAGTGCCACCAGGTGACGTCAGAGACTCCTGCTGATAGGCTCCTTCAGGTGTTAGTAGCCTTTCCTCTCTCCTAGGTAGCCAAACCCTCTTTTCTGGCTATTTAGGGTCTCTGTCTCTGGGGAAACTTTAGATAACGAATGCATGAGCTCAGCCGAGTTCCTCTGCATCTCCCTCTTCACCTTCTGATAAGGAATCGACCGCTGACCGCGCTGGAAGCCTGCAAACCTGCAACATAGTAGCAAAGACGACTACTGCAACTCTGTAACGCTGATCCTGCCGCCTTCTCGACTGTTTTCCTGCTTGTGCATGCTGTGGGGGTAGTCTGCCTCCTCTCTGCACCAGAAGCTCCGAAGAAATCTCCCGTGGGTCGACGGAATCTTCCCCCTGCAACCGCAGGCACCAAAAAGCTGCATTTCCTGTCCCTTGGGTCTCCTCTCAGCACGACGAGCGAGGTCCCTCGAATCCAGCGACACCGTCCAAGTGACCCCCACAGTCCAGTGACTCTTCAGCCCAAGTTTGGTGGAGGTAAGTCATTGCCTCACCTCGCTGGGCTGCATTGCTGGGAACCGCGACTTTGCAGCTACTCCGGCCCCTGTGCACTTCCGGCGGAAATCCTTCGTGCACAGCCAAGCCTGGGTCCACGGCACTCTAACCTGCATTGCACGACTTTCTAAGTTGGTCTCCGGCGACGTGGGACTCCTTTGTGCAACTTCGGCAAGCACCGTTTCACGCATCCTCGTAGTGCCTGTTTCTGGCATTTCTCCGGGTGCTACCTGCTTTAGTGATGGCTCTTTGTCTTGCTCGACGTCCCCTCTCTCTGCAGGTCCAATTTGCGACCGCCTGGTCCCTCCTGGGCCCCAGCAGCGTCCAAAAACGCCAAACGCATGATTTGCGTGTAGCAAGGCTTGTTGGCGTCCTTCCGGCGGGAAAACACTTCTGCACGACTCTCCAAGGCGAGTGGGATCCGTCCACCAAAGGGGAAGTCTCTAGCCCTTTTCGTTCCTGCAGAAACCTCAGCTTCTTCTGTCCAGTCGAAGCTTCTTTGCACCAGCAGCTGGCATTTCCTGGGCATCTGCCCATCTCCGACTTGCTTGTGACTTTTGGACTTGGTCCCCTTGTTCCACAGGTATCCTAGATTGGAAATCCACAGTTGTTGCATTGCTGGTTTGTGTCTTTCCTGCATTATTCCTCTAACACGACTCTTTTTGTCCTTAGGGGAACTTTAGTGCACTTTGCACTCACTTTTCAGGGTCTTGGGGAGGGTTATTTTTCTAACTCTCACTATTTTCTAATAGTCCCAGCGACCCTCTACAAGGTCACATAGGTTTGGGGTCCATTCGTGGTTCGCATTCCACTTCTGGAGTATATGGTTTGTGTTGCCCCTATCCCTATGTTTCCCCATTGCATCCTATTGTAACTATACATTGTTTGCACTGTTTTCTAAGACTATACTGCATATTTTTGCTATTGTGTATATATATCTTGTGTATATTTCCTATCCTCTCACTGAGGGTACACTCTAAGATACTTTGGCATATTGTCATAAAAATAAAGTACCTTTATTTTTAGTATAACTGTGTATTGTGTTTTCTTATGATATTGTGCATATGACACTAAGTGGTACTGTAGTAGCTTCACACGTCTCCTAGTTCAGCCTAAGCTGCTCTGCTAAGCTACCATTATCTATCAGCCTAAGCTGCTAGACACCCTCTACACTAATAAGGGATACCTGGGCCTGGTGCAAGGTGTAAGTACCCCTTGGTACTCACTACAAGCCAGTCCAGCCTCCTACCCATGTTGCGCTGTTTTGTAAATATGGCTCAAGCATGGCTGTAAGAAATTACGTTAGTAGGTGTTCAAATGTTTGACGCACAACTGCGTTAAAGCAGTTGTGCGTAATTTCTTGTAAATCTGGGCCTTTATTTGTGAAACAAACAGTTAGACCTCTGGCAAAGGTGGAGGTACAGAAAATGTTTCAAAATGCCCAGACCAGCAGTTGTGAAGGGGGGATGAAGAATAAGACAAAGATGGACTATTGCAGACTATTTGCCCGGTTGAGGCAATATCTTTGGTGCCAGCTGAAGACATGGCTGAGGTGGCACCCCAGATAGCACAACAGAAACTGAATGCAAGCGATCTCGAAGAAAGGTTTGCACAATCAGTAAAAAGCACTCCAGACATTTGTTTGATTGAAATCATGGATTTGAAGAGTATAGAGGCACATGTGATAGCTGTAATTCATGAGAGACTGTCAAAGATAGAGGAGACCATGGTTGCAATCCCAGAGAGGTTAAAGGAGGCTGAAAGTCAAATCTTGACACTAGAGGACAAAGTTTTAACTATGCAACAGGAAGTCACGCAATTGGAAAAAAGTAAAAAATGCCCAGGGCTGCTAAACTTTGCTGAAGTTTGGATCTCCCAGAGTCTTCTGTCGTCCCAGGGACCCCATTAACCGTGGCCGTCTCACTAGCTATGTCCAGGGGAGCCCTCTCTCCAGGGCGTAGTGGCTTCTCTGCTCGCACTGATACAGCTAGCAAAACCTGTCTTTGCTCCCACTTGGCAGGAACAATTTGTAACTTTTGTTCTTTCGGAGCAAACACAAAGTTTACTCCCTGAAAACAAGAACATTAAAAATGCTGATGTGGGCTGGAAGCAGATTCTTAATCTGTTTCCCTGCCCACACTGACGCAGGCAGGGAAACAGATCAAAATATTGCTCCTGCACGAAGGGAGCCGCATTAGTTGCTGCTCCCTCTGGGCTGGAGCAATCTCACCTCCCACTGCATGCAGGAAGCTGAGTGCAGCTCTGTGGGCCTTAGAGCTACACCTGTGGCTTCAATGAGTATATGGCAGGCACCCTGTTTGGGCACCACAGCACCCACCTTTAAGTAAAGTAAGTCCCTGGTTATGGGGGTCCCAGGGCCAATAACAGTTTGGGGAGGGACAGCATACAGCCTCCTCACCTTTATTTTAAATTGTGGTCATGGGGATGGGACCCCAGGGCCTAATCAGGCTCTGGGAGTGGGGCCATGTGTCCCCCACCCCTTTAAAATAGATGGCTCTATGCTGAGCAGAGTGGTGGAGAAAGAGGGTGGGTCTTCTGATGAGCTACCTGCATTCTCCCTGTGTGAGACTCACAGGTGGTAAAAGGAGGGATTCTTGGCGACCAACGACCCTCAGCAGCCAAGCGGACTTCATCCCACAATGAGAAATGCGCCAGGAAGTGAGTTTGTAGAGTGGTTGAGAAAGGGGACAGGGCCTCCACCAAGTTCTCAGTAATCCCAGTTTGTAGGACTTACTGGTGGTAATAGGAGGGGTTTTTGGCCCCCAACAACCCTCAGCATCCAAGGGGACTTCATTCCTCAACCAGTAGGGTGCAAGGAGGCATGTGTGCAGAGTGGTTGAGAAAGGGGCTGGGGCCTCCGATGGGCTCTCAGCAATATCGCTGTGTGGGACTTACTGATGGTAATAGGAGGGGCTCTTGGCCCCAACAACCCTCAGCAGCCTAGGGTACTTCGTCCCCCAACCAGTAGAGAGCCAGGAGGAGCATTTGCAGAGTGGTGGAGAAAGGGGGCTGGTCCTCCAACGAGTTCTCAAGCATGCCATCTATACCTCTTTCACCATTAATTTAAAAGAATGCTTTTTTGCCTTGGCAGTGCTCCTTTGTTTACATTTAAATGTTGGTCACTCTGAAAGATTAAGTGTAAGTTGGAAAATTAAATTCTGATCCAATGATTCATTCTGATTAAGATTTACTGACAATATACATAAAGTGTAGGATGAACAATGTAAAGTAAAATGGTATAATGTAGTATTTATTATTTGAAAGACATTGGTAACTCTAATCTGTCTGTCAGATCTGTGTGATACTCAGGAGTTGGCAGGAACAAAGTAGTGTGTGTCTGTGACAGCCAACAATCAACGGCAGATAACACTGGGGGGTGTGAGTTTCTGAATTTCTGACATTCAGAATGGCATATAATGTTAAAATACATTAGATGAATAGCTCAGAGCATTGAAGGAGCTTAAGGGTTAGTGGAAGGGGAGAGGATTGTGGATTGGTAGGCGTACTAAGAGAGAAAACACAATATTTTGTAAAAAAAACAATAGTTTTGAGGACTTTCAATGCAGAGTGAGAGAGTGTGTGTGTGTCTTTTGCCCCTGTGTATGTAAAAAATCCTGCTGGAATACCACTGGCATGTTACAATACCTGACTGAGAGCAACTGTACCCAACATTTTATCAGAAACTGTACTAACCCAAACACCCCCCTCCCCTGAAGCTACTCTCCTGCAAACACTAAACAAATGGATCTTTTGGTGGGGAAGAGAGTATTTGGTGCCTAATCCATAACACATTAGACGACACATCGACATCCTTGAATCATGTGCATAACCAATGTACATGTATTCCTGACTTTCTGGACATTTATGAGATACCACAGGAGTCAACATAGAAATCTAGGAAAACCATTGATCTGAAAGAAAATGGATTCTCTGCACTAATACAATTAGTTTATCTGAAAAGTGGACAGGCTGCAAGACTACTTTCAGTGAAGTTGAGCATTTACACAGCAGTCATTGTGGTTTCACTACAGACAGTGCGAGCAGTGTGTAGCAGACAGTAGTGTATGCATTACAGTCTACTCCTGCCCATGCTTAGATGGTGTTGTTGACAACCTGAGTTCCCTGTTAATTAGTGGTGCTTTTCCTCATTTATTGTGTGTTTGTCCCACCCCTGGAACATAGCTTGTTTAACATTGCGTTTGATTGGTTCTGGGGTAGCATTTAACTGCTGACCTCATAAAACTACTTTGATTGTTTTTTTTAAACTTTATTACTTACTTATCACTCCAATACAGTGCCAAGCTCATTTCATAGCACACTTGTGCTCTTTAACATCACTCAACTCTCAACTCCTGTCTTCCGATTCTTCTGTGCAGTGTGCCACATGCTGTATCTGCGCCTTTGTGATGCCCCAGATGTTCTCCTTACCCTGTCTCTCTACCACCACCCTGCCTTCTAATGCTCCTCTCTGATGTGTCAGGCACTGGATGTCTTCCTTGGTGATGCCCTGAATTTTATCCCAGTGCACTATACTGTGATGCCTCTTTCCATGGTAGCCACTACTGGTCTTTCAGATACCAGAGAATTTTGAACTTGGATGGCATTGATAAAGCCAAGAGCAGTGACTGTCCATTTTTAAAAATATACAAAACAATGTTTTCATTGTTTTCTATGCTTTCAAAATGGCTGTCATTTTGTGCTACGCAACATGCATTGCATTGTGAATGCAACTCACAAGATGCAATTGAGGATGCAACATTAATTACCAGTGGCTAAAATGCATTCAAGCCTTCTATCCATCACTTTTTTGTAGGTTTTGTTGTGGTGCCATTAGAGTGACAGGAATTCCCAGACATGGGTGCATCCGATATTTGTAAATGATGATCCATGTTACCTGGTGGTAGCTAAGAAGGTGTTTTTATCTCTATCAGGAAACAAGAAGTCCTAGATTTACAAAGGTTTTGCGTTGGGTCTATGTTATTTTTTTTAACGCAGACCTGACACAAAATCCTTTTTTTGATTTACAAACCAACGCAAATTGGTATTTAAGATGGTTTGTAACAAAAAGTAATGCAAAGCAGCATAAAGTGCTGGTTTGCATTGATCTGCATCAAGGAGGCTTCCCATAGGAGGTACTTGGGTGTCCCCATGGAACCACCCATGGTTTTTGACACAAAACCCTATTTACGAAAAATAGTATATAGAGTTTTATGAAATAAAAATGTCACTTTAAAGCATGCCTTAAAAAAAGAAATACTTTTGTTTCTCCTCTCTTTTCTGACTTTGTATGTGTGCTGTATAGTTCAGAACACCGACAAAGTGTGAAATGTTTTGCAGCTTGTCTAGGCACTCCTTCACTACAAAACCTATCGTATAGTCACGCAAACAACCTTTGTGCGCCGGCAGTAGGGTGAGAGGAGAGAACCATACCTCTATAAACATAGGGCCTGATTTATACTTTTTAGCACTGCATTTGCATCATTGTTTGACGCAAAAGCGGCGCAAACGTACAAAATATAATTGAATATTGTAAGTTTGTCCCCCTTTCGCGTGAAAAAATGACGGAAATGCGGCGCAAAAAAACTATAAATCAGGCCCGTGGTGTTCTCCTGCTCTCTCATTATCATGCAACGCAGCGCAGCAACTTTATGTGCTCCACTGCATTGCCTGGCATATTCGTAAATCTGGCCCGAAGTCACTGTGAGTTTTATTATTCATCTCATTTGAAGATACTGCAGTGTGTTATTCTGCAAAAACTTGTCAATCTATAATTTCAAAATCAAAATGTACGACGAAGGAGGTTTTCGTACAGTTATTTACATCTGAATGTACATTAATTTTATAATTAGAAAGAAAGATATGTCTCTCTTGAATGGGTTCACCTGAGGTCTCGAATAAAATGTTTTTTCAAGAATGGCATGCATCTCAACCGTCCATTAATATTTTTGCTTTTTATTAAGATTTCTGGAGTGTTGAACTTTTCTGTGCCTTTGAGAATTGATAACTCTGGTCTTAATAGTGTGTGATTTTGATCTGCCTTTTTTTCTTTGCCAATGTGACCATTTTTGCTTCAGAACTTGTTCCAATGAACTTATTCGAACGGAAAGGAATATTGGCAGAGAAAATGCACTAGCTGATTAAAGTTTATCTTGCAGCTGAGCCATATAATTTGCAATTAGTTCATGTATCATTCCTCTTCTACCTTGATAAGCAGCTGAAGCTTCTAAAAGTGATAACTCTGCAATGTGGTGCATGGGTTCAAGGAGCTAAGGTTAATTTGAAATAGCGGATTAAAAAATAGCAATACATTCAAACGCAAACAAAAGGTAGCATTTTAAAAAGCAAATGTAAAAAATAATTGCCAAAATTACAAAAATCTAGAGGCTAATCATTGATTAGCAGTTTCCAAATATTTTCATGTTGCAAAGCTATCTAATTTACTTTATGTATTTTTTTCCTTTCATTAAACAAATGCATATTTATACATATATTAATTTGAATTTTAAGAGTTTGATCGTTATTGAAATCTGACACAAGTTAATTTGATTTATAAAGGGGCGGTAGTATGAACCATCAAATAATAAAAATGTATCTATCCTTGACTAGTATATGAAACAAGTTTGACCAGCACCAGGTTATATGTGACACAATTTGATGCCCTTAATACTCGTTTCGGATGAAGCAATAAAAAGAGAATATCTTTAAAACAGTTTTTGCATTTATTTACAAATTGTTTGTTACTTTTGTGATTTTCCATCAATTATTTTCAATTATGGTTTCTAACTGTCATCGTGCACTACAACCTTTAAGCTTGAACCGTCCTTTGAACGTTTAGCAGTTTGCACGTCTTATGCACATATTGATGCATACTGCCCTCCATGCAATCTAGAGGTTGACATTTTATAAAGTCATATTAATAATGAGACATTTTCTCTATTTCAATTGAAGGCAATGTGTTGGCAGAAAAACTAGTCTCATGTTCTACAGAAAGTCAAGTGCATAATATTGAAATATGGAGCTCACTTAACTTCCAAGCATTAGAGACTACTGTCACTCAAGTGTTTGAACCTTTGTCAGTTACTAGTTGTTTCATGGGGTGACGTGTTCCAGGGCCCTACCAGAAATCTGTTCCTGATATTTAAAAGCCATCTGGGGGGCGTGGCTTCGGGCGTCAAGATGGCGGTCGCACTCTGAGAGTGCTCTGGACCCCTCCGTCATCCGCCCATAGCTAACGCAGTTTTGCCGAGCGAGGGATGCCGTTTTGACTCTCCCTGTGATCCCTGGATCCCGAGGAGCCGGTTGAGGTGAGCGGTTGCGAAAGGCAGGCTCCGATCTAGCGCTGCGGCCCGACCGGCTCCGAGGGGAAAGAAAAATAAAATGGCGGCTGGGATTGAGTTCCCGCGGCTGATTCGGCTCCGACGCTGTTGCCCTTCCTGATGCCGCGGCGCCGGACTGAGGGTGCTTCGCGAGCCCTGGAGGGCACTGGGGTCGCACTCCACGTGTGGAGCCCCGCGGACTGAAGAGACAGTGCTGTCCCGGCCCGAGAAAAAGGCCCTGCGTTAGCGGGGCCGCCCCTGGCTGTCCAAGCAGAGGCACCGGTGTAAAGGACCCGTGGGGCCCCGGCGGACCGGAAGTACACCGGGAGCCCTGGAGGGCATTGGGGCCGCGCTCCACACGTGGAACCCCGCGGACTGAGGGGACGGTGCCGCCCCGGCCCGGGGGAGGGGCCCTGCATCGAAGGGGCAGCCCCTGGGTGCCCACACAGAGACATCGGAGAAGAAGCTCCGCGGTGCCCCGCCGGACGGGGGGTGCACCGGGAGCCCTGGAGAGCGCTGAGGCCGCGCCCCGGGCACGAAGTCCCGCGGATTAGAGGAGGCAATACCGCCCCGGCCCAAGAAGAGGGGCCCTGCGCCAACGAGACCGCCTCTGGGCGCCCACCTGAATCGTCGGCGGAGAGGACCCACGGAAACCCGCTGAAGGGAGGCGAGACATTGTTGGCATGAAGTGGAACGGTGCAACAGTGGTAAGGAGGATGCCCACCCGCGGCTCCCATTCCCTCCCCCAACCCCGGTGCCTTGATTGACTTAAGGTGAGGGCCGAGGGCGTGTGGCGTGCCTGAGTCGTGCGGGGGATCGGAGGTGACCCCATTGGGGGCGCGGAGGCGCCTCAGGGGTGGAGAGGTGGGAAGGAGAAGAGACCTGGAGAAAGAGACACCCCCCCCCTTCCTCGTCAATTTTCAAGCAGCTATTGACAAACGGGCCGATGGGCAGAATTCACCCTCCCCAACGGGGCCCCTGACCTGAATGGGTCCGCCGCGGACCACCAACGCGACTAAAAACAGGCCGTGAACCGACCTTGGGACACTGCGACATCCAGGGGGGACTGGATCCTGGGTGCCTCCCTCCTTCTCTCTCATCCCTCCCTACGCAAAAGGTGTCGCAGGAAAACTGCCGAGGGGAGACCAACGAGCCAGACCCCCATGTGGAATCGGCGGGGAGGGTGTCCACGCGGAGCCTACGGAATCACAAACGGACCTAGAAGAGGCTTTGAGCCCGCCTTCCTGGCCTTCAGGCATATAGCACTGAGAACATCCGTACCTACCTGTGGTGGCGGGTCCCCGCCGGTGTGAGCCACCCCGCGGATTCCCAATCATAACAAGTGAGCCGAGGCCCAAGATTTAAATCAAAACATTGCAAGATTTAACCTATCTGACTCCCCCCCCTGCGCCACGATGGGGAGAGATAAGGCGAACAAACAACCTCCACCCTCTCAGCAGAAGATCGACCAGTTCACGACATCGACAGGACAGCGAGGAGAGGGGACACGGCTAGTGGGGGGCCGGCGCCGGACGGAGTGAGCGCCATCCTCCAGGCAATCCAAACTTCGCAATCCGCTGTAGAGACCAAAATCGGGGAAGTACGGGAGGATGTGGGCCTTGTTAGGCAGGACCTCAGAAACGCAGTGAACCGGATCACTGAGGTCGAGGCCAGAGTCTCCCAGACTGAAAGCGACCTATCCGACCTTAGAGCCAAGGTAGCCCAGCTGCTGACTCGATCCGGAGAGTTGCACCGCTGCTCAGAGGACGCGGAGAACCGGTCAAGACGCAACAACCTGTGCTTCATTGGATTTCCAGAGGGCATAGAGGACGGCGGAGCCTCCGAATTCCTGGAGAATTGGATCAAAACCTGGATGCCGGATCAGTCCCTCTCGCCCTGATTTGTGGTTGAACGAGCCCTCAGGGCACTTGCCCCTTGCCCCCCTCCGGGCGGCCCAAAACGCCCGATGATTGCTCGCTTCCTTAACTTTAAAGACAGAGATAACATCCTGAAGGAGGCTAGACGTCTGGAAGATCTTCACTGGGAAAACCATAAAATCCTAATCTTCCCGGACTACACCCGTGAGGTCCAGACCCGCCGTCGCTCATGAGCATGTTAAACAAAAACTTAGAGCAATGCAGCTTTCCTACATGCTCCTCTTCCCTGCAAGACTCAAAGTCCTCTTGGCCAGGAAAGCACATTTTTTTGAAACACCTGAAGAGGCATGAGACTGGCTAACGGAGGATGGCATCGGAGCCCTGCTGAAAAGCCCTCCCGGATGGGACCCCCCCCCTCCTGGAGGGGCCCCGGAGGAGCCGTAGACGCACCAGGTCCCGGAGGGGGGGGGGAAAAAAGACCCAGACACTCTTGTGGACAATGAGGCGGCCCGGAACTTAGACTCACAGACCGAGGGAGGTGCGGACCCTCCCAAGCCTCAGGCCTCGGCCCAAGCGATGGACGACGGCCGCTTGAGCCAGTCCCCGGCACTTGATTAATACTGCCAATGAAACATACTTGACCCCTGCTGGAGGACCTCCGGGGGGGGACCTGAGTTGTTCAACTTTTAAGGTACGGGCCCCTTGGGGACTGCCGTTGGTCACATTGTGCCCCTCTAATGCACAGCGCCTGACCTCGGCACATGGCCACTAATTGCAATTGATCCGGTTAAATGCAGGTGTCCACCACTCCATCCCAACGATAGTCCTACTGGCTATCTGGTTCTGGTTGGGTATTTGGGCGACAGATGCTTCCGGGGTGGGAGTATGGGGAGGGGGGCAGTTGAGGGGGGGGTTTGAAACCAGTATAAAGCGTAGCGAGTCGCTTAACCTCGTTTGTTATTTCAATGTCTCACTGTTAAGTTCAAAACAGCAGTCCCTAGATCCACAGCCAGACACCCAACTTGGTACAATACTTATGCAACCCACGCTTCGCATACATTGACTCAGGTCCTCTCCTGGAACGTAAACGGCCTACTAGACAAGATCAAAAGGTCAGCAGTATTTAGCACTCTTCGCAGATATTCCCCCTCAGTGGTTTTTTTGCAAGAAACTTACCTCCTCAGGTCTAGATGCCCCATGCTTATGTGAGGAGGGTATGATAGAATATACCACGCGGGCTTCTCTAGAGGCTCCAGGGGAGTGGCCATCCTACTCCACCGCTCCCTACCCATGGTGATTACAGGCACGCAATCCGATCCACAGGGCAGATTCGTAGTGGCCACAGGGACGCTCCATGGGTCGCCAATAAACCTTGTTTGTGTGTACGCCCCTCCAGCGGGACTGGACGCCTTCCTACTCTCGCTCCGACGCGTGACGGCGGACCTCCCCCAGGGAGCCTCCCTGTTGGGAGGAGACTTCAATGCCGTTCTCGACCCCAACCTGGACGTGTCTGGCGGGGCCACTGCCAGTAGATCCAATAGGGCTTCGGCCCTTAACAGCTGGGCCGAGAGCCTAGACCTATGTGACGTATGGAGAACCTGGCACCCCAGGGAGCGGCATTACACGCATACATCAGCTGCCCACCAAACGCAATCCAGAATAGATTTTATATTCATGCCCGCCACGGACCTCCCGAGCGTTACGGGGGCAGAGATACTCCCTCGTGGAGTCTCAGATCATGCTCCAGTACGTGTCCGTTTGGGCGGAACAGACCCTTCTAGGCGCCCGGTGTGGCGCCTGAATGCCTGGTATTTGCAGGACGAAGACTATACCCACGAGGTCAAGACTCACCTTACCCAATACTTCGACCTGAATACGGGATCAGTCCAGTCTCCAGGAACACTATGGGCAGCATGTAAGGCCACCCTTAGAGGGCAGCTAAATACCTCCTCCATTCCCGCGAACGGGACCGAAATTCTCAGGTCTCCAGGCTGGAGGCCAAGGCCTTAAGACTGGAGTACCAACAAGCGACCTCGCCGTCTGCCTCTACCACGAGGCAGCTGACCTTAGTCAGAGGCGAAATCAAACATATAATGCTAGAATCGGCTAAACTTATCTGGAGAGCTTCCGCGGCCCGAATATATGGCTGGGGGGACAAAAATGGGAAGCTTTTGCATTGGTTGGCCACCCGTCCTCTGGCCAACAGAGTTATTCCGGAGATTTTAGATGCCTCGGGCACCCTCACCAAAACACCTATTGATATTGCGCAGAGTTTCGCCTCGTACTATGCCCGCCTATATGCAAGGCACCCCCGCCCGACCATTGAGAGAGAGGCTCCCCTTCTAAACGACATTACCCTTCCTAAGGTCTCCCCGGAGACAAGAGACAGACTAGATGAAACTATTAGCCTCGAAGAAATCACCTTAGCGATCTCCAGCCTGGCATCGGGTAAGACCCCCGGTCCTGACGGTTTCCCAGCAGAGCTATACAGGAAATGCAGTGACATTCTGGGTCCACATCTTCTTAACATGTACAAAGAGGCTGAGAGATTGGGCCGCTTCCCCATTGGGATCGATCAAGCCACAATTGTAGTGATCCCCAAAACCCAACCCCCATCACAACATTGTTCGGCGTACCGGCCCATCTCACTCTTAAACACTGAGGTCAAGGTGCTCTCTTCGATCCTTGCCTCTAGATTGAAAAAAGTAATGCCCACTCTGATACATCCCGACCAATGTGGCTTTATGCCCACCCGCAGCACCAGACACTGCATTAGGCGGCTTCACCTGGCCCTGGCCCACCACAAGACCCTGTCGCACAAACCCTTGGCACTACTCCTACTCGATTTTGAGAAAGCCTTTGACACGGTGGACTGGTCTTACCTCGAACAGGTTCTGCAAAAAAACGGGCTCGGCCCCAAATTTGGAAACCTAGTGAGACTCCTATATTCCAGGCCGACAGCCCGAGTCCAGGTGAACGGAGTGGTTTCCGATCCATTCCCCATTGGCCGTGGAACCCGACAGGGATGCCCACTATCTCCCCTGCTCTTCGCATTGATAATAGAACCCTTAGCGATAATACTCTGAGGAGACCCATTGATCGAGGGCTGGTCCTGGCCCACCTGCTTAGAGGATCGCGTGGCGTTATATGCAGGCGATGTCCTCCTATACATTTCCAATCCGGCCAAAAGCGCCCCCGCGTGCTAGAAATCCTAGGCCTCTTCGCGGAGGCCTCGGGATTGATCCTAAATCCCACCAAATCCCTATTGGTCCCCCTGCATCGCTCTAGGGACAGTGTGGACTGGCAGCAAAACATTCCAGTACGAAGAAACAGTTTTAAATACTTGGGAATACACATCTCACTCCTCCCCGAATTGACATGGGAACTCAATATTACGCCGTTAACTAGGAAAATCAAGACAGATCTCCTACGCTGGAAGACCCTCCCCCTTAACCTGCTCGCAAAATAGCGCTTTAGAAGATGATGATCCTCCCTAGGCTCCTCTACTTATTGCAAAATTTTCCGTTCCCCATACCCATAAAATGGTTCAGGGAAATGGACTCACTGGCGCGCCAATTTATATGGAGCGGAGCTCGCTCACGACTGGCGCTCAAAACTTGCCAAAGAGATGTATACGAGGGGGGCTTAGGCATGTCCAATGTCCACTTTTACTACCTTTCGACGCAACTACTTGTGATTAACGACTGGGTGGGGGGTGGGTGGTCAGACCCGGCATACCGGTTGGAACTTCAGTCCATGGGCTATCCTCAGATCTTTGGCACCCTCTACGGAGGTCCGATCTCTCAAGACGTCCCGGACGTAACTAAGGTGATTTTACAGGGATGGCAGACTGCTCAGAGGTTGACGGGGTGGCGGGGGCGTCTCACCCAGCAAACCCCGTTATGGCATGGGAGACACTTGGCGCAGGTGGCTGGCTTGGAGGGTTTTCGAAACTGGGACAACATAGGTATCTCTGCTCTGGGGGACGTCTGGAGAGGGTCGTATATGCGATCCTTTGAGGATCTCCAAAAAAATGTATCCCTGAATAAGACACAGTTCCACAGATATCTCCAGCTCCGACATGCCCTACTAGCACATGTCCGAATGGGAGAAGCCATACCCGAGCACAGTCCTATGGAGACTAAGGTGCTGATGGGGGACCTGGGTAGGGGAGGTGTTTCCCAGATATACCGTGCCCTGGTCACCGGCACCCCGGGTTCTCTAGAGGGGCTCCGCCGAAGGTGGGAGGGATGGATGGGCCCCATGGAGGAGATGGACTGGGACGAAGCATTGATGGCCCCGCGCGCCCTAGCGATGGCTACACGCCTCCGATTGATACAAACATATTATCTTCACACAGCTTATCTCACACCTGTCAAACTACACAGAGCGGGCTTACGCCCCACAGCGGAATGCCCTCGCTGCAGAAGCCCTACAGCCGACTTTTTCCACATGGTGTGGACCTGCCCAGTCATGGTGACATACTGGGAGGCTGTTTTGCAGGAAATCTCCGAGGTCCTACAGGAAGACATAGAGAGGAAACCTCTGCCCCTCCTACTGGGGATTATGGGCGACACTGGGTTGAGGAGACCAGACCGAGCTTTCCTTGGGGTGGCGTGCCTGGTGGCCAAGAGGGATATGGTGGCGGGCTGGAGGGCTATAAGTGCCCCAACACTGACTAAATGGAGAAGAGGGGTAGACTGGTGTGCGCAGAGTGAAAAACTTGTATATGAGGCCAGAGGCTGTCCAAACAAATATAATAAGATATGGGGGAAGTGGGAGGCTGCAGTAGGTCTTTAGATTACACAAAGTATAGCCACCAATTATATTGTACTGTATGGGAGTATGGGCTCGGCTGTTGTTAGATGCACGTTGGCATCCTGTTACATGTATGTATCATTGTATTCACCCTTTTTTCTTTTTGCAAAATAATAAAAAGTCTTTATCAAAAAAAATAAAAGCCATCTGATGCTCTAGGTTTTTAGTGTTACCTCCTTATTTAGATCTTCCTCCCTGATCACTGCTCTCAGACATTCCTAGCGTGGTTCTGTCTTGGACCAAGTGTCCAAAAAGGGCTAGCCTGGCATTCCTAAATCAAAGGTTAATGCAAACTACGTGTAGGAGGAGTGTATAAGTGACCTTTGTTCAGGGTTCAGTGGCAATATAAAAAATAGGTATTTATCCTACAGTGGAAACATGTGAGAATATATTGACGCTTTTGCTGCAGATTTTCCCCAGCCTTTCGCAGGGGCAATCACGTTCTTTTGCAGAAAGGGATTTGAAATAATAGCTTGCGATCTGTTCGCTTTGTTAAATTTATAGATAAAACAACGCATTTTAAATTAACAGTAAGCAGCCTCAAGCAGTAATCTTTCATTTACTAGCCCTTAAGAATAAGCTAGATCCGACTGAGTAGGTTAGAAACATGCACTGAAGTGATTGCATTTTACAACCTTTTAAATATTAAAACCTTGTGGTGTATAACTTGTACCTAACCAGCTTACCGGTTTCATTATATTTTAGGATCCCAAGCATAGCAAGGTAAAGCCATGCAGTGTTTAGGGTTCTAATTTTATGTTTTGTACTCCTCTGGCTTCTATTATATGACATTCATGAACGTAATCGGATAGAGTGTTTAATGATTTTCCACTAAAATGGGTTTAAAGACATTTCGTAGCCATGTATTTTATCACATATGCTCTATGGGCCGAGACTATTTGTCACTTTAACAATGTTAGCCTAGCTTAGCTCAAGTTTCGTTTTTTCGCTCGTATTTTAAGTGTATAATTTAACTTGATGGAATAGGCTTTTTTTACCTTATGCACTGGATGCTGCGCGATGTACATGAATGTAAAGATAATTGTACTGCAGTATGCATTGTGGGTATACTAGGTTGGTCCTTTAAATGCATGTAGATTCTGTCTCTGTAGATTTTTGTTAACTATAATAAAAATGTTACTTGGTTAAAATGAAGATTAATGCAGGGTCAAGGGCGTCTAAAGAGTATAGAAATAGGGCATTGAAGCAGATATGCGTCCAGCCTCTTTGCTGTTTTCCTTCTACATTGTAGACAAGGGCCAAACATTAGATAAGGTCATATGCTTCGTCTGTAGTACATCTCATGTTATTTGCCAAAAATAGTCCTTCTTAATAAGACCATGTAAGGCCTGCTGCGGACACTAAGGAGCCTATTTATGAGAAAGTGGTGCTTCGGTCTTGATGTGCCACTTCTCTTGCATCGCCATTGCCTCACTTAACAACACCATTGTTGCGCCATATTTACAATATGTCGCACCATGACTGTCGTTACCACAACAGCATCAGAATTGTTTACGGTGTTGTGAAACTTTGCTGCATTAGTGTCAAACATTTTGACGCTAGTACAGCAAACCATAGGAAGGCTCATTAATTTTAATGGTTGCGTCATTTTAACACCTGCCTTAAGCAGGCGTTAAAAATGAAGGAAAATATGGTGCAATCAAATCTAGTAAATTTCACTGTGCTCTTCTTTTGCACGTCGCTGAGTGTGAATGCCCCCTTTCCATACCTTATGTCTGGCGCAGGCATAATGTGGCATAAGGGATTGTACAGTGGCACAGTGCATGCATTCCACCACTTTGTAAATTTGGTGCAGGGGAAAGGCCACCTCAATGCTGCCTTTCCATAAAAAAAGACACTATGGCGGCACTAAGGCAGTGCAAGGGGCATGTAAATATGTTCCTAAATGTGTTCAGATATATACCCCTAGTTAGGGCTCATCAGCTAGGCCTGAGCAATTGCCAGTGGCTTACATTTATTCAACCATTCCATTAATCACCTTGTTGTTTTTGCATTTGCACCAGGTTTGCCCAGATGTGAGTACTAGGACACTCTGCCACTGGAACCAAGCTGTACCTGGCTGAAGAGCCCTTACTAGGGTGAAATCGGACTTGGGTTGCTTGTTTTCTGGCTCAGAGAGGACCTGGCCTGGCAGTTCGGGGTGAACTGTTTCTATGTGGAGAAAGGTAGACTTATTTGCATTTGGCTGGGACCAAACTGAGGTGGCATGCTGGGCAAAAAAAATGAATTGGGATGTGGCACTGAGCTATTGACAATAAATGAGATTAATTCATGCATTCCATCCATCATCTTGTTGTTTTTGCATTTCCTTCCCTAAGTGCACTGGGTATGCCCAGGTGCAGACTGTGCCATTGGAGCCAAGCTATATCAGGCTGAAGAGCTATAACTAAGGTGAAACCAGTCCTAAGTTGCCTGTGTCCCGATGCAGGGAGAACCTGGCCTGGGAGTTACGGCTTGACTGTTCCCATGAGGAACAGGGTCAAGGGTGATTTGCATATTGCTGGGTTCAGACTGTGGTGGCATTGTGGGCAAAAAACAATGGACTCGGATGTGGCCTGAGCGATTGCCAGAGGCTGAGATTAATTCAAGCATTCCATCCCTAACCTCATTGTTTTTACATTTGCTGCCCTAAGTGCCCTGGGTATGCCAAGATGTGGGTCCCAGGCTCACTGTGCGACTGGAACCAAGCTATACCTGGCTGCAGAGCCCTAAATAGGATGAAACTGGTCCTTGGTTGCTTGTGTTCCGGTAGAACCCGACCTGGCACCTCCACTTCTCCACAGCAAGAACCCAGCGCCTCTTCGTGATGCTTCTGCTCCTTCACTCCCCAGCACCGGAACCGATGCTGCCTCAGACGCAGTGACGCCACGATCCCCAACTCCATGCACTGGCTTGTTTCCTCATTTTGCAAGGTACTGTACCTGGGGGTCAGTGTGACTCTGTGATGGCACCATTGGTGTCGATTTGTTGGGAACAACTCTGCACCAATGCCATGATATCACCAATTCAAAGCATACTGCAGTGCAGCCTGAAAGGAGGTTGCACATTCCAAAATACCTATTGGGGGGTGGGTCTAAGGAAGCACTTTGAGGTAGAAGGGAGGGACACCTTGACATCCTTAGGGACTCACCTACACTATCATGAAGGACACCCTACTCACAAGGTATGGTCTCACCCCTGAGCAGAATAAGGACAAGCTTAGGTGCTAGAGGAAGAAGGAATCCCAAACATGGTTAGAATGTGTTGACTCTTTCTGCTGGTCACTGGATGGGTGGGTCAAGGGCAGTAAGTTAACAACTTACGAGGGAGTTTACAACTTAATTGCTTGGGAGCACTTGTACAATCTTTGTTTGCCAGAGCTGCTCCAGCATGTGATTGACAGCAAGCTAACTGACCCCAGGAAGCTTGCACAGGAAGTGGATCTTTCGGAGAGTACCATGGTCCAAAAGAGGTATGGGGGAGACCACACCAAGGGTGGGCAGGGTACCCTCTGAGAAGAAATGGGGGTAAGGAGTTCTCTAAAGGGCCCCCGCTAATTTCAAGGGTAAGGATTCCCAGCCCCCAGTTGAAAAGAAGCCTTGGTTTTCTAAAAGGAAACCTGGAGAGGGGGAACCCCACATGTGTTAAGCATGTGATCAAGTGGGTCATGTGAGGGGGGATCCCAAATGTCTCAAGTGGAGCAATGGCACCTACTAGTGCTCAGTCAAAGGGCTTGGTCAGTGTAGCACTTGGGGAGGAGTTGGATCCAGGTGGGTGGGAGCCAGCTGAGATGAATCTTGTCTCACTAGGGGACAATGAGATGGTCTAGAGAGCCCTTGTGCCTGAGAACACTAAAAGGTACAGGCAGTGGGTGACCATCAATGGACAGAGGGTGGGGGCTCTGAGAGACACAGGAGCCAGTGTGACTAATGTGAGATGTCACCTGGTGTTTGAGGAGCAGGTAACTCCCCATGTACTTCACCAAGTAGTTGCGGTAGACAACTCAGAGCACCTGTGCAGAGTGGCGCAGGTTCCCTTTAAATGGGGGGGGTCTCAGGTGTCTTGAGAGTAGCTGTGAGTCCAGCCATGCTGGTAGATTGTCTGCTTGGCAATGACCTGGAGGATTCCCCGTGGAAGGAGGTGGAACTCAGGTCTCACTTGGAGATGTTGGGTTTGCCTGGGTGGGTGTGTGTGTCCACCCGGTCGATGGCAGCCTGTCAGGGTGATCAGGAGACCCTGGAGCCTGAAAGAGTGGCCCAGGTATCTGCCAGGAAGGAGGAAGGGAAAGGGGTGTTGGAAACCTGTCCCAGAAGTTCCCTCGGTCTGGGAGGAGGCTTAACCTGAGGGGCATGCCCCAGAGCCTACAGGGGAACAGGTGGCTGAACTGGGGGAGGTCCCTGAGCTGACTCAGTGGCAGAATGAAGGAGGACTCATCAGGGAAGCATTCTGTGAGGCACAGAAGACATGCCTTACTCTGGAGGGTTTGTGGCAGCAGGCTGCAGACCAGGCATCTGGCAAGGAGTCTGGATCACACTTGATCTACTGGGAGGACGGCCTCATATAGTTAGCCTAAGGTTGCTGAGCCTGGGTTAGTCTGTGTTCTGGTGATACCCCAGTGTTCAGAGCCTTCCAACTGGGTGTGGCTCATGATGTGCCTTTAGCTGAACATATGGGGCAGGACAAGACCTTTGAACCGCTTGTCACCCATTTTTACTGGCCCCAAATGTACAGGCACATTGTAGGTCTTGACAAACTTGGCAGGCAAGTGGCAAGAGTGGGGGTAAATGTAAGGCTCCCCTCCAACCTTTTCCTGTCATCAGCACCCCCTTTGAAAGGGTTGTTATTGACATTGTGGGGCCTCTGGATCCCAAGGCAGCCTTTCGGAACATGTTTACCCGGTCTTGGTGGACCATGCCACCCGGTACCCAGAAGCCATTCATTTAAGATCAATCACTGCCCCTGTGGTGGAATGTGCATTGTGGGGGGTTTTACCTGCATGGGGCTTCCAAAAGGAGTGGTCTCCAATAGGGGTACCAACTTCATATCTACATATGTGAAGTCTCTATGGAGGTTTCAAGTTTTCCACTCCTTACTATCCCTAAGAAAACGGTCTGTTTGAGAGATTCAACCTCACCTTGAATGGCATGATCATGGGCCTGTCAGAGCCCCTGAGGCGTAAGTGGGACGTCCTCTTGCCATGCGTTCTGTTCGCTTACAGGGAGGTACCACAAAAGTGACTTGGTTTTAGCCCCTTTGAATTGTTGTATAGACACCCTGTGAGAGGATCTCTGAGTCTATTTAGGAAAGGCTTGGAGAAGGCCTGCATTAAGCCCCCCCAGGATGTATTCAGTTACATGCTGGCTTTTAGAAACCAGACAGCACGCTTCAGGAAGCTTGCTCAAGATAACCTAGAAGCAAGCCAGGAGGACATGAAAAACTGGTATAACCAGAATGCCACACTGGTTGGGTTTCAGCCTGGCCAGAAAGTGTGGTTAATGGCCCCAGTGGAGCCTCGGGCTGTCCAGGACAATTGGACTGGGCCTTTTAAGGTGGTGGAGTGCAAGAGTGATGTCACCTATCTGGTGAACTTGGGGACTCCTAGGAACCCTTTGAAGGTCCTAGATGTGAACTGTCTCAAGCCTCACTTTGAGAGGATAGAGTTGACAATGGTCCTAGCAACCGATGATGGGGTGGAGCAAGAGAGTGACCCTCTTCCTGACCTTCTGTCTGCTAAGGAGAAAGATGGAGGGGGTGTGAACCTCTCACCCTCACTGACCACAGAGTTGATACAAATACTTTGCACATTGTCTCTCGGTTAAGACTTTCTGCTCGTGCCAAGCTACCAAGGTGAAGAGCTGGGATTAACAGGGTGTGTTTCTCCTTTGCCCTGACTACACTGAGGGTCCTTGCTTGGACAGGGGATAACCTGACTGCCAACCAAAGACCCCGTTTTTAACAGTAAACTTCATAAATCTTTGTGATGTTTGCAGTTTAAGAGGTAAGATTGTTTGTACATTCTGTGTATACCCACTCATCGCATTCTGTAGTACAATTGCTATATTATCGTGATCTGAGTAGGTCCACTTGGGTATGTTGGGTATGTATATGATATGGTAGTTTAGGAAAAATTATTGCTCACACCTGTGTGGACACATTTCTATTATGGATTGCTGTAACTGATTGTGTAGGTGTAGATTGCCATGAAGGCAGTTCGTAGCAGATGCATGTTACTAATATCTTAAAGTGTTTTTTAAAACATTTTTCTGACTATGAAATTACAGACATATGCATTGCACATCATTGTACTGTTGCTTTGAAGTATTTTTTAAACATACACGAGTCCAATGCTTCTGTACCCTGACAATTTGAGGATGACAGGTAACACAGTGCCTTACCTTCTGTTCCAGCAACGACGGGGTTAATTTTTGTCTTGGTTCAGGAGCAGCATTGATGGCAGGACTTGTATGATTGGGTTCATGGTGGCAGAAAATGTGAAAAGTAAAAAGTAATAAAAAGTGATCTTCCTCCTTTTATCCCTCCCAATCACCAGCTCAGGTGTGGAGACTTAGCCTCCACAGCTGCGTCAGTGGGAAGGCACTTTGTGATTGGCTCAGTGGTAGAAGTGTCTTATGTCCTGCTGCCAGCCACTTTTGCGTATGATGCCATCGACATGGCAGTGATGGCGGTTTATCAGTGGTCTTTTGTCTATGTACCTACTAACATCTAAATAGAGTGGGCAGACCACCTAGTAAGCAGACAGGAAATCGAACGAAAATTCATGGTGGGACCATTACCACCAAGATCTGAATCAGGCCCTAGGTCTTAGTGAGGGATAGGCACATATAACGAAGGCCATCCTCTTTCTTTCTGCAGTACTCAACTCATAAACCATGGTTTAATGTTGATTGTATTAAATGCAAGAGTTTCTTTTCCATTCTTCAATCCCTAAATCCCTAAATTCAACAGTCTTTAAAGGAAGTGTAATAATTTGCAAAAGGAAGTGCAAAGCCACTGTGGAATGCAAGTGGGCAACTCTATTTGCCATATGTAGGGTAAAAGATAATAAAGCTTCCTGGAATGAGGGATCTGAGACAGTCTCAGTACAAAAGGTGAACTTGATCTTTTTATAACTGAAAGCTATGTGGATTAACATTCTTTATGGGGCAGTAGTTTTGACTTGGCCAAGCAGCTAACTATCTCACAACCAAAAATCGAAACCTTGATCAGGTCCCTTAATAACTCATAGACTCCTAGGCATAATGGACTTTCTGTAGCAGTACTTAGTTCCAATACTCCATTCTGGTCCCAACAGTTGAATACCTCATTCAATCATATGTTAATGAATAGTGTTAAATCCAACATCCTTAGCGTTGTATTCCCCTCTAACGTTTTGCCTTCACTCCCTGGTTTTTGCTGAATTCTTATTTGTTGGCATTAAGACTCTATGCACGTTATCCCTGTTAGCTTGTGGCAAAATTATTGTGCTCTCTCCTTTAAGAATTGCAAGATTGGTGGCATACAATGTACAGTATGTTAATCAGTGCTATTTAACTGTCTTTCCATTTAAATATTTTAAATAGTCAATTTGCTGGGCAAACTAAACAATTGTGCTGTTTGATTATAAACAGTTTGATTGACTGAAATTCAAGGCATTAAATGCATAACAATGCTAACTTTCAATATTGAACTTTTAAACTGATAGTAGCATGTATTTTTTCTTCTTATGGCTGTTGAACTTGGCTCTTTCTGCAGCGTCACCCCTGATATTTCCCTTTTGTTTGCTGAACTCATGATTTTGTTGGCTTTTAGGACTATGTGCATTTTACTCCTGCTAATCACTGATAAACTACTTGAGCATGGAAAAAGTAGTCTACACCAAATTGGTACATGTAATTTACTTATACGTCCCTGGTAAATGTCCCTATATGTCCCCAGGGCCTGTAAATTAAATGCTACTAGTGAGCTGCAGCACTCATTGCGCCACACACTAAAGCATCACTGTAAAACCTGCCTCAGGCCTGCCACTGCAGCTTGTAGTGCAATTTAAATTGACATTTGGACCTGGCAAAATTAACCTTTTGCCAGGACTTTACCTTATTTTCTAATACTTATATAAGGCACTCCTAATGTAGGCCCAAAAGGCTTATAAAAAAGAGTACACTGTATTTAAAAAGTAGAAAATGTATATTTAAATTGTACATGTCTTGACAGTAAAAAACTCCTAAAGTCGTTTTCACTGTTGTAAAGCTATCTCTCCCACGACTAACACTGGTTTGCCTTATTACACTTAATAAACACTGAATTCAGTTTGGGATCAGATGGAGGAATGCTGTTTCCACTCAAGTTTGATGTAATTTAAAGTCCTCTTTAATGATGAGGTCAGATTTAAAACTGACGGTTTTGAAAATGCCAATTTTAGTTTTAGAATGTTGGTATTTTTTTACACAAATCAACTGTGCCTTTCTACCAGTGTCTTTGGTCATCTGATTGTGAATGTCTTTCCTGTTTTGGGTTGTCTATTGCTTCCAGACATGGGAACATAGAAGGCCTAGGTGTGAGGGCAGAGTATATTCCTGAAAGGATGGCTGAGGAGGAGTTGTGCCCCCCCTCATTACCTTTCAAAGGGCCTTATCTGCAGCATACACAAAGGAATCCAATTCCAGTCCTGCAATTGCCTGTGTCGTCCTAGACAGCTTGGAGATAGGACCAAGAGAAGGGGAATAACTGAACTGATCCAGTTTTGGGAATAGGCCAGAACATTTTACCCACAAAGGCTGATACCAGGTATAAAATTGGGACCCTCAGAACCTTTCATCAAAACACTCTTGAACCAGTGGAAGATTCAGAAGAAGACTGGACCTGCTTGCCTTGAACCCAGGCACTCTGAGTGACACCAAGAATGACCTCCTGTTTGAGATACAGGGATACACCAATCCTGCAAAAGCCTCTCTGCAACTTGCCAGTTAACCAGCACCAACTGGACCTACTTGGACCTGTCTGAGCCCTGCTGCTGCCCTCTGCTGAAGTGAGACCTGATCCTCAGTAGCTTTCCTCCATGTCCTGGACCCTTCACTGGCATAAGAGAGAACTCTTTCTGAAGAATAGGTAAAGTTACAGAAGATTGGGCTCCTTGCTACTGCAAAGTGACCTATTTGCATGAAGATTCAAACTCCTGTGACTAGCGCCAATGCAAAGCTCCATCAAGACCTGCTCTTCATGCCAACAGAGCCTGTCAGTGAATACGGTCCAACATGAATCTTCAGCCAAGACAGGTTCTTCATGCTACAGCAGCAACCATCCATGATGCCTGACCTCATCCCCATGTCTCCCACGAACACGAACAACACTCTTCGAACAGGGCTGGAGAAGGGAATCATAAGTGATCCCTGATCCTTGCATCCGACGCGCACTCTATTGTAGTCGGCCTGAACTTTCCCCTGGTCCCAAAGGGATACCTTCCTGCACAAAAGCAAGCCTTAGAGGCACTTTCCTTGTTGTATGTGTGCTGCATAAAAACAGGACATAACAAGTTTAAAGATGTTTCCTCTTGTTACGCGTGATTCAGTGAGGCAGAGTATTTTGTGCAATCCCAAGTTTTACTCACCTTAGTAAATCTGGGATTGTTTACAAATGCATGGGTGGATGCAAGGGAAAGCCCATGCTCCACCCATGGAATGCCTCTCCGGGGTAAAGTAACACAACAGTTTTATTACACTTTGGGGACAATCCCATGCAAAGCCACGCAAATCTGATTTGGATGGCGTTGTAAATCGCAGATAACATCTTGAATCCTGGCTTCACCAAATGTGTTGCAACCACAGCTCAAATTGCTATTAAATCTCGGCCCCAGTATGGTAAAGAGAAACATGTTTCCTTCAGGGTCATTGGTTGGCAATCTCATTGTTTTATGATAATTGAATTAAATCCAATAGACCTGCAAATATTTCGAGTTTTAATCGAAAGGCAGTTACTTCTAAACAATAAGGACACACAATGAACACAAAAAAACAGTCAATCAAGAATACACCTTAAGTCACTATTCGTATTAATTAGCACAAATATTAGAAACGCGTGTTTATTATGCGTTAATTTCTTTCATTATTTTACACCTTAAAATCAACTGAGCACCGTGCAGTCACTTTGATCATTTGTTTAGCACCCTATTATCAATTTGTATAACTCTTATACTAACGGAAATATTTTTTACATTGACAGAACTTATCCTGACTGCTTAACATGACTCTGGCTTTCATGGATCGACGCTGAGCACCTTTGTTCTATTACCTACATTGACGGCGCCCTTCTCATGTAGATGAGCAAGAGACGAACCGAGAGGTAATTGAATTCAGTTTGCACTCTCAAATCTCTAAAAATGAACACTTGCTGTTTAAAACAAAGCACTACTTTATTGGAAACTGTCCAGTTGAGTGAACATGTTCCATCTCCTCAACTCTTAATGTTAAACATATAAAAACAAATTGACACCAGAGAAGGCATTTTGAAATAAATTACATCCCTGTGCAGTTCACATATTTCCTGTTCTGTTACTATGCTCTTTACTTACCACTGCTGTCCCGCTGAAGCAAAACAAACAATTGAGGTACTTGGCGAACATTTCGAGGATGTTTTCTTTCAAACTCATGTAATTTCTTTGCGAGTTACTTTATAAAAAGTGTACATATCTTATTACAATCAAATTCCACCTTAGAGAATCAGAAAGTACATGTTGTTTGTTTGCATGGATGAAAGCCTCAGGAAAGGATGCATTCCAGAAATTATTGCAAAGGTCACTTTTAGATCATTCAAAAGTCGTTATTATACTTTCAACGGAACTTTATTATGAATTAAGCCTGTTCGACACATATGCTAATATATGTATACGTGTGGGACCCGAAAGGATTACGGACAATACAGAAATCACAGTGCTATTCAAGCTAATGCTGCTTTCCTGGGCCCCCTGCTTTACAATTTTCATTGCGCGCGCGGTAATTAAAGTCCAACCTACACCCTTTAAGTATTGATATTGCATAAAGACTAATGTCTCAAATTTCAATGACAAGTTAATTCATATGAGAGTCTTTGGTTTGAGGCATTATAAGTTAATCAGTGCTATTTAACTGTCTTGCCATTTAAATAACGTTTTTCATGCAATTTGCTGGGCAAGCTAAACAAATGCGCTGTTTGATTTTGAACAGTTTAATTGACTGAAATTTAAGGCATTAATTGCATAGCAATGCTACGGCTGTTAAACTGACGGTAGCATATTTTTGTTCTCCTCACTGCTATATTGACAAATTCTCAAGTCACATTCTCTGCAGACCCTGATGAATAATTTTGAATGAAATATTTGGGGCACAGCAGGTTTGGCCCGATCCATGTCTAAGAAAGACTAGTTAAAATAGTTTAACTAATTCAGGAGAGTGTAAAATATCATTATCCTTACCAGTATTCTGCATAGCTTCAAGTCTTCTTAACAGTCCTTACAGGGTGAAGTGCCTCTGCACCCTGCAGACAGGCATCAAATAGATCTTTCAATTTTTTGAAGAAACTTCCAATCATCAAGTACAATTTATCAAGTGTGGTTCCCAACAATTTGGCAGTATATAGACATTTATCAGTGTTCCTTGAAGCCTCTGTGCCACTAGAGGGAAATTACAAATCTACTTTATGTTGATGGAACTTCCACCAAATCCAAGGATGCATATTTGTTAAGGCTTCCATAGTTAAGAAAGTCAACAAAGGTAGTGCAGTGTCTCGAAGACCCGTGCATGGTACGTGAAGAAAATGTTGTACTTGATCGATGGACAACAGTATCTAAGACTGCAACATTATCCTTAAAGTTAGGGTTAGAAACAGATGTTTTGTTATTTACAAGAAGATGTAAGATATATCTGGAATTGTAAAATGGAAAATAGATGTTTAGATTGTGCTACTCAATATTGAGGCTATTTATGTCATGATACAAGAATACTGTGGACAAAATACAGAAGACCAAAATAACAAAAGGTAGTTGAATGTACATGCCACATATAGGCACCTTGAAGATATAACTACATATGGAATTAGATATAGAAAATCTATACTTACTTAGCTTTTGATACTTCAGATTCAATATTTTGCCCTCAATATTTTCATTACTTGAAACTGTAATTTCAATATTCAGGGGGCATACCAATTTTTATTATAAATGAAAAGTTTAACACCAATGATGAATAGATTTTCAAAAATTTATAAAGACTGCCAGAACTCTCCTTTACAACACAATGTGTCTGGACGAGAATCGTTTTTTTTTAACTTATGAAATTAATCTTGCTGAACACTTTGCTCAGATATATTCCAATTTTGATCCAGCTTGCTTTGGATATTTTGGTCACTATTGGAGGACGCCATTATACTGGCGATCAAATCTTGTTTACCAATTATGTGGTTAACTTGTGTAAAAGTATCTCACATGAGGATGGCAAAGATGCAGTAGAAAAAATCATATTAAATCTATCAAGAAAAGAGAATTATCATGTTAAATATTTGATATATGATAACATATCATTTATACTTCAGTACTGAAAGTAATTCTTGTTTATAGAGTTGGACTTTCAATGTTCAGCATACTTTCTCCAGCATATGCCAATGTTTTCATCATTCCAGCTGAACAAAAACATGTGTTTGGAACATAGAGGGGAACAATCAATGAGCTTGAAGAATTTGAGGAATGCCTCAGTATTAGCCACAATCCTTGGACAACCCGAGGTGAATTTATTGGATAAAATACCGGGAATGGTAAAAATCAACTGACTACAGACATACCAGCAGATTAAATAACACCATCCACCTTCTTAGTTTTCATCTACATCCCATGATTATTACCAAAAACCTAATTGCTTAGAATTAAAATTAAAAAATCTGGTAATTACCTATACCAACTAAGAGACAATGAAATGTGCAAATAATTTGCAAACAGAATTTACCTGCAGTTTATCCCAGAAAAGGAAATTAAAAAAGTAAAGAAAATAGAAAGAGAAGATGCTTTACATATGGCATTCAAAAAGAATAGTACTTGAGTAAAAATGTTTTTGTAATACTGCTGACAAAGCCAGAAAATAATAATTATTTTACTTTAACAATAAACATCTTTGAATAAGATGGCTCACTGAAACAATTGTGCTGCCAGAAATGAATGTTCATATACAAATGTAATAAAATATCCCATAAATACTTCAGATAGTTCTAAACAACCTATCCAGTACTCTGCCTATCAGCTAAAGGAACTTGTCTATGCTTGCAATGTTTACAATGCAGCAATGCCATTACCAGAAAAAAAGAAAACATACAGCATTCAACAAACTGCCCAAAAATGTTTTTTCACAGTATGCCACATGAGTACCATACAACTTTGTTTACTTAGTAAAATACCCATATGGGGAAGAATATGTAGATCAAACATCGTAAAACAATTTGCCAAAATGATACACAACAAATAAAGTTTAATTTTGAATCTGTGAAGTGATACTCATGTAGAAAACAGGACAGTCTCTGAAATAAGTTGTTATCAATAAGAATTAAGGTGCATTACCTTTAGGAATTTGTCTGAAATAAATAACTGGCATCATGTAGTTGTTTATTGTAATCATTATAATCATTTTGGTGTAAAGTCTAGCTGATGGCAAGTTCCTTTCTGATGGCTGCTTTCAAAGATACCATAACATGTTGAAAATGTTATACACTTTAATATCAGCCTGAAATATATATGAGATTTTTTTTTATTTTGAAGGACTATTAAGTGTCCTATACCAGCATGGCCAACATATATTTATACAGTATGGAATGAAAATATGAATTGAGAGGAGTAGTCTATATCAATTCACACACATAAGGCATTTATGTAAAACATATTTAGATATAGAAGAAAGGCAGTGGCGTATTGCTTCAATGTACTTCAGATACTGTGACATTCAAAGTATGACCAGATATAAAACATTTGAAAATTAGATATATACACATGAGTACTAGATAGTTAAAGGTGCCTTGAAGTCCATTGAGACTATTAGAATAATGTTTGTGAGATCAGGATACCAGAGGACCATCTTGCAAATCTGTCTGATCAATGTTAAACACAAAGTAAGTTGTTGTCTTGTTCATGCCCAATCTTAACAATGAATAAACTTGATGTAATACTCATTAAGAGGTTTCCGTTTTAACTTATGATTTGAGGCGGAGCCATCATTTATTGATTTTTTAATATTTATCTATAAGTTTAGTATACAGCTCTGAGTGCTGTTTCCCTGAAGATGCGAACTTAGTCCCATGATGCATTGTGATTTTCCATAAATGACTGCTTGAAATTTGGGTGAAGGTTCAGAAAAAATAATTAAAAAAAATAATTTAAAAAAATCAGCCAAATAGGATTGTGAAATGATGATAATAGAGTATATTAACAAGACTATCGGAATCATTAAAATAAAATGTGCCCTTATATTTGTTCAAATATCCACCAACTAATAGTAAGTCCTCTCAAGGGCACATGCAAGGGTCCTCCCATTCACTAATATCTGTGCTGACTTCCAAGTTGGATAGGAAAATATGTTAAAACTAACACCAGGGTACAAGTGATAATGAAGCAAGAGAAGGAAAGTATGTCTAAAATGGATAAAAATGACCTGAAATAGTTGACCCATTTTGATCCACATCTCACTTCTGCCTGCATCACGTAGACTCTCTAGGTGTCAGTATAAGGACAGCACTGTAACATGAGTTCTGCTTATGTGGTAAACTGTTGGGCCAGTGCTCTATGGTGGTTAGGTGTATCACCCTTGGAGACAAGCCTGCAGAGGTCTAACAAAAGCTCAGGCCCCTTATCCACTTGTCTGAAATATGCTCCAGAATGCAGAAACATTTCTTAGTCAAAAGTGATCGTTGTAGGATTCAGTTATTATATTATTAGAAATGAACCCATTGTTTTAGAGCCTGTAGCAATGAGTTGGAAATCGAAAGGGGTGGTCGCATCTCACAGAGTTTCATAAATAAAAACTCAGAGAGATTCAGTGGAATTCCACCAATGGGTGGAAAATATGCAGCTCGTACTGCTCACACTGCAATTTAGTGGTGGTAGGGTGTGCATTGCTAGAAATCAGCATGATCACAATGCTTTGCTCAAGTGAGCTAACATTTGATTTGATTTTGGTGTCACTCAAATAGAAAGTCCACTAGAGTTGCAGCAAATCTATTTGAATGTCACCCCTCTGTCTATCGTTGCTGGCAACACCTGCATAACAAAATCACATTAATGGTTGCCACATTTTGCTCAGGCCCAACAGCTCACATTTTATGGAGCTTCACAGGAAAAACATTCATGCCATGTGGGGAGTGGAGGAATTTGGCCAGAACTCTGCGTTAGAGACTAATGCAGAGAGACCAAAATTCTTCCCATTCTGCTGGTGGAACAAAACATTCCCCTACCCCTAGAAGTTGCCTTTCCTGCATGGTCATCCTGGATTTTGCCTTTTTCTTTACCCTCTTTTCCAGGCATTAGGAATCTGTTCCCTGAGGCATGGTTATTTTGTGTCATTGCTCTAGTTATAAAATGGCATTGGAAAAAGATGATTTCACCAAACCGGCCTGTTTAACTTTCCTGAAAGGCCATGGCAGATGGCATAGAAATTGCCCCAGTGCAAGTTAAATGTCATATGTGCACATTCCCCATGCTCTGCTCATACCATTTTATATTATCTCACTTATAACATTAAAAATAACAGTATTTACAAGAACAGTTATGACATAGCAAATCAAATCTTTTGTGAGAACAGATTGCATGGTATTGTGGCGGTTATAGTTAATGTAGTATGACTGCTGAGTTGAATACACTGTGCCCGGATATGTTGCGTACATTTTAAATTGAAGGTATAATTATAAGTTCATAATTTAACTTTTGTTTGTAGCTAAAGAATAAACAAACACATCAATTTAAAGGTGGTTTGTGAATTACAGTTTTAAGAAAAATTTAAAATATAACTATAACTGATGTATTTCTAAGCTTGGTTGTATAGAAAGAATACATCAAGTTATTCTAACTATAACAAAGGTTTAATCTATATATAAATGTATACACACACACACACACATACATGCACACACATTACACAGTGACGGTAGCCATTGTGAAGTGTAGCTTGGTCTTTCTAGAGGAAAAGAGCTTTAACATTTTGCTAATAACTGGCACTGTTTGATGAATCTTCACAAAACTTTCAACAATAAATCATCTCCCTCTGCTCGTCCCTCGAAAAACTGATCTGTAAAGCAAGGGGTGAGAAAATGGAGTGCCCCTAAGTGTGTTTTCCCCTTGCAATTTCTAATCAGAACTTTAGACAACACTACAGCCAAAATGGCTGAACTTAATTAGACCAGGTTTGGTTCTGTGATTTGGTGTCATCTGTTCTATTCAGTATTTTTTGAAAAACTAAGATTCTAAATTAAAGATATTTTATGCTTTGGTAGCGCAGGAACAGAACCCCCCCCCCCAACAAAAAAAACAAAGAAATAATAAGAGGACAGAGCTGCTTATTTATTATTCATTGATGCTTGGCAAGGAGAGCCTCATAATGCACTTTGTGGACTAATTTGCATATGTTCTGCTCTGTGGTGGGCAGGGATATTACGAGCATATCATACATTTTGTGGGGGCTGCTGAGAGTGCAGCAGACTTCTATAGGGCATTTATTAAAGTAACCCTAATTTTGTTGTTGGTGCTATACCTGCATTACTCACCCTGTAGACTGTAAAATAACTACTCTAGTATGTATTCAATATTGTTGACAAAGGCAATAGGTTTGTATTTATATAATGATCTGGTGATGTTTTGACAAAGCCAATGGGCTTGCTGCTATATTGGTGTGGTCACCCTTTGATGTAGTCACTCCTTGACAAAGCCATTAGGCCTGTGGTTTATATATTGGTGTGGGCACCCCTGACAAAGCCAATAGGCTTGCCTTGCATATTGATATGGTCAACTCTGGTCAAAATAAATAGACCTGCCTTTTATCTATTGCTGTGGTCACTCTTTGACAAAGCCAGTAGTCCTGCATTATTCAAAATGACCCACTGTGTATTGAGATGAGAACTTTCATTGCCTCACCATGTGGGAGGGGTTTGGCTGCCACTGGAGGGGTTGGGAGCAGGGCTTGTCCACTACATCCTGTTGACGTTATCATTAGGTTTAGTAGTAAGTTCATACTTTGCTTAAAAAATAAATAAAAACAAAACTAGAAATTCACTGAACAAACCAAAGGTTAAAGTTACATTATATTTAGGTTGGGTAAAAAAATCTTAAATTAAATTAAGAACAATCTTAGAAATTCACTGAAAAAACCCAAAGGTTAAAAGTTAGTTAAAATATCAATTAAAAATACCATTAAAACTCAAAAGAAAGACTGAAATTCACCAGGTTTATTTTACTAAGCCACTTATTCCTTGCACCCCCTTCATGCACTGCTTATGACCTCACATAATACATCAATCATTGTAGGACGCTGACCTGCTATGTTGTGTGCAAAACGCTGTAGACTGTGCAGAGGGTCTGGGCAACCACAAGTTGATTTACAGAGGTAAAAACTAGGCCACCTAGGCCCATATTTATACTTTTTGACGCTAAACTGCGCTAACGCAGTTTAGCGTCAAAAAATTTAGCGCCGTCTAACGCCATTCTGAAGCGCCATGCAGGCGCCGTATTTATGGAATGGCGTTAGCCGGCGCTAGCAGACCAGCGCTGCCTGGTGTGCGTGGAAAAAAACCACGTAGACCAGGCAGCGCCGGCGTAGGGGGAAAATGGCATTAGGGCGTCTTAAAAGGGGGCAAGTCAGGTTGAGGCAAAAAAATCGCCTCAACCCGATTTGCGCCATTTTTTTCGACGCCCAGACGCCATTTAAATGACTCCTGTCTTAGTAAAGACAGGAGTCATGCCCCCTTGCCCAATGGCCATGCCCAGGGGACTTATGTCCCCTGGGCATGGTCATTGGGCATAGTGGCATGTAGGGGGGCACAAATAAGGCCCCCCTATGCCACCAAAATAAATTAAAAATATAAAAAATTATACTTACCTGAACTTACCTGAATGTCCCTGGGGTGGGTCCCTCCATCCTTGGGTGTCCTCCTGGGGTGGGCAGGGGTGGCAGGGGGGTCCCTGGGGGCAGGGGAGGGCACCTGTGGGCTCATTTTGAGCCCACAGGCCCCTTAACGCCTACCCTGACCCAGGCGTTAAATAGTGGCGCAAATGCGGGGTTTTTTGACCCGCCAACTCCCGGGCGTGATTTTTGCCCGGGAGTATAAATACGACGCATTTGCGTCGCCGTCATTTTTTTAGACGGGAACGCCTTCCTTGCATCTCATTAACACAAGGAAGGCGTTCACGCAAAAAAATGACGCTATTTGCCCATACTTTGGCGCTAGACGCGTCTAACGCCAAAGTATAAATATGGCGTTAGTTTTGCGCCGAATTTGCGTCGAAAAAAACTACGCTAATTCGGCGCAAACGGAGTATAAATACGGGCCCTAATGTTTTACATTGTATGGTCTCCTGGTCAAGAAGTTAGGCTAAACTTGAAGAAGTGCAAAGCATTTTTTGTACTCACAGTATCAATAAATAAAAACACACACTCAAAAGAATAACTTAAGACCAATTCATGAAAATACTTCTGAGTTTTATAAAATTGTTAAGGCCAAGATCATCAAAATCAGGTAAGTACTTTTCAAGTTATGAATTTTCAAAGTTTAGAAAACGTCTCAGTTCTGTGCCTAATTATGCACTAACAATAGAGAAATACTTTGAAAATGCATGTAAAATCAGGCAATGCGTTTACCAATGTCTCCTCTTGGTTGTAGGCTGAAGTTGTCGGTGTGCCCTGTGGACCAGATGGAGAAGTTTGGGCGGCTCACTGTTTCAGTGAGAGCAGCTGCACAAAGTCTTTGGAGCTGGTGCAAGGCCACTGCGGGTACCACTTCGAAAAGCACTGCACAGGTGGACTTCAAGGTGAGTCAGTGGGTCCCCTTGGAGTTTCGAGGTCACAAGTGGTTGGGGACCCTTAGAACACAGCTGGATCTTTGGTGCAGAGCACAGGGCGGCTGGGTGCAGAGTGAATCAGAGAGCCAAGAGCTGTGCTCAAAGGTGCCCTTAGAAGCAGGAAGTAGGTCATTTTGAGGGTCACTTGCAGGTCAGTAGGGTCCCTCTGGTGGGAGGTTTTGGTGTTTTCCGAAGTCAGTCGACAGGGGCTTTCTCGTAGTCGTTTTGCAGCCCGGAGTCAACAGTCCTTTTGGGTGTCCAATGTTGGGGGTCAGTACCACTTCCTATTACACGGTTCAGCCACTGGAGGCTACAGTGCCACCAAACTTGGCACACTTGCAGGGTTTGTCCTCCTGGACCGCTGGGTAAAATTTGGTCCAGCTGTCTGGTTCCTTGGTCAGCAGCCGGTCAGTGACCTGGACTTCACTTCCCTTTAGGTCTTTGATGCAATAGAGTAATGTCTTCACTTTGAAGGGAGATCTTTGGTGATTTTTAGAAGAGTGAAGGTCCTTTCGGGCTTTTTAGAGTCCGTCCGATGTCCGAGCAACCCTTCAATGGTGATTGTCGAGTCCTCGACTCAGCTGACAGGGTTTGGCGGATTTTTCTTGCTGCAGCAAAACTTGAGTTTTCGAGCCTTGGGTCTTCTTTGTCGCTGGGCTTCTTGTGCCCTTGGATGCTGAATCTCTGGTCCAGGGTGCCCACTAAATACAGTATTTAGGGGAGCACCTATTAGTGACCAATGGGTTATCTACCTTAGGGTGGCTACACCCACTATGTGACCACTTCCTGTGGGCAGAGGTCACTTCACCATCTCTGATAGGCTATTTTCCTACCATGCAAGATGGGGGGAAATGAAATGGAGGGGGTCACCTCCCATACAACACCTTAAGAGTGGTGCAAGCTGGTGGTGACCACTCCTCTTGTGCTTTGTGAGTTTTCCCACCATTGCTCCCACCAAAGGTGGGGGTTTGCAAAGGGGACAGACATCTGCTAGCAGCAGGCATGGGGGTTGAGGTTCAAAGGCGGTAAGTCTTTTGAAGTTCGCAAGCAGGGGAGTGCACATTCCTGAAAAGGGAGGTGTGACATGTCAACCCAGGAAGGGCTTTGTTCTGGGACCCAGAGAACAGGAGCTCTCACCCCAGGGTTTCAGAATCTTGTCTTGGGTAAGCAGGCTGGTTGTGACCAGACAGCAACCATGCCAGTGTTAGTTAGCTTTGCAAGGGTCACCTCTAAGGTTGTTCCTAGGTACATTTTGAAATAAATCCAATACGAGTGCCAGATTGGATTTATCATTCTGATACCAAACAACCCAGGGTTCAGAGTAGCTGAAAAACTCTAACTGTAGCTGTGAAACTCGTGCTGACCAGTGTCCAGCACATGTATTTAAAATGACTGCTCTGTTCACTTACTATGTCCTAGGCTTGGCAAAGACACAGTAGGGGCATATTGCCCATGCATGTATGCCCACACATACATTATAGTGCACTTTGCGTTAGGACTAGAAGGCCTGCCAGATGGGTGACTTACCTATATTGCTTTTAGTGTGTAGTGGACAAGACACACAGGCTGTGGGATATGTTGAATTTTCATTTTAGGATTGCACAATAACACTTAGCCTGCAATAGGAAAACTAGGTGCATCTGGATGCGTGGTACGTGAGGGTGGCACAATCTGTGCTGCTGCCCTCAGGGGCCTATCCTTAGTACCCCATGTCTTGGGTACCTAAGTACTACGGACTTATAGTGGCAGCTAAAGGTGTTGCCAATTGTATCCATCCCTTTGCAATTTTAGAGAAAGAGCACTGGCACTGGGGACCAGGATAGCAGGATCCCAGGACACTCCAGTGCACAAAAGTTGCTGCACTGTCCGTGTTCCTCCTGAATTCAGCCCACAGGACAAGGGGGGGCTGAACTCACTCACTACAGCCCCTTGCAGGGTGTTGGACCTGGCCCTCTCTGCAAGATCATTCCCAAATGCTTTGCCTTCACCCTTCCTGTTTTCTGACTTTGTTTTTGTGGGCCTTAGGAATATGGGGACTTTACAACTGCTGACCAGTGCTAAAATGCTTGTGCTTTCTCCCAAAAAAAGGTAAAATCTGTGTATATCTGATTGGCACATCTAATTTAATTATAGTATATGGAACTATATGTACCCAGGGACTAAAAATTAAATGCTACTAGTGGGCCTCCAGCACTTAATGTGCCACCTACTAATGTAGACCTTTCAAACATGTTTCAGGCCTGCCATTGAAGCCTGTTGTGCAGTTTTACACTGCTAATTCAACCTGCAAAACTTAAACTTTTGCCAGGTCTAAAGCTTCCTTTTAATACATATGTCACCCCTAAGGGAGGTGCTAAACAGACATGGGACAGGGTGCATTGTATTTAAAAAGTAGTATAAGTTTTACATGTCCTCGTAGTGAAAATAAATCCTACATTTGGGGCTATCTTTCTCATTGGATAACATTTAATTAGCTTATTACATGTAATATGTGCCAATCTTCGATTGGTAACTGATAGGATGTCAAGTTTGGACACAAATGAATTGTAATTTAAAGTCCTCTTTAATGGTAAAGTCAGATTTTACATTACAATTTTGAAGATACAGCTTTCAGAACATTGGCATTTTCCTGCTCACAAGTTTCAAATGCCATCTTGGAATTTCCAGCTGCTTGGGTCTGTAAATGGCTTCCCCTTTACGAATGCATATTGGAGTAGGTCTGGGGAGAACCTGATACTAGCTTTTAGTGACTCTAGACCTCTTGGAGCCTTGGCAATAGATGGAAAAAACTTTCCAGAACCAGATGCGGGGGTAGCCTAGACGATTTCCCTATTTCAAAGGCTGGCACCACATATAAATATTGGACCCGCACAAAAAACTCTTCAGTATACTTCTAGATCTGTAGACATTACAGAGGAAGGACTGCCTGGTTCCACAGAGGTTGTCCTGCTGTTTGAGGCTTGCCTGGTTTTCCAGAGGACTTCCCTGCTGCTTGAAGCTTTCCTTGTTCTCAAGAGGGCTGCCCTGCTGCTTGAGGCATGCTCTGCTCTCTACAAAGGAAGACTGGACCTCTCCCTTCAACTCAGACTCCCTAAGTGACCACAGCGGTCAGTTAGCTGACCTCCAAGTGCCAAAATCATCCTGCTGTGTGTGGAGCTTTGTTGGATCCTGGGTTCCCTGGAACAGTTAATGTTAAATGACAAGGCAATATCAGCAGTCCATGATTCAACAAGATTAATATTTATTAGTTGAAAGGAATCCTGCTATTTGGACACCTGCATGTTCTCTCTCCAAGTTTGAAAATTATCAAATTGAGCTGCATCCTATGTTAGCTTAATTATATCAATTCAATACAATTATTTTTTATTCTGTTTGAAAAACAAAAATATAGATGACTAAAACAATAAAATCAAACACATTAATAAAATATAAAATACATCTTTGTACCTGTCTAATACTCCCATAACTAATTTAAGTTAAAAAGTGCTGTGCATTTAAGAGTGCAGTAACATTTTCTGACCACATGCTAAACATGAAGCAACAGAATCTAACAGTCTGTAAAATGGTCAACGCAGGTCTAGACTGGGCTATTCTCAACAATTGTGCCCTTTGATTTGGATAAACATAAAATGCAAAGTGTCCTATACAGAAAATCCATCACAAGGGCAATAAGGGAGATCCTTGAACCAATTGTCCATCTTCCGAAAAGACACCATAAAATGTACTGTGCTTCAACGAAAGCACGTAAGCACATACTTATGATGAGGGCTATGTACCATCATCAGAAAGGGTTAACTCTCCTCCCTGGTTATTTTTTTGAGAGTGTGTTCTGATTGAACCTTTTTTGGCAGAATATTGTGTCAAAAATATTGAATATCAAAATAACGAGAAGGTAAGTGCAAATAGGTAAGTATATATACATGCCTTGAAGATATATATAACGTCAAGTTATAGATATGTGGAGTTAAGTATAGTTTAGTATAGGAAAACTTTGCTTTCCCATACAAACTTACCTTCACACTATTCTTGTCCTCGATATTCTTGACACAATATTTTGGACTCAATATTTTATCCAAAAACCCCTCAATGTCATCTCTTCATCATAGAGTTGATCAAATGAACACTTAGACCCACCTTACGAGTTTGGCGGTCCGAGGACCACCACAAAGGAAGTGGCGGTCACACCACCACAGGTCCGGCAGATACGACTGCCATTTTATGACCATGGCGGTGTTCCCAACGGAACACAGCCAGTACACTGCCAGTACCACCAGTGCGGATGGACCACCGCAGTTGGCAACAAGCATCTCCAGTCTGGTGGGGACCATGTTACTGCCAACCATATTACAAGGTTGCACACTCCAGGATTTCTGGAGTGGTCGGTCCGCCACCAAAACCGTGGCGGAAATGAACAGTATAAAAGGAGACATTCACCTTCAAGAACATAGACACGTCCGGAGCCGCGCTTGAACTTGAAGTCTTCCCACTGCTCCTGATGGCACTACGACTCCAGAACCAGCGACGAAGACGACAACCGTAAGTACAGCCACCTAGCAGACACTGGAGGGTAGGCCAGTAGTACACATGCAGACACAACACACACAGCCGGAACAGCTAAGGGCGGCTACACATGCACATGCAAACACCCGTACCAGCACACACACACACCAACATACACACACAAGCTATTGTTACTCATGTTATCTAACTCCCTAATTGTATTATACTGTAGAAAGCATAGCAAGAGACCCCTTCCTCCAGATCAGTTGAGATTGTGTAACCTTCATACCTTTGTCTTAGATGTCAGGAAGCCAGTCTCAATGTACAAGTTATTTTACCTTGCTGGATAGCGGTCGGAGTCAGAAGGGCTACATCTGAGTCACTGATCACAGCGATTTAATTATTAGCTTGCGTGTAGTGCTTCTCTTAAACACTGTAGCACAGATGCTGTTTATGTAATGAAACATTCTTCTTATCACACTGTGATAGAAGTGCAAAATTGCTGCTGTGGTTTGTCTAGCAGACACAGGTTGTCTTCTAATGGGTGCAGAAAAAGAAAACAATGATTGTATGTCCCTGAATTGAATGTGCTGAGTACATGACAACAGTGTGTTTTAGGAATAAATGTGTATGCAGCACAATCTTGTGTTAGTGAAAAAAGTATGTGAGAAGTGACCATTTAGAAAAGATGTCAAACTAAAGCTGAATCTAAAATGGAAATGTAATGCAGGTCATGAGTTATAGTTACCTCAGGGCATGACTTATAGTTACTTGAGGGCACAAGTTAGTGCATTTATGTAGTTGTGATATCGTTGTGTGACTCTGTGGTATTATGTATGATCATGTTAGACAGTTGAATTGTTTGTGTTGTTCACCATTTTAACAATGTTTATTACAGTAACAGTTCTCATCTGTCTGAATATTGCAGTTCATGTTTTTTATGCAAGAATACAATCATTTCAATAAATATTTTGAAAACACATTTTTGTATCGTTCTTGTGTTTACCTTAGGCATGCAAGAGTGACCAATTGAAAGGGTAGATCTGGTTCAAGGTATTCATTGGGAATCATAGTGTCAAGTTCGAGGCTACCCGTAACATCTACGTAGTTTAGGCATTTGGATGGGGTACTGTGAGTTAGCTGAAACAAACCAACAATTACTGATTATATAGTTATACTAAGGGCCTGATTTAGAGTTTGGCAGATACGGTTTCTCCATCACAAATGTGACGGAAATACCATCCATCGTATTATGATTCCATTATAGCTTATAGAGATTGTAATACGGTGGATGGGGTATCTGCCATATTTGTGATGGAGTAACCCGCCCGCAAAACACTAAGGTGGTCATTACAACCCTGGCGGACGGTGTTAAAGCGGCGGTAAGACCGCCAACAGGCCGGCGGTAAAAAAATTGGAATTACGACTGGGGCGGAAACCGCCAACAAAGACAGCCACTTTAACACTCAGACCGCCACGGCGGTACAAACAAACAGTGCGTCGGTCACCGCCAACAGACAAGCGGGAGACAAAGTACCGCCCACTGTATCACAACCTACCAATCCGCCACCTTTTCCGGGGCGGATTCACCGTGGACAAAAACACGGCGGAAACAGGACTTCGAAGGGAAAACGTTCACCTCTACAAACCCCACAAGGAACTCAGACGCCATGGAACCAGAGCTGGAGATCCTGCCAGCCCTTATCTTCTTGCTTCTCTACCAGGAGCACGAACGCCGGCAGCGAGGACAACGGTGAGTACTGCACCTACGACACAGGGGAGGGGGGAGGGAAAAAACAGGGACACACACATGCAACACGCAACACCCCCACCCTCACCCTCACCCACTACAACACACACACCAATACAGCATGATACATTACAGTTACACCCCCTAACCCCCCCGGAAGAATGCAGAGACAAAAGGAAATGAGTGTAACCATTGTAATATATTAAAATCAAGTACGCAAAAATATATATATACACTATAAACAACATATACACCAAGCTTAGTAGTCCAGGCAGTGCTCCAATAAAGTCCGTGGAACACTGGGCCCACACGGTATGGGCGAGGCCCACACAAGATCCTCGACCATGACGGAGAGAACACTGCAGGGGCATCAGAGAGCAAGAAAACAGGCACCTCAGGGGGAGAGAAAGGGGGGGCACCTCAGCCGGTTGAGTGCACGACGCCAAATCCACAAGAGGGCCACATGCCCACTGTTCCATCCTGGGGAGTGCAAAGCGACAGTCTCTCAAGTCTCTAAGGTGGGTGGGTTGCCCACTGTTCCATCCTGGGGAGTGCAAAGCCACAGTCTCTCAAGTCTCTACAGTGGATGGTTGCCCACTGTTCCATCATGGGGAGTGCAATGCCACAGTCTCTCAAGTCTCTACAGTGGGTGGGTTGCCCACTGTTCCATCCTGGGGAGTGCAAAGCCACAGTCTCTCATGTCTATACAGTGGGTGGGTTGCCCACTGTTCCATCCTGGGGAGTGCAAAGCCACAGTCTCCCAAGTGGATAACAGTCTCTACTGGTTCCGGATGGGGCATTGTGCCCAGAGTGCTACATCCTGCTAAGGACAGAGGTGGTGGATGACAGTCTCCACTGGTTCTGGAGAGGGCATTGTGCCCAGAGTGCTTCATCCTGCTAAGGACAGAGGTAGTGGATGACAGTCTCCACTGGTTCTGGAGGGGGCATTGTGCCCAGAGTGCTTTATCTTGCTAAGGACAGAGGTAGTGGATGTGAATCTCCACAGGTTCTGGAGGGGGCATAGTGCCCAGAGTGCTTCATCCTGCTAAGGACAGAGGTAGTGGATGACAGTCTCCACTGCTTCTGGAGGGGGCATGGTGCCCAGAGTGCTTCATCCTGCTCATGACTGACTCAGTTGCGTCAGTGTCCTTGGTGCTCATGGGCCAGCGGTGCTTGTAGCGGTGGTGCCCTGTTCAGCGGTGCTTGAGGCGGCGGTGCCCTGTTCAGCGGTGCTTGTAGCAGCGGTGCCCTGTTCAACGATGCTTGTAGTGACGGGGCCCTGTTCAGCGGTGCTTGAGGTGGCGGTGTCCTTGGCAGCGGTGCTTGAGGTGGCGGTGCCCTGTTCAGCGGTGCTTGTAGCGCCGGTGCCCTCTTCAGTGGTGTTTGTAGCGGCGGGTCCCTGCTCAGCGGTGCTTGAGGTGGCGGTGTCCTTGGCAGCGGTGCTTGAGGCGGCGGTGCCCTGTTCAGCGATGCTTGTGGCGGCGGGCTCCTTTGCAGTGACTCAGCTGCTGGCGGTCCTCTCTAGCCCAGCGGGGCTTGTGATGGCGCCCTGTCCAGCGGTGCTTGAAGCGGCGGGGCCCTGTTCAGCGGTGCTTGTAGCGGCGGGAACCTGTTCAACGGGGCTTGAGGCGGCAGTGTCCTTGGCAGCGGTGGGTGAGGCGGCGGTGCCCTGTTCAGCGGTGCTTGAGGCGGCGGTGTCCTTGGCAGCGGTGCTTGAGGCGGCGGTGCCCTGTTCAGCGATGCTTGTGGCGGCGGGCTCCTTTGCAGTGACTCAGCTGCTGGCGGTCCTCTCTAGCCCAGCGGGGCTTGTGATGGCAGTCCTCTCTAGCCCAGCGGGGCTTGCACTGGCGGTGGCCTCCTGGGCAGCCAGGCAGGTGCTGGCGGTGGCCTCTTGGGCAGCAGGGCAGGTGCTGGCGGTGGCCTCTTGGGCAGCAGGGCAGGTGCTGGCGGTGGCCTCTTGGGCAGCAGGGCAGGTGCTGGCGGTGGCCTCCTGGGCAGCGGGGATGATGGCGGTGGCCTCCTGGGCATCAGGGATGATGGCGGTCTTCTCCGCCATGATGCTCTTCCCAGACTTGCCTGGTTTCTTGTGGCCCTTCCCCACCTTGGAAGGTGTCACAGCTGACTCCAAACCCAATGGCAAAATTGTTCCAAGATTGTATTTCCGAATGCTTACAATTGGAAAATTCAAATAGGATCCCCTGGCTTATGTTTCTACGAAACTCTTTTGAGAATTTAGGTCTTAGATATATGTTTGATGAACCTCACCTATTAACTATAAATTCTAGGTCCGTTCTGAAGGCTACTTACTCCGAGTACATATCAGACCTGAGATTTTACAGTTCTCTGAAATTAAAATCCTTTGATTCCTATTCTCAGGTTGTGACAGCCCCATGCCTTGAACCATATCTGACCTGGTTTTCCAGTTTTAAGACACTTTCTTTTTTAACACTTTTTAGACTTAATTTAATTCATTTTAAAGTAGCGTTTCCTGAACCATGTTTTTGGAAAAGGGATTTACCTCTTTGTCCCTGTGATTCTAGATCAACCCAGAGTACTTTGCACTTTTTTCTCTTTTGCCCTTTTTATGCTGCTCCTAGAGGGGTTTGCATTTTACCCACTTTACGTTCTGTTAGACCCATCCATTACAAGGAAGCTTTAATATATTTTCAGAGATTGCCAGATAGACAAATTTGTCATTTTGTATTAGATTTTGTTACAGCTTCTTTAAGCATTAGGAAAAGGCTCATTTCATTTTAAATGTATATGTATGTATAGTTTAATATTGTAAGTTAATCTTTGTATTCTGTTATTGTGATTTTTTTTATGTTATGAGTTTTATTTGTTTCTTTTATGAGATTTTAGACCGGATGTTTACGTAATGTTTTAGATATGGTACTATTTTATTCTTCTATCTATTTACTGTAACGTAATTATTGTGTGGTATTTGTGTTTTTGTCTGTACTTTTATGGCATTTGCCGAATAAAGTTTTGTGACTGACTGACTGACTGACTGACTCCACACTCCCACTGGGACCCCTGGGAGCAGATTTGGTGGCTTGAGTCTTCCCCCTCTCCCGCCGGGCACTGGCCAACTTTTGATGTTTGACAGGTGGGGGACTGTCCGTGCTGTGGCTCCGTGCCACACTGGCTGCCCTGGTGGCCGGTGCACTCCAGATTCCGGTGACTACAGAGATGTTGTGGCTGAGGTGCTAGGTTGGGACCTGGAGAGTCGGGCCCTAGGAGACGGACGGGGTGGGGGAGGTGTGGGAAAGAGGTTAAGGTTGGACAGGAAAAGTTTTTGGGAGACACTGGGACGGGTAGCTGGAGGGGGTTTGGGAGTGGAGGAAGAGGTTGTGGTTGTAGGAGGTGTTCGTTTGGTGACTTTGGGTGAAGGTGCATGCGCTGAGGCAGTCGTGAGGTGGATGGCTGTTGGGTGGGTGTGTGCCTGCATTTGTGTATCTTGGGAGGTGGCGTCACAGACTCACTGGGAGAGGACACAGGGGACGTGTGAATGGTAGTGGGGGTGGTGACTGCATGTGAGCGGGGTGTGGTGGTGTGTGTGCTGGTGATGGCAGTAGTGGCTGTAGATCTAGTGCATGCAGGTGTGAGTGGAGACGAGACTGGGAGGGAGGAGGGTGACGTGGAGGAGGGGGACACAGTGGAGGCAGTGGATGTTGGTGTGTATGCATGTGTGTGATGCTTGTGTGAGTGCCTGTGGATGTGTGGTGCTTATGTTTGCCAGAGCTTCCCTTGTGTGTTGAAGTGTGTGCATGCTGGTCTGATGGTGTGCTTGGGATAGGCTGGGGTACAGGGGATTGGGTCTGGGTGGAGGAAGTTGGAGGGGGGAGGCTAGAGACGGGGACAATGGCTGCCATCAGTACTGAGGCCAGAGTCTGAAAAGCTCGCTGAAGGGCCGCCTGACCAGAATGAATGCCCTCCAGGAATGCATTTGTTTGTTGCAACTGCCTTTCTACACCCTGGATGGCATTCAAAATGGTAGACTGCCCAACAGTGAGGGACCTGAGGAGGTCAATGGCCTCCTCACTGAGGGCAGCAGGGGTGACTGGGGCATGGCCTGAGGTGCCTGGGGCGAAGGTGATGCCCACCCCCATGGGTGAGCGGGCACGAGCAAAGGCTGAGGGGCTGCTGGGAGAGCGGTGCTGGTAGGTGGGGTGGCAGCTGTACGTGTAGATGCGGGGGCACAGATGTTGCCATCACCACAAGGGAGCTCCCATCAGAGGACGAGTCCGTGTCACTGGTCTCAGCTCCTGTCCCTGCCGTGGAGCTCCCCTCACCCTCAGTCCCACTGGTGAACTCTGAGTCCGTAATGTCGCCCTCCAGGGCCATGTGGGATGCAGCTTCCTCCTGCTCCGGTGCCACTGCTCCTCCGCCTGATGATGCTAATGCACACAAGAACACGGAGACCACAAAAAGGGGGGGGACGACAGAAGAAAGACATGTTGAGTGCATGCAATACCGCTACCGTTGGCAGACACAACAGACACAGAAGCCTCCTTCACTACGCCGCACTCTTGGGCTCCACTATTCAATCCCTGGGACATGGCCTACAAGGCTTTGGACGACATCTGCACACATGGATGACACAGGGGTATGACTAGGTGTACTTGGCACTCTACAGAGGTGGGGTGCCACATGGCCTTCCTTACGGTGGGACCTTGCCTACTAAACTCACCCTGGCCTAGGGAAACCCACAGCCCACCACCCCCACCCAGACACCGCCACTGCGTGCAAAATCAGCAGGATGAGAGTGTACTCACCCCCTTGTGGCTGCTGTGATGCCCTCAAGCGCCTATCCAACTCCAGATACGCCACCGCCAGGGTACGGAACATCAGGGGGGTCATGGTGTGACGGGCACCCTTCCCAGGTTGGGAGGCCATCCCAAGCTGAGCCTCCACCGTCTTCTTTCTCCAGCGGCGAATGTCCTCCCATCTTTTACGGCAGTGGGTGCTCCGTCTGTGGCAGACCCCCAGGGTCCGGACGTCCTTGGCGTTGGCACGCAAAATATATTTTTTTCTGGTGGGCTCTGACCTACACGAATTGTACAGGGGGAAGAGAAATTTTATTACCAACTGCACCGTCACAGTCCTTGGCCCCCATCCCTACCCTTACCATGTGGCACATGCCTTCATCGTCGTTTCATGCACGCCTCATTCTCCCCCCCATCTTTCATCCACCCTACTCCACACAGGCATAGCCCATACAGCATGCTCCCAGTGTACTTACCTGTTTGTCTGGAGGACCGTAGAGTAGCGTGTACTGGGGGAGGACCCCCATCCACGAGTTTCTCCAACTCCTCCGATGTGAAGGCAGGGGCCCTTTCCCCAGACACTCGAGCCATTGTCTCTTCCAGACCGAGGTCACAGCAGCACTTGCAGTGTAGGTCCTCTCCTGTGAACAGATAGAAAATGGCGGTCACGTCCGCGGCGGTGCGTACCGTCACCGCCGGCGTACATCGTCATTGGCTCCTGGTACCCATAGGGTCCAATGTTAACCAATGCAGCATTGTGCCGCGGTCTTCGACCGCCTACCGCGACGGTGTACAACGCCAGCACAGTTACCTCACATCCCATTGTCCCACTTTAGAGGTCAGGCAGCCGCCATTTCAGGGGCCCACATGGCTTAATTTTTAACTGCGTCACAGATACCTAGACCTAGCCTCAACACACATACAGGCCACTTTTCGGATTAGGATTCGTGTTCTGTGTAAGCTGTGTGTACGTACCTGAGTTGGTTGACTTTGTGCTCGCTGTTGTCCTTCGGTGTACAGACCGCTGGTGGACCTGTCGACAATGGAGGAAAGACATGTGATCATCACCTACAGGCATGACCGTGCCACAATCCATGAACTTTGTACACAGCTGGAGCCAGACCTGATGTCAGCTATCCGCCATCCCACAGGAATTCCCCCTCAAGTGCAGGTGCTGTCAGTACTCCATTTCCTGGCAAGTGGGTAATTTCAAACAACAGTGGCCATAGCATCAGGGATGTCCCAGCCTATTTTTTCCAACGTGTTGTCCAGAGTGCTGTCTGCCCTGCTGAAACACATGCGGAGCTACATAATTTTCCCTCAGGTGGAGGATTTGTCCACAGTGAAAGGTGACTTCTATGCCCTGGGACATATCCCCAACATCATAGGTGCCATTGATGGGACACATGTGGCTTTGGTCCCCCCCGCAGGAGTGAACAGGTGTACAGAAACCGGAAGAGTTATCATTCCATGAATGTGCAGATAGTGTGTTTGGCCGACCAGTACATCTCCCATGTGAATGCCAAGTTTCCTGGCTCAATGCATGACGGTCACATCCTGTGGAATAGCAGCATCCCTTATGTGATGGGTCAACTCCAGAGGCACCGTGTGTGGCTATTAGGTGAGCACCTGGAAGCAAGACAGTGGGAATGTTTGTCTGGGTCTGGGGATATCCCTACAGGTTAGTGTGTGTCTAACAGTTGTCCCTCGCCATTTGCAGGTGACTCTGGTTACCCCAACCTGTCATGGCTACTGACCCCAGTGAGGAATCCCAGGACAAGGGCAGAGGAACGCTACAATGAGGCCCATGGGCGAACTCGGCGGATTATAGAACGGACCTTCGGCCTCCTGAAGGCCAGGTTCAGGTGCCTCCATATGACAGGTGGATCCCTATTCTACTCACCAAAGAAGGTGTGCTAGATCATCGTGGCCTGCTGTATGCTTCACAACTTGGCTTTGCGACGACAGGTGCCTTTTCTGCAGGAGGATGATCCAGATGGCGGGGTTGTTGCAGCTGTGGAGCCTGTGAACGGTGAAGACGAGGAAGCAGAAGAAGAAGACATGGACAACAGGAACTCGTGATCCTGCAATATTTCCAGTGAGACACAGGTAAGAGTACAGACCTGCTTACTACATGTACTTAAACACTACTACCTCTCTACTGTCTGTCGTTTTCACCCAGTGTATGGTCACTGAGTTGTCACTTTCCCTTACGATTTCCCAGATGTGGGTCCCACTGTGTGACATCTGCTTTGTTTCCTCAAAGAGTAGAGCTGTGTGACATAGGTATGTTGACATTACAATTGAAAGAGCATTTTCTCACAGTGCTCAATATTGGAGGGGGTTGAGAAATGGTGAGGGGTGATGGTGGAGGAATGTCCATGGCAGAGTCCAGTCTATTAGTCTCACAGGTGCATTGCCCAAATGGGCATAGGAAGTGGAGCTGGGGCAGTTTGAGGATGGACAGGGTGACAAAGTGGGACAGAAAGTTGACATTCAGGGTGCTCTCATTTCTTGGCGGGGGTCTTGGCTTCGTTCTCTGTCTTTGTCCTGGATCTCAGGGACCGTTTGCGGGGTGGTTCTCCCTCTGCAAGGGGTGGGGTGCTGGTGTGGTGGTCCTGTGGCGTGGTGTCCTAAGCACTAGCGCCGGCGGAGGTGGTGGGCAGTTCATCGTCCATGCTAGTGTCAGGGGCCCCTTGTTGTGCCACAGTGTCCCTCCTGGTGTTGAGTACTTCCTTCAGCACCCCTACAATGGTGCCCAGGATGGAATTGATGGTTCTGAGTTCCTCCCTGAAACCCAAATACTGTTCCTCCTGCAGGCGGTGGGTCTCCTGAAACTTGGCCAGTACAGTTGCCATTGTCTCCTGGGAGTGGTGGTAGGCTCCCATGATGGAGGAGAGGGCCTTGTGGAGAGTGGGTTCCCTTGGCCTGTCCTCCCCCTGTCACACAGCAGCCCTTCCAGTTCCCCTGTGTTCCTGGGCCTCCGTCCCCTGGACCGTGTGCCCGCTACCACTGCCCCCAGGTCCCTGTTGTTGTTGGGGTGGTGGGTTAGCCCGGTTTCCCTGTAGTGGTGGACACACTGCTGCTTGACGTGTCCTGGGGACAGAGGTATGGGCCCGCTGGGTGGGTGCTGTGCTGGTGTTTCCAGAGGGTGGAAGCTCTGTAGTGGCCTGTGACTGGGTGAGGGGAACCGACTGTCCAGAGGTCCCCGATGGGCCGGGGTGGTCATCTAGATCCAGTTGGACAGAAGAGCTGTCATCATTGTGGGCCTCTTCTGTTGGTGGTGTGGACATGTGTGGACCCTCCTGTCGGGTGATGTTGGGTAGGGGTCCTGCAGGGGTATAAAAGGATGTTTAGTACATCTGTGTGGGGCATGGTGTGCAATGGGTGGGTGACCGTGTACCTCAGTGCTTGCATTCCTGTGTGGGATCTTGTGTAATGATGGTTTAGGGGGGTGTATGGGTATGTGCAGTGGGCATGCTTTGATGATGGGTGTCCATGCTTTTTTGTTGCATGCAGGGCTTGGTGTTGGGATGTGTGGTTTGTGATATTGGGACATTTGTGAGTAGTAGGAGTGATGGGGTGAGGGTGGGGGTATATGATGGCATGCAGGTAGGGTGGGGGATGTAATAGTGAAGCTTTGACTTACCAGAGTCCATTCCTCCATCTACTCCTGCGAGGCCCCGAGGATGCAGACTTGCCAAGACCTGCTCCTCCCATGTTGTTAGTTGTGGGGGAGGAGGTGGGGGTGCGCCGCCAGTCCGCTGAACCGCAAGGTGGTGTCTTGAGACCACGGAATGCACCTTCCCCCGTAGGTCGTTCCACCTCTTCCTGATGTCATCCCGATTTCTTGGGTGCTGTCCCACTGCGTTGACCCTGTCCACTATTCTTCACCCTAGCTCCATCTTCCTATCTATGGAGGTGTGCTGCACCTGTGATCCGAATAGCTGTGGCTCTACCCAGACGATTTCCTCCACCATGACCCTGAGCTCCTCGTCCGAGAACTTGGGGTGTCTTTGCCGTGCCATGGGGTGGTGTGGGTGATGTGTGGGGTAGTGTGTGTGGTGATAAGTGTGATGATATGTAGTGGTGTTTTGTGTGAGGTGCGTAGAAGTTCTGTTGGTGATGGTATTTTGTGCCTGTGGATGCTTGGTAGTAGTTTGTGGTGTCTCTCTCTGGCCTTCTCTCTGTAATTGTGGTCGTAGGGGTTGGTGGGTGATGTGGGTGTGTGTTTTATATTGTAGTGGGTGTGTGGGAGTGGTGTGTGTATGTGTATCAGGTGTGTGTATTTGTAATTGTCCAATGTGGATGTGTTTTGTAAGAGTGTGTGTATTTTGAGCTCGGCGGTGTGTACCGCCAATGGAATACCGCGGTTAAAAGAGCGCCGCATAGATTTGTGTGTCGTGATAGTATGGCCGTATTTCTGTTGGCGTGACGGTGGAGGTTTTGTTTTCACCAGTTTATCATTGACCATTGGTGTGGAGGACTTCTGTGGGTGTCTGAATTTTGGCAGATTCCGTGCTGTGGGTCATAATAGCTGTGGCGGAATTCCGCAGCCGCGCAGTGTGTTGGTGGTCTTCTGCACGCCGGTAAGCGGCTTTTACCGCCAATGTTATAATGACCCCCTAAATCAGGCCCTAAGTCACTATCTTCTAAAAATCTTGTTCTCATATACACAGTCCTGCTAATCTCGTAGGCACTGTGTAACAAGGGACCACCAACGTTTTAGGCCAGGCACTTATTGAATGGGTATTCTGAGTAGTTTTTTCTTGTGTGCCCTAGTCTCTTTTTCAACTCCGCACTAAGACATTTGTGGTGAAAAGGATCGATCCTCCTCGGCTAAATAGGGATCACTTATTTATGTCTGTAGGTTGTTCTAGCTTGAACCTTTAAAAGGATCACCCCACAATAGTCTTGCGTTTCTTTAGATTCCATTCATCATGGCTCAAACAGTAAATGTTCCTGTTAATGGTAGACAGGCAGTAACTGCACATTTGTGTGCACTGGGATCGGCAATGGCAGGGGATGATATCTTCATGGTTGAGGCACACAAAGCTTAAAATTTTTATTCCTGGGTAAATCTTCCTACAGTCGATGGAAATACACACACATTTCATGCATATACTGAAGCAGCAGTACCAGCTCAATATTGAGATTATGACTATTTAGAATATTTTGAATATTTAGAAATACAATTAAAATACCAGGAACCTCACAATTGGTTCTAAGGTGCCTTCCCACATGGAGGTCTAGTCGGCTGCTCACTATATTCAAGTACAGGAACATTAAATAGTTGCAAAGTGCTTGGTCTATATACTCACATAGCTGGTCTGTATCGACACCTAATGCAGTTTGTTTTGTGTACAATAATGATGGCCCCAGCAACAGCTGTTCAAGCCGGGCAGCCACAGTTAACTGTGTCTGTTAGTACAGTTTCTTTGAATACTTTTATGGTAAAAATAAATCCTACCAAAAACAGCTTGAAGTATTTTTTCCCAAAACAGGTCCTCAAGACAAATTTAGAATTCTCACAACCTACCTTCCACTTGGTATGGTTCTCTCAGTTGAGAATTGTACTATATGGGGTACAGTTTTTGCTGCTGTATATATTATAACTCACAGTACCCCATTGGAGAAAAGTGCCCCTTTATATATGGTCACCCTGATATCTAGCCCCAATGTTGCTGTGTATGACTCTGCCAGTGCACTACTAACCAGGTCCCAGTTCCTGTTCTCTCTCCCTAAATTGATTTTTTGACTTGGTAATTCCCTGACTGGCAAAGACTTTACCTTCTTATGAGCTCCTAGTAAATGGTACCCAGGACATATGTGGTAAAGGGGTCCCCACCCTGCAGCATGAGTTTGTGCCACCCAGGTGACAGATGGCAGGCCTCTCATTGCAGACTGCCAGAGCGGTGTAAACTGCTCAAGTTTGACTGTGCCCCCACCATGAGCCGCACAGTCCCATGCACTGCCTTACATATATGTCAGACATCCATACAGAAGACCTCTGCAGCCCAGGAGGCAGGGTGCATTAATTTTATGGTGCAGGCATGTAAGCATGAACTTATATCTCTCTGTAATGTCCTTCCCATTAAGGTACACTATAAGTGTAGGCCGGTCCATAGGAGAACATGGGGCTTAAGCCCTGGCAGACCTGGGTTGTCAGCTTCCTAATGGTACCACCTAGAAATGTCTAGTTTGGTGTCTGGTGCCAAGGGATGGCTGGCACGGACCCAGGTGGCAAACTAGAGATTGCCAACCTTTTTGCCACCCTTCTTTTTGCTCTGGTGGGTCAGCCTGTGCTTTTTCCTGTGCTTAGTGGCACCAAGACAGGTTTCTGACCTCCTTCCAGGCAGCCTGGGTGCTCCAAGGAGTCAGAGACAAAGGCTGAGGCAGGAAGGAGGTCATACCTCTCAGCCCACAGTCGGGCTAGTGAATAGAGCCATTAGGGCAGTGGGCTTCCAATATTTCAATGCCCCTGAAAGCCATCTGCGCTGTTCCCCAGTAGAAGAAGCAGACCTCCCCTTTCCCCAGGCAACCTCTGGGTTGAGCAGCCCGGTCTGTGCACTAAATTGTGATTTCTGCCATCTTAGGAGTGGCAGAATAGAGGGTTCTGGGTAGCTGAAGATGACCTACCCCACTGGATGTGGTTACGTCAGGGGCAGATTAGCTGTATGAGCTAGCTGCCCATTGGCCACTACTCTCCTTACCCCTAACTCCACTAAATACAGGTTTTAAGGTACACCCCTGACACCAGAACTTCAGTTCTGTTCGACCAACTTCGAAGAAGGAGCAAAAGGAGATCTGCATCACTGACAACCAGACTTTCTCCACTGCACCAAGGCAAAAGAGGGATACACTGCCCCTGAGACAACAGACTGAGAACTTTGTGAATGACCCTCGTCCTTGGCTGAAACTCAACACTTCCAACCAGAGCGACCCTTGTGGAAGCCAGAAGCACACTTAGACTCTCCTGGACTGCAAAGTGCAGGTAAGAACGCTCACAGGATGAGAAGTTTCACCGCCATCAAGCCTGCCATGAGATCGATGTAGGCCAGGTGTTCCAGTGTCTTCTGGGAGTTGTTGTCCTGTCTGCCTCTAAGTTTCAGGTGCTACATCGCTTCCCTGGATCCCATGAAGTTCCCAAATGATTTCTGTACCCTTACCACTACCAAGGCTTGTTGGTTGCCAGTCTGGTAACTAACCCCCACACTTGACACTGCAAGTGCAGGGCAAATTGTTGTTCTTGCACCCAACATCTGCAACCCAGCCTCAGCTGAGATTTTGCATCCCTTTGCCAGCTTCGTCATGTAAGTGGTAAAACCAGCACTAGTGCGAGCCCCATTCAGCAACTTGGACAGCCTTGACAACTCTGCACCTGGATGCCACAGACCAAGCAGAAGTAAAATAACTGTTGTGGCCTACTCCCAAGACCTGCACAACCTTAACCCTGTAAGTATTCCCCACAACTCAACCTCCAATTTGTCTTTTGTAACCAGTGGCTTCCTGGCATTGACTTTGGCATGAGTCCTGCTCAGCACCATGAACAGCCAGGACAACTCTGTAACCAGACGCCATGGGCCGGGTAAAACTGCATTGACTATTGTGATCTGACCCTGGGGACTGGCCAATCTTAACACTGTAAGGGTTCCATGCAACCAGCTTTTTAAAGAACTGTTTTACAACATGTGACATTTTTACAGGGACTTTAATGCAACATTTAAATGTCAGTTCTGCTGTGATTTAATTTTGCTTTTAAAATCCATAAGTCTGGTTATATTGATTCAATTCCGTTCACTTTGGTGTCTAAATTAAGCTCTATTTTTATAAATTGGTGTCAGATTTCTTTTGAGCCGTGTCAATTACTTATCATCAATGTGGGTGCTCTGCAATGCTTAAGACATGTTCCTATAAGTAAAGCCTGACTACTCTTTGTCACACTACCAGGACTGAGCTAAGCATTTACTAGTGGGAGTCTAAGGACCATCTCTAAGGTATTGTGAGAATACTTCAACTTTCCTACACCCATCAATTGCTGTTTTGCCTGAAGTGCTAAAGCAAATTCAAAATAAACATGGGGCAGCCCCAGCCCTAGATTTAAGGATGACATTAATTGGCAATTTTGCCACGGTATCCTAAATGATTCTATATAACTTTAAAAGGGAGGCAGCTTCTTTGACGATACACCAATATTTCATGTTAGTCTCTCATGCAGATCAGGAACTCAAGCTACCTAAAATTCACTCACCATCCTCTGGGTCTACTTGCTGTGCATCCTAGCTCACCAGGTGGTGCCTACTCCAGTCTCTGGGCCCTGGGAGTGAAGGATGACTGAAACACAAGCCAAAACAGTGCACAGTCTCTGAATGACACCCGGACCAATGCAGCTGCTTGAGACTGCAACATTGCCTGCAAACAAACCCTTGGTCCCTGCTGGGTTGTGAAAACCCTGCCGACATTGCAGACCTGACGCTGCTGCAGCCCAACTGATGTACTGTGACTTTGTGAGTCTCAAGGGAATGTCACTGACATCCATAATACTCGACTCTGCTGCGACTTCCGCAGCCCCGAGGCATGACCCCGTGAGGTCGCCCAACTGTGTCTTGACCCACCGGTTATCGATGCTGCCAGTGTGTAAGGAACCAACACTTCACACAGATGCTGCATCACCTCCCCTGCTCCACAGTAAGGAACCAACGCCGCACCGGATCCAGCAATGCCTCTCCCCCCGACTCCATTCACTGGCTTGATTCTTCGTTACCAAAGGTACTGTACCTGGGGGTTTGTGTCACTCTGGGACTGGCACCATTGGCGTCGGATTGTTGGTAATGACTCTGTCACTATGCAGCAATAATTCTAAACTTAAGCATTTCTGTTTCTAAGCACTATATTCAAGTTTAATCTTTAAACATTCATAACTTTGATTGTGTATATTGGATTTTTGTTGGTTTGGTCTTGTTTGATTTAGATAAATATTGGGTACTTTTCTAAACTGGTGGTGAGTCCTTTTGTGTCGTTTTCACTGTGTTACTGTGTGTATTTGTACAACAAATGTACACATTGCCTCTGAGATAAGCCTGACTGCTTGTGCCAACCTACCAAGAGGCTGAGCAGGGGTTATCTAAGATGTGTATCTCCCTTATCCTGACTAGAGTAAGGGTCTCTGCTTGGGAAGAGTGCAAACCAGAGACCGCATTTCTAACACGCTCAAAACATAACATGGACGCATCACAGTTTTTCCAATGTGGGTACCTCTAGGTTGTGGACCTTAGCTCAGCTGCCACCTAGGAAAAACCTGGCCAACCTGTACATTTTTAAAAACTAGGCACCAGGGGTATCAAGAATGGGCTGACTTGCGTGGCTATCACCACCGTTTTTTTACTCAGAATCCCAGGGGCCTAGTGCCTCTGCAGAAGTGGATCAAACCAAGGACAATGGGAGCTCTTTCGTGGAGACTCCTATAGACTTTGGTTGGATCCATTCCAATCACTGGCTCTAGGCCCAGCCACAAAGAGGCAGAAATGTTATCAGCATGGGGGGGCAATGCTGGGTGGTAAGAATATTGTGCGTTTCCTGCGGATTTGAGAAGTTTCTATCACAGAAATGTAGGGAAAATGGGTGATTTCAGGCAAAGTTGGAGACTTACTGGGTATTATGGGTAAGAAAATGGTGTAGGATGAACATGAAGCACACCACCCTGGAGTTCCACAGATGTCTATTTTTCAGAAGTGTCTGGGTCTGGTAGGTTTTTCCAGGTGGTAGCCTACCAAAGCTCAAAAAGTGCAGATATTCCTCATTGTAAATGGGATGATGTTGTGTTGTGAGGTGATGCTTTAGTCGGTGGGGGTAGCAGAAAGACTTTTGTACCCTTCAGTCGGGGTGGGACTTCCAACCACCATGGGCATGGTATTTATTATTTTAATTCCCTGGCATATGGTGGGCTGCCTGCCCCCAGGGGGTGGATTGGGGCTAATTATCACCATTGCCCCCATTTATTTGGTGTGGGGCATTGCAAGCCCTCAGCCTTCTTTTTTTTTTTTAAACTTCCTGGGTTTCTAGTGGGTTTCTGCCCCTCTGGTGGGCAGGTTAGGGAGAATAATCCCCATCTGCCCCAGGGGGTCAGAAAGACTGTGCCCAGTTATTGGGGGGAACATTGCCATGCCCATTGTGAACAGCCCCACACCTGGTCGAATAAATAAAATGCCTAGTGGGCTGTCTGCCCAACTAGGGGACAGAGTGGGGGTACTGCCCCATCTGACCCTCAAGGAAGGCAGAAAGACTGTTCTAATTTTTTTAGTCAGGGTGGGGGAATTGCAGTGCCTATTCCAGGCAGCCCCCACCCACACATGAATAGAGAAAATAATCCCTGGTGTGCCCCAGGGTGCAGTTCAGGGGCTATTACCCACATCTGCCCTCCAGGGGGCCAAAAGACTATGCTAAAGTTTGGGGAAGGGGTGGGGGCATTGCAATCCCCATCCTGGGCATCCCAACCCTTAGATGATTGAAACAAAAATCCCTAGTGGGGTAACAGAAAGACTGTGCCCATTTTATGGGAGGGGTGGTGGCATTAGAATGCCCATTCTGGCCAGCCCTACCACTAGAAGTATGAAAAAGTAATCTCTTGTGCCTAGTGGGCATTCTGCACCCCCGGCGAGGCAGATCTGGGATTTTTGTCCCATCTCCCTACTTCCCTGGTGCCTAGTGGGTGGATTCCTGCTGTTTTCAGAAAAAGGAAATCCCTCTGCCTCAAACAGCAGGTGGATTTGGTGGTAGTATGCAGAGGACAGAACGCTTCTGTCCTCAGCACACAACCACCATGGCTTGAGAACAGAATTGTTACAATCTCAGCATGGAACCAATAAAACAGTTTTACAATGTAATTGTTAATTTTCCAACATTGGACTACAGAACATACTGACATTATCAGAACATTGCAAACTGACATGCTTTCATCTAAACATTTACATACTTGTGTAAACACCACTAACTTAGTTATCCTCATAATTGTTGGAGCTTTTGGATGCACGTCATCTTGAATGAAGGTGAAACTGTACCGACTGCATATCAATTGCATTTGTATTTTGGTGCAGAAATGGGTTTTGCTCTGACAAACAATTTCTGACTGCAGTTCAAATAGTTGTTCTAAAGGGACGTTCATTGGCTCAAGGGAAGTGCATAATTGTAGTCTCTCTCATTCAAGCTTTAGAGGCTGTCAGAAAGGCCAGATTTCCTAACGCCAAAGCTTTACACCTCCGATGGATCCAGTGGTCCACTTTATTGACGGCTACTGATTTAGATTATGCATTTGGCCGTACCTTCAGAAAAAAGGACTTTCTCAAGTATGAAGAAGACTTCCCCATGTCAACCGAAATTGTTCCTCTAGATTAGCTTGATTTCATAATATATACTAATGGTTCAGCCCAGCCCATGGTTGGTACTAAGCATAAGAACTTGGCAGCGTGTGCTGCATGAAGGCTGTCATGAAAGATGGAGAATTTCAGGCACAAAAACATACACAGATGATTGTACAGCTCAGCTGACTGAATTGAAAGCTTTGGCTTTGGAACTGCAGAATACAGATCCTGAATTCCCAACACTTATAGTGTGTGATTCCTGCAACCAGTCCTACAATGATAATTTACATTATTGGGACTTCAATGGATTCAGAGACTCTATAGGTAACACTATTAAGTTTAAGTTGCTTTGGGGAAAGGTGGCAGCTCTTAAAGATGGTGTGCCATAGGCTGATGTCTTTCACATATTGAGTCACCAACATGTTGGAGCACATATTGTAGGGAATTCAACAGCTGATGAAGCTGCTAAGGTGGCTGTTTAGACTGTACAAGTAGTTGTGATTACTGGGTCACATACGAGAATAGATGATGACATTATGGCTGCTGTCACTGCATTGGCTAGTGGCACGCATTTACCAAAAATCTTTCCATCAAATTACTTTTGAGTAGGACTTCAGTACTGTCTTATAACCTGAAGTGCCGTCATCCCGTCTGGATGAAAGATCCTAGTGGAGACAGTGGTCTTTAGGCAGTCCGACTGCCCGGGTTGTAATGTGGCGTTTGGTCTGCCATCGCCGGGGCGGTCTGACCTTCATCGCGAGTATGGCCATCTTCAGACCGCCAGACTCGTAATAGGGCCTTATGTGTCTTCGATTAGCCAACACTAAAAATGTACATACACCTAGCATTCCCTCTCTTTCACAGTTTGATAACTGCCAAAAGTACAATAATGTAACAGAAGACCAGCTTAATGAAATGGTCCAGAATGGTATATACAACTCTTCACCCTCTAACTCAAATGGATGGTTCATGTGGCACGTTGACACTAATGGCTGCAATTCACTCTTTCTAAACTCCTTCATGAGTTTTAGAGCTAGCAGACCAGACACCCATTATGTTCAGTCTTAATACTTGGGTGTAGCAACTACGTATAGTGTAGGAAAGTTACGCCAGAAATGATTACAACATTCCAACTTGTCTGCTGTTAAACAGCACTTGTCACTTCTTTCATACAATATAGCCTTATAAGTATTTTTATTAGGTCCCAGATCTCCCCGTTCTAAACATTTCTTGTATGCTATTTATAATGACATTTGGCAAGTTACACAAAAATCTGCTGAAAAGTTGTGTCAAATTGATATGGAATAATTGAAAAAAGCATTGGCTGTTGTTGATAATGGCATGGCTACATTGTCCACTGATATGTAGTCATTGAATAATGTGGTGTCATCTGAATTTGATATCATACAAAATGACATGTCTACACTTTTGCATGGTCAAAATCAATTGAGATTGATGTTACAGTTGAGTTGGAATTGCAGCTTTTAACATCTAATGGAGTGCAATTGAAACATTTGAATGCAACTGAATTATTCTTGCCTTACAACTTTTAACACATTCAACAGGTCATGGCAAAAAAGATGCAACCTACACTATGCTTAATAAAGAGAAGTCTTTCACAGTCTCAATAAGTGTGGAATTGCCTCTGGCCATTCAGTATTTGTAAGGAGATAACACTGCATGGAGCATACAATCTGGCCGTGGCCTATTTGACATGTTATTTGAAATGAGTTCCCATGTTCTCGGTTAAGACAGTTTTTTCATTACATTCTAATGGGAGTTACTTGCTTCTGAGTGACCAATGTTACTCATAACATCTACTTACCCTGATCAGTTTAGGGGGTCTAAATGGGATGCTGTGAGCTGCCAAAACAAACCAACATTTACTGATGATACAGGTAGACTAAGGGTCTGATTCTGAAATTAGCAGGCACTGTTCTGCCGTCGCATTTTTTGGCTGTCAAACTGCCACCTCCTCAGCAGTTTGACCACCGATCATCAGTTGGGCAGTGACGCCACCTCAAGACCACCTCCGACATTACTGCTACTGCAGCAGCTGAGGTGGTAGTAGAGGCTGCCAATGGAGGCGAGCCCGCAACATCAGCCATTGAACTGATCAGGAACAGCTTTTCTTTGACCTTCACTTGCTGGGTGAAGTCAGCAGAAAGGCAGGGAGAAGGGCCACAACAATGGCCTTAGGGCAATTATGCCCTCCTGAAATGTGAGCTATCGCTCACTTTCAGACCCCCATTGCTGTCTGGTTGGGTGAAAGCACTGTATCACATGCTAGGGATTCTCCAAGGGCACAGTGCGCCTGACTGGTTGGCAGCTCCACAGCATGGACGACATTAGCTTACTAGGGCTGAAGCATGCCATGGCTGTGGCACCAACACACCGCCAGATCAGTAGGAAACTCAGTATTTGACGGTTGGGACTATTCTCGACCAGCGTGGGCCCGTCAAGTTCGGAATAGGTCCCTAAGTCTTTGTATTTGGAAGTTTTTGTTGTCATATACACAGGCCAACTGACCTCCTAGGAACCATATAACACATGGGATGTAGGCGTAAAGATTGGAAAAGTAAATTACTACTCAGATATTACCTGTAAGACTGGAGTATTAACATTTGTAATCTCTATAATTATTTTAATATTTTCAAAAAAAATATTGCAAAGTAAATTAAAAATACCATAATATAGTTTTAGGAGTGGACTGAGAGGGACAATAGGGTAATGGATGGGGAAGTGTATTAATATGCAGGTATTACTATCAATACTCTAATGACAATAATGATTTACTGAAGTTTATTTCTTGAAAATTAAAGCAACATTTTAATAAATTGATTTAAATAATAAAACATTTTTTTAAAAAATATTAGCCAATATTTATAATAGTAAACTAAATTATTAAAGTTAAATAGATGATAACCTTAAGTATAAAAGTATATAAACCAAAATAAATAAAACATTGTATTTGATTTAATTAAAAAACACTCAAATACATTCCAATAAATACAGTAATTATGTTATAATTTTTATAACAATAACTGACAAAATGTATTAAACAATTTTAAAACATTTCCAAAAACATTTTCCTACACTTTTCCATTTATTGTAATGGAAGAAGTTGTCTTTTTTCTCTCTGTTTTCAAGTTGAAGTTCCTGGTTTTGTGTCTGGTTTTATAATCAGTGGAGCATTACAGTCAAGATCAGATGGACAGAGAAGCTGTCCTCTTGTACAAGGTATCTAATGTAATTTTTTTTACCATCTAGGCTAGTTTCCTTATTTTAAGGAGAGATAGAGGGAGGTAGTTAATATTGTTAGTGTCAAATAAAGATTGTATTATGATTTTTTAACAAGTTTACATCACCAAACAGGTTGTTTTATTATACGCACATCAGGGCTGTAGTTTTATTTTTGTAATATAGGCTTTAAAAAAATAAAAGTTGTTGTGTCTTTTTTTAGACCTATTTTATAAAATCATATTTTTTTTCATTTTGTTTTGCCTCGTGTTTTTGTCTAATTTTCTTGACTACTGAACAATTGAAGTACGTTTGGGTCTAAAGAAGGAAAGGATTGTATTTGGATTTTGCTGTTAAGCATTTTCAGAAGAGATATATATTTTTTAAAATAATTTTTTTTTACTAATATCAGGAGTTTGTATTGTCCTTTGGGTTCATTTATGGAGGCAAAAGAAGGTGAGAAAGGGAATGGAATTTGTGAAGAAACTTTTTTGGCTTTTAGTTTGGATTATTTTTTTTTCATCATTGAATTATTTGCAATTTTTTTGTGAATGGTGTTAAGGAACATCACAAAAAGTTGTAAAAGAAAACTTCTACAGGTAGGACTTAATTGAAAACCTTATAAAAATAAAATTAAAAAAATGCCAATTTAATACATTTTGAGTTCAAAAACAAAAGATTAAGCATCATAGGTTGTTTGTAATTGTAATAGTGTAGAATGTACACAAGATTGCCTAGGTACTCCGACAAACCCATCCAAAAAATTGTTGAATTTTGACCAATAGTATCTCTGACATTGCTTTGTTTTTTTTTTAGAAACTGAGGGATGCAGAGTGTCTGACAATGATTGTACCATTCTCCTTTCTTAGAAACTATGCTCCTTTTTTTAAAATGTCCAAGAAATAGTATAGGGTAAGGTGGGTTTTTACCAATATTGCTATTAAAAGAATTATGCCATCCTTCTATTGAATTGTTGTTTTTTAACCTCTCTCTGAGCAGGTTGAAGAACAGTTCCAGCACTCAGTTTGAATATGTGGCTTCCTTCGGTGGCCCGACCTGCTTAAATGGCCAATCCATGTATCTTCAAATTCATTTAGAAGTGATGCCAATGTGTCCTCATAGTGTGTAAAAAATTCAGAATTTGTAATTGAGGTGTAGAATTTCTCCACACAGTCAGGAGGTATGAAGCACAACACTATTAATTTCTTAAGTTCATATTCTAGTTTACTGCTTGTCATGTATTCCTCAACTAAGGATGTTTGTTTTCATTTTTTCCGGTACGCATGGGAAAAGTGAAAAAAAATAATTGGATAGCTCTGTAAACTTTACTAATAGTATTTATCATTTGTAATTCAAAGTCAATTATTATTTTCTGAGTGATTTTTTAAATTGTTTTGGTTTTTAGAACTGGTACAATTCAATAAATGCTGAGGAATGTTTGTCAGGCAGTAAGCTATAAATGTTTTTTATATCTGCATGGATAGTATACATTTGGGTGAATGGATGGGGTGTTGATTTAAAAGTTCCATCCATCACCTATATTCCACTATTCTTGTGCTTAACTGTGTCACGGATGGTATTAAAAATGAGTGTGCGTTTAACATGGTTTTCATTATTGCATAGTAGGTAAGGTTAATTGTTGTAGGTTTTAGTAAGTTCTGAAGAATTGTTTGTGTCTGAGTTGGTGTTAGGGATTACTTTCATGGGATTACTCACCTGTTTTTCTCACTGTATCATTCTCAAACTAGGTTTTGTGGGCATATTCCTCGTAACAAGCATTCGAATATATTCTGGACACTTCTCTAAAAACTGAGCCACACGCTTCATTGATGGTGGCTGACGGAGTTTTAATGTGTTGCTCTTTTTCTCTAAACTCAGACTCCGTTGCAGAGGCAAAATGGATATATTTGGTGGTTCTTTCAACCATATCACCAAGTGTAACTGCTGTGCTTTTGCATCAGGATGAGAAGCACCCAGAACAACTTTAACAACTCCTGGGTTCAGTTAATGTCTCCTTGCAACAAAGGTAACTATTATATTTTTGAATTCAGTTTTCACAGCGTGACTATATATATGCAGGTTGTCGATGTTCCATTTTCTGAAATGAGAAGAAATGTTGCAGTGAAATGTTTTATTAAGGTTAAGCCTGTTTTTGTTAAACTTTAGCTGCATCTATGGATTTAAAAAATGCAGATATTATTTTCACTAACCTGTTTGGATTAAAATGTCAATGATTACTTGTGAAAAATGCTAGTTTCCTGAAATTTAATGACAGGTGTAAATATGTTTGTTTTTTAGTAATAGTAATTGCCTTTTCTGTTTTGAAGGTTTTGATTGTTCCGTTGGAGAGATATTTTTCACTTTGTGTTGAGGTTTTGGTTCTACCTCACCAGATAGTCTTGAGAATCTGCTATGAGATAAAGTTGGAAAAATAATGTTAATTTTTTTTTAATGTGTAATGTAAAATAGTTGTTCTCTCATTGTGCTACAATAAATTTAGTTGTTTCATCTGCTCATGTTGAATTGAAAAATATAAGTTAAAGTAATGGTTGTTAATTTAGTAAATTGTTTTTACCTATCAGAATATTTATTTGAAGTAGTGCAAGGTGTTTTCCCTGGTTTGTCTTTAAGGTGAGTTTGATTTTAAACTAATTATGGAAAAAAAGATATATGTATGGGATGTTAAAATGAGCTACAATATGTATATTTCAGATTTGTTATTCAAACTATATTTCATGTGAAATATCTATAGTAAAAAATGCCCCCCAGCCACTGTCAAGCATCGTCTCTGAAGTAACACTTGGGGGAGTCACATTAGAAAATTTGCACCCCCACCACTGTTGAGCACCTTCCCTGATGTAACACTTGGCAGGGTTGGAATCATTAATTTCTCTCCCTCCAGTCACTGTCCAGTAGTTTCCCTGAAGTAACAGTTATTGGATTTTGAATAGTAATATTGATCACATAGTTATGTTAGGCTACTTTCTTAGAAAACATATTGGGCATTATTTCGTGTCTGACAGATGGTTTAGGCTGTCCGCTGAATTTTCGACGGGGAGGTTGCTGCCATAGTTGCTACCTCCCCATCGCACCCATTAAGAGTTTCCCACTAGATCAGGGGGCGGAAACCTGGGATTCTGCCTGGTGGCCTAGCTGGAAACTGGAATAATTGAGCCGGCAGCAATGCTGTAGGATGCAGGGTACACCAGCACCCTTGCAATGTTCACTGCCTGCAAAGCAGACAGTGAACATCAGATGGTGCTGGCGAGGGGCACCCCTGCACTACCCATGACAAGTGCATGTGCAGTTCAGGGGCCCCCCTAGTGCCCCCTGCACCCATTCTCTGCCAGCCTGTTCATGGTTGTGCTTCTGCCATTAAATCGCTGGTGGAGAATGAGGTTGTAATCCACAGGGCAGCGCTTCTTGCAGAGCTGGCCTTGTGGATTAGGACTGCTGCAACTGCCATACCGCCAGAATTTCTGATCCTGGCAGTGCTGGCTGTCCAACCGCAGCACGATCGCCTTGGTCATAATATGGCACTTGGACCGCCGCATTGGTTGCGGTCTGACCGTCACCGCAAGTCTGGCCGTCAAGTGACTGCCGTACTCTTGATGAGGCCCATTGTCGGTGAAAAAATAATGGAAAATGACTTTATTATTTTTTAATACTGCAAGTTTTCATTTTCCTATTTAAAATGATTTTTTTTAATTCATTTTCACTTACAGCTTTCACAATTTTCAACTTGTTACCAAATGAAAACTTTCTTAAACTTGGTATACTCCATAGAAAGTAAATTCTGAAAATATATTTTTTAAAGTATTTACATTTATTAGATGTGATATGTTATTCACCATAAACACTTACTAATGTTTCTTTTCATACTTCCTGTGACATATAGGGCCTGATTTTGAGTTTGCTGGATGGATAACTCCTTCCGCCAAACTCCAGACAGGGTGACCTCTGCCTACGTGGCAACCTCCCTGCTGGAATTTGTAAGAGTTTCCCGCTCGGTCAGCGAGCAGAAACCTAAATTTATGCCCGCTGGCCTAGCAGAAAACTAGGCGTAATTGAGCCGGCGGCAATGCTGTAGCCTGCAGGGTGCACCAGCACCCTTGCAATGTTCACTGTCTGCTTTGTAGACAGTAAACATTGCGCTGGTGCTGGCCAGATGGGCCCCTGCACTGCCCTTGCCAAGTGCATGGGCCCACCTGGTCCCCCCTGCGCCCATTTTCTGCCAGCATTTTCATGGCAATTGTACCACCATGTAACCACTGGTGGAGAAGGGGGTCATAATCCCCAGGGCAGCGCTGCTTGCAGATTAGCACCGTCACCACCTCTAGACCCCCGGGGTCTCTGATCCTGGTGGAGCTGCCGGTTCGCTGCCGGCCAGACCACCAGGCTTGTAATATGGTGGCAGTGTGCCACTGATCACGAAATGGCAGATGCTTGTTTTCATATGTTTAGTAAGGTTTAACTACAATTTTTAGTTAAATAACTGCTATAATCTCTGTTTTTTGGGAACAAATATGTGACTAAAAGTATAATTATATTATAAGTGATTTTACTGACCTTCCTCAGAGACGTCATATGCCTTCTTGGTTGGGGTCAGAGTTATAAGTTGTGTAGAAATGGAAATCATATTACTTTTATTTGTGCACTGTTGTGTTGTTTACTGTTGCACACATATGCTCTGTGCAGCAGTACTTTTTTTATTGATTGTAAAAATATTTTTCTGTATATTTAAATATATGTGGCTAAATATATATTTTTCCTGAATTTCATTGTATTTTTTACCATTTCCCAAAAAGTATGGGAAAAGATTGCATGGTAATGGTGTTTGTTGAAAAGGTATGATTGGTAATGGTTACTTTAACGTAATCCTATATAGGTTTGTGGTAAAGGTATGTGTGGTAAAGACATGTGAGTAATGATATACGTGTTCTAAAGACTGCATGGTAAAAGCACGCATGGTGAAGGCATGCTTTGCTATGTCATACTTCAACATTTTCATCAAAGAAATTTAATGGTAAAGGTTTGTGTGTGTGGTAAATTTATGCAGGGTAATGGTCACTTCAATTTAATCCTACATATGTTTGTGGTAAAGACATGCATGGTAAAGGTATATGCATGGTAAAGCTCATGCTTTGGACTATTGTTTCTACCTCCAGAATGAACTATTCACATTGCTGTGGCCACAGAGGAGGCAAGTGGACGGACCTTGAGCATTTCATGGTAGAACTTCCACTACAGCTGTTAACGCGTCCAGCCCTTATAAATTACCTGTACCTGGACACGTTGGAGGTCGGTGAATCTTTTAACCGAGTCGGGCTCTCCTCATCCTAAAATAGTCGGGTCACTCAGATCAATAATCAATAACTATTGCAATCGGTAATCAATATTCAATTAATAGCTCAATGTAACACATCAAAATCAATAACAGTTGGTATTTCGGCACACCATGACCTTTCAGTCATGAATAACCACACCAGTTTATTAAAAGTTAGTGAATTTATTTCCCTATATTAACAAAGCTAACACGATGTATATAAGTCTCAAAACCAAATGATATATATATATGAACATTACTGGCTGTCTATAACGGCGGAAGGAACGCAATCTACGCAAAATCTGGATAATGATACACTCAGTTATAGCAATGCAAATCACTAATATGACTAACTGTATTTGACTAATTTCATACATTGGTCAGCATAACAAGATTTCAAATTAGCATGGTACATCGAATGAATACCTCAACTAACCTCTAATTAGCATTGGCATGTGGGGCTTCATGCAAAACGAATTTAGTCAACACAAATTTGGAAAACTTCTAGCTAGGACCCTATCAAAATAGCAGTTGGTACCTAAAAGGAAAAACACAATGCATAATACATTTATCCTTTCATATTTACCAAATACAATCAGCATTCAAGAAAAATCTTTGTCCTTCAGGTACCGGTTCGATCAGCATGGGGCAAGTTTCAAAGGGGCAAAGTTAAGGGCAAGCTTCCTTGCAGCGGCAAGGAGAATGGGGAAAAGTTACTGCATGAGCAGGACGGGGCAAATCAAAGTTAAAGTCTCTAGGGTGAGAATTCTTAAAGTCTCTTTCTCTCAGATAGAGAAAAAGGGCATCAGGGTGTTGTCCAAAATGGAGTCTGGCATCTGGCTTCAAACTGGCATCGAGGAAAATGGCTGACTTCTCTTTGTCCAGTGGGTTTAAGTAAGAAACATTCCAAATTCTGCAGGGTCTTCCATTGGAGGGTTCATAGGTTGGCTTCAAATTGTCCAATGAAAATTGTCTTTTACTAGCGCTCATTTATGCATACACTGTCCTTGGAGCCTTGGAACACAAGTTGTAACATGGGTTGCCAATTATTTTACTATCTGTACCTTCATTGTTCGCACCTGCAGACTGACCTTGTATCAAAGGGGATGAAACCGGCATAGTACGAAACCTTGGAGATAAGTGTATTAGTCAGCTCTACTGGAAAAATACAACTTCAAGCAAGAATATATGTTTCATTAGTTCAAGGAAAAGCCACGCAGTTAGAATTTGAGACCAGGCAACTAGGCCAAAGCCTCTACTAAATTTAGGCTAAGCAAAACAGTTTCAAACAAGAAATCATGGCATACATTTGCAATTATGACGGATTACTACATTTTCAATACTTCATGATTAATAAAGCTCGTTTACAATGATGGCGAACTACCCCGAGGGCACAATTTCCCTCGTACATTATTTTCTTTACTAAAATCACACTTCATTATACGTTTTGATTACACGATATGTATGAATATATGTCGGACCTTCTTTTTGTGCGTCATCAATCCCTCCTCTGATGACTAATTATGTCATCACATCAAATCTATCCACAAATTTTATTCCATTAAAATTCTGTATAGTAATTTGGCACTTCAGTCAATTCCCTTTTTCTTTTAATCCCTTTTGATTTTTCTCTATATATGTCCACCATTTTGGCTTGTTCTTTTCCTTCTCTTTTCCTTTCACGCCTTATTTTCCATATTTTGATAGCTTTCCATGTTCCCCAAGAGCCTAATAAACAAATTAATATTATCAATATTCCCTTCACTATTTTTAGTAACAATCCGTTCCAAACGTTGCTGAGCCAATTTCCCACATAAGCAAATCCTTTTCCGACTTTCTCCCAGACTCCGGGTTCTTTCAATTCTTTCAAATCTACACTTTCTTTAGTTAAATTTGTAAGCATCGTTCTAATTTTTCCACTGCTGTCTGGTATATATGTACAACAATGACGTGTACCAAGCATTTTGCAAACGCCGCCATCCTTTACTAAACGAATGTCTAAGGCAAGCCGATTTTGAAGAGTCATAGCTCTTTCTGCAGCGAGTTCAGCATCCATCAGGATTATAGCTCCTGAAAATTTTGTCAGCATGTTATCCACAATAGTAGACAACTTTCGTATTTTAATTGAATTTAATATGACCCCTACTGAAGGAATCAATGCTCCAAATATATCTCCTACCACACCAGAAGCTGTCTCCCTTTTCTGAACATGATGTGATTCAGACAGCTTTGGAAATTTCGTTAAGTCGTCCAGTTGGTAAATCTTTGGGAACACTATTCCCAAATAACATCTCCCATACCATCCTTTAGGAAGACGATAATAGGCGTTAAGTCCACAAATATAATATATCCCAGGAATAACTGGGTCTTGTCCATTCAGCATGAACGTCCACTTACGTTGAAACAAAAACGTATGTTTGCATTCACTCGTTCCCACAAAAACTGTGTCATAGTACGATTTATGTCTATGTATACAAAATCTCCCTACATGCAATGTATCTAAAGCTATTTTCCCTTGTGTCTTTATTGCGGCAAAAGCATAGTTATCTACGGATGTCCTTTTGTGTAATTCCCTTTCTAATTCCTCCTTCATTTCTTTCCTCCTATCATCAGTGCGGTCTAAGAAGTTTATCTCTACTTGTGAAAGCAAGCATGTAAGGTTCTCTCTATGTGCGTGTGCTGTGTGAAAAGGTGACAACGGCTCAAAGAATTCTCTCATTAATTTGAAATAATAATCTCTAGCTATTTTACTCAGGTACTCAATTATGGGGACATATGCAAATGTAACATCATAATTGGAGTAGAAATAATGAATGTACTGTTGACCATAAAATCTGGACGTTATTATACTACATGTGATTCCGTAAGTAAGAGGCATGCTGTGATACGTTACCCCTTCCACTACTGAGGTAGGTATTTGTGTACACACATAACAATCTTTCGCATCCACGGTCTCAACATACTCACTCAGCAAGCGATAGAAAACGTTAGATGAAAGTTCCTTCTTATCATGCAAATGTCTCTCGTCTCGTTCGAGTCTCTTCAGAGCTGTTAGTTCAGTAACAATAGTAGGTTTAGAAGTAGAAGCATCATTCGTCTCACTCTCATTTTTACCATGTATTCCAAGAACTATTGCTACAATGATTAGTACGCATGCGGTTATTAGACCTATACACATGTATTTACAACACTTCATTTTCCGTCCCTGTGTAGTGTAGCCTGTCATGATCTGTATAGAATCAGAAAGTTGAAGACACCTTATCAAAGCGTAGTTGCAAATATTTACAAAGCTGAACGAGTTCAATGTTCACACAGTTTTCTTCAGCAGCTTAGTCTCTTATCGGTTAGCAGCGTTGTCTCAAGGTCGGTTTCAAAGTCCATCAAGTTAGCAATGTCTTAGCCGGTTGAAAAGTCAATCAGGTGATCAATGTCTTTAATCAGTAAAGTTCATGAAGTTTTATTTCTCATGTGCCAAAATGAAGTTCTGCCTCTTCGTTCTCGAGACTGAGGGATATGAATTCGTCTGACCAATCATTATTGGCTAAGTATGCCCACTCCGGACCAGAATATCTTTGGCTCGGTATCCTTTTTCTTTTCAATTTTGCATCTCTCTTTGATTCTTTCTCGCTGTTACTTTCTTCCTTGGCCAAGTCTTTCTCTTCGCTTGGTGCTGCTATTGCTTCAGACACTTCCTTTCTTTTCTCTTTCACTCTTGGCCCTTCACTGTCATTCAACGTTTCTCTAATTCTTAATTTTACTGGCGATATGTTTTGCCTTCTTTTTGCACTGTGTCCACTTGATGGACCTGCAATCTCTTCTGAAGGAGTTTGAGCAGTTTCGTTCTGTTCTGCCTTGTCCCCTCCTTCTGGGGAGTCAATCAGGTTTTCCTTTTCATTTCCTGTATCATCTGCTTCTGGGAAAGCCCTCCTCTGATCAGGCTCTCCTGCTTCTTCACCTGTTTCGAGCCCTTTGTCACCGTTACTTTCTTCATGCTCTTTGTCACTTTCAGCTGTTTCAGGCTCTTTGTCACCTTCCGGACCTTCGTCACTCTCTGAGGCTCCTCCTTGGCCTTCCCCAAATGAATCAGTTGCTTCATCCTCAGAGAATATTTCTCCCTCCTCTATTTCTACCTGTTCGCTTCTAGTTCCCTTTCGCTCTGTCTCGGCGCTTGGCACTTTGTTATCAGACACTGGTGATTTCATCGCTTCAACTTCTTCATCTGTGGGACACAATACCCTCTTTGTGTGACTGGCGTGAATCCAGTTGGGAACTCCTGCACACTTCACAGCGGTGGTAGTCGTCAGAATCACTTGAAAAGGTCCTTTCCAACGGGGTTCCAAACACGACTTCCTCACGTGCTTCTTTATCACGACCCAGTCACCTGCTTTCAGGGCATGTCCTGGACCTTGGATCGGTGGCAAGGTGGTTGCCTCCACCTGGTGAGAGAAAGAGTGAACCACATCAGCTAGACCTTTGCAGTAGTCTAACACCATATCATCTGTAATATTCAAAAGAGCATTTGCAGGAACTGCTGGAAGTCTCATAGCTCTGCCCATGAGGATCTCGTGCAGGACAATCCAGTCTTTCTGTCAGGTGTGTTTCTCATTGACATTAGCACCAAGGGCAATGCGTCAGGCCATTTTAAGTTTGTTGATGCACATATTTTCGCCATCCTTGATTTCAATGTGCCATTCATTTGCTCCACTAGACCTGATGCTTCAGGGCGGTAGCTACAATGCAACTTTTGCTCAATGTTCAGCGCTGCACAAAGCAATTTTATTACTTCGTTATTGAAGTGACTTCCCATATCTGATTCTAAAGAGATCGGAAATCCGAAACGTGGTATTAGTTCTCTCAAGAGTAGTTTTGCAACTGTGAGACTGTCATTTCTGCGTGTAGGGTATGCTTCAATCCAGTGACTAAAAATGCACACAACCACCAACACATACTTCAAACCTCCATGCACAGGAATCTCAATGAAGTCCATTTGCATCCTGCTGAAGGGACCCCGTGCTCTTCCAATGTGGCTCAAATTTACTACGGTTCCCTTCCCTGCGTTCATCTGTTGGCAAATGACGCAACGATGGCAAACTGCTTCAGCAACTTGACGGAATTTGGGGTTAAACCAATCAGTTTTAAATAGTCTAATCATGGCATCCCTCCCAAGATGAGCTTGTCCATGATAGAATCTGGCTAACTGTGTCAAAAGACTGTTTGGCAGAACAAACTTCCCTTCACTTGAAACCCATAATTCATCCAGTCTCTTTACACACTGCAATTTGGTCCATGAGAGTTTCTCATCCTCACTGACATCATTCTGTAAGGACTTCAATTCATCCATTGTATCCACAACCTTTAGAGCAAATATTTCGCTTGGTTCAAGTTCTGGCTCATTTATCAAGTTCCATTCATCCCTGAGCAATATACAGTTCAATGCGCAAAACCTTGTGACTTGATCCGCATATCCATTTCCCAGAGAAACATAGGGGGTCATTCTAATCTTGGCGGGCGGCGGGAGCAGCCCGCCAAGCGGGAACCGCCAGAAGACCGTACCGCGGTCAAAAGACCGCGGCGGTCATTCTGAGTTTCCCGCTGGGCTGGCGGGCGACCGCCAGAAGGCCGCCCGCCCGCCCAGCGGGAAACCCCCTTCCACGGGGATGCCGGCTCCGAATGGAGCCGGCGGAGTGGAAAGGGTGCGACGGGTGCAGTTGCACCCGTAGCGATTTTCAGTGTCTGCTATGCAGACACTGAAAATCTTTGTGGGGCCCTGTTAGGGGGCCCCTGCAGTGCCCATGCCATTGCCATTGCCATAGCCATGCCATTGGGTCCCCACGACACCCGTTCCCGTCACAACCGCCAGAACCAGGCTGGCGGGAAGGGGGTCGGAATCCCCATGGCGGCGCTGCAGGCCATGGAGGATTCTTCAGGCCAGGGGAAAACCGCCGGTTTCCCTTTTCTGACCGCAGCTTTACAGCCGCGGTCAGAATTGGCCTGGATGCACCGCCAGCCTGTTGGCGGTGCATCCGCAGTCGCCCGGCCCTGGCGGTCTATGATCGCCAGGGTCGGAATGACCCCCATAGTCTTGTCCCTTCGAGTGTGCACTGCATTTTACCACTGCTACTTCTCCTGGCAATTGGATAGCATGTAAAAATTCCCTTATTCTTTCACCATTTTTCACTGGTGATCCTGAAGAGGTCTTGAAACCTCTCTGTGACCACAATTGTCCAAAGTCATGCACTATTCCAAATCCATACTGGCTGTCAGTGTAAATGGTAACTTTCATCAATGCAGAGAGTTGGCAAGCTCTAGTAAGGGCTACCAATTCCGCTACTTGTGCAGAGTAAACTCCTTGAAGCCAAGATGCTTCCAGAACGCCTGTTACCGTGCATACAGCATATCCTGCTTCTAATATTCCCAGGGCATCTCTCAAACATGAACCATCAACAAAAATTACTTGATCATTTTCTTCCAATCGGGTATCTTTGATATCAGGTCTTGGTTTGGTGCAAAATTCAGTCACCTGAAGACAGTCGTGCTCGATGTCTTCAGCATTCTCAATTTCGGCATTTTCACTGGGAAACAAGGTTGCTTGGTTCAACGTAGTGCACCTTTTCAGCTGCACATTAGGTGATCCCAGAATTATTGTTTCATACCTTGTGAGTCTAGCACCAGTCATGTGCTGTGTTCGGGAACGTGTCAAAAGTATCTCGACTGAGTGAGGGACCATGACTGTTAAAGGGTGTCCCATCACTATTCCTTCACTCTGAGTGAGGCTGATACCAACTGCGGCTACGGCACGCAAGCACCCTGGCAGTGCTGCTGCGACCGGATCCAAAGTAGCTGAAAAATATGCTACTGGTCTGTTTACGCCGCCATGAGCTTGGGTCAAGACAGACAAGGAACATGCATCACATTCATGACAAAACAATGTGAAAGGCTTTGTGTAGTCAGGCATACCTAAAGCTGGAGCCCTGCACATGCATTCTTTCAATTCAATAAAAGCATCCATCTCATCTCCTTTCAGCTCTATTTCATCCAGCGCATCCTTCTGGGTCAGTTTCAGTAAAGGTTTTGCTAGGGTTGAGAAATTGGGAATCCATTGGCGACAGTAGCTCACCATTCCCAAAAACTTCCTCACCTCCCTCCTCGTCTTTGGGGGACTCATTTGAAGTACACTTGTTATTCTTTCCTTCATAATTCTTCGTGACCCTTTCTCTATTTGGTGACCCAAATATTTCACTTTCTTCTGACGGAACTGTAATTTTGAAGGGGACACTTTGTGTCCGTTTCTTCCCAAATGGTTCAATAGGGCAATAGTGTCAGTCACTTTCTGTCTTGGATGCGATCAGCAAATCGTCAATGTACTGTACTAGGGTCGACTCGAATGGCAACTCCAACGCTTCCAAATCTTTCTTTAGAATCTGATTGAAAATTGATGGTGACTCCGAAAACCCTTGAGGAATTCGACACCAACTATAGACTCTGTCTAGGAATTTGAAACAAAAGAGAAATTGGCTGTACTCATGAAGAGGCACAGAAAAGACTGCTTGCGAAAAGTCGATGACTGAGAACCACTCAGCATCACAGGGAACTTGAAACATTATCACAGCTGGATTTGGTACTACGGGACAACATTTGATTATTATGTCATTTATTTTCCTCAAATCCTGAACAATTCGAACCTTTCCACTCGGTTTTATTAGTCCCATGATTGGTGAATTACATGGACTGCTTAACACTTCTTTCAATACTCCCTGTTTTACAAACTCATCAATGAGTTGGGCAACCTTTATGAGGGTGTCTTGCGCCATATGGTATTGTGGGGTCTGGGGAAAAGTCACATTGGGTTATACAGTCACTTTCACTGGCTCCACTCCTTTCACCAATCCCACCTCCTTTCCTGTCATATCCCACACTTCTTTTCCGACTGTTTCCTGTAACTCAGCAGGAATATCTGCTTCAGTGATCATCGGATAAAGGGTAATCAGGGGATACTCTTCATCGACAGTTTCTACCTCATCCCCTCCTACACTGTCCTCTTCTTCCCCATCATTGCTTGTCTGAATTTTAATTCCATCGTTTGAACACATAATCGAACATCCCAATTTGCACAATAGGTCTCTCCCTAACAGTGATATCGGGCTTGAGTCGCATACCACAAATTTATGTGACCCTTGATAGTTTCCAATTCTGACTTGTACTGGGTCTGTGATTGGGTTTGTCAGGTACCTATTTGCTACTCCCACTACCTGTACTGTTCTCCCTGAAAGTGGCAAATTTGGTACTTCAATGCTCCTAACAGTGGAACGTGTAGCTCCTGTGTCAACCAAGAATGAAACGCGATGACCCATAACTCTTCCCTCCACATACGGACCCTTTTGATCAACTTCCAAAGATGCTGCAAGCACACAATTTCCCTCCTCATCTGAGCTTTCACTCTCCCATACATCATTTATTCCATTCTCGCTGTGTAATGGGAATTGGTGTACTGTGTCATTTTAACTCATTCCCTGACCCGTGACCTGTTGAGGAAGCATTGCTTGCTGCTGATTCATTGATGCTAAGGGTATTTGCATTTGCTGATTAGGTACCATAGGAAACTGCTGTTGCATTGGCTGCAATTGTGCCATTTGCACACTGGCATTTGCACCTGTTGCGGTTGCATGGGTTGGAAACCCTGCATCTGGTTTATATTGTTTTGGAAATTTGGATTTGGACCTCTCAGTTTCGGTCCTCTCATAGTCTGGAATGCATTGACATCATTGTTTTTCTGACCTACACCTTCCTGCACCTTCATTAGGCACTCCCGTTTCCAATGCCCGACAATTCCGCACGTGTGACATGGCATCACCTTCTTCATTGCCTGTATACCATTTGGAACCATAACGGTATTCAAATCAGGACCATTATTCACAAAACCTCCTCGGCCTCTGCCTCTCATCTACGGCTGAAACATAGCATTTCCCTGCTGCTGCTGCTGCGGCATCTGTTGTTGAAAACCTTGCAAACCTTGTAAACCTGTCTGAGCTGCTCTAAGCTGCATCACCATCACCTTTTCTTTCAATCTTTTCTGCTTTGTCTCAATCTCATCACTGCAGTATTTTGCATAATTCAACACTTCATCAATCGACTTTGACTGCCAACAAATCAAATGCGTTTTAATCATCTGGCTGATTTCGGGTCTCAAACCTTCCTCAAACCTGAACACAAAATGGAGCATATCCTTTGCCTCAATCATTTCTGTGCCACTGTAATTCTTAAACGCTTTCAACAATCTCTCATAGTACGCATGTATAGACTCTTTAACTTCTTGGGCGGTCCTGTCAATCCTTTGCCAATCCACATCTTTCGACACAACCTTGGTTTTCAAGTGCTCGATCACCTTGTGGTACAAACTCATTACCGTAGGTGATGGCGCACCTGTGTCCCTATCTCTCTCTGGTTCACTCGTCGGCCAACCTACAGCCCTTTTACAATCTTCCCACAAATCTGCCGGAACCACAATTTCAAATAAAGTATTCAGGTCTTCCCAGAGACATTTCGCGAGTTTCACAAATCTATCTGTTTGTTGATACCACTCAATCGGCTTCTCTCTCAATTTGGGAAAGTCATCCATAAAGGATTGAATATCGCACCTGTGCCATGGTACATGTACAAGTTTTCCCCCTGCTGTCTCTCTCATTGGTAACATAGTTATCAGATCGTCATTCTGTTGTTTTTTCTCATTCCGCTCTGGAGTATTTTCTTTCTTTTTGTCCTTTTTCTTAACCCACCTACTTTCCCACTTGTCTAAACATCTCCAGACCTGTGCACTCTGCAGTATCTCTTTAAGGTGTGTTTTCATCCCTGCGGATCTCATGTGTTCAAAATCTTTTGTCTCAAAGTCTACGCTGTAACTTCTGCTCAGGTGTTTAGTCTTACTTATATTGATCTCGTTTCTGTCTGCAATTTCTTATAACTTCTTATGTATGCTGCTTACTTCTCTTGTAATCCTAGGGCACATGTATCTTAGTTCTTCCTCTGTGTATGATTCTAATCTGTTCAAACCCATTGTTCCCTCTACCAGTTCATCTGCCTCCATACCCAACCTTATTTTATTTAGGTATTCTTCTCCCTTCCCGCTGGATGTACTCTGTGGGGAGTTCAGGCTGTTGAACCATTGTGTTAACTGTGGCGCGTTCAGTCCCATCAGTGTAGCAGTTACATCAACTGCTACTGATGCTTCTGTAATGTTTCAGTCTCTGAGGTTAACGGTACTAATAGTGGTGGATGTGACCTTACTACGGTTGACGGAGCACTAATTGGAATTGGGCTGAATTCCGACAAGGACCCAGATCCATTTGGCAGTGCCGCTATCAGAGTTGTCTCTGGAGTGGTTTCTATGCATCTTCTCCCTGTCCCATTCTGTATCATTAACCCTTGGTCGCTTGTGCTTTAATTTGCCTGTATGTACAGTGGTACTGGCGGACCTACAGTGATAGGCAGAGATATCGCGTCTGGATTCTGTCTGTTCCCCGAATTCTGTGGCATGTTAATCCTCACATTGTGGTTCATCATTGCTGGCATACCTAACTGGCTTTCTATTACTCGCACTTCTTGTGTCTGCTTTTGAGGCATCGAGAACTGTGTTGATTCAGCTTGAATCAATGTTGGTCTTTGATAACTCTGTCCTCCCTGCGCCGTTGAATCAGAAGTCGTTCCCATGTTATGCTCTTCACAGCAGTGCCTTTGAACCTGTGGCTGATAATTATCAGCAGGTCTCAACGTAGGCACGTCTGGGTATATTCTCCGAACCTGTGGTATTTGTGGTGAGAAAGGCATATCGGAACTGCTCGGCCTCTGAGATATTTTCAAATTTGGTGTTACATTACCCTGTATTGGTTCTGGAGGGGCAGTACTAATGCTTGAGCCTTTTTCGCTTTCTACATATGGTGGCGGGCAATCATTCAGCAATTGTATAATGAACTCCTCATCATCTGACTCGTCTCCCCTTTTCGAGTTTCTATTGTTCTCTCTATCTCTGGACTGACTCCTGTTTGTCTTATGTGTGGCTTTCCTTCCTTCCGTCTCCGCTTCATCAGTAATCGCTGGAAACAATTTAATCCCCTGCAAGACATCTGATCTCCAAACCTTTTGTGTGCTGTCCCATCTAGCATTCGCTAGTGTCTTGTCTACTTTTCTTATTCTTGTCTCAAATTTCTTTTGTTGTTGGTTTCTAGCTATTAGCTCCCAAATTGCTAGTGCCTCAAACTGTGCTGGTCTTGGAGGTACTTTCATGTCGTATAGCGCAAATCTCAGATTTTCTAAAACTCTTAGAATAAACGACCCGTGGATAGGGAACGCTACACTTCCATGTTTCTCTGTTAATTTGCACCATTGTTTTAATCAAAGACATGGTGCTACACCCTTTTCTTCAATGACAATGTAAGCTGGTGTACCCTCAGGCGGTGTTTCTTCGCGTACATTTGCTTTAATATAAACATCTCCCCTCATGGCACTCTTAAATGCTTTGAAAAATGTCATCTTTCCGTCTTTTGATTTTCTAAAATATGTAATCAATAAGTGACTTTAATTCCCAGAATACTCCTCGCTTGCCTTTCCCCTTCCAATTGTGCTTCACGGACTGCGTCCAATCCGTGCGCGACCCTTCTCACCAACCGACCTATCCCAGCGTGGCTCCTAGTGACGTCACACTCACACACTGCGGCTGACAAAGTCCAGCGGCTTGTCCTCTTTTCATTCGGCTTCACTCATAAACTAATTTCTGCAATATAACGCGAGCACTTAACCAAAAGAATAAAACAGATCTGTCGGTTTACTACAGGAAAGGTAATACAATTGCTTCAGAAACCTTAGGGGTTTTTCACTAGCCTCGGCAGTTATTCCATCTTTCTCGGTTTCCCACTTTCGCAAGCAAAATTTGACCCGCAAACATTACTCTCAACTGATCAATTAACTATTCTAGTGCACTTTAGAATTAGTCAAATCTCAAAGTTGAAGTTTTCTTTCACTCCGCAACATTCATACCGACTTGTTGACCACGCCCGATCAACCTATTAAACCTGACCAGATCACAACATCAAACAAGTGTCACATACACTTTTCAACATACTCCGGAGTCTCTTGACCTCGCAGGGCCCGTCTCAACATCAACAACCACGTGGACAATTTTTTCTGCACGAAGCGCTACACACATGTGAAGTTCGGCGACTTCCCTACTCTCACACTTTTAGAGTAACACTCCTCTAATATCTTTTAACCCCCTAAATCCTCACAAACTTCTCAATTAGTCTGCGGCAATAAGCTGTGCAAGCGCAAAACCCTAACTTCACTCATACCGTCACTAGAAACGTCGAAACCATTCTCATACCTCCATGTTCCTCATTCGCAAGCTCCGAGATTCCGGGAAAGTCATTGGGGACTTAGGGCATCATCATCCCTCTAACTTGTTTTATCAAAGAAAATTCTAACTTGACTCTGTCTATTGTTCGGATGGGGTCCCAAAGGGCTAAACCATCAATCTGTGCTACCATCTACTGTTGACGCGTCCAGCCCTTATAAATTACCTGTACATGGACACGTTGGAATTCGGTGAATCTTTTAACCGAGTCGGGCTCTCCTCATCCTAAAATAGTCGGGTCACTCAGATCAATAATCGATAACTATTGCAATCGGTAATCAATATTCAATTAATAGCTCAATATAACACATCAAAATCAATAACAGTTGGCATTTCGGCGCACCATGACCTTTCAGTCATGAATAACCACACCAGTTTATTAAAAGTTAGTGAATTTATTTCCCTATATTAACAAAGCTAACACAATGTACATAAGTCTCAAAACCAAATGATATATATATATATGAACATTACTGGCTGTCCATAACGGCGGAAGAAACGCAATCTACGCAAAATCTGGGTAATGATACACTCAGTTATGGCAATGCAAATTACTAATATGACTAACTGTATTTGACTAATTTCATACATTGGTCAGCATAACAAGATTTCAAATTAGCATGGTACATCGAATGAATACCTCGACTAACCTCTAATTAGCATTGGCATGTGGGGCTTCATGCAAAACGAATTTAGTCAACACAAATTTGGAAAACTTCTAGCTAGGACCCTATCAAAATAGCAGTTGGTACCTAAAAGGAAAAACACAATGCATAATACATTTATCCTTTCATATTTATCAAATACAATCAGCATTCAAGAAAAATCTTCGTCCTTTAGGTACCGGTTCGATCAGCATGGGGCAAGTTTCAAACGGGCAAAGTAAAGGGCAAGCTTCCTTGCAGCGGCAAGGAGAATGGGGCAAAGTTACTGCATGGGCAAGACGGGGCAAATCAAAGTTAAAGTCTCTAGGGTGAGAATTCTTAAAGTCTCTTTCTCTCAGATAGAGAAAAAGGGCATCAGGATGTCGTCCAAAATGGAGTCTGGCATCTGGCTTCAAACTGGCATCGAGGAAAATGGCTGACTTCTCTTTGTCCAGTGGGTTAAGGTAAGAAACATTCCAAATTCTGCAGGGTCTTCCATTGGAGGGTTCATAGGTTGGCTTCAAATTGTCCAATGAAAATTGTCTTTTACTAGCGCTCATTTATGCATACACTGTCCTTGGAGCCTTGGAACACAAGTTGTAACATGGGTTGCCAATTATTTTACTATCTGTACCTTCATTGTCCGCACCTGCAGACTGACCTTGTATCAAAGGGGATGAAACCGGCCTAGTACGAAACCTTGGAGATAAGTGTATTAGTCAGCTCTACTGGAAAAATACAACTTCAAGCAAGAATATATGTTTCATTAGTTCAAGGAAAAGCCACGCAGTTAGAATTTGAGACCAGGCAACTAGGCCAAAGCCTCTACTAAATTTAGGCTAAGCAAAACAGTTTCAAACAAGAAATCATGGCATACATTTGCAATTATGATGGATTACTAAATTTTCAATACTTCATGATTAATAAAGTTTGTTTACAATGATGGCGAACTACCCCGTGGGCACAATTTCCCTCGTACATTATTTTCTTTACTAAAATCACACTTCATTATACGTTTTGATTACACGATATGTATGAATATTTGTCGGACCTTCTTTTTCTGCGTCATCACAGCTGACCTCAAAATTTGGCCCTATATTGCTAAGGCACCTATTCATGATATAAATGCACATTTACATCACGCATAATTGGGATCTGATAAAGTGGTGGGGGGCACTAGTACTCCCAGGATGCATTATATTTTGTGATGGAAGAAATGGGCTGCTATCTCAATATCTGGGACACTTGCTGCTAGATTACTACACTGGTTCTCTCAAATTCAAGTGACTTCACAGAACATAAAAGCCAACATAAAAAGACCAGGTGTCTGAGGGGCCGGTTCACTAGTGACTTGGGCATACTTTTACAAATATTCTGATAAATTGTGTTTTTGCATAAAGGAGTGCCTTATATACAACCAAGAACATATAACAGCTCCAACCAAAAATATTTTGTCATCCAGCCTTTTTAGTCATGGGGATAGATGGATGGATATTGGATAGAAAATCCAGCAAGCGCTAAATGAGACCCAAAGTCAGTAACCAAGGAGCGGACAAATATCAGTACAAACAATCTGAATATCCATTCTTACAATGCTTAAAACACTAAAATGTGACAATGTCCAATGGAAGAGTCAAAATTAGTATTCAAAGTGTCCAAGTGATATTCTCACCTCAAAATCACTTGCAAAATCTCCAAGCCCATTTTAGGGAAACACAGCATATTTAACTGTAAGCACATTTTATTGCTTTATTTGCATATGTACTCTTTCTTTGTTTGCTTTCTGTGCCTATTTAAACTTTGATAGGTTCTTCTGTAGCTCAATTACAAAAAAACAATTAAACTTTTCTAAAAGTGTCCAAGTAGCTCTGGTGATCAATTGAGTTGAAAAACTGGATACGGATTCCTTAAGGAGAGGTTTGAAAGTATTGATTGGTTAAGTTTCTGAAAGGAGTAAAATTGAATTCTCTACTCCTAAAATATACTGTAGCTTCAGATGAACGGTGCTTCTTTCCCCGTTGCTCTGTGGTGCACTATTAAAATATGATCAATATAAGAGAAGCGGTACATTAATCTAAGTACTCGTGACATGTCATAAATGACAACTGTGCAGTGACAAATACTTTTGAGTTGATTACAATGAGAAATAGGTGTTCTGTACGATTTAGGATCATTTAAAAGTGTGTCCCTTAAAAGTTACACAAGTGTTAAACCATGCAAACACCCTTCACGGCACTGCATCTAAGCTAAAAATTGAAACAGAAGAGAACAATTGTCAATGTATTAAATAAAGGACCAGATTGTGCATTTGTGTTTGAAAATTCTCTTTAGGTGCATCTGCCCTATTCTTTAATCGTGGTTAAATTACATGGATAAAAGGCATTACCAGAATCAATAGGTTTGCCTTCTACATAGTGAAAGGTGTATTGTTTTGAGTCTCTTTTGGCCCATACACATTTTAAAGTTCAGCTCAATCTTTGTTCGTGGCTTCAGACCGCAAAAATTCAAAGTTGTGAGAGCCCGCTGGTAAAATACTCTCTTCATATTTAAACAGTACTCGAAAAGGCATTATCCCGCACAATTTAACAATCAGGAAGTGGTGTTTTAAAAGGAAAAATAAACCATATGCAACCTTATGCAGATCAATCTCGACCAGGGATCTATGTATATTCTACTAGTGCCAGGTCGAGTCCGAAATGTCAGGATTTTTACAAATACCGTAGAGGTATATATGTTTCCTGCAGATCAAATATTCTAATTCCTGTGAAAAGGCACACTTGCTAAATGCACTTACTGCTAAGAATGATGCATAACACATAAGTAACAGTTTCCAATCACAGTGGATTAATGAAACTATTGTAGAAATTTGTCCCACAAACAGGTCTGTCACAGATGACAATCCTCAGGAGACAGCACCGTCCCCGTAGTGTGCTGACACTGTTAGCTCAGCAAAGCCCCAAAGTCCTGTCGTTCTAAAAAAGAAGAAAACGAGCATGTGCGATGAAAAGGGTCTCGCGTTTGCTCGAGTTCGAGCTATTAGCGTTCTAAATCGCTAACTGGCCATTTCTTGCCAGATAAATTGAAAATAAATAGTAAAACAGCTAACATAAGCAAGCTGATTCAAAGCGTCATGGCCTCCATGAGCGTGACGGAGAGACACAAAAGGAAAAAGAAGTTTGCTTGCAGTAGCATACCCAGATTCTGGACATCTTAACTATATTTCACACACTCCTACTTCTGAGGCCTTCTGATAAACTTGTCAATGAGGTCCTTTGCAATACATCAAGCACTGATCTCCAGCTTTCACATAGTTAGTGATGGTGTTGCGTCGTAGGTACATGAATATAACATCATGCTAGCTACCATTGTCCTTGTCTCTGGTATGGCAGAGGTCCAATAGGTAATTTGGGACCTGAATGTGGAGAAGGGATGAAGGCAACTCTGGGACCTTTGAGGCGATATGTGTCTGTGGTGTCACTGCATTTAGCATTGGAAGACATAAAAAGAGGCTGTGTCAGATGTTTCAGGACATGAGGGAGATACATGGGCTAAATCTGAGGTCATAGAAGAAGTGACAGTAAGAGTTTAGGGAGATTATGGAGTCCTGCACAGGGCTTTTGAGACACATCTCAATGATATACTGGACCTTTGATGTCAGGGAGGCGTCCTAGGCTATTAAGGTCATGCATATGTGGAGGAAGATGTAGAGAGCATTTACATCAATTAGATGCATACCTGTCCATGAAGGTGCCGTACCTGGGCGGCCTTTGAGAATAAATATTTAGGTGGGGAGACTAAATTGTATTTTGATGCGATTCCTGTACATGGGTAAGCTCTGCTGGCTGTTGTAGGCTATTACTAGCAAAAGTGGGAAGTTGTAATGGGCTTTGAGGCTAAATCTGTCCATGGGGGCATTACAGTTGGCATTGAAACAACTGATATTGAAAATGACGATTTGCTGTTTCTATGTGTGCTGTATTCTGCAGCACACATTGAAGTGCCAAATTGCCATTGTAGATTGTTTCTGTGCAGGAAGGGACATTTTCTTCCACATAAACAATCATTCCCTTCAATGCAGACACCCTTGCACTATGGTGCAAGGATACCAGCATTGGCACTGTCAGCTAAATTTAGAACCAGCGCTAGGGGAAACACAGGGGTGCGATGTATTTTTGTAAATATCCCTCATCCCTGCATTTCAGAACTGATGCAGGGTGGTGCTGCCAATTTTGGCACAGCACGGCACTGTTCCAGTTCCATGTAAATATGCCCCTGTGTTTACTGCAACTACTTTAAAGTGAACACTATTATATACAGCAATATTCTTTAAAAAACTAACTACAAACGTATAATAAATACATAAAAAAAACTATGGCCATGATTTAGTCTTTTCTTGTGCCACATTAGCGTTGGTTATTTACGCAAAAGCAGCGCAAACTTACAAAATTCAATAGAATTTTGTAAGTTTGCACCGCTTTTGCGTCAGAAATTACGGTAATGCGGCGCAAAAAAAGTATAAATCAGGGCCCATGTTTGCTAGTACTACTTTAAAGTAGTCACTATTATATACAACAATATTTAAAAAAAATATTATGATCATAAAAAACTGTATTCATTTTATGTAGTATGACAAGTGGGATGAGAACGCTGTGTCTGAAGCTGAGTGACCTATAGTAATTTTAAGGTGGTGTGCTAAATTAAAATGTAAGTTATAAGTAGAACTGTGTACATTGTTGGGTGACATAGTAATGTAAAGGTGGTGTGTAAATTGTGAATTAAAGCCATAACTATAACTTTAGAATTTCTAATGTTTATTTGGCTTAAGTATGGTTTGTTTGGTAATAAGAAATAAAGTTTTCCTAACTATAACTTATCTGTAACCTTTTGGTTTTTCACTGATTTTCTCTGTTTGTTATGTTTTATTGAAAATGTGTGTTCAGGTTGTAGTATTGAGTGTTATTTATTAAAGTGTAATTCATTGGAGTGTCATACAATTAAATGAAGATGATTGTCTTACAGTCAAGTGTCGTAGAGTGGAGTATTGTATAGTGGAATTGAGTGCAGTGTGATAGAATGTAGTGGGGTAGAGTGGGAAACAGTGCAGTAGAGTGTTGTAGAGTGGAGCTGTATAGTGTACAGTAGTATGTTGTAAGGGGGTGCATAGAGTGGATGATTGCACAGTGGTGTAGATCGAGGTATAATCTCATAAAGTGTAATGGAATAGAGTTCAGTGGAGTATTGTAACATAGTGTGGAGTTAAGTATAGTACAGTGTATTAGCGTGCCATGGAGAAGAGAGGTGTGGACTGGATTTTACTGTAGTTGCACAGCGTATAAGCAAGTAAACTCTTATAAATTAGAATCTTGTCATTTTCAGTAGAGTGTACGCTGTATCTTACAGTACTGAAAGAGTTGTGTAGTCAAATAGAGTATTGCACAATGGAGTGTATGGGCATAGATTAGACAATAGAGTTAGACAGTGGAATGCACATGAATAGAGTGTAGTAGAGTTGTGTAAAGACCCATAGAGTGGAATATACTTTATACAGTGCAACTCCAGAGAAAGGAGTCTTATACAGTGAAGCTGTGTAGAGTGCAGTGACATACACTCTAGTGGTGTAAAGTAGAGTATCGCACAGCAAAGTGCCATATAGAAGAATAATGTACTGTGGAATACCATACAGTCTACTAGTGTACAGTGGGGTGTAGAAGAGTGGATTTTCAGAAAGTTGAACAGCATACACAAGAGAGTCGTAGAGTGGATATACTGTAATAGCATACAGGGTAGTGGAGTGCAGTAGAGGGCTATACAGTGGATTAGCACACAGTGGAGTACCGTACAGTGTAGTGGTGTACAGTGCAGTTTGATAACCTGCAATACCATATAGTGGAGTGGCGTACAAAGGAATGGCATACAATAGAAGAGCATAGAATGGAATGTTGTAGAGTGGTTTGGAATACATTAGAGTGGCATACAGTGGAGTGCCATACAATCAAATAACGCAGAGTGTGATGGTGTACAGTAGAAAGGCATACAGTGGAATAGCGTATAGTCGAGTAGCTTAAGGTGGAGTTGGGTACAGTGGAGTGTCGTAGATTGGAATGCATCCACTGTGGTGTGTGCAGTGTTGTCACAAATATGACAGTGACGTACAGTGGAGTGGGGTAGAGTGGAATAGCATGTACTGAAGTGTTGCTGACTGGAGTATTATCCAAGGGAATAGTTTAAAATAGAATGGCGTACAGTGTAGTGAAAAGTGGAGTGGCATAAAGTGGCTTACAGTGCATTGGCATGCGTTAGAGTGAAAAACCATAGAGTGGAGTGTCATGGAGTGGAGTAGTATATAGTGGAATGGCATACAGTGGAGTGGCATAGAGTAGGATAACATATAGGTGCAGTGATGTGCAATGGATTAGTGTAAAGTTGATTGGTGTATAGTGTAGGGCACTACAGTGTAGTGGGGTATAGATGAAGCTGAAATTTTGGAGGACTACAGCTTATAGTGTGCAGAGTAACACAAAGCAGCAACTTGCACTGCATTGTTTTTCTGCACCTCTACCAAGCAAAGAAGGGCAAAGTATGGTGGCTTTGCGTAGTTTCATAAATGTTACTTAAATAAAGTGGTAATAGGCAGGGAATCCATATAAAACCGAATATTTACAAATATTTAAGGCTCTAAGCTGGAACACTGGCAAAGTATCCTGAAAACAACATCTCTACCTGCAATTTTTGTAAAGACAGTCATCGTTATGCACTGCATACTACCTCAAAACTACATGGCAATTACAGCTGCCACAGATCTCACTACGTTAAAATACCTTCTAACTTAATATTTACTTACTCTACTTACTTGCATTACCCCAGAGACTCCTCCTTGCACCCTAATATGTAATGTTGCCAAATTTCATAAACATCCATCTGATAGTTTTGACACTACACAAAATACAAAAATCTGTAGTAAATGCATTGGATTTTAAACCGGTTTTGAGACCCTCCACCCTTATTTCACCCCATTGAGCAAACACTACAAAACTTTCAGTCCTCCAAAAGTGAAACGGGGGCATCAGGTCTGCAAGGTTTCACTGACATTTGTTAAATGGGTTAATGGGTCAAAGTATTATGGGAAAAATATTTTTGACTAGTTTGTGCATGGAACATTTCAGGGGATCCGTCAATAGGGTGCCGAGAAAAAATAGAGAGTTCCAAAATGCAAAATCCACATAGATTTCTTTATAGACTTCTTTAAGAAGCCCTATGGCAAAACATGCTGAATGGAATTACACCAAATTTGTCAGGAAGACAGATCTTGATCTGCACATTGTGCATTTTGTGATTAGGTGTAAATCTGTGCAGCCATATTTGAAAAATTAAGATTAAAAAATACTTTTATAGCTGGATGGTTGGGTTTGTGAGAGAGTCAAGAGACTCTCACAGAAGCACCAGTTAAAAAATATAGCACTCTGCCCAGGGAGACTTTTTTCCCTTGGGCCAATTTGCTCCTGTGGGACTCAGACTCCCAAAGGAGTGAGAGTTCTGATTTGCTGCCAGCAACACTAGAAAAATATTTCTGGTGGCCATTACAGGATTCAGAGTCCTAGTTTCCTGCCCTAAACTTGAAAAACAAAAGATATAGGGGCCAGTGAATGGATACAGTGCCCTCATAGGCCCATTAGGGGATCCAGAGGGACCCCTTTGGGGACACAATTGAACAAAAAGGCAATATTGCAATAATCCTGCTGGACTTCTACAAGATAAAAAAAAAATCACGGCCAGGTTTGCATTCTTCAATTGTGGGCCTGGGGCTACATTGTTCATTTAAGTGGAGCAGTGTGTGGCTGTCCTCCCTTAGCCATTATAGGTCCCAGGGAGTCCACCCCTTGGGCCATATTTCATAAGGGGAGATGGCCTCCCCAAACAATCATAGCACCCAGGGAGCCCACCCGCCAGAGCTGAAGTGTCCAGAACAGTGGAAGTGAGCCATGCAGACCCCACTTTCCGAGCATTCTAAGGCCCTGGGGACCCCATTCAATGGGCCACTTTCTTCACCTATGCCATTATAGGCCCCAGGGAGCCCACTTTGGGGCCATATTTCATAAGGGGAGGGGGCAGCACAGCCTCACTCTCCCAGCTTTCTAAGGCCCCAGGGACCCCATTCCTTTCTACAGTTAAGCCATTATACACCTGGAATGCCCACTGCTGAGGCCTAAACTTACAAAAAAGAGGAGGGGGGCGCACAGCTCCCTTTTCAATCCCCTGGGGCCAGCTCACTTGCTGTGTACCTGGCAGCCCACGTCCGGGACATAGCAGTTCACTATAACAGCATGCCCCCACTATGCACAGTCTTGTCATCAGTTCTGTCATTTCAGATGTTGCAGTGATGTTGTCAGTGATGTCATAGAACATATCATGGAAGATGTATTATGGGAGGTAAATATAATGCTTTACTATAATGTCACTTTAACCTTAGATTTTTTTCAGTGAATTTCTAGGAATGTTTTTTACCAGAAAGCAATATTTTATTACCATGTGTGAAGCCAACCCCATGCATTGCACATCCTTTGGCATGAGGCCCGGCTCTGCATCTAAACCCCCCTGTGGGCAGCCAACACACCACCATGTATGGCCTTCGGAAGTGTGCAGAATTTGAGTTGGCCTGCTCGGCCTGGCCACTGGTGTGAGCTTTGCGGCTGGTGGGGAAATGGGCGCAGAACCTAGCACCCAAACCTCTGTGGATGTGCACAGCTGACTATGTGATGTTACAATATAAAGGCTGCAATTTAAGTAAGGTGACCTACTGATTTTGTTAACAAAGCAGAATCACAAAATATAAAAAGTGGGCCTATTCGCTCTATGGAGGGGTAAGCATGGCAACATATATAAAGCATACCTATTGTCAGAAAAAAGACCCATAGTTGCAATCAAATGTATATTTAACTAATGCACGCAGTACAATGTTCAATAAAAGTGATTGAAAACAAACATTTTTAATATAGTTTAATGAAAAAAATCAGCATGTCTTTGAGTCTTCTATTAACAGTTTCATGCTACAAAATACAGCCATGGAATCAACCACAAGGGGGTTCTGCACTCAAACTGAAGAGCATAGAGCTACAGCTAAGGGTGCTTAAAAAAATATGGGTAGTCCTCTAGTGGTCACTACAAACATGAAAATATAGTTTGGTAAAATGTCATAGGGCATTTTCAGGTGCTCCTTGATTGATAGGAGAAGTGAATAATAAATTAGCGGTTCCTGATTCTCATTTATTATTATTTGTTTTAAATATTTTGTGTGTCCCAATGCCCATGCTGGGTACCAAGGTCTTTTTTATTATGTTTATGGGTGGGGGGCGTATGCAGCCCAATTCACAAGCTTTTATGGTCCCAAGGGACCTCATCCCCTGGGGCTATTTTCATTTTTGTGTGGAGGGGGCACACAGACTTCCTCTTTGGGACTTTCAGGCCCCAGAGACCACATCTAAGAAAAGATGCCTAAAGACTTCAAAGCAAAAACTGTAGAAGCTTCCTCCCCACTTCAAAGGCACAAATGGGAATGTATACTGGATCTGAGACATCACCACTTCAGTACACTTCTGGAACTGTGGATACCTTGCCAAGAAGAAGGACTGCTGTGATGCGTAAGGACTGCCACTCTGCTGAGCTGCATTCTACTGACCTACTGCCTTGCTGTGCTGCAGCTTTGCTGTGCTGACCTGCTGCCTGCTGCCCTCCTGTCTGAGTGAGAAGACCTGGACCTGTATCCCTTGAAACCAGAACCCCAGAGCTACTCCAAGGGCTAGTTGGCTGGCCTCCTGACTTGAGCCTCAAGGACCAGGGAGCTTCCTGCTTTTTGGCCTCAGAGGAGCTGGTGGGAAAGAGGAAGGAAAGGGAGTTCAGGCTAGAGATGGTTAAGCTCAAGATGGACACAGAAGACACCTGGACACTGCCATCTGTGAGACTCTCCTGTCAAGTGGTGCCACACCATTACTGGACCATTGGAAGTTGGCTTAAGGTGTTTTGCCAGTCTCTATGGATCCAAAAGAACTGACGTATTTCATCTGCTGAAAAGTAAAAGTATAGCCCTGTCGCTCTATGTCTGCGCTGCAGCCATGGTTCCTTCCAGATATGGGACCCTGCGACTGCTTGGTCCATGAAGCACCAATGTTTCTCGGTTAACGGGTGGCTCCACTCTAGCATAAAACGTAATTGAGCCGCTTGACAATACTTCAATTGGCAGGGGACCGCCAGCCCCCCCTCCGCTTTAGGAAGGTATAATGTGTGACGCGATATGCGTGCGGGTTTCCGGTCCCATATCAATTTCAATATCACCAACTGGAGCGTAGCTATGGTGTTGGGTGGTGGGGCAAGGGGGCGTGTTTGGAACAGATAGAGGATGCACAGCAGAATTGTCATTTTGATTGCAGCAACTCTGCCGAACCAAGAGAGTTTATGTTTTCCCCATGTCTCAAGGTCTTTTAGTACCGCCCTTGAGAGGGCAACATAGTTAATATGGGCTGTCTTTGCGGCTGTCGTTGCTAGGTCAATGCCAAGGTACGGAATGTGCGATGATGTCCAGATAAAAGGGAATCTGGAGCGCAGTTCCTCCTCATGTTCAGGAAGGACCGACAGCTTCAGAATTTGAGATTTCTGTGCATTCACTTTGAATCCTGAAGTGGAACCGAATGTGTGTAAAGCGTCAGTGAGCGCTGGGAGTGAGACCATGGGCTCTGACAGAGTGAGGATCACATCATCAGCATAGAGACTGATAAGGTGGTAGTCACCCCCAAATTTGATGCCTGTTATACAGGGATTGGCTCGCAGTCTTTGTGCCAGAGGCTCCATGTAGAGAGCGCATAGGAGCGGGGAGAGTGGACAGCCCTGTCTCGTTCCTCGCCTTATCGGAAACGGCAATGACAGTGTTCCGTTGAATCGGACCACTGCCTTGGGCTCTTGATAAACACATTTTATCCAGGTCAGGAGCATCGGTCCGACCCCAAAGCGCTTCAACACCTGGAAGAGGTAAGGCCAGTGCACCCTGTCAAACGCCTTCTCCGCGTCAATAGTAAGAAGGAGTGCCTCCTTGCGTGATCTGTGTGTTTTGTCTATAAAATGTAAGAGTTGCTTCGTGTTATTCCCAAATTGTCTATGGGGTATAAAACCTGCCTGATCCGGGTCAATAAGCCCGTGCAAATAAGGGTTGAGGCGTTGTGCTAGGATGCCAGTGAACAGCTTGGCATCTATGTTTAAAAGTGAGATGGGTCGGTATGATCCACATTCATCTGTGTCCTTCCCGGGTTTGTGGATTACCGTCATGATCGCATCGAGCATGCTGGGAGCAAGAGTTTTGGTCTCTGTGAAAAAGTTGAAAAGTCGTGTGAGTATTGGGACTAGCTCAGGACAGAAGGTTTTATAGAAAAGCAGGGTGTAGCCATCCGGGACAGGCGACTTCCCGCCCTTAAGACGGTAAATAGCCAAAATCACTTCTTCTATCCTGATTGGTTTGTCAAGGAGAGCTGCATCCTTTTCCCTGAGTGGGGTGATTGTGCAATCAGCGAGGTACGTGGAGGGATCAAGGGCGATCGCAGTGTCTGCTGCGTATAGCTCCCTGTAGAATTCAGAAAATGCTTCCGCAATTTGCATATCGGTGCGTGCCTCACATCGGCAGGGGGAGCGCACCATCTTGATGGTGCTGGCGTGGTGCTGTGCCCTTAATTTGTGGGCAAGAAGTTTCCTGCAGCGGTTGCCCCCAATGTAATATTTATGTTTGAGCTGTGCCATAGCATACTCGGCCCGATCCCAGTCCAGTCTTTTCAGCTGAAGGTAAATTTTCTCTAGTTCCTTCCAATCTCTGGGAGCTCCTGAAAGCGCTCCAGTGCAGCCACCCGCTGCTCCAACAACGCTCTCTGGTACCTCCGGGCCTTGTTTTCTTCTGCCGAGATTGAAATCACCTCTCCGCCTATGACTACCTTGAGGGCCTCCCAGAGTGTCTCCAGACGGGTTAGCCCATTATCATTCCGACTAAGGTAGTATATGGACGCCTGTCGCACTGCATCTACAGCACCCGAGACTGCAAGGTTGTGTCTCGAAAACGCCAACCAGAAGCCGGGGCTTGGCTGAGATTGAATTGGGCTATTAAAGTTATAGGAGCATGGTCCGCTAGAGCTCGGGGCTCTATCGTGGTCTCCTGGACCCGGGATCGGAACTCAGAAGAGGCCAGAAAATAATCTATGCGTGTGTAAGCCTTTGTGGCAGCCGAGTTAAACTAGTAGTCTCGGAGAGCCTTACGCCAGCTATCCTCTAGATCGCATTCTGCAAGCCACTGCAGACCCGCAGGAGGAAGAGCTCCCGCCTGCCCGTGCCGTTGCCCTGATTGGTATAGATTGTTGTTCATAACAAGATTGAAGTAACCACCCACAAGTACAGCTCTGTTGGGGGTAATGAGCGTCGACGATAGAGCCTGTTTCATGAATGTTTCTTGTTGAGTGTTAGGTGCATAAATGTTGGCTATTGTGAAATGGAATGAGTCTATTCGAACTCTGTAGGCCAGGTACCTGCCCTTAACCTCATGAATCTTAGCAATGAATTCCCCAGGGAATGCGTTAGAAACCAAAATCACCACCCCCCCCATGTTTAGAGGGAGCTGAAGACCAGTACTGTTGGGGAAACCATTTGGAGAGCATTTGATACGTGTCTTTGGCCAGCAGGTGTGTCTCCTGTAGTAGGCAAATATGGCTTTCTGATCGCTCAAGAAAAGAAAGAATCGCCACCCTTTTCGAGGGATTTTTAAGGCCCTAGACATTGAGGCTTAGGCACTTAAATGTCAAGTGTATGAATGCGGGAAGAAAGCAGTGGCATCCGAACCCTGTGAGTAATCTAGGCTCGGGGGCAGCCCCGGATGAAATGTGCGCATGGAAGTTTAGAGGCCTCTGCGACAAAATGTGATTCTTGCGGGGGGAGCATATTGTTACTTAACAAAAAAGCACAACAGGTGCTCATCTGACAACAGTGAAGTCCTCTATAGAAAGTCCACGAAGAGGCAAGGTTTCGAGCAGAGGTCGGGGACATCTCTCAAGGTCGAAGTGTGGCATCCAGAGGTCCCACCGCCCGGGCCCTCCTCCAACACCCGTCCACCCCAGGCTCTCAGAGCAGACCATGAGCGTCCCCATCAGCTTCCAGCAGAAGGCAGTGGCTATGGGCCAGCACCGGCGGCAATGCTGTTCAATACAGATTGTCTCTCAAGAGCTCTCTCCATGGATGACTGCTGTAGCGGCCTCCTTTTCCGTTGCTTTCATCGTCATCCAGGGCGGCTTTCAGGAGGCCCACCCCCAGGAGACTTCGCCCTTTGCTCCGTCTCCTCCATGTTTAGGATCCGTCGGGCCTCCTGAGGCAATTTCACCGGTCACCGCATAGAAATGTGAGGCGGAAGGGGTGACCCCAATTGTAAGGTGGGGAGTTGGCCCAGAGATATTCTGTGATGGGCTTGAGTTCCCTACGCCTCTGCAGTCTAAGCAGAGAGAGGTCCTGATAGAGCTGTAAGCTGTGCCCCCTAAACTGGATCTGGGGTAGGTTTTGTGCCTTTTGGAGAATATCTTCTTTGGTCATAAAATTGTGGACACACGCAAGGATGTCGGTGGGTGCACCCCAGTGCCCCCTGGCTGGCCTACTCTGTGGACCCGGTCCAATATGATCTCTTACTTACTTTTTGGGCCTAGGAGTGAGCGAAACAAAGCCGTAACACAGTCTCTGATGTCGTCTCCCTCAGCCCCACGAGGAGCCCCTCTAATGCGTATGTTATGGCGTTGGGAGCGATTTTCCAGGTCCTCGGTCACGATCTGCAAATGCTCCTGTTGTTCGCACAGGCGAATAATCTCCTGTTGAAGTTGTTCAACTTCATCACCTCTGGAAATCTCATTGTTCTCTATACTGGACACTCTTTCCCTTCACAAGGTGAGATCAGCGTGTAGCTCACACATCTCCTGAGGGAAATCCTTTCGTATCTCTTGAAGATCCGTCCTCAGAGAGTCAAACAAGGAGGTGAGGAAACCCTTTGTGACTGGAGCTGCCCCGTCATCCTCCGCATTTCCCTTTTCTACAAGCCCCTGCATCAGGGGGTCAGCATCGCCGTGTCTGCCCTGCGATGGGTAGGATCTCGTCAGCATCTCCCAGACTGAGTGATCTCTCTTGGGTTTGGTGGAGTTCATTGCCCCTCGGATCTGCCTGTAAGTCTCCCACTCCGACTCTCGTGTGAGGGCAGCCCCCTAGTACTGCACACCGCCGCGGGCCGACCGATCCCTCCGAGCCCTCTTCTCCCACTGTGTTGCACTTCCTGTTCCCCTGGGCTGCGGGCCAGCAGCTTCAGAAAGGGGCAGGAGGGCCCAGCATTCCCCGCTCCATCTCGTCAGATCCTCTCAGTGCCCACACCTGGGGCCGTCAGTCTTCCCGAGGGCCAGGGGGCCAGAGCCACGCAACACAGCCCACACTACATTTTCTGCCTGGGGGCCGGAGGCTCGGCCCGACAGTCAGCACTGCCCACGTGTGTCTCGGGCCTCCTCGGCAGCCCGATCAGGCGTATCTCCTCCGCCGACTCCGACCTAGCGTCGGACCACTCCGCTAGGCCCTCCTGGGTCGCAACAATGCCTCAGAACACTCAAGGGCGATCAAAGCGGGGGCCCGGGGCCTCTATGCTGTTTTTCCAGGCCCAGGCGGCGGAGCGCTCCGAGACACGTCCGCTCATGTCGCCATCTTGGCCACGCCCCTTGGTGCTATTTTTACTAAAACCTTTCAAACTGAATATCACCAGTTCTCCTGTTTGATTTTTTGTTGTTTTGGTCTTGTTTATTTATTAAACATTACAGTGTTTTTCTAACTGTGTTGTGGACTCCTTTTATGGTGTGTATTTACTGTGTTACTGTTTGAACTGTTGCACAAAAACTTTACAAATTGCCTCTGAGTTAAGTCTGACTGCACTGTGCCAAGATACACAAGGGTTAATTACAGATTAAATTAGGGTTTGCGTGTGGCTTAACCCTGACAAGAATTGTGGTTGGTGTTTAAGAAGGGTTTCAACCCCCTCAACTGGTAGCCCTATTTCTTACACTGGTGTTCAGCAGTGTGGATTTGGACTTGTATTTGTGCAGTGCCTTGAAATCAATTTTGTGCTACACTACCACCCCACCTAAATAATCTAAGACCAACTCGAGTTTAAAGTCTCCTCCATTTATCTTTTTGATTTTGCAAAATTGTTTCTCTGTCTGTTGTGCATGAAGCCAGCTCTACAAGTATGGAGTTTGAGCTGACAAACATTGAGTCCTACACTGTGACCCATCTAAAGGACTTCTGTAAGAAGTGGGGATTTCCAGCCAAGAGCACCTTCAGGAAGGTTGAACTGTAAAAGGAGCTGAGAGAGTAGGAGGAAGTACACCAGTCACTTGCTACAGTAACTGAAGGAGATGATGAGATAGACAAGCGAGTAGAGGGTTTGGATCTCAGTCCTGAGAAGAAGCAGCCTGCTGAGGAAATGACTTGACCCCTGAATGGAGCTCTATGCCATAGCAGGGAGAAGTGGATCTTCCCGCACTTTGGCCTCAGAGGAGCTGGTGGAAATGAGGGAGGAAAGAGAGTTTAGGCTAGAGATGGTTAAGCTCAGGAAGGAGGAGAAGACAACTGGCCATGAAAGAGAAACTAGCTTTGCGGCGTTTGGCTCATGAAAGGAGCCTTAAGGAGCTGGAACTTAAAGCAAAGCAGTCAGATTCCAGCAATGGTAGCAGCATACCCACCGTGTCTGAATGGGACAAGAAGGTATGCATACCTAAAGATTGGTGCCTAACTATGTGGTAGGATGTGAGATAGAGAAGTGGCTTGCCACATATGTGGTAGCTTTAAAGGTACACAGGATTCCTGGAGGGAGGCTTATGGAAACAAATGGCTCAAGTGGGAGGGACAAACTGCTTTCACTAGGAGTGGAGGACCAAACCTGATGATGTCCCCATGAAAGCCATCCTTATCACCAAGTTTGGACTCACCTCAGAAAAATACTTCATCATGTACAGGGACAGCCAGAAGATGCAGAATCTGTCTTGGGTAGACTTCTTGAACTACGCCAGCAAGGCACTGAATCGCTGGGTGAGAAGAAGCAAGGTTAATGACTATGATGGGCTATACAACTTAATCTTCATAGAGCCCATGCTCAGTTCCTGTTTTTCAGAGCTGCACCAGCACGTGCTTGACAGCAGGCTAACTGACCCCAGAAATCTTGCTGAGGAGGCAGACCTCCAGGTCAGTACCAGAGTGTCCAAATAAGTATCTGGGAGTGAGCCCAAGAAGGGTGATTCAGGTTCCCCCCAGCAGAATGAGGGGGGGGTTAAAGATGATCCAGACAAGTCAGGGAGTAAAGCAGGTGTAAGGGTTCCTGAGCCCCATCTGGAAACAAGGGGTGGTTCTGGAAAGGAGTAGTCCAGGGCACCCTATTTCCCACCCTGCTGCTTTGAGTGCTCCCAGTTAGGACACAAGTAGGGGACTCTATTTGTCCAAAGAAACAATTGGACCACTACAGGGATGGCCAATATGGCCTTAGGGGTAAGTAGTCCCCAGGATGCAGGGCATAGACTATGCATTGACCTACCTTAGTTTGGGAACTGACTCAGAGAGTGAGCTTGAGATCCTTGATGATGGGAGTTGTAACTTCCACCAGGTGGGAGTGAATGTGATCTCTGTCACTTCTCTGAGGGACACCAGGTCTAGTCAGATCCTGGCGGTGGAAAGGCTAGTTTTTCCAGCAATACACCAGCCAGGTGTGTAAGATAACTCAGTCCTGTGGACATTACTTTTTCCACCCTATGGCCCCAGTATCCCTGGAGTGAGGTGGGGAGGTGACCACGAGGGGGGTCATAATTGGTCACCAGATGCCCATAGGCTTTATTTCAGAGGAATATGTTGCTCCTGGTACCAGGAGAACTGAAAGGGGTAGTCATCCCGGGATCCCCTACAGTTCAGTTTTCTTGGGGGTTCAACTCCCAAATAGAGGGTACAGGAGCCCAGTTTTTGGGCAGGATGAGGGAAAACCTAACCTTGTTTCCTGTTCAGCCTCAGAGTACAGATCTAGGACTAAAAAGCCAGCCTCAGGATACCATCTCTGAACTGGTCGGAGGTAGAGTGGAAGTAGGGTACCTAACACTGTTGTCCCCCCACCATTCTGCAAATTCTCAAAGGTCAGAGAAACGACTGGAGCCCATAGAGAACTCCCTGCCAGCCCTAAGGCAGGAGGAAAAGCTTATGCAATGTCTCAGTTTAGATCTTCCATCTGACAGTGGATGACCTAGGGCCTGACTACTGTCACTGACAGCTGTCAGTGACCTCTGTTAGTTGCTGTTGTTATGGGAGGATTTTACTTGGGTTTGGTACAGAAGTCTGATCCAAGGGGAGGAATAGGCCCTATCACTTTGTTGGCCATGGTGGTACTCTTTGCCTGCTGGGATGAATGTGTGAGCAAGTTAAGGACATATGCCACATGGGGGAGGGGTTCACAGATGAGAAGAAAGGTTTCCAATGGGTCAGTTCAGTGGCACAGGAGAGTATAGACAGAGGGAGCCAACTGAATTCAGAAGGGCCTAGAACTGTCAAGTGCCCCTTCATTAGAGGCCAATGTCCACATTCTATTATCTGAGCAGGGAAGTCCATTGAGGTATTGATTAGTCTCCCCAGGCTTTTGGCAAGAGGGTGGTTGTGTTGGACCTGGCTATCTCTACAGGGTCACCTCCAAAGTTTTGCCTTTACCCTCCACTTGTTGCTGAATTTGGTTTTGCTGGCCATAGGACTCTGTGCACTTTACCGCTGCTCACCAGTGCTAAAGTACTTGTGCTCTCTCCTTGAAACATGGCAGAATTGGCTTACACCCAATTGGCGTATATAATTTACTTGTACGTTCCTACTAAAGTGGCACCACATATGCCTAAGGCCTGTAAATTAAATGCTGCTAGTGGGTCTGCAGCACTGATTGTGCCACCCACTTATGTAGCCTTTCAAACATGTTCCAGGCCAGCCATTGCTGCATATGTGTGCAGTTTCAACTGTCATTTTGACCAGGCAAAATAAACATTTTGATTAATTAACATGACAACAGAAAACCTTGCTATATGGCCTCACATTCCCATTAGTGTAGAGTATAGTATTGGTGCTCAATACATTCTAAACATGCCTGTTGTCAAACATGTATTCTGGGACAAGAGAACTTGTACCAACAACTTATAGCTCAAATTAGGAATGGAGCACACCTAAACAAGTGAAAGGGATTACAATTTCTAGTTCAATACATGGAATCCATAATACTGTTGAGAAATTTGATAAATAGTCGTACTGTGATTTAAGAGAAAAAAAAAAAAAAAAAAATAGACCTACGCTGTAAGACAATGGTGTATGATGTATCCGAGACTGTACTGTTACAATACTTTTAATACCAAGCATATCTATAAAAAGTGCATGTGTACAACAAAAGATTTGTGAAAGACCAACAAGAAATATATAATAAAGCCAAGTCAAGAATAAGCAAGAACACCACACATTTGTCCCAAGACCTATGACTTAGTCACAGCCTCGTATTTTGTGTTTTGGCAATGTCCAAGCCTCATGCTGCAATAAGTTCATCAGTAGTCGAGTAATATCCAATTCATTGGTTTGTTGCACTGAAAGTTCTTGTCATCCAATGTGGAAGATCGACATGTAATTTAATAATCCATTTCAGACCGATGTAGAAAATAAATTTGTAGATCAACAATCCAATTCAGCCATAATCCAATTCAGCCAATTGGATTGTTGATCTACAAATTTATTTTCTACATCGGTCTGAAATGGATTATTAAATTACATGTCGATCTTCCACATTGGATGACAAGAACTTTCAGTGCAACAAACCAATGAATTGGATATTACTCGACTACTGATGAACTTATTGCAGCATGAGGCTTGGACATTGCCAAAACACAAAATACGAGGCTGTGACTAAGTCATAGGTCTTGGGACAAATGTGTGGTGTTCTTGCTTATTCTTGACTTGGCTTTATTATATATTTCTTGTTGGTCTTTCACAAATCTTTTGTTGTACACATGCACTTTTTATAGATATGCTTGGTATTAAAAGTATTGTAACAGTACAGTCTCGGATACATCATACACCATTGTCTTACAGCGTAGGTCTATTTTTTTTTTTCTCTTAAATCACAGTACGACTATTTATCAAATTTCTCAACAGTATTATGGATTCCATGTATTGAACTAGAAATTGTAATCCCTTTCACTTGTTTAGGTGTGCTCCATTCCTAATTTGAGCTAAAAATAAACATTTTGTCAGGCTCAAACCTGCTTTCTTAATACATATTAGTCACTCTTGGCCTAGGCCCTGGGCATACTGTAGGGCAGAGTGCAAAGTATTTAAAAAGTAGGACATCTACTTTTTAGTTTTACATATCATCGTAGTGAAAAATTCTTAAATTAGTTTTTTACTGCTGCCAGGCCTACTTCTCCTGTAGGGTAACAGTAGGAGTTACTTTATTACATTTTATAAGTTTGCTTTCCAAATGGCAACAGGTAACCAGTTTATGTTTGGTATCTCCTGAACTAGAATTTAAAATCCTAACTTATGATGAAGTTGAATTTTAAATTACAATTTTGAAAATACCACTTTTAGAAAGTTGGCATTTTCTTGTCTTAGCACTATTGGGCATGATTCCGATTCACAAAGGTAAACTTAAAGTTTTGTGTAAGTTTATGATGGTTTGCCATTCACGAAGGGATTTAGGAATATTATCTTTACAAGTGTGGAAAACATAGCTCTTTTTATGTGTGGAAACACCACTCTCGTTGGTGCTTTATGCCTTTTGGTGCCATTTTTAATAAAAATCTTTCAGATTGAGTATCTCTGGTTCTACTAATTGGACTTTTGTCATTTTGGTCTTGTTTTATTTAATAAAAATGACTCTACCATTTTTACCGTGTTGTGGGATTCTTTTGTGATGTGGTTTCACCGTGTTACTGTTGGAAGTGTTGCACAAATACTTTTCACATCATCTCTGAGTTAAGCATGACTGCTTCATGGCATGCTACTCAAAGGCTAGGCACAGGTTAATTTAGGTTTCCATGTGACTTCAACCTGAGAAGAATTATGGTTTCTGCTTGAGAAGGGTTTCACATCCTTCAGCCATTTCATATACCCCCTCTGTAGCCTACCTTGTGAATTTAGTGATGCAGACCATCCATCTTTGTGCAACTGCTACCAAGCTGCTTGTGGCACCTGCATTGTGACTATAGTTTTGGCTCCCGAAAAAGTATGATGTGCAGTCATCTGCTAGGTTGCTGTGAAAAAGTGAGTTGTTGGTTGAATGGGGATGTACCCCTGTTTAAGCAAGAGCCACGATCCGTGCCAGGGTGAACCACAAAAAGTTACTAAATGTATGCTTAACTCTTTGCTAGTTGGGCACTAAGCAGCCATGCTTAACTTAGAGGCAATGTGTAATGTATTCATGCAACACACAAACGGTAATAACGTGAAAGCACAACATAAGAAAATTCACACACTAAGTAAGAAAAATAAAGTCAATTTTAATAAGCTATTTGACAACAAAATGACAAAATCCAAGCAGTAGAAAAGGTGTTATGAAATTTTAAAGTTTAAGGTAAAAACTAACACCTAAAAGAATGAAGTGACAACCGCAGACATTTAGTTGTGTGACACAAGGTCAAAGTTGAAAAATATAGCCAACCACAATGAGTGCAAATCATATACAAAGAGTGGATTGGACCCAGTCAGTGCTTACCTTCAGATTTAGAAGATATTAATGTTCTGAGAAGGTAAACCTCAGAGGGGCTGCAGTAGGTATCCGAGGAGAGACATTGTCATCGGGAAGCGATTGGACGAAGTTGCGGAGAAGATTTCTATGTTCTGACTTGATCTCTTTTTTGGAAGTAGAAAATCACCAGCAGGACGAGGCAGGAGGCTGTAGCAGACAAGAGCTTCACGAAGCTCTATTCCTCTTGGGTGAAAGAACGCTGAAGAGGACTTGCTGCTGCACAGCAAAACATAGCAGGAGCTACTGCAAAGACAGGCCAACCAGTGATGCACCTTCGATAGATAGTGGAGCAGGTCGGTTCTGGGGTTTTATCAGTTCTCAGAGCAGCCTTTACTCAAAATTATTCCAGGTTTTGGATTTAGGCCATGTGTGCACTTTTAGGACCTCCACCAAGGGTCCAGAACTGGAGGGACACCACTTGGGAGGTTAGAGCTCACTCAAGTTTGGTCCAGGTGTGAGTTTAAGATTTTGTTTTGTATTTGAGGCTCTGATCATGACGCCAGCCAACTAGCCCTTGTAGTGATCTAATAGTCATACCCCTGCTTATCCTGCCAGTTGATGGCCCATTCAGGCACAGCTAATCCCTCTATTGTGTGGCTCTCTGGGAGGAATAAACAAAGTCCAACTATCAATTACATCCCATCATGTGACCTAGGACAGCATGCAGGCACAAAATAGCTAGGGAAGAAAATGCAAATTTTCCAAAAGTGGCATTATTAAAACTGTAACTTAAAATCTGACTTTACTATTAAAGAGGATTTATACTTACAATTTCTCAGACACCTAACATGAAATTTTGACCTGTTCCAAATGAAATGTAAGCACATATTAAATGTAATGAGGCACTCAATGTTATCCTACGGGAGAAGTAGGCCTCACAGCAGTGAAAAACGAATTTCACTACCATGGCATATCAAACTTAAAAGAACATGCTCAGCCTTTTAATTGCAATGCACCCTGCCCTGTTTGTTTCCAAGAACTTACCTTAAGGGAGATGTACATGCAATAAAATATGTGTTTAAAGCTTGGCGAGAGGGATATATTGCCAAGCCAAACTGGCAGTTTAAACTGCATTCAGGCCGCACTGACAGGCCGGGACATGTTTTAAGGAGCTACATAAGTGTTCTTTAGAATAAGTGCTGCAGGCCCACTTGTAGCATTTAATTTACAGGCCCTGGGTATTTGGTATACCACTCTACAAGGAAATTAGAAATAAAATATGTATGTCAATCAGCTGTAAGCACATTTTACCATGTTTTAGGAGTGAGCACAAGCATGTTAGCACTCGTTAGCAGTCCTAGGGCCAACGAAAACACATTTTAGAAAAAGTGGAGGGCAAAGGAAAAACATTTGTGGGAAAACCATCTTAAGGCTGATAGTTCTAATAGTTGCTATGTAGAAATTCATTTGGTTACTGTGCATGCACAACAATGTAATTTGCTGATGCAGCAACCAACAGCTTCTGTGTCACACACTGACTTTCTGTCTTCCTATTGCCTCGCTGACAGATCCAAGGCAGAGAGGTTGGCATCATCAAGAACGGGTGGATAACAAACTGCCTAGGGCCTGCTTTGTGTATGAACTTTTATGTTTTTTCATGTATGCATGGGAAGCCCTTATATTGTGTCTTTCCAGGTAGTCTGTTCCTTTTTGTTGTGTTTGGTATATGTTTGTGGAAGGTTAAAAATGAAGAGAACCAGATACCTCTTTTTCTGAGACCTCAAATGTACTCTAGGATTGATGGAGCTTCTGTTCGTTCCTTGCTATGGGTTAATAGCTTAACTGGTGTTGAGGAAGTGTTGGCATTTTCAGGTTTTTAAGGTGAGTAGTTTATGAGGGTTATCTAGACATCCATTGTAGTTTGTAGTTAGAAACTCTTGGCAGGTGTTCCACAAGGCAATTCTTGGAACACAAGGTACCAGTGTCAAAATGGTATGAAGAGTGCTGTTTTCACTGGTTTATGTGTAGTTTGTGAAGAGGAGTTTAATTGTGACAAATGCATTGTGTCTATGTGGCGTTTCAGGGGAAGATTTATGGAAAGTGGTGCTGCACCGAGTGCAGTGCCACTTTCCCTGAACCCTTTAGCGCCTCCCTACCGCCACCATGTGTGTGCCATATTTCAAATTCAGCGCACCATGGCGCAGTGTAGGGGGCAATAGCGTAATTTTTCATGTTGCTATTGATGTATTCTGCCCGAGTAGTGCCAAAATATTGGCACTACTCCTGCAGAGTACATAGGGGCCAATTACAACTGATGGAAGCCCCTTTTTAAAACCTGCTCTGAGCAGGTGTTAAAAATGCTGTACAAAATGATGCAAGAAGATGTCTTGCCCCATTTCTTTGACCCCCCTAAAGGGGGAACGCCCCCTTTACATACATTATGCCTGGCACAGGTATAATGTAGCTCAAAGGTTTACAAAGTGGCACAATGCATGCATTGCACCACTTTGTAAATATGGGGCTAGGATTTTGGCCTTGTTGGGCCACATTAGCGTAAATAAAATTACGCTAATGTGGCGCAAAGTGGCACTAGGTGCTTATAAATATGCCCCTCAGTTCTTAATTAATTCCCTAACAAGACAGGAATACTTTCACCTACATTACCCAATGCTGGCAGGCTTGTAAGGCCATACTGCCATTTCATACCTTTGTTTAAAAAAAAAAACACAACAAAGAGTATGTTCTGGGAATTTATAAAAACATGTCCATGACGAGGCGGTACTTTTTTGTAAGAACATAGGAGGCAATTTCGTATTTTTCATGCCTGAATTTACCACGAAAAATCTGGTAGTGGGGCCTTCAATCCTAAAAAGCACACCCTTCTGGTTCTCGTTGGCAAATGGATGGAGAGATGGTGTTTCGTTAGGAAGAGGCGGCTAAGACCTTCCATTGAAAAACACGGAGGTTTCCTGCCTTCTGAAGGAGGTAAATTAACTCAGTTTTTGACTCATGCCCTCTCACTGTCCAACTCTAAGTCCTGTGTGAATTGGGTTTATGAAACAGTCTGTATTTCCAAGCCATCAGAACAGGAAATAAAGTGGATAAAAAAAAAAAAATGGCGCATGTATTTGATTGGAAGTACTGTGGCTATCTAGCGGCATGCAAGTAAGGGAATTAGAAATACAGGCAGCGGATCCTCTTTTTATTAACTTTTGCATTTGTAACTTTAAAGAATAATATCGTTAAAAGTCAATATTAAGTGAAGGTGAGTTCCCATTTTTTGGCTGCGCAAGTAACTGTGGTGAAAAGCAACTCGCGGAAAAAATATTTTAGGTATCAGGCAAGCATTGTGGTACAGTTGAACAGTCTCTTAGAACAATATCAGGTTTAAGTACGTTTGTATTTTAATATTATTATTCACATGAACTAGTTTAAATTAATTAGGACTGGTCTAGTTTAGGAATTCAAATGGTTTTATATTTAATTGCATCGTATACATATATATTTTAGTGATTATTTTCATATATATATGGTTTATTGTGCATAGTATATTCATTGTAGCATTGTAGCAAATTGTTAACGAGATTAGCTCCTTTCAACATCAGAATTAATTAGCTATATTACACGGAGCCAGAATTAAACAGAAAAAGTCATTTGTCGTACTTGTATTTATGGCTTGGGAGGTGTATAGACTGAACAGACCAATTAAAAAGAAGAAAAAAATACTAGCGTTTCAAGCAGATGTCCCTTTAATGAACAATATCTACCTATCTTAAATTGAGATAGAAGCACAGAAAAGAGAGCAGGAATGGGATTGACTTCAGGGTTGCTGTAGCTAAAATGAAAATGAAATACACATTTCATTGAACAAAAGGCTGTCATTCATAAATGTTTGCTGTGGAACTGGAGACGGCAGGTTTCATTACATGCTAGAATACACTACAAGGATATGTTGAATGAACATAATATATCTGGTTTGGAAAAATGTTGCTGGCAGATAATTCACATTCAAGGTGGAAAAGCACAATAGTTACTCAACTGTGATCATTTACCCATAATGTTCCTGTCTCCTTTATGCTCCCAGTCCTTAATTCAGGAACTGTGACCACTTGACCTAATAGGCGTCATGCTGTCTGTGAGAGAACAGGGCTGACTGCAGAGGCCTTCTAACTTTTTGCCCCCATTTTCCACTTTTTGCTGGTGTTTTCCTGACTCTGATGGTGCCCTGGGTACTGCTAACCAGTCCCAGGGCCTGTGCTCTGTGTAAAAATCAATATGCAAATTAGTCTAATTATAATTGGCTAAGTCAACCTACCTATAATTCCCTAGTACATGGTAGGGCATGCAGGTTTAGAGACCCCAGCATAGGTAGTGCACCCATAGGTGCACTGCTGAGGTGCCCAGGGTCATTTTAAAGGCAGGCCTGCCTTGTTGGCTGCTTTTAAATTAAAGTTATATGCAAATTCGACTTTGGAATTAAAAGTAGTTCCAAAGCTTTAAACTACCTTATTTTTACATATAAGTCACCCCTAAGGTGGGCCCTATGTGCGCTAGGGCTGGGTGCCATGTAACTATAAGCAGGGACCTTATAGAAATAATTTTATAAGCCCTGGTGAGGATAAAAGCAGCCAAACTCGTTTCCCCCTCATTGTAGGGAATGGCCTGCATAGGCTAGAATTGGGAGACTTAATTTTAATTTTAAAAGTCCCCTCAAGTGACAGATACAAGAGTTTGGTATCAAATTAATTGTTATAATAAATCCCACAACTTCCAGTTGTGGGATTTAATATAACTTGTTCAGGTAAAGAGTTTTAAACTTTACCTGAAAAGTTGCCAACTTCAGCCCTGCATTGTTTTTACTGCTGTGCTCTGATTGGCCAGCCTCTGGCAGCCTGGCCAGGCTGCCTTGATGAGGTGTGAAGTGGCCTGGCTTCACACATGTGCCTGTGGGAGGAGATCTCCCCTTAGCAGATGGTGAGGCAGGAAGGGGGAGGGCTGCCAAACTGGTCTTCAAAGGCAGAGAAGGACATTTGGAGCAACCCAGCAACACCACCACATCCTGCAAACCTAGACAATTAGGTGCCCCATTAATTAGATTAGGAGAGGGCAGGAGAGGGGTGTGTTTAGGATGTTTAGCCACACCAGCGGGTGGGCTCAGCCAGATGTAACCTCCAAAAATCACTTTCAGCCATGATGGAGTTTTGAGGAATGTTGCTCCCTGGGATTGATTTTTGCCACACTTCCCAGGAAGTGGTCATCACAGGGGGAAGGACCCTGCCCCTGATTGGAGAACCAGGACCCCCTTGTTTTTCACCCAGGAGCAAGGATAAAACTGGCAGACCTGCACCCATACCTCAGTTCTCTACCGGATCCCTACTGGGAAGAACTACAGAAGAAGAAGGACTGCCCTGCTGGACCCCTGACCTGCACCTGGACCCTGCACTCTGAAGGACTACACCAGCTGCACACTTGGGCTTCACCACAAGAAGGACTTTGCCTGACTTCAACTGGTTCAAGGAGGGACTCCCTGTTTGCTACAGGTGAGAAATTGCTAACCAGAGTCCCAGTGCACCAACTCCTGAAGGAACCAACCAGCTGACCACTGTCCAGTGGCCAAAAAGGAGTTTGCGCCAGGTGCATTCTGGGAGTTGTAGTCCACATCCCCCAAGGATCATCTCAGAGCTTCTGGATCCAGGTTTACCCCGGTCGAAGAATTTTCACCTCGAAAAAAGTCCGAAGGTAAAAATCTCCACCTACGGCTCCCGCAACGCCTATCCGGAGAAGAGTTCCAGGAGGTCGGATTGGACTGGCAGGTCCGTCCCGCTGAAGAAAATCTTCTGAAAAACGACTAAGTGCGAAGGTAAACTTTTGACCGCGGCCTCCCGCGGGCTGTAGCCAAGCTGGGCTCCGTCGCGGTCGGCTTTAAACTTTGACTTTGCCCCGGTCGAGGTGAGACCAGATGACCAGATTGGTGCTTTTTGTTTCTAGGCGCTAGAAAACAATAATTCTTTAAAAATTCATATCTCTGGTTCCCATTATCCGATTTTATTCGTTTTTGTGTCATTTTAAAGATAGAAATATAATCTATTTTTATAAATTTGTTTTGGATTTTTAAACTGTTTCCTGTGTTTTATTAAATTACTGTTTTATGATATTTGAATGCTTTACACTCTGTCTCCTAAGTTAAGCCTTGTTGCTCGTTGCCAAGCTACCAAGGGTTGAGCTGGGTTTCATTTACTGAGACCTAACTGTACCTAAGTGGAGGTTAGTGGCCTATTGCTAAGTGTAGGTACTTACCTGACCTTACCAATAACCCATTTTCCAACACTGTCCAATCTCAAACCCCCTTAAAAGAGACAGATCCCATTCCATATGTCCCTTCCTTATAATTGTAATGGGCAAAAAAGAGCGTTCCCACCCTCAAACATTTTTTACAGGGTTTGACTCACTTGCTTCTTTTATCTGTTTTTTTGGGTAAGTAGGGGCCACGTGGGATTTATTTCACCTTCATAAGCCTTTCTGTTTTGACTTTGCAGGGCATGCATGAATACAGTCTTTGGATCTCACGACTGTTTAATGATAGTTGGGTGAAGGAAGCCAGAGAGGGCAGTATGTGGATGGGTCTTTCCATGTTCACAGATGTTGTGTATAGCATTGAATATAGCATACGTTTGGAGTTTTATTATGTTTCCTGTATGTCCACATAACGGAATGGGGCAAGGAAGGGGATGAGGAGCTAATGCAGAGACTGCAAACAGACCATCTAGATTACTTTTATTCTCAATTTCTTGATCCAATCATTGGCTTTACACTTTCGTCCAGCGCGTCTACAATCTTGATACCAAGTCAAGCTTGGGTAAGTAAACAAGACAGTCCAGTGTTGAGGAGGGGGCGTAGCTATCAGCCCCTGGAGTTGAATAGGCACCTGATTGGCTGGCTGGCATTCTTTTTTATCTGTGGAACCTTCGAATCCTCCTACCCCAGGAAATCTATAGCTGAAGGGCAAATGGCAATCCCATCTCTAAGGGGACAGGCTGCAGAGGACTGCAGTGGAGGTGTGACTGATTGGGGGCTTGGATGAAGCAGGAGGCCCTGGGGTTGTAAGATGGTGTGCATTCAGGTTTGGAAGATCCAACAGAATGGACGATTATCAACAGTTCCTTCCTTTTCTGAATGGAAGGGACAGAGCGCTCCAGAGAGTTTCGGCTGAGAGCTGTGAAGCCGCACTTGCTGGGAGACCTCCAGCCAATCAGGGGACCCTGATTGCCTATGGCAATGGCTTCATGGGATCCAACCAGCGAGGGAGCCTATGACTGCCGATGAGGTCCAACTGAGCATACCTGGGTGCAGAGGGATGGGCTGAATCCCATCTGACCATAGCAGACTTAGAAAGTCATTCAATGGACAAGGCATGCAATGTGGAGCAGAGAATAGAATGGCTGCACAGTACACTGTGAGGTACATTGCATGGACTTTCCCGGCACTGCAGTACTGATAGACCTGTTGAGCCTATCTTTTGAAGAGATGAAGGTTACCTAAGGTAGGCCTACAGACATGAGAGGCACCTGGTGTGGCCAACGGAGAAAGAACCTGTTGTGCAAGAGTTAATGCTCCTTTGCTGTGAATTGGATCATTGCTTTCCTGAGGGTAATGTACAAGTTTAGTGACCGAAGGGCTCTTACACAGAAAAATTGAAATGCTGGTGAGTGAAGGAGAGCTACTAAATTTGCATGATGTTTAGCTGCGCATGATAATAGATGGATTAGATCTGTTACAATGATTGGTAAGACCAATGCACTCCACTACTAATACATGACTCCCCTTGTCATCTTTTCCATTTACCTTGTGTCACAGAAGGGTCTATGTTTATATCAGCCAGATCTACACCCTCTATCTTTTTTCAATTACTAGAGGCTTTTGTTTGGATCTCATGCGGAGAAGGGATAAACATACAGCAGAGCAAGGGGTCAGGGAGATGGTAGGGCCGGGGCAAGCCTGTTCCAGTGGACTGAGGGGACCACATGCCCCAGAGGCGACTCTAATTAAAGCTTCTATCATGACTCTGAAGACTGCATCCTCAGACAAACTATACAAATTCTAGCCATCAATCAAAGTTGTTTTTTAAGTTCTGGAGATCAAAACTGACACAAATGAGGTGAATGTGGGATTACTATGCGAAGATGAACAAAAGCTGACTGACAGATTTACTACAATGTAAGATGCCATTGGTGAGCTTTGTCTAGTTGCAGATTCTACCCGAATGAAGACAAAAGATCTGCTGGAGAGAATGAGATTTCTACAATACAGAGCACAAGACTCAGAGTGTCTCAATCAAAGAAACAAAGTTAGTTTTGTGGGGCTACATTAGGGTGTTGAAAATGCAGATATAGTAGCAAACACTGAAACCTCTAAACTTTATATCTGAGACGGTGTGTGTCCTGCAGGTTATAAAAGTTATTTTCTCTTGACAGAGCAGATAGAGTTCCTACCAGAGTTCTAGGACTTGGGGTTCCTTCATGTTCAGTGGTGGCTAGGTTGCTGCACTATCGAGGCAGGGACGTGAATACACAAAAAGCAGAATCTTTCAACTTAAATAGCCTCTTTCAAATGAAAAATTGAAGAATCCTGATTTTTCCAGTCAATAGAGCAGCTGTGCACTTTAAACAAACTTTGTTCTTTGAGGTGTGGAAATCCTTAGGAGAAGAAGGGATCTGGTCCATGATGCTATGTCCTTCTAAACGGAAGTTACTGATTGAGGGTACAACATTATTTTTTACTGAACCTGCTGAGGCCTAGGATTGGCTAGAGACTTACAGTTCTGGTAAGAATGATGGGACTTGGCAGAGACCGAAACAGCAATGTAGAAAAAGATGCGAACTAAGGTCAGAGTGTATTTCTGCGAAACATCTTATGGAGCAGCAGGCAAAGGCAGGGTGGACAGCACTGGTGGGAATGACCCTAAGTAAGGAAGGACTCTTTCGCACATGATCATCTGCAAAGGCTGAAGAAACATATGTTCAGGTCTGCCCCTGGAGCCTGAGTGTGCAGTTTTAAAACTGCAAATTCGTTCTAGAAAAACAGACCTCTTGCCAGGCCTGAACTTTCATTTTTACTACCTCAAAGTCAACCTTAGGTAGGCCTTCAGTGCCCATAGGGCAGGGTGCATGTTATTTAAAAAGTTGTATTAGTGTTCATAAGCTTTACATGTCCAGACAGGTAAACATTTCTTAAGTTGTTTGATACAGAGGCAAGGCTGGTTCTCTGTTAGAATTTCTAAACCTTTTTTGGAATAGCTAAACTCAAGATTCAAGAATGCAAATTAATAGGAAGTTAAAATACAATCCTATAGTAAAGCTGGATTTTTTAATTACTATTTTGTAAATGCCACTTTTTGAAAGTTGGCGTTTTCCTGCCTCAAGTCAATAGTGTGTATATATATATATATATATACATATATATATATATATATATATATATATATATATATATATATGTATATACAATACACAGAGGCATCGCCTTCACTCCAGCTACTTTCTCACAGTGAGTCACAGCAGGGCCGCGACCCCTTATATAAATCCATCAAAACATTGTTCAAGCCTCACAGGGACATAATCCCTCGACGAAAAGCAACGTGCAGTGACTTCAAGCAAGAATGTATTTATTAATGACAATAAATCCTGACGCGTTTCAGGGCACTAGCTCCTTGATCACAGGTCAAGAGACATGCTCCCTCATGCATATATTTAAAGTAAAACAAAAACAAACAAGATCAACAAAGGACTATCACCATTAGTTGCATCGGTGTCAGCCATTTTGAAATGGAGTCCATATAATACATTATCTAATTACATACAGTCATGTTAAGTCTTAGTAGATACAGTTTGGTTCCCTCTCCTGCAACAAAACCAAAACCATAATATATTATATATACTGCTGAAACACAAGAATCCAAAAAGGACAAAAAATAAGAGTGTACACATATGTTAAAAATGGGGTCTTTGGTTGACAGTCAGGTTACCCCCTGTTCAAGCAAGGACCCTCACTCTAGTCAGGGTAAAAGGGAATCACCCTCAGCTGACCCCTGCTTACCCCCTTGGTAGCATGGCAGAGCAGTAGGCTTAACCTCAGAGTGCTAGGTGTAAAGTATTTGTACCAACACACACAGTAACTCACTGAAAACACTATAAAATGACGTGTAGACCCCCAAGTACAGTACATTTGGTGAAGAGTGAAAACAAGCCGATGCGCGAAGTCGGGGATCGCGGCGTCTGTGCGAAACTTTGAGTCCGTGCACTTCGAGCGGCGTCGATCATGACATGGTGCGGCGTCTTCCACAGAGTCGTGGACTTCAGTGGGGCTGCAGTGCAAAAACCTCGCGTTCCAGCGAGGGTCACGGCGTCGGTCCGGAGTCGTCCGAAGTCGATTTCCTTGGATTTCCACCAGCTTTCCTTTCAGGGGCCCAGGGACTGGATAGGGCACCACTTGTCAGAGCAGGAGTCTCTCCAGAGACGCCAGGTGCTGGCAGAGAGAAGTCTTTGCTGTCCCTGAGACTTCAAAAAACAGGAGGCAAGCTCTAAATCAAGCCCTTGAAGATTTCTTCACAAGATGGAAGGCACACAAAGTCCAGTCTTTGCCCTCTTACTCTGGCAGAAGCAGCACTGCAGGAAAGCTCCACAAAGCACAGTCACAGGCAAGGCAGCACTTCTTCCTCAGCTATCAGCTCTTCTCCAGGCAGAGGTTCCTCTTGGTTCCAGAAGTGTTTCTAAAGTCTGTAGATTTGGGTGCCCTTCTTATACCCATTTTAGTCTTTGTAGTCACCTTTCTTCAAAGGGGACTCACACCTACTTGTGAAATCCTGCCTTGCCCAGGCAAGGCCTCAGACACACACCAGGGGGTTGGAGCCTGCATTGTCAGAGGCATCACAGTCCTTTCAGATGAGAGTGACCACTCCACCCCTCCCTCCTAGCAGAGATGGCTAATCAGGAAATGCAGGTTACAACCCAGCTCCCTTTGTGTCACTGTCTAGTGTGAGGTGAAAAACAACCCAACTGTCAAACTGACCCAGACAGGGAATCCATAAACAAGGCAGAGTCACAGAATGGTTTAAGCAAGAAAATGCTCACTTTCTAAAAGTGGCATTTTCAAACGCACAATGTTAAAATCAACTTTACTAAAAGATGTATTTTTAAATTGTGAGTTCAGGGACCCCAAACTCCACATGTCCATCTACTCTCTAGGGGAATCTACACTTTAATCATATTTAAAGGTAGCCCCCATGTTATCCTATGAGAGAGACAGGCCTTGCAACAGTGAAAAACGAAGTTGGCAGTATTTCACTGTCAGGACATATAAACCACATTACTATATGTCCTACCTTAACCATACACTGCACCCTGCCCTTGGGGCTACCTAGGGCCTACCTTAGGGGCGCCTTACATGTAAGAAAAGGGAAGGTTTGAGGCCTGACAAGTGGGTACACTTGCCAAGTCGAATTTATAGTGTAAAAGTACACACACAGACACTGCAGTGGCAGGTCTGAGACATGATTACAGGGTTACTTATGTGGGTGGCACAAACAGTGCTGCAGGCCCACTAGTAACATTTGATTTACAGGCCCTGGGCACCTCTAGTGCTCTTTACTAGGGACTTAACAGTAAAACAAATATGCCAATCATGGAGTACCAATTAAGTACACATTTTAAACAGGAGCACTTGCACTTTAGCACTGGTTAGCAGTGGTAAAGTGCCCAGAGTAATAAAAACAGCAAAATCAGAGTCCAGCACACATCAACAACCTGGGGAACAGAGGCAAAAAGTTAAGGGAGACCACGCCAAGGATGAAAAGTCTAACAACATATATATAAATAAAAGGGAAAGAAAATCAGTACTTGTTTTAAGGTACTCTTTACAAGCGTGTCGGCCATATTTGAGCAAAATTGATATAGTACACTACATGATCTATATATCTCAAAATCATTTAAACGGAGCTTTAATACTGATATAACTTACATAACAAGTCTCTACATGAAAAATATATCGAATCATGTAAAATTGATGTTGTAATACTCATCTCATATGTAGGGTATACTTGTCAAGATATAATAGCTCCTTGCATTTCCAGCATGTGGCAGGCTGAACGGTATAAACCAGACGGAGATTGGGTAGTGCGGTAAGTAAGGCTTTTTATTATTGTTCTTTCTTTTCTCAGGTGTTTCAAAAGAGTACAGTTTGTTATAGCGTAACACGATTAATTTCTCTTCGTCTAACTCTGTCGTTCTTCCTCCTCTTGTCTCCTAGGTCTGTGGATTCTGGGAACTCGGGGTGGCTCCAGGGGAGTACCGGCAAGAGAAACAGAAGAACGCCAAGGTAAGTACAAGGATATTTCTGGGATTTCTCTTTAGATAGGAAAAAGGAAAAGGTAAGTAGGGAGATAGAGAGAGTGTGAATACACCCGTGCTCGGTATCAAACAAAAATGACTGTGATTCACACGGTGCTCTCAGGTAGGTCAGTGTTGGACTTTTGGCCATACGCATGGTCATCCCTAGTCTTTTTGCCTCCTTCCTCCTGGTTTTTCTGACCTTTCGCTGTTGGCTCTAGGACTCTGAGCACTTTATCACTGCTGACCAGTGTTAAAGTGCAGGTGCTCTCCCATCTAAAGTTGGTATGATTGGCTTATACCTGATTGGCATATTTAATTTACCTATAAGTCCCTTGTACAGTGGTATCTCTATACCCAGGGCCTGTAAATTAAATACTACTAGTGGGCCTGCAGCGCTGCTTGCGCCACCCACTGAAGTAGACTTTCAAACCTGTCTCAGGCCTGCTAGCGCAGGGCCTGTGTGCGCAGTTTTCTGCCACAGGGACCTGGCATCTAAATTTACTTGCCAGGCCCAGAACTCCCCTTTTACTACATGTAAGTCACCCCTAAAGTACGCCCTGTGGGCAGGGTGCCATGTATGTAGAAAGGCAGGACATGTGCCATATTGCATGGCCTGTCCTGGTAGTGACAAACAGCCTAACTTGGTGTCTCACTGCTGTGAGTGCTGCCTTCTCATAGGATTGCATTAGAAATGCCCTGCCTTATGTGTAGGGGTATTGTCTGATTTATGAGGGCTAGCGTAGGCGTGTTTGGTATGGTTGTGATGGTGATAATAAATACTGCTTACTGGTGTGGGTGTATTTTTTATTACTATCACAGAAATGCCACTTCTAGAAAGTGCGCATTTATCTGTGCTTATGATTCTGGTGTTTTGCAGCTTGACTCCAATCCACGTCTGGGCAGAGTGACAGTTGGGGCTTTGTGCATACTTTTCAGACAGCCTGTACACAGGGAGGGTGGAGGTGTCACTGAGGTGCATCTACATACTGAATAGTCTTCCTGGGCTGAGAGAAGGGAGAGGCGGGGCACACCTACATTTGTAAAGGCTGTGTCCTGGCCTCACACAATAGGGTCGTTAACCCCCCACTGATGTTTGGAGCCTGTGCTGAAAGGAGAGAGGGGGCACTCCCAGAACCAGTTGTAACTGGCTGGAACCTCCTCTCCCTACCACTGTAAAACACTGTAAGAACTGACTATAAGTACAGGGGAATTTTCCCCACAATTTGAACATTCTTGGAACTTGGAACTGGACACAGAACGCTGATGAATGGACTCACCAGGAAACCGCCATGGACTGCTGCTGCTGTGCTGACCTGTGACCTGCCTGGTCACTAGGAGGAACTGCCACCATCTGCACCCTTTGTGCTGGCCTGTAGCTGAGCCCACCAGCCCTGTGCTCCCTCTTGTTAAGTTGTTCCCAGGGGCAGGGTGCTGTGGCCCCTGACCCCTGCAACGATCTTCTACATCTTGGACAGGATGCTAGAGGAGAAAAATGCATCCTTGGTGTTGCTGGGGCTGCCGAGGTGCCCTTGCGCTTTGAAAGCGCTTTTCTTCGATGAAGAGAAATCACCGCCGCAGCCCGGGCTTTAAAGTATGCCCTTGCGCTTCCTGGAGCGCGTTTCTACAAAAGTAGATCACCGCTGCAACCCGGGCTTGAAGGAGGACCTTCGTGCCCTCTCCAGTGCTCGTGTGTGGATAAAATCACCGCCGCGGCCCGGGCGCCGCATCGGGCCGGTCGCCGGGACCGCACTGTTATTCGTGCCCCCGGGGCACCCAGAAAGGAAGTAAGGAGCGAGCGCGCTCCAAGCAGTGCCCCCGGGGCGAAGCGCGCTTCTTGACGCGCCCCCGGGGCACTTGCAGGCACCATCCTCGGTGCCGGCTTCAAGCACCAGCCCCGGTCGGGCTGGGAAGCAGCGCGCGCCCCAAATCATGTGCGGGCGCTGGAAGGAGCAGGACGAGAGCCTCATCGGAGGCTCCTGCTCCCTTTTCTCCTGTTTTAGGCAGCCGCACCGTGGACGAGGGCGGCTGCCTAGGCCAAAGCAGGACACGGGGTGGAATGGGAGTTCCCTTCCCCCCGGTCACTGCGTTAGGGGCGCGATCGCCCCCACATCCCTGATTCTTCGTGGCTCTTGGGCCCCACCCTTTGGGTGAGGGCTAGTAGCGGCCCAGTGGGGGCCCGTCCCCACACCGCAGCGAGGGTGCTGTTCGCCCCTCTCTATTCAGGAGCACCACATGGCCCCCGTTTCGCGCATGGGAGCGCCGGGGGCCCCTCGTTCCTCTTTTAGGCACTGGAAGTGCCGCCCCATTATTCGTTTTAGGCACTGGAAGTGCCTCTTCATCATTCCCAGGTACTTTTAAATGGACAAATATAATTACGATTTAAAGTTCTTTCTACAGACTTTATTAATTGTGGTATATTACCTACCTGTTCTATGATGCTTTTACATATGTGTGCACATGTTCCTTTTATGGGCATGACTTGCTAATATGTTTCCCTAACTTGCCATAGGTTTTCTAATGTTCCTTCTATGGGCGTTTTATGATATTCTTATGACAAGTGTTCTAATGTGATAACGTGTTTCCTGACTACTGCTTATGTTGCAGAATACTGAGTAACCTGTGTGTTATGTGTGACTACTGCTAGTTTGCAGAGTAACTAATGTGTAACGTTCTGACAACTGCTAAGGTAGCAGGATAGTACTGTTATGTGATGTTGGTCTAATAATTACGTTGTGTACAATACAGTATATTTTCATATAATCTGGTGTTATGTTTCCTTTGTGGTGGGGATATTGCGTCACATGTATGTGTGTGTTGTGCAAACGCTTTACGCATTGCCTCCGGGTTAAGCCTGACTGCTCGTGCCAAGCTACCAAGGGGGTGAGCAGGGGTTATCTTGGACGTGTAACTCCCTTGCCCTGACTAGAGTGGGTAAGTTCTGCCTGGCTGAGGTGCATACCCTAGCCAACCAGAAACCCCATTTCTAACATTGGAAGTCAGCGGTGAGGATAGGACTTGCGCTTGCACAATACCATTGTGACTCATTATTTCACTACAAGGATTGCGTTTAGACCATCACATGTTTGGCTTCTCTTAACTTTCTCTCTTTGGTCATTTTTCCTGTTGTCAGTTCTCATGCTTGGGTATTGTGGTTGTCACAGTTGAGTTATTTGTACCTTTTCAAGATGGGGCTTACCTTTGATTTAGAGGACCTGCCGTTTTACACGCAGGGGGAATTAGAGGGGTTCTGTAGAGAGAGAGGGCTGCCTGTAGAAGGGGACCTCAGGAGATCTCTGAATTTCTTTGAAAGGTTTGTGACATTTACCCAGGGAGGGAGTGTGCTTAGGGGGTACCCAGAGGATCCTGAGTGTAGCGAGGGTTTCCAATGGGAGGGCTCCCAGACCTCATCCCTAGAGAGTGGTAGAGAGACTGATCAGGAGGGTGAGAATGACCGGTTGGGGACGCCAGTTGACAGGAAAGGCCCCAGTGATAGGGAGTCCCTTGCTGGGTCCAGTGTAAGAAGCAGGGCTACCTCTCATTCCTTGACGCCTGATGAGCTAAGAGATAGGCGGGAAGAGAGGGACCTGAAGTTGCAGTTAGCGCGCCTAGCTGTTGAGGAGAGAAGGGCTGAGGTAGAGAAGGCCTTAGTACAGGAGAGAATGGCAAAGGCAGAGAGGGCCTTTGCCAGAGAAAGACTCGCTCTAGAGCGCAGTCTGAAGGTTCTGGACTCACCAGCGTTGCAGGTGGAGTCCAGTGGTGGCAGCAATGTACAGTGCTGTAGCAAAGAGGTTCCTCACATACCCATAGATCTGGTACCTAGGTTCCAAGAGGGGGGTGACATACGTCAGTGGTTAAAGGAATATGAGAAGGCTCTGGTAGAGCGCAGGATCCCTGAGAAGGATTGGGGAACTGGCCTAGGGAGTTTTATTCCTGAGGAGGGGAGGGATGCCCTACTGACTCTAGAAGAGAGTGACAGGGAGGGGTACTCCGCTGTGAAGAACGCACTGATTGTGAAGTATGGTTTTTCCCCTGAGGAATACAGAAAAAGGTTTAGGGGTGGTAAGAAACTGTCCCACCAGTCTTGGGAGGAGTTTGTGGAGGCTTGCTGCATGGCACTAGATGGATGGGTGAAGGGTAGCACAGTAAACAATTTTGAAGGGCTGTTTAATCTGATTCTCAGAGAGCACCTGTTTCGTTGTTGTTTTTCAGAGTTACGCCAACACTTGTCAGTGTGTGAGCTCTCTGACCCCAGGGAGCTTGCAAAGGAGGCAGACTTCTGGTTGCGTACCAGAGGGTCTGGTGTGACATTAGGGGGTGTTCCTAATGAGAGTGGTCTAGGTGTTTCCCAACAAGGTGTGGTGGGAAAGGAATGGAGTGTCCCAGGTAGGTCCCAGTGGACTGGGATGGGTGAGGGACCCCATGTCCCGTCTCTGAGGAGAGGGAATGGGGCTGGGCTGAGGCCCAAGGTGCCCAAGATACCGTCCCAGGCCCCTGAAGGTTCCATGAGTGAACGCCAGGAGGTGAGCCTAACCTGTGCCGTAGGGCCAGCTGTTCAGAAGGATCCCATTTTGTCATTAGGATTTAGGCGGGTGGCTGGTGATAGCGTTCCGCCGGTCCTGGTGTCTGGTAGTCTCGCTCTACAGCGGAGGAGGCGGAAATCCAGACATAGGGTTGAGAGGGGGCTGCGGGCCCCAGTGGAGAACCTGGAGGGTCAGGGGTCAGCTCTGAGTGCAGAGCCCCCCGGGAATGACCTTGGTGAGACCATTTCTGGGCTGGGGGGAATCCAGACTCTGTCCGATGGGCAGAGGTCAGGAGACCTGCGCCAGCCAGACTCTTGTGTGGCCCTTGGGGAAAGTGTTTCCCTTGTGGGGGGTAGGTGTGCCCCCCAGGAAGTCCTGGTGCGCCAGGCAATGATTCAACCGCAGGGTGGTGACTCTGGGTTGGATGATCAGGTTCAGGGGGTAAACTCTGACCTGATGGGGAGTACGTGTGCTCCCAAGGAAGTCCTGGTGCGCCAGGCAGTGGTTCAACCGCAGGGTAGTGACTCTGGGTTGGATTGCCAGATTCAGGGGGTAAGCTCTGATCTGGTAGGGGGTAGGTGTGCTCCCAAGGAAGTCCTGGTTCGCTGGGCAATGGTCCAGTCTAAGGGTGTCGTCCCTGGACTAGATAGACAGGTTCAGGGGGTAAACTCTGACCTGGTTGGGGGGGCGGTTAGTGCGCTCACCTCCCCGTGTGAAACTTCTGGTGGCTTCTCCCGAGGTGGGGAGACGCAGGACTCTGGAAGTGGGGTTCAGGGAGGGGGAAGCCCGCCCCGGACCCCGGTGCAACCCAAGGGTGTCGTCCCTGGGTTGGGTGGTCAGTCGCCAGGTAGTGATCCTGGGCTGGCGAGAAAGTTGTGCAGGGCTGCTGTACCCAGCACCCTGGCAAGTGAGGATTCTGGTGATACCCCTCCTAGGAGAGGAGGGCGGGATCCTAGAAGGAGGGGTAGAGGGAGGAGAGCCTCGCCTCTAGCCCCTGTAGAACCTATGGGTGCGGACCCTAGGTTGGTGGATCAGTGGCAGGGTAGAGCCCCTGAACTGATCAGAAATGGAGTGGAGACAGGTTGCTTTGCACCTGGGGCTACCGCCCCCCACTCATTATGGTTTCAGAGACCAGAGGCTCCTAGATGGCCTGGGGCCTGGTTCTGGCCATTGGCAGCTAGAGAATCCCCGTGGGTTGGTCTAGGCTGCCTGGGACGCATTGACAGAGAGATCCCAGTGGAGTCAGGAAGGCGTAGAACTGGAACATGCCCCTGCTGTTGTGGGCCTGGGTCCTTGTTCTATCGCCCCAATCAGGAAAGTACATCAAGGTATTGATTGTTCTCCCCTGGATTTTGGCTGGTAGGGGGTTGTGTTGGACTTTTGGCCATACGCATGGTCATCCCTAGTCTTTTTGCCTCCTTCCTCCTGGTTTTTCTGACCTTTCGCTGTTGGCTCTAGGACTCTGAGCACTTTATCACTGCTGACCAGTGTTAAAGTGCAGGTGCTCTCCCATCTAAAGTTGGTATGATTGGCTTATACCTGATTGGCATATTTAATTTACCTATAAGTCCCTTGTACAGTGGTATCTCTATACCCAGGGCCTGTAAATTAAATACTACTAGTGGGCCTGCAGCGCTGCTTGCGCCACCCACTGAAGTAGACTTTCAAACCTGTCTCAGGCCTGCTAGCGCAGGGCCTGTGTGCGCAGTTTTCTGCCACAGGGACCTGGCATCTAAATTTACTTGCCAGGCCCAGAACTCCCCTTTTACTACATGTAAGTCACCCCTAAAGTACGCCCTGTGGGCAGGGTGCCATGTATGTAGAAAAGCAGGACATGTGCCATATTGCATGGCCTGTCCTGGTAGTGACAAACAGCCTAACTTGGTGTCTCACTGCTGTGAGTGCTGCCTTCTCATAGGATTGCATTAGAAATGCCCTGCCTTATGTGTAGGGGTATTGTCTGATTTATGAGGGCTAGCGTAGGCGTGTTTGGTATGGTTGTGATGGTGATAATAAATACTGCTTACTGGTGTGGGTGTATTTTTTATTACTATCACAGAAATGCCACTTCTAGAAAGTGCGCATTTATCTGTGCTTATGATTCTGGTGTTTTGCAGCTTGACTCCAATCCACGTCTGGGCAGAGTGACAGTTGGGGCTTTGTGCATACTTTTCAGACAGCCTGTACACAGGGAGGGTGGAGGTGTCACTGAGGTGCATCTACATACTGAATAGTCTTCCTGGGCTGAGAGAAGGGAGAGGCGGGGCACACCTACATTTGTAAAGGCTGTGTCCTGGCCTCACACAATAGGGTCGTTAACCCCCCACTGATGTTTGGAGCCTGTGCTGAAAGGAGAGAGGGGGCACTCCCAGAACCAGTTGTAACTGGCTGGAACCTCCTCTCCCTACCACTGTAAAACACTGTAAGAACTGACTATAAGTACAGGGGAATTTTCCCCACAATTTGAACATTCTTGGAACTTGGAACTGGACACAGAACGCTGATGAATGGACTCACCAGGAAACCGCCATGGACTGCTGCTGCTGTGCTGACCTGTGACCTGCCTGGTCACTAGGAGGAACTGCCACCATCTGCACCCTTTGTGCTGGCCTGTAGCTGAGCCCACCAGCCCTGTGCTCCCTCTTGTTAAGTTGTTCCCAGGGGCAGGGTGCTGTGGCCCCTGACCCCTGCAACGATCTTCTACATCTTGGACAGGATGCTAGAGGAGAAAAATGCATCCTTGGTGTTGCTGGGGCTGCCGAGGTGCCCTTGCGCTTTGAAAGCGCTTTTCTTCGATGAAGAGAAATCACCGCCGCAGCCCGGGCTTTAAAGTATGCCCTTGCGCTTCCTGGAGCGCGTTTCTACGAAAGTAGATCACCGCCGCAACCCGGGCTTGAAGGAGGACCTTCGTGCCCTCTCCAGTGCTCGTGTGTGGATAAAATCACCGCCGCGGTCCGTGCGCCGCATCGGGCCGGTCGCCGGGACCGCACTGTTATTCGTGCCCCCGGGGCACCCAGAAAGGAAGTAAGGAGCGAGCGCGCTCCAAGCAGTGCCCCCGGGGCGAAGCGCGCTTCTTGACGCGCCCCCGGGGCACTTGCAGGCACCATCCTCGGTGCCGGCTTCACGCACCAGCCCCGGTCGGGCTGGGAAGCAGCGCGCGCCCCAAATCATGTGCGGGCGCTGGAAGGAGCAGGACGAGAGCCTCATCGGAGGCTCCTGCTCCCTTTTCTCCTGTTTTAGGCAGCCGCACCGTGGACGAGGGCGGCTGCCTAGGCCAAAGCAGGACACGGGGTGGAATGGGAGTTCCCTTCCCCCCGGTCACTGCGTTAGGGGCGCGATCGCCCCCACATCCCTGATTCTTCGTGGCTCTTGGGCCCCACCCTTTGGGTGAGGGCTAGTAGCGGCCCAGTGGGGGCCCGTCCCCACACCGCAGCGAGGGTGCTGTTCGCCCCTCTCTATTCAGGAGCACCACGTGGCCCCCGTTTCGCGCATGGGAGCGCCGGGGGCCCCTCGTTCCTCTTTTAGGCACTGGAAGTGCCGCCCCATTATTCGTTTTAGGCACTGGAAGTGCCTCTTCATCATTCCCAGGTACTTTTAAATGGACAAATATAATTACGATTTAAAGTTCTTTCTACAGACTTTATTAATTGTGGTATATTACCTACCTGTTCTATGATGCTTTTACATATGTGTGCACATGTTCCTTTTATGGGCATGACTTGCTAATATGTTTCCCTAACTTGCCATAGGTTTTCTAATGTTCCTACTATGGGCGTTTTATGATATTCTTATGACAAGTGTTCTAATGTGATAACGTGTTTCCTGACTACTGCTTATGTTGCAGAATACTGAGTAACCTGTGTGTTATGTGTGACTACTGCTAGTTTGCAGAGTAACTAATGTGTAACGTTCTGACAACTGCTAAGGTAGCAGGATAGTACTGTTATGTGATGTTGGTCTAATAATTACGTTGTGTACAATACAGTATATTTTCATATAATCTGGTGTTGTGTTTCCTTTGTGGTGGGGATATTGCGTCACATGTATGTGTGTGTTGTGCAAACGCTTTACGCATTGCCTCCGGGTTAAGCCTGACTGCTCGTGCCAAGCTACCAAGGGGGTGAGCAGGGGTTATCTTGGACGTGTAACTCCCTTGCCCTGACTAGAGTGGGTAAGTTCTGCCTGGCTGAGGTGCATACCCTAGCCAACCAGAAACCCCATTTCTAACAGTCAGGATAGTCAGTCTCCCTTTTCTTTATAGAGACTGGGCCCCTTCCTTTTTCCCCTTCCCCTCTCACCCCTCCCCAGTTCCCTTCCCTGGTGGGGTTTTCACTTTACTTTCTCTTGTCCCTAGGAGGAACCGTACCTTTGTAAGCCACGACCCTCCGGGGTCGTGGCTGGGTTCTTTGGTCCTTGCCTCCGGCGCTCCTTCGTGTGTGGCCTCGCTCTCCTCGTTTCCAATTTCGTCTGCCTCTTTCTCCGTCGTCTCCCGCTGCTCCGCTCCTCCTCCTCGATCCGTCTTCTTCTCTCCGTTTGCTCCTCTTCCTCCCGTCTCGCGTCCTTAGTCCTTTTGACCCCCGGCGATCCGGAAGGTCCCGAGCGTTTCCCTGGAAACAGGGAAACGCGGTAGTGACGTCGCGAGAGTTCCCATGGTTACATGGGAACGCGGATCTGACGTGTCGGGTTCACCCGACACGGAGTCGACTGCCGCTTCCAGAAGAGTGATCGGGGCTGCCCGATCACAAACCCCTTCTCAAGAACGGTCCTGCTCGAGTACCGGAGTAGAGCAAGGAAACCTGGACAAGTAATCCGCAGGACCCTGTTGCGACCCAGGGACATGACAGACCTGGAAGGAAAAAGGCTGTAGTTCAAGGAACCAGTGTAAGATCCTAGAGTTGGAATCCTTATGTGAGGCAAGCCAGGTAAGAGGGGCATGATCTGTATACAGGAGAAAAGGCCTGCCCAAGAGATAATACTGCAAGTTCTCCACTACCCATTTAATGGCCAAACACTCTTTCTCAATGGTGGGATAATGACATTCTCGGGGAAGAAGTTTCCTGCTGATAAACACAATTGGGTGATCCCTACCTTCTGGGTCAGGCTGCGCGAGCACCGCCCCAAGGCCCACATTAGAAGCATCCGTATACAGATGAAAAGGTCTAGAAAAATCAGGGCATTGCAAAACAGGCTCCGAGGTAAGAGAGGATCTTAACTGTTCAAAACTAGTCCTCTGACCGTCTGTAAAAGGTACCAACTTGTTAGGGTGATGTTTGGATAACAGATCAATAAGGGGGGCCGCCATAGTGGAATAACCCAGTATAAATCTACGGTAGTAGCCCACTAAACCAAGGAAAGAACGCAAATCTTTTTTCGTTTTTGGGATAGGGGCGTTTTTAATTGCTTCAATCTTAGTCATTTGTGATTGTAGCGTACCATTACCTATCTTATAGCCTAGATATGATATGTCAGTCTTCCCTAACATACACTTCTTAGGATTAGATGTTAACCCGGCTCCTGTCAGTGTGGTCAAAATTTGGTTGAGATGATGTAGATGGTCTAGCCAGGTGTTGCTAAAAATGACGACATCATCGAGATAGGCTGCAGAGAATGTGTGGAAGGACTTTAATAACCTATCCATTAACCTCTGAAAGGTTGCCGGGGCTCCGTGGAGACCAAAGGGTAGCACTGTGAATTGATAAAGGCCGGATTGAGTAGAGAAGGCTGTTTTCTCTTTATCTTCGGGGAAAAGGGGAATCTGCCAATAACCTTTAGTGAGGTCCAAGGTAGACATATATTTAGCTCTTCCTAGCTTCTCTAGGACATCATCCACTCGGGGAATAGGATAAGTGTCGAACATGGATATTGCATTGAGTTTGCGGAAGTCAATACAAAAGCGAACTGTTCCGTCAGGTTTTGGGACCAGGACTACTGGAGAGCACCAGGGGCTGACAGAGGGCTCAATTACTCCTAAGTTTATCATTTTTTCTATTTCTTCTTCTATGATATGTTTCCTAGCCTCGGGAATGCGATAAGGCCGTAGTCGGATAGTTTGCCCTGGTGGTGTTCTTATTCTCTGGTAGATCAGGGAAGTTCTGCCAGGTATGTCGGAAAAAACATGTGGGTACTGGTTTAACAGGGTGTACAACTGATCCTTCTTTGACATTGTCAGAGAAGTGTTGATACAGGGCATATTTTCCTTCTGTTGATCTCTGAAGGGAAACAGTTCTATATCTAACTCCTTGCTGGGAGATACAAAACGGCCCATCTCTACTGTGCCGTTAACCTCATCCACTGTTTCCCATTTCTTGAGGAGATTCAGATGGTAAATTGTTTTTTTTTTGGGGTTGACACTTAGTTCTATGAGATAGGTGACAGGGGAGATTGCTCTAATAACCCTATATGGCCCCTGCCATCTGGCCAACAATTTCTGTTCAGACGTGGGTCGCATGATCAAGACTTGATCATTCGGAAGAAATGTACGCAATTTACTTCCCCTATCATAATATTGTTTTTGAGTCTCTTGGGCCTTTTCCAGATGTTGTTGTACATTCTCCCATAATTCTTGTAAATGTGATTTAAGCTTTTGGACGTATTCTAATAATAGTCGTCCTTCCTCTTCCTCTTCTTCCTCCCAGGTCTCGACGGCCATATCTAAAAGAGAACGGGGTTGCCTTCCGAACACCAGTTTGAAAGGGCTATGTCCTGTTGAAGCCTGTTCGTGGGTTCTAATGGCATAGAGAACTAAAGGCAGTTTCTGGTCCCAATCTCTCCCCGTTTCATCAACTATTTTCTTTAATAGTGTTTTAATGGTCCGATTGTATCGTTCAACGAGTCCGTCTGGGGATGATACACTGAAGTTTTGATTTGCGTAATGCCGAGTACCCTACATATCTGTTTCATGAGGTTGGACATGAAGGGCGTCCCCTGGTCAGTGAGAATCTCTCGGGGAAACCCTGTCCGAGTGAATACCGTTATCATTGCCTGTGCTCCGTTTTAGTCGTCATGCTGGCGAGGGGAATGGCTTCGAGGTACCTAGTTGCATAGTCTACAATAACCAGTATATAAGTGTGTCCCTTAGATGAGGGAAGTAAAGGTCCAATTAGATCCATCCCCACCCTGCTAAATGGAATATCGATGATGGGAAGAGGTAGAAGAGGTGCTTTCCGGGGCCGGCCTGGTTCAGTGAGTTGACATCTAGGGCATTGCAGGCAATATTTCCTAATGTGGGCAAAAACCCCTGGCCAGTAGAACCTCCGGAGGAGATATTCCTTGTTTTTTTCTCTGCCGAAATGGCCCCCTCCCGGTTGATTGTGTGCTAGGAGGAGTACTTGGTTCCTATAGGTTTCTGGGACTACTAATTGGTGTTTGCGTTCCCCTGCCCGGGTAGTGGTTACCCTATACAGAAGGTTTCTTTGTACTAAAAAATAGGGACCCACCTCGTCGGTTTCTTCAGTTTTTGCTGTTCTCCACGCGTGAGTGAGGGTAGGGTCCTCCCTCTGATGTTGGCGGAAACTGCTGGGTGCTCTACAATTCTCTGCTATCACTCTTATGGGGTGATCAGTCTCTTTAACCTCTCGGTACTTCGCCTTTCCGTCTCTTTTTTCCCGACGGGAAAGTTTCCTACGATATGGGGGACTCTCAAGGGGGCTATAAAAAAAAGGAGCCTCGGTCCACCATTCGAGGCTCTCCTTCTGAGTTTGGGTAACATTTAGGAGTTGTTGAAAATGCACGTAGTCTGTGCCGACAATGCATTCTTCAATCAGTTGTTCCATAACTCCCATGGGAAGAAAGTCTCTATATTCCCCCCACTCTAACTCTACTGTGTAAGGGGGTATTGCTCCTTATCGCCATGTATACAACAAATGGTAACTCTTTGGCTGGAATTCTTATCCACCGGGTCTATTAGATCTTGTCGGATGACGGATTGACTACACCCTGAGTCTATGAGGGCAGAGAGGAGGTGACCATTGATTTTTAGGGTCTGTTTAAATTTGGTGTCCCCTTTCACAGTATATAGGACTCTGTGTTGTGTTACTCCTATCTCCATAGGTTCAACTCCCTCTGGTTTCCTGGGGCACACGCGAGCTATATGGCCCCATTCTCCACAGTTAAAACATTGAGGTCCCTGCATTGGATGACCCTCCCCTGGTCTACGTGGAGATGGGTCTTCTAAAGGATATCTCGGTACGGGCTTTGGTGGAGGGGTGAGGGATTTTACGTTGGGCCGGGGTTGTAGTGATCTCACATCGGTGGACCTGTGGTACGCACAGGCCAAATCTATAGCCATGTCTGTATCCACATTTGGATGTTGCCTTATCCAATTTTTCGTACTGGTGGGTAGGGAGTCCAAGTATTGTTCGAGGATGATTGTCTTGATAACATCCTCTCTACTAGTTCCTATAGGTCCCAACCATTTTAGCGCCAAATCTTTAACCCTAAGGTAGAAGGTTCGGGGGTCCTCAGTCTGACCCCACTTGACTTTACGGAACTTTACTTTTTAGTACTCGGTATTGTGGCCAACCCGTTCCAAAATGCTCCTTTTTATGTCCTTGTAGGATGTGGTACCGTCTGGATTGGTTGCCTGATAAGCTGCCTGTTTGAGACCTGTGAGTAAAGGACCAATGTACTGTCCCCATCTTTCTTCGGGCCATTGAGCGGAGGAAGCTACCCGTTCAAAGTTAGTAAAGAAAGAGTCCGGATCTTCCCCTTCCTGATATCTTTGTAGAACCGAACTGGGGACATTAGGGTGAACTTTACTGGCGGCTATGGTCTCGGTTAACTGTTTCATGGACAAGCTGGTTGTTCGCCAAAATGATGGCTTGACTCTTTAGGGCGGACTGTAAAGCCTCCCTATCTTCTTTGGCCTCTCGTTGGTGAGCTTCCCACACCAACTGTAAATGGCGCTGGCCTTCTGCCAGCTGTTTAATCATGTCCTCCAGAGTAGGACTTTCACTCATTGTCTATACCGTTCCTCAGCCGTCGCGGTCTGTATCCCACTTCTGACACCACTGTGGCAGGCTGAACGGTATTAACCAGACGGAGATTGGGTAGTGCGGTAAGTAAGGCTTTTTATTATTGTTCTTTCTTTTCTCAGGTGTTTCAAAAGAGTACAGTTTGTTATAGCGTAACACGATTAATTTCTCTTTGTCTAACTCTGTCGTTCTTCCTCCTCTTGTCTCCTAGGTCTGTGGATTCTGGGAACTCGGGTGGCTCCAGGGGAGTACCGGCAAGAGAAACAGAAGAATGCCAAGGCAGGTACAAGGATATTTCCGGGATTTCTCTTTAGATAGGAAAAAGGGAAAGGTAAGTAGGGAGATAGAGAGAGTGCGAATACACCTGTGCTCGGTATCAAACAAAAATGACTGTGATTCACACGGTGCTCCCAGGTAGGTCAGGATAGTCAGTCTCCCTTTTCTTTATAGAGACTGGGCCCCTTCCTTTTTCCCCTTCCCCTCTCACCCCTCCCCAGTTCCCTTCCCTGGTGGGGTTTTCACTTTACTTTCTCTTGTCCCTAGGAGGGACCGCACCTTTGTAAGCCACGACCCTCCGGGGTCGTGGCTGGGTTCTTTGGTCCTTGCCTCCGGCGCTCCTTCGTGTGTGGCCTCGCTCTCTTCGTTTCCAATTTTGTCTGCCTCTTTCTCCCTCGTCTCCCGCTGCTCCTCTCCTCCTCCTCGATCCGTCTTCTTCTCTCCGTTCGCTCCTCTTCCTCCCGTCTCGCGTCCTGAGTCCTTTTGACCCCCGGCGATCCGGAAGGTCCTGAGCGTTTCCCTGGAAACAGGGAAACGCGGTAGTGACGTCGCGAGCGTTCCCATGGTTACATGGGAACGCGGATCTGACGTGTCGATTTCACCCGACACGGAGTCGACTGCCGCTTCCAGAAGAGTGATCGGGGCTGCCCGATCACACAGCACAATCCACTTTCTTCTTTGTACCTAAAACAAACAATCATATAATAAATACTTGACAAACCATAACAGTGACAATATAATAATTATAATTATAATCCTTCATATATTCACAATAAAATAATGCTGCCATCCGTATCTAGACAGAACTAAGGTGAACAAAAAGTTCCTCATCCTGGTTAAATCCGTATGGGGCATTAGTAGAATAATGATGAATTTCGACTCTAATTGTCTCAATTCCAGTTCTCTGTTGCCACCTCTTCTATTACCTGGAATAATATAAAGCACACAAAATTTCAACAAATCCCTGTTTTCTCGTGAACCTCAGCAAAGTGTCTTGCCATTGGATAGGTTTTATCTTCATTAGTTATAGCTCTCATGTGTTCCAATACTCTTTTTCTTGCTTTATGAATCGTGCTGCCTATATAATACTTGTTACATGGGCAGCTAAGAGCATAGACACAATATTCAGTATTGCAATTAAGGTGCTTTTTAATGATGAAAGGGCTTAGATTTCTGGATAGCTGGATCTTATGACAATTATTACTGCCTTTACAGGCTTTACATTTACCACATATGAAAAAACCTTGAACGGTGGATTCTTTATTTCCCTGGGGTGATTGTATTAGGCTTTTGCATAAACGGTCTTTTAGGGATGCACATCTCCTAAAAGTCACCTGAGGTTGTTGCCCAATAAGGTCCGCTACAAATTCATCACTTTTGAGGATACTCCAACTTTTCAGTAGAATATGTTTAATTTCCCACGCTTGAGTACTATACGTAGTAATAAAGCTAATTATTTGTGTATCCTCCGTATTGACACATTTCTGTGATGTCAATAATTTATCTCGATCTAATGAGCGTACTTTCTCACAAGTACTGTCAATTAATTCACTTGAGTATCCTCTCTCAAGAAATCTATTTTTCATCGTCTGCATTTCTATCACAAAATCACTGTCTTCACTGCAATTACTTCTTGCTTTTAGGAGTTCACCATAGGGAATACTACGGATCAGATTTTTAGGATGGCAGCTGTTAGCATGTAGAAGACAATTTCCTGCTGTCTTCTTGCGAAACAGAATACTAGGTAATCTAGTTTTTTTAACTTGTATTTCAAATCCAAAAAATCAATTTCTGAATGATGTATGTGTGAGGTCTATTTCAAATTCATCTGATTTATATTTAACTGTTTCACAAATTCTACAGCCTGATCTTCACCACCTTTCCAAATGCAAAAGATGTCATCAATATACCGAACCCATAATACTACATAGTCATCAAACATCCGCATATTGTACACAACTTGCTCCTCCCACCAGCCAAGAAAAAGACCTGCATAGCTCGGAGCAAAACAAGTACCCAATGCAGTCCCTTGCAATTGTCGATACACTTGATGATTAAATATAAAGAAATTATTAGTTCGACACATTTGCATGAAATATAATAACATTTCAGTATGCTGTAGATAAGAAGGTGATCTCGCTCTAAAAAAATGTCTACATGCAGAGATGCCTAAATCATGAGGGATACAAGTGTACAGGCTTTCAACATCTAATGTTAATAGTAAGAATTGCTCATCCCAGGCTACCTCATGCATCCTTTTTAGAAAATCCCTTGTATCCTTAATATATGATGGTAGTGCTTCCACAAATCGTCTAAGGAAAAAGTCAATATATTTGGATGTATTTTCCAACGCACTGCCTCTTGAAGAGACAATTGGTCTACCAGGTGGATTATTAGAGTCCTTATGTAATTTGGGTAACAAATATAATACTGGTAGTTTAGGATAAGAACATTTCAAAAATAAGAATTCCTCCTTCACAATGATCTTATCATTTACCCAATGGGTTAATTTTTCAACATATTTCTTATTGGCTTCATGATATTGCTGTTTACTGTTTTTTTCATATTGTCTGCTATCTTTGAGTTGCATCTGACCTTCCTCTAAGTATTTGTATATAGTATTTATAAATATGAAACGGAGAAGGTCCATATAACCCTCTAGATTTTAAGAAAAGATGGAAACTCTAGCAGTGAAGATATATCTGTGGTACTTAGTCAACAACACAGAATCAATCTGTAGAGGACTAAACATGTTTTCTTTTTATAGCCACTGTTAAAGTTTCTCATGTCAATGATACCTATTTCTGAAACCCCATGTTAGTTGCAGATCATCACAATGTTTATACATTTTATCTATTTAACATTTATTTTTAAATCATACATCTTAAAATGATCAAACATAAGACACACACTGTCCTTGTTAATACCAAAGTTGACACAAGATGACACCCAACCCTACATTCTTGGGCATGAAATGTCCCTGGGTAGTCCAGTTTATTGAAAGGAAGACGTGGTATATGTGGATACTCAATCCTCTTAGAGCCCTACAGGCTGTCTGGAAATAACTTAATTATTTTCACATTCCTGGTGCACTCCTCCTTGTAAATGGTCAACGTGATTCGGCCTCACTAATTCTGGAATATTTGGAACACAACAAGCGAGTGTGTAATCATAAATGTAGACACTTCTTTAGTTCAAGTCAGATGCGTGTCACTGTCACAATACACCTAGCTCTCAACTATATCCTCATGTGTGTGAACAGCCAAAGTGCATCCACCAATGGATGAGAGTTTCACAACAACCTGATGTATCTACTAATGTACAGGAAGAAAATTATATGTGCACTGAGCAAATGCGGGGAAGAAATCAGTACCTCTGATACAACACACTGAGCCAAGGTTGGGCTGAACCTGCTCCCACTTGAATCCAGGAGGGGAGAGTCGACTCCATGAGCTAGTTGGCTGTTAAGCTCTACGAGCATAAAGGCTGCAAGAAGATTGTGACAAAGAGGAGCCCAGCTGACTAGTTCCAACTGGATTTGACTTGGACTTTGCTGGTGGCTTCTGGGACATTGAGTCCTAACTCACCAAGTGGTGCCCAAAAGGTCCTGGTCCTTGGACTAGTGTTAAAATGTAATCTCTCCCCATCAAGTTTGCAAAAGTGGACACTTAGAAATGTTTTATTGAACTTTTTCCTAAAAGAACCAAAGGCTACCCTGGGACTAACACCAAACCGCAGCCGCCATTGTTGCATCTCAAGTCAAATTCAACTCACTGCTTAGCTGTACTGAAAGCTGCTTGACTTCCAAAAAGTATCTAAATCCCAAAGCGAAAGATTTCATCAGGGCAAAAACAAAGCAGCACCCTGCCATCGTCAAGCCCTCTGTCAGATCCTGTCTGCAGTCTGCCACACCGATGAGAAAATTGCTCCAGAAAAATAAAATACATAGGGTCTGATTTAGACTTCAGTGCACGGGATAGTCCAGCACTAATTTGAAAGAAATTCTGTCTGCCATACTACAAGTGTTATAGGATATAATAAAATTATAATAGGGTGGAAGTGATATCCGTCACATTTGTGATGGAGTATACTGTCGGCTAAACTCTAAGTGAGGCCGTATGTAATGAGGTAAACTGTTCACCACAACAAACCTGGTCCCTGTAGTCAGTCCACACTCCATCGCAGCTGGCCTTAGGTTTTGACTGTGCCACATTCTAGAACATCCACATTCCATGCAATTGAAGCATTTCACTTTTGGGCACTAGAAAGCTCTAAAAATCCTGAAAATCACACGTCTGGTTCTACTGATCCAATTTTTGTTGTTGTGCCATCTATTGGTTCATTACCATTCACACTATTTTTATAAATTGAAGTGGAATTTTCATTGTGTTCTGTTTTCAACTTCTTAACTGTTTTAGTGCTGATAAATATATTTACTTTGAGTTAAGCCTGACTGAGTTAAGGTTTAATTTAAAGTAACCTAACTGAATTTAAACATAGAAGTGACATTAATATTTGATGAGGTCTCAGAACCATCCCAACTAATAATCCACTTTTTCCCATTTGTGTTTCAGTGGTGGGGTCCAAATGTTGTGTTTACAAATACCACTCAGGTCCCACCGTGGAACTGCCAATGCCGCAGGGAGGATGATGCCGTCATGCCGTCGACATCCACTTCCCATCGTATTACAGTGTTCCCACTGAGCTGACCGGGGGTAACATTGTATTACGATGTTCCTGCCAGGCTGACCGGAAGGAACAGTGCCACGGTATTAGTCTTGGCTCCCTTAAGGGAGCTGAGGCTAATACTGTAGCACACCAGCACCCTCGGAATGCGTACTGTCTGCACAGTACATTCTGAGGGTGCTGGGCAGGGGCCCCTCCACTGCCCACAACATAGTTGTGGGCAGTGCAGAGGCCCCCCAGTAGCCCCCGGCACTGGCTTTCCATCTTGGTAAGGCTGGCAGAAAGTGGAGTTGTGATGATCAGCATAGCAGTGTTGAGTTCAGTGCCACAGTGGCTGACTGTGAATCAGCCCATTGGGAACAATGTTCCTGGTGGGGACGGCGGACTTGAGGTGGTCCGTCTGCCAGGGTTGTAATGTGGCTGTCAGACCACCTCTAGTGTAGTGGTCTGACTGCCACCGTGAGACTGGTGGTCTGAAGACTGTCAGCCTCATAATGAGGCCCTCTGTCTCCACCATGGCTAAACTTCTCCAATGGCCCTGGGGTAGTAAAGGCTGTCAGAGAAATGGCTACGTGTCTGCCCACCCACTTTGGGTGGGTAGATCTAGTAACGTTTTACTAATTCTTAACGCCAGTTCAAACCTGGCAGTAAGGAACAATAAAATCATCATAATGCTCTCCCTGCCATGGGAGAAAATCCTATTTCTGGATTTTCTTTTTTAAAGAGCAACAGTAATCCTTCCATCTGAAGAATTGTTATACTTAAAAAAGCTGACATGACGTTAGTCTGATTCAAATAACATTACTTAGAATTTTTTGTTGTTGATTATTGACCTAAACTAGGGGTGAGCAGAACATTCTGTTTTGCTTACAGAACCGGGGGAATTTGGGTACCCAGTATTGCTCTTGTAACACAAAGGTGGTCATTGCAACCCTGGCGGCGGTGTTAAAGCGGCGGTAAAACCGCCAACAGGCCGGCAGTAAAAAAATTGGAATTACGACCGTGGCGGAAACCGCCAACAAAGACAGCCACTTTAACACTCCGACCGCCACGGCGGTACAAACAAACAGCGCGGCGGTCACCACCAACAGACAGGCGGAAGACAAAGTACCGCCCACAGTATCACAACCTACCAATCCGCAACCTTTTTCGGGGCGGATTCACGGTGGACAAAAACACAGGGGAAACAGGACTTTGAAGGGAAAACGCTCACCTCTACACACCCCATGAGGAATCCGGACGCCATGGAACCAGAGCTGCAGATCCTGCCAGCCCTTATCTTCTTGATCCTCTACCAGGATCACGAACGCCGGTGGCGAAGACAACGGTGAGTACTGCACCTATGACACAGGGGAGGTGGGAGGGAAAAAACAGGTACACACACACGCAACACACAACACCCCCACCCCCACCCTCACCCACTACAACACACACACCAAGACAGCATGATACACTACAGTTCACCCCCAACCCCCCGAAAGAATGCAAAGACAAAAGAAAATGAGTGTAACCATTGTAATATATTAAAATCAAGTACGCAAAAATATATTTATACACTATAAACAAAATATACACCAAGCTTAGTAGTCCAGGTAGTGCTCCAATGAAGTCCGTGGAACACTGGGCCCACACGGTATGGGCGAGGCCCACACAAGATCCCCAACCATGACGGAGAGAACACTGCAGGGGCACCAGAGAGCAAGAAAACTGGCACCTCAGAGGGAGGGAAAGGGGGGCACCTCAGCTGGTTGAGTGCATGACGCCAAATCCACAAGAGGGCCACATGCCCACTGTTCCATCCTGAGGAGTGCAAAGCCACAGTCTCTCAAGTCTCTACAGTGGGTGGGTTGCCCACTGTTCCATCCTGGGGAGTGCAAAGCCACAGTCTCTCAAGTCTCTACATTGGGTGGGTTGCCCACTGTTCCATCCTGGGGAGTGCAAAGCCACAGTCTCTCAAGTCTCTACATTGGGTGGATTGCCCACTGTTCCATCCTGGGGAGTGCAAAGCCACAGTCTCTCAAGTCTCTACATTGGGTGGATTGCCCACTGTTCCATCCTGGGGAGTGCAAAGCCACAGTCTCTCAAGTCTCTACATTGGGTGGATTGCCCACTGTTCCATCCTGGGGAGTGCAAAGCCACAGTCTCTCAAGTCTCTACATTGGGTGGATTGCCCACTGTTCCATCCTGGGGAGTGCAAAGCCACAGTCTCTCAAGTCTCTACATTGGGTGGATTGCCCACTGTTCCATCCTGGGGAGTGCAAAGCCACAGTCTCTCAAGTCTCTACAGTAGGTGGGTTGCCCACTGTTCCATCCTGGGGAGTGCAAAGCCACAGTCTCTCAAGTCTCTACAGTGGGTGGGTTGCCCACTGTTCCATCCTGGGGAGTGCAAAGCCACAGTCTCTCAAGTCTCTCCAGTGGGTGGGTTGCCCACTGTTTCATCCTGGGGAGTGCAAAGCCAGAGTCTCTCAAGTCTCCCCAGTGGGTGGGTTGCCCACTGTTCCATCCTGTGGAGTGCAAAGCCAGAGTCTCTCAAGTCTCCCCAGTGGGTGGGTTGCCCACTGTTCCATCCTGGGGAGTGCAAAGCCAGAGTCTCTCAAGTCTCCACATTGGGTGGATTGCCCACTGTTCCATCCTGGGGAGTGCAAAGCCAGAGTCTCTCAAGTCTCCACATTGGGTGGATTGCCCACTGTTCCATCCTGGGGAGTGCAAAGCCACAGTCTCTCAAGTCTCCACAGTAGGTGGGTTGCCCACTGTTCCATCCTGGGGAGTGCAAAGCCACAGTCTCTCAAGTCTCTACAGTGGGTGGGTTGCCCACTGTTCCATCCTGGGGAGTGCAAAGCCACAGTCTCTCAAGTCTCTACAGTGGGTGGGTTGCCCACTGTTCCATCCTGGGGAGTGCAAAGCCACAGTCTCTCAAGTCTCTACAGTGGGTGGGTTGCCCACTGTTCCATCCTGGGGAGTGCAAAGCCACAGTCTCTCAAGTCTCTCCATTGGGTGGGTTGCCCATTGTTTCATCCTGGGGAGTGCAAAGCCACAGTCTCTCAAGTCTCTACAGTAGGTGGGTTGCCCACTGTTCCATCCTGGGGAGTGCAAAGCCACAGTCTCTCAAGTCTCTACAGTGGGTGGGTTGCCCACTGTTCCATCCTGAGGAGTGCAAAGCCACAGTCTCTCAAGTCTCTACAGTGGGTGGGTTGCCCACTGTTCCATCCTGGGGAGTGCAAAGCCACAGTCTCTCAAGTCTCTACAGTGGGTGGGTTGCCCACTGTTCCATCCTGGGGAGTGCAAAGCCACAGTCTCTCAAGTCTCTACATTATGTGGATTGCCCACTGTTCCATCCTGGGGAGTGCAAAGCCACAGTCTCTCAAGTCTCTACATTGGGTGGATTGCCCACTGTTCCATCCTGGGGAGTGCAAAGCCACAGTCTCTCAAGTCTCTACAGTAGGTGGGTTGCCCACTGTTCCATCCTGGGGAGTGCAAAGCCACAGTCTCTCAAGTCTCTACAGTGGGTGGGTTGCCCACTGTTCCATCCTGGGGAGTGCAAAGCCACAGTCTCTCAAGTCTCTCCAGTGGGTGGGTTGCCCACTGTTCCATCCTGGGGAGTGCAAAGCCAGAGTCTCTCAAGTCTCCCCAGTGGGTGGGTTGCCCACTGTTCCATCCTGTGGAGTGCAAAGCCAGAGTCTCTCAAGTCTCCCCAGTGGGTGGGTTGCCCACTGTTCCATCCTGGGGAGTGCAAAGCCACAGTCTCTCAAGTCTCTCCATTGGGTGGGTTGCCCATTGTTTCATCCTGGGGAGTGCAAAGCCACAGTCTCTCAAGTGGATAACAGTCTCCACTGGTTCTGGAGGGGGCATTGTGCCCAGAGTGCTTCATCCTGCTAAGGACAGAGGTAGTGGATGACAGTCTCCACTGGTTCTGGAGGGGGCATTGTGCCCAGAGTGCTTCATCCTGCTAAGGACAGAGGTAGTGGATGACAGTCTCCACTGGTCTTGGAGGGGGCATTGTGCCCAGAGTGCTTCATCCTGCTGAGGACAGAGGTAGTGGATGATAGTCTCCACTGGTTCTGGAGGGGGCATGGTGCCAAGAGGGCCTCATCCTGCTCGTGACGACTCAGTAGCGTCAGTGCCCTTGGCGCTCATGGGCCAGCGGTGCTTGTGGCGGGGGTGCCCTGTTCTGCGGTGCTTGTAGTGGCGGTGCCCTGTTCAGCGGTGCTTGAGGTGGCGGTGCCCTGTTCAGCGGTGTTTGAGGCGGCGGTGCCCTGTTCTGCGGTGCATGTGGCGGCCGTGCCCTGTTCAACGGTGCTTGAGGTGGCGGTGCCCTGTCCGGCGGTGCTTGAGGTGGCGGTGCCCTGTTCAGCGGTGCTTGAGGCGGCGGTGCCCTGTTCGGCGGTGCTTGAGGCGGCGGTGCCCTGTTCAGCGGTGCTTGAGGCAGCGGTGCCCTGTTCAGCGGTGCTTGTAGCGACAGTGCCCTGTTCAGCGGTGCTTGAGGCGGCGGTGCCCTGTTCAGTGGTGCTTGAGGCTGCGGTGCCCTGTTCAGCAGTGCTTTTGCCAGCGGGTTCCTCTGCAATGACTCATCTGCTGGCGGTCCTCTCTAGCCCAGCGGGGCTTGTGCTGGCAGTCCTCTCTAGCCCCCAGGCCTGTGCTGGTGGTCCTCTCTAGCCCAGCGGGGCTTGTGCTGGCGGTCCTCTCTAGCCCAGCGGGGCTTGAGCTGGCAGTCCTCTCTAGCCCAGCGGGGCTTGTGCTGGCGGTCCTCTCTAGCCCAGCGGGGCTTGTGCTGGTGGTCCTCTCTAGCCCAGAGGGCGTGTGCTGGCGGTCCTCTCTAGCCCAGTGGGGCTTGAGCTGGCGGTCCTCTCTAGCCCAGCGGGGCTTGTGCTGGCAGTCCTCTCTAGCCCAGTGGGGCTTGTGCTGGTGGTGGCCTCTTGGGCAGCAGGGCAGGCGCTGGCAGTCCTCTCTAGCCCAGCGGGGCTTGTGCTGGTGGTGGCCTCTTGGGCAGCAGGGCAGGCGCTGGCAGTCCTCTCTAGCCCAGCGGGGATGATGGCGGTGGTCTCCTGGGCAGCAGGGCAGGTGCTGGCGATGGCCTCCTGGGCAGCGGGGATGATGGCGGTAGCCTCCTGGGCAGCAGGGCAGGTGCTGGAGGTGGCCTCCTGGGCAGCAGGGCAGATGCTGGCGGTGGCCTCCTGGGTAGCGGGGATGATGGCAGTGGCCTCCTGGGCAGCGGGGATGATGGCGGTAGCCTCCTGTGCAGCAGGGCAGGTGCTGGCGGTGGCCTCCTGGGCAGCAGGGCAGGTGCTGCGGGGATGATGACAGTGGCCTCCTGGGCAGCAGGGATGATGGCGGTGGCCTCCTGGGCAGCGAGGATGATGGCGGTGGCCTCCTGGGCAGCAGGGCAGGTGCTGGCGGGGGCCTCCTGGGCAGCGGGGATGATGGCGTTGGCCTCCTGGGCAGTGGGGATGATGGCGGTCTTCTCCGCCGTGCTGCTCTTCCCAGCCTTGCCCAGTTTCTTGTGGCCCTTCCCCACCTTGTAAGGTGTTGCAGCTGACTCCACACTCCCACCAGGACCCCTGGGAGCGGCTTTGGTGGCTGTAGTCTTCCCCCTCTCCCGCCGGGCATTGGCCAACTTCTGGTGCTTGACAGGTGGGGGACAGTCCATGCTGTGGCTCCGTGCCACACTGGCTGCCCTGGTGGCCGGTGCACTCCATATTCCGGTGACTACAGGCACCACTGGTCCTGGAGATGTTGTGGCTGAGGTGCTAGGTTGGGACCTGGAGAGTCGGGCCTAGGAGATGGACGGGGTGGGGGAGGTGTGGGAAAGAGTTCAAGGTTGGACAGGAATGGTTTTTTGGAGACACTGGGACGGGTAGCTGGAGGGGGTTTGGGAGTGGAGGAAGAGGTTGTGGTTGTAGGAGGTGTACGTTTGGTGACTTTGGGAGAAGGTGCATGCGCTAGAGGCTGTCGTGAGGTGGATGGCTGTTGGGTAGGTGTGTGCCTGCGTTTGTGTATCTTGGGAGGTGGCGTCACAGACACACTGGGAGAGGACACAGGGGACGTGTGAATGGTAGTGTGGGTGGTGACTGCACGTGAGCGGGGTGTGGTGGTGTGTGTGCTGGTGATGGCATTAGTGGCTATAGATGTAGTGCATGCAGGTGTGAGTGTAGACGAGACTGGGAGGGAGGAGGGAGACGAGGAGGAGGGGGACACAGTGGAGGCAGTGGATGTTGGTGTGTCTGCATGTGTGTGATGCTTGCGTGAGTGCCTGTGGGATGTGTGGTGCTTATGTTTGCCTGAGCTTCCCTTGTTTGTTGACGTGTGTGCATGCTGGGCTGAAGGTGTGCTTGGGATAGGATGGGGTACAGGTGATTGGGTCTGGGTGGAGGAAGTTGGAGGGGGGAGGCTAGAGACGGGGACAATGGCTGCCATCAGTGCTGATGCCAGAGTCTGAAAAGCTCGCTGAAGGGCCGCCTGACCAGAATGAAGGCCCTCAAGGAATGCATTTGTTTGTTGCAACTGCCTTTCTACACCCTGGATGGCATTCAAAATGGTAGACTGCCCAACAGTGAGGGACCTGAGGAGGTCAATGGCCTCCTCACTGAGGGCAGCAGGGGTGACTGGGGCAGGGCCTGAGGTGCCTGGGGCGAAGGTGATGCCCACCCTCCTGGGTGAGCGGGCATGAGGCAAAGGCTGAGGGGCTGCTGTGAGGGCAGTGCTGGTAGGGGGGGTGGCTGTACCTGTAGATGTGGGGGCACAGTTGGTGCCACCACCACGAGGGAGCTCCCATCAGAGGACGAGTCCGTGCCACTGGTTTCAGCTCCTGTCCCCGCCGAAGGAGCTCCCCTCGCCCTCCGTCCCACTGGTGAACTCTGAGTCCGTAGTGTCGCCCTCCAGGGCCATGTGGGATGCAGCTCCATCATGCTCCGGTGCCACTGCTCCTCTGCCTGATGATGGTAATGCACACAAGAACAGGGAGACCACAAAAAGGGGGGGGACGACAGAAGAAAGACATGTTGAGAGCATGCATTAACGCTACCGTTGGCAGACACGACAGACACAGAAGCCCCCTGCACTATGCCGCGC